>NC_140579.1:414968504-416186266 GCF_964204655.1 Triturus cristatus
TGTACCCACGCGATCTGAAGGGGTAGAAACCAGCCTGCTCTGGTTCTTGGGTATAACTCCTGCTTCTGGGCGAGAAACCTCTTTGAGGACTTGGGTTGGAGTAGCGGCCGGCCGAGCGTCCTCTGCCACGCCTACCATAGACCTGATGATGAAACACTCTTCAACGATGATTGTGACCTGTCGAGTGAGGCAAAAGTGTCCACAAATTTGGCAATGTCCTTTACGAATTTGTCACCAAACTTCGCCTTCTGCTAGAGGGCCTGGTTCGGCCGTGGCCATTTCCACCAATTGCGGATCAATCCTCAGGAGGACAGACTTGCGACGCTCAGAGGCCAAGGCGCAGTTAGCATTACCCAGCATGCATATTGCTCTTTGAGCCCATCCAGCCAAAACCTCGGGGTGAATGGCCGCCCTGGTCTCTTGCGCCTGTAGGGCCAACTCCAGAATTATTGCTAAAGGGCCCGCAAGGTCAAGAACCTTATCTTGACACGCCCACAGGGCACGATTGATCCGTTTCTTTGGATCTTTTTTGTATTTTGTAAGGAAGGTGGTCATGGAGGAATCTATGTCAGGGGTAATTGCAACCTTATGGGGTAAATCAGGACGTGGGCATTCGGATTATAGGCGGGCCCTCACATCCTTATCAAAACCTTTACGTAAATGAGTCTGCATGTACTCTGCCACCGCCGTGGGTGGAACCCAGTCTGCAGAGTGAGGATGGACAATATCAGATGGGTCAAACAGGAACGGGGAGGGTTGGATGGGAGAAGAAGTGTGTTTGCGCTTCTTCCCGCGTTTACGCAGCTTGGACTCCCAGAAGAGTCTGTGCCAGTATCGGGACCAGAAGTGGTGTCCAGTATAGGAGTAGGAGAGGAAGGCTTAGGCGGAGGAGCTGGGGTGCCCTCATGGGCCTTTTCGTTGGACTTATAGAGCTTAGAGTAAGAGTGTGCATGTGGCCAAGGGGTACCAAGGGGCTCTGGAGGGGGAAGGGGTGTCGGAGCAGGACCAGCGCCAGAGGAAGAAGGGCTCGGGGTAACCAGACGGTCTAATTTCTGAGCAATGGGTAATAAGGCGGAGGAGAGCGCCTTATCTAGCTTAGCATCCAATCAAGGTATACAAAATAGAGAGACACTTATCTTGACTGCGGAGCAGCAAAGAAAGAGGAAACCAAGAAGGTGTCTCTCTACTTTGTTCACTCTGACATGTTGCCATTAGCTGTTGTGAGGAGGCGAGGTTCAAAGCCTCATGGGATGTGATGTTTTTTACTCGTGTAGTTCATTTTTCATTGGCTGCTGTGAGTTCAGTAAAGAAATTGAGACAGCATAATCAGAAGCCTCCGGTCCTGACATAGAATCAGCGCGGCGCACGATACAAGAAAGTCTTTTGCAAAGGACTTTGCGCTTTAACTTTGCTGGTTTGTCATATCACACGTGATGACACGCTTTTGCATTGAACTGTGGGAACCACGTGACATGAGGGCCAATTTCCATATTTGAAAATATGCTCAATCCCACATTCTGCCCCACAACCTCCCTTAGCAGTGGGCGTTTTGGGGATTCAACAAAGACCATGTTCGGAATGAGTGACAGTGTTGAGGCGAAATGAACATCAGCTTCCATATGTGTAAATATAGGCAAACAGCACATGCCGAAAATTGTAGAGCTTTCCAAGAATAAGAATGAGTTTCACACTCTATGCAAGTGGCTGGATTTGTAAGAAAGTCTTCAAATATTAAACATTGGCCTGCGGAGATGTAAAATAATACTGCCATAACGCAGCACAGATGAAAAGGGTTTGGATTTAAAGGTCCGCACATCAAGAAACCTCTGCTTAAGAGACTTGCCATAAAAGGTAAGTGGATGAAGAAACATTCGCATGGGTTATGGTATTTCTCTATTTGAAAAGTGCAGTTTGGTGATGAGAAGAACATCTTGGTAGAAGGATGATAGATGTTCAAAAGGCCTATTACTCCACCGAAAGAATCCTCATATATACACTACTGCTGGTAGGAAAAGTGTGGCAGATGTTCTGCAGACTCCTATAAAGCAAGAAGCACCTTATTGATGCCTATGGAAATTTTAAACGTTTAGGTGTATCTAATGGGATGAAATCTGCTTTTGCTACATAAGCACTCCTGATGTTTCACCTTTTTCTGTACCATAGTTTTGCTGTTATTACACACTGCTATTCAATGCAAAGGTGCATGAATTCCTGCCTTAAAATTGAAGTGGTAAAATCGTTTTCACCCAACTGACCTATTTAACTATCCTCTGGAAGTTAAATGCTATAGGTGGGTTGCAGTGTGTATTTACACTATCCACGTATATGACAAAAATATATGGCTGTCAGCAGAATCATTGTGATTTGGCTGAGCTGCAGTTTAAAGCCACTGCATTAGCACATGGCAAGGAAAAATATTTTGGACATGTTAGAAAATCAATTTTTATATATTAATAAGTCACCTTTAATGTATGCCTTGCAAAACCACAAGCAAGGGTGACAAATATACAAAAAAAGAGGCAAACTATATATTTGAAATAGATACCCTCATAGTAACTGCAGCCCTAAAAGCTATTTCTACATATATAGGTTCAGCTACATTTTCAATAAAACAGGTCTAGATGTGAATAAAATATGTATTGTACATCTCTGCTTAGGAAAATGATAAAGGAAGAATTCAAAGCTATTTTCCACTTAGATTTAAAAATCTGGTGTACTAGTTAAAACAGATTTTTAATAACCTTAGTGGAAAAGAAACTTTATGCAACTTTATAAAAATGAGTTTAGACAGCCTGAGTCAGAACTGACTTTAACCCAGTACCAGTTCTGCCAATTATCCCGCTACAGAGGGAAATACACATTCCTAGCTCATAATATTGATGTTGCCTACCAGAGGACAATAGCCTAAACTCCAGACCCAGAAAGGCAGAATTTTTGTCATCAGTTGGCCAATTAGCATCTTGCCATCTTGGCTGTGGTGCCAGACAGCTAGCAGAATGCTTCTTCTCTTGATTTTTATTGACAATTCTTCTTTGGAATTGCTGCTTCCAAATGGTGTCGACAGGATCAATTCTCATTGATTCCAATAGACCCCTTAAAGCATTTGGCTCCAATCCAACCATGAGGGATAATCAGTCCTGACCACCACCAATGGTAGATGAGCTAATCTAAATAGGAATGGGCTAAGGGCCTACCTGGAACTCTTTCAGAGGGAAGAATGGTCCAGCACTCTTAGATTTGGGGCTTTTGAGAATATGTACGCCAAACTAAGAGGATGTAGTACAAAAGTAGGTGGTCAAAGGGTAGCAAAGTATATAGGATTGGGTATGGAAATTCTCCAACGACTTGCTAGTGCAAATAATAGTGCCATCTCACCAACATCTTCTCATAATATTCCAGGACTTGGGAAGACCATACCTGACAAAGGCATCCCTACTGGAAGAAATAAGACTCATCACTCCTGCTAGCACCATGACTCCTAACTCCTGTTGGAGCTGTTCTAAAAAGGTCAAGTGGTTGGCCTTCTCTTTGTTTGCTCCAGGGTTTCAAAAAGCAGGAGGATTTCTGACTCCAAGGGCGCTGATCACAGAGGACTGGACACTATGAGAGGCCTGACTGGATAGAGATCTACTGCCTAGAAGCCTTCCCCGAGCACATGGTGGTTGCAGAACTGGCAAGAAAGAACTTTCCCAGCAATTGATGAAAAGTGTGGCTTATTAAATGTTTCTAACTACAGAGGACTTGTGCAAGGTGCTGAGGCTTGCCCAGGGATGTTTCACTCAAGATTTGCAAGAAAATCAGACTTGTCCCACTCAGAGCTATTGCTGCACTGAAAATTTGTTGAGCAGTACCTCCCAGCAAACGCATCTAGCCTCATGGGGCCCTGCCTAGCTACCAATTTCAGCTTTGTCCCACTGAGGGATTTCAAAAATCCAAAAAGTGATTTATGTCCAGTGTTGGAAACGGGTAGCGTGGTGCAGAGCGGGTGGGCCAAACTCCAGAGGAAATGTGCAAAGCATCCACGCAGTACACACAGGCGACACACAAGGCACACTCCAAAAAGAGACGCTACACAAGATTGTGTAAGAATAACTTTTGTATTGTAGAAACCCAAGGTAATTTCAGTAATCTCTATACTGCGCCAACCGGCACCAGGTCAATAGTTACAGGGGAGAGTATATACATGGCAGGGCCAATCGGGCCCCTGCCAGAACCATTGCGACATACAAAGAAAATGACGATAAGTCCATCAGCCTCAATTCCTGCAATAAAAACACATCAGGGCGTAACATTAGGCATTAGGCCGGAACACCTGCAATGAAACATCATGGCATCACCATAAGCATAAACTATATGAATAACCCCTGAGGCAGGAAAGCTGTAAGGGGAAAACATCAGGCATCCACCTGTGGGCATAAACAAAGTAGGCAGGAACCATTAGGCATCAAACACACAGTGGTCAGGCATACAGCCTGAATTAGCACCTTATGCCGGCCATCACAGGGGACCTGGAACATGAATACCATGGGCATAATCTGGTGAGCATACTCTGCATTAGCCGTAGATCACATTTAGCGTGGGGCATTTCCCTAAGCGTAAAAGCACATTATGCAGTTCATCATTATGCATGAAACATGAGGCAGGCATAATCATAATAGCATCCAGCCCCCTATGCCCAAAATCAACAGCAGTGAGGCAACAATAGGTATACCAAAATATATCAGGCATGAATCCTTTGATCATAAGGCATAAACACATAACCAGTGGCGCACACGTAGTCCCACCTGAAATAATTGCCCCAAACTTGCAGAATAACCGCTGGCGCCACTGCGCCTGGGAGCCCCCTACTCTGGGACTCTATGCATCAAAGTGGCCCCCTTCGTGGCAATAACAAAGGGCCACTGGCACACCCTGGCGCTCCCCCCTCTAGGGCGCGGCAATACAGAATGCCCCCAAACCATTGCAGCTGCCCACTGTCCTGCGGGGCAGCTGTGCAGAGTGCAGCGAGTTCCAGTAGTGTTGGAGTCCCCTCCGGGACTCTGAAATCCCCCAGTGCTGCACTAGTCAGAGCCCAGCCCCACTCACCACTCCTTGGTGGCTGGGCAGGTGAGTCCACCGCCGGCACAGCTCACTGGTGCCAAAAGTAGCCTGGCTCGGTGTCCCCGGGGAGCTCCACACTCACAGGAGCTCCTGGGGACTCCTCGCGCCGCTTCCCCTCTGCCGCCGGACTTCCTCTGGTCCTGTTCTCGGCTCGTCCTGATGTCGCTCTTCACCCGGGTCCCTCTCCTGGGGCCCGGGACTTTGTCATGGAGCCGGCGGGGCTCCCGCTGCACTCGGGGCTCTCCTCCGCCTCCGGAGGGCCCCACCACGGAGCGAAGTCTCCGTCAACTTCCGGGCTTCCTGCCGGCCGGCAGCCAATCGATGCGTGGCTTTCGCAGGGGCGCTGCCGTTGACGCCCGGTGCTCCTGTTGCCGGGCAATGCCTCCCAGCGCACTCCAGGCCCGCGCGGCCTTAATTCCAACCGCGACGGCCCTCTCCTCATTCAGGGGGCCGCGGCGGCTATCAGGAGCCCAGCGCTTTCCTCCACAGCAGCAACCGGGCGGCGGCGGTGATCCCAGCCGGCGAGGAGGGGTAGGCTCCCTCCAAATCAGCATAAAAACCACAGGGTAGGCAACCGCTCATCAAATATGCACGAAGCGGGGTAGGCACCCGCTATAAGTTTAACACAGCATAGCGTCCACACGCGGGGTAGGCTCCCGCTATAGTTTTAAATCAGCAAAAGGACGGCAATACTGCGGGGTGGGCACTCGCTTTACCTTGCAACGCGGTATTTCTCCAGGCGGCAATCACG
Organism: Triturus cristatus; assembly: GCF_964204655.1. Taxonomy (NCBI): domain Eukaryota; kingdom Metazoa; phylum Chordata; class Amphibia; order Caudata; family Salamandridae; genus Triturus; species Triturus cristatus. The sequence continues at coordinate 414,974,356 of NC_140579.1, forward strand.
CGGGGTGGGCACCCGCGGCAGTCAGCAAAGTGCCGCCGTTACACGGGGTTGGCTCCTGCGGCGCTTTTAAGTACAAAACAGTTCTTCCTGGCCACACAGCACTACTGGGTCATTAAGTTCAGCGCTCACCAGGCGCTAGGCAGCCCCACCAGTTTCAGGGGCAAAAGGTAGTGCTCCTCTCCTCCTGGGCCCTCAGCACATAGCGCCGCCCACACCAAGCGCTAGATACCAGGCAGGATACAGTCACTCCAAGCGCAGCGCCCACCAAATATGGTGCTCACCTTACGCAGGGCACGCAGTCAGGGTCCCATGAGGCGCTAGGGTGCAGGCAGGGAGCACAGGCCAGTCCTGTATAGCGCTCTTCTTCCTCAGGTGCTAGTCTGCAGAGCAGCATGCACTCGGGAGTTGGTCTCCCTGGTTCCCCTCACACTGGGCAAGGTCAGAAAGGCAGGCAGGATTACTCCGCTATCTTGGGGACAGCAGAGCCTCAGCTCAGTCAGCCACAGCCACAGTAGTGTAGTCTCCTCCTAGCTCCAATCGCCTATACTCCGGCAGAGGTTCCCCAGGTCCAGTGGTGCCCTAGCTATGGCTCTCTCTGGCCCTGTGGACAGCAGAGGGGTGCAGATAAGCTCAGGCCCAGCACACAGGCCCATGTGGCGGTACCCCCTGGCAGCAGGTCCACGCTCTGACTGAGCACATGGCAGCCCAGCTCCGCTTTTTATATGCCCTTCAACCCACCTACCAGACAGTGCCAGAAGCTTCTAGAAGCGTCTGGGGAAACTGGTTCTAACTGGCCTAGGGGGAGGTGTCCAGCACCCTGTCTGCTTGGTTTCCCTCCAAAAGCTGGGGCTGCTGGGAAGCGAACAACTAGACTGGCAACCCAACTTCTGCAGACAGGCACAAGCACTCAGCAATGGCGTCCATTTTAAAAAGTGACATGTGTAAATACTGAAAGTCAGTCTGCGCATGCCATTGCACAGCACGTCTTATGGCATCTCACACCACACATGGCCTATACATTTCTCTACCATGGGGGAGATAAAGGTGCGTACACCATTGCACAGCATTTAACATTTGTGTTTAACATGCATTCACATAACATGTTGCTTCCCATGAAAGTGAAAAAATTCAGGGAAACGGGCCAAGTACAACAACCAGGATAAGGCAGCAACTCCATTTCAGCGGTGAAGTGACTTCCGCAGCTATAAAATCCAGCCTGGTCTTGCTAAAAGTCTTTGGCCTCCAAAACAATGTTTTCAGTAGGAGCTTGACTGTGACACATCCAAAACTGAGGGGCCCTCGTGGTCTCAGCCATGGACCTTGCCCCACTGAAATATTTTGACTGAAATTCCCAAGATTAAGTCGGTAGGTAAAACCTTGACCAGGAAAACCTGCTTTGTGTATCTGACCTCTGCTTAATTGTAGTCAGACTTTAATCACATTTATGTCCCGGTTAGCCAAAACATGTTTTTCAGTGCTGGTTTGGGATTTCTAGTTGCTGTTTATCTTATGTAAACATCTTATCCCCGGTTCCCCTTATCTGATTTTAATGATCTTGCTGAATTTGTGCCGATTAACTTTTTTTTTCTGCATTGATTTAGATATTTTATTGTTTTACTATAAGACTTTAGAATTGGTGGTACTGCTTGAACACAGCACTAAAGTTCATCTGTCTTTTTGTCCCTAGCTACCAAGGGTTGAGTAGATATCTTCTAAGAACTGACTAAATTGTGTTTAAGTTGGAACGTTAGTAATAATCACCTGCCCCCAAGTTAATTTCTGAACTTCCTTTCTACAGCCCAGCTAGTGAGTGATAAAGGACTTTCCAACATAGACAGCACTGGCGATCCTACTGCTTTATCGCTCTTCTCTTCTTGTACATTATTTACACCTGCTTTCCCTTCTCTCAAGACGTTGATGATCTCCTACTTCTGTTTCATTCTATGAGTTTCTCCAAAATATAACAGGCCTAGTCCAGCTCTATCCCTTCTTCATTTAAAATTATGGAGCAAAAAAGGTCCATTACTCCTTCAACAAAGTAGGTAAAGTGCATGAAACCTGTTGAGTCTCTAAGGAGAACATAAAGAGGGGGATAAGGAAATATAATCTTGCTACTTTTATCTTTTTAATATTTTTATAACACTATTATATAGAATACTATGAGATTGTGGATTATAATTTGAAGTGGATGGTAGTCACATTCAAGTAATAGTACGGTCCCCTACTATATCCAGTTAGGTTTAATTAATTTAGACCTAAGCTCAACCCTTGGTAGTTTTAGCACAGAGCAGACAGGCATAACTTAAAAGAAATGTGTAAACCATTTTCCAGTACAAAAACAGTTAAAAAGAAGAAAATGCAACACAATGCAAATTCCACTCCAATTTAAAACATTAGAGTATTATCTAATAAACAAACAGACACAAAAATAACAAAAATCAGATGTAGGGAACTGGATATATCATTTTTCAGATTTTTAGGTATTTTTAATGCCAAAAAGTGCAAACTGCCAACCGCAGGTATCCATTTGCGCTAAGTCAAAAATTAAGGCTGACCGTGATGAAGCGTGGTTCGGATAAAGTGGGTTGCGCTTCAGGCTGGTTCTGCAAAGGGGCTCGTCGATGGCAGCTGGCTAAAGTGAGGGACCTCAGTGGGAGCTTTGGCTCTGAAGGACAGGTTGAGGTTCTCAAGTGGGACAGCGGAGAAGCTCCAAGGAAGCAAAGTCTGAAGCCTGGTCCCAGGAATGCGTCGTAGATGACGGGGTGGTTCTTGGCATTGGTCCCTGTGAATTCCTCTATGTTTGGACTTAGAACATTTTCTGGAAGTCAAGATGTTCTCAGCAAGGTATACTGGTAAGTTGAATCTGACCAGCGATTCCATAGTGGCAGTGACTCAACCGCATTCCGATGGTTGCATCTTCCTCTTTTCAAAAAAAGTTCAGCAAAAGTTTGTGTCTAACTTGCAGTTTGGAGAGGGAATGAGCACACTCTAACACCAGCCAAGGGTCCAGGACTTTTTAGGCACCTCTTACTGGTTAGGATTCCATCTTTTAGAAGTCACAGCAGCGGCCAAGGCAAATTAAGTAGGAACTGGTCAACTGGGCTCAGCAGAGATATGGGCCTTTTGCAGCTTTTGTGTTCCTGGAGGTCAATAGGAAGTTAGCCAACTACCCCTTGAAGTAAATTTTTCTGTCTTGGGTACAAGTGAGAGCGTGTCTAGCCCTTGCGTTTTCTCTCCACATTTTAAACAGCAGGTGCAGTCCATCTTCTGTCTACCACAGGTCAAACGTGTTCTGAAGTGAGTACTGAGGATGCCACATTTATGGCCAGCACCAGTCTTTGGGTAGGGGAACTCTGGACACTAAAAACATCCCAGGATTGCTCCTACCCACTTTTGCAGCACTTCCTGTGTGTTTTGCTATAAACTATCATACAGCACTCATGGCTATTAAAAACCAACATGGCAGACCCTTTCGTCTCTTGTGCAGAGTTTCCTGTGTCCACGATAATGGGTATACCCTCCCTTGTGGTCACTCAAAGCTGGTTCTAGTGACAGTCCCTCTCCCACTGGGATTGGTGCCTGGCTGGACTGGCAGGCAGGAAAATGAAGGGGGCAGGCCTAGGTTTGAGTTACATCTTCTTGCGAAAAGGTAGCCACCTTTTGAATTTTGTATACATTCCTGAGCACAGGCCAGAAGGCCATTCTGTCATGGGGAAAAGTATCTTCCAGCACCCAAGCATTTTGTCCACTGCGTGAGAACAATACACATCTTATCCTAGGAGAGCTATTAACAGTCAGGTTGAACACTGGCAGAAAGGCACATTTGGCCTAGGCAGGAAAATGCCAACTTTCTAAAAATATTAATTTAAAATCTGAATTGACCATTAGATCGGATACTAAACTAGTCCTTGAATTATTGTTCTAGCTATTGCCGATGTGAAGTTATGCATTATAAGATGTTGTAATGTAACCCAGTGCTTTACTAAGGGGGAGACAGCATTGTCACATTAAAACATGTTTCACTGCCAGGAAATTTAAAACTTAAGTACCCATGTCCTACCTTTTAAATATCATACACCCTGTCCTTTAGGTCCTACTTTAAGGGCGACTTATAAGCATTAAAAAGGAAGGTTTAGGCCTGACAAAAGATTATTTTCTTTGCCAGGTCGGATTTGCTGTTTTAAAACTACACACCCAAACTGCAGGAGAAGACCTGAAGATATGCTCTGTATTGCCACTTTAGTGGTGGCACAATAGATGTTGGAGTCTACTATTGAAGTTTAGTGTACAGGCCCTGGGCATACTGAGTATCATATACTAGGGACTTGTATGTAAACTAAATGTGCCAATCATGGTTTTTAACCAATTCAATAAGTTGTTCAAGGTCAAAGCACACGCACTGGGGTTTAGTTAGCAGGGTCTAAGTGGACAGAGTCTAAAAACCAACAGCATCAGGCCCAAAAAATGGGAGTGATTGTGCAAAAAGTGTTATTTTCTTACAAGAACTGACTTTATAAAACATCATTTTCAACCTAGGAAGTCCTCTCTCTGGAACACTTGGATGCACCACCCCAAATTCGGTTCTCTAATGTAGTCATAGAGAACATGTCATACTTTTAACCTTTGTTTTCTGATTTTTCACCTTCCAATTCCTGAGTGTGACACAAATGTATGGTTAGCTGCACACAGTCTGAATGCTTCTGTATGGCGACAGTGGTATTTTGCACCGCCAACATGTTTAATATGCATGAATTACTTGGGGAGGGGCATGTGGATAAGGTGCAGTAAGGAAGTGTCTAAGTGCTTTGTATAGCATCAACATTCAGTCCTTGCTCCATGGATGCTAATTATATTGCTGTCAAGTGTACTTAGATATGAGCCTAATTGCAAATTAGTCTTTTTTAAGTATATTATTTATTTTCTAAACAAGGATGTTTTATTGTCACTCAGTTAACAGGAACCCTTTTCAATAAATAATATATTCCCTTGAGCCAGGGGTTTCAATGGGTTGGGTCCCTCGGGTTTTCAGACCCAGTAGAAATTATAAATGGACATTGAAACAAGCCCCTATCAGGCCCTATATTCATGCCCTTAACTTTACTGGCAAAAACACTGATCGATTTCTTTAAAAACACTGATCGATGTATTTAAAAACACTGATCGATTTCTTTAAAAACACTGATCGATGTATTTAAAAACACTGATCGATTTCTTTAAAAACACTGATCGATGTATTTAAAAACTTTAAGGGAATTCAAGTCAGAGATTTAGTTTCTGTTCATATTTCACATTTTACTTAATCTTGCATACCCTAAGAGTGTTAACTATTTCCAGGATATTGTATTCCTGTATTTTTCCCATGCAGAATATTACTCTTGTATAGAGCATACTTTGAACTGAGTCACTACCAGGTCTTTGTAACGGACCGTGATTGAGAGGTCTAGAGCTGCGGCTGAAGGTGGGGCAAGTTTCTCATAGTGACTGTCAGTGGATCAAAAAGATGTTTAAAATACATGGTCATCCAATCGTTGACCTCTTTGCAGACTACATAGAGCAATGATTATGTATTCCAGTTGCAATTCTGATTTCATTTCAAGACCGGAGGCAACCATTATGCATAATATCTTTTAATGCCACTCCTACAGCACCATTAAAGAACATCCAACAACAACAATCTAGAGTTAAAACACTATAGATCATAAGTAACCGCATCTTAGAACACTCTTCCTGTTTTAAATGCTGCACTTGGACAGATAAGTACCTTTAATACTTGTTGATATTTTGTTGTATTGATGGCGGATGTCATATTTTAACACTGTACTATGTTCAGACAAATGTTACATTTTAAATACTTTGAGAAAGATTCTGGATGCTTCGAATTTACGGAAGCATAATAGAATTCTTTTGTATAAAGGTTATTTAATAATACAGCATTACAGTGTGCTCGAGTGCGATCAAGTGATAGGGAAAGGAAAGATGAATAGATTTGGTAAAACCAGCCGTCGGGGCATGCAAGTCTCACAAATCATAGATCACGGCATTAGGCCGGCAATTAGGCCTTGATTTTTCAAAAGAAACCGGCAGATTCAAATGGGCCTTGGGGCGCACAAGCAGACCTTAACATGAGGTGGCTGCAGCATCCAGGCTTGTGTTCAGGCTCGAACATCACAACTCCACATGATGCTGAGAGACCTGTTTGTGACATGCAAGATTTGGGCACCATATTTAGGTTGGATGATATAGTTGAGGCATATAGAAGCACGTACATTGGAATGTCAGTATTGTTTTAAGCGTGTTGAGGTAAATATGCGTGAAGAAGGTACACAGTCATCAAAATATTGACAACGTAAAAATAAAAGATAATGCAGTGCTTACAGGTGTGAATGTGTGCTGTGTGTTTGGGGTGTGATTAAGTGAAGAAGATGCAATGAATTGCATTCAGGAGAGAGTGAAAAGAGGGTGATGAAGAGGAAATGGATGACATGTAAGATATTGAGTGCACTGGTGGCTCCTCTTTTAAGCAGTGCGTGACATACATAGTAGATAAAATGATAATGACTTCGCGTTATTACCAATTTATCCTGTTTTGCGGGAGGGCGGGGCTGCTCTGCTCCCCAAGCAGGGCAGGGGAGGAGTGGTTTGCCCACTCCTAAGTGTGCAATGACGGTTTGGTCGGCCCTCTCGGGCTGCCCAAACCAGTAATGCACACTTTTCCCTTCTCCATGCAGGCTGCATTACAGCCTGCATGAAGAACATGCCCACCCCTCCAGCCCCTGGCTGAGCGCCATGTCAAGGCACTCAGACCAATCATAACGCAGCATTGTGATTGCTTTAGGGGAGGGAGCCTGGCTGCCTGCTTCCTGTTCCTGGAGCAGAGACAGGAGCAGCGACATGTATTTTATTTTTTATTCACACCCTGCGACCCCCCCCACCCCCGTGCCCACCCCGCCACCCGCGAGCCATGCCGGCTGCCCCAGATTTATTAAAAAAAGATCTTAATGCCCAGCCTTGAGCAACAGCAATATCATGCTATGCTGTTATGTTATGTTACATATATTTAATATAGTGCTCAACTCACCCGAGGACATCTCGGCGCTGTGCGGAGGCAGGTATCGCGGCAGAAGGGAGGAAGTAAGAATAGGTGGGATTTGAGAAATTTCATAAATTTGAAGTAGTTTGCGCATGTATGAACATAAAGTGGCAGCTTGTTCCAGTAGTGGGCAGCAAGATAGGAAAAAGCCTTTCCTCCACTACGCGTCAGACGAATGCGGGGTTCACATAATAAGGCTTTGTCACAGGATCTGAGGCAGCGTCCTGGGGTATAAGTTTTGATTTTTTGTTGCAGATATAACAGGCCTTTTCCTTTTAGGGCGTTATAAGTAAGGCAACATATCTTAAAACAATACCTTTTCTTCAATGGAAGCCAGTGCAGTTCTCTCAGCAACGGTGCAGAGGACAAGCCTGACGGGCGGTTGAGAACAAGCCTGGCAGCAGTATTTTGGACTACCTGGAGTTGGCCACTAGGGTCTCATTGACATCCGCTAAAAGGTCATTGCGGTAGTCCAATGTACTTATTACCAAGGCTTGTACTAGAGTCTTACTGGCGGAGGTTGGAAGGTAGGGAAATATTCTGCGCAGCAGGCTCATGTTATAATTGCATACTCCTGCGGTGGCCGAAATGCAGGAGTAACGCCCAGTTGGTGAGGCCACCAATCGTTTGTCCAAATAGAGGCTGCTTTCCCAAACAGCATAATCTTCGACGTGTCTGTGTTTAATTGAAGATCATTTCTGTTCATCCACTCAGGGATGGCTAACATGCCCAGGGTGAAATGGTTTTTGGCCGCTTTCACGTCCTGGTTGAAAGTAAACATCAGCTGGGTGTCGTCCACATATGAGATTATTTCAATGCCAAAACACTCGGCAATCCTGGCAAGGAGAGCCATATAGATATTAAACTGAGTGGGGCTCGGGCACGAGCCCTGTGGGACACCCTTGTCCAGGATTGTTTTACGGGAAGAATATGGGCCCAGGATGACAGTTTGATGTCTCTCATCCAAGAAATGCTGGAGCCATTTTAATGCAAGGCCTTGAATGCTGATCTCTCGCAGCCTATCCAGCAGCCTCTTATGAAAGACTGTGTCAAAGGCTGCTGAGAGATATAACAGCACCTGCATTACTGAGTTACCTGCGTCCAACCCACGGCGCAGGGAATCGGTCACGGCCAGGAGTTCTGTTTCTGTGTTATGGCCAGGTCGAAAGTCAGATTGAGAGGACTCTAGGATGTGATTGGTTTCAAGGCAGGTAACTAGTTGTTTGTTAATTAGGTTTTCGAGCAGTTTGCCCAGAAGTAGTAGCAAGGATATGGGCAGATAATTGGCCAGATAATTTTGGTCCAGGGAGTTTTTTTTTTAAGGATAGGACGAACACATGCTGTCTTCCACTCGGATGGGATGGGGCTGGATTTCCCCGAACAGTTAAAGATCTCTAGGACCATTGGGGCGAGACAGTTGGCCAATAGAGCCATTATTTTGGGTGGACAGATGTCTTGAGTGGAACCGGATTTGGCTATCATCAAGGAGCTACAGATTACCTCCAAAGTGAAGGGCGTAAAGCTGTCCAAAATATAGGGAGGTTCCTTTGACTGGTCCCCGTTGGGACTGATGGTCCCTACTCCAGGCAAGGAGGGGAGGTTGAGTTTTGCATAAATGAGAGATTTTCTCCTGGAAACAATTGGCCAGCGAGTCACAGCATTCCTGGGATTTAGAAGCGGCCTGGGCACAGGGCGGGGAAGTGATAAAATCATGGACAATGATAAAAAGAACTTTTTTGGAGTTACCAGCCTTTTCAATTTGATTAATGATAGAATTACGCCTTGCATGTTTGATATTATGATGGTAGCAAGACAGGGCTTGTTTATAAAGATCTTTATCTTGAGGCGATTTGTATCTACACCAACGTCTCTCTAGGTTCCTACACCTTGAATTTTCTTGCTGTGGGCAAGACTCCCTTCCTATTTAGTAGTTGCAGCATCCATTCATTGTGAAAAGGGGAAAACATGGCTAAATTTAAGTGACAAGAGACTGCAATCTGAATAGCAACTACAAAAAAGACTGTTGAATTGTGTGGGCAGAGTGTGACTATGTACTAGCGCTACAACACATTTGTTCAAAGTATAACTGTGTGCCGCTGAAGTCCGACACATTGCACGATTGGTGTACATATGTGTAACAACAATCACTATAGCCTTAAATAGTATGACAATATGGCTGGTGTATGTGTGTGTGCAGTGTTATTCTTTTCCTCAAAGTGCATGCACAAGTAGGAATACCAGACTGGTTTTTTTTAACTACATTTGATCCCGCTGTGCCAGTGTAAAAAACAGCTGGGGACACAAAATTGCCAGCCCGAGGTTGCTACACACCGTAAATCTGCCACCCACAGTGCCAGCACAATTATAAGAACATTGCACAGAGAATGCCAGCTTCCTGTAAGCAGTCAACACAGTGGCTGTGGAGGGATTCCTGGGTACACGCTATATTCGTGTTATGTAGTTCAAGACATAGGATGACTTCAGTTTCGCCTGCACCAGGTTAAGGTGTATTTATTTTTTAGATTAGTGTATGCTTATGCTATACTTACCAAGATCCTGAAGCAAGCGCGTCAAGCCCGTCCAGTGACAAGACATTCCTTTATATATTGAAGAAATAGGAAACCCCTGCAATGTTCATTGTTCTTCTATATCATAGAGATAGAATGTAGATGACTCTCCCGTTCGAAGAGGCCAGTCACTCTCCTCGACTTTTGCATAGTATCAGTCAATCGTGCAGGACTAATCACTTCCTAGAGTGGCAGTTACATCATGCTGCAAGAGACAACGCATGCTCAATACCTGTCACTCTGGTGCGTCATTCAAACAGTCCCATTCGCTCCAGCGTACCCTCTGTAACAGAAGGCAACGCGTCCCCAAAAATCATCACGCCACTGGTCTCCCAGGAGGCAGGGGCATAGCAAAGACCCCCTGCAGCCCCAGCAGTGCAGGCCCCACCCCAGGCTTACTCATACTGGAGAGGGTGCCATCAGCCCCTACTGATGTGAGAGTGAGGGGCCCCTTCAGCATACCCTGCAGGGGGCTCACATTTTGTGACGCTACTGCCTGGAGGTGGTGCTCTCTCACACTGCCCTTGCACTGATAGGCTTCATTTATGATAAATGAAGAACCTCATGCGCTTTGTTTGAGTTTACGTTATCATTGAATGTGGGCAGAATCATACGTAATCAGGGCCACTTCCTGGCCACTCGAGTTATTCTGGACCCTTCAATAAGTTGGAACACTGTGCCAGGCTGACTCATTTTTTTTGTCTATTACTCCACGGAGGAATGAAACTATGTAGGGTCTTCAATAAACGCCAAATACAATTAGCCTTGAGGATGGTCTCGCATATTTAGTCCACTAGGATACCGAATATTAGACACATCCCACAACTTCTTTGTAAATCAACAGACACAGGAACACTCTCTGGATTGTTCCTCAATTTACATTGGAGTTGACAAATATCTGTCTTACAAGTTTTCTATGAACTAGTGACAGATGGTACACTGGATGGATGTGTGTTTATTGTATTTTTTGCACCCCTATCAATTCATTCAAGTATTTGTGTTTGAAATATAATACACACAAAGTGAATATAACATCACCACTTTTGTATGGCTGATCCTTTATGTTACCTGTTTTTGTTTTGTTCCATTGTTGATAACAGTTGATTTTGACTAACCCTCATGGTTATTTCAATGTGGTACATTCAACAGTTTTTTTGAATGATCCCCTTGTTGGCCATTTACCTCAGTTGCTTCTGTTACCCAAGATCTCAAGCATTTATTGGGTTGCCCTTTCTTTTCAGCATTGCAAAAGCAGCTCTGGCACTCCAACTTCAGGGAAACTGGCAGTGCCAAGGAATGACCTTACACACTATCACCACTGCAACCTCCTGCCAAGAAGATATTTCCTCTTCACAATGCTCCTAGAACGAAAGGGTCGGATAACGACTGCTGTATGAGGAGCGGGGTGGGAAGGGCGAAACAGACAAGCCCCCCCAGAGTGTGTGGGGGCTTAAAATTGAAAGCACCAACATAATGTTGCAGGTGTGGAGGGCACTCCTTGTATAATTAATAAAGAAACTAATGCCACTGTGTGTCTGGATTCCACATCCCTGAAGTGCCTTGATGCCAGCTTTGATAGACAAACCCGTTGGCTCACAACTAAAGCCAGATAAACCAAAGTAGGCAATGACTGAAAGGCGATGTCCAACATGCTCTTTCTGTAGTTGTATGCAAGTGTATTTATTTTGTGTGCTGTGTGGGTGTGTGGTGTGTGGGTGTTGGGTGGGTGTGTGGTGACTTATCTTCTTGCCAAAGAAATAGAACTGCCTGTAGACAAGATCTAATAAGGAGCAACTCTACTACAAAGCCGTACCTCTAACCCTTCCCCTCCCCAGTCTCCCCACTAGTGCTACATGGCACATGGTGTCGAAGGCCACAGACCGGTCGAGTAATCTGTCTTCATCCTTGAAACCAGTATTACTTTTTGTTGATTCAAAGTTTAGATTCACGACTTAGGGGGCCTGGGTAATTAATGCATCAACCTTTGTCCTATAGTCCCGACTCTAGGTTTATAGTTCATATAATTCAAATAAAATATCAATACTTTTGTAAACTTCTCACAGCTGCAGTATGCATACTACAGCTGGTCGTGAGATGCCGTTGCACTGTCTAATCTCAGCCCCAGCCCTTGTAAGGAAGCACTTGTAGTTTAATAAGGGACAGGACAGTTTGTTATTAACCCCTATGATCCCCCTCTAAACCAAGTAATATAGAACAGAGATTATTTGTCCTTGAAAGCAATCTTCTCACGAAAATTTCCCTTTCACAAAACTGTCCGGAATCTTTGCCCCATTTCTAGCAAGAGTTTGGCAACAATTACATACGCTTGACGAGTTTACAAAGTTTACAATGTTCCCCTGCAGCTCCCATGTCTAATGTAGTCAATTTAAATGACTAGCGTACACACCTAACTAATGGTTAGACCCAGTCCTCTTGTGCATCGGCTTCAGATCAGCTGATCTGTTGGACTCTCTGGTCCGTCCAAATGGCCAGAGACGTTTTAAGGCACGGGCAAAGTGGGTTCTGGCCCAGGGCCCCAGCCTTTCAGGGGGGCCCCTTGGAGCCAGGTCTGTGCTGCAGATTCTTGTCCGAATGACTTTGAATAATTCTTAAACATATTTTCTAAATACCGTTTTCCATTAAATTATTTTAAATGAGGGTGATGTGTGAGAGTGCATTACAGATATTTTGCAGAGAAAATGTTGTGTTTATGTTTCATGCAACATCCCTAAAAAGAAGTTTCTTTTAGACCAAAACAGGACCTCACATATGAGAAATGGGAGGGTGTCACACAGAGATTATTTGCAATAATATTAGTTAGCTGCTGCTGTGATACAATATTGAAAACACATAATTATATCTGAATATTAGATATAAACACAGTTAGAATTTCAACAAGTGTGTCTATGCACTGTCAGTCACATGTCCAAAGAGGGCATGAAATAGCTAAAAATGGATCATAAATTCGAAGCTGTTCCAAAGAGGGGCCCCAAAAATACCTCTGGCCCAGGGCCCCCCAAATCCTTAAGATGTCCCTGCAAATGGCTTCCGATTTCCAAAATGTCCTTCCACTACAAAGGAAACATTATCCACAAAATGTAGATATGTCACTTACAGAATTCAGATTCAAGGATCCATTCCATGAATATAGTGAACTTTTCAACAAAGACACATAATATCGCATATCTCACTGACACCACGATTATAAAATCAGATATCACCTTTGGAGGAAAAATGCAGTAGCAGAAAACTGCTCTTGTTTACTAGAACTAAACTAAAAATAGACTCAAATCAGGTAATGTTTTGTTTTAACAGCAGCCCTCCCAATCTGCCGGACCTAACCCATTGCTTTTTCTGCCTATTAATATTCTTTTTTACAAATGCAGTCAACATGATTGAGCCACTAATTGGAAGCATGGTTTTTAGGAAAACAAGCACAGATAAGACGCTTTCCTTAAAGTCAATCCCAAAGAGAAACACTGTTCTCCACACATTTCCTTAAGGTTGTTCAAGCCTGTTACAAATGTTAAGAGTTGCAAGTACAAGGCAGATGTTCCCCAGCAAAAAAAAGAATAGGTTTTTGTGTAAAGATTTCTGCAGAAAATATTTTTTAAAACATTTGCACCTCTTTACAAAGTGTGCAATACTTTACAACCTTCACATGGTGTAAACTATTTAAACTTGGCAAAATACGAAGGAAAAATTTACATTTCTCTCACCCATGCCATGGAATGGGATGACGAACTAAAACCAAATTTAAATGGGAAATGACCATACATTTTCCATATAGAGTTTTTTTCAGTGCTTTTATATCTGTAGCAATTTCACAGCTTATTGCAATTCAGTGAAAGCTGGACATTTGTTCTGCACAGCATTAACCCTGACATATAGTTTGTAGCACTATTAAGAGCCCGACAGAGTTCAGAGGTATGGAACTACCTCCTGTAAACGTAGGATGACCAGTTATTGTGTGGAAATTGAGAAAATTGAACTCTTTCATCAGATGAAAGTGTAGCGAGGGCTTGCACCTTGTTCCTCCCTATCTGCACGCTTGAATTTGGAAACCACAAATAGATATTGAATGGTAGAGTGCAAATGTATCATAGAATTTTACTTATGGAACTTTTCTTTTAAAAAGTGTGCTCCTGTTAGAAAATATGATGGATCGTGAATACTGTTTTGAAAAAAAAAGTAAGCTGGAAACTGTTGAAACTCTTTAGACTGACGGAAGTTCAATCACATTTTCTTATCCCAAATGACACTCTTAGAGGCATATTCTGGATGCTGTAATACATCCACCTTAAAGGGGGCACAAGAGTAACTGAAACTCTTATGAATCTCTCAGGTGACATCCTTGCATTCCATATTCCATGATGAAAACTCTCTAGCCTACACAGCACCATATTATGCTATGGCTTCCACAGGATACAATAAATAGACCGAGTTGCAGTTGTCCAAAGAAGAGTGTACACAGGCATGTTATTGGATACTTGGTATAGCGCAATGACTGGCCCCCGGAGGGGCATCTCGGCCAGAGTTTGAAATGGAAAAATAGAAGTGCAGGTACTCTGTCCCAGAGTAACTGTTTATTTCTGAGAAGTGCTGGTACTATCCAATTAAAAGTATTACATTTCTCTGGAGAAGTGCTGGTACTCACCCTCTCTAAATAGAAAAGTGCTGGTAATTCCTACCAGACAGTACCGACCCATTTAAAGCACTGCTCTCGGCCCTGAGGCAGCAAATACGTCGAGGATCAGCCATTAGAACTGCCAGGTTTTAAAATGTGTTTTAAAACCTGAAAACTCAGTGCATGCCCTAACGAAGAAGGAAAGCTTGTTCCAGTGGTACAGAGCAAGGTACGAGAAGGCCTGTCCGCAATACTCTGATGTACAAATACGCCGGGAAAAAGAAGTTGACTCTTTGAGCTAAGGTTTCTTCCAGGAAAGTAGGGGTCCACTTTCTCCTGTAGATATTTGGGTCCTTTGCCTGACAGAGCTTTATGCGTCAGGCAGAGGAGTTTGAATATTGCTCTTTTCTTTATGGGGAGTCAATGAAGGGCTTTGAGCAGAGGGGCAGAGGGTGTACCCGGTGGCCCGTTTGTTAACCAAATGGGCTACAGTATTTTGTATCACCTGCATTTTAGATTGAAGGGATTCATTTGGTGCTACAACAAGTGCATTTCCATAGTCAAGGTGGCTCATTGTCAGAGCCTGGACAAGGGTCTGTCACCAGGATCCACTGTGGGAAATGTAGAAAGGATGGGGCATGCCATAAAACCATGACATGTTCAAAACAGACCCTTTAACTTCCCAAATAGGAAATCTGACCTTGTTATATGCTGAAGGCATTGCAAGGGTACACTAACTGCTCTCATTTCTTTTCAGCCACTTCCTTGGCATTTCCAGTTTGGTAAATTTGCCATTATCCTTCCTTCTCTTTCCCTGCCCTGCCTGTATTTTCAGTTTATTTTTCCGTCTTGAGAAACATCCCTGCAGCACTGTCAGGCATCAAAATAAGCACTTGCTCCCCCTATATATTGCGCTCATCATTCATCCCAAGCAGGAGCCCGTAGGGAGGATAATATTTAGACATTTTTAAGGTGGATAGGCTCAATCCTTTTTGCAGAGGAATAAATATAGCCACGTCCTATTGCCGAGGGAAGAACACTTTTCAGTGATGAAGCACTTCCCGTTCATAGAGCAACAACAGCTATAAAATCCCCACTTAAACGGCTGGGAATCTCTTGCTCCCATTGCAAGAGTTTGCAGAAATTGTTCTCAAAATGACCAATTCAAGCCAGCAAGATATTAAAGCTCGTTTATCCAGCAGTCTCCTTCCCGAGTAGCAGAAGAAGTGCAGGCAATGCCATTAAGGATGCATGACGTGAGCACGTAGTCTAAGCTGCTGTGCGTAGAGACAATGGCGTCGGACGGGGGGTGCGGTGGGTGCCGGCCGCCCCAGGTGTCATCACTGAGGGGGGTGACAAAATGGCAAAAATATGTGTTATAAACACATATTTTTGCAATTTTGTCAAGCCGGGGTTGACAAGATATTTTCTGCAGCGTGTACCACCTGACCGTGCTACGCCACTGTGTAGAGAGCGTAACAAGTCACTCTGTGGAGAGTAGAGAGGACAGTGACATATGAAGGTGCCACGGCTGCATCAAATATTAATAGGAGTGACTTGTAATAAAATGAAACCTGAGGAGTACAGAGAGTACTCGAGCCACAGAGAGAGAAAACTATAGGCAGGTGAGAGGAAGGACAGAAGGATTAAGAGGACGGATGTAGGTGCACGAAGAGTGGTGTTTAAGTGAGCGACTGTCTCACTGAATGTATTACCACTCCCAGTAACAAAAGTAGCACAAGCAAGAATAAGAGGCTACAGCTAGAAGACACATTATGTGGTGAAATGGTAAGTCATGGATCACATCTGATATTGAAACGGGGTACCTGAAGACACACCACATAACTCAATCTAGGCATGATAGGGCAACACCAAGGCATCAGAAGAGTTTGTTCAACAGAAAGCTATCCCAGCTACCTGTTTTGATTTCTATGTTTCTTTCAGTCTGTCTGTAAGCCTATATGTATGCTTCTTTCCCTGCTTGCATCCATCCATTCACCCATCTTCTCTGCAGGGCACAAGTCCTAAAAAAGAAGTGGGCACTATGAAGGTGACATCATGCATTATATCACAGCGTGACATAACGGTGCTGCATCACAGGAAATGGAGTCACAACACATGACCTCACAGGAAGTGACATTGCAAGGAGTGGCATCAGATCTTAACACCTCACAAATATGTTCCACAGGTCTATCATGAGTACATTTGAGTGCATTACGAGATTTAACAAATGGGAGTTTGTGTCAGGTTGTGCCAAAAAACTGACGCCTCCCCCCACACAAAATGTGGGCCTCAACTTACACATTTATTTTGTAAAAACTCTGCCACAAAGACATTGACAACAAGGAGAAATGGGGCAGTAAATATATTCTGTTTAATTGGTTGCAAAGGCTGCATTTTTAAATACTTTATTGTGTTAAGGCACCTGCTGAAGATCTTTGTGTGCCCAGTAAATCCCAAGGAATAATAATAATGGTAAGGTAATTTTGGAGGGCAACATGTTTGCAGGAGAGATCTGTATTTTCTCTTGTCCCAGTTTTGAATCAAAGTAGCATTGTGGGTTAATGTGTCTCCTGTGCACAGCACATCATCTAACATGCAGATGACAGATTTTTATTTTATGTAGCTAGGTAAGTGGATTACTGTTTTTAACACAGATCATTTTGTGCTTTGCAGTTCAAAAATTGCAATCCTTCTAATATAGCACAGCGAGCCATAAAGGGCATGTGACCCCTATACCTTGTAACCCTAACGGTCTTATGTAACTCATCATGTAAATTGATTTACAAATGTATATGATTTATTGTCAAGGTATAATGTGCATGTGTGATATAAAGCGCTCTGACAACCTGCATTGGGATCATTAGTGCCTATAGAAAAAAAATGGTATTTAAAATGTTATTTGTTTAAATACTCCGACAGACCAACACATTTGACATTCTTACGGTGCATGCATATCTCTTACATACAGGGATTAAACAAAGTGAAAAGCATGTTTCTCTTAAGTAGCTGTGAAGAGGTAATAAGCTGTGTGCCTTTGTTTCCCCTCCCTTGCACCTAAGTTGTGACGCTCAGATTGCTCCCAACTAGGATAGTGGACCAAAAGGAGGCCTTTTGGCCCCTTAAATTTAACCTTTGTTATGGGCCCAGCTGGAGTCTGAAATAGGATAGCCCCCTCACCGTCTGCAACTCGCTGCTGTGAAAGAAAGCAGGCAAGGTGCCGGCGTGCTGCTGAATGTGGCCCGATGCTTGAAAATGACACCAGGACAAGTTCAGCATATTTCAGTGAGGCCCACTTCCTGCAGGGTTGACGGCATACACCCTGGGATAATAGTGGGTGGACGCTGTGTACCCACGTGCACCCCTGACTTGTGCCCTGCTCATTTGTTTGTCTACCTGTTAGTTATAGTACATCAAAGTGTTAGCCCAAGGCTCCTTGTTAAGACAAATTATGCTTCTTTTTTCCTCGGGCATGAGAGGAAATGTTTTCGAAATTAGGATGAACTTAGCACTGAAATACTTTTTATTTTTATTTTCTCATTTATTTAGTTCGATCACTAAGCCAGACATGACTCTTCTCCTTTGGCTTTGAGTTCTGCACCACCGAAAATACATATACTGATTTTTAATTGCATGAATATATTTTGCCAAATGTATAAAATATGATAGAATGCTAAGAGAAGCTTCTGCCTAATATGAGCCCTAGACTTTCTGATTAATTATGGTTGTATATTTCAATGAGAACTTTTATTTTTTAACTCAGCCCTTTCTTGCTTCTCTTATTGTGGACCCTGCTTTCCTTCCTGTTAAAGACACACCGGTAACATGAGCACCATGTGCCTTAGTCAAACCTTCTGTTATGTCATTGGCCTTTGTTCAAAACTTCTTATGGAAATGGATGCAAGTAAACATTTCCCCCTAGACCTACCTGCCTGTGTGCTCTTACACCGAGCTTTGAACAGAACCTTATTGTCTGAGCAGGTCAGCACAATTAGCGATCTAGGTGTTGATTATTCTAGGAACCAGCAAGAGGCCACTAGCACCAGGTCAATAATTGGTTTTAAATATTCATATTTCGGACTCCAAATTTATCGAACTCTTTCGTTGTGTAAAGAGAAGGAGAGTTAACATGCGCAGTAAGTAATTTCAGCAGATGTGTTGCAAATGAAAAATAGTATGGCAAGTGATAGTTTATATCTCAAGATAGCGAGTTTGTTTACTCAATCTATGAAAAAATCTAATCCAAAATACTGAATAGCACTATGTTGTTAAAGTAAGTATGCATGGGTAGGTATTTATTATTTTTAAATTCACATATAGATACCTTGATTTTATTACATCCAGTGTGTAGTTATGGTTAGGCAGGTCTACTGAAATTATGTGGCAGCCGTGGACCAAATAATACAGATGAGTTGACT
The DNA here is from genome assembly GCF_964204655.1 of Triturus cristatus. Lineage (NCBI taxonomy): Eukaryota > Metazoa > Chordata > Amphibia > Caudata > Salamandridae > Triturus > Triturus cristatus. The sequence continues at coordinate 414,993,058 of NC_140579.1, forward strand.
TAATTATGTGGCAAGAAAATGCTAAATATTTGACCTAATGCAGCACACTTTGTGATCGTATACTTCATAATGTTGTCATTTGTTGATGTGTTAATGCTCTCTGGGCAAAGGTTTCACCTCATTAGTACTAGTTTAGCATCCAATTACAGTAATATGCATGGTTTTTCGAGGTCCCCGGCGTACTAAGGCGCAGGTATGTCTGGGTGGTGTTAACTTGGCCCAAACGGCTGTCTTTACCTATTTAGGGGTCACTTTTAGCGAGACATGCAGCTGGTCTCCTCAGCTGGATCTTCTCGCTCTTAAACATGCTCAACTGGGTGGTGCTTTATTGAAAGAGCATAAACACTCCTTAACGAAACCATTAGCCGCCCTAATGAAGATCTATGGTTCCAAGATTCTACCTGCCATTTTATATGGTGCTGAAATTTGGGGTTTCAGCAACTTGTCTAAGCTGAAGTCTGCCCAGAATAAATTTCTTAGGTCAGCTATTAGACTTCCCCAATCTACTCCGCGCATCCCCTTATTGTACGATCTGGGAATCCAGCCTATAGAGGACTGGGCAGGGTATAGACCTCTGGCGTTTTGGCGCCGCCTGTGGACTACTCCTGAACTATCGATCTATGCAAAAGCCCTTTTAGAGGTTAAAGGGATGGAGGGTTCGCATAGGATTCCCTGGTTGTCCAGTATTAAAACCCTGTTGATTGATCTTGGGTTGTGTGATCTATGGGCTAGTCCGGATTCTGTGGTTTTCCCGTCGAAAAAAGTCCTTAAGGAGGCCTATTGGTGCTTTATTAAGAATAGGAGATGTACTTCCCTCATAGGCTCCACAATGACTGCCAAATTCCTAGTTCTCAAGGGCGACTCTGCTTATGAAAACTACTGGGATACTATTTTGAAGTATTTTGACCGCAAATTGTATCACCAGTTTAGAGTGGGCGCCCTACCACTGCGAGGACTCACCAAAAGCTGGAGTCCTCTTGGTAGTGACAAGTGCCCCTTTTGCGTAGACAAGATCGAATCCTTGGACCATTTTCTTTTTGGTTGCCCAATTTATCATCTCCCTCGTCGCGTTTGGCTTCGACCTGTTTGCAGATTAATGAGTACCTGTTCTGCACAGGTTGCCAGTAGAATCTTGAAAACCGATACCTCAAAACCCATAGTAATAGGTGTTGCCAAGTTTATTAGCTGGGCATGGATTCTCAGGGCAAGGAATCTTAAGATGTGATTTGTGTCTTGCTAGCTATTATTATTAGTACCCTGCTATGGATTATTAGGTTAACAGACGTGTCCCATTTTGTATCTTATTGTATTTTATTAAGCTGTGATTATTTTTAATCTAATTGCTTCTATGCAATATTTTAAAGGTCCAGAAGTTTTTCTTGTATTCTAACTTGAATTGTATTATATATGAATTGTTTTTATTTGTGTAGAATGTATTTTATGATGTGAATCGGATAAAGACCAACTGACTGACTGGCAATTAAAAGGTGACCAGTCAACCGTTGCATAAGGCCTTCCACTGCACTGCAATGTGTCGCTGCGATTTAAGTAACTTTTGATCCATGTAAGCTAGAAGCAAAATGTTTGATTGGTAAAATCTGCAGATTATGCAGCAGATGATGGATTATGTGGCAAATGCAGCAAATTCATAATTATGAGGAAAACACTGCAAGTGCGGAATCAGATAATTCCAGTGGCCCCGTGGTTAGGCCAAAGTTGCAATTGAAAAGCACTACATTATTTTCCTAATAGTTTTAACACCAAATAATGACTTTGCAATAATCTTTCCAAAAAAAGATTTGGGTTTGACATGGCAAATTTCATGAATATCCATCAAACAACAAAAAAGGGACTATTCCACTTGTTCACATAGGATTATTTGCTCTCATCTACAGAAAAAAAACTGAACAGAATTACACCAGACTTAGAAGGATAGTAGAACTTTTCTCAAAGAAGTGGCTTTGCTTGCTTTGGAGAAAACCTATGCAGTAGTTTCTGCAAAGTTAGGGTGAAAAAAAGTATCAGCTGGGCTTCGAAAGGTAAAACTCTTAGAGACTGAATCCAAATTAAAACAATGAACACATTTGTTTGGATAATGGTGCTTTTCATCCCATCTTCCATTTTGGGATGATAAATTGTCATCCAGGTTGGCAAACCCAAGCAATAGGATTGGCTGTCCACAAAATAGTAAATGTCCCTACATAATGCATCAGTGCAGGCCATGCCTGCTGGCCAACCCCTATTGCTCACGTACAAAGACTGCAAATTTGGAATTAAGCACACCATAAAATACTTATGAAATTCACTGAAAAAAAGTTAAAAACTGAGTTATAGTTCTGTTTCAAACACCAGTTATTGACAGCAACACACACACACCAAACACCATAACTCATGCTGCCCACCACTTTGTAACTCTTTTTCTGCTTCTGTGCTGTTTTTGTTTTGAGTACGGCATGCAGCTCAAGTTATGGTGTGGTTTGTGTGAATTGCTAACCAGTGTGGTTTTGGATGTTTGAGCCAAAACTGTGATTCAGTTTTAACTGTGTTATTTCAATTAATTTAATGATTATTTTATGTTGTGATAATTTTCCAAACCCTCAGTCATTATACATGTATAATGAGGGCTGGCAACACAACTTGGCCTGTGGTGATCCCTGGCGCCTAATTCATCACAGGTGGAAAAGTCACACTGTGGCTAGGACCTTAGTCCAAAGTGTTGTGGTCAACCAACTCCTTCTGTGCACCACCTTGAAAGGTGAGCACAAGGATTGACCGCAGGCCAGACCCTACTGCCAACAAGCTACGGGCTACCAACACCCACAGCCCACAGCCTTCGTTGGCTACACAGTATATGTTTCCATCTTTTTTCAATGAAGAAATTATTTTCCCATATTTTCCTTTTTCAGTGAAAAGTACAATTTTCATGTAAGTCAAGTTTTTCTGCTCATAAATGAAACTTTTTTTTGCTGCTAACAAAATTAATTCCACTAAATTCGTATTTTAATTAGAATCATGATTTTAGCTCCTTGGACCTTTTTGGGGGGATCTGTGGTGCATTTTACCATGCCTATGACCATCTCCGCACTTTCCTAGAGTCGGTCATTTCTCATGGTGTGCCCCTATAGCTGTGGAAATTTTGCTTCCACAGTAGGAGAATATATATTTTTTAAATTGCAATTTTCAAGATAGCAGAAAAAAGGAATCCTTTTAAGGAGTAAATTACTTGTAAAGATAATCTCAAAAGTATTAACAGAATTTGTGATTTATCGTGGATTTAAAAAGGCAGACATATACTAAAGTGATACTTTTTCAAGCCACCCAGAAATTTTTTGAGTCTTATATTTCTAAAACACTGAATGGACATAAAACCAACGGAAGTATGCTTTTTGAGTCCTAATTTCATGCTGAGATTTTGCATACATCTGTTCAGTGGTATTTGCTGTAGGCACCAGCAAAACTTCCTGTGGGAGCACAAAATTGAAAGCACAAACCCTTCCTGTAACAACTTTTCCCCTGTATGGCTCTTCACCAACATTGTGATGCCCGACCTTAGCTGACTACGCCATGCCGTTGTCAAGTTTGGTGCAGATCAGTGAATAGGGTCAAAAGTTACAAGCATATCCAAAAGTACCTTTTCAATGGAAAGTGCGGCTGAACCATGACTGCTGCACACTGGTGGCCCTCACTGTAAAAGACTATATACATTTGAGGTGAGCAGATTCAGAGTCTCTATTACTTTGTTGGGTGGTCCATATATAGGAGCTGCTCTCCACCTAATCTTGGGAACTACCCAAAGTTCATTCCATCCTTTCTTCATATATATATATATATATTCACTGAAAAAACCATGGGTTTCACACACGTTATAGTTAGGAATTAGCATTTAAAAAACCTTAGAAATTCAGTGAAAAAACCATAGGTTTCACACATGTTATAGTTAGCTGGACATTTTACTCGTAAAAAACCAATGAAATTGCCCCGTTATAGTTAGTTCAGCTAACTATAACTCGCGCGCCCGCAATGCACTGCTGATGACGTCACATATTACATCACTCATGACATGGTCAGTGACATCACTCATGACATCACTGATGACATCTCAAATGACATCACTGATGACATCACTGATGACATCATCCAGTGAATGTGTGTTTTTCTGAAAATTAAATATGTTTTATATATGTATAAATCAAGGTCGATGGAAGAATAAATTGGTATATAAGTGTCTAAATGGATGATTTGTTTTTGAAAAATTGATTGTTTAACTGACTGATTAAGTGTATCTTAGTGAATACATGGCTTAGTGAGTAATGTTTAAATATGTATATATCTGTATCAGTCTCTCACTTTGTGTATAAGTGGCTGCATGGGTTGGTGAGTAGCTACATGGGTGACTATATAGGTTATTAGTTGGTTTTTTGAGTATCAGTCTGAGTGTCTGCATGGTTCGGTGGGGGGTATTACGTAGTGCATAGGTGCATGAATGAGTGACTCACTGTTTGTGTGTGTTGAAGACAGCATGTGTGCAGTACTGCATGGGTGGATGAGTGTGTGTATGGGTGTGTTAGTGAGTGAATGACTGTCTCAATAGTGTCTTTATGAGTAACTACATATGTTTAAAACTAGTATATGTGACTATTGGTGTATATATGTGAGTATATGCAAGGGTGAGAGATTGGAAGAGTTCCTGTATGAATAAGTATGTGTTTCTATAAGTGATTGTTTAAAAGACTAAGTATGTGTAAGTTTCCGTAGAAGTAAGTATGGTGGTGTGTGTATAACTGTATATGCAAGTAAATGTATGTTTGATTCTTTATTAGCACGAGTGACTATGTGTGTGAGTAACTCTGTGCATGAGTGGCATTGTGTAACAGGATGTATAGGTGTATGAGTACATATGATGAGTGAGTACATGTATGAGTGACTGTATTGGACTGTTGGTGAATGAGTGGATGTGTATGTGGATCTTAGAATTACTGAAGAGGTTGTTGTAACTGGTATTGGTATGTCCATTGTTTTGAAAATTTTAGTCTCTATTTTTGAATGTGTGTGTCAAAGGTTATATTAGGGTGAGAGGAGGTCTACCACTCTATCACAAGGTTGATGTCATCAGTGATGTCATCAGTGATGTCATTTGAGATGTCATCAGTGATGTCATGAGTGATGTCACTGACCATGTCATGAGTGATGTAATATGTGACGTCATCAGCAGTGCATTGCGGGCGCGCGAGTTATAGTTAGCTGAACTAACTATAACGGGGCAATTTCATTGGTTTTTTACGAGTAAAATGTCCAGCTAACTATAACATGTGTGAAACCTATGGTTTTTTCACTGAATTTCTAAGGTTTTTTAAATGCTAATTCCTAACTATAACGTGTGTGAAACCCATGGTTTTTTCAGTGAATTTGCAAGGTTTTTTAAATGCTAATTTTTTATTTTATTTTTTTTTTTATTTTTTTTAGTACGCGTACCGTAAGCTCACGGTAAGCGTACGGTTTACGCAACGTCCGTAATTTTCCTACGCTGCTTGCGTATAGTTACGCAATTTGCGTAGCCGCGCGTACTCCGCGTGGGACGCGTACGCGTGTACGCTACACGCGCACGTTACGCGGAAGTGCCGGGAGTGACTGTTATGCGCATGCGCGCAAGCGCGTGTCTTTTTTACGCGCATGCGCACTTTTGCTGTAAGCGTACCGTAAGCGTACCGTAAGCGTACGGTAGGTCATGTGATCATGAAACAAAACTTTTGATTGGTTGAAACTACTTTCAGTTCTAGAACTCTCCTACACCACACCCATTCCCCTCATTTCTGCTTGTGATCCCTTGGGAGAAGGAGCTGGTTTGTCTTTGGGATACGATGGCAGAACAGCAGAGCTCTTCTGAGAGTGAGGCTAGCACTAGCAGCACTGTCTTGAGGCAGAGATCGAGGAAACAAAAGCCCTCTTATGTATGGGATTATTTTACTTTTCCTGAAGGCCAGCAAAAGGTAAATGCACCCTTAGTGACTTGTAAGCTGTGTAAGCGTGTACTTTCTAGAGGTAATCCTAACAGGAAGTATTCCTTTGGGAATCACACCATGAAGAGACACCTCCAGGATGTACACAGAAGGACACATGGTCATCTTTTTGGAGGTAACTCTTCAGAAAGACGAGCCAGTACATCCACAGTAGCTCAGCCTGAACCATCATCTGCAGGGCTGACTCCTTCTTCTGCAGGTCAGGTGAGCCCTTCATCTGTGGGGGGAGAATCTCCTTTTGCTGGCCCTCTGGAAATGAACCCACGATTTCGGAAGGTTGATATTCATTGCACATTTTGTAAAGATCTAATTTGCCATAGGGAGACCAGTGTTTCCCTAGTGAACAACAAAATAGATCAGCACATTTGTCGCTTTGAATAATTTTCCCATGCTTCCTTTCCTCTGTCCCTGCATGAACACAACGGTTCTTTTAAGAGCCAACCTTATCTTTCATCTTTTTTTTACATATGTTTTTAAAAACTTTTTTTTATTTTTTTTTACCGTACGCGTACGGTGTGCGTACTTTTTTTTTTTTTTTTTTTTAAAACTAAAAATCATTTATCACATTACATTGTCCTTGAGAGACTACAATTATTATTATTGACTTACCATACTCACTGAAAAAATATTTATTCATTTGTTTTTTTTAAAAATAGTTTTAAAAATGTTTGTAGTTTTCGAAAATTTTCTATATCTGGAAAAAAAGAAAAAAGTATTAATATTTTTAAAACATTTTATAATACAGTACACATATTTACATTTTTTTCCCAAAAATATTTTTGCCTTATTTTTGCTGTTTTCAGAATATATTGCATTTCACTATAAATTGTGAAAGCAATTGCATTCATCATTTTACAGCGGGCAAAAAAAAATAACAATCACAAAGATTGTAATAAAAAAGCCCAGAATCTCTTTTTACTTAAACTTAACATTATAGAAATGCATAATATTCTAAAAAAATATCATCTAATACCAATACTTATTTCTTTAAAATACCGTCTGATATGTTTGTTTCAGAAGTATAATCACAATATGATATCTCAAATAACTCCAAAATACATCTGATTCCATTTCCTTTAGACCAAATAGTAATTTTAATTTTTTTTGGGGAATAAATTACCAACGGTAATCCAATAAAATTCTAAAGTTTAATTTGTCCAGATCTCACCGATTCTCTGTAACATTTTGGTTCACGAAAATTTTTTGAATAATTTATTAAGTCCACAATAGAAATGGTTACTTTTCCACATGGCCAAATAGTAATTTTTTAAAACATTTTTGAAAAAATTTCCAATGGCAGTCCAATAACATTCCAAAAGTTAAAATGTGCAGAAGTTACAGATAATCTCTAAATTATTGGTTTTTCAAAGTTTCATTAAAAATTTAAAAAGTCCACATTACAATTGGTTATCTTTCCATTAGGCCAAATGATAATTTAAAAAATCAAATTTTTACAAAATTGCAATGGTAATCCATTAAAATGGTAAAATTGTTTTGTCCAGATCTTGCCAAGTCTCTCTAAAATTTAGGTTTCAGGAAGATTAAATAGGAATTTGCTAAATCAAAAGGCAAACGTTGCTTAAAAACCAATTGGGAATCATTACACAGTGTCCAGCCTTTTTCACATTTAAGATAAACTGTGTAATGTCCAGAAGTAACAGTAGGTCCTTCATGGAAAATTATTGCAACAGTTACAAAAGTTTTTCCTGAAATTGATAATTGCTGTCCTGTAAACTTCTTTATTAAAGTATCCAATTTTGAACCATCAGCTCTACATCGTTGCATCATTAAAATTACATACTGTCCGTATTCCTTTAAAATTAATGTTGAAAACATGTCAGAATTACACTCACTACATTTCATGCTATGATTAGCATCTTTAACTAATTTTGCAAAAGTGACTGTTTTACTCTCTGGCAATGTCAAATAAATAAACCTTTCATTATCAACAATAGAGCCACATATATTATAACAATTATCACAACTATGTTCCCATTTATAAGAGAGACCAAAAAAAATGTCAATGGGAACTCCTTCTTCTTCCACTACATGAAGAAAATACATCAAAAATTCATGTGCATCTTGCTGTTCATTTTGAGAAAACTGTGTTCGTCCTGAACATACATCTAAAAGTTTTCTAATGTCAGTAGCACTTTCTATTTGAGTTTTATCTTTACTCAGCTTTTGAAAAAGGAGACTCAGCTCTGAACAGAATCTTTTTCCCTGATTTACTATTATCTGCTCTTGCAAACTTTCCAGATAAAATGCAACATTCAGCACTACATTTGCGTAGCAGTTGACACCAGAGCTATTTTCAAAATGACATCCTACAACCTGTTCTTCATTTTCCTTTTTCTTTTTGCTTGCAATTACATCACTCCTCTTTTTTTTCCTCTTCTCTACATCTTCACTACAGATATTCTCATTTTTTCTTTTACGAGAAACTACACGTTTCTCCAACACAGGATACTGACCTAAATGAGGAGCATAGCTTCTTCTTAATCTATTATACTCTTTTACACAGTTTGTATCAGCACTAACTTTTGACTCATCAAAGTCTATCATGAATAAACCTGATAATGTTTTGACTCGTGACAAAGCAACATATGCCATACCTTCTTTGAACACAGTTGAACCAATGTTCACAAATGCACAATCTACAGTCAATCTTTGAGACTTGTGAATAGTTACAGCATATGCTAGAGAAAACGGAAACTGCTTCCTACGTACATATAAGTCTTTCACAAGCATAAAACGAACTGTACAACGACAAATGTCTATAACTTCATCTATCTGATCAAATTTTATTTTTAAACATTCAACTCCTTCTTTTTTCTGGTAATTAATAAAACCCACAACTCTTCCCATCGCTCCATTAACTAAACCTTTCTCAACATCCAAATTTCTCCTTAAAAACACTCTACAGTTCATGCAAACATATAGATTTTTTTCTAATCCAGCTGTTTTGGAGATGTTCTTCTCTAGTGAGTCCAATTTATTTTTCAGTTTGCCTGTTACTGTGACAGTAATTCTTCCATCCTCAATTTTGTCCACTGCTTCCAATTTCCTGATCTCTTCCTTTTCCAATTTCAAAAGCTCCTCATTGAATATTGAGCATTCACATAGAGTTGGCATTAAGCAGATGACACTTTTGTTTTCTGCAATGTTCTTGTATATCTTCTCCGCAACTATTTCTTCCTTTGGAAATAAATTATGTAGCAGCCGACTCTGTAATGCTTTTTTGCCAACTTCTGTCAGTAGTCCAATCCTGATATCTTTCAGAATACTTCCATATTCTTCATCGTTTGCTTGCCTCATATTAGTAGTAAGTTCCTTGTACTCAAAGAAGGACCAAATATTTGTATTTCCGATGCTTCCCAATGACTTCTTCGTGTCTTCATGTGTCACAGTATTAAACACTGGTTGTCCTTTAACTGGAGTAAGTTGCAAAAGATCTCCAAAAACTATGACGTGTTTTCCACCAAATAACATGTCATAGTCTGTCTTCAAAATTTGCTGCATTCTTAAATACACAAAGGCAAGCATTAGGTTTGATACCATGCTCACCTCATCAATAATGAGAACTTGCATCTTCTTCAATACTCTTGAAACTTCCAAGGATGCTTCTCCAGTTAGCTTGTTGAATTGTATTTTGTTCTCATGCTCCACTGGTAACATTAGCAAACGATGTAAGGTGATTCCTTTTATGTTATATGCTGCTAACCCAGTTGGAGCAGTAACCACACAAGACAAAGTAGAATCCGTTTTTTGCTGTAGGTAGCTTCTGATGACTTTTATTAGGAAACTTTTTCCAGTTCCAGCTTGTCCGCTTACATACATCCTGATTGGATGAAATGATGTGCATGAGCACTCTTTTTTTACATGTAGAAATCCGTGATCAATTTTGTTTTTGATCTCTTCATAAATTTGTTGCTGCTCTTGATTCAGTTGTCTTTCCAAATTTTCTAAGTCTATAAATTCTTCTTGAGCTTGATTCATAGCCGTTTCCACTTCATTCATGGCTATTGATGCTTCATTTTCAATGATTGGTTGTCCTAGAGGATCTTGACTGTGTGTTCCTGAACTTTGGCTGTCCTGAGAACTGTCTCTAGCTATTTCTGCTGCAATTGTAGTTTCCTGTTCAATTTCTTCATTTAACATTTGCAGATAAGGTGTGAATGTATTGCATTGTATGCTGTCTTTGCAAGCATTAAATGAATCTTCATAGCTTTGAAATTCTCTCAGTAGTTCATCCTCTGTACGCCATGGTTTAAACAACTGTAAAAGAGCCAAGTAGTAAAATTCTTTCTTGTCAGTAGTGTCGCAACTCAGCTTCCGGTGATTTATCAAACTTCCTTTTGTTTGCTTCACCAAACATCCTTCTTCACCAACGACTTTATATTTTCCATTATTGATGTCTTCTGTGGCTTTCCTTGAATAAATGTAGTTCTGCAGCACTTCATAGAGACACATGTTCTCCAGATGTTGACTTCTCTTGGGATAATATGTGTCCAACATGTTTGTTTTCAATATATCTGTACTTTCTGGGTCATTCTCGACCAAATATTCAATTTCTCCTACAGATTTCAGTACCCGATTTCTCATTGCTGCAAGGCCTAAACTTGCCCAAATTATTCTTCTTGACTTCGAGTAGAGACTTGCAGAAGATAACCTATCTGAACATTCGTAGGATCCAATTTCTCGATGCGATAACATCTTCAAACTGAAACTGTACAGCTTCTTACTGACAGTCTTCTCGTGAGAAATCTCTTCCCACATTTCCTTCAATTCTGTTTTTTCTGATTTCGTAATGTAAGACGTTACATATCGTGCAACAGCAATGGAATTGTCAGCTACATACTGTATATCCATGTTAGCGTTCCACATGGATAAAATGACTGGGTTGTAGTCATTTATATTTTTTGATTCTTCTTTTCTTTTAAGGTTGTAGGTATTCTTAGGTGATTTTCTTGTGATAGTATGTCTCACAGCTGACATAAAACTGTTTACTCTTCCATTTGAAAGAACAGGTCTAGGAAATCCAAATCGACATTTAGTGTAGTATTTTTCTTTGCTCTTGTATTTCCGTCGACAGTATTTTCCACACCGATGACTTTGGAAACGTAAAACTTGCTCCTTTAACTTGTTCTCTTCTGTGCTTTTTGGTATAGCACATGTTGCATATTCTTGAATGTAAGATAACACTGCTTCATCAGCATCTGTTCCAAACTTTGGGGCATCCTTGATCCACAACAGCATATGAATATGAGGAGCACCTCTTGCCTGGTACTCTTTTCTCCAAAAGAAATCCACTACTTCTCCAAGGGGTGGATTTTTTTTATTGCAGATGAAGGACATCATAGCCTCAAATCTATGATTGAAATATCTGCAAACATTAACCGGATCCAATGAGCACAGTTCTCCTGCTGTCTTGTATTCGATGTTTTTAATGTTTGAATTGGCCTCTCGTAGAAAATCCAGTAAATCATCCCAAGCGTACTCGGCACAGCTTAGGGTAAGGAACCATGTTGGTGTTCCTAAATTCCGTAACATGCATTTTAGTTCACCATGGCGTCGGTACCAATATTCATTTGTCCCACGCTGACAAGCCATCAGATTGATCAGTTGTGTTTCCAAATGATCATCTCGGTGCTGCACTTTCTCCATAAAATCCTTAGCAGACACATTTTGTAAATGTACTCCACTTTTTAAAATGTGATTTACTGCATAAGACAGTGCAGACAAGTCGCTTTCAAATAAAAGATGGAACAAATAAGGAATACTTTGTCGAAATCTGGGATCTTCAGCATATAGTCTTGTAGTCCGATACTCTGAAGCTGGAATCTGTTCTGGACGTTCATCGTATCGTCCTCCTTTTCCTTTAGGAAACAGCTGAGGAAAACATCGAGCTTCCAAGCTCTCCTCCCATACACTCACAGGAGTTCCTTTTGCTTTCTTCATCTGAAAGAGATCAATATTGTCTCCCATAACTTCTTTCGAATGAAGAGGATGTATGCTAAAATGTTCATAAATTTCTTCTTCCTTTGACTTGTCCACTTTTTCAATTTGTCCAGTTGGTGTTTGTGTCTTCTTGAAAATCTTCTTCTTCTTCTTCTTCTTCTATATAAATTGATTCATACCATTTGTTATTTTTTTTCAAATACAAATTTGCTCTTTGTACTTTCCGCACATCTACCAGCTCCTGCCAAATCTTGTTATTCTTTGTAGGTACACCATTAACCAGAATAATTAATGGTTCAGTTTCCAAAGTATCCGCATCAATAGTTTCCATATTTTTTTTCAAATCCAAGGGCAAATACACCACTCTACCTTTTAAACCTCTCAGTAAATCTGAAGGAGGTAATTTACCAGTTTTGGGCTCCATACGTACTATGGTCTGGAACGGATGAACACATTGAATGAGTATAGACTCATATGTATTTAATTCAGAAAGTTCAGCAGGAATAGCATCCAATTCTAAATTATTATGTACAGCTCTGGTCGGCATTCTATTTTCCTCTAACTTGTTGTAACAGTATTTACAAATACGCTGATCTTCACCCAATTCAAAACAATTTTCTAGAAATATATATGTGGCAAAATCCTTCCATTTATAATTATCTTCATTTTCACTCTTTCTGTAGAGATCAACATTCCTAGTTTGTTTTCTATAATGAGTTCTGCGGCAACAAATACAAGTAACATTTGGTCTTTCATTAGAGACTATTGCAAATTTTGTTATGTGATCATTAAATGTCTTACTTACAGAAGGTTCTACATTCTCTTCCACTTCTTCCTCATTTACTGTGTCCTTCTCTGCACTGTTTTGTTCAGGACCAAAGTAACAAAACTGAATTTCATCAACAACCTTCTCTACATCTGATACCGTTCCTCGGAACAGAGCCCTATTCAATTCATTTAACTTTATTGCTGGACTTTTGGCAAAATACAACCGTCTCACAAACTTTCTCATTCCAGTATGATGAACAGCCAGCATCCTAAAATGATGGAAAACACTATTGCACACTTTTCTAGATAGACAAGCCAGAGAATGACCCTGCAAACCAGTATTCTCTCTCACTCTGCATGGATCCAGACTTTGAAGCACCTTAATCTTCTGTTTTACACTTTTTTTACTATATTCTCTTAGAAACTCTCGAAATTTGTCAATAGATTCCTGACGCACAGTGCAAATACTACTACAATTCCAAGTGTACACTGGGGCTTTAGGACGTCTCCCCATTGCCTCATCTGCCATCACTTGTACCTCATCTCTTGGAACCATTATCTCCTTCTCCATTATGCAACCATTTGTTACTTCGTATGAACGACCTCTGGTGTCAACTGCATGCAGCAAACTATTACTTTGAAAATAGCTCTCTTCATTAAAAAAAGGTTCACTACTTGAACTATGCATCCACTTTCCTAAAAACACTTTACAAAAGTTTGTTCTGTTCACTACTCTTTTCCTTTTGCTATGTGATTTCAGTACATTAACCATTTTGTCTAATGTACGCATCCTATTCAAAATTAATATGAATAGTTTCCTTTTTAATTCTAATGCCTTTGCTGCAATGGCTTCAATTTCTTTTTTTCTCTTGTAATATTTTGCCTTTTGCTTATATTTCTTCACATCCTTTATCAAATTGGACATAACTCTTCTCTGAAACATTTTTCTACGTATCTCTTTAAACGCTGTTTTTCTGTTTATGTAAATCTTTTCAGTTGCAGAAGGTATATTTGCATTAACTAAATTCTCAATTTTTTCCTGTTCTCTTCCTTTTGTAACATTCTTTCCAGTACAGACATTTTGTACATTTTTCTTTGTTTTGAATATATTTTTAAGAAATTGTTTTTTTTGCTTACCAGAAGATTTTTTCTTTTTCCCAACATGAGCATCTTCTACTAACTTTGGTCCTCCAGTTGTCTTCAAATATAGTTTTTTTTTTAGCGTTTTTTGAACTCTGGATTTTGTAGGCATCTTAAATTTTGTTCACTGCTCTTCAGCAATACCTGAAAAAAACTAAAAAAAAAATCCTTTATTGTATTTAAATATATTACTACATTTCTTTTCACAATAGTCACAAAACGAAATTTCTTTGCCAATTTGAATGCACACAAACTGCTCTTTTTTTTTGGGCAAGTGAAAATCACTTTTACAAACTGTCACATTATGAAACCACTTTTCAGATTTTTTAAAAAGCCCATGTCCAGAGTGCTACACTCCAGCAAGGGCAACCAGCCTTAGTGATGCTGAATGTATTTGCATTACAGACTGAAACCTGAAAACCCCACTCGCTTGTAAATACTGTGCATGACTATACATGGCAAGCACATGGGTGTGTGCTAAGACTCTGCTTCTTCCCCCAAAAATTTGCTCCCCCTTTCCATCTAATGCAACTGTGAAATCACCAGAGCAAGACGCAATAAATCTCTGCCTATAATTCCTCTCTGCACACAGAGTCATGTTTTCACATTAGTCCCAAAACGAAATTTCTTTGCCAATTTGAAAGCACACTTACTGCTCTTTTTTTTTTCGGGGCAAGTGAAAATCACTTTTTACAAGTGAAAATCACTTTTACAGACTGACACATTATGAAACCACTTTTTTTGATTTATTTAAATGCACATGTCCAAACTGTTTTTTCAGACCACCACCATGTGTATTCTCGGTGACTGCCTACACTCCAGCAAGGGCAACCAGCCTTAGTGATGCTGAATGTATTTGCATTACAGACTGAAACCTGAAAACCCCACTCGCTTGTAAATACTGTGCATGACTATACATGGCAAGCACATGGGTGTGTGCTAAGACTCTGCTTCTTCCCCCAAAAATTCGCTCCCCCTTTCCATCTAATGCAACTGTGAAATCACCAGAGCAAGACGCAATAAATCTCTGCCTATAATTCCTCTCTGCACACAGAGTCATGTTTTCACATTAGTCCCAAAACGAAATTTCTTTGCCAATTTGAAAGCACACTTACTGCTCTTTTTTTTTTCGGGGCAAGTGAAAATCACTTTTTACAAGTGAAAATCACTTTTACAGACTGACACATTATGAAACCACTTTTTTTGACTTATTTAAATGCACATGTCCAAACTGTTTTTTCAGACCACCACCATGTGTATTCTCGGTGACTGCCTACACTCCAGCAAGGGCAACCAGCCTTAGTGATGCTGAATGTATTTGCATTACAGACTGAAACCTGAAAACCCCACTCGCTTGTAAATACTGTGCATGACTATACATGGCAAGCACATGGGTGTGTGCTAAGACTCTGCTTCTTCCCCCAAAAATTCGCTCCCCCTTTCCATCTAATGCAACTGTGAAATCACCAGAGCAAGACGCAATAAATCTCTGCCTATAATTCCTCTCTGCACACAGAGTCATGTTTTCACATTAGTCCCAAAACGAAATTTCTTTGCCAATTTGAAAGCACACTTACTGCTCTTTTTTTTTTCGGCGCAAGTGAAACTCACTTTTTACAAGTGAAAATCACTTTTACAGACTGACACATTATGAAACCACTTTTTTTGATTTATTTAAATGCACATGTCCAAACTGTTTTTTCAGACCACCACCATGTGTATTCTCGGTGACTGCCTACACTCCAGCAAGGGCAACCAGCCTTAGTGATGCTGAATGTATTTGCATTACAGACTGAAACCTGAAAACCCCACTCGCTTGTAAATACTGTGCATGACTATACATGGCAAGCACATGGGTGTGTGCTAAGACTCTGCTTCTTCCCCCAAAAATTCGCTCCCCCTTTCCATCTAATGCAACTGTGAAATCACCAGAGCAAGACGCAATAAATCTCTGCCTATAATTCCTCTCTGCACACAGAGTCATGTTTTCACATTAGTCCCAAAACGAAATTTCTTTGCCAATTTGAAAGCACACTTACTGCTCTTTTTTTTTTCGGGGCAAGTGAAACTCACTTTTTACAAGTGAAAATCACTTTTACAGACTGACACATTATGAAACCACTTTTTTTGATTTATTTAAATGCACATGTCCAAACTGTTTTTTCAGACCACCACCATGTGTATTCTCGGTGACTGCCTACACTCCAGCAAGGGCAACCAGCCTTAGTGATGCTGAATGTATTTGCATTACAGACTGAAACCTGAAAACCCCACTCGCTTGTAAATACTGTGCATGACTATACATGGCAAGCACATGGGTGTGTGCTAAGACTCTGCTTCTTCCCCCAAAAATTCGCTCCCCCTTTCCATCTAATGCAACTGTGAAATCACCAGAGCAATACGCAATAAATCTCTGCCTATAATTCCTCTCTGCACACAGAGTCATGTTTTCACATTAGTCCCAAAACGAAATTTCTTTGCCAATTTGAAAGCACACTTACTGCTCTTTTTTTTTTCGGCGCAAGTGAAAATCACTTTTTACAAGTGAAAATCACTTTTACAGACTGACACATTATGAAACCACTTTTTTTGATTTTTTTAAATGCACATGTCCAAACAGTTTTTTCAGACCACCACCATGTGTATTCTCGGTGACTGCCTACACTCCAGCAAGGGCAACCAGCCTTAGTGATGCTGAATGTATTTGCATTACAGACTGAAACCTGAAAACCCCACTCGCTTGTAAATACTGTGCATGACTATACATGGCAAGCACATGGGTGTGTGCTAAGACTCTACTTCTTCCCCCAAAAATTCGCTCCCCCTTTCCATCTAATGCAACTGTGAAATCACCAGAGCAATACGCTTTAAATCTCTGCCTATAATTCCTCTCTGCACACAGAGTCATGTTTTCACATTAGTCCCAAAACTAAATTTCTTTGCCAATTTGAAAGCACACTTACTGCTCTTTTTTTTTTCGGGGCAAGTGAAAATCACTTTTTACAAGTGAAAATCACTTTTACAGACTGACACATTATGAAACCACTTTTTTTCATTTTTTTAAATGCACATGTCCAAACTGTTTTTTCAGACCACCACCATGTGTATTCTCGGTGACTGCCTACACTCCAGCAAGGGCAACCAGCCTTAGTGATGCTGAATGTATTTGTATTACAGACTGAAACCTGAAAACCCCACTCGCTTGTAAATACTGTGCATGACTATACATGGCAAGCACATGGGTGTGTGCTAAGACTCTGCTTCTTCCCCCAAAAATTCGCTCCCCCTTTCCATCTAATGTAACTGTGAAATCACCAGAGCAATACGCAATACATCTCTGCCTATAATTCCTCTCTGCACACAGAGTCATGTTTTCACATTAGTCCCAAAACGAAATTTCTTTGCCAATTTGAAAGCACACTTACTGCTCTTTTTTTTTTCGGGGCAAGTGAAAATCACTTTTACAGACTGACACATTATGAAACCACCATGTGTAACTACAATAAAAACAATTTCCATTTCTATTATTCTTTTCTTAAGTTACCACATACATCCCCTCTCAAACTGTAAACTCACCTTTAAAATTAGTTAGTTGTGAAAGAAATGTGACACTCAAACAGCAGATTATCAGAGCCAGGATCTCTGTTGTGTTCACCTCTCTCCTCTCAGCAGAACCAGATAATGGCAAACTTTCCCTCTATTTTTCCACACATATACTTGTAAGTTTCAAATCTCAGTGCTTCCCCCTTTTTTTCAAATGAAATCACACATTTCTATTGGTTGAAAACCAACCCTTTTCCAAAAGTACCCTTCCCCCAACTTGACTCCTGCCTAGTACCCTTCCCCCAACTTGACTTCTGCCTGCTACCATAGCAACAGCTCATGGAACACTGCTGTGTTGAGTTAGGTCAGAAGTTCGCCAAACAATGTTTCAATTCCACAGAGCAAGAGTGCTTGACTTTTCAAACCTAACAGCAAATCCATAGTACTGTTCTTTGGTTACACATTTTTTTTTACCAATACAAAACATGCTTCTATTAATTTACACATACAGCCTAGTTTTTATTCTAGAATGGTATGAAACAGCCAATCAGTTCTTTTTGTTTTGAAAAAAATATGTATGCCTCCATTTCCAAACTGTCTTTCTTTTCATATTGCCATTCTACTGAAAGACACCTCCTGAGTGCATCCAGTTCTCCTTTGAAGATGTTCACAGTGTGGATTGTAGGGCACAGCTATGTCTTCTGGAGTGAAAAGTTTGCAGAGAAAACAGGTATGGTGAGAGACCTTGCTTTGCCAAATGTAGACATTAAATGGATTGGTCAGATAGGGTTAAAGTGGCACCAATTGATGCCATTGGTGAAATCCTTCATTCAAATCCAACACCCTGACCTCATAATAGTGCACTGTGGTGGCAATGACCTAGGCACTTTGACTGGGGTAGGTCTGGAAATGCTTATGAAGGACACCTTTGCACAACTGTTTACACTTTTCCCTAAAACTGCCTTTGTGTTTTCCAACATATGCCAAAGGCAAAAATGGAACTGGTCCAATCATTTCTGTCCACAGATTGACAAAGCAAGAAAGCACGTCAACAAATCTGTTTCTGCTTTCCTCCGTGACTATGGTATGGGTGCCATTTTCCACAACAACTTGCGTTATGACATGCAAGACATTTATAGAGGAGATGGTGTGCACTTCAATGATGAAGGGAACAGAGTCTTCCTCTTGAACCTTAGACTCTGCATCGGTACTTACTTGTAGGTACCACTTAAAAAATGACTTCATAAACACAACAGCTCTTTTTAGAGCTCCCTAATATCTAAACTCTTAAATCTGCTTTTCATTTATTTATTTATTTATTTTTTTTACCGTACGCTTACCGTAAGCTTACCGTACGCGTACCCCGTGATTTTTTTTAAAATCAATAAATGTTTTTTTTGTACTTTTCTGTCCTTCTTTGACCCCCTTACAAATGTTTGGGGGTCTGTAACTCTCCTCATTGCCCCCTTTCCTTGTTTTCACTCTTTTTTTTCAGAGTGAAATACACAAAATGGCGGCCGCCGCTTCCTGGTTTCGACCGATTCGAATGTTTACTAAGATCTAAGAGCCAATCAGAATCGCGCTCGCGCACGCCACCGTACGCTTACCGTAAGCGTACGGTAAGCGTACCGTAAGCGGGCTCAGATATATATATTGATTTAAAGGCTATTTTCTCAGAATCTACTGAACAGATTTACACCAAACCTACAAAAGGCACTTCCTTGACCTAGGGACTACCTCTCTGCCAAATTTTGAGTAATTCTGTTCAGCCGTTCGGGCTGTAGCTCATTCTAAAGGTCCTATGGAAAAATGCATGGGAAAAACGCGTTTTGGGACCCCCCTTTTATCTCAGCCCCCGCTTGACGGATCCCCCCGAGACTTTCAGGGTAGGAGCGGAGCGTAGCGCCCCACCTATTTTGAGAAATTTGCGAGGATTCGTCAACCGGCGCCAAAGTTATTCAAAATAGAATGTTGAGGTTTTCCTATGGAAACGTGGTCCTAACTATAACTACCTACTGGCGACCGCCAGTAGGTAATATATATATATATATATATATATTCACTGAAAAAACCATAGGTTTCACACATGTTATAGTTAGCTGTACATTTTACTGATAAAAAACCAATGAAATTCCCCCGTTATAGTTACTGTAGGCAACTATAACTCACGCGACCGCAATCCTCTGCTGATGCTAATACTGTATTTAGACACTTATTTGCCCATGTCTTCTTCCATTAAATTTTAGCTATACATATATTACAAATATTTTTTTTTCATAAAGACACATATGTAATCAGCAGAGGATTACGGTCGCGTGAGTTATAGTTGCCTACAGTAACTATAACGGGGAATTGCATTGGTTTTTTATCAGTACAATGTACAGCTAACTATCACATGTGTGAAACCTATGGTTTTTTCAGTGAATTTGCAAGGTTTTTTAAATGCTAATTCCTAATTATAACGTGTGTGAAACCTATGGTTTTTTCAGTGAATTTGTACGGTTTTTTAAATGCTAACTTACTTTGCGCCATTCGTGGCGTGCGCGCCCACTTAACGCAGTTCGTTCCGTGCGCGCACGGTGCGCTTCGCGCACAGTGAGCACGCGGTGCGCTTCGCGCACCGCGCGCCCACTTTACGCAGTTAGTGCCATGCACGCACGGTGGTCACGCGGTGCGCTGCGCGCACCGCGTGCCCACATTATGCGAGATGGGCCATGTACGCACGATGCGCTTCGCGCACCGTGCGCACATGGGGGACATATTATGCGCATCGTTGTGAAATGTTTTGTTTATTAATTTCAATTATTTCATAAGCCATGCACAAATGGTGCCCTTCGGGCACCATTTGCACATGGGGTGGGGAGAGTGTGGATATTTTTTTTTTTTTTTAAAAATGTTTTACCGTACGCGTACGGTAAGCATAATCGGCGATTTTTAGAAAAAAAAAAAATATTTTTTTTGGCCTTATGGGTTGTTTGGGGGCCCGTATATCATTGCTGGGTGATTATTATTTCAATATACTGCCCCTTTACCCATTTTTGGGCTTCATTTATGCTGCCCTACTCAGAGTGCGAGAGAGAAAATGGCGGCCGCCGCTTCCTGGTTTCGGCCGATTCGAATGTTTACTAAGATCTAAGAGCCAATCAGAATCGCGCTCGCGCACGTCACCGTACGCGTACGGTAAGCGCAGCGTAAGCGCACCGTAAGCTGGCTCAGATATATATATTGATTTAAAGGCTATTTTCTCAGAATCTACTGAACAGATTTACACCAAACCTACAAAAGGCACTTCCTTGACCTGGGGACTACCTCTCTGCCAAATTTCAAGTAATTCTGTTCAGCTGTTCGGGCTGTAGCTGTGTCTAAAGGTCCTATGGAAAAATGCATGGGAAAAACGCGTTTTGGGACCCCCCTTTTATCTCAGCCCCCGCTTGAAGAAACCCCCCCCGAGACTTTCAGGGTAGGAGCGGAGCGTAGCGCCCCACCTATTTTGAAAAATTCGCGAGGATTCGTCGACCGGCGCAAAAGTTATTCAAAATAGAATGTTGCGGATTTCCTATGGAAACGTAGTCCTAACTATAACTACCTACTGGCGACCGCCAGTAGGTAATATATATATATATACACATATATATATACACATACACTTCAAAAGTCACAGTCATGGTTACAAATTAAAACTGGAAAAAAACAACTAGCATTTATGAGTTATTGTTAGGAGTACAACCAAGAATGCCCTCTCTCATCAGCCATGCAAACCATGTCTAGTGCACCAAATGCAATGCTCATGGCCTAACACTAATAGAACATATGCAATTACATTTGTTGTAAAGCATCACGCAGATGAGATTACATATCACATTATCCTTACCACTTTGATAGAGACAACCATGAATGCAGTATCATTAATTGGATTATTTTTGTACTGTTATTTAATTTCATTTTGCTTTTATTTGATGTTATTTATTGATATACGTATTGGTATCATTACATGCCATATGTGGCAAGGATTTAGGAAAGTTCAACACCAGACATGGTAATAGGGGGTGCTTGCTCTATAAAGGGACAATGACTTTCTAGAGAAGGGGTTAAAAACAGTCAAAAGAGTACCTGAAGGCTGAGAGTAAGCGGGTTGGAACTGGCAGTGAATAAAAAAATGAAAGTCTGCAAGGGAAACTGTATAATTAACACTAGTATAAAAATCAGGAAGGGTAAAAGCAGGGAAATGATACACAAACTATTATAAATAATAGTTTGTCTGCTCCTTGGAAGTGATCTCTCTGCGAGGTATAAAAGATCTTTCAAGAAGGCAACAAGCAGATTAATCTCACAGAGTTTAGGGAGATACCCAGCAGTTCCTATGGAGAAGGAGTGCTGGTGGTTCTAGATGCTGTAGGCACAATCCCTGGAGTCTGAGCAACAACCTTGGACGCAATGAAAATCAGGATAATAATATAAACACAAAGGGAAATAGTAGAAGGTACACAGAAACAGGAAATAGGCTCAGGGAAAATCTGAACCAGGATAAGGGTCACAGATAGGACTGGAATACACAGGAATGGAAATATACACATTAACTAGGACAGTGCAGGAATATGTAAACCGAATAGGAATTGAATGCAAGACAAGGAATCTGCATATAAAAGACAGGGCTGTGTCTGTGCGGTTAAAACTAGGGACAAGGCAAACCGGGAAACTAAGAGACAATATAAAGAAGAGACAAGCAACAAATGCAAATAACTAATCAGAAAAATAAAATCAAACAACAATGAAAACCGGAATCAAAGGCAAGCCTGGAATGTAGCTGCAGGATCAAACAGAGAGCAAGGAGACATAGCAGCAAGGTCAGTTGCGAGCCACTGCAAGCTAGACTCACAAGGCATAAATAACAGGGTGCTAATGGGAGGAGCACAGGGGAAGAGAGAGAGCCAGGTGCATGATATCAACCAGATGCGAGGAATAAGTGAACCTCCAATGAAGGGAAAGCAGACCTGGGATTTGGAAAGGTAAAGAACAGGGAAAACAGCAGACACAAAACAGGACATGGGAAATCCAGGAATAGAGTGTGGATTGGAGTCAAGAAAGAAAAAAGTCCAGAAGGCAGGTATAAAGAGGTCAGAAAGGGTGTTGGATCCAGGAATCAAGATAGAGAATAGAATACTCTCACCAGAACATGAATGGGGCAGGTTTTGGAGAAAGAAAGGACTGCAGGGGCCATGATCAGTGCAGAAGCCTGGACTGGAATATGAAGTGTATCTACGAATGCAAGGTGTATATATAATCATATTCATGGATAAAAGTCAGAACCCCGGAGGGCCTTCACAGGTGCCACCTAGTGGCCAGATGGTAAAATCCTAACAATATGCAGCATCCCAAAAAAACAGGAACCACAGTCTCCATTGTTGCAGAGCTCTCCTATGGTAAGCAGCACAATGATCTTGACTTCAGCAAGGTTTAAAATGTGGACAATTTGAGATGTACCACTACAAATGTGAGTTTTAAGTTGCAATTTGGAATCCTGTTGGAAAGAGGGTTATTGGTAGGAGTAAGTATGCACCTACCACTAGTAATACGGCCACCAACACGGTATAGGTCCAGTAAAGATCTCAATAAATGATTTCCTTGCTCAACCCTTGGTAGCTGATAATGGGCAGTCAGACTTAACTTAGGAGTGTAAAGTATTTTAAAACACCAATACATCAAATAGGTAAGAAACAACACACAATAAAATTCCCACACCAATTTATAAAAATAGGAAATATTTTTTGGAACAAATAGACACCAAAACAACAAACATCCAATGCAGGGAACAGATGATATGATTTTTTAAAGATTAACCACTTTATATTGCTTTAAAACATATAGTGCAGCTCTGAAACATCTGGTCACACTTGACCAGGACAAAGTCAAAGTTTGAGGCTGACCGTGATAGAGTACTGGTCAGATACACTAAGTGGGAGGCGCTGGTCAAAATGTTACCTTCACACTTAGAAACTCTTCTGGAGCATTTTCTTCCGACGTCACTCAGCCCTCTACAGCAGTCCAGATTCGGTGAGGGTTCGACAGCTTGACTTTCTGCGAGGCCCCGGTCAAATCCTGGAAGTCTGGAGTTAAGTAGCTTTCAGTGGGACGGTCCGGAAATCCAGATCGAGTCACAGTCGAAGGTAGTCGACTTGATTCTCGATGTCGGGTCGGTCACCTCATGGAGCTTTTTCATACAAGTTCTACAAAGTTCTCCAAACTTCAGGAGGCGCTTCCTGAAGGTCTCCTTGTGGGTTCAAAGTGTCCAAAACACTAATTCAAAGGTCTAGAATCTCCTATATGGTCATTGGGATGTCTGGACTACAATCCCCCCAGTGTACCTGGCCAAATCCTCAAACGTCCACTGGTCACCCTCCAGGATGGGGACTCTTGGTGGTGATGATGAAGGTGGGCTCTATTAACCAGTAGCTTGCAGGGGGCCCACTCCTTTATCCTTCTTAAAGCAATGTGCAGTCCCAAGGGCTGTAGTACCAGATTGTGCAGCGGGCACAGTCAGTCAGAGTGCAGGCCTTTGGGTGCAAAGCCAGTTTCCAGCACGGCAGACCTTCTTCTCCTTGTAGTTTCAGGCAGAAGATCTGGGAAACTATGCAGCTTTCACATATTTATTCAGTTTTCTGGGGCGACAAGCAGGGGGACACCTCTGTCCAATGAGATGGTTGTTGCCACTCAAAAGCATGACAACTTCCTCCAAAATATGGCATCATCCACAAAGCTCTGCACTTCCAAAATCCAACATGGATGATTTCTTTCCAGAGGAGTAAGAGCTAGCTAAACCAATCCACAGTGTGGCTCATTTCTGTTAGCTCTCCTCCCCCTGACCTCTGCAAACTTCTGTCCTAAGCCTACCATCTGACTGAGTCCCAGTATGTGGGGGTAGGTACGCCTAACAATCCTTACTGATCTGCTCTCTCTATGAGCTCAGTTTGATTTACCCAGCCCCCTCTTTATGACCTATCCTCCTCAGCTTCAGAGCTGGCTCCATCAGATAACCTCTACTCCGGTCAGACCACATATCACCTAATCAAAGCAGCCAGGCTAAGCCTGTTAAGGCTGACCAATCAGCAGCGACTACTAGAAGGCTGAATTTGGGCTTACAGAAGAGAACGTTCTATAACTTATCTTCTGTACTAGTTATGATAAATTCAACAGTGGCAAGTTGTTGAATTTATCAATACCAATCTTTTAAATCTTTGAATGATGTTTTCCTTTCCTAGCAGTAGTTATACCTAAATAAAATATTGCAGTGCTAGCCTATGAAGCTAAGTATCTACAATGAGGAAACATTAAATGGGCAGTTTTACCCTCACCTGGGCATTTCAATAATTTTTTATAAGGTCCCTCCTCATAGTTGCATGCCCGCTCTAGCCCTGGGACACCAAGGGGAGACCTTGGGGGTGCCTGATATGGTAATAATAAGGTAGATTGTCACTTTTAAAGTGCCCCTACCACCAAAGTCAAATACGTATACAATTTACTTTTTAAGACAGTCTGCAAAGCCAGCCTGCCTTTAAAATGACAGCTGGCACCCAGCAGAGCACACCAGTTGTGGCCCATGCAGGAAAGAGCGGTGGGGAGGTGGGGCCAAGTGGGGAGGGGCATTTTGATGGACTATGAGGAGGGGAAATTTATTTTTATTTCATTTTCCCTCGTCATCGTCTGCCGAGATCCCCCCCCCCCCCCCCGCAGGTGGCCCCACCTCTCTTACCTGCACGGGCCACGGCTAGTGCACACATGCAAGTGCAGGAAGTCTGCTGGGCCTCTAAACTTTCATGCCCTATTATATACTAGGGACTTATAGGTAGTTTGAACCCCCTAGCCCTACTATGCACTAGGGACTTATAAGGCCTGTCATTGCCAATTGTAAATGTACCCTATTATATTTACCTTTTTAAACATAGCACTGGTCCTGGATCTCGTTAGCAGAGCCCATGGCACAGTCAGAGTCAGTTACCACCAGTATCATTCAGCAAAAAATGGACATGAACAGGGCAAAAGGGTGACTTTCTAACAAAACCCTAACCTCAAACAATATAAATAAATGCATTTTCTTACCTAACACAACTTTTTGAAACAATTATGTGGTTCACGGCACTCATTTTTGGGTTTACAGCACTCATCAAGTAAATCCCAACTCTCTAATCTTGTGAGAGTTACAAACCGGCAAAAATAATCACAACATTTTAGCATTGTTTCTATTGGAGGAGCCGCAGTGGATCTGCAAATCCTGAAACTGCAAAAATAACAAGCATTGGCATAGCCAATAGGTCTCGCCTTTGGGACCTTATAAGTGTTTAGCCATGCAACAGTTGATGTTGTTGCACCAAGGATATTGTGCTGCATAACTAAATACTTATAAGGTCCCAAAAGCAAGACCTATTGGCTATGCCAATGCTTGTTCTCTCTTACTCTAAGCACAGGTCCCTGAAAAGATTGGGCCTAGGGTAAAGAACTCCACCTGCTCTGCCCTTGTGATGGCCATGGTTGCCTATGCTGTTAATGTAATTTTAGGCTGTGCAGTTACGGGTGTGTTTGAGGGAGGTTTGTGCAGCACTGCTGCTGCTCCCTGTGTTGTTACATTGGTGCATTTTATATTTTATATTTGGAAGGTAGGAGTTCAGCCTTAAACGTACACATCCTGCCTTCTCCCGTGCTATGCTGGCATTATTCGACATCATTATATGACATTTTAGAGGTATATGTAACTGAGTTGAGAAAGTGCTGACCACATCTCTCTATTGTCAATGTGGAGAGGAAGGAGGGTTTCATGGTAATAAAGTAATGCAAAAAAAAAATGTTTGAGGGGATGTTGTGAATCATCCACAAGGATTGAGTATAGTTGCCTCCCACCCCTGCACATAAACTAAATTCTCCCATTAAAAGGAACAAAAAAGTAGGCTATCTTAAGCTATTTATCAAGGAGATGAACCAGTGGTATGTAAAAGAGCAGGAATGTCATGATGAATAATTACATTACAGAGATGTTTCATTATTGCAAACGTAATTGCACGATCATTTCTTTAATTAATAGTTTGAGCAAAAATATGCATATTCTAATACAACTTGTACTCATCACAAACTTAGGCCAACCAACTTTTTGGTGTTTTTGGTGACACAGTCCAGCAACTTGTTTTGTAGTAGTGTTCGTGTTGTAGCTCTACTACACTGACTGGAAAAGGAAGTTAGAAAAAAACCTTTTGGTTACGCACTGACATCGCTAAAACTCGTGAAATTCATCCGAGTGATTTATTAAATTACATAAACCCCTGTGAGGTTTAAAATGAAGCGTGGCGCACGCGCGGGACTTCTTGTATGATGTCACGTTGCTTTGAACATGATAGTTTAAGCGCGATTACTGATCCACTATAAATTGTACTTGCTTGCATCTGTGCCTTGAGCAGCATTTACCTAAAATAACCTCCTTTACGTCCACATCGCAGCCTTTGTTTTTCAGCTATATTAAAAATCTAATTGGGATTTTAAAATGATTGTATATACGGTGAGTCACTGAAATAGAAGGGCTTCGGTACAGACGCTGGGATTGCCCTAAATTATTGTATTATATTGCATCTTAATAGAATAAGCCAGCTACTAAAATTGTTTCATTAGCAGACTCCTATAATCGTGTTTCTCTGACTTATCCACTTCCCTCGATGTTATATACTAGCTTAAAGCATTAACAAGCATTGGCTGCGCGGCCGTGAAAGTGACACGGCCGCGCGGCCCGCGAAAGTGAAAGTGATTGTGATCAAAGACAGATGGCGGCTGACGTGCGTGCACGTGCACGTGAACGAAAGTGCTAGGCCACCAAAAGCCTGTGGCAGCACTTTGAAAAACCCACACACTAAATTTCTCACAGAGCAGCGCATGCGCTGGCTCAGCAAGACCTAAAAAACGAGGCTTCTAAATGAATAACACTGTACACTATCCAAAATACAAAGTCCACATCATGTTGAAAAAAGGGCCCCTCAATTTAGAGGGCAGAATTTTCACTTTGTTCTCTGAGACAGAGAGAAGGACACTTCTGAATTGATGTCAGCACAAAAAATTGGATAAAGCCAGGAAACAGCAGGATCTTGTTAAGGGCAGTCATTTGCTGAGGGACAACACAAAGATGATGTAGTGAAAGTGGCAACAACTTCAAGGGCTGGTGCTGCTAAACATTCTAAATGATAATCCATAGAGTGGAAACTTTTCACACACCCCAGAGGGTAGAAGAGAATGAAAGGCTGAAAGCTGATGCTCACATTATGCAATCAGACCCTTCAGTGTAGACTTTGCAGGATGTACTTATTTGGCATGAGAAGCATGATCAAAAACCTATGAACCGTGCACTCATATGAATACCCCAAAGTAGAAATGCAAAAGCAGTGACAGAAATAAGAGGATACAGTTCCACCAGAAGTACTACAAGCAATGGATGAGGAAGAAGACAAAAGGTTGCAGATGTTGTCCACTTTCTGCAATAAATGTAAAAAAATGTTTCAGGGAAACGAAAAAAAATGTAATTTCTTGTGCTGTGAACCAGCACCAGAAAAAAATACCACCCTGCATTGTTTGCAAGTTTAAAGATATAAAAAGCATCCACCCCCCTAAAAATCAGTTCAAGAAAATAGTTTGAAAAATGGAAAAGTTAAAAAATAACAAAAAAAGTGTAACATAACAAATTAACCCAAAAAAGGGTTCCAATGTTAAAACGTTAAAAAAAACTCACAGAAATAACATGGATTTCTTTACAATGTGAGACTGGTATGCATTCTTTATCTATAACGCCTTCGGCCCTCGAATTTTTCGTGTGAAGCACGGGTACACTGAGCATCAGAAGCTGTGTCCTACTTCAGTGCCCCTGCTTAACCCCTTGTGTGCCCCGCCCTTTCCCCGCCCTGTGCCGGGCGTTGAATTAGTGGGCGGGGTTCATGACGAGATAGTCTCGTCATGGGCACAGCGCAACCGCGCTCCATGACGAGACTATCTCGTCATGGGCACTGAAGGGATTAATAAAAGAATCCAAAACATACTAGCTCACACTGTGGTGAAACAATTGATTATGACATTATTTTCTCCACAGCCAGTTCAGTGACAGGCAGATAAAGAAACAGACCGGAAGGACAGCGTTGTAGTTAGTAGAACGCTGACAGGCAGTGAGAGTTAAACGTGTGATTCCCTTCAGGGGTGTTGCAACATTACCGGCCGCGTGCCCACGAAAGCCAAGGAGAACCAGAGCGTGCTCTCCCTGGCGCGCGCACATCACTGACCTTTCGGCACATACACCGCGATATTAAAGCTCTGCCCTGGGTCAGGTACCGTGTGCCGGGAGGCTGACTGATGGTGCTGCAGGGAGACATCCATCTTGTGAAACGGGCTAACAGCTTTGTTCTGAGGGGAGATAATGCACACGGTGCATTTCGAAGAGATGTTTAGGCGCGTTTGTGAGGAGCGCGCGGGAACTCCCTTGCTTGGCTGAGCATCCACCTTGGAGATGCCTGCAATTGATATCCGTGACATTGAAAAATGATTAGTACATCAGATATCTGCGTGAGCTCACTGCAAGCTCATTAGCACTCGGCAACAGGAAGATTCCTGTTAGTAATCAGTCTATAATTTGATTAACAGCAGATGCAAGCCCTGATAGAATAAAAGTGTAGCACGAAATGCAAATAGCGTCTTGATGCACGTGTCTGCGGCGCACAAACATTCTCAGAATCTTTCTTAGATTAAAGAAAGGCTAAACAATTAATGGAAGACTGTTTGCTTGAATGATAACAAATGCATTTGAGCTGTTCCTTACCTTTAGATGAACTGCACTTCTCTCCTTGACTCTCTCTGCCATCGACTTTTCCGTGCTCCCACACTCTCTTCCGTCCATGGCACTCGGTGGTTGAAATGAATGCTAGATAATAGATTGCTCATTTCTATGTTCACAAATTACTTCTCTCCATCACTTGTACGGCTGCGAAATGCTCTGAAGCCCGTTGGGCCTTGTTTATATCACATGAATCAAATATCTGAATACATAAAAAAAATACCAATAGCATAATACAGGGCTTTAGATATTATTGGTATTACTTACTTTTAGCATATGGTTTGTAGCAAAAATAAAGATGGCATTGGTTTCCATGATCAATTTCCTTTGACTGACATTTTCTCTGAGATTTTGCTAGCGATGAGAGCTTAGAGAGGCAGTGAGAGAAGTAGTTATTGTAGGCAAACTGAAGTTACTCATTAGGTGCTAAGAGCGTAGACTTTGAAAATGAAGGTAAGTAACAAATGCTGAATCTTTCGGAACTTTTGGGATTTGTGCTGTGATGATGTGCATTATTTTAGAGAGTAGTTTCTTACTGCGTAGCATTCGCCTAGCATGAATACAACAAAACAAAGCCACAATAGAACATTTTGGGTAAAGGTAGCAGCCTTATGATGTCTTCTTCACAAGACCATTAAATCAACAGATCTTTCACCTTCAGGGGAACACTGCGATAGGCAAATGCTGTTTTGTCTTGAGCGCTCCATGGCCTGGCTACTTTCCTGAGTGGGAGTCAGTGTGACTGGAGTGGGAATGGGGGACCTTAGCTTAAAGAAGTATGAACATGAAAAGTCAATGTATATAATAGACGCACCCAGCACCCCCTGTTTCACCTCTCATCCACAGTAAAAGGTTGAGGTGGGGATAAAAGCCGTGAAAAAGAATGAATAGTGAACTGTGGTGTGACACCTAAGAGCCATTAAGCATACCGAGAGAGTCACAATCCAAGCTGAAACATTAAGCAGATCCAACTCTCTAGACAGCAAACCTTTGAGGAAAGTGTCTCTGGACCATCTTGGAATCAGTTTCAAGGCCTCACAGGCAATTTGGCAATCTTTGAAAACCCAATTCTATAATGGATGGCAAGCTCTGCTGAGGGATAGGGTTAAAGCCCCCTTTTCATGCTTAAAGCAATCATTAGGCAAAGGGGGAGATGGAAAAATTAAACCTGTAACTTTTTGTAACTTTTTGGACATTGTTAGTTCAGTCAAATACCAAAAAGAGAACAACAGCAACAGTCTATGAAACAGTGTTCTTTCAAACAGGAAATCACAGAAAACAAGCAGGTCTCGGAACATATTCAGCATCGAGAATCATAGCGACTGAAATGGCAGCCCTTTACCAAGAGCAAAGCAGAGCCAAGCTCTGTGTAAAATGGATAATTCTGAAATTCAGATACAATTTCAATTTATGTTGGGGAGTTGTAAATTCGGGAACTCTCCGCACCCTGATTCAGCATTTCAGCCCAGAAGTGAGACATTGTGCTGTAGAATACAGAGTGTGATGGAATGTCCTGCTATCTTAGAACCAGAGAGGTGATGCATGTACTCTGTTGTAGTGCAACGAATATGACAATCTTCTAGGTTAGAGAAATGAGATTTCAGATACAACATTGAAGGCAATCCAGAAAAAATGTTCAAGGAACAAACAAAGGTAACAATAAAACTGCTTTGAAGCTTGAGGTAAAGTAAATCACTATGTAGTATAAACAGACGCCTAAAATATGGAAAGCAGGAATCCTTGCTACTTCAAGGCAGAGAATGGCACTGGAATGCTTTAGAGAGGCACCCACTGTTACCAGTGGAGAGGTGCCGACATTAAGAACACAAGATTGCTGATGACTTCCAAAGAAGTAATCCATATGGAACTGTTTTTACACTTGCCCAGTGAATGGTGAGGCCAGGTCAAAACTGGTGTGCACTGATCATATATCATAAGTATATAAGTATACATATCATAAGTATAAGACAAATTCTCAGAAATTCGATCCATAAAAATCATAGATTCATAAAAATCAGAAGTGAGTCCGAGGCCAAATCGACCTTAGTACAAGATCATCAAAGAAAGTTGTGTTGAGCAAAAATATCTGGGTGTGCAAAAGATGGAAGCTATCCTATTGATCCAGCGCAAGACTGGAAAATGGGGAATAACATTTACCGATACCCTCCCTGCGTCACAGAGCCGACGTCACACTAGCTCATTCCCACACGCAGTCATTGGTGGAGCCCATAACACTAACACTCATACGTCTCTCTCACGAGTCTGCACACACAGGAGGGAAGAGTAATTCAAGCGCTGGACATGTGGGGGAAATACCTTGTAACCTATAGGGAGAGAAAAGTTATTTTACAAAATATACATTAATATCCTTCGCCTATAGATCCCTAGTCTCAAACATCAAGGCACTCCACCCACCTGGTCAATTGACCATTTTAGTTGGATTGGTTGATGGTGATTTAGAACCAGCTAAAACACAATTTAAGACTCAGAATCCTTATTTCCCTCAATGAAACCACAAACTCATATTTCTTGTTAATCAATATTTGTTTATCTAAATTTTCATAATGATTATTATTTGCATTTGTCTCGTCAGAATTTAGAGTTTCAGATCAATTCAAATAAATCACAGAATATCATATTTACCTAATCTGGCTATTTGGAGTCCTCTAATTCATTGGCTCTGCATAACCAACATTTGTCGTAAATTGTCCGAAAAAGCAGGCCAAAGCTCAAAGTCCTCTGCTCAGCACGTTACAGTCCCAATTTGTCAAAGGACCAGATATCGTGCAAGCATCTATCATAACCCGTGGATTTAGAAAAAGTTTGCAGTCATCAAGCGGTCGGGCAGTAGCTGGATCTTCGGAAAGGCATCACAACGAACGTGGAAAATGATAAATGAAAAGAAGAGAGATCATCCTCCGCATCATCCGCATCCTTCCTATTCTATCATCCTTTTTATAATAAAACAAGTCATAGAAGATACAATATTAAACTTTAGAACAGTCGTGATTGGCTGGTTGAGATCGTACGACTAATATTCCAAGATTTTCAGTAAAGTTCGAGGGGTGAGGTCATTGGTTAGCGAAGTATCGGCTTGTTCCGGTTTACTGTAAGGTTGATTGTTCCCGTGTCTTGGCGAGTGTCCCGTTTCGTCTCCTTGACTGGGGACAGTTTGTGCAAAGGTCGCTACGAGGTTTAGGAGATTTCTTGCACATGCGCAGCTCACTTTGCGCCCCATGAGACAGTGGCCACTTCTGCGTGTGGTGACAGCGGCCATATTGAATTTAGGCCCAAATGCCAACTTTAGCGAAACAAACACAAAAGAATAATTAATTCATGGAAATGGTGATCCTAATGTTAACCCCTTGCTAATCCCACTATGTGCTTATATTTATCTAGCATATAGCTACATTTAAAGCAATAATATTCACCTTTTTCGATCCTCCTCAAGGGTGCAACATCACAAAGCAACATATATCGTGCAGTATTCTATTACCACATATACTATTGTTAACATGCGTACAGATTTTAGTTATAAGAGTTATTTATCCTTGCAATTAGCAAATCCCATGTGTATTTTAGTATTAATAATGTTGATTAGTATACATGCAACACTTGTTTAATAATATTATAATTAATAGATTACATAATTAGTATTTTCATGCAAAAATAGAGGAGGTATACAACATTTTGCATTACCTGCACCATCAATCCCCCCTTTGGTGATTTTATCACCACAATACCTAAAATTTTGTAAATTTATTATGAAAAGAAAATGAATTCATAGATTTTTAGTTCACATTTCTGTTTCCCCAATTTCTTCTTCTCTCGCTTTTCTATACATACTATCTTTCATTTCTTCTAATTCTACTTCTTCAAATTCTCTCTCGTCTTATATTCTCTTTCTTTTTCAAAGTTTCTCTTTTTAAGTTTTTCTGTATTTTCTTTCTTTTGCAACAGAAACATCCTAGTCTTATAACTAATACTAAAAAAATTACACAGGTTAATGGAAATAAGATTTTACCTATATATGTACTACCTAATTTTAATAAGAACTCTTTAATAGAAGATAATTTCTTTCCAATCTTTTCCCAAACATCTTCAACCTCCAGTGGTGCAATTTCCTCATGCAAATCAGGTATATTTTTAATGTATGACTTTAAATCTTGACTTTCGTCAGGAATGTAAGTACAACAATGTTGAACTTTCAGAATTCCACAGACTCCACCCTCTTTTGCCAAAATTATATCAAGGGCAAGTCGATTTTGCATTACCATGGCACGCATGGCAACCATTTCTGTGTTTACCAATAAAAATCCTCCAGCGGTGCTTGTTGACAAGCGATCCACTACTGTTGATAATTTTCTAATTTTTTGTGCATTCAGAGATATTCCCACTGCTGGTATCAATGCTCCAAAAATGTCTCCCACAATTTCTGACCAAGATTCTCTCTTTCTACGTGTTAATTGTCTTCCTAACTCATGTACACCATCTCTTCCTCTTCCCGCATGGAATATCTTTGGGAAAACCAGGCCCACATAACATGTGCCAAACCAGTGATCTGGTTATCGATAATATGCTTTGTTCCCGCAGATAAAATATAATCCAGGAAAAACTGGATCATTTCCTCCTTTAAATCCCCATCCACCCATGATTCGATATGTATCATGACAATCACTGTTACCTACACAATAATTATCATATACAGTTTGAATCCTTCTAATACACAACTTTCCTTTCTGAGGCCAATCTAAAGCCATTGTTGGACTAGCTTCTCCTTTCAAATGTTTTCCTCTCTTCCCTCAGATACTTCCTTTTGCATTTTTAATCTCCTTTCTTCAACCATATCCAAGAACACTTTCTCCTCCTTCTTTAAACTACAAGTTAGATTATTTATAAATATAGACTCTAATGTTAATTCTTTAGATTCTAAGAAAAATTCACCTAATACCTTTGCAGGTTTTACTTTATTCAATTTGTTAATTACAGGTACTTGTGAAAATATGTTATCTACATCTGAAAAGTAATATTCTAATTTCCCTATTTTGTAAAACAAACTTGCTATTACACTACATGTTATTCCATACGTTACTGGGAGGTGATGATAGGTCACTCCCTCAGATACAGATGCAGGTAACTGCATGCAGACGTAGCGGTCCCTCACGTCCATTGTCTTTACATATTCATATAGTAGTTTCGAAAATACATTGTTAGAGAAATCATTTATAGACCTGTCTTTATGTAAGTAATTTCTATCTATATTAGTCGGATATACTTTCTGAAACTTTTCTACATTAGTTTTAGTCTAACTATGTCCTTCTATTGTATCTAGTGTAACTTTAAATGAGATCATCAAAGCCAAAACACTCCATAGAAGCATTAGTAATCCTGTACAACAACCCATTTTTAACCACCTTCTAAGAAATATACATTTAGTTTTTCTATTCTCTGTGTTTGCCATTTCGAAAAATGATCAGTGTCTTTTGATTTAGCCTCTTCTACTTCACAACTAGTTTTGTCTAACCCAAGGCTCTAAGCACCTACTTGGTTCTATCAGTTATGTCTCTTCCAGTAATTGTATTCTCTTTCCATTGGTATCACTTTTGGTCTTTTCAGTTTGGCATTTGATTATCTTTCACTTTTCTTTCCCAATCTTGATACAGAACTTCCTGAACATCTGTTTCTTCTCCAATGTCGGACAAGATAACTCTCAGGGTTTCTGATTCTTCGTCTTCCTCAACCACTTCTGGTACAGTCACCTCTGGATTTTCTTGGCTATCCGCCTCTTCTTTTATTTCAGGCAGCGCCACATATGACCATTCCGGCGACTTATACTTCTGGTTAGGTTTTCTAGTTCTCTTATTTTCTTCGGTTGTCGTTTTTCCCTTGTCTTTCAACTTTTCTTGACTAGATACTTCATTCACTTGTTCAGCTCTGGATGATTTTACTTGTGTCAATCGGTATCTCAATCTCTTTATTTTATTTGGCCAGATTTCATCACTTGATGATCTTTTCAATGTATTTCCCTTTTTGTTTTTCTCAGCTCTCCATGCTCTTTTTCTCAGAACTCGACCTTCTGGTACTTCTTCGTCACTGTCCTCTGATTCTGTTTCAACTTGACTTTTACTTTCAGCTGTTTTTCTTTCCACCACTTTTATTTTCCCTACTTCTTTCCCTCCTCGTGTTTCTTGCACACAATCTTCCTGCTGACTAACTGTCCCTTCCTCTAACTGGATGTTTGAATTCCCTACAACTCCTCGGGGGTCTTCTGCAAAAACCTTTCCCTCACTTTCTGTATCTGTCACCTGACCATCTGCTTTTGTTACTTCAGGTGGAATTTCTCTCAACTTTCCATCAGGAATTTCTTTATCGAGAACCTCTTTTATTGTCTCTTCACTGTTTTTCTCTTTTCCTGTATGTACTTGGGCTTGTTCAGTTTCTGAGTCTGAGCTGGTGTCTGAGATCTGCAACTTCCTTCTCAAGGGAATGTTCTTTGGGGCAACGGTCAAATTTGGTTCTGACTACCCCCTTTCAGAGTTTTGTCCTGTTCTAGTGTCTTCATTATCAGATTCAGAGCTGGATTCTGATCCTTCAAATCCTTCCTTGTTATCTACTGGATTTGGAATTCGCAAGGTATGACTAGCATGGATCCAGTTCTTTATTCCGGCACACTTTACAGCTGTTGTTGTAGTTAAAATCACTTGTCGTGGTTTTCCCCAACGTGGGACCAAACAGTTCCTTCTTCTGTGCACTTTAATTCTCACCCAGTCACCTGGGCTCAGATCATGAGCTGGCTTCTTTTCAAGGGTGGTGGCATCCGATCCAACCTGATGAAACAAAGAATGTACGGCGTCAGCCAGCCCCTTACAGTACATCACCACCCCCTTTTGTACCGCCTTACAGTAATCCAACACCAAGTCATCAGAGATAGGCAATAACTTGTTGACTGGTATGAATACATGCCTCATTGCTCACCCCATCACAATTTTGTGGGGACTCAAACCTGTGTTCCTATCTGGAATTGATCTAATAGTCATGAGTACCAGAGGCAAGACATCAGGCCTTTTCAGTCCTGTGGCTAAACACATTTTTCCTAATCTTTTTTTAATAGTGCCATTTACCTGTTCTACCACACCAGAAGCCTCTGGCCGATAGGCACAATGCAGTTTTTGTTGTACATTCAATGCTTCACAAATTAGCTTCATGATTTCATTATGGAAATGTTTTCCTCTATCTGACTCAATTATGACTGGAAACCCAAATCTTGGGATGAACTCCCTCAAAAGCAGTTTTGCTACTGTTATTCCATCACTTCTTCTTGTGGGATATGCTTCTACCCATCTAGAAAATAAGCAGACCATCACTAGAACATACCTCAACCTGTTACAGGGAGGCATCTCAATGAAATCGATTTGCATTCTGGTGAAAGGCCCTCCTTCTCGACCTATCGTTCCAAGACTTACCACTGTTTTTCTTCCAGGATTGAACTGCTGACATATAAGGCATCGTTGACAAAGACTCTCGGCTACAAGTCTGAATTTTGCATTGTACCATGTCTGTTTAAATAGGCTAAGCATTGCATCTCTCCCTATGTGTGCTTGTCCATGATACATCTGGGCTATGGCTGACACCATATTATCAGGGATAACTGGTCTTCCATCCCAATAGACCCACACATGATCTGTTTCCCTTGGTGCACATCCTGCCTTGACCCATTGTCTCATTTCCTCATCTCCTGCTTCTTCCTGTAACTGCCTCACTTCTTCCCATGTATTCACAATGTTAGTAAACAACAAGGGACATGAATTAATTTCCTTCTCTTTTGCCCTGTTTACCGAATTCTGGTTTTGCGCACAATATAGAGCAATATCGTTTGCATACTGATTCCCAGCTGCGATGTAATCTCCGGTCTTGGAGTGTGCAGCACACTTCACAACAGCCAATTGCTTAGGTAGCTGTATCGCCTCAAGCAATTTCCCAACCACTTCAGCATTCTTTATAGGGGTTTCACTTGAAGTCAAAAATCCTCTCTGTGACCAAATTTGGCCAAAATCATGCACGACACCAAAGCCATACTGACTATCAGTTATCACAGTCACTCTCACATTCTTTCCCAGCTTACATGCTCTGGTTATAGCAAATAGCTCAGCAACTTGGGCTGACTTTACTCCCTTTAGATAAGATGCTTCCATTACTGCTGCTACTGTGCACACTGCATATGCTGCACTCAGAGTTCCTTCATCTGTTCTCAAGCATGATCCGTCCACAAACATCACATGGTCACTTTCTGTCAAAGGTACATTTTTTATATCAGGTCATGGTTTGGTACAGAAATCAAGCACATCCAAGCAGTCTTGATCCACATCATCTCTGACTTCCACATTCTCAGCATCCAGCAATTACGTTGAAGGATTCACTTTCAGACATCTTACAAGGCTCATATTTGTTGCACCTAATACGACTTTTTCATATTTAGTCAGCCGACTATGTGTCATGAACTGAGTGCGGCTCCTTGTTAAAAGGATTGCCACATCATGAGGTACAAATACTCGCACAGGATATCCCATCACAATTCCCTCGCTCTGTTCCAGACTCTTACAAGTGGCAGTCACTGCTTTCAGACAACCAGGTAATGCTACAGCTACTGGGTCAAGTATAGCTGAAAAATATGCAATTGGTCTTCTCAGGTTTCCATGTTTCTGTATTAATACAGAGAGTGCACATCCATTCCTCTCGCTGCAGTATAGTTCAAACTCCTTTTTATAATCAGGCATACCAAGTGCTGGTGCCTCACACAAACTGTCTCTCAATTGTTTAAAGGCTGTTAACTCTTCTTTATTCAATTCAATGGGATCTTTTACATCACTTCTTGTCAGGCATACCAAAGGTTTTGCAATCAGGGAAAAGTTACTTATCCACTGACGACAATATCCTACCATTCCAAGAAACATTCTCATTTCTCTTTGTGTCATTGGTGCTCTCATTCCTTTTATTATCTTGATCCTTTCTGCAGTTATTTTCCTCAGTCCTTTTTCAATTTTATGGCCTAAATATTGTACTTTTTTCTGGCAGAATTTCAATTTCGATGGGGATACTTTAAGTCCTTCATCTTCTAAATGATTTAGCAATGCTAAGGTATCCACTACACAAGCTTCTCGTGTTTTTGATGCCACAAGCAGGTCATCAATGTATTGGACTAGTACTGAGCTCTCTGACATCTCTAGATCTTCTAAGGACTTTTTCAATATCTGGTTAAATATCGAGGGTCTCTCTGTATACCCCTGTGGGATTCGGCACCATGCCAAAATACGTTCGACAAACCGGAACGCAAAAATCTGCGGACTGTCTTGATGCAATGGGATGGAAAACAAGGCATGACACAGGTCAATCACTGTGTACCATTCTGCATCATGTGGAATCTGATACAAAATTTCTGATGGATTTGGTACAATAGGACAACCTGACACAACTATTTTGTTTATTTTTCTCAAATCTTGCACTATTCTGAACGTTCCATTAGGCTTTTTCCAGCCCATAATTGGTGAATTACATGGACTACTCATTATTTCTCTCAAAATACCTTGTTAAATCATTTTCTCTATTATAGGAGTAACTCCTTCAATTATTTCGGGTGTCAA
Source organism: Triturus cristatus (assembly GCF_964204655.1). NCBI lineage: Eukaryota > Metazoa > Chordata > Amphibia > Caudata > Salamandridae > Triturus > Triturus cristatus. Next base: position 415,031,967 of record NC_140579.1, read on the forward strand.
TTTATACTGAGGAATATTTGGGTAACTTATTCCTTCCTTTATAGTCACTTTTACAGGATCCACATTTTTCATTAATCCTACATCTTTTCCTGTGAAATCCCAGACCTCTGCCTTTACTGTCTTTTTTTGTTCCTTCGGTAGTTCTTCAGGGCTAAATACAGAAAATGCTTCAGTAATCTCAGGTTCCATATTAGCCATTGTCATTTTATATAGTACATCTTCATCTTCATCGGGAGTGCAAAATATAGTGCAATTCATTTCAGAAAATTTCCCTATGTTAACTTTTACTGGTTCAGTGAGATATGTTTTAATCTGTCTGTTGGATACCCCAACTACATGGATTGTTTCATCCGAGAGAGGAAGGTTTTTAACATCAGCTGACCTGACAGTTGAACGAGTAGCACCAGTATCTACTAAGAAAGTAATATTTTCATCATTTACCTTTCCATCGACAAAAGGGCCTGTCTGGTCTACTTCTAGAGTTGCGCCAAGTACGCACTCTTCTTCCTCCCCTCGGCACCGTCAATAGCTTTCTTCTGACTCCCTCTCATTGCGTTGTAGCCAATACTGCGAAACAGCACTAGCGCGCGGCAGCTTAGTTACCTGTTCTTCGTTGTAGAATCTTGTCTCATTACTGTATTTCTGAGGATTTACGCTCTGTGGAAAAGGTGGTTTTGGCACCTGATTCTATTGGGCAACAACCTGCTGCTTTCGCTGTGGTTCACAACTCACCTCTTTCTGCACCTGCGAATTCAATGATGCATTATCACCATTAGTACTCGGGGGAAATTTACACTTGGATTTCCAGTGCCCTATTCTTCCGCAATTATGACATGGCCACTTCTGGCTTCTTCTATATTAAATTGTCCCTTTCCCTTTCCAACATTAAATTTAGGTTTCATACTTGCACCATTTGCCTGTTCAATTAATTGAGCTTCCTGTCTTTCTGCCACCTTTACCTGTGCCCATATAGCTTTTTCTTTTAACTTACGCTGTTTGGCTTCAATTTCATCACTAAAATATTTGGCATGTCTCAGTACTTCATCTATTTTCTTATTTTGCCAGTCCACTGTATGCTGCTTAATCATTTCACTTATTTCTGGACGCAGCCCATACACAAATCGGTATACAAAGTAACTTAAATCATTTTCACTCAAATTTTCATCACCACTGAACTGCTTAAAGGCGAGGATCAACCTCTCATAATAAGCGTGTACTGATTCCTTAGCTTCCTGATGAGGCCTGTCAATTTTTACCCAATCAGTCACCTTGGGAGGAACTTTGTTTTTCAGAAAAGTAATTACTTGTTCGTATTTTTTCAAAACCTCCGGATCAGGGGCACCTGTTTTTTGGTCTCTAGGGTATTCCTGTGTAGGCCAGTTTATCATAATCTTGCATTCTGTCCATAAATCTGCTGATACTATTATGTCAAAAAGACTATTTAAATCAATCTATAAAACTTTTGATAACTTTACAAACCTATCCACTTGCCTATACCACTCGACTGGCTTTTCGCGTAGTCGAGGGAAATCATTGGTAAATGACAAAATATCTTGTCTAGTCCAAGGGACATGTACATATCCTCCTCCTGGAATTTCTCTCATGGGACATTCTGTTACTACCTTTTCTTTTTCTCTCACAGGGAAATCTGCAAACGTTTTGTCCGAGGCATCATCTCATTTTCGGAACCACCTACTCTTCCATTTATCTACATCTCCCCATTTTCTTAACAAAATGATTATGTCTTTGATCTGAGTTGTTCTTCCTGCGGTATTCAGATTTTCAATATCTTTTTCAGAAAATCTACTCTGTATGGTTTTTGTAAAGCGTTTACCTTTTTGAAGTCTATACCCATTTCATTTGCCACTTCTTCTAGTCTCTCATGTAGATTTCTTGATCGCCAGGTTTTTCTTTTACATGAAAATAGTAATTCTTCATCCTGATAGGCTTTTAACTTTTCCGTGGGGATAGTCCCTACAATTAATTCTTCCAAAACAATCTTCAGCTTGGCCACATCTATAGATTGGAATTCTTTATCATTCTGCTGCAAACTCCTTAGCCATTCACTTAATTCATCTGAAGTAGGCCCTACACTATCTTTCTCAGTAGTTTGTTGTGCTAATCTCTTTGGTGATCCTGGGACTGATTCTGTCGTCATTATTATTCTATCCACTAGACTTTGATTTACTGTCACATTTTTAGGCGTACTTTGTTCTGGAATACCTGTTGTTTGTCTCCATGGGTTCTCGTCTGCAATTTTCTCTAGTCTCTCATTTTGTTTATTACTGTTATAAGGAATTGTCAGACAATGCTCACTATCCGTCTGTTTATCAAAAATAGGCATTACAGGTCCTATAGTTACTGGAACGGTTACGGCTTCCAAATTTTTTGTTAATTCCCTAATTTTCTCAGTTAATTCTAAAGTGGTCTTCGCTAGTTCAGCTGAATTTTCATTACCTATTTTACCATGTTGTGTTTGCTCTATTTCTTTAACCCCTTCTATGCCCATGACGAGATAGTCTCGTCATGGAGCGCGGTTGCGCTGTGCCCATGACGAGACTATCTCGTCATGGACCCCGCCCGGTAATAAAAGGCCCGGCACAGGAGGGGGAAAGGGCGGGGCACTCAAGGGGTTAAAGGGATGGTTCTTTCAGTTTCTTGTGATACTGATTCAAATTTTATATTTCGTGGAGTCTCTCTCATTGGGGCACTTGGTGTCAATAATGTGGAATCTGATTGATAAGGGGGTGGATTTTCATAAAACATGACGTCAAGAACCTCATCCTCCAATTCATGCACACCATACCCTCTTGACTCGATATTATTTCTCTTTTCCATACATTTTCTTTTGCTAATTTCTTCAGCATTTCTTACAGGAAACAAACCCTCAGTCATATTTGTGCTTGGCCATCTCCTCATTCTATCATCATGATTCTCCTGTCCATATGATCTACCAAACATATATTTGTACCTTCCGCCACTCCTGTCGTTCTCTGTCATGCATCTCATCTTCCCATTCTGTCAATGCCTCAAACTGTGTTGGTCTAGGTCTCGGTTCTAGATTCATCATTTTTTCTCTCAAATTTCTCAAAACCGCTAAATTAAATGAACCATGTTCTGGAAATGCAAAAACTCCATCATCTTTTGTATACTTTACCCAATTATCCAACCAGATACAAGTATGGTATCTGTATTTCGCAACCATATAGGATGGGGGCGATTTTGGTGGGGGAAGCAACTGTCCCTCTCTAGTCACAATCGGTTTGTCCTTTTTAAATAAACTCTTGATCTTTCCAAACCAGGACTTTTTCTCTTTTTCTGGTGGATCGTAATACATCATTTTCTCTGCCGTGTATCGCTAGATTTCCCTACGACTATTCTGTTGTTTTAACCAATCGTAGCGCGATTCACACTAACGCACCAATCAGGAGCGTCTACGTCACCCTGTAATTCTCCACTCTCAGTGCGGCATACACTAACGCACCAATCAGGAGCGTCTATGTTTCTTACTGACTGGCCAATCCCAGTGCGGTCTTTCTGACGTCAGCATCTCTTGCTACTCCTGCTTCTGCTGACCCCTCCTTTACAAAATTTATCAGCAAACTTTCTTACGTTCTTCTGACTTACAGATCTGTTAGTAACGACATAAAAACGCCACCATTATCTGTTTCGCTAACCAAAGAATAGTTAATGACCTTTCTTACAAGAATTCCGTCTTTCCCGAGAGCAGCGCTTGCCTCTGCCCTACTACGGAATCGTTACTTCCGTTGATAAAATAGCACATCCCTCTACTTTACCCTTCTAGCAAGCATCAGCTAACCGTTTCTCCAGAATTAAGACACCTAGTTGGAGACGCTCTGCTCCTGAGAAATAAAACCAGAGTTTCACAATTAACCTGAATGCTATTTCATTCATGCACTTTGATACGGAAAATGTAGTTAATTCACAAAGAATTCTTTCTTTCCCGAGAACAGCGAACAGTCTGTCCTACTACAGAATTATGACACCTGTTAATAAAGTAGCACTTCCTTCTACTTTATCCTTCTGGTAAGCTTCGGGAACACCTATTACCTTACCAGTGATAAGCGTAATCAGAGTGCCTTTTGGACTCCTGGTACTTAAGACTAAAATTTCACGGATGACCCTTTGCTACCATACATTTCTCTCATACAGAAAATGTCCCTAGCAGTAACACATGACGATGTTACCAAATCGAACCCAGACAATGCGTCGTGCAACTTCAATCGTCACACGTTTTCCCCGTGTACCGACAGGGCAACAACAATTCCATCTTTCCCGAGAACAGCGCTTACCTCTGCTCTACTACGGAACCGTTGCACACTTCCGACTTCCTACATCCCAGAAGCCGTCAAGCAACATAGAACTCAACACGGCTCAACATAGAGTGTTAATACATAAACCAATACTTTCCCACAATCAATAATCAATAAGCAAGTTACAAGCAATAATCACCAAACCAAAACAATAAAAACCATCATACTGCTACCAGAAAAACTGATCCAGTGCAAGACTGGAAAATGGGGAATAACATTTACTGATACCCTCCCTGCATCGCAGAGCCGATGTCACACTAGCTCATTCACAGACGCAGTCATTGGTGGGGCCCATAACACCAACATTCATAAGTCTCTCTCACGAGTCTGCACACACAGGAGGGATGAGTAATTCAAGCGCTGGACATGTGGAGGAAATACCTTGTAACCTATAGGGAGAGAAAAGTTATTTTACAAAATATATACATTAATATCCTTCGCCTATAGATCCCTAGTCTCAAACATCAAGGCACTCCACCCACCTGGTCAATGGACCATTTTAGTTGGATTGGTTGATGGTGATTTAGAACCAGCTAAAACACAATTAAAGACTCAGAATCCTTATTTCCCTCAATGAAACCACAAATTCATATTTCTTGTTAATCAATATTTGTTTATCTAAATTTTCATAATGATTATTATTTGCATTTGTCTCGTCAAAATTTAGAGTTTTAGATCAATTCAAATAAATCACAGAACATCATATTTACCTACTCTGGCTATTTGGAGTCCTCTAATTCATTGGCTCTGCATAACCAAAATTTGTCGTAAATTGTCCGAAAAAGCAGGCCAAAGCTCAAAGTTCTCTGCTCAGCACGTTACAGTCCTAATTTGTCAAAGGACCAGATATCGTGCAAGCATCTATCATAACCCGTGGATTTAGAAAAAGTTTGCAGTCATCAGACAGCATCTGGATCTTCGGAAAGGTGTCACAACGAACGTGGAAAATGATAATTGAAAAGAAGAGATCATCATCCGCATCCTCCCTATTCTACTTTCCTTTTTATAATGAAACAATTCATAGAAGATACAATATTAAACTTTAGAACAGTCGTGATTGGCTGGTTGAGATCGTACGACTAATATTCCAAGATTTTCAGTACAGTTCGAGGGGTGAGGTCATTGGTTAGCGAAGTATCGGCTTGTTCCGGTTTACTGTAAGGTTGATTGTTCCCGTGTCTTGGCGAGTGTCCCGTTTCGTCTCCTTGACTGGGGACAGTTTGTGCAAAGGTCGCTACGAGGTTTAGGAGATTTCTTGCACACGTGCAGCTCACTTTGCGCCCCATGAGACAGTGGCCACTTCTGCGTGTGGTGACAGCGGCCATATTGAATTTAGGCCCAAATGCCAACTTTAGCGAAACAAACACAAAAGAATAATTAATTCATGGAAATGGTGATCCTAATGTTAACCCCTTGCTAATCCCACTATGTGCTTGTATTTATCTAGCATATAGTGACATTTAAAGCAATTATATTTACCTTTTTCGATCCTCCTCAAGGGTGGAACATCACAAAGCAACATACATCATGCAGTATTCTTTTACCACATATACTATTGTTAATATGCGTACAGATTTTAGTTATTTAGCCATGCAATTAGCAAATCCCATGTCTATTTTAGTATTAATAATGTTGATTAGTATACATGCAACACTTGTTTAATAATATTATAATTAATAGATTATATAATTAGTATTTTCATGCAAAAATAGAGGAGGTATACAAAATTTTGCATTACCTGCTCCATCACTATCATTTGAAATGACTCCAATATTGCCTGTTGCTCTCGAATCCCTTTAACTGGGAAGCCTTCGTCTCACTTCCCCTCCAGAGAAAAATGTTAAAAATAGGATCGGAATGTATCTAGGGACAGCATTTTCAAATACTTTCACCTGGAGAAGCAACCACAAAAACCTCAGGTTCCACATGTCTTTTCAAACATATTTCGTATGTACATAGCTTTGTCTTGCATATGTTTACTGTCTGCAAACAACCAAGGGCAGAATCAGGTAGAGCCTTTGGCATTTAACTTAGTGACCAGTGAGAAAAAGTATACTTCCCCCAAAATACGTAAAGGAGAAATAAAAGTCTAGGAAGTGTTTTCAGAATCTCCTCACATGCCTGTAAATATAACTATCAGGCACTATGGATGCATTTCGGGGTATTTTCATTCACTTAAATGAGTTCTACATTGATATAATAAAAAGCCTCTGTTGGTGATAGCTTGCTCATTCGTAACATGATATTAGACATTTAAATACAAAAAACGAGATTATCACAATCTACAATGTTTATTAAAAAAATAGTTTTTGGCGATGCATTTCATAGCTTTTGGTTTGATTGTCTATGGTTTAATTACCACCGATACACTTGTATGTAGATGTGTTTGGTTGCCTTCACATATACGGGTACAGGCATTTTGAGACAACACATGTTTTATTCTGGGTATTCAAGCCAAGGATCTTTTAGAAGCTAGTGTCCTCAACGTAATTGGGATTTAAAATGTCTAAATTGTCTGGTGGTGGGAGGGTACGCTGACCTCTCGGCACTGTGATAAACGCTCAGACTGCTGAAGAGTACAACTTTAAAGATTTTAACGTGGGCAGTGAAATTACCGCCTGAAGTTATGTCCTTCAGAAAGACAGTGATTCACAAATTCCACAGAGCAGCAGTTCCATCCCGCCTGCCTACCACAGAACCTCTACCATACATATTTAAACATAGGGCTGGACAGTTTGAAAGTTCTCTCCGACCCCTTGGTTCCTTTCCACACCTAAGGGCTTATTTTGGAGAGCCCTGCTTCACTTTTGCACCATGTAAAGTGGTACATGCATGACTCAGGGCTCTCATTTCGATTTCTGAAGCAACGCAAAACCACCCTGCGTGGGTTTGAGGGGCCTCATAAATCTTGAGTAAGGAGATGCAGCGCAAATCGCTGAGTCTCCTTACTCTGCATGCAGGAGGCGTTCCATGGGCATTGTGGAGGGTTTCCCCATGCTACACCCATGGCATTTGATACTGCCTGAGATTTACGAAGTGATGAAAACCCGGGGAAGTGCCAAATCCATGCGCCTCCCAAGGTGAGTTGAAACAAGGAGAAATATAATTATTTCACCAAATGTTTTCCTCTTTCCATGCATGCTGCATTCTGCAGCACACATTGAAAGAGAAAAACTCCTCCTAGGATTGGTTCTGTGCAGAAAGGTGCCCCTTCCAGCACAAAAACAATACTGCATGTAGTGGAGGCACCCTTGTAACATGGTGCAAGGGTGCCTACGTTGGTGCTAGCCTGCCGAAAAGCTGCCAGGACTGGGAGAAAAGACAGGGATACACTGTACTGCTTAAATATGGTGCATTCCTGTGCTTTCACTTTGGCACAGGACTGCGCAGCAAGGTGCCTTGCTGTGCTGCCCTACACCAAAATCCTATAAATAAGCCTCAGAGAGTATCGGGGAAATGATTAACAAAGCAGCATCAGATCCTTGATGATGGATCTAATGAAAGTCTTTAGCCTTCCGTGTATTGCAGCGTACATTCCAAAATATTTACTGTGGTGGAACAAAAGGACACATAATATATAGTGATTGAGTGCACTTTTTGTCTTCTTATTATTTTGCAGCCACCATAGATTGCTCTTCGTTTGCTTTACTTGCAGCTTGTACTTCATACTATGCAATTGGAGCTGTCGGTAATTGCTCCCAGATGTAGAGCTGTAGGTAACCTGCTCCTAGATGTAGCGCTGTAGGTAAGTTGCTGACAGATGTAGAGCTGTGGGTGAGTTGCTCCCAGATGTAGAGCTGTGGGTAAGTTGCTCTCAGATGTAGAGTTGTGGGTACGTTGTTTCCAGATGTAGAGCTTTGGATGAGTTGCGCACAGATGTAGAGTTGTGGGTAAGTTGCTCACAGATGTAGAGTTGTGGGTAAGTTGCTCACAGGTGTAGAGCTGTAGGTAAGTTGCTCCCAGATGTAGAGCTGTGGGTAAGTTGCTCTCAAATGTAGAACTGTGGGCAAGTTGCATACTGATGTATAGCTGTGGGTAAATTGCTCACAGATGTTGTGCTGTGGGTAAGTTGCTCACAGATGTAGAGCTTTGGCTAAGCTGCTCCCAAATGTAGAGCTGTGGGTAAGTTGATCACAGATGTAGAGCTGTGGGTACGTTGCACACAGATGTAGAGCTGTGGATACGTTTGCCCCACAGATGTAGAGTTGTAAGTTGCTCACAGATGTAGAGATGTGGGTAAGTTGCTCTCAGATTTAGAGTTGTGGGTATATTGATCACAGATGTAGATCTGTGGGTAAGTTGCTCTCAGATTTGCAGCTATGGGTAAGTTGCTCACAGATGTAGAGCTGTGGGTAAGTTGCTCACAGATGTAGAAGTGTTGGTAAGTTGCTTACAGATGTAGAGCTGTGGGTAAGTTGATCATAGATGTAGAGCTGTGGGTAAGTTACTCTCAGATTTGCAGCTATGGGTAAGTTGCTCATGGATGTAGAGCTGTGGGTAAGTTGCTCTCAGATGTAGAGCTGTGGGTAAGGTGCTTACAGATGTAGAGCTGTGGGTAAGTTGATCACAGTTGTAGAGCTGTGGGTAAGTTACTCTCAGATTTGCCGCTATGGGTAAGTTGCTTATGGTTGTAGAGCTGTGAGTAAGTTGCTCCCAGATATAGAGCTGTGGGTAAGTTGCTCACAGATGTAGAGCTGTGGGTAAGTTGCTCACAGATGTAGAGCTGTGGGTAAATTGCTCACATATGAAGAGTTGTGGGTAAGTTGCTCACAGATGTAGAGCTGTGGGTAAATTGCTCACAGATGTAGAGCTGTGGGTAAATTGCTCACAGATGTAGAGTTGTGGGTAAGTTGCTCGCAGATGTAGAGCTGTGGTTAAGTTGCTTACAGATGTAGAGCTGTGGGTAAGTTGCTCACAGATGTAGAGCAGTGGGTAAGTTTCTTACAGATGTAGAGCTGTAGGTAAGTTGCTCCCATATGTAGAGCTGTGGGTGAGTTGCTCTCGGATGTAGAGCTGTTGGTAAGTTGCTCTCAGATTTGCAGCTATGGGTAAATTGCTCACGGATGTAGAGCTGTGAGTAAGTTGCTCACAGTTGTAGAGCTGTGGGTGAGTTGCTCAACGAGTAACTAGTAACCATGTGTATCCTATCTATATAGCTGTGCGTGGCAGTCATTAGGGGCATGTAGTTAAGTCAAGCAACAAGGTTGAAGAATGCGAATTACAATCAAATAATTTAAAATAAATAATAGTGATTGGGATCTGATTGCACGGTTCCATCTTGTACCCCAGCTGCTGGCAGCAAGATTAGGGCTACCTAGGGGTGTCCATGTCACCAGAAGGATTATACTACCAGTTCAACAGAGGGCCTAAAGATTGTGAAGTGTACAGCTGCCATGTCCCTGCTGTGCTTGTCCACTGTGTGGAGTCACTTAAAGGGCACTGGGTCATTCTCTGGTGGAAGTGTGATCAGACCACCACAACATGCCATGTGCTGCCTCCTGCAGGACGTCAACCGCTGTGATGCAAGTGTCCCTTACATTGCATGTTTACTTTGTTGATGTACGACCCGCTGAGACCCTCGTGCTCCAGACGCCGTTCAACATCCCTGTCCTGATAACAAGAACTCACTCTGTATTCCCCTGGCCTGGACACGTGTTTTATTAGCCCGTCGGGTTTGTCCCAGATTGTACAACACCTTGTTATTCAATAAAGCAACAGCAAACCCATTTTACTCAGCCTGCACAAACTCTTGATTGAAAATCCCGTTTCAGGTGAAAGAGTGTAAGAGTCTTGCAGCCCGGAAGTCTTACTTCCTTCTGCTGAGTTGCACATTTTGTTTTGCACATAAATTCACCGACTCTCCGTCTGGTGCTTTCAATCCCTCACCCTTGGCTCGCCTGCGAGGATGATCGAACTCCTCCTCTGCAGGCAGATGAGTCGCCAGGACCTCGTGCGATCATTTACCCGTGAAATACAAATCTCTCTCGTTCAGTGGTTCTGGGTGCTGCGGAAAATGTAAAATCATCGCTTCTCGGCAGCTCCGAGCCAGCCCCGCGTACCTTTGAACGATCAACAAACCTGAAATCCATTTAGAATACATTATGAATTTGCAGACCTTAACAGTTAAACGAGAGCAGAAAGTACTGCCAGCTCTAACTTTCTCAAAATGTACGGGGGATGAGTTTGGTGAGCAGGGAGAAAATAACAAATGACTCCTGCGCGACCCCCTCCAGTTTATCACGGAGTATTTAATGATATTGCAGAAGTAAACCAGGCCTCATTACTGACTAGCTTTGCTTTCATGTAGTGGTTTCACAAGCCATGGGAGTTTAAAGGAATTGCTGTAATAACATTGTTTATGGACGAGCATGGAGGGAATTGCAGAATATGCTTGTTATCAAGAGGGTGACCTACACTTTGGAATTGTGTGGGGTGGTCTGAGGGGAGTGGCTGAGCCAGAGATGTTTTAATGCATGAGCAAAGTGGGAAATAGCCCAGGGTACCCACCAACCCTGGGGCTCCCTTGAATAATGGTCTTTCTTTCACTTCATCTTTTGTTGAGTGTTCTTCCCGGGGCTTTAAGTGGGATGAAAAAACTGGTGGGGAGGGTGGTCTCTCAAAGAGGCGTGGCCAATGTAATTAAGGACGTGGCTTAAAAACACATGAGCTAAAAATCTATGCTTAGCATAGTGTGCTGCCCGACTTGTATTTTGCTGTTTCTGTCATTGCATCCAGATTTATGATACAACAAGTAACATCATACCTACAACAAGTCAGGACTATTGGCTTCGTCAATGGTTGTTAGTTGCATAGGATAAATAAGCAGCAACTATGACTTATATATAATATTGAAAAAGCTTCCACTTAAAGCCCTGGTGACACCACCACAATGTTGCTGCTCCTGAGTTTCAAAAAGAGAAGGGGAATCCAGAGAGAAAATGACTCTTTAAAGGATTTCCCTTCCCCTACAAGGCTCACCTGACATGACCTCATGCTGTAACCTCTCCACTAATGACAAGCGTGTGCCTGCTGTCAGGAAAAACAAGCATTTGCAATGCAATCGGTCTCACCTTTGGGACCTTCTATGTATTGAGCTATGCAGCACATTAGCCTGGGTGCTGAAATATCTACTGATTTTTAACATGGAGGGAAAGTAAGTACCAAACTGTGTGACACGCCAGGTATGGGAACACATGGAGAGAAATATTGCCTTTCAGCGGGAAAAGTCCAAAGCTGTGTTTTTAATATAAAATCAGGGCCTTTGGTGGTCATATCACTGAAAATAAAAGACTTGAAAAAAATATTATTGTCTACAGGTGCTTGTGGAAGACAATTTCTATAGATTGGAATCTAGAGAATTCTAAAGTAATTCTGGTATTTTATTGAACTCTGCTGGTCGTTTTCTATCAAGACTGTTGAATAGAGGCAGTTGAACAGAAAAAAACTTTCTAAGCGGAAGCAGACAAGTCCTAGGGCTGATCTCCAGAGCCCACAAAGTACATATACATATAAGTATATAATAAGTATATACTAAAATATATACAAGCATTTGCAATGCAATAGGTCTTACATTTGTGGGAATTAGAGCTATTGTTATTGTAAAGGACAATGTGTTTTACCTATGGGTTTTGGTTTCGAGTGGATGTATGTAGTGTGGAAAGATTATCCCCAGCACACGTAGACAGTCTTTAAAGTTAATATAATAGCATACTGTGAGCAACGATTAGACACAGTTGAGTACAACGCGAGGAGCGACGTCGGTAACTACACAAACACCATTACGGATACATGGAATCCTGCCTTCAGGGACTTATTTGGACCCCTGAGTACTTCTTTTAACAATAGTGAGACGTTGCGGAGAACAGAACCCCTTATTGTGGGTTAGAATTATCACCACAAAACAAATCACTGTCAAGAAAGACAGAGCCTTGATAAAGTCGCGGGGAGATTGCCCATTAGCGACGAAACACGTGTCGGCTGTCAGAAGAACTTGACAATAAAGAGAAAAAAAGTCATAACATTTGTACTCAACTGTGTCTAATCGTTGCTCACAGTATGCTATTATATTAACTTTAAAGACTGTCTACGTGTGCTGGGGATAATCTTTCTTGTTGCTGTTAGCTACGGCTGGCAAACCTTTGGGGGGGGATCAGTGGTGTTCCTCACCCTACAGCACCGTTATTAATTTTGATGAAGTGTACACACCTGTATGATAATCTCCTGAGTGGCGCCATTATTCCTATTTTCAACCACTACCATACAATTGTTGTATGTAGTGTGGAGTGGAATTATGTAGGTGGAAATGGAATTGTGTTGAGTGTTTTTCTGAAATGGAATTATGTGGCATTGTGTGCAGTGGAATTATGTGGAGAGTAATTACGTGGTATTGAGTGTACTAGAATTATGTGGAGTGGGATTGTGTGTTATGGAATGGAATTATGTGAAATGGTATTATGTGTTGTGGAGTGGTATGTAGTTGTGTTTAATTATGTGGGGTACTGTTGAATTTTGTGGCATGATGTGAAATTGTGTGGATTGGATGTATCTGGTGTGTTGATTTATCTGGTTTGGTGTTGAATTATGTGGCGTGGGATGGAAACACGAAGAGATGACTTGTGTAGAAGTGTGTGACGCTGATTGAAATTATGCTGATTAGAATTATGTGGCAATATATGGAGTGTATTTATGTGCATTGTGTTGCCAAGTTTAAAAATGATGAAACATAATTTGTGTGCTCAATATCTGGAAATGTGCTCCGTTCTTTGGTTATGACAAGGCTGAGTTCATAAGGGCTGGTGAGACTTGCTAAATGTAGGGCCTCTGTGTCACACATACTCAATTCCTCAGCCGTTTTAGTTCTTCTTTACAAATTTGAATACTGAAAAATAAGGCTGATGCTGCTTCTGTAATAAAATTGCTGAAACCCAGTCAACCCTACACAAGAAGGTTTATAAAAATGAATAACCAAACATAATGGCGTTGCTTCAATAAAAAGCATTACAAGAACAGATATGCAGGGAGGATGTAATCTGCCCACTGCTGATGACGTTGCCCATGAATCATTTTCCTTGAATGACTAATGCTTTTTTACTCCCCAAGATAATATTTTCATTAAAACACTATAATATGTGGCCCGTGTTCACATCAGCATCAAAAAAGGTGGTTAAAATAAAAAAATGTAGGTGTATGGTAAAATCAATGATTAATTGTCCATAGCAACCGACTGCAGCGCCTCTGGATAGTGGGCGGGCCAGCCATCATTGTGCTCTTCCTATCTTGCAAACTTCAAGGCTCTATGAGCCATCAAAGACAATGCCCTAAAGAGCCAGCAGCCCTTTGTCATTTAGAGCCCACACCAGCTTTAGGCTGCAGCCTCAATGGACCAACACTGTAGTTATCCCATTTTCCAGCCAGCTTTGTAGTTTAAACCACTGACCTGCCGATCTGCCTTAAGAAAGGAGTAAACACTCACGCCGGAACTATGCTCTTCTCAGCCGATTGGTCAAACAGCACCAGAGTTATTAGCAAAACAAAAAAAAATCGTCATCTGGATACTCTGACTGTGGCGTGGGAGGGGTTTGGGAGCGGGCTACACACACATGCACACTCACACAAATCCATGCATTCATACACATGCACACATTCACCTACCATTCACAAGCACACACACCAATTCACCACATACACAAAAATACACATACATTCATATATATATACAGACACAAACATGGAAAACAATAAAACTTACTGGGCTTCAGTAGTGATCTCAAGACCTTGAGTCCAATGAGTCACCTAATGGTTGGACTACGGGCCCGTACTATCACAAGAGCTAGTTTGAGATTCACTGTAGAGCAGGTAACCAGGAACATGGACCGAAAGGATCATCGGGGCCGGCATACCCCGCCCTCTAGTGATGCAGATGACGAGGCACCCCACTGAGACTTCCCTGATGCCATTTTCCCCTTACAAGAGCGCCCAAACCCAGAGGTAGGGTAGCAGTCCATGTTTCTGATACACAACGTATTTGACTGACATTAAGAGGTAGCTCTCGAATATTCGTGAAAAAAACATCAACATCGATGGTGTTTGAAGTTTATAACCTAAATTAAGTAGTTATGAACCAGAAGTTTGGATTGGTGTTGCTAAATGATGCAAAAAAAAACAGTTGGTGGAAAAGAGGAGTTGTTAGGGCAAGTACCTGCAGAGGAAGGCGCTTCAGTAACTGCCATGGATGGGTTGCTGAATGCCGTAATTGAAGTGTGCCAAGCAGGGCTTAACTTGTGCCGGTGCTTAGCACCGGCACTTCCATTACAGGGCCGGGTCTACACTCTTGCACTGCGCGCACATTTTAATACTAGTACTACTACTGATGATGTATATGAACTGACACTCTCTCGTGCCGCCCCGCCCGTGCCGCAGCGTGGTTTTCGCATCTCCCGAGGAGGACTGTGACTGAGTCACTCAGAGTTGTCACGCTCACACACACTGTGTATTCTATAAATAAACTTAACTGATGTTTGTCTTGTCATCATGGCGGCAATGCGCGCGGCATCATCGGCACTGCGTGCCACGGAGGCCTTTGCCACTTACTTGCTTCTGTGGGCGGGCCGGGGTCCGGAGGAGGACACTGGTTTGGGCGTTTTTTGGGCTGGATTTTGGTTATGTGATGGGGCTGTGCGCGGCAACATGCGTAGATTTTTTACACATTGCTGCCACGCCCCAGCATAACCAACACCAGCTCCGCTTGACCGCGCAGCGCGCAACAGGCAGCTGAGCTTGCTCAAGTCACCGGCACGAGGAGTCATCGCATTAAATCAGCCCCGGCCCCCACCGCCCGAGGCCCGACCCGAGTGTGTGGTACAAGCTAGCAGCAGCAGTTGCAGCACCCGTCCGGACCAGGCCTAATCGCAGCCAGAGCCGGTGTGTGTGTCTGTCTGGCTGCTTTGTGTCCCTGCCCGAGTCCATGCCGGCCCTAAGTAAGTTGAAGTTCCCCTAGTACTGCCTAAACAAATGCCAATGTGCCAACAATCCCCACAATGTGATTTTTTTAATCGGGGGCGGGGGCCTGCCGCAGTACGGACCTGCCGGGGTTAATTAAATACTTCTTAGTACTATACTACTAGTACTACTCTATGATATGTAGAGACGACTCGTGTACGCACATCCACCTTCTTTGATGAACTTGTCCAATGATGGTGCGCAGCAGCCGCGGCCACGCAGTATGAATTAGGTTGATGGGTTTTCAACCTGCGTATGCTGTATCTAAGGTCGGGGTTTAAATGCAGAGAATGCGGTCTGACTCCGTAGTTTGTCTCGTGTGCGTGTTTATTTTCTGGACACTCGTGCCCAGCATTTCATGGACAGAGTTACGCCGCCATTAGGATAAGTTCGGATGTTGCTCTGACCTGTGTCTGAAGTTGTAGGGTCTCTGCTCCGGACGGCCCGTATGCCGAGGCCTGCTGTATCCACCTTTGTGCTCCCTCGCCAAAGTGGTATGTGGCAAGGAAAGTCATTCACCGCATGAATGCCTCTTCCACCCGGACCAAGAGCCACAGATGGCTGGCTGCCTTGCCTGAATATTGCCAGTGGAGGTTGTCTACCCCTCCTTCCCGGGCAGACATTAGTGTGTTGTTTTGCTGGTCTGTTCAGTGCACAGCTTCCACGTGCACGACAGTCATAGCGCCCACAGCCCAGCCAGAGAGGCCCTTCGCAGCTCCATTTAAAGAACTGACGGCTGCTGACATGAGGTCAGAGGGCGGGGAGGGGCTGTTTATTTCCACAGCATATCTGAGTGTGAGCATAGCCTGCAGGTACCTGCTGCAAGTAACATCACGCTTTCAAAGCAGTGTATGTGCAGCAATAGAACTCATGCATTCTTTGTTTATGAAATGATAGTACAACCAGGGATGGGGCATGTCTGCAGTGTTTTAATTATGTAATGCATAGGGGCATAATGACAATTCAAACCCTTTATGTAATAGTTGATAAATCGAACATTTTACAGCAATTCACCCAAAATATTCAGTGAAAACTATAAATGTCACTTTATATTTCAAGCTGCTACTTAACATGACTAAAAGACATTGACAAAGTTAAAAGCTCTGGCATTCCCGAGACCAATTGGCTTTGGCAATGCTCGTTTTTTCTAGCACACAACAAAATGTAACTGAGCTGATAGTTCAGAATATATCAAAATTGGAAAAGCACAATTGAAGCACATTTTTTGTTAAATCTGATGAGTGGTGGACACAAATATTTTAAAAAGATTTTTTTTTAAAAATCAGTACAACAGGTGTTGACATTTCCACAGCAGACTTCTACACTAGCAAGACCCAACTGGGGGGATCTACGGATGCGGTAACGTACAAACTGCATTCTGCTGCCTTTTTAAAATCCCGTTTTTACTCTTCAGTTTTATTCTTTTATCAGGGGCTCACCTTATTCACCACTTGAGGTTCTCCTTTCCCCCGCGCTTCGGTGCACCACGAGATTCTTCCCGATTGTTGTGGAGACAGCGTTGGGAGGAAAGAAACGGGAAGAGACGCCTGACCACTTCCGGTCGCAGCACAGGGTGACGGTCTAGTGGTTCAGGCTCCTCTCTATTTAATCCCAATGGCACTGCTGACGCGCTGAAGGTGCGCCAAAGGCAAGCCCGTCTGCGCCCGTCCGCACCCGTCCGCACTTAGCCGGCACTCAGCACCAGCCAATATGCCAATCTTACATCGAAACACCAGCAATATTCGTGAGATAAGCTGACACAGATAAGTGGTACCGGTACATACTGTACCAACTCAATGTTAAAACCTCTGCATCCTCTGACTCTGAGGTCCTGTCCTCTCTGTCATTTCACTGTAAACAATATTAAAATGAAGGGGACACCCCTTGTCACAACCTCTGGTATCCAGCCTGATCCAAAACCAACAACCTCAGCCTCCACACGCTCAGAGAAAGGTGTTAGACTATTCAAAGCAGCACTTGTCAATGCAAGGTCACTGATAAAAACGCAGTGCCCTTTGCTGAATTTATAGAATCCCAGGATCTGAACCTAGCGTTCATCGCAGAACCCTGGGCAGACACCAGGTCGGACCTAGATCTCATCATGGCCACACCTCCGGGCTTTGCCATCTCAAGATTAGACCGTCCCCTAGATAGGGGCGTAGGCTGGTATCATCTCCCAGGGACATCAGAAAGTCTCCTTCAAGCTGCCCCTAATTGTGAAGCTTTGGTCTTTAAAATCACCTTGACCAGCCGGTACTCCTTTAATGGAGTACTACTTTACAGACCCCAAGGTCCTAGTGCAACCTTTCTACACAACAGCAGTCAGCTGCTGGACATTAAAGTCCTTTTTCCTGATTTTACCATCGTAGGGGATTTTAACCTCCACCTGGAAAATGTAGCATCCAAAGACACAGTCGCTGTCACCGACCTTAAGGAAGCGTGGTTAAAAAATCTTGGAGTCTGCTTTGAGCCCCAACTGTCCTTCAAGGGGCAAATCAATGCAATCACCACCACCTTTCTTCTTGATTAAAACTATCAGAAAGATCCTTCCCTTCATCCCGCTTGAGCTCCAGAAAGCGGTAGTAACAGCAGTGCTTAATTTGTGCCGGTGCTTTCCGGTGCTCAGCACCTTCACTTAATTGACAGGGCCGGAGCTATAGCATTTTTCTCCCTTTGCAGTGGGCCTGATAATTATTTTAAAAATAAATGTACCTGTCCTTCGGGTGGCTCCTGATCTGTTTTCACACACTGGCCCACCGAGGCCCAGGCACCATCATCACGGTGCATCATCACGTTAGTGATGTCAGCACGGCATCCTGTCATGAAGACCTGAACTACGACGTGGCCTGCTGGGACAACGCAGGCGCAAAGATGAAGGTTTCAGTAAGGCCTGCGCGGCAAATGAAGAGCAAGATGAATTACATATGCAACTTTTGCCCACCTCACTGGCTAGATCTGAAAATGTCTGGCTGTAATTCCCCTTTGCTGGTGTGCTCGTTGCCCACTACCGACTCCCGTGGTACCACTTTGTATTGGAGTGCTGTACAGTACTGCACTTAACTGCCAGCAACTGAATTGCTAGTGCTACGTTACCGCTGAGTGAGTTTGGCATGCACAACTTTACAGGGGTCAGCTAAGCAAAATGCTCAAGGCACCGGCACCGCATGTAATAATGAGTAGTGGACACCGGTCTGGTCTGCAGGAATTAATGAATTGACCCTTCCTGGAGCAGGTAAGCGGAGGAACCCATTGGCGGCGCTGGGCCCTTTCTGCTTTTTGCCATGTGCGTGCATGAGACACAGAGCAAAACTGTCTTTATAGATTTCCTTTCGTATCTGCGTGCTCAGAGAAATTTCTTTTAATAATGCTATCGGATTGACTGATGAGAGATTGTTCAATCGGTGTGTCTGATATTTTAGTTAGTGTTACTTATTTATGTATGTCATTTGGTGTAGACATGTCATTTTATTAAAAGTACTTTAGTCTTTGATGGCAAGGGCTGTGTCAGGCTAGAATCATGTATGCCTATGTGCCCTGAAAGTGAGTCTAAGTCTTCATCTGGGGCTGTATCTGCGACTAAGATAGTAATTGAATTCAAGTCTGAACCGTAACATTTAATTAGTTGATTAAATCGAGGTTTGTAAAGAGTTGCACATATCTATGTGGGTGTTTGCGGTGGGTTAAGTTGTCTTCAAACTTTCTTCCCTTAATGGATTAATTACTCCAATTACTTAAACTGGTATCTATCAATTCCTGCATCGGGGGCATTTTCTGTGCTCTCTTCTTCATGCTTTATCATGTGTAGTGCGAGTGTCTAAGTCCCATATAGAGTGCCTACTTTTAAAATGGAGATATAGTTATTTGAACTTGAAGACCTTTATAAAATGATTCCGGAAATGAGATGATTGCCCCTCTAACGTTAGATAATTTTGTGCACTGGATCCGAAATTGTTCTATGATATGCCATAGTCTGTATAGCATATTTTGGTCAGTATTATCGTTAAAATCGCTTTTCTGCTCAGACTGCAGCGTCTCCTTATAGGGCCCTTTTGTGCTGCTGCTGCTAATGTATAGAATGATCAATAGTAGCGCGCCGCCTGGGTAAGAGCAGAGGTCTGCATGAATTACTACACACAAAAAATCTCTACTGGCACAAAATATTTTTAAATAGAGGTCATCAGCTCATCAATTCAGGATTTCCAACATGGCACCCCCTAACACTTTTAAATGTCAAATCTCATCCCCCATGAATTAAGGACATAGCACTAGCCCTTGAAGTCAGAAAGGTATGCCCAGCTAATCATTACGACTGAATTGCACAGTGCCAAAAAGGGGAATTATCCTGGGGATGAATCCCAGCTTTCATGCTAAACCAAATTGTATGATCTTGGGCAAAATCATACAATTGTGTGTGCTTGGCCCTTGCTGCTTATTGTTGTGTGCGTGTGTGTAGTTGTAAAGTTGTGATGGAGGTGAGTGAGCTACTGAAAGTCTGAGGAGCTTGTGGGGGAGGCAAAGGCAAGGGAGAGACATAGGGAAACAGGTTCAAATTTCTGGGCGTGGCAGCACCCTTTGAATTCCAGCAAATCTGGATGTGCCTGGAAAAAAAGTGTAACATAGTCTGTGTCTGCCTCATGCTCGCTCCTCTGTCTGTCCACGTCAGGGTTTGCACCATGTAAAACAGCAAAAACTAAAATGTGGATTCTGCTCCTCACCCCAGCACTAATTTTATGCCCCATGGATTAAGGACAAAGTGTTAAACTTGGATGCCAGAAAGAATTACACATCTAAATATGATTATAATTGGTGAATTGCAGAGTGTGAAAGTGGAGAATCTGGGGTCAATCCTGGCTTTCATGCTTGATCAAATGGTGTGATCATAGGCAAATACTTTATTTAACTGAGCGACAAGCCTTTTTGTTCATTTTCACTTTTATAGTGCCTTCAAAAAACACGAGTTCGGGATGTGCATTGCACAAAACTCTGTCTCGCCTTTGACTTATTAGCCTTTTTAGCCTAAGTTGCTCCATCAGTCATTATCTATGCCACATCATGGGGTGCATATCATTGGAGCGAATAGTGGAAGTGGGTGGAGCCAATGGAGGATGTGGGTGGAGCCAGGAAAGTGGGTGGTGGCCTTCTACGAAAACATTTCAGCACCTGCACTTCCTATTTTACAAATTAAGCACTGGTGCCAAGTCAAGGACTGCACAAAAGTTTCAAATTGTAAACAGAACAAGGCAGGGTTACTCGTTGTAGTGGAGAGACACTTGGGTATAGCCCGCCGCTCTGGGCTGGCTCAGCAAGGCGTCCTTCACCTCTCTGTCCAGCCCGGAGTCTGACGAGAAGCAGGGCGAGTGGTTCACCTGCAATAGCGAGCAATGTCCTGTTATCGCAAGAAACGAGGGTGGACGCGCTGTTGAGGTGCACAATAGGAAACACAATCAGCGCAGCCATTAAACGCCCACTCCGGTAGTCCCTTCTTGAGAAAGCTCACCCCCGAAATATACTTCTCTCTTCAGTTAAACACAAGATCGCCTCAGCAGCCTCTTTATGCGTATATTTCAATCATGAAAATTATACATTTCATATGATGTACAGCAAGATGTCCCTGTGACCATTCAACTAGATGTTTCAGTCCTTCTTACGTTCACTGATAGAATTTCACAGAAGAATGCAGATACCATGGCATGTCTAGAGCGTCAAGGATTCCGGAGAGAGGGGGGCAACCCCCATATATAACTCAACTTTCTTTTTGCACCCTTGTTAAATATATCTATCGAGGGCACCGTTAATTTGATGCTGCACTGTAGGGAAGCTGAGAGCCAGCCCCAAATAGGGGTGAAAGGTTAGTGTTTGCTGAACATTAGGGAGAGATATCAGTCTCTGGTAGGTACAGCCTCGTGCAAAATGCTGGTGAACTTTCACTTTGGAATCGCTAAAGCTGGAACGCGTTTATATTCCAAAAAAAATCGCACAGTGCTGCAAACAAATGAGCACACTTCGGGGTTTGCTTTTATATAAGTTAAATATTCGGCGGGGTTGGGGGGGTGTTGCAGAGGGCGGTAAAAACCGTGGCATGTCCCTGAATCTACCATGAATCACGTGTCTCAGATAGTATAGAAAACTAGAGGATAGATACCCGGTATATGATGTGGCGCAGCAATCCAAGCGTCTGACTGTGGTGCGAGGGTCCGTGTTCGTGCCTCAGCTACCTCAACAGTCTGTTAAAGTTGAAAAACTACAATAAACACAATCGGAACTACCCAAAGTCTATCAAAGGCAGAGAAGCTCCACATGACGTCGGAAACTTGCGTTCTTATTACATAGTGAAAACGAAACTAAAAGTGACTAAGAATAACAACATGCAAAAATTGATTCCCTGACGAGTGAACAAACTCAGATCCCCGGCGGCTTCTGTGCCCTTCACACCAACCCTTATGCGCCAAATTACTTACCTGCGGTGGTGACTGAATCCATGTGAGTCAGTCCACACATTCCGGGCAGGTCGGCCGGGGAGAGCAGCTCCGTACACGCAGTAAGAGTTGGAGCCCATTCCTGGCATGTGACACGTGTCACTCTGTCATGTGGCATATGCCATAGCTCATGTTACATCTGCCACAGATTTTTTACATTCTCTTTTATGATTAACTGGAGATAATGTCAGATAATGATTTTCAAAGGTCTATCTTTCACTCTACTAAGATAAATAAATAAATAAATAATAATAAAAAAAACAATTTACAAAAAATTAAGTCTCAGTTGGTGTTTGAATTCAACCCGTGTGAAATGGTACACATAGCTCCTGTTATCTACCACTATACCATGGGCTCTGCTATTTAAATCTTTCCCCAAAAGGGTTTTTGTCATACAAAAAGGATGCTGTCCTACTTTTATTTCCATTATCTTTTGCTTTTACATGAGACACATTCACTCTTGATTTCCATGCTTTATATACACATAGCCCTTCCTTTCTTTCAGTCTGCCACTTGCCACATGCATTTCCTATTCTTACACAATCATCCCCATATTCTCATTCCACTAAATAAGGAATTTCTTTCATAGGAAACCAGTCCCCCCCTTCCACGTGCCACAGCATGCCATCAATGCCTGACATGCACTATGACTAAGGAGGCCATAATTCTCCCAGACCTTGCTAGGGGGTGATTTACAAAGGCACAGCTTTCATTTCTGGAATTTAGAAAACAAATATAAAAAAAAAAAAAAAAAACGATTTTCCCCAGCTGGGGTTTGAACCCTGGTCAAAAAGCACACATGAGCCCAGTGAACTGCCACTGTACCATTTGGTTTTCCTAAATCTTCTCAGCCAGAGGCCTTTTTGTCATGGGAAAACTGTGCTGGTCCTTCTTTTATTTTCATAGTGTTTGAATTTTACATGCCAGAAATCCACTCTTGATTTCCATGCTTTATATACAAATAGCACTTACTTTTTTTGAGTCTGCCACTTGTCCCATGCATTTCTCATTCTTAAACAATCATCCCCAAATCCTCATTCCACTAAATAAGGGATTTCCTTTATAGCAAACCTGTCCCCCCTTCCACATGCCACAGCATGCCATCAATGCCTGACATGCACTATGAATAAGGAGGCCTTAATTTTCCCAGACACTGCTAGGGGGTGATTTACAAAGGCACAGCTTCCATTTCTGGAATTTAGAAAACAAATATAAAAAAAAAAAAAAACGATTTTCCCCAGCTGGGGTTTGAACCCTGGTCAAAAAGCACTCATGAGCCCTGCGAACTGCCACTGTACCATCTGTTTTGCTGAAATTTTTCTCAGCCAGAGGCCTTTTTGTGATGGGAAAACTGTGCTGGTCCTTCTTCTATTTTCATAGTGTTTGGATTTTACATGCCAGAAATCCACTCTTGATTTCCATGCTTTTTATACAAATAGCCCTTCCTTTTTTAGGTTTGGCCTGACCCAGCGCATGCGCTGGTCTGGCGAGACTTATTGAGAGGGCTCCAAAAAGTACTACCAGGCCAGCCTAGAGCTACAGTGCATGTGCGCGGACGCGCGCGCCATGCTTTGCCGCGATTACTTTTACTTTTGCTTTGCATAGCCAATAGGTCTCGCTTTTGGGACCTTATAAGTATTTAGTTATACAACTGTTGCATGGCTAAGCACTTATACTTTCCCAAAAGTGAGACCTATGAGCTATGCCAATGCTTGCATTTTTAGGTCTCGCCCGACCCAGCGCTTGTGCTGGGCTGGCGAGACTTTAAGGGTTTAAAAAAAAAGCTCCCCTCGGCCACAGCTTGCAGTGCATGTGCGCTGGCGCGCGTTTGAGCAGAGGCGCCATATGGCGTGATTACTGCTGCGCGCGCACATGCACTGTAAGCTGTGGCCGGCGGTAGCATTTTTTCCCCGCGATCACTTTCACTTTGGCCCCGCGGTTAACTTCCTTGTTTGTAATATTTTTGTAGTACAAAATGTGTTCAATGCAGAATGGACGCAAGGATCACATATTGTGCTTAAATATAGCGCCAAACACCAATTTTGCTAACTGCATACAATTTAGCTTCATATTTCCAAAACTTTGATTAATTACACTGGATCAAATTATGCACATTTTTCTCACCCTGTAAGTTCTAACAATGATTTTGTTGTTGTTTACAGTTAGAATTGAAAATGTTTCATTTTTGAAATGTAGACTACCATTGAAATATTATAGGTTGGCGTAAGGTGTAATCTTCTTCGGGGTGGCTCAATCTCCTGGTCTCACTGCACAACACTTTCCTAGGCAATCCTGACCGGAGGAGGACGTGACGCAGTCGAGACTTGCTGGACCGTGACTATTAGATTACGATTGACTCTGCTCTATACGCGAGGAGCCTGTAACTATACCCTCCTTATCCATAAAAGAGGATTGCGATTATATTCTATACAGTAGCAGGAGTGATTCATAGATACTTTTGGATGGGGAAATGATCCCAAGAACTTTCCCTTAACGATATTTTGCTCAATCGATGGAAGGTCTATGAACCTTGCCGCAAAGGAGTCCACTACTTTATTTTGCTAGTGGTTGAAACTATCTTTCAGATATTCAAGGATGGGGAACTGATCGTAAGGATCTTCCTTTTATGACATACCGTTCAACTGTTGGAAACTTCATGACCCTTCATTCCTTCTAATGCCCTGAAGAAGTCCTGCAATAGGACGAAACGCGTCGGCTGTGTTGTGCTTTTAGCATGAAAATTGAATAAAAAGATGTGTTAATGAAACTTCTGGCTCACTCACTGATTGGATCTGTACTATACTAATGTTCTAATTGATTTGTCTGAAACGGAGTGGTGCACCATTGCCTTGGGTTTACTTTCCTAGGCAATCTCCCTCTCCGTTTGACACTTAGGCCCTTCTCCTCACATCTTTTTGAAACCTTCCATCTGCATACCTCATGTCCTCTTTCTTCTTCAGCACCATCTTTCACTCTCGTTCATGTACTTGATTTAATCTCCTGCTTTTCACCATCCTTTCAGTCAACCCACCCACTCACCGGTAAGCACTGCATTTCTTTTCTATTCATGCACTCCATTTTCTGACAGGTGTGTACCTATTTCATACACTTTTCCACAATTCCATTTGGGGCATGTGACCTATCCCTCGGGTGCTCTACAGAGAGGCCAGGGACTGAATGTGCATGCAGGCTAGATATTTTTAAGACAAAGTTACAAACACTGTGAGAACTCTTGCTGCCTTCGGTCTCCGCTCCAGAGCACTCAGTTTTGTTATTTCCTCAGCACCTGCCCAGGACACCTTGCAGTGTGTTCCCTACAGGAGGAGGCCTGTGTGGCATTAAAACAGCTATAGAAACACTCCAAGTTCTCTTACAATATGAGAGTGCAAGATGTAGTAAAAATGTGAAGTGTAAACACAGACTGCATCTCTGATCTAGATTACCTTGAGAGTATTCTTTTTAAAAAATTTGAATTGTTAATAACTTGATTTTAATCGCCGTACCTGCACTATTTCCCTCGACCAGCAGACTGAACGCAGCTGACGCAGGCAGGGCTTTCCAGCTGCACTGGCGTGATTGGCTGGTCGCCAGAGGCATGCCCACAACCATAGCCACGCCCCCTTTGTGTTAAAACACGCGCTGATCTCGAGCGCAGCGTTCTTATAGTTGGATCTCCTGAAGCACAGCCGGGAGTAGGGAACAGATTGCTTTTTAAAAAATTTGAATTGTTAATAACTTGATTTTAATCGCCGTACCTGCACTATTTCCCTCGACCAGCAGACTGAACGCAGCTGACGCAGGCAGGGCTTTCCAGCTGCACTGGCGTGATTGGCCGGTCACCAGAGGCACGCCCACAACCATAGCCACGCCCCCTTTGTTCTCATCCTCCACTACCATAAAGCATGTGTCTCTACCGAAAGCGCAGCGGACGAGCGCAGCGGGCGCGACGATTGCGCGCCGAAGGCGCGCTTAAGGCAAGCTCGTCTGCGCTCGTCCGCGCTCGTCCGCGCCGAGGCCGGGCCTAGGGCACTTCCCCCTTTTCGTCCAACATCGTCCCTCGAAGTGCTCAGATATAGTAGGGAAACACTTATGCTACTGAACCCACTGGTAGATATAGCCGAGTGCCCACGTTTACCCCCCAATATAATACATAAGTAC
Source organism: Triturus cristatus (assembly GCF_964204655.1). Taxonomy (NCBI): domain Eukaryota; kingdom Metazoa; phylum Chordata; class Amphibia; order Caudata; family Salamandridae; genus Triturus; species Triturus cristatus. The sequence goes on from NC_140579.1 coordinate 415,057,933, forward strand.
AAAAATTTATGCCTCAACTGCCGAGGACGGCTACCAAACAATAATCCCCTCCTCCCTAAATCTCTATTGAAACCCAATCCAACCTCTGACAAGACTCATCTCCCACCAACCTATGCGGGACCTAAGCTGAGCACTAAGGGAAAACTAATTAGCGGACTACTAAACGTCAGATCCCTTCCGAAACATGCTACTGAAATACAGCTTCTGATTGAGTCCAATAACTTAGACATTCTTTTCCTAACCGAGACATGGATGGCTGCGGGAACAGAATCAGAGTTAGGTCCAGCATGTCCAGCAGGATATAAGATAATTCATAAACCCAGAAATACAGGACGAGGAGGAGGCTTGGGGATCATTTTTAAGGAGGAGCTAAACATTACAACTCTGGACGTTGACACTGTCTCCTGTGTTGAAATCCTCGGGTTTTCCATAAAACATGATTCTGAACATTGCCTTACGGGCCTCATTTGCTACAGGACACCGGGGCACTTCAATGCCTCACAACAGCAGGAACTGATCACTGTTATAAATAATATTTCAATCTCTCACAGCAGGCTGCTGATACTGGGTGATTTTAATATATGGGACAATGACCAATTACGCACAGCCTTGTATAACATCACTCAATCCTGTCATAATCTGGGGCTGAAACAGTGGATAACTACCCCCACACATATACAGGGAAACACACTGGACTTAATATTCGCAGCAGAAGATCTAATGACCATGGATACAACTCTTCCAGTAGGTTGGTCAGATCATCACCTCCTCATATTTAATATCCATATCCTGACCTACACAGGACCCGCAAGGGCACAGACCAGAACCTTTATTGGTCGGGATTGGAGGAACCTGCTGAAAAGGAAAGAGGAAGGTAAGTCAGACTTTCGTCAGGTTGGGACCTCGTTCAATTTAGAGAACGATGTCACTACAAACTATCTCTCATTATGTAATGAGATAACTAAGAAACTTGATGATATCATACCGCTGAAAACAATCAAGAAAAGGGGAAAACCCTCTGCGCCCTGGTACACGGACAAACTGAAAGAACTGAAAAACACCTGTAAAAAGGCGGAGAAGCTCTGGAGGAAAAATTACTCAGAACAGGAGAAAGTGCGATGGAGGCTCACTATCGTACAATATAAGAAGGAAATTATTACAGCCAAAACAAGCCACTTCGCAGACCTTATGCTCAAAAGCTTCAATAAGTCCCGCGACACTTTCAAGATTATCAGAGAGCTTTCTCATCCTGCTTGCGCTGACAGCCAAATCAAGCCCTCACAAGAACTTTGTGACGGCCTAGCAGTATTCTTTCAGGAAAAAATCAATAAAATTGTCGAGGGAATGAATAGTAAGTCTATCCCCACAATGCAGGATAACAGCAATCAAGCGAACAGAGATGAGATGGTGGAATATGCTAGAAACCCTTCTCCGAACGCCACTTTGGAAAATGTTGTGGTCCCTTCAGAACAGGAATTTCTTAGAACAGCCCTTAACACGTCATCAGGATCCCCTCTAGACCCTCTTCCCCATAGAATAGCTAAGAAATTCGAGGATGATATCTTCCCAGTTCTGCATCAGCTTTGTAACCAATCTCTCTACACAGGCTCCGTACAAAGAAATTGGAAACTGGCGGTTGTTACTCCGTTATTAAAGAAACCAAATCTGGACCCAAACTGCCAAAAGAACTACCGACCTATATCCCTCTTACCATACCCGATAAAGATCATAGAGCGATGGGTCAGCAGATCCCTAGCCCTCTTCCTAGAAACCAACAACATCTTGGAAGAGGAGCAATTTGGTTTCAGACCAGCTCATGGAACTGAGTCAGCCTTGCTGACAGTCATGGATGACCTACGAATGAGGGCGGACAGGGGAGAATCAGCAATTCTGATTTTGCTGGACCTGTCCGCCGCATTCGATACGGTGAACCACGACATCCTGATAAAAAGACTAAAGAACATCGCAGTCGGAGGAGTCGCGCTTGACTGGTTCCGCTCCTACCTGACGGATAGATGGCAGGCAGTAGCTATCCCTCCATATCAATCAGAGTTCATTAAAGTTCCGCATGGGGTCCCACAGGGGTCTGCTATTAGCCCCATACTTTTTAACATTTATATGCAACCTCTGATGAGGATCATCAAAAGCCATGGCATCAGCGTGACAAATTACGCAGATGACACCCAGCTAATGATCTCTCTTGATGGAGCCCATGCAAACTCACTGGAGACCATCCACACTTGCATGCTTGAAATGTCACTCTGGTTAAACCAGAACTCACTACAATTCAACAGTGACAAAACTGAAATACTGCACTGCGTAGTGGGAAGAATCCCCATAAGTCTACCTACAGACTTCTGGCCTCAGCTGCTAGGAGACTCGCCTACCCCAGTGAAATCAGCAAGGAATCTCGGAGTCACTATTAACAACAGCCTGAGCCTTGAGACTAACGTCAACAAGCAGGTCAGCAGCTGCCTTGCCTTACTGCGAGGACTGCGAAAGCTGCTACCTCTCCTGCCCCCACAGACTAGAGCTAACATAGTCGGGAGCACCATTCTCAGCCGCCTGGATTACTGTAATGCCCTTTTGCTGGAATCCCCTGCCTATCTCATTTCCAGACTTCAAAGTATCCAGGCGGCTGCAGCCAAACTGGCACTCTCTCGGGAACGAAGATCTTCCACCACTTCTGCCCTGGCCGACCTCCACTGGCTGCCTATACACCAGAGGATCTGTTTCAAACCCTTATGTATTGTCTTCAGGGCAGTTCATGGGCTAGGCCCCCGACCACTCCAAAATAAATTTAACTGGTATGAGCCTACCCGGTCTCTTCGATCCTCTTTTTTAAACTTTATCAGCATTCCTAGGATCAAGAAAGCTACCTGTGGGGGAAGAGCATTCAGTATAGCCGCAGCTCATTTATGGAACAACCTCCCTATTGACATCAGAAAAACAAACAAATTGATGGCCTTTCGTAAAAAGGTGAAAACATGGCTCTTCCCAAAAAATCTACCAAAAAAAATCTAACTGATCAGCACCTTGTCCACTGTCCTCTTCTGTTCTACAGGGTTCTCAGCTGTATGTACGTAGCGCCAGGATGCCCGTAGGGTTGCAGAGCGCTCTACAAATGCTATAAATAAATACATAAATAAATATTCAAAGTCAATAGGCGGAAATCGATCAGATTGTGTCCGTAAAATTAATTTGATATAGGGTCTGATATGGACCTGCTTCAAAGTCTGTTTTACCCGAGTGACTCAAAGCCCTTCTGCCTGTACTTTATTCACATACTGGGTGCACTCACCCTCAAAGATGTTACATCATATCAGTAACGAACAACTGACTCCCCCTGACAGTCACTGGTGGGCTGTGACCAAACAAAGTATTTAGGGATGTGCCACTGGCCCAGTGGCGGCTGGTGCATAGAGGGCGCAAGAGTGGCGCCCCAAGTGTCACCTGTTATAAAATAAGGGAATGTTTGACACATGAACCCACCGGTGCACAGAACGAACCAGTAACTTCTAGTGCTATTAATAATGCACACCAAGTAGTTTACTCAGTCACCCATGTTGCCAACACGAACTGTGCAAACAACACTACTCTAGTTTGCAACACCCAGAGAGCAAAATTCCCCTCATTGAATAATGCCAGTGAGTCTGTGGTGGCCAATAAAGAAAACCTTAGCCTACCTCCTGCTGCTTGTCCCTATGTCTTAGTCTTAGCAGGCGTCCCACCCTTAAGGAAAAATCAGACCGAGACATTGGAAGAACTGCGTAATAAAAGTGCTGATTGGCTAATTAAACATAAAGGTTTTAAGGTGACAAATGTTAGTGATATCATAATGTGCGCAGGGTAGGGTGGGTTGGCTCTTCAGTAAAGAACATAGAGGGAGATTACGTTGTTATTAACTTCCATCGTCCAGCTTTAGCTAGATCAATACTAATGACACAAGAACTCAACAACATCATTCCTACTCTTGTTTGGTCATTACCCCTGGGTTTCTTTTATAAACCTACCCCTGGGCCAAACATACCTACTTTTGTCTTGCCTACAGATTTTAACAGATTCTCTGCTCTGCCTGGTTTGGATAGCTTGCATTGATTACCGCCCACTTGAACACCATCTGAACACATCCTCCAGAGACCTATGCCCAATTCTCTAGTACTTGCTACTTTAGAACTACATGATCCAAAGACCACCTTTATAGAACATGACATAATAGAACCACATGACCCAAATTTGCGTGTTCTAAGCTGGAACATCGCCGGCTTAGCTTTCAAAATAAGTTCTGAAGACTGGGCAAATTTAGTCAGAAAATACTACATTCTCATGTTTCAGGAAACTTGGGCAACAATGGACTTTTACTTGGAGGGGTTTCAATGCTTTAATATTATTGTACCCACTCCCAAACAAGCCCACCCATCTGGCGCTCTCTCTATATGGGTTAATATCTCTTCAGTTGGAGGTGTCAAAATCCTTGCCACAAACGACCACAATTTTCAAGCTGTATTTACACACAAGGGATCTCAATTTGTTTTAGTAATTTTTAGACTAATAATTTTACAAATGTACCAAATAGGAATTATATTTATTTATTTTATTTTGTTTCTGCCTAACAAAATCAAATTGAGTCTGGTAAGCTTGCAGGAATTTGCATGGGTGGTGATTTTAATGCTAAGATGGTGAGGGCAAATGTTGTAGTCACAGCACCAATTTCAGACACACACACATGTAAAAGAGTGAAAGAATTGCTGGATCATCTGTTAAATCACAGTCTACTGAATGTGATGGATATTGCCAATATAAATCATAACGACAGTCCCATTCTGACTTATAGGGGTTGTGGTTGCGCCTCAACAATAGATTACATCTTTATCTCTGCCTCGTTAGAAGATGTCATCGTACAAGCCGAGGTTTTACCGACTGTGGTTGGCGACCACAACCCTATTTTAACAACAATTAGGTTTGCCCCCAGAGCTGTTTTCACTAAAGAGCCTGGTGCAAGAAATTTAACACACTCGATGGAAAACTTGAGGATAGTCTGGAAGGGCATTGATAATGTTAAACTGTTTTCTAAAATGATAACCGCATACTTACCCTCTATTGATATTTGTCTGTTGTCTAATGATCCAAACTCAGAGGTGGCCAACACTTTTTGCCACCTATGTGCTGGTTTCAAACGATCAATTTCAAAGCCTGTATCTAACACTAATTAGAATCCCTGATGGTTTAATAACGCCTGTTCTCGAGCTAATAGAGAGCTCCGTTTAGCACTAGCAGCGGTACCCAGGGATGCAACCCTTGTTGGATCCCTGAGAGCATTATAAACAAGTGATAAGGCAGCCGAAAGAGGAGGCCTTAAAAGAACACTGGGACAAGCTTGCCTACGCTGCTAGTCTCAACAATGGAAACAACTTTTGGGCAGCTGTTGTAATATAACAAGTGAGGCCTGGGAAGCTAATTTCTCTAAAATGTATGCAGCCCCCCCCCCCCCCAGAGTGGGGAGCTCTTGGATTTTTCAAATGTAGCACGCATCCAGATATCAATAACAGAGGTCGAGGATGCAATCAACCAAAGCTTGGGTAATAAGGCACCTGGCCCGATGGCCTTCCCAGTGACCTCATTAAATACAAACCTGAGTTCTGGGCGTCTCTTTTACTTAATGTTTTTAACAACTTACCAAATACTTTTATACCAAGCACATGGTGTGATAGTACTATCGTCCCGATTTTTAAAAAAGGGGACCGATCCAACCCTGGCTGCTATATACCAATCTTCCTAATTGATAACACCCTTAAGATACTTGGGAGGATCCTGTTTAATAAAATTAGATCTTGGGCTGAGGAGGGACAGATTTTAAATAAATGCCAGCTAGGGTTCAGAAGTAAACTGGGAACAGTGGAACAATGTTTAATTCTTAATCTGATTGTCGGTAAATATACCATAGCCCGGATCTCTCCTCAGCCTTTGACTTTGCAAATAGGTCACGTCTATGGTCAGTACTTTTAAAGTATGTGTTGGATGAGGTTTTAGTGCATTTTTTAGCTTTTTAACACAGGGACTTTAAAGCACGGGTGAGGATTGGCCCGGGGGGTGGTGTCAGGGAACGTTAATATCGGCAGAGGGGTCAGGCAGGGGTGCGTACTGGCCCCTCTCTTGTTCATTCTGTATATTAATGATTTGCACAATGTTTTATCCGAACTTACTCCCCAAATGCACTTCACACTTTAGTTAGAGGCTTTGTTGATCTTATGGCTGGTCTAGATCTTTGCACTAATTTTAAGAAATCCTTTATAATGTGTTGTAGTCCCAAAAAGCACTTTCTTCACTCAATTACCTCAGGACCTGAATGCCTTCTATTCACTTGCACTATCCCATACTTAGGACAAATGTTTTCAGACATTGGTTGGCCCATAGTAGCAATACATTTCTAAGGGCGATTAACTCAATTTTATGCCTCCCGCAACCAAAAAAGACTGAGGTAGTGCCCTCAATAATTAAAATGTATAAAGCACAGTGCAGACCTATGGCTACTTATGGCTCTGAAGTTTTGGGCTATGCAAAAAGTAGCACTATCCAGGGAGAAGAAAATCTATTTTGTCGAAAACTTTAGGGGATCCCAATTTCTACTCCAAATTTTATTTGCCATCAGGTATTACAGCTGCCTTATAATTAGGATTACATCAGGTCCCGTCCGTCCATATTTTGATTAAACGTTTGGCAAAATTCGGCAGCGTCACTAACTAGACAAATTATAACGGATTGCCTCAGATGCAGCAAGGAAGGACACATACTGTGGCTGGCCGCTGTCACAAATAGTCTGATCAGCGTGAACCTTGATCACATTTTCCTGAACTCAAACAATATGGAGAGCATAACTAAAAAGACTCTACAAGAGGCCCTATATGATCAATATAGTAATTTAAGATATGATATGGAACTTGTTAAGCCAACAGTCACAAGGTATATGTCCCTGGCATCTACTAACTGCCCTCCATCTCATTTGCCATCCAGTTATCTCCTACTGAATTTAAGTCGCTGTGAGAGAAGCTTGCCTCTGGGCAGCCACCTTAAAATATCTATTGTGCTTCCCTATAGGCTTTAATACCAACCTTGGGCAAATGCCTTGCCCCTGTGGCAATCGGAGCAACTAATCAACGCTACACTTCTTATTTTTTTGTGATTTTTATTTGTTATATACTAATCAATTTTTGATCCCGTTTTTTAAGGCAACTACCATTGCTGACTTCAGAATAGCCTACACGGAAATCCTTAACCTTAAAAGTGTAGACTTAACCTTTAGAATAATCTCTTTTCGGAAGGTGGCACTTCACACACGCGTTTCAATGAGCACTCCTTAAAAACATCAGATTTCACATGATTACATTTAGCTGTTACTTGTTGTGAACCATAATTTCTAATGTTTTGGGGCATCTTGTAGAAATCTTTGCCCTGCATATTATGGTTTATCAAATATAGCTAATACCTGTATGCACTTTAATATAATATATTCATGCTGCTATTTTCTTACTGTATTTTAACATATTGCGCTGTGCTGTTATTTGTCTGGTTCTGATTGCCCGCATATTAATTTAATTTGTTATTTGCACTTATTACTCTATGCTGCTATTGTCAAGATTAACTGAGCCACTTAAAGGAGTGGTCGTCTTATATATTTGACGCTCGGTTTCAATATGAATATTTATAATTCCGATTATGCTATATATACAAGTCCTTGTTATTGATTGTCATTTATTGATTGTTTATTGAAAAAGTTTTTAACGTGACCTGTGTTTTTATGAATATTAAGTATCCGAAAAAAGATAATTTGAATTGAATTGAATTGAATTTGAATATAACATAAACGCATTGAACCACTACTGCATTTCATTTGCCACCACATCGTTCACCCCAACAAATACATCACCATCACCATATAGCTGGTCCCTTACCGAAGAGGCCTGCATAACAACATTGATACATATGCATCCATTGGAGGCACCGGGTCCAAATTGAGGCCTTGGTTGTCTGCCCATCTTTTCCAGATTTTGGGGTGCTTTTGCGGGCAACCCCTGGCCTTGAATATTGGGATCTCTAACCCCATGCAAAATTCCAGCCCATTTTTCCATGCCGAGAGAAAAAATGGGGCCGTTGCCTTCCACAGCCTTGCAACATTCCTTTTAGCCAATGTCAGCCCCAACAATAACAAGTGCCTCTTCTATACTTTACCTCCTATAGCCTCCATGATATGTTAAATTGCCAATCTTGTTGAGGAGGGGAGCTCTCGCCCCAACACTTCTGCAAGACAGGCCAGAACCAGTCTTCAAAATTTTGTGAGTACTGTACAATGCCAAATTGTCTGTATTAGGGACCCCTCATCCCGACCACACCTCAGGCATATAGGGTATGACTCTAGGCCCACCCTCCACAGCCTGAGCCTGGTATAGTAAACCCGGTGAAGGTATTTAAATTGAATAAGATGCAGCGGTATTACTATTGCTGCTCCCCTAGGGAAGGACAGTCTGTCCATCCAATCATCTCCGTCTATTTGTCCAAGATCACCAGCCCATGCTTCTCTAAGTTTATCCAATGTAGTGGAACTATTGATCACCAGTGACTGATAGCTCTTCAAGATTTTATGGTCCTGCAACTGGCCTTCTATCGGACTGAATTTGGGAAGAGCCTCTAACCCCGAGATACTAGTATAAATTGTGTGTCAAAATTGAATATTTTTATAAAATGTCGTTTTTGGCATCTGGTACTCTTGTTGAAGATCTTGGAATGATTTCAGAACCAAGCCTCGCAATACGTCTCCTAATGTGAAGACTCGTATTTTATCCCACCCTTGATATCCGGATAACGCAGCTAGCTGCGGCAAATGACCGTTGTGCCACAGTGGGGTTTCCCCAGTCAACTTATTCCACCACCCCATCCCACGGAGGGACTGTTTCCACACCTCGAATACCACCCGAGTGGTCGGCGATAAAGAATTGCGTAGAGGCGCCAAATACAGTATGGTATGTAGTGTGGACTTTCGTATACACCTTCGCTCCATTGGATAAGCGGGCTCCTTCCTGTCCCCATACCACCATTCATTCAGCACCAAAAGATGCAATGCCATATAGTACGATTGGACATCCGACATGGCCAACCCCTCGCAATACGTCGACTAAAAGCAAGTCCGCAGCACCACTCTGGAGGCCCCCCCTGTCCACAGAAATTGACACAACGCCGTGTTGACCTGGCGGAAACCACATAGGGAGTATCTGATATAGATGGTTCTGAAATTGGTAGAGTAGGCGTGGCAATGACACCATTTTAAATCAAGCATTGGCATAGCCAATAGGTCTAGCCTTTGGGACCTTATAAGTGTTTAGCAATGCCCCACTGGCATGCTCACACACTCTTAACATCTTTGAATAACCGTACAAGTATTTTTTTCTTTTTTTTTTAAAGTCGATATGACAAAGGAGAAGGTGTGGCATAACGCCCAAAGCAGCCAACTTTGGAGCGGAGGTGACCAGGTTCGAGCCTCCTCGTTGGCTCAACATCCTGTGATTCTGGGAAAATCATTTTTATCCCCATGCCCCCCTGCCAAAACAAGTCGAGCTATTTACATATAAATGTAAAATAAAAGCGGGCTGTTCATAAGTGAATAAAGGCACACAGTCATGCTGTGTCGGGAGGTGGGAAGGGTCTGCTATAGAGGAAATCCAACAAACAACACTGCAAGCAGTGAAAATGCCGCTGTGCGCGCCTATGATCTGTTGGAGGTGGGAGAGGTGTGCTTTGGAGGCAAGCCAAGAAAATAACTCAACATACAGGCGTCATTAATAAAATAAAGGTGCACAATAGCGCTGCTCGATGTTGTAAATTAGGTGGGAGGGGTCTGCTTTTGTGGCAAAGAGCAGTTAAAAACAATTATACTGGTGCTCAGACAGAGCTTGGCCTGTGATTGTGGAGGATTGAGCACCATCCAGGCGCTGGGAGCGCATGCAGCCGCCTTGCTTTGAATAAACATCAGGATAGTAGCGTACAGTGGAGAGCACACAAAGCGAACAGGGAGGCATTTGTTGCAGGCACCCATCCAGGACCGCAGTTAATAAATAAAGGTGCACAGCAAGCAGTGCTCAATGCTGTGTGTAAAAAAAACATGCAGTCGCTGATAATAAATCAATGAAGATGCGCGGTGTGCGCTGCTCGATGCTTTGTTTGGTTCTGCTTTTGAGGCAAGGCAAGATAAGGCGCGCCGCCAAAGTGAATTCGACCGTGCTCAGTTTAATGACCCACGACGAGGATTGCAGCTGGCACCCTGTGCGCCGCTGCTCGCTCCTGACAGCTGGATGCCGGGGGAGTGAATATTTAGAGAAAATGTGGGACATGCACCCGCCTTTGGCCAATTGCGTGCTTTCATTTTTCAAAGCCCCTCGCAAAGGCCAATAGAATGTGTGGAAGTTGAAAAATCACACGGACAAGTTCGGAGAAGGTCTGTTGTCACCCCATTGGTAAATTCTGTTACGGGACGCCAGCCACGCAAGACGGTCCTCATCTATCAGAGTGTCAGCATGAGACTGTCGCACCAGCACCAGCTGTCAGAGCACCCGATTCCCTCCCTCGCCCCTACTGCTCCGCTTTAGTTCCATTATATGGGCCTCCGATCGCAGAAGCTATTTCCGCGGTGTTCGACGTGCTGCCGTGAAGAATGAAATGTCTACCCCAGTTATGTGTGCTTCATAGCCTCCCATAGGATTTCAGCCTATGTGACTGTTCCCACATTTATATCCAGGTAGTGCTTGATTACCTGCTCTATGTGATCCCGATATTTCTCATCCTGCAGATGCCAGGAGGAGAGACGCCACCAAAAGAGTTGTTTATCAGGACCCAACTGCGCTGTTTGAACCACTGGGGAATGATCGAACATACCCCTTGGGAGAATCTCCACGGCTCCTATCGGTATAAATATATAGTCAAGACGAGAGTAAGAATCATGTGTTGATGAAAAATAAGTGTATCCCTGCTCCTCAACATACAGCCGCCTCCATAGATCCACCCATCCCAGTCCCGTCTCCAGGGAGTTCACTTTGGTACCATAGAGCACATTGGAATTTCCCCATCTATCTATGGCCTAGTCCATTACATCATTCCTTTCCCCCCTACTATTGCTAATCCTTCCGGTATATCCGCCCACAGGGTCGATAGACGCTCGACTAACGCCCATTGCAGTGGCAGGGTGGCATATATACAGCCCAATAGTACTTGTTCCTCATACATGGTACCCCCATATAAATACGTATCTCCCCTGGATGTCTGTCCATGTCTTGATATGCTGGTATGAGACACTACCATGAATTAAAATCGCAACCCCACGGGACCCCCTGGTGAAGCCAGAGTGGTACACTTAAACATAGCCATAGTGGAGGAGACACAATGCTGTAGTACGCATTAAATGCGTCTCCTGAAGCATCGGGATGTCTGCTGGGTACCGTTTTTGCCTGTTGGAGAATAGCCTCTCTTTTGACTTTATCTAGTGCTCCTCTGACGTTCCAACTCACTATTCGGAGGTCCCCCACCTGGAGTCACGCCCTATCTATAGTGACTACCATCTGAAAGTCTTGTGACTTTGATGTGTGAGACAACTACAAGCCAGTGTGCGAATAGATGCCATGTGTAGCAGTGAGGCAGTGCAAACATATAACATGTGTATCCCAACTTCCTCCAAACACCCCCTACACCTCAAAACTGCTGAAGTATCTGTCACGGCGTAGGTGGCTTGCGGATCCTAATCGGAGCCCCGTGCCCGCCCCCACAATTGGTTCCCCAATAACCTGCCCATTGTCAACGGACATTCCCCTCAACTATTGAGAGTCGAACAAAGGTACTAGCCCCCGCTCATGCTTCGTCGGTCTGAGCAAGTTTCACCAACAGTCTCCCACCCGTGAGAGTCCTGACGTACCTATGAGGCTGAAGACCCCTGCCGGGGCACCGAAGTGGATCGGTTGGGATCTCTGCAGGATTGGCGTCTAGATCTCAACCTCCTAGTTCCTTTGATTTTGTGATTGAGTGGGCTGTGGACGACTTCACTGGATGAGGAATCTGATTCAAACCTTATCGGCGTGCGGGCCGCATCTTCACTTTTTCATCCGTCCAGTTAAAGACATCTTTTGGCGACTCAAAGAATAGCATACAGGATTGGTACACCACCCTCATCCTGGCTTGATACAGCAATGCATAGGGAAGTTTCAGCTCACGAAGGTGGGCCTTGGCTGCCATATACGACTGTCGCTTCTGCTGGACTAGTCTTGTGTAGTCATCAAATTTGAGGATGCGAGTTTTTTCAAACATCAGGGATTGTTTGATTCTGGCTTGCTTTAAAATCATGTCCCTGTCGTGGTAATTCAAAATCTTTGCAATGACAGGCCTTGGTCTTGCTTCTGGGGGTGACTTCTGCATCATGTCCCTGTGCGCCCTTTCAACAACAAAGTAATAGGACAACAACTATGGAGGAAGCCAGCCCGCAAGCCACTTAGTCAGGAACTGTTCCATGTCCCCCTATTCACATTCTTCTTGGAATCCCACAAAGCGTAGGTTTTTTCTCCTGGCCCTGCCCCCCACGTCTTCCACCCACGAGGGCAGACCCCTGGTGATCGTCTCCAGTGACACAACTTTTTTCTGCAAGGTAGTGATGGAATCCTCCACACCCTGGACCCTGGTCTTGGTCTCAGTAATGCGCTCCACCGCATTCCGCTGATCCTGTCTTAGGAGCATGACATCGGAGCACACCACTCCAGTCTTCTCTTCCAATGTGTCCCTGGACTGTGTGATGGCCGCCATGAATGCGGCATTGTCTGGAATGCTTCCCTGTGTACCTCCCTGGTGGGTTGTCGAGGCCCATGTTCCGGTGTAGCGGTCCAGCATGCTGTGCTCAGCAGTTCCCCCTGCCGTTTTATCTTTTGTCATGGTGCAATCTTGATGCTTATCCCTCATGATGGCGGTTCTTTAAACACCCATACTGGCCTCCCGTACGAACCACACCTGCACAGCCTGTGGCACATAGATCTTACCCTTGCGGTCTTGGCTGTTGATATCTGTCGCTGCTTTGAATATCCGGACTTGGGTGGAGACCTCCTGCCCACAAGCTGCACCGAGTGCTAACCCGCCTGCTTCCGCAGACAGTCGTGTCCCCCCTACTCGGTGTCACCCTGTCCACTCAAGCGCTGCCTCCAGCCAACCAGGGTAGTATATCTCACCACCCGCACTGGGTTCCACATTGCATATGAAGCCTAGACCTGGCTCCTTGCTTGGTAAAAGTCAGTAGCATATATGGGGTCCAGCAATCACAAGCCGGCCTTCATGCCGCAGGTTCACTATTTGCCGCCGTCAGAAGAACCACAAATGTCCATGCAGGGCTGTTCACTGCTGCACAGGGCTCTATTTAGCTACCATCAGCTAAGGGCCCTGCGCTCGGCTCCGCTCCCCAGTGCCTCCAATGTTGCTCTTCCCCTGCAGTCAGGGGCACTACATCCCAGGGCTCAAGCCGTAACACAATTGTACATAAAAAGTGTCACAGCGTCCCTCCACTGAGTGGATATATATGGCTTGTGGAGCCCAACAGCTCCCGTGCCAGTCCCCATGCTGCAGGCCCCAATGCTACAGCCGCCGGGAAGCAGGGTCACGTGAGCCGGCCCACGGACCTCCAATTGGGCCCTGCACAGTCCCAATGGCCCCCCACAGGCTGTCCGGACCCCAGCAGGCAATTCACTCGACTCCGGGCCCCCGGTGAGTCAGCGGGACACCCCCTCCCCACGGCCCGATCGACCTCTAGAATCAATGTAGAATGTGGGTGGAGGGGAGATGACCAAAAACACTTACCGGGTCACCACTGGGGACCTCCCGGTCACATATACGCTGTTGCTGCCACAACACGCACGCCAGGCCAGCAACCAGGAGCCAATTCTGCCCTCGGCCAGCCCTTCCACCCTCGGAGCACTCTGGCGCTGCCGTGCTAGTCGTTCTCAGCTCCGGCTGCCTCCCAGAAGGCTCCACCTGATTCTTGCCCACTAGTCCTCCGAGGCCGCTCACCACCGCAGCCACTGCAAACTCTCCGGTCATGGCTGTCTCTGGGTCAGAAACACTGCCACACGGTTCCCAACAGCTACGGGAGACTTTGAAAGATAGGTTATCCTATGAAACAGGATAAATCACATATTAGTAACTTAGCTATTGTAGTGTTCTGCTGAACACAGAACTTAGCTACCGCTCCTTAGCGGCTTTATTGACAACCACACCCGTCCATCACATGCATCACCAGTTAGGTGACACTGCTATTCAAAGGTTCTGGGTGCACAAGTCTGTGTCAAGTTCCACAATGTAATCTGTGTCACTTTATCCACTAGCATATGGTCTGACGGGTCGACAACACCATGGCCATGACACTAAGGGGCCTATTACGATATGGCTCGGAAGGCGAGCCACATCGTAATGGGCCGTTTGGATTTCTTTCCGACCACCTCATTTTGATGGAGGGGGTCGAAATGGACTCTGCCCGTTTATTCCGACTGGCTTGGAGAGCCTGTCTGCCAGTCGAAATGCGGCCTGTAAACTAAAGTGTGGCTCTTTCCGCCCTTGAGATTACGATCATGGTTTCCGACATGGTTTCCATGCTGGTCTGTCCGAGATGGAAACCATGTTGAAACGCGTGTTAGGGTGCCCCAGCTGGGCCCCCTTTGGTGCACAGCCTCCCGTTTGAGGTTGAGAAAACACCTTTATTTGCCTACCACGGGCTGCAGGGATGAACTGCAACTCCCATTTTACTATAGCCGGTTTATGGCCGGAAGGTATGCTCCCATAGTAAAATATAGGAATGCAACAGAACAATGTCTGTTCGCATCATAATAGGGCGGTCAGGGCCGACGACTGGGCGTCGGTAGGTCCCATGACTGAGTCAGTATCGGGCAGAAGTGATTCTGTCCAACATCGTCATGAGCCCCAAAAGCTTTTTGGAGTTTGGTAGCTGGCTGTCAAAAATGATGTCTGCTGTTCACAAAGCTTTTTTTTACCTTCATGGGACCCATTGTTACAGTGTTTCCCCTGAAGGTAGAAAAATCATTGCTGGGCTTGAGGGTAACTATAAATCTGGTGTGCTGGAGTACATCATAGTGGCGTATGAAATTTCCTCCACCACCCTGACTGACAGACTACTGCCTATCAAACTATAAATTGCGCCCTTAAAGTTTAGGGATCTTACTCTAGTTTTGTTCTAACATCATGCAACATTTTATTCATAATTTGTTCTGCACTGAAAGACACATACACCAAATGGGTTCAATTTAATCTTTTTAGACTGGATACTAATACTTCATTCCGGGTGTAAGCCCTGAACTCTGAGGATCTGGTAATGTGCTCTTGCTTAAGTATTGAAGCTTCTATCTTCTTTGTTGTTTTACAGAAGAGTTTAAAGTTGCTATGCACTGGTGTGTGTTTAGGCATTATTTAGAACAGGCTATTTTAAACTTTTACAAACTCTGAGATTGTATGCATCTCTGAGAATCCAGCAGTTGCATAGCAGGGTGAGGGAATGTAGTGTAGAAAAGAACCCCAGCAAAGTAAGAAAGTCACAAACCGTTTTGGTCCAAGCTTATATTTTAGTAATTTAAACCTAAACTAAACCCCTGCTAGATATAGCACAGAGCAAACACTGTTCAATTACAGAAAATGTGTAAAGCATTTAAAATATTAAAAACACTTAAAAGTTTAAGACACAACACACTAGTAATCTAACTCCAATCTGCAAAAATAATTTAAAATTGAATAAACAGATTTACTTCAAAATTATGAAATACCAATAAGGGGAACCTGAGATATTATATTTTCAAAAGAAAGTGTGTTAAGAATAATTCACTGCTCATGGGGGACCTGGACGTAGGTGTAATTTGAGGCTAACTGAGATAAAATGCAGTCAGATATATCAAATGGGTTCAGTCAGATTGAAGGTTTTACCTTAGGACTTAGAAATGAAAGTGGAGATCCTTGCCTGTGCTAAGGTTGCAGACCATACCTGAGGACGTTTTTTGGAAGCCAGATAGTTTTTAGGACGAGTTCCTGCTGAAGTTGTTGGTTTTGGAGGTAAAAGGCCTAGGTGGGAGATGTTAGAATGTTGTGTGCAAGTAATTTTGTTAGGCAGTTCAAGATTTATAAGTTTGTACTTAGTGCCTGATTATGAGTTTGGTGGTGTGAGAGCAGGACACCACACCACCGCCCCCTCCCACACTGCCATACATTACCGCCGGCCACCCGCAAGATTAAGAGTTATCTTGTAGTCTGGCAGGTGGTCCTTTGCCATTGCCACGGTGGTGCCTATAAAAAAGGCCTAGCAATGGCAATGCCAAAGCCCATTCATTCACGGCATATACTGTAAAGTCCATGCTTTGCAGGAAAGGGAGTGCATGCAGAAATGGGGGCACACCATGTGCCCCCATGTCTGCATCCCATGACCCAGTGGGAACAGGGGGCCCTGTAAGGCCCTCTAGGTTTTCTCACTGCCACCATTTCTGTGGGGGACTCACAACCATGTAAATGTTGGATGTGAGGAAACTAGTAACATGCTTGGCGGTGCTGCATTGGTGCTTTCAGCTTATTGCGGCCCTCAGACTAATGCTCAACCTCTAGGGAGTGCATATTCCTGGTGGTTGTGGCAGTCCTATGGTGAGCTGAATGCTATACTTGTAATACGGCAGTCGGACCACTGGTGTGGTGGTTACTGCACTGCCACTGTGGGTTTGGTGGTCCACAAATCTGCCAAACTCATAATCAATCCCTAAGTCTCTTTTCTCAGAGGTCAGAATCATCCATCTGACAAGGCTAAAGGTTCTATCTGATGATGAGTCTGGAAACCTGGGGCCTGGATACCTTCTCATAGAGGACCAGCTGAAACAGATTTGCTGCTGCAGAGAAGCTCCTTGCACAAGAAACCTTATTCTTCAGCCCATTGAAGCCGCACTCTTGTTGGATTGGCTCAGATGGTTGGTCTCAGTTCTCCTATGGCTGGAAGTTCAAAGCCATTTTCTGTCCCAACTTTTCAGAGATTGCAGCAGAAGTCAACCAAGTGGCTCATGACCTCACGGACAGCACTTAGAAGTTTTTGTTCAGACTTCAAAATGCAATTTGAGATTTGAAAGCCACTCAAGGGCCAATTTGTGTCACCTTGCGTGACTCTGTAAAAAAACAAAAAATAAATCACATTGGCTACACTGTGAAGGGTTGACCGTACAATGGGTGGACCATGAGCATTCCCATACACCCACCCTTGTATTTGAATGCATTCCTGAAATACTGAAGGTAGTAAACCGATTTAATGTGACAATCGTGCACCTGCCAGGTAGAGCAGTAACAGGGAGAAAAAGCTTAATTTTGCTTTGTTACTTCCTCTTTGCATTTGTGTTTTATTCTGCAGCACACATATTACAAGGAATATGCCTCTAAGTATTGTTTTTCTGCTGGGAGGTATGCCTTCCAATAGAAAAACAACAACTGCCCATAATATATTAACCTTTGCATCCTGGTGCAAGTCTGCCTGAGTTGGTGCAAGTTCACCAACGTAGGTAGAGAGCTGAAATGCGCCATATGTTTGCAATGTGGCACTGTTCTGTTCTTTTCCATTCTTGTATCACAGCACAGCAACTTCTTTTGCTGCATTATGTTGTGTGCAATTTTTATGAAAATCTGCCAATATACTTTGAAATGTCCTACTTTTAAATACAATGTATCCTAATTTATGGGCAGAATGGCCTTCATAGGCGTGAAGTGTTAATATTTAGAAAGAAAGTTCTGACCGGTGAAAAGGGGTTACTTTGATAGGTTGAACTGTAACATTTAAACTGCCTCACTGAGGCTATAATGGTAGTGTAGGGAAGTGCCGCTTTCTGTATAGTTACCTCCCTCATTGCTCTAAAGGCTGATGGATACGACAAGTGAACATGAGTCTGCTGCCTATACACCAGTGCCTGTCCTCTCTCCTAAAACTGCTATCTTCCACTTGGTAATCCCAAATTGGCAAACATTTTACCACCTTATAAGTTTCAAGCATATGGTACACGAAGTACCCAGGGCATTGGTAGTAGAGGAGTCACCAGGGCTTCAGCACATTTTTTGCCACCCTGGGTGACCTATGTAAACTAAAGACAGCAGTCCTGTCATTGCAGAAGCAGTGCAAACTACACAAACTCTACTGTGCCCTCACAATGTGTGGCACAGTCACCTACACAGCCTTTACTGTATCTAAGACACTCCTTAATGTAGGACCCCTCAGCCCAGGCATCAGGTTGCATTATATTAAAGGTGTGAACAAATAAGGGAAAGCCTATATGTCCCTATAGTAGCATTCCCCATTATAAATTAGTATATATGTTAGCGGTCAATAGGATAACATGGGCTGCCAACCGGACATATCGAGATTGGCTGTTCCATTTTTGGTGCCCCTAGAATAAGTCATGTTTGGTATCAAACAAAGCGCCTTCTCTCCGCGGACACAATTCTTGTGCCCTGGGTGATGTGGCAAGCACCCATGTGACACCTTAGAGTTTACCCCCAGCTCTACTGTGCTTCGGCTGACCAACCCGCGCTTTCTCAGGCCTGATGTAGCTAAGACAGCAGCCTAGTGAATTGGCACATCAGAGCAGTGAGCTTCAAAGGCTGCACCTCCTCTGATATGGATCTGGGAGGAAAGAACACTCCCCTTGCCCCAGGCACACTTGCAAGTGGGAAAGCTTGGAAATTAGCTATGCAGGAGGCAATCACATAGATGAAGGCTGGCCATACCTCTAATTTGGGCAAGCTGGTATGTACACCTAAAATGAAATTCTTTCATCTTTAGGAGGGCAGAAATAGTGTTTTCAGGGTAGAAATGGTGACCTCCACCACCGGATGAGGTCACTTCAAGGGCAGACTAGCTGCAGAGGCTAGCTATGCATTGGCTCCTAGCTCACACATCCCTACATTCCCTAAATCTAGGATTTCAGGGACCCCCAATGACACCAGAATCTTAGATTTGAACACATTTCTTTTAAAAGGGCCCAAGAGGAGACCCGTGTTCCCAATAACAAAACGTTGCCCACCAGCCAAAAGCAAATGGCAACAGAATTGGAACTTATTGAATGACCCCTGTCCTTGGCTAGAACTCAACACCCCTCAAAACGGTGGCCCCTGTGGAAGCCAGACGATCCCTCAGTCTAGCCTGGACTAGAAAAACTACTCCCCTACAAACTGCATTTAAAAACACTCACTGACTCCGAATAATTCTTTGCTATTGGGCCCTCTGAGGGATTGCCCAAATCAAGGTGGTCCAGTGCATTGTGGGAGATGTAGTCTCACCTGCCCCAAAGTTTCACACCACTATGTTACTGACCCAATGAGGTTCCTGAAGCTTTTCATTGTGTTTACTGCAGCCAAGACATGTTAGTCACCAATCTGTAAACCAACCCCCACAGATGACGCTGTACCTACAGAGAACAGTGTGCAAACAACATCCGACATCAGCAGTGTGTGCCTGTTGTGCTTTTGCATTATGCTTCTTGCTGCTCCGTGTAAGCGGTAAAATCAGGGGTAACACAGTGGGTACTGTTCTGCACCAAGGAAGCGCCAGGACAACTATGCACCTGGGGCTATGTAGAATGTAGCGGACTGTTGTGGCCTGGTCCCAGTCCTGGGGCCCGCATGATCTTACATTTATCATGGTTCCAAGTAACTCGACCCAGTGGCGGTTGCTGTGGAACTGGGGTGTTGGGGGGAAGAAAAAACACTTAACTGTGTACAACCATTCTCTCTCCTCCATCCTCTTCTCTTCTTGTCTTCTTGGCATCACGGAACAGAAGCACACAGGCTCCCAGACTCCCCTAAGCCAATCACAACTCTGCTGTCACCAACAAGACATCAGCGTCGTGATTAGTCTGAGCTTCCTGTTTGGCTGCTCAGGCAGTGCCTGGAAGACTAGGACAGTTCTCCACCTGGCTGGCTGGCCAAACTGACATGTGCACTAATGTTAGACATATTTTCTCCTCCCACTGGCTCTGACAGCCCAGCCCCGCCCCACCCTAACCTGGCTCTTAGTCTGCACTGAAAAATAACTGATAATAACATTGAGTTATTACTATTTTCTTTTTTGTTTTTTGCGCTGCTCAAAGAGCAGTGGGGTGACTCTGTTCCGCTTTAGCGGAGGAGCCGCCGCTGACTCGACCTACAAGTGACCTATTGTCACTAGTGGATTTTGCAATTTACTTCAATGTTATTTTGTCTATGTATTTTTCTGCACTGATTTACTATTGCTTTAAAAATCTATAACTCAAATTATAAGTATGCTATTCTGTTAATTTTGGTCTCTGCATTAAGATAATATTACCCATACTTTATATAGATTGATGCTGGATTTCTTACAAGTTGTGTTATTTACATGTTCCTCTAGTAAAGCCTGATTTATTTTAGCCACTCTACTTACTAGGACAAAAAAAAGGAAGTATTACTGTGAATTCAAGGACCATCTTTGGGGTATAAATCTAATATTACAAGGTAAGGCTTCCCAACCATAATATTTCTACAGGTATTCCCGAATCCTTGTTTAACACCATCAGTTTAGTGGATGGTACACTCGGAGCTACAGTCCAACAGTGACATTTAACTTGCAGGCCTTGGGTACACTTTGTGCACAAGACTAGGGGCTTAGAAGTAAGATTAAATATGCCAATTTACAATATACCAATTTCATCATATTGAAAGGCGGGTCAGGTGTAACGTATAGAGAGTTCTACACCCAACAGTAACAGATATGGCAAGACATTGGGTATATGTAATGCAAAAGATGTACTTTTCCTGAAGATAAATCACAGATATTTATTTTCTTTTACCTGAACTGTTTCCTCCCATAAAGTCCACTAAATTTGTTGGCGTTTATTTTCCTGCCATTTCTCAATAATCTATACAGCAATTAAGTGCATTCTATATTAATACCAGTTTCACTTAGTAATAACATGAAATTGTAGTTGATGTAGAATTCAACTTTTAAAATTGAACTGTATGGTAGTCATTTTGATTTCTATGTTCCACAAACCAAAAATGATGTACAATATGATTCTGATTATTTATTAAAAGGTTATATTTTTTTGAATTGTTTAATAATATTCTATGTTGAAATGAAGCATAATCAAAATAGGCATACCAAAGAATATCTTCTTTGTATTATTATCTCATTACTAAAAATCCCTCCTTGTTTTGCTTTTATTTTTAATTAAACCACAGTAAACATTTAGACATATTATATTTTAATCAATAAATATTTTTCATAACAAATCTTTTAGTAAAGTTACATGTAATGCTATACACCATTTGACATAAACATACAATTTAATTTTTCAATGTAATGAACAAGGCAATCTTTCAAAAATGTTAATTCAGTGCGTCCCTTTTCACTTTTTTCAATGTTTGCACTTCATCTACTTCATCCTCATCGGAGTGTAGGAAGTATCCTCTCATCAGTACAAGTTCTGCTTCATATCTATTTAACTCTTCCTGTTTTTGGAGAATTTTGATTGTCATCTGCAATAAGAAAATAAAGAACTTTTAAATCTACATACGTTTAGCTTAAAAGCTTACATGGAAAGTGTTCATACCATATAACATTCCTTACAAGAATTACAGTCCTCCATTGTTCAAGAAGCCAGAACTGGCTCCTCCCCCGGGAAGGAACATGGCGGCGGGCTGACACCGGTCATGGGAGCTCACGGAGCAGTGAGGCAGAAAATCGAAGTTGGCAATGAAATGACTCACAGCGACGTTTAGTGAAGATACCGTCAGGTACATAAGAACGATGATTCTTTTTAAAGATACGCCGTGATTTTAAAACTCTTTGTTCTTATTTTTCTTACTTTCTTGCCGCCATGATGTGCCGCACCATTGTGTTATCGTATGGGGCAGGAAGCGGCGGTGTACCATGGGTTCGGAGGATGCCGAACCAAGCTGTGGGGGAGAATACAATGCGGATTGACTTCAGGGTTGTCGAGGGCAGAGGCAGCACAGTACACCGGCGGACAGCCATGCTGCAAGAGGATCTTGCAACACAGGACTTCTCTGGCACCTTGGTTGATGGGATAAGTTGGGCGTCTGGCGGGGGTAAGGTTCAGCCCATGGAAAAGGAGCTTTGTTTTTCCCACCAGGGTGTGTCTCACAGCTCCTTTGAGTTAGCTTTAGGGAACAAGGCTGGAAGACAGGAGAGGATATCGAGCCCGCATCTTTACAGGAGCAGCCTGTGCGAAGTGCTCCGGATGGGTTTGGCAAATCTCTTAACACTATACCTGGGAAAGGAGTGTCGGCCTCCCCTCCAAGAAGCAGATATCAGCTACGTTCACATCTCGAGGCAAAAAATAAGGGGGACCCAGTTGTGGAGGGGAAGGCTGTTTGGGAAGTACTTCCAATCACCCCCCAAAAAAAAATTTGGGGAAAGTAAACAGCGAAGGGAGGCCAAGGCAGTACGCCTACTAGTTAAGACTACCCCCTCACTGAAATCCTACTTTAAAATAATTGAGCGGGTCGCTACCTCTAAGGGGCCGCTATTAGGAGTTTAGCAAACCTCTCCCCCGCTTCTGCTGGAAAATAGGTATGCATAATTAATGTTGGACGCTGGAACTGAGAAAGGGGTTTGTCAGGCTGGACCCATAGAGATACCCAGAGATGGAAACACCTCCCCCACGATGCTGGTGCTGGTTAGCGACATTGCCCTGGATGGAAGAAATACAGATATGCCTATAGGAGCAGAGGCTGGCCGGACTCGATTAGAATCAATGCTCCTAAGCCTAAGAGGGGATCTACTCTCAAAATTTGAGATCTCTGAGGCCAATCAGAGAGGGATACATGAAAAATGTGAGACTTTAGGGGGAAAACTGGACAATATAGTATTACGAACTAGATTTCTGGAATCTGAGGTTAAGGCCCTCTCGGAAGTTGTACTAGGGAATATTAAAGACCTAAAGAAATTAAAAGTCCAAAATAAAACTTTACAAGAAGACTTGGAAAGGTTGGAGATGCAGGCAAGGAGAAATCATTTGAGAGTTATCAAAATACCTGAAGGCGCTGAGGGAGGAGATATTAAGGCGTTTATATGTAAGGTTTTAAAAGAGGGAATTCTGAAGGATAGACCGGATATAGACTTGGACAAAGACATACAGAGAGCCCACAGAGACCCGTTTAAGTTGCACCCTGACAGGAAAGCCCCTAGAAAAATCTTGATAAATTTCCATACTTATGCAGTTAAGGAATTTGTTTTGGGGAGAGCCTTAAAATAAACGGCACTTCAATATGAATTGGTTAAATATCAAATTAGATCGGCCCTTACCAAGAGAACGGCGCAAAGGCAATGGGATCTTGGATCCAGAATGCCTGATTTAAGAAGCCAGGGGGCGCAGGTTCAAATGAAATTCCCGGACTTACTAAAGGTAATGTGGAAAAATAAGTTTTACAACTCTAGCTCCCCCGAAGAAGTAGATGTTTTCCTGGCACAAATGAGGAAGTAACATAGATTTAGATTATTACTCATATCGAATCGCGAAATACGAGTCAGATAACTAGATAATAAAAAATGAAGAAGGGCGTATATTATAGTCGGGGAAAAAAAAAAGGAGGAAGAGGGAAAAAAAGAGGGAAAAAGAGGGAAAAAATAAATGAAGGAAAAAAGAGGAGTAAACAAAAAGTTTAGTAAAATTTGGTAAAAATTGAAATAGCTAGCTATAATTCAATTGGTGAGCCCGTTCTTTTTACAGTAGGTGTCTTAGTAGCAAAGGGAGGCTCCCGAAGAGGCGGTTTTTCATCTCCAAGTGTATTGTAGGAGGGTTCCTTATGGGTGGGATGAAGGGAGGGAGCACAGGGTGTTGGGAGCAAGAGGGAAAAAATTAAAAATGTAGTCCTCATACAAATCTTAAAGCTTTAGAGTTGCGAGGGAAGAGTTTAGGGTGCGGTGAAAATGAACAGGCCAAATAAAGTTAAATTAATAACTTGGAACCTAAATGGATTGAGAAGTAGGAGGAAGTTGTCCCGGGTTATTGAATTCCTGAAGAACAGTGAGGCTCACATCGGTTTTTTATAAGAAACCCACTTAGAGGCCCATGAGAGCAAACAGGATTTCAGTAAGGCTAGATGGATCCAAGAGCTGCTTTGCTCAGACCAAAAAGGTATTACAAGGGGAGTCGCTCTAATTATCAGAGGTAATGTAGGCATAAAAGTAGTAAAACAAGACACAGATAAGTCAGGGAGATGGTTAACAGCCACCTTAACAGTCTGGGGTAATCCTTTAGTCTTTGTTGCTTATTACGGGCCTAATGAAGACAATCCAGGAGCACTCTTACAACTAGAGGCAAGTTTGCTGAACTCGACCGCACCAATTATAATTGGGGGAGACTTTAACCTGGTGTTAAATAAAGAGATACTGGATATACAACAGCCCATCAAAAATGTCTGCTGCGATGAAAAGTTGGATTAAAGTTTTTAAACTGCTCGATATTTGGAGATGTAAGAATGGGAAAACTAGGAATTTTACCTTTTACAGTAAGAAATATAAACATAATTTGAGAATCCATTATTTTCTTGTTGATCAGGCGATGTTTTCAGAAGTTGAGTCAAGTTGAGTCAATAAATCATATCCCTGCAATCGTATCAGATCATTCAGCAGTGGCAATGACATTGGGGTTTAAGCAAAAAGAGATTCAAAGAAGGTGGACTCTTGATAGGACCATGTTACTAGATGAAGGAGCGATATTGGAGTTAGGAGACAAAACGGATGAGTATTTTAAGTTCAACATTGGCACAGTTAAAGATCAGATAGTCTGGGAGGCCTTCAAAGCTTATATAAGACGGTTACTTTTTTTGATAATGATAAGTAAAAGGAAAGCTTTGACAAAAGAAGAAACAGATAAGATGACTAAGATAAAGGAAAAAGAGACAGAATTGCAGAAGGCATCATTGGCAGAGTATAGTATCACGTCTGGAAAAAGAGCTGTAGGGCTTACAGGCAGAATTTCAAGCCAATTTAGATAAAAAAACTTATGGATAGTTGGAAAGCTAGCAAGCTGTAGCATTTTGCATACAGAGAGAAATGTAGCTCTCTATTAGCTTGGAAGGCAAAAATGGATAGGGCAAGGAACCTGATAAAGAACCTAATCCAAAGAGGGTCTGGAGTGTTGATATATGAGGATGATAAAATTCGGGAGGAGGCTAGAATTTTTATGAATGACCTGTATAAGGAAGACACCACATCAGGACTAGAGGGAGTCCAGGAATAGTTAAAGTTAATAACTCTCCCTCAGTTGACAGAAGAATATAAGACATCCTTGCAAGCCAGTATTACGGAGGAAGAGGTCAGAGCACAATTTAAAAAAATGTCCAGGGGTAAGGATGCAGGCCCAGATGGGCTTCCAATTGAGGTATACTTAGCTATTTTAGATAAGGTAGTCCCAGTGTTAAAAAATCTGTTTAACAAAATATACATAGAGGGGGAATGTTCTCCAGGTTCATGGGCAGAAGCAACAGTGACTCTTATCTTAAAACAAAACAAAGACCCACAGAAGATTGAGTCTTATAGACCAATATCTTTATTAAACTCAGATCATAAAGTTTTTGCAGGAATATTGGCAGCAAGGATGACAAAATTTATTAAGGCTATAGTTCATCCGGATCAAAGAGGGATCATACCTGGGAGACAGCTAAATGAGCTTACCTTTCAGGTAATGGGGGCAATAGATGTAGCAGAAGCAAAGAAGGTCCCTCTAACGATCGTAGCAATAGATGCCGCAAAGGCTTTCGACCAGGTCAACTGGGTATATCTATGGGGAGACATTAAAAAGCTTTGGTTTTTCTAACAACTTTGTCCAGGCGGTGAAGTGCCTATATCTAAACCCCAAAACAAAGGTTTTGGTAAATGTGGCCCTGACAGATTGGTTTAATATCTCAAGAGGCACAAGGCAGGGGTGCCCCCTGTCACCACTTTTAATCAACCTGTACATTGAGCCGTTTGTCAGTTGGCTTAGGACAGACCCTATCATTCACCCTTTCAAGATCGCAGAGTTAGAGCTAAAACTTGCTCTTTATGCAGATGACTTGCTTCTGTTTACATCAAATCCAGCAGAGGCAATACCTAGGTTATTTGAGAAGGCAGAAAAATTTGGTGAAGTTTCAGGGTATAAAATAAATAAGGAAAAAACTGAAATAAAGGAATGGAACCAAGTCATTGCTAATCAGGGGTAAAAAGTCAAATGAGGTACCTAGGGGTTCAGTTAACCCCATAATCTAGACGATGTCCCCAAAGTTAATTGGAAGAGGGTCTCCAAAGAGGTTGTCAGTTTATTAACACGATGAGCAAACCTCCCTTTAAACATCTATGGGAGGGTTAACCTTGTCAAAAAGATAATTTTGCCCAAAATTACCTTCCTATATAACTCAATCCCATTGCCATTTAGGGCGGAGGATATACCTAAGTTACAAGGTAAAATTGGTACCTTCATTTGGGCTACGAAAAATCCCAGGATAGCTTGGAAAAAGCGAAGGAGAGGCCTTACAGTGGGTGGGTTAGCGCTACCAGACCTACTCACTTATTGTTATGCTTTCCATTTAAAAATGTTTATGATGTTGGCTAACAAAACCGATTCTTCATCATTAGGTATATTGTTTGAGGCAATGTTAAGGGATGAGGCGCAAGGGCAGGATTTATTTCTATATAAGTACGGAGACCCGGAGTTCTATAAAAAAGTTAGACTAAAGATTTTGGGGGCTGCTTTAAAGAATTGGATGCATATTAGAAGAAAAATGAAAATTCCATATTATGCAGCTCAGTCTCCAGTTTGGGACTCCCCCGGCACTCTAGAATGTTTACAAGATCACCTTTGTCAGACGCTAAAAATGGGAGCTATAAGACGCTAGGGTGACCTGCAAGAAGACTCAAAGTTAATAAGGCGGGAGGCGTTTAGCAGATTAAATGGAGGGTCACTGACAAGGTTTAAGTTTTATCAGTTATCCTCCTGGTGGGCGACGCAGACCTGGTGCAAGGAGAAGGCAAACTGGAAGTTTGATCTAGTTTCTAGAACATGCATATGGAAAAGGGAAATTTCGTTTTGGTACTGGGCCCTCCTGGAAGCCGACGAAAATGGGGGATCTGAAGTCATAAGACTGTGGGGCGAAGTATTTGGAGACAGAGTAAATGATGTGTATAAAACATGGTCTGACTCTTTTTTTATGTTGCTGGCTATAGTCCAGGGGTCTCCAACAAGTAGCTCGGGAGCTACTGGTAACTCGCCAGTACCCTCAAAGTAGCTCTCACAGGTGAAGTCAATCCCAGTATCTCATTCAGAGAGTCTATGCAGAGACTCTAAGCATTTTTAAAAAGGCAGCACTTCTCATCTGAAGATCTTAAACCAACCAGCCTATGGCAGGGACTAATATTAACAATCAAACACACACTGTGTCGGCCTATTGAGTCTGCCACATGGTCACCTTTATCCAGTCTCAGACTAAGTCACAAGGTGATTAGCCATGTGGTAGTCAACTGGTTTATCAATTTCACCATGTGTGTGAACAGTGGGCCATAAATGAAGAGTGCCAGTGGTATCCTGAGCAGTAATCAGGGCTGACCCACTAAAGTGTGGGACTTCAGGAGTCAGAGTGAAAATGTTTTAGTTGGGTGCATGAGCAGCCAAGGGCTGAGGAAAGCTATGATCATGAGCAGAGAAAATGAAGAGCCTCATCTGCATTCATCTATGTTTGCATCCATTATAAACATTGTTGATTCCAGTAAGCTACACCTGGTGTCATGGACTACCAAATGGGTACGCTAGCCACCATTATATGGGTTTTGTCTGTAGCACAATTGTGTCAGTTCATAGCATAATAGTCCCAATTACATCATTATGGCCATCCTTTACTATTTTGGGTTTTCGTGGTCTAGTTATGGTACACTGGCAGCCATCAGTGACATATTAAGAGCATGACTGCACTATATTTAGGTGTTCCTGATATAATTGTGGCTGCCCCTTGCATAATAAGGACCATGACTAATAATATGGTGGCCATCCTGGCCCTTATGGTGTCCAGACTAGGCACAATTTATACTGGTGTGCATTATTGGCATTATACAGTCGTCCTCGGTGCTATGGGGCCATGGACTATGACTGTAATACCTGAGCATTTGAAGCAGTCTGTCCATATGAGGCATTTGTACAGGTGAGTGCTCAATTAAAATGACTAGCTGATGTTTGCTGACTATGTATTTCCTAAAAATGAAAAAAAACAAGGCTTTTCTTCAGGAAAATGTAGTTTGTTTGCCCAAAATGGAAAGTGGTGATAGAAAAATCTGTATATTTTCAAAAATTGATATGCTGATGAAGACAAAAGGTTTCAATTCCAAAACACATTTAAAATTGATACTTGAAAGATATGTCAAGCTGAATCGAGGAGACTTATTGCTGTGGTTATGTCCTTTGTGCCACAAGGCATGTGAAGATTTGAATATTACTTTATCAGTCAGGTGGGGGCATTTAATATTGATAATTGTTTCCCTAGCATTTCTTCCGGTACTATCACCTGGAATACTTGGGTAGCACTATGATAATCCTGCTTAGGGTGGTCATAGTGTAATGTTTACATGTGCTGTCAATATTTTACAGTGATAAAATTTGTGAGGAGCTCAACAGGACTTTCCTTGAGCTGAAGTAGCTCTCAATACAGAAAAGGTTGGAGACCCCCCCTATAGTCAAACCAGCTGCATCTGTATACCGCCTACATAGTATATTGGTCCCCAAAAAAGCTGTCTAAAGTGACAGGGAATGAATATAGCTGCCCTAGATGTAAGTACCCTGCAGCCGACGATATTCATATGTTCATTGAATGTTCAAGAATTAAACATTATTGGATGGAGGTATGTGATTTTGTGGAAGCTGTGCTGCATCAACAGATAGAAGTCCTAGTATGATCTTTTTTGGTCTACCGAACGATGACTTCATGAATGCATCTGCTTCCAAATTTGTGTTCTATATGGTAATTCATGCAAGGAGGGAAATCTGCAGGGCATGGAAATCAGAAATCCCCCCAACCTTTGCTGAATGCTTGAAGAGTATTATCTATGTTATGGAATCATATATGGCTTGCGATCAACAAAGCAAAGGCAAGAATTGGGCAGCTCTATTAGACTGGAGGGAGATTGAGAGTGGGTCCCATGATTAAGCCAATGTACCGTCGGTCCTGGCCTCCTAAGTAACATCCTGGAGCCCCATGAGATGTGAACAGTTGTGGGAGAAGGTAATGGTACTATCTTGGAGGGAAAGCTCCTTTTTTTCTCTCCATCTGACTCTCCTAAGGGCTGGAAACAGGATGGCATGGACTGATTGGAGGAATCCCATCAAGACTTTTTTTTTATGGCAGTATGAGGACAAAAAAAAAAAAAGAATTACAGTCCTCTGTTATTTGATTTTTTAGTAGTGTACGTTTTTCAGATGGATTTATTGTCAGGTGTCAAGTTTGTACACTTATTTATGATAAGCTGCTTACTTTTTATTCTTTCCATGGAAACAATTTTATTTCATGTTATACTAAAACACACAGTTAAATGTACAACTATTTAAGATTGTAAATATGGCTTATCTTTTGTTGTCTTACCTCATTTTTATAATTATCATTACCCTTGCTACCTACATTTGTGAACATGTTACAAGTTGTCTGATTTTACCCAATTTAAATATACAAGGATATCCGTTTGCCTACTGTGTTTGCACTTGAAAAATGCCTGGTTATTTCAATTTTCAATGTTTCACAGTTTTTCGCTGATGAGTTAAACCCTACATTCATTCAGGTTTATGTGCATACATTTTTAAATAGCACATTTTATTTTCGAGTTTTTTAATCAACGATAGATGTTTTAGTTGAAATTTCATTTTCGTGATATGTAATGAATTATTGGCAGTTTTATGAACAATGCCAAATTATAAGGTATGTGTTGTAAAGAGAAGGGCTTACTCATTTGTGTCTATTTATTTTTATGTAAATTTTCCTAATACCCTCTGCAAGTGTATAACCACATCTTCCTGCACCACATGCCCACGTTTTCAATCTTGTCACTTGATCACAGAAGATGGCTAAACATCAACCCACAGTTTTGGCCCTTTTAAGAAAAATGCATGTCTTTTTATTTTTTTATATATGAACTTCTTGTAATGGGTAAACACACTCAAATAATAGAAAACTGTCTCAAAAGGAAACTCAATTTTTACTTCAAATTTTTTTTTCAAGCATAGACCCTATATGCCCCCTTGTGATTCTCCTAATGCAAATGAATCTCATTGGAATATTCTGCTCAGCCTGTCCAGGTTTTGTTTATCACATTCCAGATTTGCCTACCATAATGCTAAAGATGACTACTTTATGCAAGGAAGCCCACTGTTTTGCCAGGGACACAACTGTTCAATGGATGTACACTATAATCCTAAGAACCTTCACAACATGTCAGTCATAGACATTATTATTCCAAGAATAGCCAGAATGATGTGACAAATGGCCACAAATATACCATTATTAATAACAATGTGGCATTTAAAGCTGCCATTATCCAATAGTTTGCGGAAGCCTGATTTAAGCTGTATTTAACTTCATTATGCCATTGCAAACATAATAAGAAAAAGTTGCCATTAATCACAAATGGTCATACTTATGGCATAGATGTGCTGTAAAAATAATGTAAAAAAATATCCATACATAATTAGGAATACTGTACACAGACCAAGATCTTTAATTTAGGCCCCTGCAGCATCGATTGGAACAATAGGAGACTCAAACCTTTTCCCATACCATAGACATTCAATAATAATTTCCATAGGCTTTGAAAACAAGTTAACTGTGGCTCAAACATTTTTCGGGATCAGCTTAAACAACACTCCTACTAACGCTTATCAATTCTTAGATATACCTAGTCAACTATCATATTCCTTAATCTTCTACAATGCATCGGTTCGAAGGAGATTTTCTCAACAACCCACTACAATTTCCTTCTAAATAAACTGGTATATTTTATGCTTGCATTAGACTTTTAGCACAAAATCTCATGCCGTAAATGGCTACCATAAAACCTTCTTCCTGGATACAATGGCATGTAAACATGGTCCCTCACCACCTAGTTTTTCAATTTACATATCTACAGCTATACATATCACTATTACACATTAAAATAATTCTGAATTGATTTCAAAGCAGTTTTTTTGTATAAATGTAGTATATTAGGAAAAATATCCCACATTTTATTAGTATAATTGTCAATGTAACTATGTATGGAAGCGTCCACAACATTTTATTTCAATATTTGTTTTTAGTAATATCGACAGATTGAAAACCATATGTCTTGGAGCAGCATTGATTACAGCGGTGGATTTTAATTTAAATGTATTTAAAAATAAAGGGAAAATGTTATAATGATTACACTCATGCTACTACTTATAATTAAATAGGGTATCCCCCAGTAAAAATTATAAGACAGAGGGCATGGAAATTGTAGGTCTCTTTCACACCTTGAATCCCTTTCCTTTAAATGGCAGCCCCTCATTTAATTTTTCACCCCTGTAGCTGGCCCACACAAGATTATATATTTGGTTCATGTTCACTATATTAATTCTGTTCTCAATGTACTGTGGTTCAGAGTAACAACATTGACCACTTCCATATTCTTGCACAATGTCATGTGAAATCCCATTTGTTGCTTATTAGCCACATATTGGAAATACCAAATGTTTTTATTATTAAATATGATCAAAAGGTTCCTTAGTCCATGATAAATGTAAACATTGGTAGGAATCCAGCCTGACCCTAGATTGTGAACCATCATGATACCCAGGATACGTTTATCTACATTTATTAAATATGGCTGAGTGTCATCATTCCTTGAAAAAGAATCTAGCTAGCACAGACCAGCATATAGGATGACTTAGACCCCAAGTAGGAAATAATTGGTTCTCAGATTCACTAAGACAAAGAATGAGTGCAGTTAATAGTGATAAACAACAATAGTAAATAAGCCACAGGTATGAAACACTTGTAAATAATTTAGTACAAATGATAAACAAAATTACAAGAAAAAGATGGAGGCTCCAAAGAGTTACTTTTTAATCAAATATTGGTCTTAATTTACACTCTCAACAAATTCTGTCACTTTAGAACTCAACCAAATGATATCAATAGCCCTGACAGAAAAAATGGAACATGAATTACTGAACAAAAACACTGATTTTTATTACAATGAATTCCAAGCCGCATAAAAATACCAATCACACTCAAGTCGAGGGTTGCCCGCTTTTTTATAACACGACAACGAAGGTCAATTTTTTTTACTTGTCTTACATCCTCCATTTCTTTAAATTATATTTTTACCTGTTTACTATCCATCTAAGCAATAAGAAAATTACATCCAATGATGCACCATCATCCAACTTAGTTTGTAAATATGATACAGAATTCTTGGTCTTTTGGTCACACTCAGTACTTAACGTCTGCTTTCAATTGAGCTCTGTCCCTGACACATGGGAAGGCTCGATATTACACGTTTTTTCTCAAATGGAACACAGAACCAATCCATGTAATTAGCACCCAATTACCCCTTTTAATATTGGATTAAAATGAGTTCCAGGCTAGGATTCAATGGATTGAATCCAATCCGCTCACTGATCTTAAAAACTGGGATGAGGAGAAACAGAATATCTCTTTCTATCAAAAATGGTTTGGGCAAAATTGCTGCAATGAAGATAATATTATAGCTCTTATTCTGATGTCTATCACTGTATTGACAAGCAATGCATTTTTTTATATGTATGTTTTATTGAATATACTGTAGCATTTATTGTTGTTGGAAGAAGGATTTTATGGTTAATTTGAAAGATTGAGGAATTCCAAACACAGTTACTCAGTGAAATCCTTTCTGTACTCAACACCATTTGGGTCATAATTGAAGTAGGTGGGGGCAGTTGAATTTCTAACCCGGGACCTACTAACAGATGTTGGATAAAATGCTGCTGTCTATTCTCTCTCTATAAAGGTGGCATTGGTATAACCTTACTTCAGGGCTGAGTATTCACCCCAAAATTTGACAATCAACATATTTAAATATCACATTATATAGTTCATCTAATTATCCTGTATCCGATAGGCCTGCAAAGGACATTGAATTCCCTTTACATCTACAACAACAATAAATTATTATAGGCCAACCTGAGCAAGGTAAATATTATAGTCCTTGTCAGAGACATCAAGAACTCCAACAGGAAATGGGGCCTAGGGTCCCAATTCTGAAGTCGTTCACAAGGGCTCTGAATCGAATTTGTGTTTGCCGAATCAGATCCGGAAACCCTTGTTTCCGGCCGAATCGAACACACTTTCCATGCCAGAAAGGTCACATTTTCACGAGTTTTGCTATGGTGGTAGGTCCCAGTCCTTCAGAGGTACGGAAGTCCAAATGTTTTCAAAGTCCCATACTTGCAGTGGCCATTCTCTGTCTCCCATTAACAATAAAATTCAAGATGTTATGTTAATTTGACTTGATACCCTAGGGCATCTCGGCGCTGTTACGAAACAAAAACAAGAGTCGATGAGGGTGCTTAAAATAAGTGGGCTTTGAGTTGTTTCCTAAATTTACAGTAATTTGGACATGAATGAACAAGAAGAGGGAGCTTTTTCCATTACACAGGGGTGAGATATGAAAAAGCCTTTCCACTGCTGTGTGTTAAACGAATGCGGGGGCACCCACAACAGGTCTTTCGAGACAGATCTTGCAATACAGTAGGGAGCATATGCTTTTATTCTTTTCTGAAGATAAAGTGGGCCTTTGCCCTTTAAGGCATTATATGTGAGACACAATATTTTAAAATTACAGCGTTTCTTCACGGGCAACCAGTATAGTTCTTTCAGCAACGGCTCCAAGGAAGTGATAGAAGGGCAGTTAATCACAAACCTCGCTGCCGTATTTTCAACAACCTGAAGTTTAGAGATCAGCGTTTCACTAACGTTTGACAGCAGGGCATTGCCATAATCCAGTCTGCTTATTACGATGGACTGAACAAAAGTACTCCGGGAGTAAATAGGGAGGTAAGGGAAAATTCTGCACAGTAGTCGTAGGTTGTGGTGACATGAGCAAGTGGTGGCTATAATGTGCTCTCTCATAATTAAGGATTGGTCTAGTTTTATCCCAAGATTCTTTAGTGCTTGATTGGGCATAGGAGTGGCACCCAGTTGATGAGGCCAACAATCAGCTGCCCAGATGGGAGAGGCTTTACCAAACAGCATGATCTTGGTCTTATCTGCATTGAGCTTGAGATTGTTCTCATTCATTATCCTTTGTGCAGATCATATTTACCTACACATGGGGCTAGTTAGGGAATTCAGCATGACTCTTATTTGTGATCACTCTAAACCATTACAGGGATGAGATTCCCTTCAACATTGTATTTGTGAAAACGTGGCTGGTTGACAAAGGCCAGCCTTCTCCAGGCTCCACCGTTCATTTACTTGTTAGGTACATTTTTGGTCCAACCCTACTAGCCTTCCAGTAAGGGGAAGAAAAACACCTCCACAGAGCAAGGCCATTATTACAGCACTGGGAGAAGCTTTCACAGTTTATAAAGGTCAAGGAGTGGCTTGACATCTGCTGTAGAGCAAATGCAAATTAGCATCCCACAGTTTTAGACAGGCAACAGGTAACTTTCTAAATATTACTTTAAATAAATATTTGCTAAGTATTAGGTATTATCAATGTATTTGGTTTTTTTTTATAAACATGGAACATCTTTGCATGAATTTAGTACTAATTACCTGTCAATAGTTACAAATTAAAGTATATCATCTTTACTTTGACATTTTCTAGGATTCTGCTGGTGCCTTGTTAGTGGAGAAAATGTTTTGTGGCCAACATATACCCAGTAAAGAATGCCTGGGACTATAGACACAACTACTTCTTTGAAGATACAAGTTTTCAGAAACGTAAACATTTGTAGGTGATTGGGCTCACC
Organism: Triturus cristatus; assembly: GCF_964204655.1. Taxonomy (NCBI): domain Eukaryota; kingdom Metazoa; phylum Chordata; class Amphibia; order Caudata; family Salamandridae; genus Triturus; species Triturus cristatus. The sequence continues at coordinate 415,092,981 of NC_140579.1, forward strand.
CTGCAGGTGTAATGGTATTATATACCTTATAGGTGAGAAAAGCAAACGATCTCCTCCCCTTACGCGCATACATAAGTGAATAAACATCAAGTAGAAGGGCATCAGCAGATATTCAAGATCGGTCTGGAATGTATCTTATTTAATGACAGACAGTGTAAACTGTGAACTATGTCTGGGTGACCGTGTTGTTTCAATTCACAGCAAGCAGAATCTTAACTGCCCTTTTCTGAGCATGTTGCATGCAGGGCCAAATTTTTAAAGAGGGAAGCCAAAAATATAGTGAATTGCAGTAGTCTACCCAGGAAAGAATGGTAGGACTAGGTTTCACACCTATGTTAACACCACAAAAACAAAAAACATGACACTAAATTTGCATTTACTTGCTTTTAGAAAGTGACCTAAATGTTAATGAAGACACATAGTGTTCTATCAGAAGGTGCCGGTGTAGGAGCCCCTTGCAATTTGGAAGTGCACCAGTTTCTACTTTAAGTTATTGACAAAGGTTCTAAGCCAGAAGTTGTGTTTTAGCCCTATTCAATTTCAAGGAATTTTTTCACAGCCCCTGGTTCACAAAAACCATACATGCATGAAAAGTAATCCCAGATGTTGATTCAGCTATCAAGGTGACTACAATTTGTGAATTGTTTGAGTATTTCATAATGAAAAGGCCAACTCTCTATGTCAGCCTATTTAAAGGGGAGATGTATAAATTAAACAATGTGGGATTCAAATGCCTATCACTCACAGGCGAATTATGGCAATATTATTTTGCACACATTCTACTTTTAAATTCCGGTACCCTACCATATGGGCAGCAAGATGTACTTAGAAGTGAATTATCAATATTTAAAAACTAGGTTTTCTTCTAGTCAAAAGGGTTATAGTGACATGTGTAACGGAAAACATTTTAAGCTGCTACAGTCTGGCAATATATGGAAGGCCTAAATCATATTTTTAAGGCCCATCCGTGGATCACACAATCTTTAGAGTATTCCACATGTGGAATTTTACTTCCAGGCCCTGGGTTCATTTTCTAACCCTATACTAGAGCCTTTTATGGAAGTTAAATAAGTCATTTAAGTTAAGGATAAACTCATATACATGTGTTAAAAATTAAAGCACAGGATATTTAGTTTTTAAAGTTGCGATAATGTGCACATAGGTTGAAATTAAGCAAAAGACATTGGGTACACATTTGGGAGAAACACAAAAAAGATGGAAATTATCTGCAGTACTTAATTTGAATTGCAGTCGTTATTATCTTCCCATTGTATTAATATTGTTTTCTTAGATAGTTTTTATGACATTTCTGTCACTAAATAACAATATACATAATTTGGGCAATGCTGATGATGGTGCAATGCAATCCTCATGTTAATGTGTTAATTTATTCACATGGCTGCTTGTTATGATGGTGCTATAAAATCTAACGTGTCTAATCATAAAATCAACTCATTCACTACTGATTTGTCATTTGTGTGGGCTAATAATGTAACTCCTTTTTATTTGTATTTTATATGTATTTACTTATAGTTTGTATACTATAAAAAAAGTGTTAAAAGCAGTTTGAACGTATTTATTTCTTATATCCTGGACCCTTCCCAGTCAGGGTTCCACAGCAACCACAGCACCGAGACTGCCCTCATCACCGCCACCGACAACATCAGGACCCTGCTGGACAACAGTGAGACCGCAACACTCATCCTCTTAGACCTCTCCGCCGCCTTCAACACCGTCTGCCACCGCACACTATGTGCACACCTCAACGCCGCAGGGATCCGAGACAAGGTTCTGGAAAGGACCGCCTCCTTCCTCTCCTGCAGAACCCAGAGCGTTCGCCTCCCCCCATTCCATTCCAAAGCCTCCGAGATCATCTGCGGCGTACCCCAGGGATCCTCCCTCAGCCAGACACTGTTCAACATTTACATAGCCATACTCGCAGACAGCACAACCTCCACATAATCTCCTACACCGACGACACTCAACTGATCCTCTCCCTCACCAAGGACCCTATCACCACCAAAGCCAACCTCCACGAAGGAATGAAGGCCGTCACTGACTGGATGAAGATCAGCCGTCTGAAGCTGAACTCAAACAAGACGGAGGTCCTCATCCTCGGCTCCAACCCTTCAGCCTGGGACGACTCCTGGTGGCCGACAGCACTGGGGGCAGCCCCGACACCCACCGACCACGCACGCAACCTAGGAATCTTCCTCGACTCAACGCTCTCTATGACCAAGCAAGTCAACGCCGTCTCCTCCTCCTGCTTCAACACCCTCCGCATGCTCCGCAAGGTCTACAGATGGATCTCGACAGATACAAGAAAGACAGTCACCCAGGCCCTCGTCAGCAGCAGACTCGACTACGGAAACGCCCTCTACACGGGAGCCCCGACCAAGCTCATCAAACGACTACAACGCATCCAAAACGCCTCGGCACGACTGATCCTCGACGTACCACAACACGGCCACATCACCCCGCACTTGATAAACCTGCACTGTCTCCCCGTCAACTAGAGGATGTCCTTCAAGCTCCTCACCCACACACACAAAGCACTCCACAAGACTGGCCCAGCCTACCTCAACAGACGGCTCTCCTTCTACATCCCCAACTGCCAGCTACGCTCCGCCGACCTCTCACTCGCCACCGTCCCGCGCAACCGCAGAACAACCAATGTAGTGCGCTTCACAAATGATTGATTGATTGATTCATTGATTATTAGAAATCACAATTTAGAAAAGCAGTGATCATTTCATTAAAGTAAACTCTCACCTCTGGTAATAATACATCAATCATGAGTGATGTATTTCGGATACTTAGTGAAAAATTTAGAACTTTTTTAATTTGTTCCATTAGACTTCTTGCCTGCAATAAAAAATAATCATAATATAACGGATTTGGTATTAGCAACATAGTTTAATTTACTAAATCAATTACAAAGTGTGCTTGATAAATGTAATATTTTACTCACATCATTTTCATTGAATATTGTCATCCTCCTATATTCTTGTTTTAATTTTGGCATAAATGTAGGGTTGGAGAAAAGGAACATTCGATTGGATTTCTTTTTGCCTTTGATAATATTGTTTGCATGTTCCTATTAACGATAAAAGACAAATCACCAATTAGCAAATCAATGTTTCTCAACTTCGACTTTATTATCACATGGCAAGTAGCTGAGAATGTCCAAAATGTTTGTTTTCAGCTGTCTTTAACTAACCAACCTTATACATTTTAACTACAGTCATCTCTACATCATTTTACTTATTGAAAAGACTTGTAAAGAATCATCTTTATTTAATAGGAGCACAAGCTACAAAGATCATGATCAAATGCACTCTTGACTTGCCCACACATGGAGTATGTTAGGAGTAACACAATTTATACATGTAACTCAAGAGTAAACCAGGGGTGTTGCAATAATAGGTTACATATAATCATAGCAAAGGTTTTGTGTATCAGTCCTGATGAAAATGTACGCCTATTCTAACAGAGGCAACTCCTCCACTAGGTAGGAGGAGTGTTGCCTTATTGCTTTCTCACAGTGCAAGAAGCAGAAACATAAAATGGTAATGACTTTCGGTTATTAGCATTTTATGTTTGGTTGCGGGCGGGCGGGTGTGTTGGTGGCACTGCTCTGCAAAAGGAAGGGGAGGAGCGGTGTGCCTGCGGACTACTTAGTCTGCAAAGACTGTTTCGTCGGCCCCCTGTGGCTACCCAAACTAGTCATGCGCACTCTGCCCGGCTCCATGCAGGCTGCAAGGCAGCCTGCATGGAGAACATGGCCTCCCCATAAGCCGCTGGCTGGGCGGCATCTGAAACAATCGAAATGCTGCTTGCAGTATTGTGATTGGTTTATTGGTGGGAGCCTGGCTTCCTGCTTTTGGTTCCTGTTTCTGCCGGAGGCAGGAGCAGAGAAGATGCTGGACCCGGCCGGCATACAGGCAAGTTAAATTTGACCCCACCCACTCGTGAGCCATGGTGGTCGCAACTATATTCCAATTGTCTTTTTTATCTTTTTTGTTAAGTCACTTTTTCGTTTAATATATACATTTTAAAGTTGTTGTAACGCAATATAAGTGAGTACCTGTTTTTCTAAACTGTGCTGAAGGAATAGCAACAAAATTGCACCAGACACCCAGATACCAATCCCACCCTAATAATGTTGCTATTTGTTGACATCCTGCTGGGTATGTTACTATATTAACGATTATATAATTTAACGGAATTATTCAGTAATATCTCAAATTTATCTTAAATTTATTCTGTATGACAGTTGATGCACCCTACAATGTATTATGTACCACATGGGGCATTTAATAAAAATCAGTGGAACTACAAAGGTCTAATCTGGGACAGTATTAATTTTGTTTTAAAATGCGTATTTTATTATATAGCATGTCATTACATTTCCTTTTGCCATATAGTAAAGATGAAAATCTTAAAGTTACGGTACCAATTCCACACATTTATGTAATATAAAAATTGGATTATAAGCAAATAATGAAACTCTTCAAGAAGCAATGTACACTAAAGATTTAATGCTGTTAGCTAACCACGACCTTTATGGATTAAGATTGCCCTCCTAATAATATGTCTTTTGGGTGCACCTGCTTAGTTCAATTAATGTATTACCTAAAGTTATTTTCATACTAGTTACTGCTTTCTCCCCTGCTATTGATTTATAAAAGTATGCATACATTATCCTGTTAACCTCATGTCTCAGTTTGAATTTCTGAGTGATTCCCTTTCATTCTCATATTTTCTGACAAACCCTATTTCATGGGTCATACCTTCATATTCTATTACTATACTGATGGCTTGACTAGTCTTTTCAAAACTCAGCTGGCATTAGCAACCTTTACTGCCTTGTCTTCATGATCATTCTCTTATTTGTCTTACAAATGCTACCTACATAGTGCCTAAAATATGTTTAGGTCATTTATCAACCTCTTTCCCATAGACTTTTACATTGATCGGTTAGTATCTCTCTTGTTTTCTTATTTTGGATGATGATTATGACTGCTCTGCTATCTGCTCTGTTTACAACTTCACCTAATGAGTAACATTTAGACCCTGATTCCGCAATGGTCTCCAAATTCCAAATCTGCCTAAGCAATGCTTACAAGGTAACAAACTAGCTTGTGTCTGTTCTCGCCATACCAGTCTCTCCCGTCTTGGATGAAAGACTTTCAACTTTATCTAGCCCTAGCCATATTAGGGCTTCAAGCTTAGTTGTTTGCTATTCCTTTCTAAGCGCACCCAAGTACAGGTCCTTGCTCCACCAACTATTTATTTAGAACTCTTGTTTTTGGTCCCACTCGCTCCAAATATCTAATTCTAACATGTCTTGAATAGTTATACACATTTGCCACTGAAAGAGTGGCTGCACCAATCACATTCCCTTTCCTATAAGTCTAGAAACAAATTTTTGTAACACAACAGTTAACTCATGACCTTTAGTTGTTTTTCAATAATAATGTCATGGCTTTCTTGACAAAAGATGACAATTGCATCTCCTTTGCTTTTAAGTTTGTCTTTGGACAGAGGTGAGCCAGGTGTCTGCACATAACCACCCATAAAGTGATCATGAATTATACAACAATATATATTTATATAAGAAATCTGTTTACATTTGGCACATGTTCTCAATGTGTCTGTTATTGGTGGTTCCCTTCAGTTATTGAGAAGGGGTGAGAAAGGGATTGACAATATGTGCCGATTGCCAAATATCCTCACACTGGTGATCCTTGAAGTTAAAGAGCATGGCAGTGGCACATACTTTTTATTTGTTTGTCTTCAGTGCTACCCCAATTTTGCAAATTCATTATGTGTTGGTTCAAGGCACCATCGAAGAACGGCTGGTGATTCTAATAGGGGTTATTTTGCCATATCTCCCTCTAAGGCAGACATTTTCTTTTCAGCGTCCTCTAGATCTATCCAATCTATATTCACACATTCTTAAAATTGTCACAACAGTGACATGAGCAGGTGGGCTCTACGAGGGACAAGGTTAAAGGATGCTACTGATGCATGTACATTCCTGTACTCACCATTGCAAGAATCCTTCCTCTATAATCTCAGGTTCAGATGTTTTTTGATGTTTCATGGGACAAGTATAAGGCAATTCTCCTCCAATTTCATATCGTCCCATCTCTGGCCCTTCGCTGACCTTCACCGAACTCATTGTTCTTTTGTTCATGATCATGTCCAGCAGATTTTAGGAGACAGAGAGCTGCAGCTCTCTTGACCCCTTTTGAAGATTTCCACAATATGGCTGGCTGACAAGTGCCACAGCCTTACCCTACACTTACCTGTTGCCTTTGCAACATGCAAAAAGTAGGTATTTATCACTTTTGCCCAGCAGGTAACTCTTAAATGATTATGAGACTAAGGTACAGATATATTTCTACATAAACCTTTGTCTGTAATAAGTGTAAGTTAGCATGTATGTTATTGAGCGTGTCATTCTAATGTGTTTCTATGCTTGCTTATATGTATGTGCTAGCCTACTGGGGTCTTTGTATGTGTGTGCCTAAGTTATGGTCTGGCAAGCCTATATTGGTGGAACAATATTAGAGAGATGTAGGAGTTTTGGCCTCGACTTTCTGAAAATCACCAGACTAAGGCAAAATATGTGTCATAATTAAGGCTATGAAACTACTATTTGCCATGGGACTCACAAAGGTTTGGGCTGAATATACCTGCTTTCCTTCACTTCCGCTTACTTTTTCTTCTTTTTAACTATGGACACTGTTAGACCGGACATCCTTGGCATGGTTTACCCTGCCTTTTTCCCTTCTGAGTTCATGTTTTTGCTGACTTCGCTTTTGATGTCTTTAGTAGCCTGGGTAGTTTAACCATGATAAACAGTGCTAACGTGCAGCTGTGCTTTACTGACAACATGGCAACATTGGCTTATCCAAAGTTGGCATATTTAAATAACTTATAATTTCCTACTAAAGTGCCCACATGTGCCTAGGGTGTGTAAATTAAATGTTTCTAGTGGTCCTGCATCACTGATTGTACCACCTACATAAGTAGCCCTTTAAACATGTGTCATGCTTGTCACTGCAAAGTCTGTGTGTGCAGTTTTAAACTGCCATGTTAACCTGGAAAGTTAACCCACTTGCCTGACCCAAAGCTTACTTCCTAATACACATAGGTCAACCCTACATTAGGCCCTGGACAGCCCATGGACAGGGTTCAGTGTATTTAAAAAGTAGGAAATATTTAGTTTTTAGTTTCTGTAATACTCTTACATTTGTTTCACTACTGCAAGGCATATCTCTCCCATAGGATAAGGTAGGATTGCCTTATTACATTTCAAAAGTATAATTTCAAAATGGGAAGAGATGAGAACCTCAAATTAAGGTCTCTCTGGAATCACAATTTAAAAACACAACTTATGATGAAGATGGATTTTAAATTGAAATTCCGAAAATGTTACTTTTTTACTGTAACAATTTGGTGTCTTCTATGTGTCTTTGCATACACGTCTGGGGTGGGTGAAAGCTGGCTTTCTTCATTACCTCTAGACAGACACAAACAAAGGGAGAATAGGTGTGACTAAAAGGTCATCCACATCTTGAGGGCCTATCCCGGGCAGAATGAAAGCAAGGTGCTGACACTTTAACCCGAAAGCGATATGCACTGACCCACACAAATGGCTGCAATTATTGAGTCTGGAGACAGGGCTAGAAAGGCAGTGACTTGTGCATTTTAAAAGGCATCAATTTGAAGTCTCCCCACTTCTAAGGCCCAGCAGAGTATACGTGGTGAATCCACCAACCCAGAACACTTCTAGAACTGAGGACATTATATCAGTAAAAAGGAATACTGTGATGCTGCTGGATGGAATGCCACTTTGCTGAACTACTTTGATGTCTTTGCCTGCTGCCTGCTGTCCTTTTGCCTGGTGATGAGGAGGACTGGATCTGCATCTCAACATCCCTGAGCCTGAGTATCTCCAAGGGCTTGTTGGCTTGCATCCAGTTTCTGAAGTATAAGAGATATCAAAGACATCTTTTCAACCAATAAACAGCACCCGGACTTGCTGCAAGTCTTGCTGGGCTAAGTGGTAGCAACCCAGTCCAGGGATCTTAAAAGTTAGCAAAAAGTGCTGCAACGACAAAAACACTTGCATCGAGGAAGTTGCACTGATCAGAACCAACACATCCCCTGTAGTGAGCTTTGGGGTGATGCATTACTGCTGTGTTGAAGCCAGGTCAGTGCATTGCACTCGCAACCTCCCCATCGCCTCCGGAACCACCACTTCAGAACCAATGCATCTCTGCCACTGTGTGGAGTAGATCGACAAATCATCTTTACAGAGTGGAGAAACCCCAGCGCATCACACTCAGAACCACTACACTTCAGACCTGGCATCTCATTCATGGAACTGATGCTTTACCGCAATTGCATGGAAGCATGATTTGCAACACTACAACTGCGTGGGGATCACTGACATATTGCACGGCTGCACCCCACTTCTTTATCTATGCAAACCAAGGACTAAGGTACTTTTATTTAATAGGCCCAGGTGGATCCCCGATTCCCGCCCGTGCTCCATCGCAGTCTGCCTGCACTCTTAACTTTGTCCCGGGCTGGCATGACCAAATAACTCTTTAGGCAATAACTGCTTCTCAGCACTATTTTTGCGTTTAATCATTAAAAATTAATGCCTTGACTGCTACACATTTCTTTTTTTTATGTTTTGATCTTGTTTAATCCATTGACTTAGGGGTCGATTCCGATCTCGCTCGGAAGGCCGTGGAATCGGATTTGGCTTTAACGGATCAGTTTCTTAGCCCTTTTCCCGACCAATTTGTAGACTGGTCCGAACGACCAAGTACGATGCAAAGTTCAAGTACACTTCAAGAGAATCATCTCCCAACCCAGTCAAGTTCATATGACTCGTACTCAGATGCTTCATACAGCTCTATGGACTCTGTTTCTGAGTGAGCAAGTACTATGCATGATTCGGACAGCCTTCACGTTTCGGTATGTCGGGATCAAAAAATCTGACGGAATCATTCTTTTGGGGCCCTTAGAAGGCCTACTGTCACTTGGCGCACTCTGGTTCAGACCTGTGTGGTTACCCATGGCCCCCTCTTCCCATGCATGCACAGTGTGGTGTGCACCATGGGGTGCCCACCACAGGGTGTACGTTTTTCCCCATTCACCCCTTTTTGCTATGGGAGCCAGTGCACGTGTCCAGTATAATTGATCCCATAGAGTTCAATGGGAGTCTGAGCAAACCGAGTCCGTAAGCATAGGAATGCATCATATTCGCTCGTTTGGACTCCAGTTGCACAAATTGCTCGTAAAGCCCTATGGATCCGAGTTGTACGGAGGGCATTACTAGCGAGATATGAATTGGGACCTTAGTCTTTATTTTTCTTAACTGTGTGGATTTTTTGAGGAGTTTTCACTGTGTTACTGTTCGATGTGGTGCACAAATACATCACATATTGCCTTTTAAGTTAAACCTGACAGCTCTGTCCCAAGCCACCAGAGTTTGAGCACAGGTTAATTCCACAGTGTGTTTCTGACTTACCCTGACTATGAATGTGGTTACTCCATGTACAGTGAACATACCTTTGCCATCCAGTAATCCAATTTCTAACACACACGAAATTAAATACTCCTAGAGAGCCATGTTTAATTCTCACATCATCTTAGACCATTAATATAACTCTATAATAATAATCTAAACAAAAATACATTTTAATAATTGTGGTTAATTTTAAATGAAAAAAATCAATTTCCACCTAATGTAGAAGAAAGAATTTTGGGTACTTTAATACTTATTAAAGAGCAGGGACAGAATGAATCATAAATAATGTAATTTGATTTTAATAATAAATACTGTAACATTAATTTGTACATGAAAATAAATTATAACTTATTCTATAATTATATACAAAAGTACAATTTTTACGTCAGCTTTCAAATAAAAACGTATTTTTTTAAATTTGTAACTGTTCCTTTTAATTTATCTTAATGTAAGATGATTTCCTATGGCATTTTAATCTAAGTTCCTATCACCTTTATTTTGTATAGGAGGGTGTTGCATTATCATTTGTTGACCATGGGTGGTTCTGAGCTTATTTCATCTCTGAGATTGACTGATTTCCTACTGTTTTGGAGATCTTTTGGGCTGTAGTTACTACATAAGTGATTTTTTTTAGAGAAATAGTCTTACTCTTTTGTGGGTTCCTAATAACCCCCTCACTCACATTCCTTGACCCTCCGTAAATCCCTCATTATTCCCCAAACCCACTCACTTTAATCATAACTGTTCCCTATTTTACAGCCCCTCCCATCAAAACCCTCCATATTTACTACTTTAACTTATACCTACGTATGCAGATATTCCGCATTTGGACAGAGATCTCCACAGCAGAAAAAATAGGAAAGGTGTACAGTCTACAAGTAGGTTTGTAAATAGCATTTTATAGATTGTTAGTAGCACTGTAGTAATATTACTAAATGCTGTTTCTAAATAGACCTGTAAGTGCTGAACATGGGTTTGCATCAAACTTTAGTAACACTGGGTCTTGTTGTACGTTATGTTTCTTACATCATGATTCAGAAATATGCTTTTTTTTTTAAAAAGCATTCACCAAAGTACTTCACATTATTTCCTTATTTAGTAAAATATTTGTTTCTTCACGTAGCTCAGACCTAGATTTTTTTAAGAGTCATTTACATGTTTATATTACCCCTTATCCACATGTTCTGCAACTAATTTGCACCAAGGTCGCATGTTGAACCCGGACCATGAGTTTTAGTATATTTAATTCAGCCAGAGAACCCAGTCAACATGTTAAAAAAAAACTTATGACAAATCTATATAATTAAGGAAATGAGCATTTTACAAGAAGTCGATAAATGGCTAGTAGGGACATAAACACTTAAAAAATTATGTTGTTATTAATTAAATTGTTTTCAAAGAGGACAGAAAATAATACAGTTAAGATTTTTCCATGTTTTCACTAATCTTCAAAAGGCATGCATCCTCCTTTTATATGTCATGGCTCTTGAACACATTACATTAATATGAGGAAGGTAGTTCCATTCAGTACGTTTGTGTTATGAAATACATGTTTTAAACACACAAAATGGTAAATTCATAGAAATACTCATTATTTGATACAAGCCTTTATCTCATCTTCAGTAAGTAAATTCACGATGCCTCTGTCTTCCAGGTTTTTTTTTAGCCTAAAAATCAATATTTACATATTAATTGATTGTCTGACAATTTCACCTATTTTTTTAAAAACATAACCATTGAATGTAATTAAAGTCTATGTATGACTCTTTTAAGGAATACTTATTCATAATAATAAAAAACAGTAATACCTAACCCTTAAAAACTCTTTTAAATGTTTTCATTTATGATTCTAATTTAAAAATTAGAAACCATTAAATACAATGCATTTAGCAAAATCAGACTTTTTGAATTTCTTCTTGTGCATTTTTTATCAAAAATTTCACTAATTGTGTGACTAAATTTAAACATAATATATTTTTACTTGTGAATTACATAATGTTCTATTGCTGATAAAAGCTTGAAATATCATCTCATAAAGACTAGTTTATTGTGAATTAGTGAATAACGTTCCTCAAAGCTATGAAGAATTCTAAGACAACTCAATATAATGTATTTCAGTTACAGATTCATATCAGTAATTCTAGAATGCTGCTGGAATTTCAAATAATTTATATTTGCCACCATTTACATTTTTGGAAATGTAGCAAGTGTACTTGCTAAAAGGTTTTTTCATCAACTTCTGTCATATTTTTCTCTTAGTAGAACATCCGACCTCTAAACCTCAACTAATTATCATAATGTTCCTACTTAAACCTCACCTGGTGACTTTCTACTGGCCTTCAAATGATGGGAATTTCAAGTATCACAATTTACTTTGCCGAATTTTCAACTGCTCATTATTTCCATCAATGTGGTGTTCAATTATATAGCAAGATATATCTACACCTAATAATTTATTATGGATTCCCCCATGCAAAATTGGTAATAGAAATAGTAAAGGTATCACTTGAATCATTCATAACATATTAATGTGGAGATATGCAGTACAAACTGCCTTATCTATCATCCAAGTTTACTGTGGCACATAGTTTTGCACCTTCCCTTTCAAGAAGCAGGTCAAATAAATACATATATTCAATATTTAACTGCATATTTACCTGTCCAATGCAAGTGGAAATTCTTTGTGGCATCCCCAATAAAATGGAGTGTCCACAAACTGTGATGTTATTGGCACATCTGCACAATCAGAATGTAACCACTGTTTGCACTTTTCGCACTCTATCCATTCCAGTTTTTGTTCTTTGGGATATAGTGACCTGCTCATGCAAATATATTGTGATGAGACATTTACAACAGTGAAAATTTAATTTTTAAAATACAACGTGCATCTTTTGCATCACTTTTCTAGGCAAAAGTACTCATTTACATTATCTCCAATTCTCAAAACTCAGAACAACATAAACACAATGTCAATAAAAAAATTGAAGTGTGCTCTCATTTTTCTCAAGCTTAGGATAGTTGCTATTTATTTATAACATGAAACAAGATCACTATAGATTCAGTTGCATAACTTTCCCTGTAAAAAACAATTATTATATTATTTGCAGGTTTTGATTTTAGAAGACAGTCTAGTACTTCTCACTGTCACAAACTAATCTTTATATAATATATAGTTATATTATAAACAGACATGACTTAACTTACTTTTTTTTTAAATCAGCACTTTCTTGGTATAGGCAGACCATCTCTTTTGCTGCAATGCATTCTGTACCATCGATTCCTCAAACTGGGCTCTTTCCTGTCTCTCTTTTTTGGACAACACTTTGCTCTGCTCCTGCAGTATCTTCTTTTTGCATTAACTGTTCAGTGTTCAGACCAGTCTCTTTGGAAACTGAGGCTACCTTCTCCTTCTCAATGCCCTATAAAAGAACAATATGCAAATGTTTATGTTCAGTGAGGTTACTGTATAGATGTAATTTACACCATGAATACCATGAATAAGGACCATTTTCCCAAAGGTATTGTGCACCTAGGTTGTACTTAGGAAAGCATCCACTTTACTTTCTCTAGGTTGTTTGACATGGAAATGGATTTCAGCCCAAGACAAAGTATTCTCTTTAATGGTAAAAAAATATAGTGAGTCCAATTGCGTATTGCGCAACACAACATGCGGACATAAATGCATATGTGCTATATGTTTGCATGTGAAAATGTTTTGACATTTTTGTAAGAATTCACAACACAATTCAAGAACCGGTCTCAGGAAAGTGTGACTGTCAAGATTAGAGTTTGAACAAAATAGCAGTACTTTACTTCATTGGTTTTGTGCAAATGAAATTTTTCAGGTAATACATTAACAACATTAATGCTTGCTAATTTAACTTAGAAGTAACTTCATAAAATAATAACATACAATTGATAAATCATGGCACAAAATATTCTAAACACATCCAAAAAACTGGAATAATTGGACATAATGTAATGGAATTCATTAATTTTGTATGACACTTTGTTTTAAATATACTGTCGATGTAACAATCAGATGATTGTCATACAATCCACAACATCAAACTCAGACAGAGCTACCGTTAGATAAAAAGTTGATTTAGGTTGACATTTTACTTTGATACATTGTCTTAGGTGGACTTGACATATGTGCACATCATGGCTTTAAACATTCAGCTGTATTTTAATACTATCATATGTGGATGAACAAATGCATGTTTTAAAAAGAAAATTACAGTCATAAAGTTTTCCAAATGTATTGTAACAGAAGGACAAATAATGCCAGGGTAAATAGGATGACAATTTATTGTCATGACAAGCTGATGCATGGAGCCAGTTTATCCTAATTAAGGAGTGACAGTACAATAGCATATATGCTTATAACTTCTTATGACAGTTGATGATCTCATATCCACCATCCAACTTACATCAAGCATGTCCTTTTCATGTATTTTCCACAAACTGAGAGTCCATCTTTTCACCTGCCGCATAAAATGCTCATCAAAATTGATCAATAATCAGTGAAATAAATAATATGTGTGCACACATCATAATTGGATGTATGATGTTAACCCATTTCATTATGATTTTTTTTTTATTTCACTAGGAAAAAATCTAAAGATTTTACTAGTATTTATTATCTAATTGATTAAATAATTATCATACCTGTTTTCTAAGAATCAGCATGAGTTTTGAAGCATGGTATCTTCTAAGGTGCTGCATATTAGTCGCTGATAATTCTTCGGATGACATTAAGATACCACGACTGACTACATCAGCTGCCTATTAATTGAAAAACAAAATAAAACAGTTGTGGCTTATCCATGGAAATTAATATTAGACAATGAATAAAGATTTCTATTGAAACTTACAGTGCAGACAAATACACCACAACTCTCACTGTCTGTCTGTTTCCATTGTATTGGGTATTCAATGTTCCACTGTTGAAGATCCCATATGTGCTTGAAAACATTACTGAGTTATAAAAAACAAAAAAACACTTCTGATAAATATACCACAGTGGATCTACTAATACTTTAAAAGTATTGATAATAATAATTTAACAGGTGTTCTGATGATACTTACCAAAGTATGTTCATGTCATTATCATCAATACGTTTATATTTGCCCAAGGAATCAAAAATTTGTATTATATGTGTTTTGCCGTTAAAAATCTGCAAAATATCAAATGAAATATTGCTATACATCAAAACGTATTAATAAAAGGCTTGCCTAATGCTCGTATATTTATATATCTATGCCAAGCCATATTATCAATATAGGTTGTTTAAATACAAAGAATTTAAAATGTAGTAATCAATACAGCAATAAGATATTATTTCAACAAGGCATAGATTTGACTTACACATTTCAAATTGGATACCCCTGCATTGAAGAGACTGTCCGCTGACATGCACAAAGGGGAAACAAAGTACATATCTCATTGTATCTACCCAATAAAGATGTATTTGTTCATAACTGGCACTACAGCACCACTGTTCGAAAAGCAGATAGAAGATTTGTTTGTTACACTACAAGTGTGATTGTGACTCAAATCTTTTTGATGTGTGTCACTTTGTGCACCCACAAATTCACTTTCTCAACAAACGGGTGTGCCAATGTGACTGCTTATGATGTTTATCAGTACAGATTTGAAATTTAGTTTTCTTCTTAATCTTATGCCAGATTTTACAATAACTCTTTAGATTTGAAATGTTTCAATTTTAAATGTAACTTAGCATACCCACAGAATAAAATGGTTTCCAGTTTCCGGTGAATTACCGCCAACAACTCGAGGAAAAAAAACAATGCTGTCCCTGTGAATGTCCTACAAAATGAAAATAGAAAACAATGCTAAACAAATAATATTTTACAGCCGCTTTGCAGACCTAAACAAGAGTCATGTAGACATTATGAGCCATATCATAGAGAGTGCTACGGGGACGCAATGGGCGCCCACTTTGTTGTGAAATTCTTCATGTTTCATGGAAACTATTGTAGCAGAACTCGAGGCAGATTAAAAAAGTCCCTATGGTGAAATGCTACACCGGTTAACTCCCCCTGTACTTGATACTTGATGTTAAAATTTAAAAGAGACATACCAAACTTACTATGGGCACAGGGAAAAACAATTTCACCACCATGATTACTGGACCACAGTGCATTCCATCATACATAAAGGAGAAACATTTTACCATACAAATATGCACACATTATTCAAATTACTCACCCATACATACAAAACACTTCACACTTACCGCAACCTCCGCATCACATTTCACACCCCCACTGGACAACTCAGCTGAGCCAACTTCCTGATGACCACTGGAACCCACATCTGAAGAACCAGAGCCACTTGCATCACCTTCTTTGTTCTGGCTCCTAATCTACTTCACATGAGGGTTGCCAACTCAGTATTTGAATTTAGAAAGAAACAACAAATGAAGCTCTTCACATGGGCACCAGCCGGAGCCCACTTGCTCATGTGCACCAGGAGACCCTCCTGGGAGAGACGTTGGTTTAAAAGTACACTTAACATGACATAAAATAACATTGCATAGCATATGTGACCAGACATTTGCTGTTATCTTCAACTTCTTTATTTCAAACTGTTCATAAGTTAAACATTTGTGGGATACTGTATCTCCAATATGCTTGGAAGTTTGTTATCTTTTAATGCCACTTTCAAAAATCATGAAAGATATACAAGATTTTCTATGCACAGGAATGATGAGCTTTTCTGGATTCATTCCTAAAAGATGAAGGACAATGCCAGCAGGAATCTAAGAAGAACATGGAAATGTGATTTACATATCT
This sequence comes from Triturus cristatus, assembly GCF_964204655.1. Taxonomy (NCBI): domain Eukaryota; kingdom Metazoa; phylum Chordata; class Amphibia; order Caudata; family Salamandridae; genus Triturus; species Triturus cristatus. The sequence continues at coordinate 415,109,362 of NC_140579.1, forward strand.
GAACTATTATGAATGGAGAATTACAGATCGTTAGTGAGTTTCAACAGGTCAACAATTATATGAAGTTAATCAATCAATCGAAAAGGATGTATAAAGCCAAGCAAATCACCTGTTAAGGTCTCTCGGCTCTGGAGTTGCTAGCTGCTTTGTGGAGAAAGCAAGTAAAGCACTCAGAAAAACAGAGACAATAGAAGGAGAAAACAGTGAAAAATGAGGGTACAGCAGGAGAAAGCACTAAAAAAAATGGGTGAGATGAAGGCGAAAGCCAGAAAAAGAAGGCAAAAGTGGGGGAAAAGGAAGGAAAAAGCAGTCAAAATTATGGCAAAGCAAGACAAAGAACTGAGGCGGAAGCAGAGTGGTGCAGCAGCATGGGAGAGCTGGGCCGGATCTACATTGAGAGTATAAATGGTCTACCATTTTTTTTTTTGTTTGTACATTTATGAGAGTGATGGGCAAAAGTAGTTAATCATTATCTCTATTGGCACATATGAGCTAAATGATTGAGTGCAACTAAATTAATTGTTGGCGATTCATATTAATTCCAAAATGTCCACCTATTGCATTTATTTACCTGCTTCCTAGAATACTGTGATTATTGTAGTGCATGTGCCTGCAATTTACAATTTTAAACAATATTTGCCATTAAAACACATCAATTAATTTATAAAATGACAATACACACTGACCAACTATAAAACAATAAATTCTTTGTAAATAAGTTCTTCATAATGAAGTTTGAGCATTATTGAAAAAACAATTAAAAGAGGACTTTGTTATTTGGTTCAAAAACCCAAAGTAGACTTTTATATTTGCTTACCTTTATTCTTGAAATGTTTTGCTTCACTGTTCCAATATTTTTGAATTCTCTCCACCAAGAAACGAACTGGAATGTTTCTATAATGTGATGCTAAGTATTGATAAAAGTATCATTGTGTGGCAAGAAATTATATTTTCTTTTGTTTTATGGTACTCCTCAAAGAAATCACATACTTTAAATAGACAATCCAATATTCACATCCTATGAGAGCACACAAACACACAACACTAATATAAACAATTGATTACCTTATCCCATGTCATTAATTGAGCTTTCCAAAAATATCTTATGAGATATGCTGTTTCCTGTTCATTTAATACATCATACAATCTCAGTAAATAATTGCAATACAGGAAGAGGCCAACATATAATATGGGTCTTGATTTCTGCCATAATTTATATATACACTGTAGTAATGGAGTAAGTTTTAGTTCCTCTCATTTATTGTATTTGACCCGAATACATGACATTTAAAGGCACTGAACAAATAAATGTCAACAAATTAAACATCCAGGTATAAATAAATAGAAGTCTAGCCAATGTCATTTATTATACAGACAGTAATGCAAATGTAATTAGCAATGTCATACTTCAAAAACACTTTATATGCAATGTCACATCTTAAAGTTACAAAAATCTGTATCTCCAACCTTTTCTTTTGTTGGAGCTACCTATGTTCAATGAAAATCTACCTGAGCTACTATTATTATTAGTGCTGTAATAGTGACCAAATCAGACAAGATTTACATTTGTTTCAATGCCATTCAAGACTGCCAGCAGTGATTACCGCAATGCATCAGCAAGGTTATTAGCAGTAATGCTAAAAAAGGCTTTATCAATTTGTCAGGCCTCTGAATGGGTAATACATAACAGCAATAATGTAATGCCCCTGGAACCAAAATAATAAGACTCCCTACGAATGCATGAGTTTTTACTCAAATAATACCTTTTAATATAACATAGCATGTAGATTTTAAAAACACGTGCAAGCTAAAGGGTATATTGTCGCAAAAATAATTGGTTGGATTGCAAATTCTAATGGAAATTTAAATGAAATTCACAAAACTTTTCTCAAAACATTAGCTTTGCATCTCAAATACACAGTTTTCAAAACAGGTATATATTTATTGAAACAACCAAGCAAAAGCTTCAAATTTAGTAGGCTGGGTTCCATACTGGAGAGCTATTTACAAACAGCTGGAGAGCCACCACTGGCTCACGAGCTACTTCTTGGAGAAGACTGACATAGCTTTGCACTATATATATATAGAGTTTGCTCTTCTGTTTTCTGTTTTACACGTGAGAATCTTGAGGACGGAAATACAAACATTATCAAAGTTAGTGTATATTATTATACAGTATGACAGAAAACTTTACTCAGCTATGCTACTTTTCTTTGGTTAGTTTGAAGACTAGATTCTAAATCCCGAAGTCTATTTAAGAGCTGCTCTTATCTGCTTTTAGTAGTTAGGTTAAGATCATGACCATGGTAAGATTAAAATCTGTTCTTTCACATAAGTAAAAAAGGCATTATTATGTCTATAGTAATAAACCAATATAGTCTTCTGAGTTGGGGAATATTACTTGTAAACAATTGTCAAATGCCATTATCCCAATAAAGGGTGCGATTAAATTAGAAAATGTTATCAATTGCTATAAAAATTGTTAAGTGAGACATAGCAACACAGAAATCAGACTTTCGGGACCAAGCAATAAAACCACAAATAGGTTGCCCTATGACACTCTACTGGCTTCTTATGTGCAAAATGTCCCAAGTAAAATGCATGAATTAATCTCAGCCAATGGTGATTACTCTGTACAGCATTCACCTTTTTTTGACAAAGCCATATGCAAATCAGTCTTGACCCTGCTCGAATGTAAACAATCTAAACCAAACTGACCTGGTAAGTACTACTTAAACAGGAGCACAAGAACCTAGGACTTGTTTTGCTCTTATTGGGGCTCATCAGCCAGGTATAGCTTTGGTCCAGTGACACAGTGTGCGGGGAGGACCGATAATGATGTACTGTGATGTGGCTCGAGTAGTTAGTAGTGGCTGAGAATATTTCAAGCATTACATCCATCTCGTTTTTGTATAACATCTGTTTTGCCAGTTTTTTCCTAGCTCACAATATATATGTCTCTCTTTATATGTCTGTCTCGTATATCTAGAGGTAGAAGCTGGGGCGAAAGGCAGAACAGGTCTTGGAGCATTATTAAAGCAGCTGTTTAAAGCAGGAAAAGGACCATTGCTTTTGTTTCATCTGGTATTTTTTTTTAAAGCTTACAGTGACAAGCAGACAGAATATTTTTTGCACTGATTAGAAAGAGAAAGGCTAGCTTTTTTGCATGTATCTTCACTTTCCAAGCTACTGCAATATTTTAAAAAAAACGACTTGTATTGCACGGCTGACAATATCTGTTTAAAAAAAATATCATTATATCAAAGGTAGGGACTAGGGGTGTTGTTGTTTAAAGAGGTCCAGTGTACATACCCCATATAGCTAGTAACAAAGAAGGGTACAAAGTTCCTCATGTACAGTGACGGAGAAGAGCAGGTACAAGAATACCTCAGCTGGTTGATGCTAAGAGAGACCAATCAGAAGAAAGCAAGGGAAATTCCCTTAATTTGAACTAGCGCTCTCACACACCCAGCAAGCTAGGTGTCATGCTTCATCATATGAGCACTGCCCCTCGTCAAGTCGGCGCTGCAATCCTACACATTTTTAACAGGACAGTTGACCTTTGGAATAAAGTTGAAGCTTGCTGGGTGTGTGAGAGCGCTAGTTCAAATTAAGGGAATTTCCCTTGCTTTCTTCTGATTGGTCTCTCTTAGCATCAACCAGCTGAGGTATTCTTGTACCTGCTCTTCTCCGTCACTGTACATGAGGAACTTTGTACCCTTCTTTGTTACTAAAAAAAATATCAAACAGCTTTTTTATATGTTTAATTTTGCACTACAAGTTTAATTTCTATTCTTCATCTTTGCAAACATGCTCGCTCATATAAAAAAAACGATGCAACAATGTTTTAAGTGGTGTTTGGGAAAGGTGATGGTGGTACAATGTATTTTACGTGAAAATGTACCCCCTTGTATACCTGATCAGTATTTTGCAAGTCACCTCGGAGTTCCATAACTTTATAAAGGAACTTGGCCTTTGGCATTGTTCCTCTATATGGTTATGGGACATCTTGGTGACTTGTAATATTCTTATAATCTACGGCAGCGTTAATGTTATCCCTTATATGTTCATTAGGTTTTTTTAAAGTTGGACATAACTATAGTGAAAAAAGTTGATGAAATGCACTTACATCTCTTTGCTCAGAAACTATTTGATAAATCCGCGCATTAAGCACCTAGAAAGTAAAGATATTTCCATTAAAATAATAGCATTTAATCTCATAATGTTTCAGTTTATCCGTAAGTAGCAGAGTGCTTTGTACAATAGTTTAAAAATGTTCTTACATCATCAGTGAGCCAGTTTTCTGATCCATCTTGAGTCTTCTGGCTGTGGTTCGTTTGAATGTGAATTGGACAAAGGCTCCTCAAGCCCTTTACATTTATTGGGTTGTTTCCTGCTAGGGCTAATGTTTTTTCTTCATCACCATCATCATTTAAAATTGTCTTCAGAAATTCCTTTTGCAGAATAAAATGTAATAGTTAAATATTATATTTTAGGTTGCTTTTCTAACTGGTATGGATAATGATAGTTATACTATCACATTTTTATTGAAGTGGGTATTTAAAACATGTTTTATTCTAATAAATATATGCTCAAATATACAGAAACATAATCATATAAATGTTAATATACATGCATACATACTTATGTGAGGGGTGTGTAGACGTACCAATATGGAAACATCTACATATTGATATCATGTAATCAAGGCCACTATTGGTGCCCAAAACGCGTCATGGACATATACCAGCAAAATAAATGCACTTACCAACTTGGAGTCTGTGCCAGATAATTTTGTCTGATAAATACAGGATAATATATATATATATCCACACGAAAAGCTCCCAACATTTAGGCGCCTCACACAGCGTATTTTTCACCTTATTTATTGGTTGGTTTTTAAAGGTTCAGCATTATCCATCGAGCCTTCTTACAGCATTTGCATTAAATCAAGTTCTTTCAACCATGCTGTAAGAAGACTCGATGGATAATGCTGAACCTTTAAAAACCAACCAATAAATAAGGTGAAAAATACGCTGTGTGAGGTGCCTAAATGTTGGGAGCTTTTCGTGTGGATATATATATATATATATATATATCTACATATATATATCCACAACAGCTTTCGTGAAGAAACCCAAGCCTCTTGCAGTGGTGGGCTGTGGCGGGGACGCGAACCCCAAATCTCCAAACCAATCATTATTTACTCGTTCCTGAAAAAACGATGCCACAGCCACATAATCCTTATCACAGCGTGTTTATTTAAATCTTATTTGGCCAGTCACTCGACGCGTTTCGGAGTTCAACTCCTTTATCACGAGCCTCGTGACAAAGGAGTTGAACTCCGAAACGCGTTGAGTGACTGGCCAAATAAGATTTAAATTAACACGCTGTGATAAGGATTATGTGGCTGTGACATCATTTTTTCAGGAACGAGTAAATAACGATTGGTTTGGATACATATATATATATATATATATATATATATAAAATATATATATATATTTACGCTCCAAGTACACCTGCTTGGTGCACTCACAGACGGGTGCTTCTTGAATGCGGAGGTGCGTCTGCATAACAATTAACACTCCTACTCTCCTCCAAATCCGGGGCGATCCACAAAGAAGACAGAACTCACGGGGGGCAGGCTCCGTTATACCACCAGCATATAAACGCGTTTCGGCAACGGCCTTTATCGATGTTTTTCGTTAATATATATATATATATATATATATATCCCAAATTCGTAGAACAGATAACACGCACACTCAGGAGATAACGCCAAGTTACAGGTTTAATCGGTAACGCGTTTCGACAGCAACGGCTGTCTTGATCACACAATTTGCAATAAAGTTTTGAAACCATAAATAGCCAAACAATTGACACAAAAGAAAGTTATTTGCAGCGTAAATGCTGAATCACTGTGACTAACATCGCGGCCATATTGGAATGGTGAGATATAACGGTCGTGTTTATAGTGTTACCATATATAGGTTCTGAACACATGTGTACATAAAATAATTAATATGCTTGAATGCTGAATATCATATAAAAAGGAAAAGAATTCTACTGGATAATGATATAAATGATCATATGCCAACTGAGATACGTTCTTTTACCATACTCTCATTATTACATATATATTAGAGACGATAGTAACATACGAACGCTGCAAATGTAATCACCTAATAGTGGTGTGGTAAATATAAACTAATGCACCAATAGTGCTTATAAATACCTGTTCATCTCATGATGGTAATATATCGACAAGGGACAAGTACTGGTGTATACATCTAAATAATGATATGTTAGATTAAATTTAATGCACCATAGTGGTTGCTCATGTCAGATTTAGTATATCTTTGTCGTACTTTAATATTCGGGACCGCGTAGGGGACAGGGCCCTACCCCTGTCCATCTTGGTATTAGCAAACTGCAAATGGTTAATGCGGTATGTACGAGTGCTTTATATATCGTTCTAGCTATGAATGCACTGTGTACACGCTATTCTGCTTCACTACGCGGGTTCCATTTTGGAAGCAGTGGCCATCTTGTCATTGCCCTCACATAGGCTATAATGGAGTAAATACGGGCCTCACATTACATGGGCTTCTCCTCTGACTTCTCTGTGACCTGGGCAGCTGGCTCTGCTGCCCCGGGTCAAACTGGTCTCACGAGCTCCCCTTCCTTCGTCCACCTGTGATTAGCATCAGGGCTTGACCCGTCATAAAACCCTATCATTCTACACAATCCTCCGGCTAATCTCTTTCACACCTGCTTGTTCCTGCTTTATGACTTGTTTCCCGAAACAGGAGATGCTCATGTTTATTGGGGGGCCTATTGATATCAAATGTGGGATCTGAACCTTACTGTGTAAATCATTGTGGGCTGGCCGAACTGGAATGTGGGATGATCATCATGACTCTGCCTTTTCTTTGTAATGTACACTTATAATGGCCGTATCATAAAACCTAGGAATGTATGCTTGAGGCAAGAAAAAGGGTATTTAAGATGAAGTCCGTTCCTATGATTTTCAGCAGTCTCCTGAGAACATACACGCTGTTGTACTTCTAGGATACCTGTAATTGGTCTGCAGCCAATAAATGAATCTTTGACTTCACCCAGAAGACTCTGTGTTTCTGTAGGTCTGGAACAGGGTGAACCCAGAAGTCATAGGGTGTGTGCCCCTGCACCGCTGGGACTAAAATACCCAGTACTTCAGTTTGGCGCCCAACTCGGGACGATTTCAGCGGTACCAGTCCAAGCCAGAGGTTCGTGAGGAGCTTCGTGTGGAAATTCCGGAGGAAGGCCGCCACTTCATCGACCCCTGCATGTCGACGTGGTCCGAAAGTCTTTTCTGCGAGGTTCTCCGCGTCCCGACGGCTACGAAGGACTGCTGCCCTGATTAATCGACCTGTTTTGGACCCTTGACGAGTTTGAGAGAGCGAAACAATCGAGTTTCTTCTGGTGACGTCATCGATCGGCAATATTCAGTTAAGTATAAGTGGAGCGTCTCCCATTTGTTTTTGGTATCCTTCGGGATCGTTTGATTTGGTAATTTGGTAATTTGGAGTTTGCAAACGCCAAAGCCAGAGGACTCGTGTATTCACGAGACTATCGTAGTCGATAATCCTTTGACGTTTGGATCTAGACTAGTGAGCGAAGATGCCTGGTTCTGGAATATTTGGTAGATTATTCTGTTTGGGTTGCGGAAAAGATTTCCAGCTAGAGGAATCATGTCCGGTTCCTCCGGTTGGAACTCCAACTTATGAGCTCTATGTAAAACATGGCGTAGGCCCCATTGCATATAACGAAGTGTGGATCCACTACACTAGGAAAGACGGTGTTTTAAAATGGCCCCAAAATGGTAGTTTCGATACCGATATTTTAGATAATTTGGAAATTAAATTGTTTAAGAAGAAAGCCCGGCCGGCGATGTTTGACTCTTTCCGCTTATGGCGAAAGGAAGCCAAACAAAAGGAAATTAAGTTAGCGAAAAAGAATAAAAGAGAGAGAGGTATGACAGTAATGCAAGCAGCTGTACAATTTAAAGACAATGAGGAGGAACAGATGAATGAGCAATTGCACAGACAGCGTAAGTTAGGGATTGACAAATGTTACCCAGCTTTACCACATTCTAAGCAGAATGAGTTAGAAGAAAAGGAGAAAGATCCCCTGATGTCGCATTTGTTGAGTTCGCCACCCCCATATGCTCAAAATGCCATGGCACCTCCCCAGCTTGTGAATATGCCACCTCCAGTGAATATACTGCAAGCCTTGCCGCTACCGCCAGCTGCTGCGCAGCCAGCTCTTATCCATATAGCGCAGCCCTCTCAAGGGCTGCCAGCTGTGTTCCCGACTGCCCCCGCGCTTCCTGCGACTTTGCCTAATTCGGCAGCTGCCTCCCCTGACATTCTTCCTTGCACCACTCCAGTACCTGTTTCTACATCCTCTTTTCTTCCCTCTGTTTTTCCCCCTGTTTTTGCCTCAACTTCTCCTTCGGCGCGACAGCGTTTAGCTAATGTGGTTACTACATTAATGTCGCCTCTCTTTGAGTCATCTGGTGCGACTCCTGGTTTACAGCGTAAGCAATTGCGTAGCCAATTGCCTAACCCTGATGAGAAAAAGGTAATAGACAGCATGGCGCGTAGATGGATTGTTTTCCCTTCACTGTATGATGTGGAATCAGTGGTCAACGTTTTCCATCAGTGGGATGCCCCAAAACAGAGATATGTGTTCGAGAAAATGTGCGAAATTCTCTGTGAAGAATTGGAAGATAGTGGTAAAAATCCGAGCCCGCAGGAATTGTGTAGAGTGAGGTTTGATTTTGGAACTGGTATAATTGTGGACCGCGAAGTAGATAAAGCAGTTGCGGTTGTATTGTCCTTCAGGAATGATGATTGTCAACAGTCATTGTTTGAACAAGATGTCCTTGTGGGGAAAAAGGTAAAAGCGCGACAATACCCCATGAGAGAAGTTCCCCCGGTATGGAAGGAAGCAGTTGCAGCTGATGCTAACGCCGGTATCGCCGCTGTGCCAGCGCATTTCCAGCGTGTTTGGGTGCATGTTCCATGGAAAAGATCTGAGGTGTTAGCGCTTAAGCAGTCATTGCCTGATCCCCGTAAAAATCCAGCAGGTTATTATAAAGAGTTGTCACAGACGGCAGGGTCATGCGTTATGAATCTGGTCGACATAGACATGTTGTTTGGTAATGTTGTTCCACAGCCTCTATGGGGATCAATTCGTAATGCAGATCATGATGCAGAACTAGGGGATACATGGGCTAACATCGTTGCTGCTGATGCTAGACAAACTGGTGGCGCGAAACCAGAACCTTTAGTAGCTGAACTGCCTGGTAGAATCATCACGTATATGAAGACAATAATGCCCGCGATGCGCGTAAATTGGGACAAGTTATCTGCATGCAAGCAGAAGAAAGATGAGACAGTGTCAGACTTCTTTACTAGGTTTGAAGAAACATTTATTGACCACAGTGGGCAGGATATGAGTACTGAGGGTGGCCAACGGTTATTTGTGGATAAGTTTGTGCAGAATTTACTTCCTGACCTGTGTAAAAAGTTGAAAGACTCAGAGAGTTCTTGGGCTGTTTCTTCTTCAGCGCAAATACTGGCTACTGCACAGTATTATGAAAATAGAGATAAAGACGAGAAAGATAGAACAGAGAAGAAAACGAAGGAATTAAAGACAAAAGTCCTTTTACAGCAGGCTTACCCACCACGAGGAGGTCAGAACAATTATAGACAACCCCAAGGTGTCTATCACCAACCCCAACAGTTTCAGAACAACCAGCAAATGAATGGGTATTATCAACCACGTGTCCCTGTAGGTCCCAACCAATGTTCATACTGCAAAGAGGAAGGTCATTATAAATATAGTTGCCCTAAATTAATGCAGCGGAACGGTAATGCGTATGGCGCAAGAGGTAGGGGTGGTCAGCAAGCTCCTAGAGGCAGAGGGCGTGGAAGTGTTCATCAGAACGCGCGTCCTCTTCCGCCCCAAAGCGCCATTAATAGCTTTGATCAGCAAGCTAACGCGACTAGTAATACTGCCCAGTATTATAATAATGATTATTATGCAGAGGACGGCGATGCAGAAAATAATGATTATTAGGACAGCCATAGACAGAGAGAGGGAGTTGTTTCAGTGCCAGTGGATCAGAGTGGACCGTATGTTGAGGTGACTACAGCAAATGTAACGGAGCCTTTTCTGCTAGACACTGGTGCTGCAAAGAGTTCAATCATGCATTCAAAACTCCCTGGCGCACCTTTGTCTGGAGATATAAATGTTTCAGTAGGTTTTTCTGGCGCCCCAGTTAGGAACCCGATTTCTAGTCCCATGTCACTCTCTGTTGGACCTTGCGAGCTGAAAGCACCCCTGATTCTGACAACAGGTTGTGGTGAGAATTTACTGGGATTAGATTTGTTGAAAAGATTGCACGCTACACTGTATTGTTCTCCTTCAGGAGTACAACTTACATTAGGCAAGAAAGTGATTTCCCCAATGTACTTGTCTAAAAACACAATGCCGCCTGAATTGTCATCCCTTCCGGATGCCCTTTGGGCTACTGGTCCCAATGATGTGGGCCTCTTGGAGATACCGCCATATGTGGTGACTTTAAAGGCTAATGTCAGACTGCCACGTATTCCCCAGTACAAGATCTCTAATGAAGGGCAGAAAGCATTGTTAGACATTGTCAGCGACTTGATTAATAAAGGTGTGATTGAGGAGACAAGAGGCAACGTTTGCAATAGTCCGATTTTACCTGTCTTAAAACGAACGGACCCTTCACAGCCACCTGTTTACAGATTTGTGATCGATCTTAGAGAGGTTAATAAGATTGTTGTGCCACAGTTTCCGGTTGTCCCTGATATAACTGCCTTGTTAACGATGATTCCAGCCTCTGCTGCATGGTTTTCAGTGATTGATTTAAAGAATGCTTTCTTTAGTATCCCAATTGCAGAAGAGAGCAGAGATATTTTTGGCTTTAGTCTGGGAGGCCGAAGCTTCCGCTTCAAACGCGCTCCCCAGGGCTACTGTGAAAGTCCATCAATATACAGTCAAGCTTTGAAAGCGCAGCTTGATGCACTTGTTTTACCTAGTGGCGCTATCCTGATTCAGTAAGTGGACGATTTACTAATCGCTGCGGATACTGAAAAGATTTGTAAAGAAGCCACATTGTCATTGTTGCGCCATTTATCTGCTTTCCATCACAAAGTGTCTCTCTCTAAGCTGCAATATTGTCGACAAGAAGTGACCTACTTAGGTCATCTCTTATCGAAGGAGGGAAGGAAACTGACCCCAGAAAGAATTCAAGCCATTGCACAGTTGAGTGTGCCGAAAACACAGAGAGAAGTGTGTGCTTTCTTGGGCATCACTTCATACTGTAGGCATTGGATCCCTAGTTTTTCTTTGTTGGCAAAACCTTTAGTAGCCTTAACATGCAAAGACACACCGAATCCTATCCCATGGTCTGAAGAGTGCCAGAAAAGTTTTGTGGAATTGCGTAATGCATTGTGTTCGGCTCCTGTGTTGGGTACCCCTGACTACAGTAAGCCTTTTACATTGTATGTTCACGAGAAAGATGGTTGTGCGTTGTCAGTGTTAACACAGCCTTTTGGCGACAGACCGCGCCCATGCGCATATTTTTCATCAACCTTGGACCCTGTAGCGAGGGCATTGCCAAGCTGTCTGAGAGCGACAGCTGCTGCAGCAATGTCTATCCGACAATCTGCTGGTTTGGTAATGGACAATACATTGATTGTTATGGTTCCACACGCTGTAGACACATTATTAAATAGGACCAAGACACAACACTTGACTAGTGCGCGATTGTCAGGCTATGAGCTTACACTGTTAGCAAATCACATACACATAAAGAGATGTAATACGCTGAATCCAGCTACGTTATTGCCAGTCCCAGCAGACTCAGACGAGATTGAGCAACATGACTGTCTGTTCAGGACAGAAGAAGAGACGAAAGGGAGAGTAGATCTAAAAGATACTCCCCTGACTGAGTGTGATGGTACTTTATGGGTGGATGGTTCATGTTTCAAACTCCCTAATGGTGACACGACTGCTGCATATGCTATCACGACTTTACACACGGTCGTGGAAACTGCATGAGTGCCACATAATTCGGCCCAAGCAGCAGAATTAATCGCCCTCACGAGAGCATGTGTGTTATCTGAAGGAATGAGAGTAAATATATACACAGATAGCCAGTACGCCTTTGGCGTGGCTCATAATTTTGGGCGTTTGTGTAAAGAGCGTGGGTTCCTGGCTTCGCATGGAGCTAAAATTCAGAATGGCAAGTTGGTGAATGATCTCCTTGAGTCACTGACCCTACCGTTGCAAGTTGCGATCATGAAATGCAGTGCGCACAGGAAAGTCACAGATGATGTTGGACGTGGGAATGCGTTTGGTGATGAGACGGCGAAAGAAACAGCACAGAATGTGAAGACTAGAATGTATGTTGCAGGCCCCGCAAGATGGGTTGACGATGTTGGGATGTGTGAGAACACAATAGAGAGCATGAAGTCGCTTCAAGCTGAAGCCACAGAGAAAGAGTTAAGCAAGTGGAGAGAAAGTATGGGTAAGTTGGACGAGAATGGTTGTTGGATTGATCTGACAGAACATAGGCGATGGTTGTTGCCTGACGCATATGTGCTCCCAGTGGTTACTATGGCACATAGTATGCTTGAAGTATAACCCTGGTAGGGGAACCCCAACTCCAGCTGGTCACTTTGCACCCCCCATCATGTCCATTCGAAGTTTTGAAGCTGGACTTTATTCACATGGAAAGATGCAACAACCTGAAATATGTACTGGTGGTTGTTTGTGCTTTCTCAAAATGGATAGAGGCTTATCCTCTGAAAGATAACACTGCCCTATCCACAGCCAAAGCCCTTGTGAAGGAATTTTTCCCTAGGTTTGGGATGCCAAGAATGGTGTGGTGTGATAATGGAAGTGAGTTTGTGGGTAAAGTGATGAAGAATGTATGTGAAGGGCTAGGGATAAAGCAGAAGTTCCATGCTGCAAATCACCCCCAATCAGCTGGACTAGTAGAACGCTACAATGGAGCCTTAAAGCTCAAGCTGGCCAAAATCCAGGCGAGCACCGGTCTTAAATGGCCTGACGCTCTGCCTTTAGCACTCCTGTCCACCAGAATGACCATACACTCACGAGTGGGACTTAGCCCTTACGAGGTCGTCTTTGGCCGCCCGGCCAACGTATGGGGTGTACCGAGGCCTACGAAGTTTAGTGAGATTGAGCATCCAGTACTACTCGATTACTTGTATGATTTGACTGTTAAACTGCGTGTTTTGCACCAACAGGTACATGATACTCTTCCCCAAGCTTCTGAACCTCCCGGACACCCTATCAACCCTGGCTCGTGGGTCCTGGTCCGAAATTTCCAGCGTAAGAGCAACGACGAGCCTCGCTGGATCGGCCCTCACCTTGTACTTCTGTCGACAAGGTCAGCGGTGCGAGTAAAAGGGAAGAAGCACTGGATCCATGGTACCCACTGCAAAGTAGTCCCCTTGCCTCTGCCATATGACCAGTGGGTCCAGGAGGGTATCGCCGACTCTGAGACAGACACTGTGCCTCGTTTTGTACCATTCAGTGACGCACGCCTAAAAGACACAGTTTCAAACCAAGAGAGTGACAATATTCTGCAAAAAGCTGTGCCACCATCAAATCGACTGGACACCACTGAGCCTGAACTTTTGTTTCAAGACCAAACAGCACCTGGCCGTCTCCGCTATAATTTGAGACCAAGACCCATGGACAAATAAAGATTTCCTTACTATTTCCTTTTTGACATTTTTTTTGCTCTCCCATCTGAAGGACTTTCTTGATTTTTGTTTTTCGAACCACCATCCGGGTTCTGCCGCAGGGTCGCGGTGCCAAGACTTTGGGGTACAGGCCGAAGACGCTAGGTCAACGGTTCTGGTTGGTCTAGGGCGTTTCCCTGGACTGACAGGCGTACTCCTTAGTAGAAGAAACTCATCCGCCGCGAGCGGCCCGATTAGAGGATGGAGTTTTTTAAGATGGAGAGACCCGTTGAGGAAATGAACTTCAAAGCAAGGATGTGTAGAATTGTAAAAACTAAATGTTTTGTATTTTTGTGCCTTTTTACACTGTGTAGTATCATGATGTTTATTGTAGGATTTGTGTTCTTCTCCGCTCAAAAGCCCATTGAACCCACCGAACAGCCTATACCTCTTTCTACTGCCTCCTCTCACTCTTTTCACCCTTTGCCTGAGCACGAACAGACCAGACGATCAGAGTTTGTAAATAACTCGTTTATCCAGCTCTTGCACCAGCACCAACTGGTAATGAATACGACCAATTGCTGGGTGTGCGGGTTAATGCCACATACCATTAACAAGGGTATTCCTTATTTGGTGCTGCCGTATAGTTACAATGGATCGTCATGGGCATTCCAGACCATGTTTCTCTATGCTCTAGATACGTACTCCCCTCGCCAACCGCGTTCCATTAGACCTATCACCAATAATAAGGCTTTGATGAAAGGAGTTGCTGATATGAGTAGGGATATTGATGCATACTCATCCATTCCCAAAGAAGAGCTGAGACCTTATGTAGGATGGAACGCGACGGGGTATAGTATTAGTCTGGGTGAAAGACAGCGAAAAATCTCATCTCCAATCTGGGTCGTACCCCACATGGGTCGGTTCTGCTTACAGGGTAATGGTCAGAATCCTAGAGCTCAACTGGGAAGAAGTGACTGTACTGAAACGTACACTTTCCCGTCACAGTTCTCCCCTGCGTTTTTGGCTGCCAAAGGCACATATTTCATCTGTAATGACCGAGCATATACATGGCTGCCCCCTGATTTCTCGGGCACATGTTATACTGCAAACTTGCTACCGCCTACATTTACTGCTGCCTCTGACTATCACAAGACCAGAGTTGTGAGAGGTGTGATTAGTAAGGAGGATACTGCCGGTCAGGAAGCGGGAGACTTCTTCTTGGGTTTCCTGCCGTTTTGGGGACCTATGGTCAATAGTAGGAACCTGAGACAGCTGACACGTGTGGTTGAATCCACTGTCAATGTAACGGCTGGTGCCCTTGGTAATCTGACAGCTGAGCTCCAAGCGGATCGCCTTATGACTTTGCAGAACCGCATGGTTCTAGACGTTATTCTCGCAGACCGCGGTGGGGTATGTAAGGTTATTCAATCTAGTTGTTGCATTTTCATACCAGATAACGCTCCAACAGTATATCAAGCCATCTCCAAACTCCATAAAATATCTGAATCCATACACGTGGATAAGGGAGATTGGTCACTGGTGGGGTGGTTCTGGGAATTGATATCTGCCTGGGGTTGGAAAGTTCTGATGGTCATTGGAATGATCTTAGCCATTCTTTTCCTGTTCTGTCTGTGTATACAGTGTGCTCCTACGATATGTGGCCTCTGTGCTACCTTATGTGTAAGGAAACCTGTATCGAGGGACGAGCTAAGTAATAGGATGATGCTACAGCAACATCTCCATGACTTCGTGAACATCGACCTGGACTCGGATTAAGATGAGTATAGTGATTGCCTATGTAAGGGCAAAAGGAGGGTCTGTCATACTTTAATATTCGGGACCGCGTAGGGGACAGGGCCCTACTCCTGTCCATCTTGGTATTAGCAAACCGCAAATGGTTAATGCGATATGTACGAGTGCTTTATATATCGTTCTAGCTATGAATGCACTGTGTACACGCTATTCTGCTTCACTACGCGGGTTCCATTTTGGAAGCAGTAGCCATCTTGTCATTGCCCTCACATAGGCTATAATGGAGTAAATACGGGCCTCACAGTACATGGGCTTCTCCTCTGACTTCTCTGTGACCTGGGCAGCTGGCTCTGCTGCCCCGGGTCAAACTGGTCTCACGAGCTCCCCTTCCTTCGTCCACCTGTGATTAGCATCAGGGCTTGACCCGTCATAAAACCCTTTCATTCTACACAATCCTCCGGCTAATCTCTTTCACACCTGCTTGTTCCTGCTTTATGACTTGTTTCCCGAAACAGGAGATGCTCATGTTTATTGGGGGGCCTATTGATATCAAATGTGGGATCTGAACCTTACTGTGTAAATCATTGTGGGCTGGCCGAACTGGAATGTGGGATGATCATCATGACTCTGCCTTTTCTTTGTAATGTACACTTATAATGGCCGTATCATAAAACCTAGGAATGTATGCTTGAGGCAAGAAAAAGGGTATTTAAGATGAAGTCCGTTCCTATGATTTTCAGCAGTCTCCTGAGAACATACACGCTGTTGTACTTCTAGGATACCTGTAATTGGTCTGCAGCCAATAAATGAATCTTTGACTTCACCCAGAAGACTCTGTGTTTCTGTAGGTCTGGAACAGGGTGAACCCAGAAGTCATAGGGTGTGTGCCCCTGCACCGCTGGGACTAAAATACCCAGTACTTCATCTTGTCAAAATGTTCACAGTAGGTCAAGATTGTACAACTATCAGAACCATTAAAATCATATTTAGATAACGACCTAACTTGCAATGAATCTCTGATTGAAAACACATCTAGCAGATAATATATACTATTCTATATCTTGATAGTGAAAAATAAATTAGCACACTTAATAATAAGACAATTATCAAACTTGCAATAGATGTGTATATAATGCATGGCAGTTGTAGTTGCGATAAGTCCAATTGGTCAGAGTTTGGCATTGTTTTCAATCTAACAGATAGTGGATAAAAAGATACTGTGAATAAAAGGAGAAAAAGATGAAAAATCTTATCTTACTAAAGTGTAGACCCAAAAGTGGAAAAAAGGGTAGGGACCCATATCGGAATAGCCATCTGTGGTAAATATTTAAATTACCTGTACTATTTTTTATGCGGTAAAGTCTAGTAAGAATAACTCAGTCAAAATAAGAGGCAGAATCCGTGGTATTAGAGGTTCTGAAAAGGACTTTATTCCTTACAAAGGAATTATGGTTCGAACCAGGCAGTCATATTCCATCACCACGAAGGTTCAGGAAGGGATCAGCAATACATTATTGACAAGTAACAATATATATATGAGAAGCATTGCATTAAGACAGATGCAGGAGGCGTAACAGCTGATAATACAGATAAGAATACACATACGTAATGAAAATAGGCGTAAATACAGGCGTATACTAGAAACGTCATTTAAAATGATGTCACAAGTGGGTGGATCCATAAGAGAATCCTGCAGTGTCAGCAGAAATATTTGGCAGAGATGCGCGCGCAGCCGCATGACGTGTGATTGACGTGTAACTAGAGGGTGAAGGGGAATTGACATTTAGCTCTACATGTGGAGACAGAAGTCTGGGGTGTCAGGACAACCTAGTCCTAAATCGTATCTAATATCTTGTGTTTAAGGAACTATATTATCTGGAAGGAAAGGTCTTCTCGGACAGATCCATTTCTATACTGACTGTTAGTGCGTGTACAGGCGTCTATGTGTCTACATGAGATGCGAGGGGGCAGGAATCTTCCCTGGTAACAAGGGCTATGAATTACTTGCATAAAGACAGCGAGGCCGGCCCCTTTGCTCGGTAGCTAGAAGGATGTTTACCTGAACTACTAGACAGGAATGCATCGGATGAGGAGCGGAGCAGATAACTTGAAGGCTGAATACAGTTTTTGGCAGGCAACAGGCCGCGTCAGGCACCGTTAGCCGCGCAGGGAGTAGGACAGAGTTCATGGATACAGATGCGGGTCCAGGCTGGAGCATTCAGAGGCAGAAGCAGGAAAAAGGCTCGATGGCAGAATTCAGGGCCTACCTTGCCAGAGCTGTAAAACGTAAAAAGTGTACCATATAAAGTCGGTGGCCAATCATACTTAGGAACGGAATATCTGGCCCATTCATGGCAGATATGAAAGAGTACATATTAACGTTGGACACGATTGTATTTGCGTCTTCATAGCTTGAAGTGGAGGGAACATACATGTACTTGTAGCATGTACATGGAGCCGTTGGGGTCTAAGATAGGGGACACAATTGACCATAAAAATTCATATTTCCTCATTCCCTCCTTGTCCCCTACGGACCCTCATGAAATATCCATCTTCATCAATCCATCAATCTGTTCATATAGCATCATTTGTTCTTCTTTCTTCTTCCGGGATCTTGAATGAAAATTTGAAGGCGGGATACACGATGTGGCACACAGACCACAAATCGCTGGCCCACATTGTAGACACAAGCAGCAACTGAATAGTATGAGAAAACCAATACCTAGGAAGGATAGGATCCTCCATCCCCAGGCTGACAACATGCTCCAGAGCCAACCGGACCAAGTCCAGGTGCCTGGGTTCTGATGTATCTGGCTTACGATTTTATGAAGTCGAGTTATGGCTTTATATACTGACGGCGCGTTTTCTGGTATGAAAACACAGCAACTTGATCCGATGATCCTACAAGCTCCGCCCCTATCGGCCAGAATGACGTCAAGGACAAGACGATTTTGAAGAACAACAATCCGCATCGCAGACTGCTCCTCTGTTAAGTTGCCTAAGGCGGAAGTAGTTTCATTCACTACTGCTTCAAGGGTTCTAGTTAATCTACGTATTAACTTACTATTAGTGACTGTACCTATGTAGGGAAAGAAACCTTTATTGAAATCTGTGTATTGCTCCCATGCTGTTTCGGTGTAGTCGACAATCGGGAGATCTCTCTGTTGTCTATTGTGTACTAAATGGGTGTTCCTATGATAATCAGGCGGGGCTAGGAAAACAGGTGGCAGAAGGAATGCAATATAACAGGTACCATCCCAATCTAGGGGTAGGCGTATGTATGCGGTGTGACCACAGATGAAGTAGGAGTGACGAGAAGCTCTAAATGTAGATTTGCCTTTATCACTGAATTTTATTACAGTGGTACATTTACTATGGCCCATGTGTATTGAACCATTCTTTCTTACACATAATTCGCCTCTAACTGGAAATACTGACATAGCGGGCAGGATTGGTGTAGCTTCGGATTCAACATTCAGGATCATGAGGTTAAGTGTAAAGTTACCTAATCCATATACTTCATTTTCTAGATCAGTTCCTGTTCTTTTGGGAAGTCCCTCCTTGTTAGGGTAGCAGATTTTAAGTAAAACTAGGTTCAGGTTTCCCCATACCCAGTTGTCTTGATAAACTACTGAATTTGAATCTAGGGAATTAATCAAACTAAACCATGCTCCACAGGAGCCATTGTGTGTGAATGGATACGGAAAGAGGGGCAGAACTCCTTTGTATTTCTGATAGGGAGGGAGTCGGCCACATATCCAACAATTTGTAGCATTGCTGGTCTGATGGGAATGATGTAACAAACTAATGAATGTGTTGTTGCGCAGCGCAGGTCTATAGGACAACTCATGCGGGGGTAATTCGCTAATAGAATGTTCGGCAGTAGCATTGAAAGCACGCTTGGAAATAGGGTAATACATGTGTAATAATATACTGGCAATGATAATCAGAAGACTTAGAAAAAACATAATTAACAATGTCACTATGCAGTGACCACGAAGTGATTTACAGTACGTCTGTTTCTTAAGCTGTTTCTGTCCATTTCTCTCTCTATTTCGGTCTAGAGGATACATGTCAGAAACAAATTCAACCGATTCACCTTGGAGAGGACTTAAACAATCGAATTGTCTGACTTGCTAGACCTTAGTTTCAGTTTATAGTTCTCCTTTCCAGTCTTTTCGACCAGGGGGAGTTTTGAGTCAGTCTGTGAGGGAATGTAGGGCTGAAAATTCAAGTCGGATGATAGTCCATGAAACTTTTTGATATGGCTCGAGTGCAACCACCCTTTACGTCCCTCAATCTTCACAGCTGTCCTTGTGGTCAATAAGACGAGTTTAGGTGACTGCCAGCGAGGCTCCAGCAGGTTCCTTCTGTCGAAGTTCCTCACCAGTACCAGGTCACCTGGAACCACTTCATGGGGCTTCACCTCAGTGTTATCGGGAAAAGCTGCAGCTACCTGTGAACGACAAGATTGTAGTGCAGACATCAAGGAAGCCAGGTAATCTGTCAGCATATTACAATCAACATCAGTTATTTTACGGGGAATAGGCGTCCCCCACATATTTGGTGGTCTACCGAAGATCACCTCATACGGGGATAGCCCTGTTCGAGAGTGTGCTACCATTCTCATGTAAAAGAGCGCAACTGGTAGAGCTACTATCCAGTCGACACCTTTTTCTCTACATACTTTGGACAGTCTAATTTTCAAAGTTTGATTATGCCGCTCCACGAGACCTGCTGCCTCGGGATGTCGAACACAGTGGTATTTCCATTGATAGCCTAACAAAAGTGAAACATGTTTCATTAGCTCGGATGAGAACGGTTGGCCATTATCTGAGTACACGATACGGGGCAAACCATACCGTGGGAAGAATTCTCGAACTAACTGTTTGGCAGTAGTCGGGGCAGTGTAATCTGAGACAGGATACGCCTCTGTCCACCGGGAAAGAGCGCATACAACTACGAGGACATATTTGAATCCTCGACAACGTTCCATCTGGATATAATCCATCTGGAGGACTTCAAAAGGGTGATCGGGGGGTTGAAATCCACCCTGGTCTACAGGTACGCCTTTTCCTGGATTGAACTGACAACAAATCATACAGGTACGTACTTTCTGTTTAGCTGCTGCTCGCAAGTGTTTATTGAACCAAATGTGTTGAATACTGTCTAGCATAGCTTTCTCTCCTAGGGGCGCTGGACTATGTATTGTGTTAATGATGACTTGAACCATTGAGTCGGGGAGAAACCATATAGATTTTCCCTTCGTCATCCATCCTTGATCCGTTTGGATCCCTCCTAATTCAGTCCATCTCTTTATTTCTTCTGGTGTAGCATGTGTCTGTATATCAATTACATCAAGGGCGGGATCCTTAACTGTCATGCAGTGTGTTGGTGTCGGAACTATTGTCTTTGTCGTGTCAGTTGGATGAATCTGATTCTGAGCAGTCTGTTTAGCTGTTCTGTCAGCTAGGTTGTTACCTTGAGAAATAACGTCAGTCACTTTTGTATGGGCTTTACACTTCATAATCGATATTGCAGTCGGCAGATGTATTGCATCTAACAGAGCTTGAATAAGGGGGCCGTGCTGGATGTGGGCACCGTGAGAAGTTAAATAACCTCTCTCTCGCCAAAGCACGCCGAAGTCATGGACGACTCCGAATGCATAACGTGAATCTGTGTATATGTTGACTTTCTTATTTTTGGCTTGAATACAGGCGTGTGTCAGAGCGATGAGCTCTGCTGCTTGAGCTGACAAGGTATCGATGCAATTTGTTTCAATAATTTCAGTGTCTGTTGTGACTGCATAAGCGGCCACTAACTCTCCTGTACTTGTTCTCATGCATGAACCATCTACATACAATGTCAGATCTGGGTCTGATAGTGGAATATCTGTCAAGTCTTGTCTGGGTTTCGTCGTAATAGTGATAACTTCAATACAATCATGTGCCAATGGGTCTGTTCCACTTAATGGCAAAAGTGTGGCAGGATTTAATGTACTACAACGTCTGATTTCTATGTGTGGCTGGAACAATGTCAATTCATAACCCGTCAGTCTTGCTATAGTCAAGTGTTGTGTCTGGGTCCGGTTCAAGAGAACCTCTACTGCATGTGGTACTTGTACTGTCAATTGATGTCCTAGCACTATGGCATCGCTTTGTCTGATTGCTAAAGCTGTTGCTGCGACTGATTTCAGGCACGCAGGAAGAGCCTGAGCTACGGGATCTAATGTACTAGAAAAATAAGCACATGGCTTGTGTGATCCTGCTTGTTCCTGCGTGAGTACTGACAAAGCAGTACCTTCACGTTCTGTGACAAAGAGTGTAAAACGTTTGCTGTAACATGGTGTTGCTAAAACAGGTGCTTGGCATAAAGCTTTCTTTAAGCTTTCAAAAGCTTGCATATGTTCCTGAGTCCAAGGGAGGACAGTCGATGTCGCTGCCTCCTGTGTTGTCAACTGAATGAGTGGTTTCGCTAGAAATGCATATTGAGGGATCCACTGCCTGCAGTACGAAGTGAGGCCTATGAATGCCCGTACCTCCTTTTGTGTCTTGGGTGGTGGCATGTTAACAATTAACTGGATACGGTCGGGTGTAAGCTGTCTTCCCCCCTTGGACAGCAAGTGCCCAAGGTACACAACTTGCTGGACACAGAATTGCAGCTTTGAAGGGGACACTTTGTGCCCCTTGTCGGCTAAGAAATGTAAAACCGTCAGTGATGCTTTTTCACATTCAGGTTCGCTTCGGGCGGTGATCAGCAGATCATCGACATATTGAAGCAGGGCAGTGTTAGCTGGCATGTGGATACTGTCAAGTTCTCTTTTCAGTGCTTGGCTATAGATGCTGGGGCTTTCTGTGAATCCTTGAGGTGCGCGTGTGAATTTAAAACTTCGTCCATTTAAACTGAATCCAAACAAATATTGGCTTTCCGGATCGATTGGGACGCTAAAGAAAGCGTTCTTGAGATCAATCACAGTAAAGAACGTTGCTTCTGAATCTATGGCTGTTAGCAATGAAGAGATATCTGGGACCACGGGGTATTGTGGTACAATGCATTTATTTAATTCTCGCAGATCAATAACTAATCTATATACTGGGGGTGCTTTTGGATCAGTTCGTTTAAGAATCGGAATTATCGGGGAATTACATACATTGGAGTCGGTTTCCACAACCACTCCTTGTGCAATGAGCTCGTCAATGATTTGCAGTAAAGCCACTACAGCATCTGGCGGTAACTTGTATTGTCGCATTCGTGGTAGTACCACTCCTATTTTGAGTGTGACTCGATATGGTGTAATGTGCATACAACCTACATCAGTGGGGCCTTGCGCCCATAAATGTGCAGGTAGATTCTTTAACCGGTGATCCATGTCTCTAGACACGTAGTGACCTTTAAAGTCACGCAAAAATAATCGTACTCCTTCCGGAGAACAGCATATTACAGCTCCTAGAGCCTTCAATGTTTTTATACCTAACAAGTTTTCTGGACATGATTTCGTAAGCAATAGATCTGTAGTCCGTGTTAACGGACCGACTGTGAATGCAAGCGGTTGTGATACTTCGTTAATAGTGGGCTTTCCTGAAAAACCAAGGGAAATATTTTGTGAGCCTGAGAGGGGTGCCCCTGGGACTTCGCTGTGACTGATAGTGGTTCTGCTTGCCCCTGTATCGAGTAGAAACTTTCTGTCTTTCCCTAATACTTGACTCTGTACGTAAGGACCTTCTTGATCTACGGGAACCTCAATAAGGGGTAGGCCAACTTCCCTCTCTAGGCTATTTCATGTGTAGCGCTGATACTCTGGGTAGTCGTTTTGTGCATACTGGTACATCTGTTGTGTCGTGTTTTGTGTTGCAGCAATAGGCTGTTGTTGTTGTTGTTGTGGTGCGGTCTGTTGTACCGCTGGCATAGGCTGTATATTCTGAGGTACTTGTGGTTGGATCTGATCCTGTCTAGGCGGACGTGGTCTCTCCTTCGTTATACCCGTAGAGATATTATGTTTTAAAACTGCGCAATCGTGTATATAATGACCTGGCTGTTTACAATATTTGCATGTCCCTCTAACAGGACCTACTGAATCATTGGACTGTGTCGTACCCTTTTTATGACCGTCAGCTGGAACTGACTGAGCAACAAGCATTTTCATTTTCGTGTCTTTCATACGTCTTTGTTCATGTTCTTGTTCTTCCCTAATTCTATTGTGATGATATTGTAACATTTGTAACATCTGTGACGGTGTGTTTCCTTGCCAGGTACTCTCGAATTTCAGTACTCTACTCTTAACTTGGGGCAGAGAATTTTCAACTAATTTTGTCACAAACAGATGTGGATACGACTCACTACTTGCTTTTATGCCACTATTAATACCAAAACATTTTTCAAATCGGGAATAGAAATCACTAGTGTCTTCATCTTGTTTTTGTTTACAGGCTGAGATTGCACCCCAGTCTTCCTTTTTCGTAGTTAATAAACGTGGTAGTACCTGCACTAATAATCCTGGTAATGCTGTAGTCCTTTCCCCAAGCCCTGAACCTGCAGCTCGGGCCTTTTCTTCGTTTTCTAACGCTGTCCAATCTATCTTTTGGTCTCCCACCTCCCATTCCTTTTCTTTGAGTTTCTCGTAAATACCGGCAGGTAATAGGACTTTTAATATTTTCATAATGTCAGGGTAAGTATACTCTCCCATGAGTAACATGTCTTTTATCTCACGGTGGAAACCTGCTGGGTCTTTGTCATGGCTAGGTACTACTTTCTTCATTTCTAATAATTCAATTTTAGTTATGGGCGCGTACACAAACACGCATTTAAAAATATTGTCCTCACCTCTGATTGGGTGTACTTCGCGTAAGGGATTCTGTCTGTCTATGTGATACGTTTTTCTTTCCAACTTGGGGGGAACTGAAACATGTTCTGGGCATACGAAGACAATGTATTGGTGTCGATATTCCAGAATTTCTTTAATTAAGTCAGTACCTGAACCTCTCCATTTGTTCGTGAGTAATTCTATCAGTATATCAGGTAGAGGACCAGGATCGGAGTATTGGCTTCTATATAATATAAGGAGGTGTTGTATCATGTATATACCAGCTAAACGCTGTTCGTCTGGGGTAAGGTTCAAAAACGTGTGTGCTAGCGCATCATCACTGTATTTTTCAGAACTGTCAGCCCATTGTACTGCTGACCTGGCTAATTCTTGTTCATCCATGGAATCGAGCATATGATACCCCCTTCGGTCTCGGAGTAATTTATCAGCAGCCTGGAATAAGTGTTCAGAGGACTTCGTATTTAGCATAGGGGCTTGAAAATGTCTGTTGTCTGGACGTATCGGACGTATCGGATCATTAAAGTATCTGGTATTGTTACAAGATCTTCCCCTACCTACATAAGCTATCGTTTCTAATAGTCCTGTGGGCATTTATGATTCTTCCTCCTCCTCTCCCTCTGATTCAGTTTTGTCTGCCTCCAATCTGGCTTTATGTATTCGTTCTACTTCTTTGCGTATGTTTCGGCACATAGCTACCATACATGTCTGTTTATCATGTTTTCCCTCTGATATATTCTGACCCCATCTGGTAAGTACTTGCATTTCATCCTGATCTACCTCGGACCTATCTCTGTCTCTGATCAAGCAGTTTATGAAGAAACGTAACAGTTGTCTCTGTATATCCGCTTTCTGGTATTCCATGGCTTCGTCAATACTTTCAGGGCCTTGCCCTGTTTGGATAAAGCGATATATATTGTCTAAATGTTTAATCTTTCCTGGTAGCGTCGTTAAATATAGTGAAGCTCGTCGTATACGTAGTGATGATAGCAGCATTCTATCATTTTTACCGGGCACTGGATCATATCTACAATCTATAAGATGTTCTTTAAACATGTCGGACGTTGCTATTTGCTAAATCTCTAAGAGACGATTTACTTCGTGACGGTGGCGTGGCAAAAACTGCTGTCGCACCTTCTGAGGTGCTAGGCACGAAAGGATTTGTGGGATGTAAGGTAGAAACTGTGGATGCAGGAAAAGCAGTGGAAACAGATGGACCTGTTGGATTGTGCGGAGGAGTTTGTTGTTGCGGATGTGGGGGCAGATGATCTCGGTGTTGAGCATCATCGACAGGTGGCGTGTGTGGTGGATCATTAACATATTCGGGAGCTACATCGTCTAAATAGGAGGAAAGGAAAATAACTTTCGCGGTCTTGGGATGTGCTTTAGTCGGGAGTAATGGGGGTGGCAAATCTTTCGGTATTTCCGGGGTGGCCTTGGGTAAACCCTCGGCCAGAAGAGGATACATACCATTCATAAAAGTGTTTCGTTGTCTGTCTACTTGTTCTGATTTTACTCGAATACCTTCCTCAACTAATACGTTTTCTCGGGCTTTATTTGAGTTCTCCCTACTTTTCTCTTCCAGTCTGAGCGCTTTCTCTGTGCGCCTATGCGATTCTTTACGCCATAATTCAATGGCATCTTTCTGTGACTGTCTGGCTTTCTTTTTCCATAATTCTTCTTCTACTCTTATGATGCATTCTGCATCCCATGTCCCAGCTGCGGGCCATCTCTGACTTTCTGCTAGATCCTTGGTGTAGTCCACCCATAAGTCAAGATATAATACGGCATCTAGGCCATGTTTATGATACATAAAATACCCTGGAGTGTCCCTAGGTGGAATGGGAACAGCTTCTTCGAGTACTCCTTTTCTAGTTTTGATCTGTCTTAATTTTGAAAAGAACGGCATCTTTAAACCTTGCTACTTGATTCTTACTCGAACTGGACTTGAACACAATTAATACGATAAACACAATAATGAATACTCATTCATACCACAATTATTAAACATATTAAAACATTTAACATTTAACGAACAATGATAATTAGAAGAAAACTAGTTACTGACATAATCCTAATACTAGATAATACTGAATTATATATATGAACATACTGGATATACTGCTAAACAGTACAGATACACTGCTAAAACAGTGCAGACCGGATCTGTGTACCCAAACCCGTCAGGACCGGCACAAATTAATGTGCACGTCTAAATGCCTCCCCGGCAACGGTACTCACCGGGTAGCGCGGAACGGAAGGCCTCGGAACTGAACTGAACTGGACCGGACTGGACTCGACTCGACTCGGAACTTCGGAACCTGGTGGGCCTCTGTATACCTCGGATCTTGCTCTCTCAGCTAGGCTCTGGTCGGGATACTTCGCACTTCTCACCGCCTCGTCTGGGTGTTGATCGCAGCCTCAGTCACCCCCGCTTGGCCGGAGGGAGATACAGGAAATCCTGTGGGTACGCGTTTTTTGTCCGTTCAGCTGTGGCAGGGGACCGGGCCTGCAACGCACCTCCGGCGCGTGAGATGAGAAAGTGTCCCTGTTCGGGCGCCAATTTATGTGGTAAATATTTAAATTACCTGTACTATTTTTTATGCGGTAAAGTCTAGTAAGAATAACTCAGTCAAAATAAGAGGCAGAATCCGTGGTATTAGAGGTTCTGAAAAGGACTTTATTCCTTACAAAGGAATTATGGTTCGAACCAGGCAGTCATATTCCATCACCACGAAGGTTCAGGAAGGGATCAGCAATACATTATTGACAAGTAACAATATATATATGAGAAGCATTGCATTAAGACAGATGCAGGAGGCGTAACAGCTGATAATACAGATAAGAATACACATACGTAATGAAAATAGGCGTAAATACAGGCGTATACTAGAAACGTCATTTAAAATGATGTCACAAGTGGGTGGATCCATAAGAGAATCCTGCAGTGTCAGCAGAAATATTTGGCAGAGATGCGCGCGCAGCCGCATGACGTGTGATTGACGTGTAACTAGAGGGTGAAGGGGAATTGACATTTAGCTCTACATGTGGAGACAGAAGTCTGGGGTGTCAGGACAACCTAGTCCTAAATCGTATCTAATATCTTGTGTTTAAGGAACTATATTATCTGGAAGGAAAGGTCTTCTCGGACAGATCCATTTCTATACTGACTGTTAGTGCGTGTACAGGCGTCTATGTGTCTACATGAGATGCGAGGGGGCAGGAATCTTCCCTGGTAACAAGGGCTATGAATTACTTGCATAAAGACAGCGAGGCCGGCCCCTTTGCTCGGTAGCTAGAAGGATGTTTACCTGAACTACTAGACAGGAATGCATCGGATGAGGAGCGGAGCAGATAACTTGAAGGCTGAATACAGTTTTTGGCAGGCAACAGGCCGCGTCAGGCACCGTTAGCCGCGCAGGGAGTAGGACAGAGTTCATGGATACAGATGCGGGTCCAGGCTGGAGCATTCAGAGGCAGAAGCAGGAAAAAGGCTCGATGGCAGAATTCAGGGCCTACCTTGCCAGAGCTGTAAAACGTAAAAAGTGTACCATATAAAGTCGGTGGCCAATCATACTTAGGAACGGAATATCTGGCCCATTCATGGCAGATATGAAAGAGTACATATTAACGTTGGACACGATTGTATTTGCGTCTTCATAGCTTGAAGTGGAGGGAACATACATGTACTTGTAGCATGTACATGGAGCCGTTGGGGTCTAAGATAGGGGACGCAATTGACCATAAAAAATCATATTTCCTCACATCCCAGGATACCGGGAATCCCTTCCTTTCTTCCTGTGATAGAAATGAGAAAGAAAATTGATTAAAATTATTCTTCAAGTTCTACCGTATAGTAAATATTTACACTAATAGAACCAATTAAAAGTTTGAACTTAATTAATGGATGGTACAGATTACGGGGGGAAATTAATCTTAATCTTATTAGAAGAGATGTTAATCTTCATACAGATGGGTACTTAATTCTTCATCAAGATTGTGCCCTGCTGGATATTTAGTTTCGAGGTTCAGTATCCATCTTGATTCCTGTTTACGCAACTTAAGCACTCTGTTACCTCCTCTAGCATGATTGTGTACCTGTTCTATGATGAAATAGCTAAGTAAAGGCTCTGGTTGGCACTCGGTTCAGACGGCATTATACGTGACTCCCGATATATTGCTTTTTGGGAGACCCATTACACAATCCTTTCTTTTGAATAAATAGCGGCAACAGCAACCTCCAATTGCAATAGGAGGGGGAGAACTGCCAACTTGACAACATCAGTGGATGTAGTTATCAACAACTTACAGAACTTTATCGACTCGATTTTCCACTTACTTTAATGGATGAAGAAACGGAGAGGAGGGCAGCGGCCCAAACATTACTCGCAAGGGCACCTGGGAAAAGCATAAGTCCTTTAACACAATCACAACAACAAGATTCCTCACTTAATGCGAAGTTGAGAAGACTGGAAAAATTAAAAAAATCAGAGACTGCTAAATGGTGGGAAGCGGTATCTTTACAAGACTATGTAGATAAAAACATGATCCCACGTGGTCTGCGTATATATATTATGCCGTCCTATGAATCACCAAACCCGCGTATGTTAGATGATTGGGCAGAAAACTCTGCGAATAGTTCAAGAAATATGCTGAACATCCTCATTAAATATGCTTGGGAAGATAGAGCAAATCTATTAACAGAATTAACGACACTGGAAGACGAACTAAAAAATTACAAAGAACAAGACGTCATCAAGAAATTTAAAGACGATCTTAAACCCAAATTGAAACAACATGAGGACGACATAAAACATCGCAAACAGCGCAAACTCCATAGAGACTGCGTCGACTATGAAACAGGACGCATTTTGACATATAGTCATAAGTATGACTATTTGTATGAAGAACAACCCAAACAACATGAAGAAGATACTGCAGCCCAGATAAGAACTGAATCTATCATTATAGAAACAAGTGAATCTGACAGTGATGTATCTACTAACACTGCAAGTTCAATTCCGGAAAGACAAACAGCTCTGAAAACGGCAACTTTTTTAGACGAGTTCCGTGTCCTCAGGAGAGGCCGTCAAACATCGAGAGAGACACCAACTCCGCCAGTTCAGGGACGGGGAAGAGCACAGAGAGGCAGAGGCAGAGGAAGAGGAAGAGGCAGGGGAGGAGCAAACAGAGGAGGAAACGAAAGAAACAACAGGAACAGAAACGACAACATCAAGGAGTCCATGGGAAACAAATTGGCAGACTCCAGAAAACAACTATGATGGATCCAGAAATGGTAAACAAAACTATCATTAATTTCACAGAACGCCCACTTTCCTTCTTTGAAAAGAAAACGTTATGTCTAGGCTTAACCTTTTGCCCAACCCAGATTTTTAACTATTCAGAAACTCGTGTAGATCTATACAAATTTGTAAGAAAAATTAAATTGAAAAAATGGCATAGACTGAAAGGATCTAACACGAGGAATGATACTACTTTTGATTCAACAAGCAATATACATGATGAATTGAAAATAGCTGATGCCACAACTCTTCAAACTATGCACGATCTAGCAAATAATGATCTATCCTTGACAGCCACTCAAGATATTGGTAATGACTTGGATGTAACCATTGATCAAGCGGCACATACTAAATTTAAGCCTAAATCCATTTTCTATCCAAATTTGCCTCATGATAACATAGATAGTTTTCATGATGTAGTAACCAAGTCATTGCAAAAACTCAAACATCAAAAGTTTATTCCATCAAAATTTAATCTATCGAAAAATGAAAAAGAAGTAATCAAGTCTCTAGCCGATGATACTGACATTGTTATCCGCCCAGCTGACAAAGGAGGGAACATTGTGTTATGGAAAAGAGAATCATATATCCACGAAGCATTACGACAACTAAATGATTCTGATTTTTATGCTAAGATCAACTTTGACGTATATAATCAGAGTATCATCGACACATGGGAAGATTTAAAAAAGTGGGAACAAGATGGTCTCTTAACTTGGGAGGAATACTGTTTTCTTAAGCGGGATTACCCTAAGATGCCCATTTTGTATTTGTTGCCTAAAGTACATAAAGACTCCACTAATCCACCAGGGAGACCTATAGTTTCGTCCATTGGCAGTACTTTAGAAAATGTGTCAAAATATGTAGATCATTTTCTAAGAGACTATGTTTCTGCTTTACCATCTCATGTTAAAGACACCAAAGATTTTTTGTGCAAACTTAGTGATACAACTTGGAACAACACCGATCTGATGATAACTCTTGATGTGAACTCATTGTACACGATAATAGAACATGAACAGGGCATAGAAGCATGTTTTCATTTCCTAAAAAATAGATCGATAAAATATCTGGAACATACAAAAATGATTACCAGAATGATGAGACAATGTCTAGAAAGGAATATTTTTATGTTCAACGGTACCATCTTTAGACAAACACGAGGTACCGCGATGGGAACTTGTTTTGCCCCAAGTTTTGCCAACTTGTTTCTAGGCAAATGGGAAGAGGACATTCGATCTGATGCCAACTTGACCGCGGAATTTTCCAAGGTAAAAGTTTGGCTCAGATACATTGACGATCTTTTCATAATCTGGTCAGGCAGTGAAGAAACAGCTATTCAGTTTGTAGAGAAACTTAATAACAACAACTATAACATCCACCTGACAGTCAATATGAACCGTCATCAGATTGAATTTCTCGATCTAATGATAACAGCTCAAGACGGTACTCTTCATACTAGTCTCTTTCGAAAAACTACCGCTGGTAACACTCTGCTTCATGCCCTCAGCAGCCACCCTGATAATTTAAAATGGAGTATTCCATACGGCGAGCTGCTGAGAGCAAGAAGAAATTGTAGCACAGAAGCGGCATTTACGAATGAAAAAAACATCATGATTGAAAGATTTCTCAACAGAGGTTATCCCAAATGGGTACTCAACAAAGCATTGACCAAAATTGCTTCAGTTGACAGGCTATCCACATTGACATCACGTGAAGACAATTGTACCGATGAGGATCTTACAGATCTAGAAACTAGAGTCATCTTGACTTTTAACAACAGTTCCAAACAGGTACAAAAAATATTAGCTGACAAATGGGATATCCTCACAAGCGATCCTATTATAGGACAAACAATGAAAAAGAGACCTAGTATAACCTACCGAAAAAGCCGAAGTTTCAGAGACATACTTGTGCACAATGACATAACTCAGACACCATCTAGAGGGGAACATAAGTTGAAAGGTTTCTTTCCCTGTGGGCACTGTAGAGCCTGTCATAATAGCCACATGGTACAAGAATTCACCATACCTGGTCAGGACAAACCCAAACGCATCAATCAATTTCTTACTTGTAGCACCCCGTTTATCATATATGTCTTAGAATGCCCATGCAAACTTAGATATGTGGGGAGCACTACATTTATGGCCAAAAAACGAATACAGGAACATCTACGTGCCATAAACAAAAAAGATTTTCATTACCCCATAGCTCGGCATTTCCAAGAATTTCATCTGTCTAATAGCTCTTTACTTAGCTATTTCATCATAGAACAGGTACACAATCATGCTAGAGGAGGTAACAGAGTGCTTAAGTTGCGTAAACAGGAATCAAGATGGATACTGAACCTCGAAACTAAATATCCAGCAGGGCACAATCTTGATGAAGAATTAAGTACCCATCTGTATGAAGATTAACATCTCTTCTAATAAGATTAAGATTAATTTCCCCCCGTAATCTGTACCATCCATTAATTAAGTTCAAACTTTTAATTGGTTCTATTAGTGTAAATATTTACTATACGGTAGAACTTGAAGAATAATTTTTAATCAATTTTCTTTCTCATTTCTATCACAGGAAGAAAGGAAGGGATTCCCGGTATCCTGGGATGGCTATTCCGATATGGGTCCCTACCCTTTTTTCCACTTTTGGGTCTACACTTTAGTAAGATAAGATTTTTCATCTTTTTCTCCTTTTATTCACAGTATCTTTTTATCCACTATCTGTTAAATTGAAAACAATGCCAAACTCTGACCAATTGGACTTATCGCAACTACAACTGCCATGCATTATATACACATCTATTGCAAGTTGGATTATTGTCTTATTATTAAGTGTGCTAATTTATTTTTCACTATCAAGATATAGAATAGTATATATTATCTGCTAGATGTGTTTTCAATCAGAGATTCATTGCAAGTTAGGTCGTTATCTAAATATGATTTTAATGGTTCTGATAGTTGTACAATCTTGACCTACTGTGAACATTTTGACAAGATATACTAAATCTGACATGAGCAACCACTATGGTGCATTAAATTTAATCTAACATATCATTATTTAGATGTATACACCAGTACTTGTCGATATATTACCATCATGAGATGAACAGGTATTTATAAGTAACGATATCAACCTCTTATCATGAACCACTATTGGTGCATTAGTTTATATTTACCACACCACTATTAGGTGATTACATTTGCAGCGTTCGTATGTTACTATCGTCTCTAATATATATGTAATAATGAGAGTATGGTAAAAGAACGTATCTCGGTTGGCATATGATCATTTATATCATTATCCAGTAGAATTCTTTTCCTTTTTATATGATATTCAGCATTCAAGCATATTAATTATTTTATGTACACATGTGTTCAGAACCTATATATTGTAACACTATAAACACGACCATTATATCTCACCATTCCAATATGGCCGCGATGTTAGTCACAGTGATTCAGCATTTACGCTGCAAATAACTTTCTTTTGTGTCAATTGTTTTGCTATTTATGGTTTCAAAACTTTATTGCAAATTGTGTGATCAAGACAGCCGTTGCTGTCGAAACGCGTTACCGATTAAACCTGTAACTTGGCGTTATCTCCTGAGTGTGCGTGTTATCTGTTCTACGAATTTGGGATTATTACGGCCGGAGGCTTCGCCGGCATCAGCACCAGCTGTCCATGGGCCCGGGTATCCAGAAAGAAGCAAGTTTGGCAAACATATATATATATATAACATTCCATCCAAGCCAACATGGATTTAGTAAAGGCAACCCCTGATGTGTTTAGCTGTTCTTATCAATTTTTTCATAGAGGTATATCTCTGGCCAGACACAAGGGAGCACCTGGTATAAGTCAGCACAGTACACAAACTAAATGATGCAAAAAATGAACAAAGAGACTCAGTGTAGTTCCCAGGTTTAGGTAGAGAGCAGCTCCTACATTGGGTACACCGCTACATCAGGGACACTCTTAGCTCATTGTGGGTGGTACTGTGCTAATCCCATGCCTAAAGCCCTTGCTAGAAAAACAGACATTGAGGTGAGCCCATTCAGAGTGTCACAGGTGTTTCAGGGTGCTCTATTTAGGAGCTGTTCTCCACCTAAACTCGGGAACTACCCAGAGTTCATTACTTTGTTTTTTTCCATGATTAATGCAATACTCTCTAAGCTTGAAGGTGTACTGTTATATATATATATATATATATACAAATATATATATACACATTACCTACTGGCGGTCGCCAGTAGGTAGTTATAGTTAGGACCCTCTTACCATAGGAAATCCGCAACATTCTATTTTGAATAACTTTGTCGCCGGTCGACGAATCCTCGCAAAAGTTTCAAAATAGGTGGGGCGCTACGCTCCGCTCCTACCCTGAAAGTCTCGGGGGGATTCGTCAAGCGGGGGCTGAGAAAAAAGGGGGGTCCCAAAACGCGTTTTTCCCATGCATTTTTCCATAGGACCTTTAGACACAGCTACAGCCCGAACGGCTGAACAGAGTTACGTGAAATTTGGCAGAGAGGTAGTCCTCAGGTTAAGGAAGTGCCTTTTGTAGGTCTGGTGTAAATCTGTTCAGTAGTTCCTGAGAAAATAGCATTTAAATCAATATATATATCTGAGCCAGCTTACGGTGCGCTTACCGTGCGCTTACGGTAAGCTTACCGTACGCGTACGGTGACGTGCACGAGCGTGATTCTGATTGGCTGTTAGATCTTAGTAAACATTCGAATCGGTCGAAACCAGGAAGCGGCGGCCGCCATTTTGTGTGTTTCACACAGATAAAAAAAGGGTGATAACTTGAAAAGGGGGCAAGGAAGAGAGTTACAGACCCCCTAACATTTGAAAGGGGGTCAAAGAAGGACAGAAAAGTACAAAAAATTTTTTATTAATTTTAAAAAAAATCGCGGGGTACGCGTACGGTAAGCTTACGGTAAGCTTACCGTACGCGTACGGTAGAAAAAAAAAAAAAAGAGAAATAAAATTCAGATTTAAGTGTTTAGATATTAGGGGGCTCTAAAAAGAGCCGTTGTGTTTATGAAGTGATTTGATTTTTTAGTGGTACCTACAAGTAAGTACCGATGCAGAGTCTAAGGTTCAAGAGGAATACTCTGTTCCCTTCATCAGTGAAGTGTACACCATCTCCTCTATAAATGTCTTGCATGTCGTAA
This sequence comes from Triturus cristatus, assembly GCF_964204655.1. NCBI lineage: Eukaryota > Metazoa > Chordata > Amphibia > Caudata > Salamandridae > Triturus > Triturus cristatus. The sequence continues at coordinate 415,144,208 of NC_140579.1, forward strand.
CGCAAGTTGTTGTGGTAAATGGAACCCATACCATAGTCTCGGAGTAAAGCAGAAACAGATTTGTTGACGTGCTTTCTTGCTTTGTCAATCTGCGGACAAAAATGATTGGACCAGTTCCATTTTTGCCTTTGGCATATGTTAGAATACACAAAGGCAGTTTTAGGGAAAAGTGAAAACAGTTGTGCAAAGGTCTCCTTCATAAGCATTTCCAGACCTACCCCAGTCAAAGTGGCTAGGTCATTGCCACCACAGAGCACTATTATGAGGTCAGGGTGTTGGATTTGCATGAAGGATTTCACCAATGGCATCAATTGGTGCCACTGTAACCCTCTCTGACCAATCCATTTAATGTCTACATTTGGCAAAGCAAGGTCTCTCACCATACCTGTTTTCTCAGCATACTTTTCACTCCAGAAGACATAGCTGTGCCCTACAATCCACACTGTGAACATCTTAAAAGGAGAACTGGATGCACTCAGGAGGTGTCTTTCAGTAGAATGGGAAAAAAAAATGAAAGACAGTTTGGAAATGGAGGCATACATATTTTTTTTTTAAAAAAGAACTGATTGGCTGTTTCATACCATTCTACACTAAAAACTAGGCTGTATGTGTAAATTTATAGAAGCATGTTTTGTATTGGTACAGAAAAATGTGTTACCAAAGAACAGTACTATGGATTTGCTGTTAGGTTTGAAAAGTCAAGCACTCCTGCTCTTTGGAAATGAAACATTGTGTGGTGAACTTCTGACCTAACTCTACACAGCAGTGTTTCAAGACCAGTTGCTATGGTAGCAGGCAGAAGTCAAGTTGGGGGAAGGTTACTAGGCTGAAGTCAAGTTGGGGGAAGGGTACTTTTGGAAAAGGGTTGGTTTTCAACCAATAGAAATGTGTGATTACATTTGAAAAAAAGGGGGAAGCACTGAGATTTGAAATTAACATGTATATGTGTGGAAAAAGAGAGGGAAACATTGCCATTATCTGGTTCTGCTGAGAGGAGAGAGGTGTACAGAACAGAGATCCTGGCTCTGATAATCTGCTGTTTGAGTGCCACATTTCTTTCACAACTAACTAATTTTAAAGGTGAGTTATGAGTTTGAGAGGGGATGTATATGGTAAATTAAGAAATGAAAAATAGAATTGGAATTCCTTTTGTTGAAGATGTGTTTATCGTTTTGTGTTTTGGGAGAAATTTAGATGTGAGGAACATGTAAAATAATATGGACTATGTTTTCACCATAAAATAAGGTGTACTGGTATAAATGAGGAATACTTTTAGGGTTTGAGGTTGCAGTCAGTAATGCAAATACATTCAGCATCACTAACGCTGGTTGCCTTTGCTGGAGTGTAGTCAGTCACCCAGGTTACACATGTTTCTGGTCTCAAAAAGCTGTTTGGACATGTGCTTTTTTAAGAATCTGAAAAGTGGATTAAAAATGTGTCAGACTGTAAAAGTACTTATCACTTGCAAAAAAAAAGAGTAGTAAGTGTGCTTTCAAATTGGCAAAGAAATGTCGTTTTCTGACTAATATGAAACCATGACTCTGTGTGCAAAGAGGAATTATAGACAGAGATTTATTGCGTATTACTCTGGTAATTTTACATTTGCATTAGATGGAAAGGGGGAGCTATTTTTTCTGCAGAAGCAGACTCTTAGCACACACCCAGCTGCTTATCCTTTGGAATCATGCATAGTATTCACAACCGAGTGGGGTTTGAGGTTGCAGTCAGTAATGCAAATACATTCAGCATCACTAAGGCTGGTTGCCCTTGCTGGAGTGTAGTCAGTCACCCAGGTTACACATGTTTCTGGTCTGAAAAAGCTGTTTGGACATGTGCTTTTTTAAGAATCTGAAAAGTGGATTCAAAATGTGTCAGACTGTAAAAGTACTTTTCACTTGCAAAAAAAAGAGTAGTAAGTGTGCTTTCCATTTGGCAAAGAAATTTCGTTTTCAGCCTAATTTTAAACCATGACTCTGTGTGCAAAGAGGAATTATAGACAGAGATTTATTGCGTATTACTCTGGTAATTTTACAGTTACATTAGTAGGAAAGGGGCAGCTATTTTTCTGCAGAAGCAGACTCTTAGAACACACCCAGGTGCTTATCTTGTAGAATCATGCACAGTATTCACAACCGAGTGGGGTTTGAGGTTGCAGTCAGTAATGCAAATACATTCAGCATCACTAAGGCTGGTTGCCCTTGCTGGAGTGTTGTCAGTCACCCAGGTTACACATGTTTCTGGTCTGAAAAAGCTGTTTGGACATGTGCTTTTTTAAGAATCTGAAAAGTGGATTCAAAATGTGTCAGACTGTAAAAGTACTTTTCACTTGCAAAAAAAAAGAGTAGTAAGTGTGCTTTCAAATTGGCAAAGAAATTTCGTTTTCTGACTAATATCAAAGCATGACTCTGTGTGCAAAGAGGAATTACAGACAGAGATTTATTGCGTATTACTCTGGTAATTTTACATTTGCATTAGATGGAAAGGGGGAGCTATTTTTTTCTGCAGAAGCAGACTCTTAGCACACACCCAGCTGCTTATCCTGTGAAATCATGCACAGTATTAACAACCGAGTGGGGTTTGAGGTTGCAGTCAGTAATGCAAAAACATTCAGCATCACTAAGGCTGGTTGCCCTTGCTGGAGTGTAGTCAGTCACCCAGGTTACAGATGTTGCTGGTCTCAAAAAGCTGTTTGGACATGTGCTTTTTTCAGAATCTGAAAAGTGGATTCAAAATGTGTCAGACTGTAAAAGTACTTATCACTTGCCAAAAAAACAGTAGGAAGTGTGCTTTCCAATTGGCAAAGAAATTTCGTTTTCTGACTAATTTCAAACCATGACTCTGTGTGCACACAGGAATTGTTTTTAGATATTTAATTTGTGAAGGTGTTATTGTGATTTTCACTTGTAGGAAAGGGGTACATAGTATTTTAAGATTTGAAAAGATCATAAACAATGTAGTAATATATTTAAATAAAATAAAGGAATTTTTTTTTAGTTTTTTTCAGGTATTGCTGAAGAGCAGTGAACAAAATTTAAGATGCCTACAAAATTCAGACTAAGGAAAAACCACAAAAAAAAACTATATTTGAAGACAACTGGAGGACCTAAGTTAGTTGGAGATGCTCATGTTGGGAAAAAGAGAAAGTCTTCTGGTAAGCAGAAAAAATTTTTTTTAAACAACATCTTCAAAAAAAGGAAAAATGTACAAAATGTCTGTACTGGAAAGAATGTTTTAAATAGAAAACAACAGGAAAAAATTGAGCATTTAGTTAATGCAAATATACCTTCAGAAACAATAAAGATTAACTTAAAAAGAAAAACAGCGTTTAAAGAGATTCGTAGAAAAATGTTGCAGAGAAGAGTTATGTCCAATTTGATAAAGGATGTGAAGAAATATAAGAAAAAGGCTAAATTTTATAAGAGAAAAAAAGAAATTGAAGCCATTGCAGCAAAGGCATTAGAATTAAAAAGGAAACTATTCATTTTAATTTTGAATAGGATGCGTACATTAGATAAAATGGTCAATGTACTGAAATCACAAAGCAAAAAGAAAAGACTAGTGAAAAGAACAAACTTTTGTAAAGTGTTTTTAGGAGAATGGATGCATAGTTCAAGTAGTGAACCTTTTTTTAATGAAGAGAGTTATTTTCAAAGTAATAGTTTGCTGCATGCAGTTGACACCAGAGGTCGTGCTTATGAAGTGAAAAATGGTTGTATAATGGAGAAGGAGAAAATGGTTCCAAGAGATGAGGTACAAGTGATGGCGGATGAGGCTATGGGGAGACGTCCTAAAGCCCCAGTGTACGCTTGGAATTGTAGTAGTATTTGCACTGTGCGTCAGGAATCTATTGATAAATTTCGTGAGTTTCTGAGAGAATATAGTAAAAAAAGTGTTAAACAGAAGATTAAGGTGCTTCAAAGTCTAGATCCATGCAGAGTGAGAGAGAATACTGGTTTGCAGGGTCATTCTCTGGCTTGTCTATCTAGAAAAGTGTGTAAAAGTGTTTTTCATCATTTTAGGATGCTGGCTGTTCATCATACGGAAATGAGAAAGTTTGTGAGACGGTTGTATTTTGCTAAAAGTCCAGCAATAAAGTTAGATGAATTGAATAGGGCTCTGTTCCGTTGATCGGTATCAGATGTAGAGAAGGTTACTGATGAAATTCAGTTTTGTTACTTTGGTCCTGAACAAGACAGTGCAGAAAAGGACACAGTAAATGAGGAAGAAGTGGAAGAGAATGTAGAACCCTCTGTAAGTAAGACATTTAATGATCACATAACAAAATTTGCAATAATCTCTAATGAAAGACCAAATATTACTTGTATTTGTTGCCGCAGAACTCATTATAGAAAACAAACCAGGAATGTTGATCTCTACAGAAAAAGTGAAAATGAAGATAATTATAAGTGGAAGGATTTTGCCACATATATATTTCTTGAAAATTGTTTTGAATTGGGTGAAGATCAGCGTATTTGTAAATACTGTTACAACAAGTTAGAGGAAAATAGAATGCCGACCAGAGCTGCACATAATAATTTAGAATTGGATGCTATTCCTGCCGAACTTTCTGAATTAAATACATATGAGTCTATACTTATTCAATGTGTTCATCCGTTCCAGACCATAGTACGTATGGAGCCCAAAACTGGTAAATTACCTCCTTCAGATTTACTGAGAGGTTTAAAAGGTAGCGTGGTGTATTTGCCCTTGGATTTGAAAAAAAATATGGAAACTATTGATGCAGATACTTTGGAAACTGAACCATTAGTTATTCTGGTTAATGGTGTACCTACAAAGAATAAGAAGATTTGGCAGGAGCTGGTAGATGTACGGAAAGTACAAAGAGCAAATTTGTATTTGAAAAGGAATAACAAATGGTATGAATCAATTTATATAGAAGAAGAAGAAGAAGATTTACAAGAAGACACAGAAACACCAACTGGACAAATTGAAAAAGTGGACAAGTCAAAGGAAGAAGAAATTTATGAACATTTTAGCATACATCCTCTTCATTCAAAAGAAGTTATGGGAGACAATATTGATCTGTTTCAGATGAAGAAAGCAAAAGGAACTCCCGTGAGTGTATGGGAGGAGAGCTTGGAAGCTCGATGTTTTCCCCAGCTGTTTCCTACAGGAAAAGGAGGACGATACGATGAACGTCCAGAACAGATTCCAGCTTCTGAGTATCGAACTACAAGACTATATGCAGAAGATCCCAGATTTCGACAAAGTATTCCTTATTTGTTCCATCTTTTATTTGAAAGCGACTTGTCTGCATTATCATATGCAGTAAATCACATTTTAAAAAGTGGAGTACATTTACAAAATGTGTCTGCTAAGGATTTTATGGAGAAAGTGCAGCACCGAGATGATCATTTGGAAACACAACTGATCAATCTGATGGCTTGTCAGCGTGGGACAAATGAATATTGGTACCGACGCCATGGTGAATTAAAATGCATGTTACGGAATTTAGGAACACCAACATGGTTCCTTACCCTAAGCTGTGCTGAGTACTCTTGGGATGATTTACTGGATTTTCTACGAGAGGCAAATTCAAACATTAAAAACATCGAATACAAGACAGCAGGAGAACTGTGCTCATTGGATCCGGTTAATGTTTGCAGATATTTCAATCATAGATTTGAGGCTATGATGTCCTTCATCTGCAATAAAAAAAATCCACCTCTTGGAGAAGTAGTGGATTTCTTTTGGAGAAAAGAGTACCAGGCAAGAGGTGCTCCTCATATTCATATGCTGTTGTGGATCAAGGATGCCCCAAAGTTTGGAACAGATACTGATGAAGCAGTGTTATCTTTCATTGAAGAATATGCAACATGTGCTATACCAAAAAGCACAGAAGAGAAAAAGTTAAAGGAGCAAGTTTTACGTTTCCAAAGTCATCGGTGTGGAAAATACTGTCGACGGAAATACAAGAGCAAAGATAAATACTACACTAAATGTCGATTTGGATTTCCTAGACCTGTTCTTTCAAAAGGAAGAGTAAACTTTTTTATGTCATCTGTGAGACATACTATTACAAGAAAATCACCTAAGAATACCTACAACCTTAAAAGAAAAGAAGAATCAAAAAATATAAATGACTACAACCCAGTCATTTTATCCATGTGGAATGCTAACATGGATATACAGTATGTAGCTGACAATTCCATTGCTGTTGCTCGATATGTAACGTCTTACATTACTAAATCAGAAAAGACAGAATTGAAAGAAATGTGGGAAGAGATTTCTCACGAGAAGACTGTCAGTAAGAAGCTGTACAGTTTCAGTTTAAAGATGTTATCGCATCAAGAAATTGGATCCTACGAATGTTCAGATAGGTTATCTTCTGCAAGTCTCTCCTCGAAATCAAGAAGAATAATTTGGGCAAGTTTAGGCCTTGCAGCAATGAGAAATCGGGTACTGAAATCTGTTGGAGAAATTGAATATTTGGCCGAGAACGACCCAGAAAGTACAGATATTTTGAAATCAAACATGTTGGACACATATTATCCCAAGAGAAGTCTTCATCTAGAGAACATGTGTCTCTATGAAGTGCTGCAGAACTACATTTATTCACGGAAAGCCACAGAAGACATCAACAATGGAAAATATAAAGTCATTGGTGAGGAAGGATGTTTGGTGAAGCAAACAAAAGGAAGTTTGATAAATCACAGGAAGCTGAGTTGCAACACTACTGACAAAAAGGAATTTTACTACTTGGCTCTTTTACAGCTGTTTAAACCATGGCGTACAGAGGATGAACTACTGGGAGAATTTCAAAGCTATGAAGATTCATTTAATGCTTGCAAAGACAGCATAGAATGTAGTACATTCACAAATTATGTGCAAATGTTAAATGAAGAAATTGAACAGGAAACTACAATTGCAGCTGAAGTAGCTAGAGACAGTTCTCAAGACAGCCAAAGTTCAGGAACACTCAGTCAAGATCCCCTAGGACAACCAATCGTTGAAAATGAAGCTGCAATAGCCATGAATGAAGTGGAAACGGCTATGAATCAAGCTCAAGAAGAATTTATAGACTTACGAAATTTGGAAAGACAACTGAATGAAGAGCAGCAACAAATTTATGAAGAGATCAGAAACAAAATTGATCACGGACTACTACATGAAAAAAAAGAGTGCTCATGCACATCATTTCATCCAATCAGGATGTATGTAAGCGGACAAGCTGGAACTGGAAAAAGTTTCTTAATAAAAGTCATCAGAAGTTACCTACAGCAAAAAACGGATTCAACTTTGTCTTGTGTGGTTACTGCTCCAACTGGGTTAGCAGCATATAACATAAAAGGAATCACCTTACATCGTTTGCTAATGTTACCAGTGGAGCATGAGAACAAAATACAATACCACAAGCTAACTGGAGAAGCATGCTTGGAAGTTTCAAGAGTATTGAAGAAGATGCAAGTTCTCATTATTGATGAGGTGAGCATGGTATCAAACTTAATGCTTGCCTTTGTGCATTTAAGAATGCAGCAAATTCTAAGGACAGACTATGACGTGTTATTTGGTGGAAAACATGTCATAGTTTTTGGGGATCTTCTACAGCTTACTCCAGTTAAAGGACAACCTGTTTTTAACACTGTGACACATGAAGACACAAAGAAGTCATTGGGAAGCATTGGTAATGCAAATATTTGGTCCTTCTTTGAGTACAAGGAACTTACTACTAATATGAGGCAAGCAAACGATGAAGAATATGGAAGTATTCTGAAAGATATCAGAATTGGACTACTCACTGAAGCTGGCACAAAAGCATTACAGAGTCGGTTGCTACATAATTTATTTCCAAAGGAAGAAATAGTTGCAGAGAAGATATACAAGAACATTGCAGAAAAGAAAAGTGTCATCTGCTTAATGCCAACTCTACGTGAATGCTCAAAATTCAATGAGGAGCTTTTGAAATTGAAAAAGGAAGATATCAGGAAATTGGAAGCAGTGGTCAAAATTCAGGATGGAAGAATTACTATCACATTAACAGGCAAACTGAAAAATAAATTGGATTCACTAGAGAAGAACATTTCCAAAACTGCTGGATTAGAAAAAAATCTATATGTTTGCATGGACAGTAGAGTATTTTTAAGGAGAAATTTGGATGTAGAAAAAGGTTTAGTTAATGGAGCTATGGGAAGAGTTGTGGGTTTTATTAATTATCAGAAAAAAGATGGAATTGGATGTTTAAAAATAAAATTTGATCAGATAGAAGAAGTTATAGACATTTGTCGTTGTACAGTTCGTTTCATGCTTGTGAAAGACTTATATGTACAAAGGAAACAGTTTCCGTTTTCTCTAGCATATGCTGTAACTATTCACAAGTCTCAAGGTTTGACTGTAGATTGTGCATTTGTAAACATTGGTTCAACTGTGTTCAAAGAAGGTATGGCTTATGTAGCTTTGTCACGAGTGAAAACATTATCTGGTTTATTCATGATAGACTTTGATGATTCAAAAGTTAGTGCTGATACAAACTGTGTAAAGGAGTATAATAGATTAAGAAGAACTTATGCTCCTCATTTAGGTCAGTATCCTGTGTTGGAAAAACGTGTAGTTTCTCGAAAAAGGAGAATTGAGAATATCTGTAATGAGGATGTAGAGAGGAGGAAAAAAAAGAGGAGTGATGTAATTGCAAGCAAAAAGAAAAAGGAAAATGAAGAAGAGGTTGTAGGATGTCATTTTGAAAATAGCTCTGGTGTCAACTGCTACGCTAATGTAGTGCTGAATGTTGCATTTTATCTGGAAAGCTTGCAAGAGCAGATAATAGTAAATCAGAGAAAAAGATTCTGTTCTGAGTTGAGTATCCTTTTTCAAAAGCTGAGTAATGATAAAACTCAAATAGAAAGTGCTACTGAAATTAGAAAACTTTTAGATGTATGTTCAGGACGAACACAGTTTTCTCAAAATGTACAGCAAGATGCACAGGAATTCTTGATGTATTTTCTTCAGGTACTGGAAGAAGAAGGGGTGCCAATTCAAAATATGTTTGGTGTCTCTTATAAATGGGAGCATAGTTGTGAAAACTGTTACAATACATGTGGCTCTAATGTTGATTCTGAAAGGTTTATTTATTTAACATTGCCAGACAGTAAAACAGTCACTTTTGCTAAATTAGTTAAAGATGCTAATCATAGCATGGAATGTGGTGAGTGTAAATCTGACATGTTTTCAATGTTAATTTTAAAGGAATACGGACAGTATGTAATTTTAATGATGCAACGATGTAAAGCTGATGGTTCAAAATTTGATACTTTAATAAAGAAGTTTATAGGACAGCAATTATCAATTTCAGGAAATCTTTTGTAACAGTTGCTATAATTTTCCATGAAGGTCCTACTGTTACTTCTGGACATTACACAGTTTATCTTAAATGTGAAAAAGGCTGGACACTGTGTAATGATTCCCAATTGATTTTCAAGCAACGTTTGCCTTTTGATTTAGCAAATTCCTATCTAATCTTCCTGAAACCTAAATTTTAGAGATCTGTACAAAACAATTTTACCATTTTATTGGATTAGCATTGGAATTTAAAAAAAAAAAGATTTTTCAAATTACCATTTGGCCTAAAGGACAGGTAACCAATTGTAATGTGGACTTATTTATTTCCTAATGAATCGTTTGGAAACCAAAAATTTTAAGAAAATCGGTAACATCTGTACAATTAAAATTTTGGAATTTTATTGGATTACCATTGGAAATTTATTCAAAAAAGATTTTTAAAATTACTATTTGGCCATAAGGAAAGGTAACCAATTGTATTGTGGACTTATTTAATTATTAATTAATCTTTCGGAAAACAAAATGTTAGAGAGAATCGGTAACATCTGTACAATTTAAATCTTGGAATTTTATTGGATTAACATTACAAATTTAATCAAAAAAGAATTTTAAAATTACTATTTGGCCTAAAGGAAATGTAACCAGATGTATTGTGGAGTTATTTGAGATATATTATTTTTGAGATTATGCTTCTGTAACAAAATTGTCAGACGGTATTTTAAAGAAATAGTTATTGTTATTAGATGATATTTTTTTAGAATATTATGCATTTCTATAATATTATGTTTAAGTAAAAAGAGATTCTGGGCTTTTTTAAAACAATCTTTGAGATTGTTATTTTTTTTTTGCCCGCTGTTATGTGATGAATGCAATTGCTTTCACGATTTATAGTGAAATGCAATATATTCTGAAAACAGCAAAAAAAAGGCAAAACATTGTTTTTGGAAAATATGTAAATACGTGTACTGTGTTATATAATGATTTATTAAATATTAATATTACTTTTTTCTTTTTTTTCAGATTGTGAAAGAAAATTTTTGAAAAAAACCAACCATTTTTACAAGTAATTTCAATTAAATTTTAATTAAAAATTAAATTGTTGGGTGGGTCAGGTAATTCACAAATTAGATGGTCCCTTTCTTCCACTTCTCCTCAAACAGATTTTTAGTATTTAGTTATTAATTCCTCAAGGATCTTGAGATGTGGTAACCGAGATGTCATCAGTGATGTCATGAGTGATGTCACTGACCATGTCATGAGTGATGTAATATGTGACGTCATCAGCAGTGCATTGCGGGGGCGCGAGTTATAGTTAGCTTAACTAACTATAACGGGGGAATTTCAATGGTTTTTTATTAGTGAAATGTCCGCTAACTATAACGTGTGTGAAACCTATGGTTTTTTCACTGAATTTGCAAGGTTTTTTAAATGCTAAATCCTAACTATAACGTGTGTGAAACCTATGGTTTTTTCAGTGAGTATATATATATATATACATATATATATATAAATTACTTCAGGAGTGGGGAGAACATCTACTAGAGTTATCCATGGGGCTACTACGGATTCTAATAAAGCACATAGAAAAGGCCCTGAAAGAAATCAGGGTAGAATTAAAAGGAAAAGAAGAGGAAATCGAAAAAATGACTGTACCAGAAGATATGGCCAAATTGAAAAGTGATATCCTCAAGAATCTTGAAAAGCATGAGGACAGAGTTAAACAACGCAAACAACAGAAATTCCAAAGGGATAAATTGGACTTTGAAGAAGGTCGCCTTTTCACATTTGGCAGAAAATATGAAATACGGAAAGGTAAAGCACGATTAGAAATGACCAGTAGAGAATTCTCCAGCTATGACTCCCTCACAAGCACTGATGTAAGTGACAATGAAAACACAACACTAGCCACATCAGAAATGAGAAAAAACTAAAGACCGATTTTTTAACGGAAATGCGGATTGCATTAAAACAAAAGCATCAAAAAAAAAAACAAAGAGGTGGGATGAACAGAGGCCGGGGAAGAGGAACAAGAAGTATGAGAGGAAGACAGGAAGAGGCCAGAGGGACAGGGGAGGAAGCAACAACGGACATTTGGACCAAGGATCGACTGAGACAACAAAAGAAATAACATCCTTAGCTTCACAAGAACTTAATATAATTAATCTGTCAGGTAAAACTCTAACAGACATTGAAGAAAGTGTCCTAAAAAAAGGTCTTAATTTCTGTCCAACCGCTCATCTAGATGTAGCACAAACCAGGATTGATTTGTACAAGTACACCAGGAAAATAAAGTTAGCTAAAATACATGCAGAGAAAATAAAATCAAAAACTCAAATGGAGGCAAAAACATCCTCGACAAATGTACTTCAAGCTGAATACATTCAAGGCCTAACCACTTTATTAACAATGGGAGTTGAAGCACCATCACAAGAAACAGAAATCATACGAGATTTACAAAAATCACAACCACTATCAGGAGCTGGTGAAAGCAGACTCAAGACAAAATCAAAATTCTATCCAACCCTACCATCGGGCAACAAAGTGGATTTATTTCACGAAGCTGTAATAGAATATCTTTACAAAATAAAACACAGCCAGGTAAAACACAATTTATCCATAAAAGAAAAACAAGCAATAAAAAATCTGCAATTGGACACCAATATTGAAATTAAACCAGCAGACAAAGGTGGGAACATCATAGTCCTGGACATAAGGGATTATGTAATTGAGGCAAACCGCCAATTAATGGACAAACAATATTATCAACTATTAACAAAAGATCCCACAAAAGAAATTGCAGACAATTTGAAATCACATTTACAAAAATGGTTGGCAAAAGGCCTAATCAACACGGAAGAACATAAATATCTGGTATGTGATTTTCCAACAATGGCCACCTTCTACTATTTACCAAAAATACATAAAAATAAAACCAACCCACCGGGCAGACCAATAGTCACCGCAAATGGATCTCTTCTTGAGCCAATTTCAAACTATATAGATCACTTCTTGACTCCACTCGTAAAAGACCTCAGTTCTTACTTACGTGACACCACGGATCTATTTCAAAAATTGGAAGGAATAACATGGCAATCCACCTTTAAATTAATAACAATGGACGTTGTTTCACTATATTCCAATACTGAACATTCAATTGGACTCCAGGCGTGCCAATACTTCTTAGGCAAAAGAAACATTGAATATCATCAACACAACACCATGTTAATGGAAATGATCGCTTTATGCCTGAATAACAACATTTTCAACTTTAACAAAGAGATTTTTAAACAAATAAAAGGTTGTGCCATGGGCTTTTCTTTTTCCCCCAACTATGCCAATCTCACCATGGGCTGGTTCGAAAAAAAAGTGGCTTGGTCTCCAGCAAATGATGAATTTCTGGAAAAAAATATCCTTTGGCTTAGTTTTATAGACGACCTCCTAATCATATGGGATGGTACAGAATCTGAATTCCTAAGTTACTTTGATAAACTTAACAACAACATATCAAAATTACAATTCACTTTTGATATTAGCACCACACAAGTAACTTTCCTTGACACCAACATTTACGTGGAAAATAACACACTCCACACAACATTGCATCGTATAAAAACATCCACCAATGCAATACTCCATGGAAAAAGCTTTCATCAAAATAGCCTGAAATGGAGCATCCCCTACGGGGAATTCCTGAGACAAAGAAGAAATTGCTCCGCGGATGAAGAATTCAAAAAGCATAGTGAACAAGCATGCAAGAGTTTACGGAAACGTACATATCCATGGAAAGTGATCGAAAAAAGCTTACAAAGTGTAACAAATCAACAACGTCAAGACATACTCAAACAAACCAAACCAAAGGAAGAGACTTCAGACCAACAAATAATAAGATTCATCACAACACACAGTTTGGAAAACAAATACCTCATCACAATTATTAAGAAACATTGGAACATTCTACAACTGGACCCAATGCTAGGAAAAATATTGGGAGACCATCCCAATGTAACTTATGGGAGAGCAAAAAATCTCGCAGACAAAATCACACATAGCCATTTCAAAGAAACGAGAACTGCTACATGGCTAACAAGAGAAGGATTTTGGCCATGCAAACAATGTAAGGCATGCAAAATTGCGAAAAATATGATCGAACTGGAAACTCAGCATGGAACCAAATGGAGAATTAAACAACACTTAACCAGCAAGAGCAATTTTGTCATCTATATGGTAGACTGTCCATGTAAACTACGCTACATTGGAAGCACAATTTTTGAGGTCAAGAAACGAATATTCGAACACATCCGAGCCACCATACATAAAGATCGCTCAAATGCAATAGCGAAGCACATGGAGAAAGAACACGACAGTCAGTGGGAATGTCTTAGATTTTGGGCAATAGAACAAATACCCCCATCAGAAAGGGGAGGAAACCGTGAAAGAACATTGCGTCAAAAAGAATCACGACACATAGTGGCATTTAGAACCCTTGATCCAAGAGGGCTCAACCAGAATGAAGAACTTTACGTACATCTTTGAAACATTTTCAAAATATCTCAAAAGAAAATCAATGTCAAAATGAAGCATCAATCGATCGCATTATCAAACTGAGTAAAGAGTAAAATGATACTAGAATCATGCATAAACAAATAATTTTAAAGCTCACCAGGGAGCGAAAGAGGACATTCAAAAATTACGATGAACAAATTGATTTCAGCTCACCAGGGAGCGAAATGGAACATTCAAATAAATAAAAATCACGGACATGAAGCGTGGACTTTGCCAAAGTGTATATATATACACAACAAAATGAACAAAAGACTAAAGAGGCATAAGCATACACTAAACGTTGTAAATACCACATTTACCATAATGCACCATGTTATTAAGGGGAAGTAACCTTTAAATGGAAATAAAAGAAGTCTTTTTTTTCTGTTTTAGAGTAATCCCGTGATCAAGGTCAAAGTAGTCTGACCGAAACGCGTATGGCATGGCGAAGAATGAATAAAACTGCCTGATTTATTTTCGAGAAACAAGAGAGTGCGTCTTTATTCCGCCCTCGGGCGACAACTTATTCACCAATACCGGCGTGGCTCTGCCGGAAAAGAAACGCACCGCCCCGGTCTTAGAGCGCCAGCGTTACAATTTGGGCCGCACAAGGAAAATATATATGTATATGAATATGAGTGAAATGATATTGTCTTCAAGTTATTTAGATTCTGAGTGTTGCACTAGAATATAATATTTTCTAGATTATGCATATTTCTGATATTTCTTGTTTTTTTAATTATCAATGCAAGCACTAGCACACTTTAAAACTGCACGGTAACTCTTTGTCTCATCAAATAAGGGGAGGACTATTTTTTACCACTAGTCATTGAGATCATGCTGTATATATGACCATATTGATGGTAACATTATTAATCAGCAACAACCTGAGGTTATACATATTGTTATTTTTATAATTACTCTAGGTTGATTGAATGGGCATTTACGCCATTATTGCATTTTTGTATTGCACACGTCATAACAATGTGAAATGTACTATGTGGGGCCATATATGTATTTATGTGGTCCAACTTAATTTATTGTGATAGTATTTTTTCAGTGGCAATGAAGTCCCCCCCCCACGTGATGTTATTGGTAATCTGCACTAGCACTTTAAAAATCCGGCACTTTGTTTAGGACGCTGTCATGTGAGAAAGGCTCTGAGGAGCCGAAACGTTATGGCCGTCGCTCTGGGCAAATAAAATTGACTTTGCACTGCAACTCGGTTCGTGTACCTACTTTGTGAGGCCGGAGGATTACCGAGGCTGGCGAATGCGGTAACCAGGATATATATATATATATATATATATATTCACTTAAAAAAACCATAGGTTTCACACATGTTATAGTTAGGTGGATATTTCACTCGCAAAAAACCAATGAAATTCCCCCGTTATAATTACTTCAGATAACTATAACTCGCGCGCCCGCAATCCTCTGCTCATGACGTCACATATTACATCACTCATGACATGGTCAGTGGCATCACTCTTGACATCACGGATGACATCATCCTTGTGATAGAGTGGCGGTCGCGCGAGTTATAGTTATCTGAAGTAACTATAACGGGGGAATTTCATTGGTTTTTTACAAGTGAAATATCCACCTAACTATAACATGTGTGAAACCTATGGTTTTTTAAGTGAATATATATATATATATATATATATATATATATTATCTACTGGCGGTCGCCAGTAGATAGTTATAGTTAGGACCCTGTTTCCATAGGAAATCCGCAACATTCTATTTGGAATAACTTTGGCGCCGGTCGATGAATCCTCGCGAAATTTTCAAAATAGGTGGGGCGCTACGCTCCGCTCCTACCCTGAAAGTCTCGGGGGGATTCGTCAAGCGGGGGCTGAGAAAAAAGGGGGGTCCCAAAACGCGTTTTTCCCATGCATTTTTCCATAGGACCTTTAGACACAGCTACAGCCCGAACGGCTGAACAGAGTTACTTGAAATTTGGCAGAGAGGTAGTCCTCAGGTCAAGGAAGTGCCTTTTGTAGGTCTGGTGTAAATCTGTTCAGTAGTTCCTGAGAAAATAGCATTTAAATCAATATATATATGTGGGCGGAGCCTAACCACACATCTCATCCTGAGATCTGATTGGCTGTCAGCACTTCATCCAAGAAGTGTTGGCAGCCATCTTGGGACCAATATACATGATAGCACCTCATTAAAAAGCATTGCAGTTAATAGAAGATTTTAAGACTTTAGTTACATTATAAATCATTTGTTGATGGTACCATACTCATTTTAGGAATTGTGGTATGTTCTAAGGTGATTTCACCATGTGAAAAAGCCTTCTGCTGGGATATCATGATTGAGAGAAAAATATTTTCTCATGCTTTTACCACAGAGGTTTGGAAGGTGATCTATAAGCTAAACTGAGAGCTTATTTTCTGTAAATTCACATTATCTTTCTCAGTCATGTGAGAATGAAGTCTGACATTCTCAGTAAAACATGTACATCCAACAAGGGCAGAGACTGTCAGTTGATTCCTTTGTGTTCTACTGCAGCTTTCCAGAGTGTTCCAAAGAACTACTAGAGCGCTAACCGTCCTACTTATGATAAATGTATGGCACACCTGAAGCCATCTTGCTTGGATTAAAGTGGTAACTCTTAAAACATTTAATTTAAAAAGGAACAAAATGAGGTGGTTCATTTTTCCATAAAAAGTATGATTAGTGCTGCATAAAGAAAAATTAGGGCACATTTTGAGTGACTTCTCAAATCCTGGCATGCAGACTGAAACATGCACTTTCAATACCAGCAGCAGTTTTCCCTGGTGAGCAGTAGCTTTACTACAGTGATCTAATGAGCAAAAAGAGTGCTAACATTCTGATTTTATGGCAAATGTGTGACACATTTGAATGCCTTCTTGATGGAATCAAAGTAAAAAACTGAAAGTATTTCCTACTGAGGAGACTGCAGTAAATGAGGAAATTAGGAAACTTCATAACAAATAAGTCTCCCAAGATGGCCACCAGAGACAAAAGAGCCCAAATGTAGCCCAAATATCACCCAGATGTAGCCCAAGTATAGCCCAATGACAGAATGTCCAAGAATGTTCTTAAAAACAACTAGAGCACTTACTGTCTTCATTATGACAAAAGTATGGCACACCTGAAGCCATCTTGATTGGAATAAACTGGTAACACTTAAAACATTTAATTTAAAAAGGAACACAATGAGGGGGTTCATTTTGCCATAGAAATTATGATTAATGCTGAAGAAAGAAAATGAGGGCACATTTTGAGTGACTTCTCAAATCCTCTTCTATTTCATTAAAAAATTCTGACATGCAGACTGAAACATGCACTTTTAATACCAGGAGCAGACTTCCATGGTGAGCAGTAGTTTTACTACAGTGATCTAATGAGCAACTAGAGTGCTAACATTCAGAATTCATGGCAAATGTGTGACATATCTGAATACCTTCATGATGGAATCAAAGTAAAAAACTGAAAGCATTTCCGACTGAGGAGACTGCAGTACATGAGGAAATTAGGAAACTTCATAACAAATAAATCTCCCAAGATGGCCACCGGAGACAAAAGAGCCCAAATGTAGCCCAAAATCACCCAGATATAGCCCAAATATAGCCCAATGACAGAAGTGTGCAAAACACTTATTATTTTGTGTTTTTGCAGTGTTATATAGTGCAGACTTGTCAGGTATTGGAGTGCTTTACATGAGCATTGGTTACATCACACAAGAACAAATTCATTTTGGTTGTAGACATGGGGAGACTAAGTGATTTGACCAGAATCACAGAATGTCGAGCTGAAGCAGAAACTTCAACCTGGTTCCCCAGTTGCAAAGTATGCAGTTCTGGAAGTAACACCACATCCTCTCCCCTAAGTGCAACATTTAATCAAGTTGTCAACTAGATAAAAAAACATAAAGATAACAAATAATTTAAAAGTGCTTTGTCGCTATTTGAAAACTCAGAAAATATGTCCTTATTTTAGTCTTTTAGAGCACTAACCATAATTTTGATGCCAATAAGACCCTCTCATATATGTAATTTCTAAAGGAATGCTCTAGGTATTACAGTTTTGATTACATCAAGATGATGTCAGGCGCTCCACACTTTTGTAATAAATATAGAATGTTAGCAATCTAGTTGTTCATTAGGATACTGTTGAGAGGCAGAGGCCAGGGGCACGGACTCTGAAAATTGAAGGCAGGTAGGAGGGTGCAAAGGCAACAATTTAACCACACTGAGCAGGCAGGAAGGGCCGTGGAAGCACAACAGACTATGGAGGGCAGTGGAAAGGGGGACAGGGGCAACAAACCAACAATACAGGACTTGCAAGAGAGGCTGTTGGAGGGAAGATCTATTACGGGTCAAGGAAGCTAGGGGCGGTCCCCAGAGCCCCGGGAGCCACCACAGAACTGAGCAGGAGAGTGAGTCAGGGACAAAAGGGGCACCTTAATTTGAGCCGGGGTGCCTAGGAACGCTTGCTCCAAAAATGAAGAAAACAGACATATGAGACATGGAATTGGAGGCAGAATACAATGGCAGTTTAATGAGAAGATGCAACTTCAAAGAAACCGCAGAATAGAGACCTAAAGTACAAAATACAGAATCCAGATAATCATACAGCTCTCATGATATTCTCTGTATCTCAATTAATGGACTGACAGAGAGAGAGAGAAAACACATCTATAAATGCATCATGAGAAACAAGTTACACCAAGGAAAATGTTACCTAGGGACACTCACATTTACTCTTAGAGCAAGCATTCCTGCAATTACAATACAACATCTTTTAAATGCAAAAGTAAAGAGAACAATGGTTAAACATAACATGACATTTCATATAGGTAAAATAGAATAAGATACTTCAAGCAAAGCCGAGCAAGACATTTTAAGCAAAGGAAGACAAGAGCTCCCAGTTCTTGGGGAAAACCTGCACAGCCTGTTAACCTACATACAGACGGCGAGGTTGTCCGTCGATATCTGTGGGTGCTCCCTTTTTATATCATTTTGTGGGCTCCTTTGCACGCTACATCTACCTACGTATGCTACCCAAAAGCTTCGTCTGCAGATTTTACCAGACATTTCGTCATTTACCCACTTAATGCTGACAATGGACTGGGTGAAAAGGTCAGTCTCTCAGGCCAATCGCTTATCGTAAGTTCCATAGAGCAAGCAGAAAATAATGGGTATTGTACAGGAATTCAATATATTCATGTATAAAATCTCCTCAGTTCTCCTAACTTGACGCTCTGCGGTTGCCACTTCCTTAAAAGCGGGAAACCTGCCCAGGAAGCAAGTACCAGTCCAGGATGCAGCCTACTGTATGTCGACAGCTTCAGGGGGATGTTGAACTTTGATACCGAGCACGGAGCACTCGGGTAGGGTGGGGGCTACTAGTTTGGAGCAGAAGGCCTCGCAGACCTGCCTTCAGACTGCTATACAC
The DNA here is from genome assembly GCF_964204655.1 of Triturus cristatus. Classification (NCBI taxonomy): domain Eukaryota; kingdom Metazoa; phylum Chordata; class Amphibia; order Caudata; family Salamandridae; genus Triturus; species Triturus cristatus. Next base: position 415,163,480 of record NC_140579.1, read on the forward strand.
TAAAATTGCAGAGCTATGGTCAATTTAACAAAGAGGCCTACATATTGAACAGAAGGGCCTACACAGGGGTTTTATGCTGGCTGAGTGGTAAGGATGTCTCAGGATAATTATATAGCAACACAGGACCCGCTGGTCAATTTAATACGGCCTACAAATGCGGCTGGCAGGGCAAGGACAAGGGTCTCATACTTCAGGTGTGGACAGAACGGGCCAGGGGCCCCCTGTGATACAAAATCTACCCTCCTTCAAGGCTGTGGCAATGTAATAGACCATTGTGGGCAGAAGGAAGAGGCAATGGTAGTACAACCATACATGCCAACAGACCCGATTCAGCCAGGAAACGTCCAATGTTTTTAAGCTCAAATGGGCTTTATTTGATCTGTCTCCTGTCTACAATATCCTCTTTTTCAATGTAACTCAAAGGGGAAAATCAATACCCCAGTTTTTTTTCAAAATCTCCCTCTTACCAAGTTCAAAATGTTCGCAAGTATGGTACATTGGATCATGGAAGGAAATGGGATAGGGACATGGACTTGGATAACAGAGGACAGGAGAGACATGGAGAGGTGCACCAAACTGACCCTGCAGGGCAGGCATCAGGGTTTGCAGCAGCACAATACACCACACAGGGCATGCAGGACGGGAGTGCAGCACAACAATCCATAGAAAGCAAGAGGGAGGGGACAGGACCATGCACATGGACAACAGAGAACAGAGGGGCAAGAGGCAATGGTAGCTAGCTGACCATAATGGACAGACAGGAGAGAAGGCTGCAGCATAACAGACCATAAAGGGCAGGAGGGACGGATCAGGGGCATTACAATGGAACAGACAAGCCAGGAGGGAGGGAGTAGGGGTCTGCACATGTAAACAGAGGGCTGGGGGCAAGGGGGCAGGGCAGGAGCAGCAAGATGGCCATGGAGGTCAGGCAGGATGGGCACTAGAAGCAAGACACAACATGAAGAGCAACAGTGAGACTGTGATGGCATACACACAGACCATGGAGGGAAGGTGGGAGGGGGTCAGGGGCAGCTAACTGACCACACAGGGAAGGTGGGAGGGGCCATGGCAGCACAGAAGACCATGCATGGCAAGTGGGAGGGTCAGTGGCAGCACAATGGCTATGATGGGCAAGAAGGAGGGTGCAGGGGCATGCACAAAGGACGATGGAGGATAGAAGGGAGGGTCAGGACCTGTGCACAGACAAGAAAGTTCAGGGGAAGGGTCCTCACAACAGACCACACGGGGCAGGCAGGAGGAGCAGTTGCAGCACAACAGACCAGGGAGGGCAGAAGGGTGTAACAGTACAATGGACCATGTAGGACAGGAGGAAGAGGATAGAGGCATGGCATGTGGACAGGCAGGGTGGAGGTGGCAGGGACAGGTTACAGTCATCTGACAATGCTAGGCAGGTGGGAGGGGAGTGGCAGCTCAACAGAACACTCAGAGTAGATAGGAGTGGCAGGTCCATGGGACATGGTGGGCAAAAAGGATGGAGCAGGGGCATGCACAAAGACATCGGAGGGCAGGGGGAAGGAGAATAGGGGCAGCAAGCTAAGCACAGAGTTTAAGCAGGAGGTCAATGATGGGGCATAGAATTGGGCAATGGAGGGCAGGAGGAGTGGACTGGTACATCATACTAAATTGAGGGCAGTGGCAGCACATCAGACCATGCATGGCAGGAGGGAGGAGGCTAGTCCATGGATTCACACAACAGAGGATAGGGAGGAGGGGGATGGGGCAGCAAGCTAACTGTTCAGAGAAGGCGGGTATTAGAAACTTTATTGTTTTAAAACATTTTGTCTGTGCAAACTACTTAAAATATGAACAAGTATGCAGCATAATCTCACTTTTATTCAGGAAGAAGAAGACGTTAGTGACTGTGACTCCGGGCTCACTTGGCAAAAACACCCCCTGACCCTCCACCCCCTATCGCAAAATGTAATGCCCGTGAAAAGGGTAGGTGAACACAGTGTTATATAGAACATAGTCCTGAGAGCACGATTGAAAATGAAAACTAGATATAGTGTATGGTATAAACTATGCACCAAAAAGTGTGATATAAGATGAACCAGGCGTGAAATATAATATGCAATACATTGTGCGCAATGACAGATTCATTGGAGAGCGCGAGATAGCACAGGCACTAGCGTGTGCTATGCGATATGCGCCTTGGAGTGTAATATGCACAGGGCAGTGTTGTGTAACCTAACTAGTCTCTAAAGTTGTAATATAAAATATGTGCTGGGGAGTGTAACGTTGCATATGCACTGTGACAAAGATATGGATCCCAAATTGTAATATGTATGGCATAGCACTGTGCGTTATAACATAGGCATCGAGGAAGGCACGTTAGATGGGGCAATATAACCCGTGCGAAGACAAGTGTGGCATGACATTTTCACGGGGTGGTGTTACAGTGCACATGGGCTAGAGAGTGTCATAGCATATGCACTAGCTAGTGGAATACAATACAGAGGTGTGTGGCATTCGGCAGGCAATGGTGGGTGTAACACAGCATTGGGCTCTGTCAGGAGCGCGCTGTGACTCGCAAGTGATGTTCGTCCCCTTTCCAGAGAGTAAAATAAAAAGTATTACACATCCGGCAGTGGATGTGTGTTTTATTAACTGTGAGGGGGGTTTCTTGCATAGTTTTGGTCGAATTTTTGTCGAATCCCCTTTGAATGGCTTGGTGTGCATGTGTATTAAATGTGCCCGTCAATAGCTACCCATGTTTGTATAAATAAACGACAAGGGTGTCTACCGGGATTAGGCACGGTAGAGCATCAGACATGTCAGAGCTTCACTAGTGGTGTAAATACATTCCACGTGGATTAATTGCATGCATAGTCGCCTTTTAATGAATATCACGCAAATCGTCATGGTGATAGGTACGTACGGTTTGTCCAGCATGTCCTAGGTGTGTCTATAAATATATATTTTTTAAAAATAATAAAAAACAGTGGCCGGCCCTGGGGATTGGGGTCAAAAAAATATAATTAGGAGACAGGCCCTGGGGGATGGGGTCATCAGGGCCAATAAATTAGAATAAGAAGGGGAACCACACAGCCCCCCTTCTTAAAAAAATAAAATAAATAAAAGACTGGCATCGTGCCGGAGGCCATGCCCCCTCCATGCAGCACTCTGCAAACGCGCCCCCAACAGGCATCTCCAGTATGCGCCAGGGAGCTGCGCTGCAGACAGGTGTTCTGAGGCCAAGCCCCTTTTTACACCTCTCTGCAACGCAGCTCTGTGGCGCTTACTGGAGGTACCTAGTGGTCTAGTGTGACCCTAGGGACCCTTAGGATTCAAGGGGACTTAATCTCTCAACTTAGAACAGCCACAGGGCGCGTTTACACAGTGGTGAAGGGAGGGGACGGGGCCTGAGGTGACGTGTGCAAACACGCACCATGGCACGTTTTAAATTGGGGATATAATTTCCCTTCAATACTGAGGGCCCCTGGGGGCTAACTAGCCCACCAAGTGCTTCCAGTAAGCGCCACTGAGCTGCATTGCAGAGAGGTGGTCCAGGCCGTGCCACTTTTTACACCTCTCTGCAACGCAGCTCTGTGGCACTTACTGGAGGTACCTAGTGGGCTAGTTGGACCCTAGGGACCCTCAGGACTCAAATGAACTTAATCTCCCAACTAAAAACGGACACAGGGCGTGTTTACACAATGGTGAAAGGAGGGGACGGGGCCTGAGTTAACGTGTGCAAAAACGCCCTGTGGCCTGTTTTAAGAGGTAGTTTTAATCCCCATGCCCTATTATATACTAGGGGCTTATAGAGGAGGTAAGGCTAATCACAGGGGGACCCCAACGCATAATGTTCCCTAGTGTATGTAGGTGTTTTCACTGTATTCTAAGTGTCTTTTAACATAGCACTGGCTCTAGGACTGGTTAGTCAGACTCAGTTACCACCAGTATCCGTCTGAAAAAGTTGAGGGTACAGGATGATTTTGCAACAAGGCTTCTTTCTGCTCTTCTTTTTGTTCTTTCTGCACGTTATCCTTCTTCCTGCACTTATCTTCGTATTTGAGGACTTCTGTTGCTTCTTTCTGCACTTCTTTTGTTTCTTTCTGTGCATTTTTTCTTCTTTCTTCACATGTCCTATCTCTGTAGGCATAGTTAGAAATTAGCATTTAAAAAACCTTTGAAATTAACAGAAAAAACCATAGGTTTCAGGCACGTTATAGTTAGGAATTAGCATTTAAAAAACCTCAGAAATTCACTGAAAAAACCATAGGTTTCAGGGGTGTTATAGTTAGCTGGACTTTTCACTTGTACAAAACCATTGAAATTCCCCCGTTATAGTTAGTTCAGCTAACTATAACTCGCGCGCCCGCAATGCACTGCTGATGACGTCACATATTACATCACTCATGACATGGTCAGTGACATCACTCATGACATCACTGATGACATCTCAAATGGCATCACTGATGACATCACTGATGACATCATCCTTGTGATAGAGTGGCAGACCTCCTCTCACCCTAATTTAACCTTTGATACACACATTCAAAAATAGAGACTAAAATTTTCAAAACAATGGACATACCAATACCAGTTACAACAACCTCTTCAGTAATTCTAAGATCCACATACACATCCACTCATTCACCAACAGTCCAATACAGTCACTCATACATGTACTCACTCATCATATGTACTCATACACCTATACATCCTGTTACACAATGCCACTCATCCATAGTTACTCACACACATAGTCACTCATGCTAATAAAGAATCAAACATACATTTACTTGCATATACAGTTATACACACACCACCACACTTACTTCTACGGAAACTTACACATACTTAGTCTTTTAAACAATCACTTATAGAAACACATACTTATTCATACAGGAACTCTTTCAATCTCTCACTCTCACATATACTCACATATATACACCAATAGTCACATATACTAGTTTAAAACATATGTAGTTACTAATAAAGACACTATTGAGACAGTCATTCACTCACTAACACACCCATACACACACTCATCCACCCATACAGTCCTGCACACATACTGTGTTCAACACATACAAACAGTGAGTCACTCATTCATGCACCTATGCACTACGTAATACCCCCACCGAACCATGCAGACACTTAGACTGATACTCAAAAAACCAACTAATAACCTATATAGACACCCATGTAGCTACTCACCAATCCATGCAGCCACTTATACACAAAGTGAGAGACTGATACAGATATTTACATATTTAAACATTACTCACTAAGCCATGTATTCACTATGATACACTTAATCAGTCAGTTACACAATCAATTTTTCAAAAACAAATCATCCATTTAGACACTTATATACCCATTTATTCTTCCATCGACCTTGAGATATACATATATAAAACATATTTAATTTTCAGAATAACACACATTCACTGGATGATGTCATCAGTGATGTCATCAGTGATGTCATTTGAGATGTCATCAGTGATGTCATAAGTGATGTCACTGACCATGTCATGAGTGATGTAATATGTGACGTCATCAGCAGTGCATTGCGGGCGCGCGAGTTATAGTTAGCTGAACTAACTATAACGGGGGAATTTCAATGGTTTTGTACAAGTGAAAAGTCCAGCTAACTATAACACCCCTGAAACCTATGGTTTTTTCAGTGAATTTCTGAGGTTTTTTAAATGCTAATTCCTAACTATAACGTGCCTGAAACCTATGGTTTTTTCTGTTAATATATATATATATATATTCACTGAAAAAACCATAGGTTTCACACACGTTATAGTTAGGAATTAGCATTTAAAAAACCTTGCAAATTCACTGAAAAAACCATAGGTTTCACACATGTTATAGTTAGCGGAAATTTTACTGATAAAAAACCAATGAAATTCCCCCGTTATAGTTAGTGCAGGCAACTATAACTCACGCGACCGCAATCTTCTGCTGATGCTAATACTGTATTTAGACACTTATTTGCCCATGTCTTCTTCCATAAATTTTTAGCTATACATATATTACAAATATTTTTTTTTCTTAAAGACACATATATCATCAGCAGAAGATTGCGGTCACGTGAGTTATAGATGCCAGCACTAACTATAACGGGGGAATTTCATTGGTTTTTTATCAGTAAAATTTCCGCTAACTATAACATGTGTGAAACCTATGGTTTTTTCAGTGAATTTGCAAGGTTTTTTAAATGCTAATTCCTAACTATAACGTGTGTGAAACCTATGGTTTTTTCAGTGAATTTGTACGGTTTTTTAAATGCTAAGTTACTTTACGCCATTCGTGGCGTGCGCGCCCACTTAACACAGTTTGTTCCGTGCGCGCACGGTGCGCTTCGCGCACCGCGCGCCCACTTTATGCAGTTAGTGCCGTGCACGCACGGTGGGCACGCGGTGCGCTACGTGCACCGCGTGCCCACGTTACGCTAGATGGGCCATGTACGCACGATGCGCTTCGCACACCGTGCGCACATGGAGGACATATGATGCGCTTCGTTGTGAAAGGTAATATTTTAATTTTTCACACATGTGATATGCCATGCACAAATGGTGCCCTTCGGGCACCATTTGCACATGGGGTGGGGAGAGTATGGATACTTTTTAAAAAAAAAAACTTTTTACCGTACGCGTACGGTAAGCGTAATCGGCGAAATTATCGAAAAAATTAAAATTTTGTTTTTGGCCTTGGGGGATCTTTGGGGACTCCCCCAACATGGCTAGGTGCTTAGGAGCTGTCTAAACAGCCCCTTTACATGTTTTTGTCCTTTGTTTTTTAATCCCCACTCAGAGTGCGAGAGAGAAAATGGGGGCCGCCGCTTCCTGGTTTCGACCGATTCAAATGTTTACTAAGATCTAACAGCCAATCAGAATCGCGCTCGCGCACGTCACCGTACGCGTACGGTAAGCGCACCGTAAGCGCACCGTAAGCTGGCTCAGATATATATATTGATTTAAAGGCTATTTTCTCAGAATCTACTGAACAGATTTACACCAAACCTACAAAAGGCACTTCCTTGACCTGAGGACTACCTCTCTGCCAAATTTCATTTAACTCTGTTCAGCCGTTCGGGCTGTGGCTGTGTCTAAAGGTCCTATGGAAAAATGCATGGGAAAAACGCGTTTTGGGACCCCCTTTTATCTCAGCCCCCGCTTGACGAATCCCCCCGAGACTTTCAGGGTAGGAGCGGAGCGCAGCGCCCCACCTAGTTTGTAAGTTTGGCGAGGATTCGTCGACCGGTGCCAAAGTTATTCAAAATAGAATGTTGCAGTTTTCCTATGGTAAGAGGGTCCTAACTATAACTACCTACTGGCGACCGCCAGTAGGTAATATATATATATATTGTGACGAAAATAAAGATTCTTCCGGAATTCCCCGTTGTGTTCCTCCGATTCTTTCCAGTTAAGAATCTTCTGTGGCATTTATTGTGCGCCAGTCCTGGGCGTACTGGAGGTATCCCGCTTCATTAAGAGGTCAGAGCACTCAAGGACAGCTTCGGCGTTTGTTTTGCATCCAAGGTATTGGAAAGCTCAGACCCACCGCATCTACTTTCAACGCATCGACTGCTGCTCATGTCAGTCCGTGATTGCACGGAGGAACCGGGATCATTGTAACTGCGTTCCCAGGCCATGATGAGAGTGGAGCCATGCGGTTGAAGCGTCTAAGGGACCCGAGAAGGATATGTGTTTCACCAGCCCAGTTCTGCCTCAATACCCCAACCCACGTTCCGGTTTTAATTCAGGGCCCTTTCGAGGATACTTGGACAGACGACAAGCCACTTACCTGCAAGCCGTGAGAGGTGCATGCTGGTACTTGCAGTCTACCAATGTGGCTGCAGTACTGTTTGTGACTTTGACTCCGCCTGCCTGAATAACCACCTATGGCGGAACTAATGGGATTACAAATGTGAGTGTTTTGGCGGGAGAGCTGTGTTGGAGCAGGCATCTGATGAAGGCCCAGTCCGAAACGCGTCATGCCATTGCTCTTGTGACGAAAATAAAGATTCTTCCGGCATTCCCCGTTGTGTTCCTCCGATTCTTTCCAGTTAAGAATCTTCTGTGATATATATATATATATATATATATATATATATATATATATATATATATATTACCTACTGGCGGTCGCCAGTAGGTAGTTATAGTTAGGACCCCTTTTCCATAGGAAATCCGCAACATTCTATTTTGAATAACTTTGGCGCCGGTCGATGAATCCTCGCGAATTTCTCAAAATAGGTGGGGCGCTACGCTCCGCTCCTACCCTGAAAGTCTCGGGGGGATTCGTCAAGCGGGGGCTGAGATAAAAGGGGGGTCCCAAAACGCGTTTTTCCCATGCATTTTTCCATAGGACCTTTAGACAGGGCTACAGCCCGAACGGCTGAACAGAATTACTAGAAATTTGGTAGAGAGGTAGTCCCTAGGTCAAGGAAGTGCCTTTTGTAGGTTTGGTGTAAATCTGTTCAGTAGATTCTGAGAAAATAGCCTTTAAATCAATATATATATCTGAGCCAGCTTACGGTACGCTTACGGTACGCTTACCGTACGCGTACGGTGGCGTGCGCGAGCGCGATTCTGATTGGCTCTTAGATCTTAGTAAACATTCGAATTGGCCGAAACCAGGAAGCGGCGGCCGCCATTTCGTGTGTTTCACTCAGAAAAAAAAAGAGTGAAAACAAGAAAAGGGGGCAAGGAGGAGAGTTACAGACCCCCTTACATTTGTGAGGGGGTCAAAGAAGGACTGTAAAGTTCAAAGAAAACATTTATTGATTTTTAAAAAAATCACGGGGTACGCGTACGGTAAGCTTACGGTAAGCGTACGGAAGAAAAAATAAATTAAAAAAGAAATGAAATGCAGATTTAAGAGTTTAGATATTAGGGAGCTCTAAAAAGAGCCGTTGTGTTTATGAAGTCATTTTTTTAGTGGTACCTACAAGTAAGTACCGATGCAGAGTCTAAGGTTCAAGAGGAAGACTCTGTTCCCTTCATCATTGAAGTGCACACCATCTCCTCTATAAATGTCTTGCATGTCATAACGCAAGTTGTTGTGGTAAATGGCACCCATACCATAGTCACGGAGGAAAGCAGAAACAGATTTGTTGATGTGCTTTCTTGCTTTGTCAATCTGCGGACAGAAATGATTGGACCAGTTCCATTTTTGCCTTTGGCATATGTTGGAAAAAACAAAGGCAGTTTTAGGGAAAAGTGAAAACAGTTGTGCAAAGGTGTCCTTCATAAGCATTTCCAGACCTACCCCAGTCAAAGTGCCTAGGTCATTGCCACCACAGTGCACTATTATGAGGTCAGGGTGTTGGATTTGCATGAAGGATTTCACCAATGGCATCAATTGGTGCCACTTTAACCCTCTCTGACCAATCCATTTAATGTCTACATTTGGCAAAGCAAGGTCTCTCACCATACCTGTTTTCTCTGCAAACTTTTCACTCCAGAAGACATAGCTGTGCCCTACAATCCACACTGTGAACATCTTCAAAGGAGAACTGGATGCACTCAGGAGGTGTCTTTCAGTAGAATGGCAATATGAAAAGAAAGACAGTTTGGAAATGGAGGCATACATATTTTTTTCAAAACAAAAAGAACTGATTGGCTGTTTCATACCATTCTAGAATAAAAACTAGGCTGTATGTGTAAATTAATAGAAGCATGTTTTGTATTGGTACAAAAAAATGTGTTACCAAAGAACAGTACTATGGATTTGCTGTTAGGTTTGAAAAGTCAAGCACTCTTGCTCTGTGGAATTGAAACATTGTGTGGCGAACTTCTGACCTAACTCCACACAGCAGTGTTCCATGAGCTGTTGCTATGGTAGCAGGCAGAAGTCAAGTTGGGGGAAGGGTACTAGGCAGAAGTCAAGTTGGGGGCAGGGTACTTTTGGAAAAGGGTTGGTTTTCAACCAATAGAAATGTGTGATTACATTTGAAAAAAAGGGGGAAGCACTGAGATTTGAAACTTACATGTATATGTGTGGAAAAATAGAGGGAAAGTTTGCCATTATCTGGTTCTGCTGAGAGGAGAGAGGTGTACAGCTCTGAGATCCTGGCTCTGCTAATCTGCTGTTTGAGTGCCACATTTCTTTCACAACTAACTAATTTTAAAGGTGAGGTTAGAGTTTGAGAGGAGATGTATATGGTAAATTAAGAAATGAATAATAGAATTGGAATTCCTTTTGTTGAAGTTGTGTTTATTATTTTCTGTTTTGGGAGAAATTTAAATGTGAGGAACATGTAAAATAATATGGACTATGTTTTCACGATAAATTAAGGTGTACTGGAAAAAAAAAGAATAGTTTAAGGGTTTGAGGTTGGACTCAGTAATGCAAATACATTCAGCATCACTAAGGCTGGTTGCCCTTGCTGGAATGTAGGCAGCCACCCAGGTTACACATGGTGGTGGTCTGAAAAAGCAGTTTGGACATGTGCATTTAAAAAAATAAAAAAAGTGGATTCATAATATGTCAGTCTGTAAAAGTGATTTTCACTTGCCAAAAAAAAAGAGCAGTAAGTGTGCTTTCAAATTGGCAAAGAAATTTCGTTTTGGGACTAATGTGAAAACATGACTCTGTGTGGAAATAGGAATTACAGGCAGAGATTTATTGCGTTTTTCTCTGGTGATTTCACAGTTGCATTAGTAGGAAAAAGGGGGAGCGATTTTTTTGGTGCAGAAGCAGACTCTTAGCACACACCCAGCTCCTTTCCATGTATAATCATGCACAGTATTTAGAAGCGAGTGGGGTTTTCAGGTTTCAGTCTGTAATGCAAATACATTCAGCATCACTAAGGCTGGTTGCCCTTGCTGGAATGTAGGCAGCCACCCAGGTTACACATGGTGGTGGTCTGAAAAAGCAGTTTGGACATGGGCTTTTTAAAAAAACTGAAAAGTGGTTTCATAATGTGTCAGTCTGTAAAAGTGATTTTCACTTGCCAAAAAAAAAGAGCAGTAAGTGTGCTTTCAAATTGGCAAAGAAATTTCGTTTTGGGACTAATGTGAAAACATGACTCTGTGTGGAAATAGGAATTACAGGCTGAGATTTATTGCGTTTTTCTCTGGTGATTTCACAGTTGCATTAGTAGGAAAAAGGGGGAGCGATTTTTTGGGGGAAGAAGCAGACTCTTAGCACACACCCAGCTGCTTGCCATGTATAATCATGCACAGTATTTACAAGCGAGTGGGGTTTTCAGGTTTCAGTCTGTAATGCAAATACATTCAGCATCACTAAGGCTGGTTGCCCTTGCTGGAATGTGGGCAGCCACCCAGGTTACACATGGTGGTGGTTTGAAAAAGCAGTTTGGACATGGGCTTTTTAAAAAAACTGAAAAGTGGTTTCATAATGTGTCAGTCTGTAAAAGTGATTTTAACTTGCCAAAAAAAAAGAGCAGTAAGTGTGCATTCAAATTGGCAAAGAAATTTCGTTTTGGGACTAATGTGAAAACATGACTCTGTGTGGAAATAGGAATTACAGGCAGAGATTTATTGCGTTTTGCTCTGGTGATTTCACAGTTGCATTAGTAGGAAAAAGGGGGAGCGATTTTTTGGTGCAGAAGCAGACTCTTAGCACACACCCAGCTACTTGCCATGTATAATCATGCACAGTATTTACAAGCGAGTGGGGTTTTCAGGTTTCAGTCTGTAATGCAAATACATTCAGCATCACTAAGGCTGGTTGCCCTTGCTGGAATGTAGGCAGCCACCCAGGTTACACATGGTGGTGGTCTGAAAAAGCAGTTTGGACATGTGCATTTAAAAAAATAAAAAAAGTGGATTCATAATGTGTCAGTCTGTAAAAGTGATTTTCACTTGCCAAAAAAAAAGAGCAGTAAGTGTGCTTTCAAATTGGCAAAGAAATTTCGTTTTGGGACTAATGTGAAAACATGACTCTGTGTGGAAATAGGAATTACAGGCAGAGATTTATTGCGTTTTTCTCTGGTGATTTCACAGTTGCATTAGTAGGAAAAAGGGGGAGCGATTTTTTTGGTGCAGAAGCAGACTCTTAGCACACACCCAGCTCCTTTCCATGTATAATCATGCACAGTATTTACAAGCGAGTGAGGTTTTCAGGTTTCAGTCTGTAATGCAAATACATTCAGCATCACTAAGGCTGGTTGCCCTTGCTGGAATGTAGGCAGCCACCCAGGTTACACATGGTGGTGGTCTGAAAAAGCAGTTTGGACATGGGCTTTTTAAAAAAACTGAAAAGTGGTTTCATAATGTGTCAGTCTGTAAAAGTGATTTTAACTTGCCAAAAAAAAAGAGCAGTAAGTGTGCATTCAAATTGGCAAAGAAATTTCGTTTTGGGACTAATGTGAAAACATGACTCTGTGTGGAAATAGGAATTACAGGTAGAGATTTATTGCGTTTTGCTCTGGTGATTTCACAGTTGCATTAGTAGGAAAAAGGGGGAGCGATTTTTTGGTGCAGAAGCAGACTCTTAGCACACACCCAGCTGCTTGCCATGTATAATCATGCACAGTATTTACAAGCGAGTGGGGTTTTCAGGTTTCAGTCTGTAATGCAAATACATTCAGCATCACTAAGGCTGGTTGCCCTTGCTGGAATGTAGGCAGCCACCCAGGTTACACATGGTGGTGGTCTGAAAAAGCAGTTTGGACATGTGCATTTAAAAAAATCAAAAAAGTGGATTCATAATGTGTCAGTCTGTAAAAGTGATTTTCACTTGCCAAAAAAAAAGAGCAGTAAGTGTGCTTTCAAATTGGCAAAGAAATTTCGTTTTGGGACTAATGTGAAAACATGACTCTGTGTGGAAATAGGAATTACAGGCAGAGATTTATTGCGTTTTTCTCTGGTGATTTCACAGTTGCATTAGTAGGAAAAAGGGGGAGCGATTTTTTTGGTGCAGAAGCAGACTCTTAGCACACACCCAGCTCCTTTCCATGTATAATCATGCACAGTATTTAGAAGCGAGTGGGGTTTTCAGGTTTCAGTCTGTAATGCAAATACATTCAGCATCACTAAGGCTGGTTGCCCTTGCTGGAATGTAGGCAGCCACCCAGGTTACACATGGTGGTGGTCTGAAAAAGCAGTTTGGACATGGGCTTTTTAAAAAAACTGAAAAGTGGTTTCATAATGTGTCAGTCTGTAAAAGTGATTTTAACTTGCCAAAAAAAAAGAGCAGTAAGTGTGCATTCAAATTGGCAAAGAAATTTCGTTTTGGGACTAATGTGAAAACATGACTCTGTGTGGAAATAGGAATTACAGGCAGAGATTTAATGCGTTTTGCTCTGGTGATTTCACAGTTGCATTAGTAGGAAAAAGGGGGAGCGATTTTTTGGGGGAAGAAGCAGACTCTTAGCACACACCCAGCTGCTTGCCATGTATAATCATGCACAGTATTTACAAGCGAGTGGGGTTTTCAGGTTTCAGTCTGTAATGCAAATACATTCAGCATCACTAAGGCTGGTTGCCCTTGCTGGAATGTAGGCAGCCACCCAGGTTACACATGGTGGTGGTCTGAAAAAGCAGTTTGGACATGTGCATTTAAAAAAATCTGAAAAGTGGATTCATAATGTGTCAGTCTGTAAAAGTGATTTTCACTTGCCAAAAAAAAAGAGCAGTAAGTGTGCTTTCAAATTGGCAAAGAAATTTCGTTTTGGGACTAATGTGAAAACATGACTCTGTGTGGAAATAGGAATTACAGGCAGAGATTTATTGCGTATTGCTCTGGTGATTTCACAGTTGCATTAGTAGGAAAAAGGGGGAGCGATTTTTTGGTGCAGAAGTAGACTCTTAGCACCCACCCAGCTGCTTGCCATGTATAATCATGCACAGTATTTACAAGCGAGTGGGGTTTTCAGGTTTCAGTCTGTAATGCAAATACATTCTGCATCACTAAGGCTGGTTGCCCTTGAAGGAGTGTAGGCAGTCACTGAGGATACACATGGTGGTGGTCTGAAAAAGCAGTCTGGTCATGGGCTTTTTAAAAAAACTGAAAAGTGGTTTCATAATGTGTTAGTCTGTAAAAGTGATTTTAACTTGCGAAAAAAAAAGAGCAGTAAGTGTGCATTCAAATTGGCAAAGAAATTTCGTTTTGGGACTAATGTGAAAACATGACTCTGTGTGGAAATAGGAATTACAGGCAGAGATTTATTGCGTTTTGCTCTGGTGATTTCACAGTTGCATTAGTAGGAAAAAGGGGGAGCGATTTTTTGGGGGAAGAAGCAGACTCTTAGCACACACCCAGCTCCTTTCCATGTATAATCATGCACAGTATTTAGAAGCGAGTGGGGTTTTCAGGTTTCAGTCTGTAATGCAAATACATTCAGCATCACTAAGGCTGGTTGCCCTTGCTGGAGTATAGGTAGTCACCGAGGATACACATGGTGGTGGTCTGAAAAAGCAGTCTGGACATGGGCTTTTTAAAAAAACTGAAAAGTGGTTTCATAATGTGTCAGTCTGTAAAAGTGATTTTCACTTGCCAAAAAAAAAGAGTAGTAAGTGTGCATTCAAATTGGCAAAGAAATTTCGTTTTGGGACTAATGTGAAAACATGACTCTGTGTGCAAATAGGAATTACAGGCAGAGATTTATTGCGTTTTGCTCTGGTGATTTCACAGTTGCATTAGTAGGAAAAAGGGGGAGCGATTTTTTTGGTGCAGAAGCAGACTCTTAGCACACACCCAGCTCCTTTCCATGTATAATCATGCACAGTATTTAGAAGCGAGTGGGGTTTTGAGGTTTCAGTCTGTAATGCAAATACATTCAGCATCACTAAGGCTGGTTGCCCTTGCTGGAGTGTAGCAGTCTGGACATGGGCTTTTTAAAAAATCTGAAAAGTGGTTTCATAATGTGTCAGTCTGTAAAAGTGATTTTCACTTGCCAAAAAAAAAGAGCAGTAAGTGTGCATTCAAATTGGCAAAGAAATTTCGTTTTGTGACTATTGTGAAAAGAAATGTAGTAATATATTTAAATAAAATAAAGGAATTTTTTTTTTAGTTTTTTTCAGGTATTGCTGAAGAGCAGTGAACAAAATTTAAGATGCCTACAAAATCCAGAGTTCAAAAAACGCTAAAAAAAAAACTATATTTGAAGACAACTAGAGGACCAAAGTTAGTAGAAGATGCTGATGTTGGGAAAAAGAAAAAATCTTCTGGTAAGCACAAAAAACAATTTCTTAAAAATATATTCAAAAGAATGAAAAATGTACAAAATGTTTGTACTCGAAAGGATGTTTTTAAAAAAAAAGGAGAGGAAAAAATTGACAATTTAGTTAATGCAAATATACCTTCAGCAACTGAAAAGATTTATATAAATAGAAAAACAGCGTTTAAAGAGATACGTAGAAAAATGTTTCAGAGAAGAGTTATGTCTAATTTGATGAAGGATGTGAAGAAATATAAGAAAAAGACAAAGTTTTATAAAAGAAAAAAAGAAATAGAAGCCATTGCAGCAAAGGCATTAGAATTAAAAAGGAAACTATTCATATTAATTTTGAATAGGATGCGTACATTAGACAAAATGGTTAATGTACTGAAATCACATAGCAAAAGGAAAAGAGTAGTGAACAGAACAAACTTTTGTAAAGTGTTTTTAGGCAAGTGGATGCATAGTTCAAGTAGTGAACCTTTTTTTAATGAAGAAAGCTATTTTCAAAGTAATAGTTTGCTGCATGCAGTTGACACCAGAGGTCGTTCATACGAAGTAAAAAATGGTTGCATAATGGAGAAGGAGATAATGGTTCCAAGAGATGAGGTACAAGTGATGGCAGATGAGGCAATGGGGAGACGTCCTAAAGCCCCAGTGTACACTTGGAATTGTAGTAGTATTTGCACTGTGCGTCAGGAAACTATTGACAAATTTCGAGAGTTTCTAAGAGAATATAGTAAAAAAAGTATAAAACAGAAGATTAAGGTGCTTCAAAGTCTGGATCCATGCAGAGTGAGAGAGAATACTGGTTTGCAGGGTCATTCTCTGGCTTGTCTATCTAGAAAAGTGTGCAATAGTGTTTTCCATCATTTTAGGATGCTGGCTGTTCATCATACTGAAATGAGAAAGTTTGTGAGACGGTTGTATTTTGCTAAAAGTCCAGCAATAAAGTTAAATGAATTGAATAGGGCTCTGTTCCGAGGAACGGTATCAGATGTAGAGAAGGTTGTTGATGAAATTCAGTTTTGTTACTTTGGTCCTGAACAAAACAGTGCAGAGAAGGACACACTAAATGAGGAAGAAGTGGAAGAGAATGTAGAACCATTTGTAAGTAAGACATTTAATGATCACATAACAAAATTTGAAAAAATCTCTAATGAAAGACCAAATATTACTTGTATTTGTTGCCGCAGAACTCATTATAGAAAAAAAACCAGGTATGTTGATCTGTACAGAAAGAGTGAAAATGAAGATAATTATAAGTGGAAGGATTTTGCCACATATATATTTCTTGAAAATTGTTTTGAATTGGGTGAAGTTCAGCGTATTTGTAAATACTGTTACAACAAGTTAGAAGAAAATAGAATGCCGACCAGAGCTGTACATAATAATTTAGAATTGGATGCTATTCCTGCTGAACTTTCTGAATTAAATACTTATGAGTCTATACTTATTCAATGTGTTCATCCGTTCCAGACCATAGTACGTATGGAGCCCAAAACTGGTAAATTACCTCCTTCTGATTTACTGAGAGGTTTAAAAGGTAGAGTGGTGTATTTGCCCTTGGATTTGAAAAAAAATATGGAAACTATTGATGCGGATACTTTGGAAACTGAACCATTAGTTATTCTGGTTAATGGTGTACCTACAAAGAATAAGAAGATTTGGCAGGAGCTGGTAGATGTACGGAAAGTACAAAGAGCAAATTTGTATTTGAAAAGGAATAACAAATGGTATGAATCAATTTATATAGAAGAAGAAGAAGAAGAAGATTTACAAGAAGACACAGAAACACCAACTGGACAAATTGAAAAAGTGGACAAGTCAAAGGAAGAAGAAATTTATGAACATTTTAGCATACATCCTCTTCATTCAAAAGAAGTTATGGGAGACAATATTGATCTCTTTCAGATGAAGAAAGCAAAAGGGACTCCCGTGAGTGTATGGGAGGAGAGCTTGGAAGCTCGATGTTTTCCCCAGCTGTTTCCTAAAGGAAAAGGAGGACGATATGATGAACGTCCAGAACAGATTCCAGCTTCTGAGTATCGAACTACAAGACTATATGCAGAAGATCCCAGATTTCGACAAAGTATTCCTTATTTGTTCCATCTTTTATTTGAAAGCGACTTGTCTGCATTATCATATGCAGTAAATCACATTTTAAAAAGTGGAGTACATTTACAAAATGTGTCTGCTAAGGATTTTATGGAGAAAGTGCAGCACCGAGATGATCATTTGGAAACACAACTGATCAATCTGATGGCTTGTCAGCGTGGGACAAATGAATATTGGTACCGACGCCATGGTGAATTAAAATGCATGTTACGGAATTTAGGAACTCCAACATGGTTCCTTACCCTAAGCTGTGCCGAGTACGCTTGGGATGATTTACTGGATTTTCTACGAGAGGCAAATTCAAACATTAAAAACATCGAATACAAGACAGCAGGAGAACTGTGCTCATTGGATCCGGTTAATGTTTGCAGATATTTCAATCATAGATTTGAGGCTATGATGTCCTTCATCTTTAATAAAAAAAATCCACCTCTTGGAGAAGTAGTGGATTTCTTTTGGAGAAAAGAGTACCAAGCCAGAGGTGCTCCTCATATTCATATGCTGTTGTGGATCAAGGATGCCCCAAAGTTTGGAACAGATACTGATGAAGCAGTGTTATCTTACATTGAAGAATATGCAACATGTGCTATACCAAAAAGCACAGAAGAGAAAAAGTTAAAGGAGCAAGTTTTACGTTTCCAAAGTCATCGGTGTGGAAAATACTGTCGACGGAAATACAAGAGCAAAGAAAAATACTACACTGAATGTCGATTTGGATTTCCTAGACCTGTTCTTTCAAATGGAAGAGTTAACAGTTTTATGTCAGCTGTGAGACATACTATCACAAGAAAATCACCTAAGAATACCTACAACCTTAAAAGAAAAGAAGAATCAAAAAATATAAATGACTACAACCCAGTCATTTTATCCATGTGGAACGCTAACATGGATATACAGTATGTAGCTGACAATTCCATTGCTGTTGCTCGATATGTAACGTCTTACATTACGAAATCAGAAAAAACAGAATTGAAGGAAATGTGGGAAGAGATTTCTCACGAGAAGACTGTCAGTAAGAAGCTGTACAGTTTCAGTTTGAAGATGTTATCGCATCGAGAAATTGGATCCTACGAATGTTCAGATAGGTTATCTTCTGCAAGTCTCTACTCGAAGTCAAGAAGAATAATTTGGGCAAGTTTAGGCCTTGCAGCAATGAGAAATCGGGTACTGAAATCTGTAGGAGAAATTGAATATTTGGCCGAGAATGACCCAGAAAGTACAGATATTTTGAAATCAAACATGTTGGACACTTATTATCCCAAGAGAAGTCTTCATCTAGAGAACATGTGTCTCTATGAAGTGCTGCAGAACTACATTTATTCACGGAAAGCCACAGAAGACATCAACAATGGAAAATATAAAGTCATTGGTGAGGAAGGATGTTTGGTGAAGCAAACAAAAGGAAGTTTGATAAATCACAGGAAGCTGAGTTGCAACACTACTGACAAAAAGGAATTTTACTACTTGGCTCTTTTACAGCTGTTTAAACCATGGCGTACAGAGGATGAACTACTGGGAGAATTTCAAAGCTATGAAGATTCATTTAATGCTTGCAAAGACAGCATAGAATGCAGTACATTCTCAACTTATCTGCAAATATTAAATGAAGAAATTGAACAGGAAACTACAATTGCAGCAGAAATAGCTAGAGACAGTTCTCAGGACAGCCAAAGTTCAGGAACACTCAGTCAAGATCCCCTAGGACAACCAATCGTTGAAAATGAAGCATCAATAGCCATGAATGAAGTGGAAACGGCTATGAATCAAGCTCAAGAAGAATTTATAGACTTAGAAAATTTGGAAAGACAACTGAATCAAGAGCAGCAACAAATTTATGAAGAGATCAAAAACAAAATTGATCACGGATTTCTACATGAAAAAAAAGAGTGCTCATGCACATCATTTCATCCAATCAGGATGTATGTAAGCGGACAAGCTGGAACTGGAAAAAGTTTCCTTATAAAAGTCATCAGAAGCTACCTACAGCAAAAAACAGATTCTACTTTGTCTTGTGTGGTTACTGCTCCAACTGGGTTAGCAGCATATAACATAAAAGGAATCACTTTACATCGTTTGCTAATGTTACCAGTGGAGCATGAGAACAAAATACAATACAACAAGCTAACTGGAGAAGCATCCTTGGAAGTTTCAAGAATATTGAAGAAGATGCAAGTTCTCATTATTGATGAGGTGAGCATGGTATCAAACTTAATGCTTGCCTTTGTGCATTTAAGAATGCAGCAAATTTTGAAGACAGACTATGACATGTTATTTGGTGGAAAACACGTCATAGTTTTTGGAGATCTTTTGCAACTTACTCCAGTTAAAGGACAACCAGTGTTTAATACTGTCACACATGAAGACACGAAGAAGTCATTAGGAAGCATCAGAAATACAAATATTTGGTCCTTCTTTGAGTACAAGGAACTTACTACTAATATGAGGCAAGCAAGCGATGAAGAATATGGAAGTATTCTGAAAGATATCAGAATTGGACTACTCACAGAAGTTGGCAAAAAAGCATTACAGAGTCGGCTGCTACATAATTTATTTCCAAAGGAAGAAATAGTTGCAGAGAAAATATACAAGAATATTGCAGAAAACAAAAGTGTCATCTGCTTAATGCCAACTCTACGTGAATGCTCAATATTTAATGAGGAGCTTTTGAAATTGGAAAAGGAAGAGATCAGGAAATTGGAAGCAGTGGACAAAATTGAGGATGGAAGAATTACTGTCACAGTAACAGGCCAACTGAAAAATAAATTGGACTCACTAGAGAAGAACATCTCCAAAACAGCTGGATTAGAAAAAAATCTATATGTTTGCATGAACTGTAGAGTATTTTTAAGAAGAAATTTGGATGTTGAAAAAGGTTTAGTTAATGGAGCTATGGGAAGAGTTGTGGGTTTTATTAATTATCAGAAAAAAGATGGAATTGAATGTTTAAAAATAAAATTTGATCAGATAGAAGAAGTTAAAGATATTTGTCGTTGTACAGTTCGTTTCATGCTTGTGAAAGACTTATATGTACGTAGGAAGCAGTTTCCGTTTTCTCTAGCATATGCTGTAACTATTCACAAGTCTCAAGGATTGACTGTAGATTGTGCATTTGTGAACATTGGTTCAACTGTGTTCAAAGAAGGTATGGCATATGTTGCTTTGTCACGAGTGAAAACATTATCAGGTTTATTCATGATAGACTTTGATGATTCAAAAGTTAGTGCTGATACAAACTGTGTAAAGGAGTATAATAGATTAAGAAGAAGCTATGCTCCTCATTTAGGTCAGTATCCTGTGTTGGAGAAACGTGTAGTTTCTCGTAAAAGAAAAAATGAGAATATCTGTAATGAAGATGTAGAGAAGAGGAAAAAAAGAGGAGTGATGTAATTGCAAGCAAAAAGAAAAAGGAAAATGAAGAACAGGTTGTAGGATGTCATTTTGAAAATAGCTCTGGTGTCAACTGCTACGCAAATGTAGTGCTGAATGTTGCATTTTATCTGGAAAGTTTGCAAGAGCAGATAATAGTAAATCAGGGAAAAAGATTCTGTTCTGAGCTGAGTCTCCTTTTTCAAAAGCTGAGTAAAGATAAAACTCAAATAGAAAGTGCTACTGAAATTAGAAAACTTTTAGATATATGTTCAGGACGAACACAGTTTTCTCAAAATGAACAGCAAGATGCACACGAATTTTTGATGTATTTTCTTCAGGTACTGGAAGAAGAAGGGGTTCCCATTGAAAATATGTTTGGTCTCTCTTATAAATGGGAACATAGTTGTGAAAACTGTTATAATATATGTGGCTCTAATGTTGATAATGAAAGGTTTATTTATTTGACATTGCCAGAGAGTAAAACAGTCACTTTTGCAAAATTAGTTAAAGATGCTAATCATAGAATGAAATGCGGTGAGTGTAAATCTGACATGTTTTCAACATTAATTTTAAAGGAATACGGACAGTATGTAATTTTAATGATGCAACGATGTAGAGCTGATGGTTCAAAATTGGATACTTTAATAAAGAAGTTTACAGGACAGCAATTATCAATTTCAGGAAAAACTTTTGTAACTTTTGCAATAATTTTCCATGATGGACCTACTGTTACTTCTGGACATTACACAGTTTATCTTAAATGTGAAAAAGGCTGGACACTGTGTAATGATTCCCAATTGATTTTCAAACAACGTTTGCCTTTTGATTTAGCAAATTCCTATCTAATCTTCCTGAAACCTAAATTTTAGAGAGATTTGGCAAGATCTGGACAAAATAATTTTACCATTTTACTGGATTACCATTGGAATTTTGTAAAAAAAAGATTTTTTAAATTATCATTTGGCCTAATGGAAAGATAACCAATTGTAATGTGGACTTTTTTAATTTTTAATGAAACTTTCAAAAACCAATAATTTAGAGATAATCGGTAACATCTGTACAATTTAAATTTTGGAATGTTATTGGAGTGCCATTGGAAATTTTTTCAAAAATTATTTTAAAAATTACTATTTGGCCATGCGGAAAAGTAACCAATTCTATTGTGGACTTAATAAATTATTCAAAAATTTTTCGTGAACCAAAATGTTACAGAGAATCGGTGAGATCTGGACAAATTAAACTTTAGAATTTTATTGGATTACCGTTGGAAATTTATTCCCAAAAAAATTTTAAAATTACTATTTGGCCTAAAGGAAATGGAATCAGATGTATTGTGAAGTTATTTGAGATATAATATTGTGATTATACTTCTGAAACAAACATATCAGACGGTATTTTAAAGAAATAAGTCATCAGTGATGTCATTTGAGATGTCATCAGTGATGTCATGAGTGATGTCACTGACCATGTCATGAGTGATGTAATATGTGACGTCATCAGCAGTGCATTGCGGGCGCGCGAGTTATAGTTAGCTGAACTAACTATAACGGGAGAATTTCATTGGTTTTTTACGAGTAAAATGTCCAGCTAACTATAACATGTGTGAAACCTATGGTTTTTTCACTGAATTTCTAAGGTTTTTTAAATGCTAATTCCTAACTATAACGTGTGTGAAACCTATGGTTTTTTCACTGAATATATATATATATATATATAAAAAAATACATATTTAAATTTAAAACTAAACCACATTCATTGGATGATGTCATCAGTGATGTCATCAGTGATGTCATTTGAGATGTCATCAGTGATGTCAAGAGTGATGTCACTGACCATGACATAATTGATGTAATATGTGACATCATCAGCAGTGCATTGCGGGCGCGCAAGTTATAGTTAGCTGAACTAACTATAACGGGGGAATTTCTGTGGTTTTGTATGAGTGAAATGTCCAGCTAACTATAACACCCCTGAAACCTATGGTTTTTTCTGTGAATATATATATATATATACTGACTTGTTTTCTCAAAAGACAAATAAAAGAGATGCCAAAATTCAAAGGTTCATTCTTTCCATTACAAAATTGACACTGTTATGCATTCATTTAAATTAAAATATTTCCAAATGTACAGTAGTCTACTATGGATTTACCTAAATTAGTTTGTATGTCAAATTGCATTTAAGCTGAGTACTTTAAGAAATATGACATGTAATTGGGATGTTTGACGAGCCACCTTAAGGAAAAATAACAATCCTTTTCAAGGTGTCAGGATGCACCCTTAAAGCAACTAAATTAACCTGCGCTCAGCATCTGGTATCTTCGACACAGAGCAGACAGGCTCAACTTAGAGCAATGTTCAAAATATTTATACAGTCCTGAAAGTGTAATAAATTAATGACCACAAAACAATGGAAATCATAAAATGAAATAGAAAAGAAGAGTACATTTTAATAAATAAAGTTTATTGATATCGTTTTGTATAGATATAAAGCAAAATTGGGCCAAAAAGCACAAAGCACCAATAGTAGTCAATATTTGCAATAGATTGGAACCTAGGTTCGATTTCCGTTGGACTGCATGTTGGAAGTGCCAAACACATTTCACCGGGCCCGGGGTTTTAACTTGTGCTGTTGGTTTTAGCAGGGAAAGCTGCAAATAGAAAACTGAAAATCCCCCACAGGGAAGTCCTCACGTTGGCAGATACTTTTAGTAACTTCACCCTGTCAAGCCTTCTACTTTTTGACTTAGGGGTTGATGTAGAGGTTGGCAAATATGTTACTTAAGCACCAATGTCACTGGCATTCTGTACGCCATATGATATCCAATGCTATTTGTATTAGGGTGTATAAGATACCGGAAATATTAGTGACTGGTTGTTCATCTGCTGATCCATAGTCTCTTTTTGGGAGCTCATAATCTTCCAGCGGGGCAAGGCAGCTGGCTGTAGCTGATAATGTATTCCACAAGGATAAATACAGTTTCACTGAACAGGCCTGCTGAATTGGGTTTTATGTTGCTTGAGAAGGTCAGAGTGGGAAAAAATTGACTTCTTAGCTAAGTAAGGCTGAGCTATGGGCTGATAGGCTGGGGTGGTTTATCTCAGTCTCCAGTAGTCTTGAAGTTCAATATTTCTAGATCATTTTTTCAGATGTGTTAGGAGATGTCCAGTTAAATGCAGCAAAATGTTCAAGGAGTCTAGGAAGAGCATTTGGGGGTTAAGACTCCCTTCAACGGAGGGCACCAACAGGGTTCATGTCTGAACCAGTTCATACTGGTCAGCTGGACACTTCATAGAAAGGGTCACTTATAGCTTGTGTCCTTGTTGTCACACAGGAGTTCAACACATTGATGTTTAAAGTCGACTTCTTTGTCCTTGGTGCAAGAGCAAACCTTGTCTTGTCTTTCAGTGCTCCTCTGAGATCACGGACAGCAGGTCCAGTCCTCTTTTATTCTTTCACACGTCCATATAGTGTTATAAAGTGGATATCTTGGTGTGCTACATGTCAGGCACAAGTTAATGAGTGTAGGTATTCTTGGCTCCTTCCGAAACAATTTATTATAAAGTTCCAAGGCGTAAACATACAAACATTTGCTGCATTTCTTGTGTGCCTCAGAGCAAACACTCGCACAGGGCCCCCACTCCCAAGATCTTCAAATTCAAAAAACTCTTTTCCCCTTGTTCAGTGTCTCTGTACCTACCTAGATACCGGGGCAGGTTAATGAGCAGTCATCTCCTCTGTGGTCACTCTAAACCAATTTTGAAGGCAGTTCTTCCACCCACTGGGCTTGGTGCCTTCCTGACTGGAGGACAAAGGATGAGCCCTTTTCAGATGAAATCTGTCATTTGCTTGAGAAATGAGAGGCCCTTCGTCAGAGGGCCATGGGTAATACAGGAGTTACTGAGCCCAACCAAGGTGGTTGAGGCCTTTTAATCAGAAGGTCCCGGGTCCCAGTCCACCATGAGTTCTGAGTAACTGTGTTAAGTACTACCCCATAAGCACTTGAGTCTCAGTGGTAGCACAGGTCAAACCGACTAAGGCTTCTTGCACGTGAGGTTGATGCAAGGTATACACAGACTAACAACTCAAAACATGCTCAACAACCCTAATTAATAATTGTTCAAATGGGAAAGGCCTGTGCTTTTGCATTGTCTGGGTAAGGCATAGCATCCCAGTGTCCTGTCTAAGGAAACTGGTTAATCTCTATTCACATGAGGCAACCTTCAGGTTAGGCCCAACTAGAAAGAGTACATTTTAGATTTTCCAGAATAGATTCTTAAAAGTCAAGCCGATTTATACTCTGGCAGACTGTTTCCATGGTGGAGTTCTTAATTCCCGCCATGATGTGAGTACTCTGCCCACCATATTTAGGGATGTTCATTAGCAAGTCAACATCACTTGTATTACTGTGAACCACCCTCACACCCGTTCCTGCCAATACATTAAAAGTTGACATTAAAAAAAAAAATACCAAAGCATGATTTTGTTTTTGAAAATAATAAAAGCGCTGACCCCCTTGCCAATGGTTTTTTATCCAATTTGTGAAGGCCATTTGGCAGTTTTTACTGTGCCATACAGCAACCTTTACCAGGCGGTGACCCGCAGTGAAAATCTGCCATTTGAATGACCAACATAAATTGGACAGAAAGACAAATGACAAAGCCTCCAATACCCCTTGCACTGTTGGACTGTCCTTGGTATATGTCAGAGTCAGAAATGGAGGAGTTCCTACATCTACTTTCTAAGGTACACCTGAACATAATGAGATGGAGAGAAGCTTTCCGCCAGACTCTAAATTGGGCCCCAAAGTGTGGCAGTGGTTTTAGTCCGAGCAACTTCGCCAAGCGGCTCAGTGGCTTGGCAATCAATCTTACTCGCTATCACTGGATGTGGGTTTCAAAAGATCTGTGTATGTATCAGCGGCCTGGAGTTGAGCACAAGTATGGATGTTGTGAGTGAGGTGGCACATGTCCAGGATGCTCTTTCTATCAGATGCTAAGCCTTCTTGATTTCAATGATCATTATTAAGTCATGTTGGGCAGCCCCAGAATTATTGAGTAATTACAAGTGTGGTGATTGCCAAAAGTGTAGGTTCACGATGAACACAGGAACATTTAAGACAACTTTTAAACAATTTCATCTTGGGTCATTCTCCAACTGTAATACAAATATTGCGAGCTGTGTAATTTCTTATCCTTTTAGTATGTTCTATGTTGGGCAAAGTTCACAGATGGTAGAGCATTGAAAAAGCCAATACCGCAGCATGATCAAGTGGAAACTGGAATATGCCTCCCAGGTTAGACACTGAAATAGGCCACGCAAATGACAAGATCAATTGGCAGGTGGTGGAGGTGATGAAACATGACACAAAAGGTAGCAATTTTGCAACGCTATTCAACACCAAGGAATGCAAAGAGATTTATTGCAAAGTTAAAGGATAGTAATGATTGAAATATGTGAATTAAAAAGCTAAGTGTTTTATGGTATCATGGCTTAAGGATGCAATTTCTCAAAAAATTCTTGGCAGGGGGAACTGTGACTAATTAAATATAGATTGTGATGTTTATTCTTTACTGAATGATGGATACATAAGATTGGACTAATCGCACAAGATAAACAATTGGCGTTCTTTTTTGGTAATGGGTTGACTTTACTTCTACAGTGTCATATAATGTGTTTTATTTTCCCTTTGAACAAAATCTTGGACTAATTGAACAAAATGAATTGTTGGTGTTCTATATCAGTAATTCATTGGCACTGCTCCCCCATTATTATATGAATGGATTGTGTTCTGCTTTTGAAATATTCTGAGAGCTGCTCTCCAACTGGACCATTGACAATTGAAACTATAAAATATTGATGTATTATTTAGTGGGATAGAAAACCCTTAATTATTATTTTGATCTAGTTACTAGGTTATTACCTGGCTTCAGACATTTTTAGATGACAGAACATTCCAGGTTTTCAAAGGAGATACTACCTCAAAGAGCCGATAGCTCAGCTGTGCATTGTCCCAGGGCTTGTCACTGAGCCCCAGATTATTTAATGTGTATATGAGACTGTTCACAGAGATGATCCTACCATACGGGATTAATATTGTCACATATGCTGACAATACGCCATTGGTTTTTGCTCTTAACCACCCCAGAATTCTCCATCTGACCTGGAATCCTGTCTAGAGAAAGTGGCAAACTGGATGGAACACTCCTTTCGTAAGATAAATGGAGATAAAACATCGTTAATGGTCCTGGGCAACCACCCTTCGCTGACCTCAAATGGACATGGCCAAACTGTCTTGGCCCCGCTCCGATCCCTAATACAAAGATTCAAGACTAGGCGTTTGGCTGGATAAGTCCTTTAAATTTGACCACCAAGCAGTGAAACTGGCAGCAACCTGCTATGTGATTATTATATTCAATCAATCAATCAATCAATCAATCAATCAATCAATTAATCGTAGAGCGTGCTACTCACCCGTAAGGGTCAAAAGGCGCTGGGGGGAAGCAGCTACTTATGAAACAGCCAGTTCTTCAGGAGTCTACGGAATGTCAGCAGGTCCTGGGTCTGTCGCAGGTGGATGGGGAGGGTGTTCCAAGTCTTGGCCGGAAAGGTGGGTGAAGGATCTGCCTCCGGTGGTTGTTCAGTGGATGCGTAGGATGGTCGTGAGGTCAGCGGAGCGGAGCTGTCGGTTGGGGGTGTAGAAGGTGAGGCGCTTGTTGAGGTATGCTGGTCTGGCGTTGTGGAGTGCTTTGTGAGCGTGGGTGATTAAAGGTGATCCTTTTGTTGATGGGATGCCAGTGTAGGTCCTTCAGGTGGACGTTGATGTGGCTGTGGTGGGAAATGTTGAGGCTGAGTTATGGGGAGGCGTTTTGTATGCGTTGGAGTCTCTTCTGCAGTTTGGTCATGGTTCCCACGTTGAGGGCGTTGCCGTATTCCAGCCTGCTGGTGACGAGGGCTTGGGTGACCGTCCTTCTGGTTTTGGTGGGGATCCATCTGTAGATCTTATGAAGCATACGGAGGGTGTAGAAGCAGGAGGAGGAGACGGATTCGACTTGTTGGGTCATTGACAGAGAGGAGTCCAGAATGAACGCCACGTTGCGTGTGTGGTTGGCAACGCTGGTCACCAGGAGTCGTCCCAGGCAGAAGTGGTGGAGCCGAGGATGAGGACCACCGTCTTGTCCCAGTTCAATTTCAGGTAACTGCTCTTCATCCATTCGGCGACGGCCTTCATCCCTGCGTGGAAGTAGGTTTTGGCGTTGGTGGGGTCTTTGGTGAGGGAGAGGATCAGGCGGGTGTCATCGGCGACTATTTTGTGGACGTGCGATCGGACTATGTTGGCGAGTGGTGTCATGTAGACGTTGAAGAGGGTCGGGCTGAGGGATGATCCTTGGGGTACTCCGCAGGTGATCTTGGTGGCTTCAGATCAGAATTTGTGGGAGGCGGACTCTCCAGGTTCTGTCGGTGAGGAAGGAGGTGATCCAGTCCAGGGCTTTGTCATGGATCCCCACTTTGTAGAGGCGTGTGCAAAGGGTGTGGTGGCAGATGATGTCGAAGTCAGCCTCGAGGTCCAGGAGGATGAGGGCTGTGATTTCGCTGTTGTCCAGCACGGCCCTGATGTTGTCGGTGGCAGCGATGAGGGAGGTTTCTGTGCTATGGTTGCTGCAGAATCCAGATTGGGATGAGTCCAGCGTTTTGTTTTCTTTGATGAATTGGGTCTGTTGTCTGTTGACGATCTTTTTGATGACTTCCGCCGAGAACGGGAGCAGGGATGGGCCTGAAGCTCTTGAGGTCCTTTGGGTCGGCATTGGTTTTCTTGAGCAGGGCATTGATCTCTGCGTGTTTCCAGCTTTCCAGAAAGGTGGCGGTCTTGAATGAGTTGTTGAAGATCTTGCGGAGTTGGGGTGCGATGATGGAGCTCGCTTTGTTGAAGATGTGGTGGGGGCAGGAGTCAGATGGTGAGCCGGAGTGGATGGTGTTCATGGTCTTGATGGTGTCTTCGTCGTTGACGTGGTTCCAGGAGATCAGGAGGCCGTTGTGACTGGGGGCCGGTGAGTCTGTGGTGTTGGCTGCTGTTGGGGAGGTCTGGGTGTTGAAGCTGTTGTGGATGTCTGTGATCTTGCAGTGGAAGAAGGGTGCTAGGGAGTCACATAGGTCTTGTGACGGCGGCATGTCGTTGGAGCTGGAGTTGGCGAGTTCCTTCCCGATGTTGAAGAGCTCTTTGCTATTGTGTGCATTGTTGTTGATGCGTTCCTTGAAGAAGGTCTTTTTGGACGTACGAATGAGTTAGTGGTGTCTCATGCTGGTGTTCTTGAGGTCTGCATGGTTATCTGGAGTTTGCTCGTGGCGCCATTTCTTCTCTAGTTTCCGGCGGGTCTGCTTGGATGTCTAGAGGTAGGCGGTGAACCAGATGGATCTTCTGTCGGTACGTCTGTTTGTGGGTTTCTTGATCGGGGCGAGAGTGTTGGCGCAGTCATCAATCCATTGCTTGAGGTTGCGGGCGGCTGTGTTGGTGTCAGTGTGGTCGGTCGGTGGGTCTCGGGCGAGGGTGGTGATTAGCTGTTCTTCAGTGACCTTGTTCCAGCTGCGGTGGGGGATTCTTTGCTGGTGGTTGTATGCGGTGGTTTTCTTGAAGGAGTAGTGGATGTAACGGTGGTCATTCCACTGGAATTCGGTGGTGTGGCTGATGGAGACGTTGCTGCTGGCGGAGAAAATTGGGTCGAGCGTGTGTTCAGCGGAGTGGGTGGGTGTCGTGATGAGCTGTTTGAGGCTGAGGTTGGCGAGGTTGTCTAGTAGTGTGGTGGAGTTGCTCTTGGTGGTGTTCTCGAGGTAGAAGTTCAGGTTTCTGAGGAGGATGTAAGCAGTGGGGGCCATAGTGTGCGTGCAGATGGCGTCTGTGATGGAGTCGATGAACTGTGGTTGGGTCCGGTGGGTCTGTACACGAGTGTTCCTCTAAGGGTGGTGTTGGGATCAATGTGGATCAGAAAAGTGCAGGTGTTTGGCGGTGCTTATGGTGTCTTTGGTGTTGGTCGAGATTCTGAGGGTGTTTCTGTGGACGATGGCGATTCCTCCTCTTGATCCGTTGGTGAGGTCCCTACGGGTGATCTTGTAGCCAACCGGGATGGCTATGGCGATGTCGGGTGCCAATGAGGAGTTCATCCAGATCTCCGTCAGGAAAGCGACGTCCAGGCAGGATAAGTCGAGTAGGTCCCAGAGTTCGACGGCTTGCCTGTGGACGGAGCGGGTGTTGAGCAGTATGAATCTAAGTGGTTGTGGTCTGCTTTGGTGGGGTGTGCAGGACGTACCCGTGTGTGCTGGCAGGTGTAGCTGCAGTTTCGGCAGGTGAAGGGTCCGTGGGTGAACTTCGAAGTGGCCGGTGTTGATTGCACGGAGGGTGTTGGCGTTGTAACAGAGTTGGTTGTGGCACTTGCGTGGGCCAGGGGGTCTGGTGCTGGGCGTGGTCCCGGTGCCGATGGGCGCAGACGGGCTTGCCTTAGGCACACCTTCAGCTGGATCAGGGGGTGGTCTGCAGGGGCAGCAGCAGGGGAAAAAATGGCAGACAATGCAACAGATTGCCTCAGAAAGTCTTAACTCTCCTTTCCGTTATGGCAAGGAGAATCATGATCCAAGCTCTGATCCTTTCCTGCCTGTCTACAGAAACTCCATCTATCGTGGGTCCCCAAAGTCAACGATAAGCAAATTGCAAGTTGTGCCGAATTTTACCGCATGGATGCTGCTTAATATTTAAAAAAATCCATTCCGCTAATCCGGCCTTGAAAACCCTTCAAAGGCTGCCTATTAATAAAAGAATTACATTTCAATCTCTTTACATAGCCCATAAGACCCTCTGGGGGGAAAGGGACCCCAATTAAATGCTCTCTCATAACTTTCTACCATACCAGGTAATCCCTTTGCTCGGCTAACTTATACTTAGCCTCAATCACTAAAATTAAAAAGTTGTGTAGGCAGTTCCTTTTTTGTATAACACTTATAGATTGCGGAACACTCTCCCTCCACATCTTCTCTCAGTGACCCTCCATCCCCCCTTTTGGAAGCTCCTCAAAACCTGGTTGTTCCATAACACCATCCCATAAACCACCTAGCTTCTGCCCTGTCTGTTGCTGGTAGCGCTGGGATGCCTCCGGGTAGCTATGTGATTAACAAAGGCTGATAATATTAAGTTTCATTGGTCCATTGATCAAGATTAGACTTCAGACATTACAACCGTAATCTTAAAGGGGTTTTGTACACACAGGAAGGAATGGTGGTATGGGTAATAGGGAAATGGTGCCTGAGAGGGTATATCCAGTAAATATTGATAGAATAGTCTCAATTAGTACGGTGCTGTAGGGTGGAGAGATCCACCGGCATCCCCAAATCCTGTGGCCTAAGGTACAATACAACGTCATTCAAGCTCATACACGAGAACTCGGCATGTGGACTCGGGACATTTACAGCAATACTGAGACGTGACCTAACTCCAATTTTGAAGAGCGAGTTTAAGAAGCGCATCGTTTCTGCTTAACACACGCCGAAGGACAGCGTGTGATGGAGTTATCACCACACTTCAAATACATACAACAGAAAACTACAAAGCCTTGAAAAATGTGCATGTACATATTACTGAGGCGACAAAATATGTGTTGGTTTAAAGATCAGAGTTTGAAGAATTCATGAGAAGGAATAAAAGATCAAGGAAACAACTTTGATTTCTGTATATATAGCTATTGTGACTTACAATAGCTACTGCTGTTATTTATTGCATTGTCAGATTTCAACGTGTGCTGGGGACTTGAATTACGGTTTTATACACATGAACATTTGCACTACGTCTTATGTTTTATAATTGTCAGCTATTTCTACACCAAGACTGACAACAATATAAGTTAACCGATATTCTTATTTTCCTTAGAGGTGATCACTACACCACAAGATGGTGACCTTTTAGTCATAAGTAGGGCTAGACAGTTTATAAGTTATGGATTTCAACAACTATCTAAAATAGTTTCTTCCTGCCTGTCTTTACTTTCATGACAGGTTGAGGGTTTCTGTGCTACCATGCCAAACCATTTTGAAAGACGTAAGTCATTTCTTTCTAGTTAGATTGTGATTTGGTGTATGTCTTGTAAATATTTTGGAATAAGGGCTAACATATTTTTGTTATCTGACTCTCCTACAGTGCAACACGTTGATAATGGTTGATGAAGTGGTACTGTATTGACTGCTGTTTGCTTTTGCCATTGTTGGTTAATAAGTAGTACATCTATGGTGCAAGTTGTTACACTGATATGATCCTTATGAACACGTCACCATGAACGGACACATTACATTAGTTGAGTGCTCTGACAAAGTGGTTAGTAATTATTATATGAAGGGGTAAAATTGATAGATTGATGTGCTTCTCTTGACATATTTCAACTAATATTGATTGGTTCTTTAATACTGACATGATGTCCATGTTCCATTAAAACAGTGCATGCTCCGTGTTGGATTTTCTTGAGAAACATCTACACATGCGGTTTATTGAACTTTGGGGTGTCAGAGACTTCTTTTGGGCTTGAACACACTCTTGGTTATTACACCCCGTGTAAAATTTAACATTAACTCGACTATCTCCTAGCATGGATTTTTTTTGTAATGAATGATATTGGGAGTTTTATTAGGGCCATGACAGATCAGACAAACATCTTCACTCTTTACTATTGTTTTGTAACTTGGTGCCTTTCTTTAGGATATATTCACTATGCCCACTATTCTCTGATGAAAGGTATAGAGTATTTACCCACATCCTGTTACTAGACAGTACAGCCTGTCTTTTTATAAAATCTACTTTTACCTACAGCTTTTTGAGATACATAGATGATCTAGACCCTGCTGGTGGCCTCTGATGGATTGATTCTTGCACCCCAATTGATTTACCTGATGTCCTGGAAGCCTTGGCGGTGAATCAATAGACTTCTACTGCATAAATAAAAACCTGGGATTTAGCAATGATTTAGACTGGAAGAACTCTAGAGGGCCAGGACACAACTGCCAAGCTAATCTGTCAAGGATGTGTTGCTGTTGGGCTGAAGAAACAAACTTCTTTTGCTCAAAACTTTTCAACAAAATCAAATGTGATTCAGCTTTATAGTGCAGAGACCAATTTCTTGGAGCCATCATCAGACACAGTCCACAGCCATACCACCTGAAGGATTCTGAGCTCTGAATAAAGGCATGAGCACCAGTTCAGAAATCTTGATTTTGTGAAGGTGCAAAAGCATTTGCCAATTAGAAAAGTTCTCTGGGTGCAAAATGATATTTTTCCACTCTGAGATTTTCATGAATAAACCAATGGCATCATGCAGATCTAGTTTAATGGCTATCCTGTATAGTGGAAACCTTTTTGGATATAGACTGTTGTCTTGCCCTGATGAAATATTTTGACTTCCATTCTTGAGACTAGGACCCAAGATTAAACCTCCTTCCATGTTGAACTTGGTTTCTGTATCCCACTGTCCACTATCTTGGGCAGCCTGAAATCATGAGTACGTCTCAGTGTTCCACTCCCAGTTGTTCCACATTGACAAGTAGTGTTTTTGTTAGCCAATTTTTACAAGGAATGTAAAGATTCATGTCTAAAGGCTGCCAAAAATAGACTGCTAAAATTTTATTGTAATTGTATTTATTAAAATGTACTTTCTGAATCTGATTTTGATTGTGTTTTCTTTTTAATGTATTACTCTTTTGGAGCAGATACATGCTTCACACATTGCTCCAAGTTAGGCTTGTCTGTTCTGTGTCATAAATATTAAGGGATTTAGATTTGGTAAATTTAATAACAGTGGGAGTTATACCCATTATTAATCATAAGGTGAGTAGTCATCCACTTCAACTAATAATCATTTTTCTTATAGAAACATATTTACAAAAAGCGGTTTTCGATTATATCATAAGCATTGTTTTTTTTTAAAGAAATGGATCATTCCAGAATTCATCAATATTAGTCAATCATACCTGCGGCAGAGTATCAAACATAATCATTTTTAAATACTACATTCCTTTTTCTATTCACCTCATCACTTGAATTGATCAGAAAATGTCCAACAGAAAACCTGTAAATCATATTCTCTTTCAATTTTTCTTTGTGTGTTAGCTCTTGCTTTAGTTCAGTTTTAATGAGCTTCATGGATTTCTTTCTGTGGTTCTCCTTTTCATCTACCAAATAAAAGTAGATTTTATCAATATATGTTATAAAGTAATACACCTTCTCAAGTAAATAAAAAGCAAGTGTATGAATTGTTAATCGCATTAATGAGTATTGTAATGTGGGACTGTTGAATTACACTTCATACGTCATTTTTTATAGTTTTATTAATATAAACTCATGTAAAAATAGAATTTTATAATAAATCTTACCTGCTCCTTCAAGTGCAATCCTTCCATCAGAAAGTAAAGTGAAATTGGCTGATGTAATTTTCTTCATTTGTTTTTCAAATGTTTTTTTCATTGTTTAAATGAAATAGAAGACAAACTGAAAATAAGAAATGCAACTCTTTCATATCGCAGACAAAGTAACGGTTCGAAGCAAGAGCACGATTCACTTGCTCAGCCTCAGCAGTGTTTATGTATCCAAGCAAGTCTGGAGTTAAAGCAATGCTCCTTAATTTTTCTTCTGCTCGTTTCTGGTTCTTTTCGTGAAATCGATCATACAAAGACAATCGTTCGTGTGTGCCAGATATGGGATGCTGTCTCTGATAAAATTCCGTCTCAGACATTTTCATGGATTCCATTGGATCATTAGATAATACATTTTTTAGCCAAGGAATTTCAATCTTCAGGGTTTTCTCTGTGGCTTTCTGGATATTCTCCTCAGTTGCTCCACATAGTCTTCCATCATAGGGTTGAAAGAATTGTTGCTCTGTTCGATTGTTGGTGTGTCTAGCAACCTGACCAGCAATATCAGATATATAGATTGATGGTGGGTATAAAAAACTTAGCAGCCCATCTGCATGATCACGTGCAGATTCTTGCCACCACAGTGGCGAACTGTAATAAATGACGGAATGTGTGCAGCCCATGTGTTGAACACCTCCTGAAAAATAAGAAGCACATATTACACAATTTGTGTTTCTTCATTACTGTTTCAGCATTAAGAAAACACAACACATTTGGGGCTGCCCCAAATTTTATGTGATAAGATTTTAACAACATATACAACAATTAATAGTTCTAAGAATGAGTATTATATACTTTTATGATGGAGATTGTTTTAAACTAACAAAACGTGGCTTTCTAATGAATATTGAACAAACACACATTATAACTGGAGCATTCAAGCGTTGTGCTAAGATGCAACCCTCATTTATACATTTCTATAGAATGAAGTACAATTTGTATTTTAATGGTCATGGATTAACTTAAAGATGTTAGACCTGCATAACATCATCTAGAATAACATTTATTTGAGCAAGAAGATCACAGCAAATGTGTTGCTTCATTTTGTATTCTATTAGGTGAAGATTTACACAATCGGAACCTACGAACAATAGCCTGACTTACATTATCATGCCACCCAAAAAATCCTTGCTTTAGGTTGAGCAAATGGATTTATTTGCAAGTGTAGAATCATTTTCATTGTTCAGACAATGTTAATAAACACTCACATAAATGTATTAATATGGAAAATGTCGCAAGCATGGTTTAAATATATGTGTTATATAAATTTCCTCATTGTGGAAGGTAGGGGACTTTCAAATAGTATAATGATTTGAAAGTCATGTAGTAGTTTGCAGAGCAGGAAAAAGGTTGTTTCTTTGTTAGCAACGGGTGCAAAGACCCTACAAATTAAAGGTCATACAATATAAACTTTTTTCCTGATTGAAAAACCGGGCCAAAATTACAACAAAATGACCAAGCCCTGCAAACCATTTTCTTGCAACATTTAAAAGCACATGGATGCATCATATTTACATAAATAGAATGCATCCGTGAGCTTTTACCAGCACTAGTGCACAATTGGTTGTCGTGCACCAACGCAGGCACCCTTGCGCCATGGTGCAAGGGTGCCTGTGTCACAGGGATAATTCCTGTTGTTGCTGAAACAGGACAAAATGAGGAGAAACAAAGGTATTCTCCTCGCTGGGGAACTCCTTTTCCTCCTGTGGAGCGGCATATAAAAACTGACGCATCCCGAGGGTTATGAAACCTTGTAAATCTGAAAATGCCTTTGAATTCATGGATATAACATAGGCAAATCCACTGCAACAAACATGGTACGGCCCATCGCGCAGAGTTATGCGTGAAAGAAGAACATATTTACAAGTTAAGGAAAAGCCACGCATCGTAAATTTGCTTGGCAAAGTAATATAGGCCACCACACTGTGCCAGCATCATAAGAATTGAATTCTTTTTTTAAAAATGACATTTACTTTTTGAAAAAAATGAATGCACACATAGATGTACATCTGCCAAATGTATTCATCATAAATATTTGACCTTTACATATTGCCAGAGGTATCATTTAAAATTATAAATATATATATATATATATATATTACCTACGTAGGTAGTTATAGTTAGGACCCCTTTTCCATAGGAAATCCGCAACATTCTATTTTGAATAACTTTGGCGCCGGTCGACGAATCCTCGCGAATTTTTCAAAATAGGTGGGGCGCTACGCTCCGCTCCTACCCTGAAAGTCTCGGGGGGATTCGTCAAGCGGGGGCTGAGATAAAAGGGGTGTCCCAAAACGCGTTTTTCCCATGCATTTTTCCATAGGACCTTTAGACAGGGCTACAGCCCGAACGGCTGAACAGATTTACTTGAAATTTGGCAGAGAGGTAGTCCTCATGTCAAGGAAGTGCCTTTTGTAGGTTTGGTGTAAATCTGTTCAGTATTTCCTGAGAAAATAGCATTTAAAAGCATATATATATGTGGGCGGAGCCTAACCACACATCTCATCCTGAGATCTGATTGGCTGTCAGCACTTCATCCAAGAAGTGTTGGCAGCCATCTTGGGACCAATATACATGATAGCACCTCATTAAAAAGCATTGCAGTTAATAGAAGGTTTTAAGACTTTAGTTACATTATAAATCATTTGTTGATGGTACCATACTCATTTTAGGAATTGTGGTATGTTCTAAGGTGATTTCACCATGTGAAAAATCCTTCTGCTGGGATATCATGATTGAGAGAAAAATATTTTCTCATGCTTTTACCACAGAGGTTTGGAAGGTGATCTATAAGCTAAACTGAGAGCTTATTTTCTGTAAATTCACATTATCTTTCTCAGTCATGTGAGAATGAAGTCTGACATTCTCAGTAAAACATGTACATCCAACAAGGGCAGAGACTGTCAGTTGATTCCTTTGTGTTCTACTGCAGCTTCCCAGAGTGTTCCAAAGAACTACTAGAGCGCTAACAGTCCTACCTATGATAAACGTATGGCACACCTGAAGCCATCTTGCTTGGAATAAAGTGGTAACTCTTAAAACATTTAATTTCAAAAGGAACAAAATGAGGGGGTTCATTTTTCCATAAAAAGTATGATTAGTGCTGCAGAAAGAAAAATTAGGGCACATTTTGAGTGACTTCTCAAATCCTCTTCTATTTCATTAAAAAATTCTGACATGCAGACTGAAACATGAACTTTCAATACCAGCAGCAGTTTTCCCTGGTGAGCAGTAGCTTTACTACAGTGATCTAATGAGCAAAAAGAGTGCTAACATTCTGAATTTATGGCAAATGTGTGACACATCTGAATGCCTTCTTGATGGAATCAAAGTAAAAAACTGAAAGTATTTCCTACTGAGGAGACTGCAGTAAATGAGGAAATTAGGAAACTTCATAACAAATAAGTCTCCCAAGATGGCCACCAGAGACAAAAGAGCCCAAATGTAGCCCAAATATCACCCAGATGTAGCCCAAGTATAGCCCAATGACAGAATGTCCCAGAATGTTCTTAAAAACAACTAGAGCGCTTACTGTCTTCATTATGACAAAAGTATGGCACACCTGAAGCCATCTTGATTGGAATAAACTGGTAACACTTAAAACATTTAATTTAAAAAGGAACACAATGAGGGGGTTCATTTTGCCATAGAAATTATCATTAATGCTGAAGAAAGAAAATGAGGGCACATTTTGAGTGACTTTTCAAATCCTCTTCTATTTCATTAAAAAATTCTGACATGCAGACTGAAACATGCACTTTTAATACCAGGAGCAGACTTCCATGGTGAACAGTAGTTTTACTACAGTGATCTAATGAGCAACTAGAGTGCTAACATTCAGAATTTATGGCAAATGTGTGACATATCTGAATACCTTCATGATGGAATCAACGTAAAAAACTGAAAGCATTTCCTACTGAGGAGACTGCAGTACATGAGGAAATTAGGAAACTTCATAACAAATAAATCTCCCAAGATGGCCACCGGAGACAAAAGAGCCCAAATGTAGCCCAAAATCACCCAGATGTAGCCCAAATATAGCCCAATGACAGAAGTGTGCAAAACACTTATTATTTAGTGTTTTTGCAGTGTTATATAGTGCAGACTTGTCAGGTATTGGAGTGCTTTACATGAGCATTGGTTACATCACACAAGCACATATTCATTTTGGTTGTAGACATAGGGAGACTAAGTGATTTGACCAGAATCACAGAATGTCGAGCTGAAGCAGAAACTTCAACCTGGTTCCCCAGTTGCAAAGTCTGCAGTTCTGGAAGTAACACCACATCCTCTCCCCTAAGTGCAACATTTAATCAAGTGGTCAACTGGATAAAAAAACATAAAGATAACAAATAATTTAAAAGTGCTTTGTCGCTATTTGAAAACTCAGACAAAATGTCCTTATTTTAGTCTTTTAGAGCACTAACCATAATTTTGATGCCAATAAGACCCTCTCATATATGTAATTTCTAAAGGAAATGCTCTAGGTATTACAGTTTTGATTACATCAAGATGATGTCAGGCGTTCCACACTTTT
This sequence comes from Triturus cristatus, assembly GCF_964204655.1. Lineage (NCBI taxonomy): Eukaryota > Metazoa > Chordata > Amphibia > Caudata > Salamandridae > Triturus > Triturus cristatus. The sequence goes on from NC_140579.1 coordinate 415,202,050, forward strand.
GTAATAAATATAGAATGTTAGCAATCTAGTTGTTCATTGGGATACTGTTGAGAGGCAAAGGCCAGGGGCACGGACACTGAAAATTGAAGGCAGGTAGGAGAGTGCAAAGGCAACAATTTAACCACACTGAGCAGGCAGGAAGGGCCGTGGAAGCACAACAGGCTATGGAGGGCAGTGGAAAGGGGGGCAGGGGCAACAAACCAACAATACAGGACTTGCAAGAGAGGCTGTTGGAGGGAAGATCTATTACGGGTCAAGGAAGCTAGAGGCGGTCCCCAGAGCCCCGGGAGCCACCACAGAACTGAGCAGCAGAGTGAGTCAGGGACAAAAGGGGCACCTTAATTTGAGCCGGGGTGCCTAGGAACGCTTGCTCCAAAAATGAAGAAAACAGACATATGGGACATGGAATTGGTGGCAGAATACAATGGCAGTTTAATGAGAAGATACAACTTCAAAGAAACCGCAGAATAGAGACATAAAGTACAAAATACAGAATCCAGATAATCATACAGCTGTCATGATATTCTCTGTATCTCAATTAATGTACTGACAGAGAGAGAGAGAAAACACATCTATAAATGCATCATGAGAAACAAGTTACACCAAGGAAAATGTTACCTAGGAACACTCACGTTTACTCTTAGAGCAAGCATTCCTGCAATTACAATACAAAATCTTTTAAATGCAAAAGTAAAGAGAACAATGGTTAAACATAACATGACATTTCATATAGGTAAAATAGAATAAGATACTTCAAGCAAAGCAGAGCAAGACATTTTAAGTAAAGGAAGACAAGAGCTCCCAGCTCTTGGGGAAAACCTGCACAGCCTGTTAACCTACATACAGACGGCGAGGTAGTCCGTCGATATCTGTGGGTGCTCCCTTTTTATATCATTTTGTGGGCTCCTTTGCACGCTACATCTACCTACGTATGCTACCCAAAAGCTTCGTCTGCAGATTTTACCAGACATTTCGTCATTTACCCACTTAATGCTGACAATGGACTGGGTGAAAAGGTCAGTCTCTCAGGCCAATCGCTTATCGTAAGTTCCATAGAGCAAGCAGAAAATAATGGGTATTGTACGGGAATTCAATATATTCATGTACAAAATCTCCTCAGTTCTCCTAACTTGACGCTCTGCGGTTGCCACTTCCTTAAAAGCGGGAAACCTGCCCAGGAAGCAAGTACCAGTCCAGGATGCAGCCTACTGTATGTCGACAGCTTCAGTGGGATGTTGAACTTTGATACCGAGCACGGAGCACTCGGGTAGGGTGGGGGCTACTAGTTTGGAGCAGAAGGCCTCGCAGACCTGCCTTCAGACTGCTATACACTAAAATTGCAGAGCTATGGTCAATTTAACAAAGAGGCCTACATATTGAACAGAAGGGCCTACACAGGGGTTTTATGCTGGCTGAGTGGTAAGGATGTCTCAGGATAATTATATAGCAACACAGGACCCGCTGGTCAATTTAATACGGCCTACAAATGCGGCTGGCAGGGCAAGGACAAGGGTCTCATACTTCAGGTGTGGACAGAACGGGCCAGGGGCCCCCTGTGATACAAAATCTACCCTCCTTCAAGGCTGTGGCAATGTAATAGACCATTGTGGGCAGAAGGAAGAGGCAATGGTAGTACAACCATACATGCCAACAGACCCGATTCAGCCAGGAAACGTCCAATGTTTTTAAGCTCAAATGGGCTTTATTTGATCTGTCTCCTGTCTACAATATCCTCTTTTTCAATGTAACTCAAAGGGGAAAATCAATACCCCAGTTTTTTTTCAAAATCTCCCTCTTACCAAGTTCAAAATGTTCGCAAGTATGGTACATTGGATCATGGAAGGAAATGGGATAGGGACATGGACTTGGATAACAGAGGACAAGAGGGACATGGAGAGGTGCACCAAACTGACCCTGCAGGGCAGGCATCAGGGTTTGCAGCAGCACAATACACCACACAGGGCATGCAGGACGGGAGTGCAGCACAACAATCCATAGAAAGCAAGAGGGAGGGGACAGGACCATGCACATGGACAACAGAGAACAGAGGGGCTACACGCAATGGTAGCTAGCTGACCATAATGGACAGACAGGAGAGAAAGCTGCAGCATTACAGACTATAAAGGGCAGTAGGGACGGATCAGGGGCATTACAATGGAACAGACAAGCCAGGAGGGAGGGAGTAGGGGTCTTCACATGTAAACAGAGGGCTGGGGGCAAGGGGGCAGGGCAGGAGCAGCAAGATAGCCATGGAGGTCAGGCAGGATGGGCACTAGAAGCAAGACACACCATGAAGAGCAACAGTGAGACTGTGATGGCATACACACAGACCATGGAGGGAAGGTGGGAGGGGGTCAGGGGCAGCTAACTGACCACACAGGGAAGGTGGGAGGGGCCATGGCAGCACAGAAGACCAATGGCTATGATGGGCAAGAAGGAGGGTGCAGGGGCATGCACAAAGGACGATGGAGGATAGAAGGGAGGGTCAGGACCTGTGCACAGACAAGAAAGTTCAGGGGAAGGGACCTCACAACAGACCACACGGGGCAGGCAGGAGGAGCAGTTGCAGCACAACAGACCAGGGAGGGCAGAAGGGTGTGGCAGTACAATGGACCATGTAGGACAGGAGGAAGAGGATAGGGGCATGGCATGTGGACAGGCAGGGTGGAGGTGGCAGGGACAGGTTACAGTCATCTGACAATGATAGGCAGGTGGGAGGGGAGTGGCAGCTCAACAGAACACTCAGAGTAGATAGGAGTGGCAGGTCCATGGGACATGGTGGGCAAAAAGGATGGAGCAGGGGCATGCACAAAGACATCGGAGGGCAGGGGGAAGGAGAATAGGGGCAGCAAGCTAAGCACAGAGTTTAAGCAGGAGGTCAATGATGGGGCATAGAATTGGGCAATGGAGGGCAGGAGGAGTGGACTGGTACATCATACTAAATTGAGGGCAGTGGCAGCACATCAGACCATGCATGGCAGGAGGGAGGAGGCTATTCCATGGATTCACACAACAGAGGATGGGGAGGAGGGGGATGGGGCAGCAAGCTAACTGTTCAGAGAAGGCGGGTATTAGGAACTTTATTGTTTTTAAAACATTGAGTCTGTGCGAACTACTTAAAATATGAACAAGTATGCAGCATAATCTCACTTTTATTCAGGAAGAAGAGGACGTTTGTGACTGTGACTCCGGGCTCACTTGGCAGAAACACCCCCTGACCCTCCACCCCCTATCGCAAAATGTAATGCCCGTGAAAAGGGTAGGTGAACACAGTGTTATATAGAACATAGTCCTGAGAGCACGATTGAAAATGAAAACTAGATATAGTGTATGGTATAAACTATGCACCAAAAAGTGTGATATAAGATGAACCGGGCGTGAAATATAATATGCAATACATTGTGCGCAATGACAGATTCATTGGAGAGCGCGAGATAGCACAGGCACTAGCGCGTGCTATGCGATATGCGCCTTGGAGTGTAATATGCACAGGGCAGTGTTGTGTAACCTAACTAGTCTCTAAAGTTGTAATATAAAATATGTGCTGGGGAGTGTAACGTTGCATATGCACTGTGACACAGATATGGATCGCAGATTGTAATATGTATGGCATAGCACTGTGCGTTATAACATAGGCATCGAGGAAGGCACGTTAGATGGGGCAATATAACCCGTGCGAAGACAAGTGTGGCATGACATATTCACGGGGTGGTGTTACAGTGCACATGGGCTAGAGAGTGTCATAGCATATGCACTAGCTAGTGGAATACAACACAGAGGTGTGTGGCACTCGGCAGGCAATGGTGGGTGTAACACAGCATTGGGCTCTGTCAGGAGCGCGCTGTGACTCTCAAGTGATGTTCGTCCCCTTTCCAGAGAGTAAAATAAAAAGTATTACACATCCGGCAGTGGATGTGTGTTTTATTAACCGTGAGGGGGGTTTCTTGCATAGTTTTGGTCGAATTTTTGTCGAATCCCCTTTGAATGGCTTGGTGTGCATGTGTATTAAATGTGCCCGTCAATAGCTACCCATGTTTGTATAAATAAACGACAAGGGTGTCTACCGGGATTAGGCACGGTAGGGCATCAGACATGTCAGAGCTTCACTAGTAGTGTAAATACATTCCACGTGGATTCATTGCATGCAGTCGCCTTTTAATGAATATCCCGCAAATCGTCATGGTGATAGGTACGTACGGTTTGTCCAGCATGTCCTAGGTGTGTCTATAAATAAATATTTTTTTAAAATAATAAAAAACAGTGGCCGGCCCTAGGGATTGGGGTCAAAAAAATATAATTAGGAGACAGGCCCTGGGGGATGGGGTCATCAGGGCCAATAAATTAGAATAAGAAGGGGAACCACACAGCCCCCCTTCTTAAAAAATTAAAATAAATAAAAGACTGGCATCGTGCCGGAGGCCATGCCCCCTCCGTGCAGCACTCTGCAAACGCGCCCCCAACAGGCATCTCCAGTATGCGCCAGGGAGCTGCGCTGCAGACAGGTGTTCTGAGGCCAAGCCCCTTTTTACACCTCTCTGCAACGCAGCTCTGTGGCGCTTACTGGAGGTACCTAGTGGTCTAGTTTGACCCTAGGGACCCTTAGGATTCAAGGGGACTTAATCTCTCAACTTAGAACAGCCACAGGGCGCGTTTACACAGTGGTGAAGGGAGGGGACGGGGCCTGAGGTGACGTGTGCAAACACGCACTATGGTACGTTTTAAATTGGGGATATAATTTCCCTTCAATACTGAGGGCCCCTGGGGGCTAACTAGCCCACCAAGTGCTTCCAGTAAGCGCCACTGAGCTGCATTGCAAGGAGGTGGTCCAGGCCGTGCCACTTTTTACACCTCTCTGCAACACAGCTCTGTGGCATTTACTGGAGGTACCTAGTGGGCTAGTTGGACCCTAGGGACCCTCAGGATTCAAATGAACTTAATCTCCCAACTAAAAATGGACACAGGGCGTGTTTACACAGTGGTGAAGGGAGGGGACAGGGCCTGAGTTAACGTGTGCAAAAACGCCCTGTGGCCTGTTTTAAGAGGTAGTTTTAATCCCCATGCCCTATTATGTACTAGGGGCTTACAGAGGAGGTCATGCTAATCACAGGGGGACCCCAACGCATAATGTTCCCTTGTGTATGTAGGTGTTTTCACTGTATTCTAAGTGTCTTTTAACATAGCACTGGCTCTAGGACTGGCTAGTCAGACTCAGTTACCACCAGTATCCGTCTGAAAAAGTTGAGGGTACAGGATGATTTTGCAACAAGGCTTCTTTCTGCTCTTCTTTTTGTTCTTTCTGCACGTTATCCTTCTTCCTGCACTTATCTTCGTATTTGAGGACTTCTGTTGCTTCTTTCTGCACTTCTTTTGTTTCTTTCTGTGCATTTTTTCTTCTTTCTTCACATGTCCTATCTCTGTAGGCATAGTTAGAAATTAGCATTTAAAAAACCTTTGAAATTCACAGAAAAAACCATAGGTTTCAGGCACGTTATAGTTAGGAATTAGCATTTAAAAAACCTCAGAAATTCACTGAAAAAACCATAGGTTTCAGGGGTGTTATAGTTAGCTGGACTTTTCACTTGTACAAAACCATTGAAATTCCCCCGTTATAGTTAGTTCAGCTAACTATAACTCGCGCGCCCGCAATGCACTGCTGATGACGTCACATATTACATCACTCATGACATGGTCAGTGACATCACTCATGACATCACTGATGACATCTCAAATGACATCACTGATGACATCACTGATGACATCATCCTTGTGATAGAGTGGCAGACCTCCTCTCACCCTAATATAACCTTTGATACACACATTCAAAAATAGAGACTACAATTTTCAAAACAATGGACATACCAATACCAGTTACAACAACCTCTTCAGTAATTCTAAGATCCACATACACATCCACTCATTCACCAACAGTCCTATACAGTCACTCATACATGTACTCACTCATCATATGTACTCATGCACCTATACATCCTGTTACACAATGCCATTCATCCATAGAGTTACTCACACACATAGTCACTCATGCTAATAAAGAATCAAACATACATTTACTTGCATATACAGTTATATACACACACCACCACACTTACTTCTATGGAAACTTACACATACTTAGTCTTTTAAACAATCACTTATAGAAACACATACTTATTCACACAGGAACTCTTTCAATCTCTCACTCTCACATATACTCACATATATACACCAATAGTCACATATACTAGTTTAAAACATATGTAGTTACTCATAAAGACACTATTGAGACAGTCATTCACTCACTAACACACCCATACACACACTCATCCACCCATACAGTCCTGCACACATGCTGTGTTCAACACATATAAACAGTGAGTCACTCATTCATGCACCTATGCACTACGTAATACCCCCCACCGAACCATGCAGACACTCAGACTGATACTCAAAAAACCAACTAATAACCTATATAGACACCCATGTAGCTACTCACCAACCCATGCAGCCACTTATACACAAAGTGAGAGACTGATACAGATATTTACATATTTAAACATTACTCACTAAGCCATGTATTCACTATGATACACTTAATCAGTCAGTTACACAATCAATTTTTCAAAAACAAATCATCCATTTAGACACTTATATACCCATTTATTCTTCCATCGACCTTGAGATATACATATATAAAACATATTTAATTTTCAGAAAAACACACATTCACTGGATGATGTCATCAGTGATGTCATCAGTGATGTCATTTGAGATGTCATCAGTGATGTCATGAGTGATGTCACTGACCATGTCATGAGTGATGTAATATGTGACGTCATCAGCAGTGCATTGCGGGCGCGCGAGTTATAGTTAGCTGAACTATCTATAACGGGGGAATTTCAATGGTTTTGTACAAGTGAAAAGTCCAGCTAACTATAACACCCCTGAAACCTATGGTTTTTTCAGTGAATTTCTGAGGTTTTTTAAATGCTAATTCCTAACTATAACGTGCCTGAAACCTATGGTTTTTTCTGTGAATATATATATATATATATATTCAGTGAAAAAACCATAGGTTTCACACATGTTATAGTTAGCTGGACATTTTACTGATAAAAAACCAATGAAATTCCCCCGTTCTAGTTAGTGCAGGCAACTATAACTCACGCGACCGCAATCCTCTGCTGATGACATATGTGTCTTTATGAAAAAAAAATATTTGTAATATATGTATAGCTAAAATTTAATGGAAGAAGACATGGGCAAATAAGTGTCTAAATACAGTATTAGCATCAGCAGAGGATTGCGGTCGCGTGAGTTATAGTTGCCTGCACTAACTATAACGGGGGAATTTCATTGGTTTTTTATCAGTAAAATGTCCAGCTAACTATTTAGCTGGACATTTTACTGATAAAAAACCAATGAAATTCCCCCGTTATAGTTAGTGCAGGCAACTATAACTCACGCGACCGTAATCCTCTGCTGATGCTAATACTGTATTTAGACACTTATTTGCCCATGTCTTCTTCCATTAAATTTTAGCTATACATATATTACAAATATTTTTTTTTCATAAAGACACATATGTCATCAGCAGAGGATTGCGGTCGCGTGAGTTATAGTTGCCTGCACTAACTAGAACGGGGGAATTTCATTGGTTTTTTATCAGTAAAATGTCCAGCTAACTATAACATGTGTGAAACCTATGGTTTTTTCAGTGAATTTGCAAGGTTTTTTAAATGCTATTTCCTAACTATAACGTGTGTGAAACCTATGGTTTTTTCAGTGAATTTGTACGGTTTTTTAAATGCTAAGTTACTTTACGCCGTTCGTGGCGTGCGCGCCCAGTTAACGCAGTTCGTTCCGTGCGCGCACGGTGCGCTTCACGCACCGTGCGCGCACAGTGAGCACGCGGTGCGCTTCGCGCACCGTGCGCCCACTTTACGCAGTTAGTGCCGTGCACGCACGGTGGTCACGCGGCGCGCTGCGCGCACCGCGTGCCACATTACGCGGGATGGGCCATGTACGCACGATGCGCTTCGCGCACCGTGCGCACATAGGGGACATATTATGCGCTTTGTTGTGAAAGGTTTTCTTTAGTCATTTCCTAGAAGTTATATGCCATGCACAAATGGTGCCCTTCGGAGACCATTTGCACACGGGGTGGAGAGAGTGTGGATACTTGTTTTTTTTTTTCGATAATTTTTACCGTACGCGTACGGTAAGCGTAATCGGCGATTTTTCGAAAAAAAATAAAATTGTTTTTTTGGCCTTGGGGGTTGTTTGGGGACACCTATATCAATGCTGGGTGGTTAAGAACTGAATATACTGCCCCTTTAGATGTTTTTTGTCTTTGTTTATGCTGCCCCACTCAGAGTGCGAGAGAGAAAATGGCGGCCGCCGCTTCCTGGTTTCGACCGATTCGAATGTTTACTAAGATCTAACAGCCAATCAGAATCGCGCTCGCGCACGTCACCGTACGCGTACGGTAAGCGCACCGTAAGCTGGCTCAGATATATATATTGATTTAAAGGCTATTTTCTCAGAATCTACTGAACAGATTTACACCAAACCTACAAAAGGCACTTCCTTGACCTGTAGACTACCTCTCTGCCAAATTTCAAGGAACTCTGTTCAGCCGTTCGGGCTGTAGCTGTGTCTAAAGGTCCTATGGAAAAATGCATGGGAAAAACGCGTTTTGGGACCCCCCTTTTATCTCAGCCCCCGCTTGACGAATCCCCCCGAGACTTTCAGGGTAGGAGCGGAGCGTAGCGCCCCATTAGTTTTGAAACATTTCGCGAGGATTCGTCGACCGGCGCCAAAGTTATTCAAAATAGAATGTTGCGGTTTTCCTATGGAAACGTGGTCCTAACTATAACTACCTACTGGCGACCGCCAGTAGGTAATATATATATATATATATATATATATAAAGACAGGGTTCTGCTTGCACACATTGCTATGTTAGCATAAGCGTATTAGAAGTTTAAACGCAATTTTGCCACTTTGCCGCTCTTACACACAACACTACATGTAACTGTTGTTGTAAGTTAAACTGCTTGCTTTTCTTCACATGAGAACTGTCTGTTTTTCACATCCCTAGACTTACACCGCGACCTTAGTCTGTACACTGTGTGCAGAAGTCTTCAAGGTCATAATAACAATGAATGCTCTTGATTCAGGTTGATTGGCCCCTGCTCGAGACACAACACGCACACAGCTGCTACGTAACTGAAACTCAAGTGCCTTTAATATTACTTTGCATGCATGATTCGGGCACTTGGAGAAAAAACCTTTCCAGTGACAGAGAGCTTTGCTGATCCTGAGATGTGATTCACCTCTGCTGATCTTGGAGGTATGGGGTTCCCCGTTTAAACCTAGAGACCTTCTATTATCATTATAAAACCTAGCTCCTAGCCAGGTGAGGGTGGTACAAAAGGCGCTATACGACCTGTTTCCACTACCATTGTAACATGATTTCTCCCTTTGGGTTTTATGGATTTGTAACAATGCTGATTGGTTTCTTTCTAATAATTTTCCTGCTTGTGTTAGCCAAAACACAGCATCTTAGTGCACGTAGTTAAAACTAAACATTTTAAACTTTTCCATCTCTCTGATTACTCACGTTGTGGACTGTTATGAGAATAAAAATGAAAGAGTGTTCTTGATTCCCACCATTCCTGAGAGTACCATAACTCACTAGTTCTGGGTTGTCTTATCATTGGTAGCTTCGCTGTAGTACGGAGAACGAATGAGACACTAATGCTAGTCGGATAGGTGTTCTGGGTACTGAGGTGAGTTTTTTGGTACATCACAATTCACTGAGGTCCTGGTTTCCTGTGCATATTTCTGTGTATGAGCAGAATCCCATAAAAATTATGTACATTCTTCCTTGCATCCACACTCCATTGATGGGTGACACGCCGGCACCAAGCACCACAACAATTCACAGCAGGGGCTAACACACATTTATGGATGTGTGAAAGAGGAATTTCATAAGGCGGCTCCACAAGATGCAGTTGTAGGTGCAAAAAACAAACTATTTTGTGGTTATATCTATATATATCCTCAAACTTTGCCGGGTGCAGTCTCCAGCGGTGGTGAACCGCTACACAGTAATCCACAGGGGTGAACAATTCACGTTCAAACAAAACGAGTGCACTCACGGGTGAATTATAACAAAAATGCTTTTCATGTGCAAGCCTTCAAACGCCGACAAGCTTGAATGCGTGAATTGTTCGCCCCTGTGGATTTATATATATATATATATGTATATATATATGTATACACTTACTTAAAAATCAGATATACGCCACTTTGCTGGTGAATTGGTCCTTGTGTTACTAATATTTAGCTTGAAAAAATGTGCGCTGCTTATTCTCTTAAACTTGCCAGATGTCAAGTCATGACTGGAGTTTATGATAGTAATGTGTAGCATGACCAACTCACACTGTTTCCATATGAGAATCAATGAAATATTGATGTCTTTTCACCGATTGATCTTGAAGAAGCTGTTATGGATTGTGGATTTAGATTTGTTCAAAAAGTTTGAATTAACAAATTTTTAGCTTTTCATACATATAAATGATTACTTATTTGCATTAGTGCAAAAATATTTTTGAAACTCATATGTATTATATGTATATGATGATGTTGTCACTTTTTTTATACATTTAGTGACCGAAATCTATCAGTTGTAAGTACTTATATAATGTCAGAAATTAACATTGATGTTTTTTAAACTCTCCAACCCCAGCTCCAACGACATCCCACCATCGCAAGCCTTGTGCGACTCCCTCGCCACCTTCTTTCACCGAAAAATCACCGACATCTATGACAGCTTCAGACCCCGGACGACCCCTGCCTACCACACCGCACCGAACCCACCGCACCCCACCGCCCACGATACCCTGATAACCTGGGCCAACATAAGCATCGAGGAGACAATCAAGACTATGTGAAAAATCCACTCCGGATCCCCATCCGACCCTCTCCCGCACCACCTCTTCAACAAAGCCAGCAAGTTCACCGCTCCCCACCTGCACAAAATCATCAACCTGTCCTTCGAGACCGCCACCTTCCCTGAGATCTGGAAGCATGCAGAGATCGACGCCCTACTGAAGAAACCCAAGGTGGATCCAAGCGACGTCAAGAACTTCCGACCCATCTCCCTGCTTCCGTTCCCAGCAAAGGTCATCGAGAAGATAGTCAACATCCAGCTCAACCGTCACCTCGAAGACAACAACATCCTGGACCCCTCCCAATCCGGATTCCGCAGCAACCACAGCACTGAGACCGCCCTCATCGCCGCCACAGACGACATCAGGACCCTGATGGACAACGGCGAGACGGTTGCCCTCATCCTCCTGGACCTCTCCGCCGACTTCGACACAGTCTGCCACCTCACACTACATACGCGCCTCCATGACGCAGGGATCCGTAACAAGGCCCTGGACTGGACCACCTCCTTCCTATCCAGCAGAACGCAGAGAGTCCGCCTCCCCCCGTTCCGTTCCGAGGTCTCCAAGATCATCTGTGGCGTCCCTCAAGGATCCTCCCTCAGCCCGACACTGTTCAACGTCTACATGGCACCTCTAGCATGCATCGCCCGCCAGTACGACCTCAACATAATCTCATATGCCGACGACACTCAGCTGATCCTCTCCCTCACAAAGGACCCCCTCACCGGCAAATCCAACCTCCACCAGGGAATGAAGGCCGTCGCCAACTGGATGGAGGACAGCCACCTCAAACTGAACACAGACAAGACGGAAATCCTCATCCTCGGATCCAACCCCTCTGCATGGGACGACTCTTGGTGGCCCACTTCACTGGGGTCCCCCCGGCTCCCACTGACCACGCACGCAACCTGGGCGTCATGCTCGACTCGAAACTCTCCATGACCAAACAAGTCAACGCAGTCTCCTCCACCTGCTTCAACACCCTCCGCATGCCCCGCAAGATCTACAGATGGATTCTGACCAGCACGAGCAAAACAGTCACCCAGGCTCTAGTCAGCAGCAGACTCGACTATGGAAATGCCCTCTATGCCGAAGCCCCGTCCAAGCTCATCAGCAGACTACAGAGAATCCAGAATGCCTCCGCACACACCTGATCCTCGATGTCGCGTGCCGCGACCACATCACCCCCCACCTGAGGAACTCTTGATCCACGCACACAAAGCACTCCACAAAACCGGCCCAGCCTATCTCAACAGTCGACTCACCTTCTACGTACCCAACAGGAACCTCCGCTCCGCTCCGCTGACCACGCCCTGGCCACGGTCCCACGCATCCGGAGAACCACTTCCGGAGGCAGGTCCTTCTCCCATCGCGCAACCAAGACCTGGAACGCCCTCCCCCTTAACCTGCGACAAACCGAAGACCTGCTGTCTTTCAGGAGACAACTCAAGACCTGGCTCTTCGACCAGTAACAGCACCCCACCCTCCCCCCTCCCAGCGCCTTGAAACCCTACCGGGTATGTAGTGCGCTTTACAAATAATGTGATTGATTGATTGATTGATTGATTTAAATGGGAATATTAGACACTACTGAAATTGAATAAATGTATACGGAAAAAAAAACATGTAAAGTTATCAATTGTAATTACATTGTTTCCCAAAAGTGCATATTAAAAAACAAAAGCAATTGCATTAGTGTAAAATTTTAAATTAAAAAAGGTTGACACTGGCATATGTTATAAATATTTCCTGAAACACACCAACACAGACTGTTAATTGATTATTATATAACTTTATGCCATGGAAATAAAAAACACACAACTCTCCCATCATTCTATGCGAACACAATTGTTTTATAATACTGAGGTTATATCACATAATTGCAACTTAAATATTTTATTTATATATCATACCTCCGGTTTTCTGTAGTTTTGTAAACATCTTAGGGTAAATTTCTTTATAGAGGACAAGCTCTTGAAGCCTGTTTATGAGATCTGATTGTGATCCAATTCGAGAAACACCCAAACTTTGGCACGCATTAATCAGTTCATCATTTGTAGCCTATGAAAATAATGAAAATCAACTCCAACAACCATAATATAACAGCTAATTGTAATAAAAATATTTTAAGGAGTTCATAAACATGTGGTTGCTTTTTTTATATGTCCCAAAGACATATTACCTATAACACAATGCACTTACATTTATCCTCTTCAGATTGTAATTTATAAATGCACAAAATTTTAATTGGTTCAACATAGAACAAAATCAAAAAGAATCCTTCAATTAACAAAGATGTATTCCTTGAATTGTAAATTGCTTTTAAAGTTTTATGCCGTCATACATGCAGTTTGGATAAAAGCAAATTTAGCTTAGAAGTGAAGTCATTTAAAGAACTGCCAATGCACCAAGGTCAGAAGAAGAACAAGGCAGACAAGTATTGTGGCAGCCACATTTGCTTGTGCACCTTTGCAGAGTGGTGCATACATAGATGTACTCTTTCTCATAGCTCCCCTTCATATAACACACACATGTAATATGGTAAAGGCACAATGCAGAGGATCAACAAAATTCTTCCAAATTAATAATCAGAATTAAAATTGAGAGTAGGATACACTTCATGTACATTTCACATGAAATCCCTAATATTTCTTCATTTGTCAATTAAGCTTCCTTGTATAAACCTGAAAACCTATTAGCAACAAACATCTTAAGAAAAAGTAGTATAACCTGAAAGTATGTAATATCTCTGAGGACAGCCCGTGGATCCATCATGGAGACAGAAATTACTCTGTCCCTATGGTGGAGAGGACACAACCTAATTCCCACATGATTGCCAAGCAGTTGGTCATGTATAGAGGCATTAGCAGGATGCATACTCATGGTGGGTACTGCCAATGCATTTTACAGTTTGCTACAGGGCTATCTGGCAATGACACAGCCCTGTAGCTAACAGTATTATTTTTACAAAACGAAAATTTAACGTGGGATTTGCTTTTTAAAAATAAAAAATCGAACACTCTCCTTATAATGTGTGAGTCTTCTCCCATGGCAGAGGTAAGAATTACAATGGCTTTATTTGCCCTTACCGCCTGGTTTTACCTGCCAATGAACATCAGTAAAAAAAGTCACTCCATGTCTGCCCACCTAAATTGTGCTGGCAGACATGTTGCCTTTTCTCAAACGGCCCTCACTGCACAAGTCAGTTGGAGAAGTTTTGCCTATGGCAGAAACAGAGTAGTCTTTGCCCTGGCCAAACATATGGTCTAACAGCAATTAAACTTGGTGGGCGGACCACTATATTAACAGGGAGAGAACTCTGTCTGCATTGAAACGAAATACCCTTGCCACCAATGTATAACTCAGGCCCTGAGTCTTTAATGGATGTAGATGTTCAATTAGATTTACAATTGTAGACGAAACCCGGTGACAATTACTTACAGTGGTCATCAAATAACAGGTAAAATGGAAAGTAACTTTTGTATTGTTGAAATAAAGAAATATTTTTATTAACTAACACTTTAAACCTCATTCCCACCACTGCATCTTCTAATTGCAGTTCATGTATTGATTTTTTCATAAGGGGCTAGTTTTACATTTAACATTTCTGAGCTGTACCTGCTGGACCCTCAATTGCACTAATTAGCTCATAGTTGAACCTGTGATTAAAACCAGCTTAATAAAATAATGTAAATAGCTATGGAAATCATGTAAGAGATACAATTATCCTGCATTCTTTACAAAAACCATAAATCAATCTAGACTTCGTTGTGCCAGACACATAGATGAACTTTGAAACAATACATTTGTAAGAACCCCTTGAAACAAAGTTTTTACAATATGTATTACCTACTTTGTAAGTAAATTGGAAAAAAAAAATGAAAACATACACTGTGGAAATTATGATACCATACAGCACGATCAATGATTTTGATAAGCCATTTATACCAACATGTCAAGTCTCTTACTTTGAAAAGTCTATAACACATTTAAATTGATACCTGTGTTGATTCCAGAAGTAGCAGGATTTTATCTTCATTAATTGTTTTGTCTTCTTCTTTATTAACATTTTCATCTCTGCACCTCAATGGCAACCCTTTCTTCACTTCACTTTTTGGCACCTTAGGGCCCACCCTGGTTGCACTAACGACCCAAGGCACAAAGTTTGAGTAGTCCAGTTGTGTACAATAGGGGTTTTTCTGGTCATTTCCTGAAACATTAGTCGGCAATAACAAATATTTAATATAAAACCAACTATTTTCGGTTTATAAGAAATAATTCTAATCAAACATATTGCTTCAAGTTTATTATAACTCCAGTAAGTTATCATCTTGGTATAATATAGAAGATAAAGTCAAAATAGCAATAATTTTATTCAAAATGATATAGTTTTAATAACAGAACTGAAATGCATCCTACAGAAGACCACAGAAGAGCTAAAAATAATAATTGTTGTAGTGGTGCTTATTACAAATGAATTTAAAAATGTGCACAAATCAATCAATGAATCAATTAATTAATCAATCAGGATTTTTAGAGCAAGGTTAATCACCATGAGGGCCTCCAGGCACTAGGATCATGCTGCAATCAGTTGAAGAGCTATTTTTGACTTACTTCTGAAGTCCACGAGAAAGAGTACTGTACGGTGATGGAAGTAAAGTCCATTCTAGGATGTGTCAACAACGTGAGAGAAGGAGCATCCTCTGATGCAGCTTCAGCAGATGCCGGGAGTGCGAGCAAGGGTGATGGAGGCAAAGCGCAGGTGTCTTGATGGCTGGTGGTAGTTCAGTGTGGTTGATAATGCATGCTGGTCCCTGGTCGTGGAGGCCTAATATGCATATATCAGCATCTTGAATTGGTATCTCATTTGGATGGCAGTCAATGGAGGTACCTGAGGTGGTGGATGATATCAGTCCATTTGGGAAGTCTGTGGATGAGTCAGGACACTGAGTTCTGGATCATCTAGAGTCTCTTTAGGAGATGGGTGGTGATTCCTGCGTAGAGTGTGTTGCAGTAGTAAAGCCAGCTGGTGACTAGTGATTGGATGGCCTTTTTCCTGGTATGTACGTCGAGCCATTGGAAGATCTTTCGGTGCATGTGCATGGTGTTGAAGCTGAGGGAGGAGGAGGCTGTGTTGATCTGGCATTTCATTGTGATCTATCTACCCAGGAGGATGGCAAGATTATGGAGGTGGTCTTTTGGTGTAGGTGTGGGTACAAGTTCAACAGGCCACTAGGTTTCATTCCTCTGGGAATTGTTATTTCACAATATCACCCATTCTGTCTTGTCCATGATGAGCTTCAGGCAGTTGGTCGTTATACAGTCGGTGATGCTCGTCAAGCATTTGTGGTAGCTGGTGCTGGTGGAGGCAGGGTTTTTCTGAAAGCATGATGATGAGCTGGGTGTCATCTGTGTAGGAAATGATGTTGATTCCATGGCTTCGAACGGTGGAATGTAGCAATGACTATGATATATTCGCCAACATATAGTACTACTTTTTTGTTGTAATAGTGGAACTGCTTACAAAACCTACTAAAACGAAAAAAATGGTCAAATAAATTTCAGCATTACAAATGACCTTTTTAATCACATTGTCGTTAACACAAAACAAAAATATTAAAAAAGAATTATATATTTCTAAAGGACATATAGCTTTGGACATTAAAGACCCTCATATAAATCTAATTGTAGAAATATAAACACATCAGATGAATCAATTGAAAAATAAAAAAATTATAAAAGAGACACTTCTCCCATGTAAAAGTCCTAATAACCCATTCGAATACTAATCAAAACACAAGGTGTGCTAAAACCAATACTTGAACATGGATACACACTGTTTAAGATATCTGGTTCCATCGCATTATGCATCACAAAGGGAAGACACAGTAGCCCAAGGTGTGAACTCTTCTTATTTGCTCCAAAATTATTTGTGAGGTGTGCATTTTTTTCATGTTAACCCAGTTTTATCAATTCATAGCTCTACGTAGAGTAGTTGATAAATCTGCCTATTGTCTGTAGAACTACTGTTTGCATGTTAATGTCCAAAATACACCTGTACAGTGAATTGTAGTAAATGTATGATGAATTTTAAGTTATATGTATTACTTGACCCTTATGTTAGAAGGAATACATTCATAGCAATATAAATACATCTCTATCTAGAGTTAACAAATAACATTTATGGTGAAATTTACATATATGGGACATGCATAGGCACCACTTTATGCGTACAGAGAATCTCACATTGAGATTTGCCTTTGTGAATGTTGCCCAATGCATAGGATGCATGTTCTTGTGCTATGACATGTACAGTAACACTTATTGAAAATAGCAGCAGAGATCCAACCTTTATCTTGAAAAAAGTATATTCTAAGTAGTTGTTTGAAATATGCATCTTATCAGACTAAAACAACAAAATTCTTACCTTCACAAATGCCGCTAGCAATAATTCGGTACTCTGTTTTTTGCCAAGACTTTTCAATGTCTACTTGCAATTCCTCCTCTTTTTGATCATGCAGTATGGGTCTTTTGAAAAGATGAACTGGGATATAAATTTAGAACATTATATTCAATGTTTCATGTATTAGTAGTTTTAGCACTGTAGATATACTCCAATAGTGTAGAATTCATTATATTTATGTGAGGTCAATTCACAAAGAATGGATCTAATGTTTATGAGGATCAAAGTGTTCCTTAATTTCAGCATAGACAAGAAAAGTTCTGGATAAGGGAAATGTTTTGTAACACCAAATCTTTTTTCTATCTAGCTTTAAAATCATAGTATAAATATTAAAAACAAATGAGTGAGCATATTTTAAGGTTCAAAAGTCACACTCCATAAACTGACCATGTATATAGTTTTATTGCCAGGGTGAAACGTGCTTGACATGCAACATAAATTGCAGGCTGGCCTTTAATAATAATAGAGAAAACTATGTTAAATGAGCAGAATGAAAAGGTAGCATGAAATTGAATGACCAAGCCATTAATTAAACAATGATCTGTAATGCAAATTCCGTTTGATTGTATTTGTTAACAAATTTTATTGCTTTCATTTTTAAATTGATACACAAATAGACAAATTGATACGGGCAGTCAATATGAGTAGTGCCCAGAAGAGAGCAGAAGAGAGATAACTGACAGTGCTTCTTTCACAGAAAATTATAGAATACCAGAAATAAGAAGAACTGAGAGTTTATACTATTAACAATGGCTTTTGGGAAAATAAATGATTACTTACTAGGAATATCAAATGAAAGCTTCCAGTTTGCATCACCAACTAAAATTGCTGGATGGTGTCCACATCTAATGCAATAGAAGTCATAAGAATACTTCCTCATTGCTGAGAAATGAAAGAATGCCTTTCTAAGAGTGTCATGATGAAATTTCATCCCCATGAAATCTTCCATTGTAGTTAAGAAACGTCCAATTGCTGTGTGGTTCTATTGAGTATAAAGCATTGTGAATATTACAAACATAATCTGTTAGTATTTTTCATATTTTTTTAAATGTAACCACAGACTATCACACTTTAATATTAAATAAAACAAAAGTAATGAAATGTATTAATTATCACGCACATCCTCACCAACATATTGAAGGATAATGCAAAGGTTTTTGCCTTTGAATTAAAGATAAAACTATTGCCTTCTAATAAGAACTTTTTGATCTTTAATGGTTGATGACACACAACAATCAGCGTCTTGATAAGCATGGTTTGAAGTATTTGCCAAACGCCTTTCTAACTTAATGCTTTTGCTTTATTAAAGAGAAAATAAAGTTGAATACCACAATCAATTTCCCCTAATTTTTTTCATAAAAGAGGGCTCTAAATCTATTTGGCTTGTAATAATATTGCTGGGAATGTTTATAACAAACAAATGATTCTGCAACAAGAGAGAAATTGATTTTTAGAACATTAAACTAAATCAAATTTTAAGTAGTTAAATTGTGTCTAATCAATTTATACATGTTGAATGACTAATTTTACAGAGGCTAAAATTACTATATTCAGTATTATCATAAAACCTATAAGCAGATGAACTAAACATATGTACAGATCTGCCAAATCGAAATTTCAATAGAGTACCAATGTTGAGTCAGAGGATGGGAATCCTGTCCATAGTGAATTACGTGCACATGTAAACATATTGCAAGCACTACAATTGTTATAAAGTTAAATCGTCCATTAATTTGGAAAAATAGTATTACTCCTCACAATGTAAAATGTAAATAAATGAGCATGTATTTGTTGAAGCCTTCAAATATTATCAACTAGTGAAAAAACACACTCATACACAGAGGCACATATGCACACACAAGGATACATATACACAAACACACACACATACAGTACCTGAAATGACGAGGTCATAAGAACACATAGACGAATCGTCAAAAATGTCTTGTCATTAAAATTGTGAAATCCTGACGTATATTCTTGATACCGGACCGGGCTAGCACAAATTGGACAAATCTTTACATAAACATATATACCTGATTCAAAGGGGAAAAACAAGATATAAATTATTATACACACCCCTTTCTTAAAAACCAATTATTCTATTGAAAACTGCAATCATAGATACACAGATGGGCTATGAAAAATAATAGGTCCTAAAAGGTTTTGAACAAGGGCATTTAAGAGCTCAATGAACCCTGATTTGTAACAGAGACAAGAGCTAGTAAGGATAATTAGGCCTGTTTTATTATTCAGAAGAAGCAGAATGACATGATTAAATACTGCTCTGCCTATTTCACGTTGGGTATTTCAAAAGAGCTACTTTACAGTGCAGTAAGTCCACACAGTAGAATTGTATGAGGATTTGGCGGTAGCAAATACCATAAAACCACATTCTTGCCATTTTCTGAGAGGGCCAATCATTAACCGCACTAGCCCAGATGACCAAGCAGCGTCCTGCCTATTCAAAAAAGCCACAAATCCTCGTTAGCTGTAGAAGGTACTATATAAATCCATTTGCAATACAATCCAAGATATAAACCCACAATAATAGTAATACCATAGACTCATCGGTCTAGTCAGTCAATTTTAGGTCATACAGGCTGTATAAAAATTCACTTTCATTGCTTGACACTCTTACACTCACATACAATGAAACTGCTAGGGGTCATGTCCCTCCCCCATTACTAAACCAGTCTGCAACAATTAACCACCCATTACCTACTAAACAGGCGTGGAATAACTAAACAGCTCGACCACATGTCATGGGCCTATATCGGAGTGTAATATAGAACACCACTACGGGTCAGACTGGCTACATACAACTGCTCCTTGACATCTCACAATGACAATCAGATGTTAAATAATAACAATATTCATCCCAGCAGATCTTCCCAATCTTCTCCTTTAAAATATGCCTAATCATGATTGTATACTTTAAACAAAATATTTGAAGATGAATATTGTAGTACATTAAACAACTAATTAGACTATAAATATAAGAAATAGCAGAAAGGGGCCTGCAGAGCTGTTCATGGTGTGCTATGCTACACCTTGTTTTTGTGTGTCCTATTGCTAATTAATTGAAAAATAGTTTTGTTTGTGGTATTCATCTTACTTTCTGTGAGGGGTATAGTGTTTTCTGAGAAGTGGTGTATATGCACACTTAACTTTGTATAGAGCACAGTACCAAAAAATCGTCTCTGTATAGTTTACACAGTTTCATCACCCAGAACTGCTATAGTAGTTTTCAGGATCACAGTGCTTAGAAAAAATACTTTTAGAATATATGTAAAACATATTATATTCATTACTCTTATGTTTGGATAGGGATAATTAAAGCAAAACACCTTCCATACAAATATTAGTTAACGTAACTGTATGTGTTTTGAGATTTCTTACACCAAGTTAAGAGTGTATTAGTGTATGTTAAAAACCCCTCCTGCTGTACCAAATGGCCTCTAATCTTTTCTTTAATGAAACTATGGTTTTATAGTAACAGTGGTCTATCAAACTTTGTGACTTTTGGATAAGTTCATAAGATCCATATTATGGACCTTACTTTAGAATGATTGCACTGATGCACAAAAAGGAAGACAGGGCACATCTGCATCCATCGTTTGGAGTACTAGCATAGTAGTAAATAGTCTGAAGGGTATTTGCTCCAAAATAACATTTTGCACCGGGCTATATCTTTAAACAACCAGTTTTCATACTATGTTTGTTCATTCATACCATTTAAAAAATGGAACTAACATCTGGGAAACAAACTTACTCCATTTATTATCAATATGTTATTTATGGACCAGTAATTTTCTGTTTGAATGTATGTCAATTCTTTTACGGGAGAAATCGAAGTTCCCATGTGTAGCTTTCCAATAAACAGATATAAGTTATCACAACAAAGACTTTCCATTTAGACTAAATTTCACTGCTACACCAAGTTGATGTTTAATGTACTCACTATAAAGAAACAAAAGATACCATGAAACGTGTTCATGACTTACCATTATATTGTGAAAACTGTTCTCCAAGATACACAATAGGGTCAACATTTTCCAAAGATGGATGTGAAGGCCTTACCATACTTTCCTACTGCAGGGGATTTTAGCATTTTTCAGATAATTTCGTTAACCAGAATGCTTTTTCTAAACAGCCTATGAGTTTAGTGACATCATGCCACTGACCAGAACCACCTTTTTGAGAACTGTTCACCACCACTGGATTTACTGCATAGTAGCAGTAAATTGGGAGTCAAATTTACTCTGTGGTAAATAAGCCTCAGTGCAGTGCATCTCATTAGGACTTGAAAGAAAAGAAAGCATTATAAAATATATATAATATACCTATTATTTAAAAATATAAAAATCAAAAGGTTTGCTAAAACAATGTCAATGTGTTAAATTGCACATGCAAAAAGGCCATAAAATGATAAACTAAAATTCAATAACTTACCTAGATTGTACTAGGCACAATTCACAAGGGAGATGGGAAACCACGTTGACCTTAGGCATGCAAATGCATGCATTTATGATTATAATTGTATGTTTGTGTGTTCTTTAACACAAATTCACACTTGTAAATGACCTTAACTCCAAATAAAATCACATCAGGAGTATATAATGTTTAAGGTAGATATTTGTGTAATCAAAGGCAACTTGTGATATTGATGACAATTATGAAGCAATTCACACACTACATACAATTAAAGAATTAAAACTAACATGTGTACTTGACATTATAAAAACAGAGAGAGAGAACTTGGTTAGAATACACTAACATTTCTCAATGAACCTTTAGTGGAAGAATTATTACTGTTGGAAATCATATATTGGTCTATGAGAAAACATTAAGGTAGCCAAAATTATACATAAGGGCATAATATTGATGAATGCACAGTACGCATTATTGTATGTGATAGTTAGAAAGCTGAGCGCCTCATATAAGCTGCCAAATTCACATACTTCAAATAGTAATCTAATCATAACTATATATTCAAGAAATATTAGAAATTAGTGAAACAACATGAAGTGGTAGTTATGGTGACAGTAATTAAAACACAGTTATTTCAAACTCACCTTTATGAATCTTATACATGCCGTACACTGTTGCATTTTTTTAGATTAATTTAGGTTCACCCAGTAATGGTGGTTTGGGGCCAGGGCAGTAAGGACAATGTTTTTCAATTGGAATGAAAGTTTGTGGAATTTTTGGGTCTTCCATGGTAAATTTTTCAGGAATGTATTCTGGAATACGCTTATTAGCATGTATGTATTCCACCATTTTTCTAACATGCATTTTGTCTGGTGGATACTCACTCACTTCCACGAGTGCTGCTGGAGACATTTCAAACTCTGAGTCACTGGAAATTTCAAAACTGCCCTCTTTAAATATGTTGTCTTCTTCCTGTTCTAAAAGTTCATTTTCTAACAATTCGGGGCGTTCTTGAAATAGCCACCACATTGAAAGATATCTGTGAGTGCATATCCATGATTTGTGGCTGCCCTTACATTGGCAGTGCCATTGTCCTGATTTTATATCAAAAGTAACACGTGTTCTTAAGAAAAGACACCAGTAGTCCTGTTTGCCAGTGTATACAGAAAAATATACAAATCTTCCTGAAAAACCATGTTCTGAAAGAAACACTGGATATACTGCACAAACACCTGCTTTTGAAGCAGATTCAATTATTTCTTTGCATTCGATTTTTCGTGTTAAAGAAATCAAATTTTTCTGTAGCATTTGATTTAGTGATGACTCTTGAAGTTCATTTGGAAATTGAAATGGTTTAGCATTTTTGGCCATTTCTAGGTGTTTGCATTCGAGTGCTGGATGACCACTGCGGCTAGCCATTGCCATAAATTCCCTACAGCGAGCAATTTCACAATTGTATTGTTGTTTAGAAATAGTTTTTTGAACATGAATTGGAGCTCTTTGTCCATTTTTACAACGGGGCATAAAATATATTCAATTTTTGCAATCCACACAATACACTGGAATTGAAAAAATGCTGTGACTATTTTGTTGATTACGCCGTAGTGTTGAATGATTTACAAATGTGGTACTGCAAATACTATACTTTATTGATTTTGAAATATCCTCGTTTCTCACACCAGCAGTGGGTAATAATTGAAGTGGTTGATCTAATTTCTGTATATCCTTCACTAAAATAAATGGAAAAATAATGTTATTTGAAAGCTAAACATTTATTGGCATGGCCATCAACTTTAATATGCTGCTGAACATATGCAATATACATTTAAATACCACTAGACCATTTAGTGGCTTACCCTTTTTGAATACAAATAAAATAATTTTGGAAAGCTATTAAAGTTAATTAATATATTGTCTTGTCATTACATACTATATCAATTAACCCTTTCTTAATATTAGTTAAAAAAAAGTAATTGAAAAAAATCTTGCCTTCGGTATTCTGATTTTCTTTGACTATATAACCTAAAAAATAAGAAGATCCGAAAATCAGTAACATTATACAGTATAAATATTTTGTTAATCATATTTAATTTCACTTTTTCTGCACAGCAGTAAGAAATTTTATAAACATGTACCATGAATTACTGGTATAGTCCTTTTGTTGATAAAGTTTAGATATTTCGGAAACACATACTAACACCATGCCTTTTAGCTTAGAAAAATGAGATTTATAACATGTTGGGTATTTAAAAAATCTGAAAAAAAGAAGTTAATAATGCTTTTTTTTTAACCTTTAAAATCCATATCATTAAAAAAATAACATACCATGTTGTTTATCCATATGGCCTTTGAAGTTTAATGAACGGGTTATAAGTATCGGACAAACAGGACAGTGCCAATGATTTCTAGATTAGCTGGATTGTAATTGTAGACAATTACATGGAATAATGTATTTATCTGTAGAGAAAAATGAAAAAACATGTAGCCTATAAGAAATCAAACTCTCAAAATGTAGTTCTGTGCCGCAATTGGGGGGGGGGGGGGGGGACAGTTTGGTGTTGTACAGCTAGTTCATACACACAGGAACCATGTGCAGGAAAGGGAGCAATTGGTTCTTGTAGGGACGCCCTTACCTAGGTTAGCACAACCCCATGACTTCCTTCTGCATGTATTTCCCTGACAACCATCCACTAATGATGCCCCTCTTTTTTCTTTTGCCCCTTTCTGGCGTTTTTTTTTTTATAGCACTACTTATCCCAAATTTATATTTTCAAACTGCTTTTCATTCAAAACATATTATAAAACGATAATGAGCCATACAAGTGTGTAAATCAATTTATAGGAAAATGTACTCAAGCCAATGAGAATACAATGGCTAGTAGTTACATTAAACATACTGTGTGGAGCAAGAAAGGGACAGAGTAATACATTTTTTTAAATGCATAACAAACAAAGTTGGTGTGCTACATTGCTTGAAAAAGAGCAGAGTTTCACCATATCTCTTACCTTTCGGTGATGTTGCTTATCTACATAAAATACAAGTCTTTGATCTGCATGTCGCATACTGTGCTTTATAGCAGGGACATTAAACCCTTTATCCACAAATCTCGCCATCAAGTGTAGTGACCACCAGACTTATCATGCTTTTGTAATTAACCCTTGAAAAATTATATGCATACAAACATCTCTCCGGCCTGTTCTTATCTCGGTTCTGCATATTATGCAGAGGGTTCTCCATTGACTCTCGAGGCCGGTACGACTAGACAGGTTGCACCACCATAAAGCCACAACTAAGCTTTTGTACTAATACTGTATGCTGAAAAAGGTTTGAGGGAGTTGGCTGGGGATGCAAAAACGTGCATCAATAACACATTATTTAGTGCATGTGTAAAATCAAATGTATTGTTGCTTGTCCATTAGAGCTTCATTTTATTACCATATCACAGCTACAGTGAAACAAGTTAAAAATATTTCCTACCTCACTCATTGCATTCACAGCCACTTCACTTTGGGGAACAACCCTCCTAAGAACCAGAAGGCCTCATCAATTTGATTTTATCTTGCTGCACAAACATAATCACTCTTGAAATATTTGTTTAACATATGAACACAAAAAGAGCAATGCCTTAAACTATTTATGCAGACAAACAAAGTGTTATATGTTCCACATTTTTAGGATGGCATGTGAGGAGCTTCATTCAAAAAGTTAGGCTTCATCTGTCATGAGTCATGTTACCTTTCCACATTTATCAATTTGTATTACATTTTATATGGATTGGGCTTCTTCTGACATCTTAAACCAAAAGCCAGATAGACAAGTGAATATTAAATTTTACCAGAACCTCAAGATTTCAATATAAGACCTTGTTGAACATATTATGTTTTATGCATTTTTATATATAACCTGTATTCTTAGGAAGAGTAGGTTGGGAAACATGTTTTATTGAAACTGCAGCTAACAGTAGTCAATCATTAGAGTTAAGTTGCTTAGTACTGTTTACATTTCATCAACAAACTGTAATAAAAATTGGAACTTGATGAGTAAAGTGGATCTATGTAATTCTGTAGCTACTGCATTTAATGCTAAATTTTGGAATCTGCTCATATGTCACATAATCTCTGATGTAATTTACAAATTTTACAAAAATTACTCCCAGAAAAAAAATCATTAATATATTCCTGTTTGTAAACGTGCTCTGTCTTTTATTATTTATGCACAGTAATTACGCAGATCTTCCCACCTAAATTTGTCCTCCATGTTGCATTCTCATTTTTGTTTGTTGTAAGACATTCTCCTTGCAAGAATGAAATTGGTAAGGCTCTGTACATATGCATTAAAATTTACAATACCTTCAGATCCAGTAGTAAGAAGAGTTGCCCATTTCCAGTGCTTTGTAAGAAGATGATGTTCTGTGCATTTTATTTTCTTTGGGCAATAAGGACAAAAATCACTTTCACCGCAGTTGAGGAGAAATTCCTGTTTGCTTGAAAATTGGAACTTCATGTCCATTCAGTTTTTATTTTAATTGAGATAATAACAAGAGAGATACTTAATATTTACCTCTCTTCCGTCCTTATAACAAATATGCGTGATAATTACCATAATAATGAAATATCAAGACTGGAAAGCTGTAGTGCCGGGCAATAAATAAATGTGAAAATCAAAATAAAGAATGAAATATAAAAATGTTATGTCAAGACCCGGAGGCCAATGTTATGCAGTAAATCTTTTATAGTAAGCACTCAATAGCACCTTTTAAGTCAGGACCTCCCTGCCAATACAAATGTAACTGCTTCAAACATACAACAAAACATTATGAGACAAAAACATACTACAGTTCAAACATATAAAAACTCATGTATTTTAAAAGAATCCATGTAGCCTTTGAATTACCATCCGGATTAATCTTCAGAAGATCATTAAGCCAAATGATCCACCAGTTTTCCATAGAGCTAGAGAAATGTCCACCATAATGAGACACTGTCCGAAGGGGTTATGTCAGCTGTGAAGGTAGCAATCACAGTGATGACAACATTCATAGCACTGCTTTTTCACAGTGGTCACAATATTTAAAGCTTCACTCGACCCCAAAAAAATTCTCAAAAAAAAAAATGCCATAGCAGTAGTTTATTTCTTGATAAAAATAACCTAATGGCCATAATACCAGCGAATTTGCTCCCTGGCCATCCAGGCCATTATTCATTTTTCTTACACATACCCACTGTGCATCATACATCAAACATAGGTATAGAAAATGATTGATAATCGCCCTGCAGTTAATAGTGCAGGATGACCATCATTCCAACCTATTGGTTCCTTGGTTAATTGGCCACCAAGGGAACCTCTACTTTTGTAGAAGTCGGAGCCTTGTAGATTTACAGTGCCACTTTATCAGGAATCAGATAGTTATATCAAGAAATGTACAAAGAGAAAAGAATAGGACCACGTTGAAGAGCTTTGAGAATATGCCTATGGTGGCTGAGACCAAGGAATGCATACTGCAGAGCATAAGGAACAAAAAGAATTTCCCTTTCAGGTCACAGGATGGGACAGCCACTTCCAGTGGAATTTGAGTAAAAGCAGCTTGAATTACTTGGTGCCAAGCAACACACTTCCTAAGTTACGGTTCCTGGGTCTCTCTGTTACTTCAGGTCAGTGTTTTAACAGCTTTATTTTTATTGGCACACCTTTTGTATTTCATTCATGTAGTTCATTTTTCATCCCACTGATGTTCCCTGTGGCATTTACCCTGCTGCTTCCTGCCCTCCTGACTTGGAGAGAATATGTTGGTAAGGGCCACGATATTTACAGCCTGCCACTTGCAGGTAAATCTAATGTCTCATGAGAGCTCATGTTTGTCATTCCTACTGAACCACTACAAAAATCTATACTTTGTTCTGTAAGAAGATACAATCTTTACAGTAGCATTCACCTGGTAAAGTACCACAAATTAATATTTGCAGCAGTGGTGTTCTCTCCCTCTTCTCCTTTACACCCGTCTTCTCCTTCATAGAGTTTTTGTTCTCCAGATGTACATGATCTGTATTGTAATTGTTATAAAGCATTATTGTTATTATTATTCTTTTTCTAGCTTCTTTCAAGGCACTTAATCCTGTCATTGCTGGAATATACCGAAATAAACCTATGGCACAATGAGAAAACAAATGACTACCTTTGTTATTACTGAATTATCTCTGATTGACACACAAAGACAAAAATATTTGATTTGTTGTGTACATTTCCAGAGTACAAAGTTATAGCCGGTATAGAAAATCTCAATTTCAATCTCAAAGTTAAATTTTTGAAGCCTGTACCATCCTCAATTTCGTAACATTGAAGTTATTTTTTATAATGTGTACTTCTGATGTATCTTACCATATCATCATAGCAAGAACTGGTTTCTCCAATATAGTATGAGCATGAGAATATGTACCTGGACTGTATTGTAGAGGCAGCAAAATAGATGACATCCAAACTGCATCGATTCGGTATTTAAAGAAACAGGTTTTCTTTGAAGTTGAGCCATATGGACTATACGTGGTACTCAACAATAATACTGGAATTGAAGGAAATTGTCCGTTATCTGCAATGTGCCTGCATACATTTAGACACAGAGAATGTGTAACACTTTGGTCCAAATAGAAACAGCTGTTTTTTTCTATTTTAGTTATGCGATTATTCAATTTCACAAAAATAAGTGGAGGCTGTGATATTGCTCTGTTTCCAAAAGTCTGATAGACATTAATATCCCAAAAATATATGCCAATAATGCAAGTTCTATGCAGAGTTGCTTTGCATTGATTCATGTTACTTGGTCTAAGATCCAATACAGATGTGTGTTTCATGGCATTACAGGGCTTCAGACCCATCAAGGACAGATCCTGTTAAGCCCTCAGGCAGGAGTGGGGCATCTCTGTGGGACCTTGCATCGGTTTGCACTTGTTGTGGTCCAGCTTTCCGATGGGATGGTATGGCATGGCGCTGCATGGCTTTGTATCTATTGGAGTACAAGCTAATGCACTTTCAGCTGTGCAGTGGGGCTCTACAGGGCTCTGCATCACTTGGGGTCAGATGTGTTGAATTCTTCAAGTGGAATCTGAACAACTCAGCTATGCTCTACGATGCTTCACTTTTAATCTGATAAATCTTTCACTTACAAAGAGAAGATCTCTCCCTAATGCTAGCAAACACTCTATAACCTGGAAGGCACCTCTTTAGGATCTTGACTGACTCCTGCAGATGCCAGCAACAGGGATCAAAGCGTTACAACAAACAAATGATGGACGGAATGCTGACAATGCAGACATTCTCCCCCAGTCAAGAGATCTGGGTTAAATCCATCGTTCTTTTGCCCACTACTCCACCCCAGTTTAGACATGGCCATATGCAAATCAGTCTTGACCCTGTGCCTCATGGGAACAGTCCAGCCCGAACTGCCAAGCCATGTCTTCCCTCGACCGGAATCAAGCATCCTAGGACCGGTTTCTGGCTATCAGCCGTCATCAGCCAGGATAGCTTGACTCCAGTGGCGTAGTGAGCACGGGTCCCACGTCTGGGAATACCCATCCCACTTAGGGCGAAAAGCGTTACAACAAACAAATGATGGACGGAATGCTGACAATGCAGACATTCTCCCCCAGTCAAGAGATCTGGGTTAAATCCATCGTTCTTTTGCCCACTACACCACCCCAGTTTAGACATGGCCATATGCAAATCAGTCTTGACCCTGTGCCTCATGGGAACAGTCCAGCCGGAACTGCCAAGCCATGTCTTCCCTGGACCGGAATCAAGCATCCTAGGACCGGTTTCTGGCTATCAGCCGTCATCAGCCAGGATAGCTTGACTCCAGTGGCGTAGTGAGCACGGGTCCCACGTCTGGGAATACCCATCCCACTTAGGGCGAAAAGCGTTACAACAAAAAAATGATGGACGGAATGCTGACAATGCAGACATTCTCCCCCAGTCAAGAGATCTGGGTTAAATCCATCGTTCTTTTGCCCACTACACCACCCCAGTTTAGACATGGCCATATGCAAATCAGTCTTGACCCTGTGCCTCATGGGAACAGTCAGCCCGAACTGCCAAGCCATGTCTTCCCTGGACCGGAATCAAGCATCCTAGGACCGGTTTCTGGCTATCAGCCGTCATCAGCCAGGATAGCTTGACTCCAGTGGCGTAGTGAGCACGGGTCCCACGTCTGGGAATACCCATCCCACTTAGGGCGAAAAGCGTTACAACAAACAAATGATGGACGGAATGCTGACAATGCAGACATTCTCCCCCAGTCAAGAGATCTGGGTTAAATCCATCGTTCTTTTGCCCACTACACCACCCCAGTTTAGACATGGCCATATGCAAATCAGTCTTGACCCTGTGCCTCATGGGAACAGTCCAGCCCGAACTGCCAAGCCATGTCTTCCCTGGACCGGAATCAAGCATCCTAGGACCGGTTTCTGGCTATCAGCCGTCATCAGCCAGGATAGCTTGACTCCAGTGGCGTAGTGAGCACGGGTCCCACGTCTGGGAATACCCATCCCACTTAGGGCGAAAAGCGTTACAACAAACAAATGATGGACGGAATGCTGACAATGCAGACATTCTCCCCCAGTCAAGAGATCTGGGTTAAATCCATCGTTCTTTTGCCCACTACACCACCCCAGTTTAGACATGGCCATATGCAAATCAGTCTTGACCCTGTGCCTCATGGGAAGAGTCCAGCCCGAACTGCCAAGCCATGTCTTCCCTGGACCAGAATCAAGCATCCTAGGACCGGTTTCTGGCTATCAGCCGTCATCAGCCAGGATAGCTTGACTCCAGTGGCGTAGTGAGCACGGGTCCCACGTCTGGGAATACCCATCCCACTTAGGGCGAAAAGCGTTACAACAAACAAATGATGGACGGAATGCTGACAATGCAGACATTCTCCCCCAGTCAAGAGATCTGGGTTAAATCCATCGTTCTTTTGCCCACTACACCACCCCAGTTTAGACATGGCCATATGCAAATCAGTCTTGACCCTGTGCCTCATGGGAACAGTCCAGCCCGAACTGCCAAGCCATGTCTTCCCTGGACCGGAATCAAGCATCCTAGGACCGGTTTCTGGCTATCAGCCGTCATCAGCCAGGATAGCTTGACTCCAGTTGCGTGGTGAGCACGGGTCCCACGTCTGGGAATACCCATCCCACTTAGGGCAAAAAGCGTTACAACAAACAAATGATGGACGGAATGCTGACAATGCAGACATTCTCCCCCAGTCAAGAGATCTGGGTTAAATCCATCGTTCTTTTGCCCACTACACCACCCCAGTTTAGACATGGCCATATGCAAATCAGTCTTGACCCTGTGCCTCATGGGAACAGTCAGCCCGAACTGCCAAGCCATGTCTTCCCTGGACCGGAATCAAGCATCCTAGGACCGGTTTCTGGCTATCAGCCGTCATCAGCCAGGATAGCTTGACTCCAGTGGCGTAGTGAGCACGGGTCCCACGTCTGGGAATACCCATCCCACTTAGGGCGAAAAGCGTTACAACAAACAAATGATGGACGGAATGCTGACAATGCAGACATTCTCCCCCAGTCAAGAGATCTGGGTTAAATCCATCGTTCTTTTGCCCACTACACCACCCCAGTTTAGACATGGCCATATGCAAATCAGTCTTGACCCTGTGCCTCATGGGAACAGTCCAGCCCGAACTGCCAAGCCATGTCTTCCCTGGACCGGAATCAAGCATCCTAGGACCGGTTTCTGGCTATCAGCCGTCATCAGCCAGGATAGCTTGACTCCAGTGGCGTAGTGAGCACGGGTCCCACGTCTGGGAATACCCATCCCACTTAGGGCGAAAAGCGTTACAACAAACAAATGATGGACGGAATGCTGACAATGCAGACATTCTCCCCCAGTCAAGAGATCTGGGTTAAATCCATCGTTCTTTTGCCCACTACACCACCCCAGTTTAGACATGGCCATATGCAAATCAGTCTTGACCCTGTGCCTCATGGGAACAGTCCAGCCCGAACTGCCAAGCCATGTCTTCCCTGGACCGGAATCAAGCATCCTAGGACCGGTTTCTGGCTATCAGCCGTCATCAGCCAGGATAGCTTGACTCCAGTGGCGTAGTGAGCACGGGTCCCACGTCTGGGAATACCCATCCCACTTAGGGCAAAAAGCGTTACAACAAACAAATGATGGACGGAATGCTGACAATGCAGACATTCTCCCCCAGTCAAGAGATCTGGGTTAAATCCATCATTCTTTTGCCAACTACACCACCCCAGTTTAGACATGGCCATATGCAAATCAGTCTTGACCCTGTGCCTCATGGTAACAGTCCAGCCCGAACTGCCAAGCCATGTCTTCCCTGGACCGGAATCAAGCATCCTAGGACCGGTTTCTGGCTATCAGCCGTCATCAGCCAGGATAGCTTGACTCCAGTGGCGTAGTGAGCACGGGTCCCACGTCTGGGAATACCCATCCCACTTAGGGCGAAAAGCGTTACAACAAACAAATGATGGACGGAATGCTGACAATGCAGACATTCTCCCCCAGTCAAGAGATCTGGGTTAAATCCATCGTTCTTTTGCCCACTACACCACCCCAGTTTAGACATGGCCATATGCAAATCAGTCTTGACCCTGTGCCTCATGGGAACAGTCCAGCCCGAACTGCCAAGCCATGT
This sequence comes from Triturus cristatus, assembly GCF_964204655.1. Classification (NCBI taxonomy): domain Eukaryota; kingdom Metazoa; phylum Chordata; class Amphibia; order Caudata; family Salamandridae; genus Triturus; species Triturus cristatus. The sequence goes on from NC_140579.1 coordinate 415,234,578, forward strand.
CTTCCCTGGACCGGAATCAAGCATCCTAGGACCGGTTTCTGGCTATCAGCCGTCATCAGCCAGGATAGCTTGACTCCAGTGGCGTAGTGAGCACGGGTCCCACGTCTGGGAATACCCATCCCACTTAGGGCGAAAAGCGTTACAACAAACAAATGATGGACGGAATGCTGACAATGCAGACATTCTCCCCCAGTCAAGAGATCTGGGTTAAATCCATCGTTCTTTTGCCCACTACACCACCCCAGTTTAGACATGACCATATGCAAATCAGTCTTGACACTGTGCCTCATGGGAACAGTCCAGCCCGAACTGCCAAGCCATGTCTTCCCTGGACCGGAATCAAGCATCCTAGGACCGGTTTCTGGCTATCAGCCGTCATCAGCCAGGATAGCTTGACTCCAGTGGCGTAGTGAGCACGGGTCCCACGTCTGGGAATACCCATCCCACTTAGGGCGAAAAGCGTTACAACAAACAAATGATGGACGGAATGCTGACAATGCAGACATTCTCCCCCAGTCAAGAGATCTGGGTTAAATCCATCGTTCTTTTGCCCACTACACCACCCCAGTTTAGACATGGCCATATGCAAATCAGTCTTGACCCTGTGCCTCATGGGAACAGTCCAGCCCGAACTGCCAAGCCATGTCTTCCCTGGACTGGAATCAAGCATCCTAGGACCGGTTTCTGGCTATCAGCCGTCATCAGCCAGGATAGCTTGACTCCAGTGGCATAGTGAGCACGGGTCCCACGTCTGGGAATACCCATCCCACTTAGGGCGAAAAGCGTTTCAACAAACAAATGATGGACGGAATGCTGACAATGCAGACATTCTCCCCCAGTCAAGAGATCTGGGTTAAATCCATCGTTCTTTTGCCCACTACACCACCCCAGTTTAGACATGGCCATATGCAAATCAGTCTTGACCCTGTGCCTCATGGGAACAGTCCAGCCCGAACTGCCAAGCCATGTCTTACCTGGACCGGAATCAAGCATCCTAGGACCGGTTTCTGGCTATCAGCCGTCATCAGCCAGGATAGCTTGACTCCAGTGGGGTAGTGAGCACGGGTCCCACGTCTGGGAATACCCATCCCACTTAGGGCGAAAAGCGTTACAACAAACAAATGATGGACGGAATGCTGACAATGCAGACATTCTCCCCCAGTCAAGAGATCTGGGTTAAATCCATCGTTCTTTTGCCCACTACACCACCCCAGTTTAGACATGGCCATATGCAAATCAGTCTTGACCCTGTGCCTCATGGGAACAGTCCAGCCCGAACTGCCAAGCCATGTCTTCCCTGGACCGGAATCAAGCATCCCAGGACCGGTTTCTGGCTATCAGCCGTCATCAGCCAGGATAGCTTGACTCCAGTGGCGTAGTGAGCACGGGTCCCACGTCTGGGAATACCCATCCCATTTAGGGCGAAAAGCGTTACAACAAACAAATGATGGACGGAATGCTGACAATGCAGACATTCTCCCCCAGTCAAGAGATCTGGGTTAAATCCATCGTTCTTTTGCCCACTACACCACCCCAGTTTAGACATGGCCATATGCAAATCAGTCTTGACCCTGTGCCTCATGGGAACAGTCCAGCCCGAACTGCCAAGCCATGTCTTCCCTGGACTGGAATCAAGCATCCTAGGACCGGTTTCTGGCTATCAGCCGTCATCAGCCAGGATAGCTTGACTCCAGTGGCGTAGTGAGCACGGGTCCCACATCTGGGAATACCCATCCCACTTAGGGCGAAAAGCGTTACAACAAACAAATGATGGACGGAATGCTGACAATGCAGACATTCTCCCCCAGTCAAGAGATCTGGGTTAAATCCATCGTTCTTTTGCCCACTACACCACCCCAGTTTAGACATGGCCATATGCAAATCAGTCTTGACCCTGTGCCTCATGGGAACAGTCCAGCCCGAACTGCCAAGCCATGTCTTCCCTGGACCGGAATCAAGCATCCTAGGACCGGTTTCTGGCTATCAGCCGTCATCAGCCAGGATAGCTTGACTCCAGTGGCGTAGTGAGCACGGGTCCCACGTCTGGGAATACCCATCCCATTTAGGGCGAAAAGCGTTACAACAAACAAATGATGGACGGAATGCTGACAATGCAGACATTCTCCCCCGTCAAGAGATCTGGGTTAAATCCATCGTTCTTTTGCCCACTACACCACCCCAGTTTAGACATGGCCATATGCAAATCAGTCTTGACCCTGTGCCTCATGGGAACAGTCAGCCCAAACTGCCAAGCCATGTCTTCCCTGGACCGGAATCAAGCATCCTAGGACCGGTTTCTGGCTATCAGCCGTCATCAGCCAGGATAGCTTGACTCCAGTGGCGTAGTGAGCACGGGTCCCACGTCTGGGAATACCCATCCCACTTAGGGCGAAAAGCGTTACAACAAACAAATGAAGGACGGAATGCTGACAATGCAGACATTCTCCCCCAGTCAAGAGATCTGGGTTAAATCCATCGTTCTTTTGCCCACCACACCACCCCAGTTTAGACATGGCCATATGCAAATCAGTCTTGACCCTGTGCCTCATGGGAACAGTCCAGCCCGAACTGCCAAGCCATGTCTTCCCTGGACCGGAATCAAGCATCCTAGGACCGGTTTCTGGCTATCAGCCGTCATCAGCCAGGATAGCTTGACTCCAGTGGCGTAGTGAGCACGGGTCCCACGTCTGGGAATACCCATCCCACTTAGGGTGAAAAGCGTTACAACAAACAAATGATGGACGGAATGCTGACAATGCAGACATTCTCCCCCAGTCAAGAGATCTGGGTTAAATCCATCGTTCTTTTGCCCACTACACCACCCCAGTTTAGACATGGCCATATGCTAATCAGTCTTGACCCTGTGCCTCATGGGAACAGTCCAGCCCGAACTGCCAAGCCATGTCTTCCCTGGACCGGAATCAAGCATCCTAGGACCGGTTTCTGGCTATCAGCCGTCATCAGCCAGGATAGCTTGACTCCAGTGGCGTAGTGAGCACGGGTCCCATGTCTGGGAATACCCATCCCACTTAGGGCGAAAAGCGTTACAACAAACAAATGATGGACGGAATGCTGACAATGCAGACATTCTCCCCCAGTCAAGAGATCTGGGTTAAATCCATCGTTCTTTTGCCCACTACACCACCCCAGTTTAGACATGGCCATATGCAAATCAGTCTTGACCCTGTGCCTCATGGGAACAGTCCAGCCCAAACTGCCAAGCCATGTCTTCCCTGGACCGGAATCAAGCATCCTAGGACCGGTTTCTGGCTATCAGCCGTCATCAGCCAGGATAGCTTGACTCCAGTGGCGTAGTGAGCACGGGTCCCACGTCTGGGAATACCCATCCCACTTAGGGCAAAAAGCGTTACAACAAACAAATGATGGACGGAATGCTGACAATGCAGACATTCTCCCCCAGTCAAGAGATCTGGGTTAAATCCATCGTTCTTTTGCCCACTACACCACCCCAGTTTAGACATGGCCATATGCAAATCAGTCTTGACCCTGTGCCTCATGGTAACAGTCCAGCCCGAACTGCCAAGCCATGTCTTCCCTGGACCGGAATCAAGCATCCTAGGACCGGTTTCTGGCTATCAGCCGTCATCAGCCAGGATAGCTTGACTCCAGTGGCGTAGTGAGCACGGGTCCCACGTCTGGGAATACCCATCCCACTTAGGGCGAAAAGCGTTACAACAAACAAATGATGGACGGAATGCTGACAATGCAGACATTCTCCCCCAGTCAAGAGATCTGGGTTAAATCCATCGTTCTTTTGCCCACTACACCACCCCAGTTTAGACATGGCCATATGCAAATCAGTATTGACCCTGTGCCTCATGGGAACAGTCCAGCCCGAACTGCCAAGCCATGTCTTCCCTGGACCGGAATCAAGCATCCTAGGACCGGTTTCTGGCTATCAGCCGTCATCAGCCAGGATAGCTTGACTCCAGTGGCGTCGTGAGCATGGGTCCCACGTCTGGGAATACCCATCCCACTTAGGGCGAAAAGCGTTACAACAAACAAATGATGGACGGAATGCTGACAATGCAGACATTCTCCCCCAGTCAAGAGATCTGGGTTAAATCCATTGTTCTTTTGCCCACTACACCACCCCAGTTTAGACATGGCCATATGCAAATCAGTCTTGACCCTGTGCCTCATGGGAACAGTCCAGCCCGAACTGCCAAGCCATGTCTTCCCTGGACCGGAATCAAGCATCCTAGGACCGGTTTCTGGCTATCAGCCGTCATCAGCCAGGATAGCTTGACTCCAGTGGCATAGTGAGCACGGGTCCCACGTCTGGGAATACCCATCCCACTTAGGGCGAAAAGCGTTACAACAAACAAATGATGGACGGAATGCTGACAATGCAGACATTCTCCCCCAGTCAAGAGATCTGGGTTAAATCCATCGTTCTTTTGCCCACTACACCACCCCAGTTTAGACATGGCCATATGCAAATCAGTCTTGACCCTGTGCCTCATGGGAACAGTCCAGCCCGAACTGCCAAGCCATGTCTTACCTGGACCGGAATCAAGCATCCTAGGACCGGTTTCTGGCTATCAGCCGTCATCAGCCAGGATAGCTTGACTCCAGTGGCGTAGTGAGCACGGGTCCCACGTCTGGGAATACCCATCCCACTTAGGGCGAAAAGCGTTACAACAAACAAATGATGGACGGAATGCTGACAATGCAGACATTCTCCCCCAGTCAAGAGATCTGGGTTAAATCCATCGTTCTTTTGCCCACTACACCACCCCAGTTTAGACATGGCCATATGCAAATCAGTCTTGACCCTGTGCCTCATGGGAACAGTCCAGCCCGAACTGCCAAGCCATGTCTTCCCTGGACCGGAATCAAGCATCCTAGGACCGGTTTCCAGCTATCAGCCGTCATCAACCAGGATAGCTTGACTCCAGTGGCATAGTGAGCACGGGTCCCACGTCTGGGAATACCCATCCCACTTAAGGCGAAAAGCGTTACAACAAACAAATGATGGACGGAATGCTGACAATGCAGACATTCTCCCCCAGTCAAGAGATCTGGGTTAAATCCATTGTTCTTTTGCCCACTACACCACCCCAGTTTAGACATGGCCATATGCAAATCAGTCTTGACCCTGTGCCTCATGGGAACAGTCCAGCCCGAACTGCCAAGCCATGTGTTCCCTGGACCGGAATCAAGCATCCTAGGACCGGTTTCTGGCTATCAGCCGTCATCAGCCAGGATAGCTTGACTCCAGTGGCGTAGTGAGCACGGGTCCCACGTCTGGGAATACCCATCCCACTTAGGGCGAAAAGCGTTACAACAAACAAATGATGGACGGAATGCTGACAATGCAGACATTCTCCCCCAGTCAAGAGATCTGGGTTAAATCCATCGTTCTTTTGCCCACTACACCACCCCAGTTTAGACATGGCCATATCCAAATCAGTCTTGACCCTGTGCCTCATGGGAACAGTCCAGCCCGAACTGCCAAGCCATGTCTTCCCTGGACCGGAATCAAGCATCCTAGGACCGGTTTCTGGCTATCAGCCGTCATCAGCCAGGATAGCTTGACTCCAGTGGCGTAGTGAGCACGGGTCCCACGTCTGGGAATACCCATCCCATTTAGGGCGAAAAGCGTTACAACAAACAAATGATGGACGGAATGCTGATAATGCAGACATTCTCCCCCAGTCAAGAGATCTGTGTTAAATCCATCGTTCTTTTGCCCACTACACCACCCCAGTTTAGACATGGCCATATGCAAATCAGTCTTGACCCTGTGCCTCATGGGAACAGTCCAGCCCGAACTGCCAAGCCATGTCTTCCCTGGACCGGAATCAAGCATCCTAGGACCGGTTTCTGGCTATCAGCCGTCATCAGCCAGGATAGCTTGACTCCAGTGGCGTAGTGAGCACGGGTCCCACGTCTGGGAATACGCATCCCACTTAGGGCGAAAAGCGTTACAACAAACAAATGATGGACGGAATGCTGACAATGCAGACATTCTCCCCCAGTCAAGAGATCTGGGTTAAATCCATCGTTCTTTTGCCCACTACACCACCCCAGTTTAGACATGGCCATATGCAAATCAGTCTTGACCCTGTGCCTCATGGGAACAGTCCAGCCCGAACTGCCAAGCCATGTCTTCCCTGGACCGGAATCAAGCATCCTAGGACCAGTTTCTGGCTATCAGCCGTCATCAGCCAGGATAGCTTGACTCCAGTGGCGTAGTGAGCACTGGTCCCACGTCTGGGAATACCCATCCCACTTAGGGCGAAAAGCGTTACAACAAACAAATGATGGACGGAATGCTGACAATGCAGACATTCTCCCCCAGTCAAGAGATCTGGGTTAAATCCATCGTTCTTTTGCCCACTACACCACCCCAGTTTAGACATGGCCATATGCAAATCAGTCTTGACCCTGTGCCTCATGGGAACAGTCCAGCCCGAACTGCCAAGCCATGTCTTCCCTGGACCGGAATCAAGCATCCTAGGACCGGTTTCTGGCTATCAGCCGTCATCAGCCAGGATAGCTTGACTCCAGTGGCGTAGTGAGCACGGGTCCCACGTCTGGGAATACCCATCCCACTTAGGGCGAAAAGCGTTACAACAAACAAATGATGGACGGAATGCTGATAATGCAGACATTCTCCCCCAGTCAAGAGATCTGGGTTAAATCCATTGTTCTTTTGCCCACTACACCACCCCAGTTTAGACATGGCCATATGCAAATCAGTCTTGACCCTGTGCCTCATGGGAACAGTCCAGCCCGAACTGCCAAGCCATGTCTTCCCTGGACCGGAATCAAGCATCCTAGGACCGGTTTCTGGCTATCAGCCGTCATCAGCCAGGATAGCTTGACTCCAGTGGCGTAGTGAGCACGGGTCCTACGTCTGGGAATACCCATCCCACTTAGGGCGAAAAGCGTTACAACAAACAAATGATGGACGGAATGCTGACAATGCAGACATTCTCCCCCAGTCAAGAGATCTGGGTTAAATCCATCGTTCTTTTGCCCACTACACCACCCCAGTTTAGACATGGCCATATGCAAATCAGTCTTGACCCTGTGCCTCATGGGAACAGTCCAGCCCGAACTGCCAAGCCATGTCTTCCCTGGACCGGAATCAAGCATCCTAGGACCGGTTTCTGGCTATCAGCCGTCATCAGCCAGGATAGCTTGACTCCAGTGGCATAGTGAGCACGGGTCCCACGTCTGGGAATACCCATCCCACTTAGGGCGAAAAGCGTTACAACAAACAAATGATGGACGGAATGCTGACAATGCAGACATTCTCCCCCAGTCAAGAGATCTGGGTTAAATCCATCGTTCTTTTGCCCACTACACCACCCCAGTTTAGACATGGCCATATGCAAATCAGTCTTGACCCTGTGCCTCATGGGAACAGTCCAGCCCGAACTGCCAAGCCATGTCTTCCCAGGACCGGAATCAAGCATCCTAGGACCGGTTTCTGGCTATCAGCCGTCATCAGCCAGGATAGCTTGACTCCAGTGGCGTAGTGAGCACGGGTCCCACGTCTGGGAATACCCATCCCACTTAGGGCGAAAAGCGTTACAACAAACAAATGATGGACGGAATGCTGACAATGCAGACATTCTCCCCCAGTCAAGAGATCTGGGTTAAATCCATCGTTCTTTTGCCCACTACACCACCCCAGTTTAGACATGGCCATATGCAAATCAGTCTTGACCCTGTGCCTCATGGGAACAGTCCAGCCCGAACTGCCAAGCCATGTCTTCCCTGGACCGGAATCAAGCATCCTAGGACCGGTTTCTGGCTATCAGCCGTCATCAGCCAGGATAGCTTGACTCCAGTGGCGTAGTGAGCACGGGTCCCACGTCTGGGAATACCCATCCCACTTAGGGCGAAAAGCGTTACAACAAACAAATGATGGACGGAATGCTGACAATGCAGACATTCTCCCCCAGTCAAGAGATCTGGGTTAAATCCATTGTTCTTTTGCCCACTACACCACCCCAGTTTAGACATGGCCATATGCAAATCAGTCTTGACCCTGTGCCTCATGGGAACAGTCCAGCCCGAACTGCCAAGCCATGTCTTCCCTGGACCGGAATCAAGCATCCTAGGACCGGTTTCTGGCTATCAGCCGTCATCAGCCAGGATAGCTTGACTCCAGTGGCGTAGTGAGCACGGGTCCCACGTCTGGGAATACCCATCCCACTTAGGGCGAAAAGCGTTACAACAAACAAATGATGGACGGAATGCTGACAATGCAGACATTCTCCCCCAGTCAAGAGATCTGGGTTAAATCCATCGTTCTTTTGCCCACTACACCACCCCAGTTTAGACATGGCCATATGCAAATCAGTCTTGACCCTGTGCCTCATGGGAACAGTCCAGCCCGAACTGCCAAGCCATGTCTTCCCTGGACCGGAATCAAGCATCCTAGGACCGGTTTCTGGCAATCAGCCGTCATCAGCCAGGATAGCTTGACTCCAGTGGCGTAGTGAGCATGGGTCCCACGTCTGGGAATACCCATCCCACTTAGGGCGAAAAGCGTTACAACAAACAAATGATGGACGGAATGCTGACAATGCAGACATTCTCCCCCAGTCAAGAGATCTGGGTTAAATCCATCGTTCTTTTGCCCACTACACCACCCCAGTTTAGACATGGCCATATGCAAATCAGTCTTGACCCTGTGCCTCATGGGAACAGTCCAGCCCGAACTGCCAAGCCATGTCTTCCCTGGACCGGAATCAAGCATCCTAGGACCGGTTTCTGGCTATCAGCCGTCATCAGCCAGGATAGCTTGACTCCAGTGGCGTAGTGAGCACGGGTCCCACGTCTGGGAATACCCATCCCACTTAGGGCGAAAAGCGTTACAACAAACAAATGATGGACGGAATGCTGACAATGCAGACATTCTCCCCCAGTCAAGAGATCTGGGTTAAATCCATCGTTCTTTTGCCCACTACACCACCCCAGTTTAGACATGGCCATATGCAAATCAGTCTTGACCCTGTGCCTCATGGGAACAGTCCAGCCCGAACTGCCAAGCCATGTCTTCCCTGGACCGGAATCAAGCATCCTAGGACCGGTTTCTGGCTATCAGCCGTCATCAGCCAGGATAGCTTGACTCCAGTGGCGTAGTGAGCACGAGTCCCACGTCTGGGAATACCCATCCCACTTAGGGCGAAAAGCGTTACAACAAACAAATGATGGACGGAATGCTGACAATGCAGACATTCTCCCCCAGTCAAGAGATCTGGGTTAAATCCATTGTTCTTTTGCCCACTACACCACCCCAGTTTAGACATGGCCATATGCAAATCAGTCTTGACCCTGTGCCTCATGGGAACAGTCCAGCCCGAACTGCCAAGCCATGTCTTCCCTGGACCGGAATCAAGCATCCTAGGACCGGTTTCTGGCTATCAGCCGTCATCAGCCAGGATAGCTTGACTCCAGTGGCGTAGTGAGCACGGGTCCCACGTCTGGGAATACCCATCCCACTTAGGGCGAAAAGCGTTACAACAAACAAATGATGGACGGAATGCTGAGAATGCAGACATTCTCCCCCAGTCATGCTCACTACGCCACTGGAGTCAAGCTATCCTGGCTGATGACGGCTGATAGCCAGAAACCGGTCCTAGGATGCTTGAATCCGGTCCAGGGAAGACATGGCTTGGCAGTTCGGGCTGGACTGTTCCCATGAGGCACAGGGTCAAGACTGATTTGCATATGGCCATGTCTGAACTGGGGTGGCGTAGTGGGCAAAATAACGATGGATTTAACCCAGATCTCTTGACTGGGGGAGAATGTCTGCATTGTCAGCATTCCGTCCATCATTTGTTTGTTGTAACGCTTTTCGCCCTAAGTGGGATGGGTATTCCCAGACGTGGGACCCGTGCTCACTACGCCACTGGAGTCAAGCTATCCTGGCTGATGACGGCTGATAGCCAGAAACCGGTCCTAGGATGCTTGAATCCGGTCCAGGGAAGACATGGCTTGGCAGTTCGGGCTGGACTGTTCCCATGAGGCACAGGGTCAAGACTGATTTGCATATGGCCATGTCTGAACTGGGGTGGCGTAGTGGGCAAAAGAACGATGGATTTAACCCAGACCTCTTGACTGGGGGAGAATGTCTGCATTGTCAGCATTCCGTCCATCATTTGTTTGTTGTAACGCTTTTCGCCCTAAGTGGGATGGGTATTCCCAGACGTGGGACCCGTGCTCACTACGCCACTGGAGTCAAGCTATCCTGGCTGATGACGGCTGATAGCCAGAAACCGGTCCTAGGATGTTTGAATCCGGTTCAGGGAAGACATGGCTTGGCAGTTCGGGCTGGACTGTTCCCATGAGGCACAGGGTCAAGACTGATTTGCATATGGCCATGTCTGAACTGGGGTGGCGTAGTGGGCAAAAGAACGATGGATTTAACCCAGATCTCTTGACTGGGGAAGAATGTCTGCATTGTCAGCATTCCGTCCATCATTTGTTTGTTGTAACGCTTTTCGCCCTAAGTGGGATGGGTATTCCCAGATGTGGGACCCGTGCTCACTACGCCACTGGAGTCAAGCTATCCTGGCTGATGACGGCTGATAGCCAGAAACCGGTCCTAGGATGCTTGAATCCGGTCCAGGGAAGACATGGCTTGGCAGTTCGGGCTGGACTGTTCCCATGAGGCACAGGGTCAAGACTGATTTGCATATGGCCATGTCTGAACTGGGGTGGCGTAGTGGGCAAAAGAACGATGGATTTAACCCAGATCTCTTGACTGGGGGAGAATGTCTGCATTGTCAGCATTCCGTCCATCATTTGTTTGTTGTAACGCTTTTCGCCCTAAGTGGGATGGGTATTCCCAGACGTGGGACCCGTGCTCACTACGCCACTGGAGTCAAGCTATCCTGGCTGATGACGGCTGATAGCCAGAAAGCGGTCCTAGGATGCTTGAATCCGGTCCAGGGAAGACATGGCTTGGCAGTTCGGGCTGGACTGTTCCCATGAGGCACAGGGTCAAGACTGATTTGCATATGGCCATGTCTGAACTGGGGTGGCGTAGTGGGCAAAAGAACGATGGATTTAACCCAGATCTCTTGACTGGGGGAGAATGTCTGCATTGTCAGCATTCTGTCCATCATTTGTTTGTTGTAACGCTTTTCGCCCTAATTGGGATGGGTATTCCCAGACGTGGGACCCGTGCTCACTACGCCACTGGAGTCAAGCTATCCTGGCTGATGACGGCTGATAGCCAGAAACCGGTCCTAGGATGCTTGAATCCGGTCCAGGGAAGACATGGCTTGGCAGTTCGGGCTGGACTGTTCCCATGAGGCACAGGGTCAAGACTGATTTGCATATGGCCATGTCTGAACTGGGGTGGCGTAGTGGGCAAAAGAACGATGGATTTAACCCAGATCTCTTGACTGGGGGAGAATGTCTGCATTGTCAGCATTCCGTCCATCAGTTGTTTGTTGTAAAGCAACAGGGCTCAGGCATATCTAGTTGGAGATGGTCAGCTCGGTAGGTGTAGGAAGGCCTCTGCAAACTTTTTATGTTCATGCAGGTGCCATACACGGCCGCAATCCTGCTCCCTCGGGTCCTTTGATGGGTCTTGCCGCGGGAATCCCAACCTCCCTGCAACGAAGCTAGGCTACCCCCCTCCACCACTCGTACCTTAGGGGTGCTATGTGCGGTGAGCTCCATTTTTCCAGCCCAACGGGCACACGGACCCGGATGCTTGCATCGTCTTGCCGGGAACAGGTGACTGGCGTTGGGAGGAGGCCACACGGAAGCGTCAGCGTCAGAATTATGCCTGCTTCCAGCTCCGGATCGCCGGAGGCAGGGCCAGCACTAGCACTGGCTCTGGGAGCAATAAAGATAGGGCAGCAGAATCCGGCCCCCAGGTAGGGAGTCAGAGTCAGAGTTGGAGTTACATCTTTCTTGTGTACGCAAGCTCTGTTAGCTTGGACAAAGGTAAGAGGGGACACATGTTTTCTTCAGGCAGTTTAAACTGCAATGTGCTTTTTCCCTACCACAAGAGGGTTATAGTAATTACCAAGCTACTGGCAGAGGGAGGGGCCCACCTCAACTGTTTGGAGACAAGTGAGACATTGAAAGCGAGAGCCTCTCCACCTAAAATTAACATGTATACCTTGCGAGCAAGAGTGGCACGTACCTCCCTCAACATTGATATCACCCAGCCTATCCTACTACCCTGAGTTTCCCCAACTATCTCTAAATGTCAGAGCATCAGTTAAGCAGCGTAAGCGGAGAGGGGATACAACGGATGATGGAGTTATCTCTAAGGGGAAAGAGGCTGGTAAGGGTAAGGGAAGGGGTAGGGGTAGGGGCAAGAAGCCATCGCCTGTAAAAGTGAAAATCACCCCTTCACTGAAAACATATTACAAAGTTATGTCCTCATCAACCACCACTGCCTGTGATTCTTTAAAGAGTGCTGGTCAGGACAGCCCTTCGGTGGATGTGCATAAGTCACTGAGTTCCCCAGTCGTAGGCATAAGTAAACCTCCAGACGGAAATAGCACAGCACCCGATGGAATGCTTAGTGTCCCGCAGAGTAACCCATAGGGACAAAGATACCCTGCCCCTCTGTAATATCCAGCCATAAGTCCTGATGGTGCATCAGCCATTCACCCAGCACTGAGCCTTTCTAATAGATATTCTGTCTTGGCAACTCAAGATACCCAGGAAACGCCGCAATATGCTTCTAAGGCCAAAGATGATTGTGTAATTACAGACTCCATGACACGCTCATTGGCAGATACACTACTCGCCCTGAAGGACGAGATGAAAAGTAGGTTCACTGTGTCACAGATGAAGAGGGGCGAAATGGCTAGTAGATTTTCCGTTTCAGAAGCAAACCAGGCAGCCATTCAAGCTTCCTGCGAGGTGCTGGAAGAAGTCACTATAAGAACAGATGCAAAATTAAAGAAGCAATGCGTACTAATTCAGTGGAATTGGCAAATCTATCGGCACAGAACAAAGAACTTAAAGATGACCTTGAACGTTTGGAGAACCACTCCAGGAAGAATAACCTGAGGCTTCTAAATGTACCTGAAGCTCTGGAGGGGTCAGACATAAAGGGGTTCATGATCTCCTTATTACAAGGGACTGTGTTGAAGAACTCACACAGCGTAGATCTTGTACAGGAGATACAAGGGGTTCACCGCGACCCCTTCAAGAGGAACTTAACTAGGCAAAAACCTATGAATATCTTGGTTAACTTTTTGTCATATTCTGTTAAGGAGCGAATGTTATCCTCTGCTCTCAAGGAAGGCATCATAACATCCATGGGTCTTAAACCCTTCTCCTTCAATATAAGATACGATATCTCCCACATCACTGCAACAAAACAGTGGGAGCTGTGGAAGAGGCTCGAGGAGTTAAATAACCTGGGGGCCAAGGCTGAGCTGAAGTTTCCTGCGTTACTTTGTGTAATGTGGAACAATCATATGCATCAGATCTGCACAACCGAGGAGGTGGTTGCCCTTATTGTTAAAATCAAAAAGGATTTGGGGGGTATAGACGGTGGCCGTTGAGGTAATGTGAGCTCTTAGGCTACAAGACCCTAGATTTAACTGTTATATTTGAGTATTTCCTATAATGCCCAAGGGAGCTGAGATCGAATAGGCTTAGCCTATTGGAAGGGAGGGTTCCTCATGGGGGAAGGGGTCACAGGGTAGGGGGGAGAAGGTAGGGCGGCACTGGGTGGGGAGCAGTGGGTAAAATAAAAAATAGAAAACTCATCTCACTTCAATTTTAAGGAAGGTCCGTTTAGTTGGCATCAAAGGTTTGCAGGCCGATGGCAGGTACTTGATAGCAAGGTCAGCTTTATTTCCAGGAATGTAAACGGGTTAAGATGCCCCTGTAGGCAAAGGCTGATACTGAAGTATTTAGAACTCTCCCCAGCACAGAACTGTATTTTGCAGGAAACGCATTTAAGTTCAGCAGAAAGTCGTTTAATCCTCTCTAGAGTCCCCTGGGTAAAATGTTATTGTACCTAACAACAGACGATCAATAGTAGAGGTGTTGCAATTGTGATAAAGCAGGGGGTCTCTTGTTCTATTAAATCTGTGCAGACTGACCAGACAGGGAGGTGGATAGTAGCACAGTTGGATTTTGGAGGCTCAGAGTTAGTTTGTGCCTTGTTCTATGGACCGAATGTTGATGACCCGACTTACATATGCAAGTTACAATCTAAATTAATGACGGCAAACCCCCCTGGTCATAGGTGGTGATTTTAATGTCCTCCTGGATCCCCTAAAAGACAGGTCTAATCAGAGTCATTACGTAGGGGCACCTCGAATCCGTCGAGCAATGAAAAACCTGTTGCATGACTTGGACATGGTAGACGTCTGGAGGGCAAAGAGGGGAGATCTTCAGGGGTTTACATTTAAATAGTACAAAATATTGTCATTCATCTAGGATCGATTACATTCTAACTGATAGGTCCACTCTGGTTGGCCTGACAGGGATCTCAGTTTTACCCAGTCACCTTTCGGACCATGCTCCATTTTTTTTCATTACCATAGTAAAACTTATATATTACAACCTAGATGGACGCTTAATAGAGCCATGTTGTTGGATCCTGAGATCATTTAGGCCATTAAGTTATCCTCCCTAGAATGTATTTCATTAAACATGGGCTCTACGACCATGGATTTCATTTGGGACACCTTTAAGGCTAATTTGAGGGGCAGGCTCCATGGCCTCATATGCTCTAAGAATAGGGCGGATGCCTGGGTGTTACATATCATCGAGGAGAGAATACTGCAGTTAGAGAATGAGAGGAATCGACGGGAGCCCAGGAAAGTTGGCACAAGTTCAGGGTGACCTTGAAGATGCTAGGCAGGAGTATAGGGGTAAACTAGACCAGAATTGCAGGGCACAATGGCTCACTAAGAGTATGCAAAACTTTGAGTATGGGGAGAAGGTGGGTGCTTTACTGGCCTGGAAAGCAAGAGCTGAGCGCTCCAAAAATAACATTAATGAATTGATAGTAAACAACAATGGGGATAAGTCAAGTAGTGTTGAGGACATGCAAGCCTGCCTGCTTTCCCTTTTTTCAGACCTCTATAAAGAGGACTTGGCACCTTCCCTTGGTCAAATACAAACTTGGCTGAGGAGTAAATCTTTGCCAAGTCTAATTGATGATGATAGCCGTGATATCTTAGATGCCCCTATCACCCCTGAAGAGATCAAAGATCAAATATAGAAATGTAAAAACAAAAAAGCAGCAGAAATGGATGCACTCCCGAATGAAGTTTGTAAACTCCTAGCAGAGGAATTGACACCGGTACTAGGTACCATGTTTAATTCAGTATACTGCCCAACAGGTCACGTCCCCAGGTCATGGAAGGAGGCTACCATCGTATTAATTCTAAAATCAGGAAAGGACCCATTAAAAGCTGACTCTTATCGTTCAATCTCCCTACTGAATGCCGATTATAATATCATTATGGGTATTTTGGCGGGGAGACTGGCTAAATTGGTCCCTAACCTGGTTCACATCTATCAAAAGTGCTTCGTAACTGGGAGGTAAATCCAGGAGCAGACACAACTGTTAATAGGTAATAACGAGTTGGCCGTGGAAAGATCGGATCCTCTGGCCATAGTGGCCTTGGATGCGGCCAAGGCCTTCGACAGGGTCTGCTGGGTGTACCTCTGGGAAGTACTAGAGGTAATGGACTTTGGCCCCATTTTTATTCAAACTTTGAGGAAATGTTATCAAGGAGCCTCTGCTAGGATCCTCCTGAATGGTATGTTGACCTCTAGCTTTAACATCCAGAGGGTAACTCGACAGGGTTGCCCTATTTACCCCCACCTGTTTAACATCTACATAGAGCCATTAGCGCAAGCTATCAGACTAGATGACTCAATCCATCCTTTTAAGTCTCAACTTTATCGATGTAAGCTAGCCCTGTACGCTGACGACTTAATGTTTTTCACCAGTAACCTGGAGGCGGCTATCCCACGGGTTGAAGCCCTTCAGGAAGAATTTTGCTCCATCTCAGGCTACTTAGCTAACACTTCAAAAACCGAGATGAAGTGTTGAAACATCGACCAATGGGAGGGTACAACCAGCAAAGAGTTAAGATATTTGGGCATATACATTGTTAAAGATCTGGATAAAATCCCCCTGATCAATTTGAATAAAGTCATCAAGGAAATAGACCGCATCTTTGCTAGATGGAGGAACCTTCCCTTGACAATCTATGGGAAGGTAAACCTGGTGAAGATGGTTATTCTCCCCAAGCTGACCAAACTGTTTAACGCAGTCCCCTTGGTGTTTCCCAGTAAGAGCATTTGTAAGGTTCAGAGTAAGATCTGGAGATTTATTTGGGGAAACAAGGGAGTAAGGTTGTCTTGAAAGAAGTTGAGGCGTATGCTTATCAAAGGGGGTTTGTCTCATCAAGATATTGGCTGGTACTCGGTCGCATTCCAATTCAAAGGCGTCTGGATGTTACTCTTAAAACCAGAGGAGTCAGCGTGGGGAAGGCTGTTGGGTAAAATGGCTATGACGGAGGGTGGAGGAGGCGGAGAAGGCTTTTCATACAAGTGTGGGGCTCCGAGGTATTTTAAACGAGTACGCATGAAAGTCCTTAGGGCTGCCCTGGAAACTTGGTACAAAGTGAGATGTAGATAGGGAATCGGATACTATTCAGATTTTGGACCTATTTGGGATTCCCCCGGTACACCTCCATGTCTTAGGGATAGTTTGGCTGTACAAATTAAGAAAGCAGGCATTAACATCTGGTCTGACTTGTTAGATGCAGAAGGGATCCATCCTTGGGAGTCATTAAGGGCCAATATCGGTACAGGATTTTCCAGGTTTAAGTACCTAAAACTTGTTTCCTGGTTTGAAGCAGAAAAGGGGGATGTAAGAGGAGATTGGAAAATGGAGCACTCCCCGAAATAAGTGGATCCAAAAAAGAAAGAGATTTCTATTTGGTATAATAAGTTTTTAGAAGCAGAAGACCTGGAATTTCCACCACAGTCCTCGGTTTGGAATCAATCCCCCCTTGAGCCCAATATAGATGCCCTGTTTGAGCCCTACTTGTAGTTAAATATACAAACTTATTAAACCAGCGAGCCTAAAGAAGAACCACTTTTTTGTTATCAACAGACTATTACGCACCGGCCAAGATAGCCAAGTTAACCCCACTACCTATCCCAAAATGCCCCAGGTGTATGACTCCCGATGACAATGACATCCACATCTTATATGTGTACTCCGAATTAAGAACCTTTTGGAAGGGGGTGGGAGACATCCTCTGTGGCATTTTCAAAGTAAACATCGAGGTTAACCTGTCATTAGTGTTTTTTGGTGATGATGGTTTGTTCAGTCTGAATGCTTCACAGATTTATAGTGGGCTGTTGCTATACTTGGTGTTACTCGGAGAGAGATGTGGAAGAAATGGAAAGACCCTCTGCCCCGAAGAGCAAAGACTGGCTCAAAGCCATATTTGCTATGGCTCGTTTCGATCAGGACGGAGCTGGGGAAAGTCCGATAAATATCTGGCAGCCCCTTATGAGCTGGGGTCGAGACCTGAGATCAATTTAGCCGGTCCTATGATTAGACCAAGCTCCTATCAAATGGGGCCGGTCTGATCAACCTAAGTAAGAGCGGCAAGCCGTACGGCGCACAGTTGGAAAACAACGGCTTTGTAAGATCTGCAGAAGCTTATAGGTGACATGAGGACGGAAAAAAAGAGCAAACGAATGTGGAAGGCAAAAATATATGACACTGCAGAAAGGACACGGTCCAGCACTATTTTATTTTATTCTGTGAATGGGGACTCTGCTAAGCAGGCATCTGTGAATGTGCCATGACCTCTAAAATATATTGAATTGGTCTACTCTAAATTAGAATTTAAAACATACCTATAAGTCCCAAGTATGTGGTACAATGTGTACCAGGGCCCTTAAGGTAAATGTCACTAGTGGACTGAAGCACACATTGTTCCACCCAACTACAGTAGCAGTGTAAACAATAGCAGGCCTACGACTGTAGCCTGCCTGGACATTTTGTAAACTCCAAACTGAAAATAACCCCACTTGACAGGGCTAACCATGCCTTTTAAATATAAATATCACCCCTAACTAGGCTGAAATGCCCATTAGGCAGTGTGCATGAATTTAAGTCAGGACATGTAAACATTACCTTTCAAACATGCCCTTATGTTGAAAAGGGCTCAAAAGCCATATTTTACATTAGCAGTGTTAGCTGCTCCATGGGAAAGCATTGTAATGTAATACTACATTTAATCATGTTACCTCAGCAGAGGAAACAGCTACAAAGTTTATTTTTGGACTATCAAAAATATTTATCACAATGTCAGTTCACTGGTAAAGTTAAAGTAGTGACAACAATTTTGGGAAAGGTACTTTAGTAAAGCTTCCCTGACAAAAACCCTCTAGAAGCTCATTTGCATGTGCTTCGAACCAGGAGAGGAATAGCCCCTTGATGAAGTGTGAACTTCCTCCCAAAGCGGAAGCAAATACCTTGTACATGGGAAAGTGTTCTGTGCCTTTAACCGGATGACCACCTGGGTTGTGCCTATGAATCTAATAATCTTCCAGGAGGTTTACCAGGAGGTTTACCATGTCACAGGCAGAGGTAGATAACACTTGGTCTGCCCCCTCTTGTGTACATATTATAAGCCAGACACTAATCCCAGTGGGAGAAAAGTAGCCTCTACAACCACTTTTGAGTGAACTGCTACAAAAGTGGGTATGGATACTCCTGGGACCTTTAGCTCTGTTGGCTAGGTAGAGGCCAGGAGTCCATTGATTGACATAATTAATTTACTTATAATTCACTAGTAAATTTGTATACTGTGAGAAGTTGGCCTGGTATATGATGCTCACTAGTTAAAGTGATCACCTTGTACCATGCCAAGCAACCCTTATGGTGTGGTTGTAAGTCAACCTTTTCGGACTAGCTGCCCTAGTGGTAGCGTAGGCTAAGCAGTCTTTGAGGCTAAACTCGTGAAGCGTGTTAAGCCAGCTGTTTTACCAAATGTAACCCCCTTTTATACCAATGAAAGGACACCACACAGATATATATTCAAAATATATATGTATTTATTTCTCAAAGTAACCCCTAGTCTCTTTATGAGCACAGGAGCACAAATCGTCAAACAAGATTACAGTGGAATACACAGAAGTTGCACTTTATATGGATAGGCCCTGGTGGCCACTCAAACCATATACTAAAATAGTGGTATAAGTACCACGAACAGAAAAGGGAAAAGGCCTAGGGCCTCTAGAATCGCTGGGCCTACAAGGAGCTAACGTCAGTTAGTGACCAGGAGGTCCACGGGTGGCGTGTGCAGAGCAAATAGTCACACGCGTGCTCCCATAGGTTTCAATGGGTGCGTAAAAAGTACAAAGTTACTGCAAAGAGGATCTTCCGGATGGACTAGGAACTCAAGATTTGGAACACAAGCACTAGAGATGTAATACTACACTTGGGCACAGGTGTGCCAGCTTTACCTCACCCACAGGAAGCGGGTGCATAGGCCTCGAAGTGCGTCGGGTTTCTTCTATCTGTTCCGTGGAGCCTGAAGACAAAGATGCTGCAGGCGGTCGGTCCGGGGGAGATGCAGTGGATCCAAGAGTGGATCGGAGATGTTGAAGACCTGTAAGCAGAGGGGACAGTGTTCACAGTCACTAGCCAGTGACCGGCGTGGCACCAGGTGGGTACCAGGCAATGTCGGGTGCAAACAGGAAGAAAGGTGTAGCTTGTCTCTGCAGCCACGTGGTCCCTGGAGGTCGACGACGTCCAGGAGTCGGTTCACGAGCTGTCCCACGCAGGCTCTCGCTGTCGGCGGTGTCGGCGACTTGATCGAAGCAAACAAGCCTTGGCAAAAGCAATTGTTGTAGGAGATGAAATAAGCTGATGGTTCTGACCAGCAAGGTCAGAAGGACTGCTCCTTTGGAGGGGAGCAAGGGCCAGTCTGGAGCAACCACACCAGTGGTGTATTTCTTGAAGTTCGTCGCCAAGATGGCTACTAGCCAGCGGGCCAGCAACCAGTTAGGCGCGTCGTGTGGCAAAAATGCAGAAGGGCCCCACGCAGATCGTGGAGATGCTGGAGGGCTCACCTTTGGTGCAGATGCTGCTCGGGTGTTGGGCTTCTCAGATCCCAAAGCACAACTTGGAGGGAGCCTCGGTTGTTGCACTTGTCAGCTTGTCGTAGTCGTTCCAAGATGGCTGGCTCCACGTGTCTCGGTGCCTCCACGGGTCTCCTCTTTTCAGGGACTGTGGATCGGGCGGTGAGAGGTCTGGAGGTCCAGGTCTTGTCAGTCTCTGGGCTCGGGCTCCGGCGGGAGGCGGCGGCAAAGCAGACGTTGATTCGCTGGATGGTGCTTGCGTTAGCAAGGTGGTCACTCCCTGACCACAGGGGAGATTGGCTTCAGTCCTCTGTGCAGCAGAGCGTCGAAGTTCCCGTCTTCTTCTTAGTGTTAAGTTGATTCCAGGATGTCTGAAGTCTTAGGACACAGCTCCTACCTTTAAGCGGATCCTAGGGGCCGGACTACCTGCTAGGTCCCTCCCTAAGGGTGGGACCAGGAAGGGGGGTGGTTACACCCCCAATCCTTTGTCCAGCTCGCCCCAGGCCCGGGACTGGTGTGCCCCAGGACCGGTTTGAACTGGCATATGCACCGAGGCTCCTTGTGAGCCACAGGCATGTCTGGTTTCTTTCAAGCCCTACCTGACCAATACACAAAATCCTGTCTGGGGTGGTGCATGCACCTCCCCTGGCAGGAAACCCTTTGTCCACACCTCCCAAGCTGGAAGGACTCCCAGCAGCAGGAGGGCAGACTTGTGTCTGTGGTGGCAGCATCCATTTTGTGGAGCTGAGGCTATGTCTGATTTTACCCGGGTTTCAGGTACTGTACATGTCGTGTCCCTCTAGAAGGGTGGAATGCTAACCCCGTCGCCAGAATTGGCGAGGGGTTAGTATTCCAATTCGTATGACACCTTACTCGACATGTTTTGATAAAGCCAAACCAAAGATAGCATTTAACTGCGAGGTTCATAATGCATTTAAGAGTATATGGTATGACGATATCTGGAAACAGTAGAAGGAAGTTGTTCCGACCACTGCAGACAGGCTCAGCTCATGCCAGAGCACCATCTCACATGGAACCAAGCACTCTGCCTTCAGGATTGTTAAGGCCTGCCATAGGAGTGACTTATAGGTTACCAGGTGTCCCATTTAAGGTTAGGTATAGGTATACTATACCTAAGTAAGAGGTGATTACACCAACTTACCCCAGCTGAGTGATCAGCCAGTTGTGTCAAATTGTTAGGCCAAGCCTGGGGTGGCATAATACATGCTTCAGCCCTTGGCAGGCCTTGGGTACACCAATGCCCTGGGTACCTAGTGTACACTGGTACAGGGGCTGACAGGGTGATCCACTTCCAATTGGTTATGCACCTAGGGTGCATAGTTCTAATTTAGTAGAGAGAACAGCAGGCTGGGGGTCTGATTGGCAGGCCCACAGCCTCAATATGTCAAAAACCAGTGAAGCAAAAAGCAAAAATTTGGGGTGACCATAGGATAGCAGACCCTACTCTCCTACATATACCATATACCTAAAGCCTGTAAATGAAATGCTACTAGGATAATGTTAATAAAGAAAAATACGATGCCAATGTACGCCATGATATATTTACGTATAACAGCAAACTCACATTGCTGTCGTCAAATCTACCCATTATGACCTCCCCATCAGCCCTGAGTCAGAAATACATGTTCAGGAAGGCCCTGCGACCAAGGTCTGGATGAACAAAATGACAGATCACAGGTGGTGTGACACGTAGCCCATAGACAAATGATTGAACAGGGACAACCGCGATCAGTCTGCCAGAAGGTAGCAACACCACAAAGGTCCGAGAAGATTGGCCCCAATAGCATTTGTTTGGCCGGAGGGATGCGCATTCCAAAAAAACCAAAAAGTTAAATGCCACATGTAGTTAGGAACACTCAGCCAATCAGAACACCGTATTTACACTGCACAGAGTGAACATGCGCTCCCCGTGATGGACATCTCATCATGTTACCCACTGGCCCGCATTGTGTCCATGCAAGGTTGAGACACAGCTGTACTCCTTATCAGGTGATCAAATATACAGTCCTGTGACTAGTCCAGCAATTCCTGTTAAAAAATAATGTACAAATTGCTTCATGACAAGTTCTAAAATGTATAAAATAACGGCCAAGACCAATGTACTTTCAGACTGCTTCAGACCCCAACTTTGCTGCTGCTTCTTGCTGCTGCGTTTAAGTAAAACAACTCTTCCTGTTTTGCCAAATGCCTCTTGTGTTTTATTTTTTATGGTAAATCCACATTCTAGCTACAAGGACCTGCAGCTCTCAGTGTGCCACTCAGTTAAGTAGCCTCTTAAAACATGTCCCAGGCCTTCAATTGCAACCTTATTGCAGTTTTATAAGCCGTGTCTACCCTTAAGCTCCCCTTTCATTGCATATAAGTAACCCATAAAGTAGGCCCTAGGTAGCCCACAGGGGAGGGTCCATTATAATTGCTAGGATGGACATGTACTTTTACATTTTACTTGTCCTGGTAGTAAAAAAACTCCTAAAATCAATTTTCATTACTGTGAGGCATACCTCTTTTAAAGGATAACATAGGGTTGCCTTATTACATGTAATAAATGTTAACTTTTGATTGGGAAGAGTAAGACTTTTCATGTTTTGTGTCTGAGAAATTTGTTAGACCTATCAGCCTTAGGCTGGTCTCCCACTAACTTTTGCCCTATCACCTCCAACTTTAGACTATCCCGTTTTGTTAAACTTAGGACTCTGGGTACCTTACCACTGCTAAGGTTCGGGTGCTGACCCCTAAAATATGGTGACATTGGCAAACCTGCATCCTGCATCAGGCCTCTGCCATTGCAGTGGGGCTGACCCCACCATAGTCCAGCATTAGAAATGCCCTTATATCCCTTTAAGTGATAACTCCTGCATAGTAAGGTGTAGATATATATCATGTTTGGTATGGTTAGATTCATCATGAGAAATCCTCCCTGTTGGTGTATTGGGTTTTGACCTTTCTGGCAGAAATGACACTTTCAGAAAGGGGACATTTCTCTGTCCTTCCATAAACTCTGTGTACGTGCTGCCTGGCCCAATCCACGTCTGGCCCAGGGTAGCAGTCCTATACTTGCATAATCCCTAGGCTCCCCCAAATACAGGAAGGGCTGCCACATGAACATACTGATGGCCTTCTTGGGCTGAGAGGAGTGATTAGTGATTCACACTCACATCTGAATAGGCTGAGCCGGCCACCCCACAATAGGCTTAACGACATTGCTTTGTCAGTTCAGACAAGTCAGGTGGAACAGGGAACCCCCAAAACTTCAAAGCCCTCTACAATAGCTTCTGTTCCCTTATAGTACCTGGGCACCAGGGTATAATAATAGGGACCTGACCCCACATCTGTGTGACACAACTGGACCTGCACCAAACTCTGCTAGAGTAAAGGCTGCTGCGTGGGAAGGATTGCCTCTTTGCTGTGCCTGACTATTCCCAGGAACTGGTGTCCTGCTTTGTGGGGCCTCCCTCCTGCCAACTGACATCTGCCGTGCAAGCAAGGCACAAAGAATTGCCTCCAGAGTGACTTCCGGGGGCTTGTCAACTGGCCCTGTTCACCCTACTGGGCTTCGGAACCACAACAGCCTTGCCAGTCTTGCTCGCGATGTCAGCTTCCTTGCTGTCCAGGCAAAAGGGGCCTAGTATGCTGTGGATCACCTCAAGACCGTGCCCTTGCCATGTGACAGCATCAACCCACATCCGAGAACGGAGTGCCTCCCTTTGCACAGTTGTCTGGATTACACCACAGCAGAGTACTTGGGCCACGGTCGTCCTGCCCAACACCGACACGACTTAGAGGTCTTGGGCTCCTACCCGTGCCAATTTACCGGCTGTTCACCATGATCTGTGTGTCTTTTGGCTCACCCTAAGTGCACCGGCTATGCCCAGACGTGGGTCCTGGGCTCACTGTGCCACTGGCTTCAAGCTAGCCTGGCTGATGAGGGGTGAAACCCCGAAACTGGTCCCAGGAGGCTTGTTTCTGGTCCAGGGAGGACCTGGCTTGGCAGTTCATGCTGGACTGTTCCCATGAAGCACAGGGTCAAGACTGATTTGCATTTGGATGGGTACAAACTGGGGTGGCACAGTGAGCAAAAGAACAATGGATTTAACCCAGATCTATTGACTGGGGGAGAATGTTTGATTCGCTCTGCATTCCATCTGTCATCTGTGTGTCTTTAACTTTTCGAAACACAGCATTTTTCTGCAGAATTTGATGCCTGCTGCCTCCTCTTGGGCCATGTGAATGGGTGTAGTTGGCAGTTGGACTTTGTTTATTCCTCCCAGATAGTCACACAATAGAGGGATTAGGTGAACCAGGATTAGCCACAAATTGGCAGGATGGGGACAGACCTGGGCACAGACTCATTTGGAACTAAACAGACTGTGCCCTGCCTTCACAAAAAAGGGGCCAATTACAATCTCGTCCTGAAAGCATTCAGACCAATTCGGTTACGGAATGCTTTCCGGACTACTCAGATAGGTGGAGTCCGACCAAGCGATTTGGATGCATCCGGATGCTTCTGGATACGATTTGGTCTGGACTCCCATTGACGTCAATAGAAGCCTTTGTTCCGAACAAGAACACAGGCTCCCATTGAAGAAAGGGGTGTCTGGGGAAAATTGTGCACCCTGTGTTGGGCACCCCATGGTGCCTGCCACACTGTGCATGGTTGGGAAGAGGGGACCCATGGGTACCCCTAAGGGCCCGATTTGGATGGCCCCAGGTTAAGGGGGGCCTGACACGGGCCACCAAAGACAGATTCCAACAGCCGTTTTATTTCTGGCAAAACAAATGGAACGGCTGTCCGAATCGATCATCGTAATCGCTCGCTCAGAAACCGTGTGCATAGAGCTGTAAGAATCGGCTCTGAAAGGGTCGACCTGTCCAAAGGCCTTTTGTAACCAATTCGTACATTCAGAGCATCGTAATTGGTGATTCGCAACTGTGTACAATTCGGACAGAAGCAAGGGTTCTGAATCGGATTCAGCAAACCCGAATCCAATTTAGATCCCTTCTAAATGGAATCGTAAATGACCCAAAAGTACGTGTCATCACTGCATTGTTCATGCAGCCAGTTTGGAGGCAGGACAGAAGAGGCTGAGAATTTAAGGACTTGAAAAGGGAATTAGCTAGAAACTTTTCCAACTTGAAAGTGGGCAACATACATAAATATTGAACCCTCAGACCTAACTCTTTAATACACCTATGGATCTGTGAAAAGGTCAGAAAGACTGTGGTGCTGCTCTGCAAGAAGGACTACTACTCTGTTGCCCGGCTGCCCTGGTGCCTGTTGCCCTGCTTCTGGAGAGAATGTCTTGATCTACATCTTGAAAGCAGGACCACTAGAGTGACTACAAGAGCTAGTTGGCTGACCCACTAATCTTAGCCTCAGGGACAGAGATGAACTTGAAACCGGACCTATAATCTGATTGCTGTAAGTCCTGCGCACCATGTGGTGGCACTCCAGTCCTAGATCTTTGGGAGTAGACCTGAAGGAATTCTAGCAACTCAGGTGTGGTGCCCATCAGAAACAACACAGAGTGACACGAAGCCCCACAAATCCTCGCCATACAGTTGCCAGCCTAATTTAAATCAGTGTAGAGCAAAGCAAAGCCCAACAAAGCATCGCTGTACGGCTTCATCAGAACAGACTTCATACAATGTGATGCCATGCAAAACAAAGCCGCACACAATGAACACCAGGATTTAAAGTAATATGTTCAGTGGGCCTAACGAGGTCCCTGTAGCCGGCCCACGCTCCATTGCGGTCAACCAGTAACAACATTTTTAACTCTGTCTATTCTGGAATCAACGTATTTCAAAAAATAATTTGCATCTCTTCAGGATTTGTTCATGTTTTTTTAGTGATAAATGCATGTTTATAAATTAATTCAATTTCCAATAGTCACTGTGTGTAGGACCTGCCCTATTTGCAGGGTTATCCCTAAACCTTTTGCCTTAGTCCAGTGTTTTTCTGACTTCGTTTTTGCTGGTCTTAGGACTCTGGGGACATTACCACTGCTGACCAGTGGTAAAGTGCAAGTGCTCCCTGTGTAAAATTGTATCTGTAATTGGTTATCCGTGATTGGCATATTTGATTACTGGTAGGTCCCTATTAAAGTACACTGTGTGTGCCCAGGACCTATAAATTAAATGCTACCAGTGGGCCTGCAGCCTTGATTGTGCCACCAACATGTGTAGGCCTTCAGCCATGTCTCTGACCTGTCACTGCAGTGTCTGTGTGTGCATTTAGAACTGTCATGTCAACCTGGCAAGTGTACCCAATTGCCAGGCCCAAACCTTTCCTTTTATTACATGTAAGACACCCCTAAGGTAGGGCCGAGGTAGCTCAATGAGCAGGGTGCAGTGTAGATGAAAGGTAGGACATGGATTGGAGTGTTTTACTTGTCCCGATAATGAATAGTGCTAATTTCTTTTTTCACTATTGCAAGGACTATATCTCACATAAGTTACTATTGAAGATGCCTTCTACCCACTTACAAGTGTAACTTCCCATTGAGAATAGACCTAGTTTTGGAGTTTGGGGTCAATTTAAAAACACATCTTTTAGTGAACTTGGTTTTTAAATTGTGTGTTTGAAAATAACTCTTTTAGAACGTGGATATTTTCTTGCTTTAACATTGTGTGGCTCTTCCTGTGGGTGAAATCCACGTCTGAGGAAGGGTGACAGTTGGGCTGTTTGCGCATTCACTCTAGACTGCCACAAAAAGGGAGTTGAGGTGTGCCCTGCATATGCATATGTTGATGGCCAGTCACCAGCCTGATAGGTCTTCATGAGCTAGAGTGGTGGAAGGAGTTGTCAATGACACCTGAATAGGACTGTGTGTGTTCTCATACAAAGCTGTTTCCAATCCCCTGTAGTGTGTCTGGAGCCAGGTCAGAGTAAGGTAGGGTCCTGTGCACAACAAAGACTTTCTGTTGAAGTTTGCCTACTTCAAAGGTAGAAATTGGCGTAAGTACTGGAGTTGTTCCACCATAACTTCAGAACCCTTCTGGACTAAGAGGACATTTTCTTTCTACATCCTACTTCACAAGGTTCTCCAAAGGCTTATGCATGCTTGCCTCCTGTTAAGAGGTCTCAGGGTCATCAAAGACTTCATTTGTAGCCCCTGAACTCCTCTGCTGGGAGTTCTGACCTGACAAGGGGTGCAAATTTTGGTCCATTTGGAGGTGGTTTGGCTGCTAAGAAACTAGAAATTCCATGCATGGACTCCAACAGTCGTTTTTCCACAGCAGCACCACTGTGCGGTTGAAAAAGCAGCGTATCACTGATGTGCGGCCAAAGAATTGATGCAGTGCCTACCGTGCTATTAAAGGATCTCCGCAATCTGAATCCCGAGCACCGTATAACAGACGTCCGTGGTGCACGCTCCGAGTATGGCCCTGCTACGCGGCTATAGAAATCAACGCATCACCTGCTTCTCAAATGCTATATCGATGCAATGCAGTTCCTCCACATCGACACAGCGTGTCTTGATTTTCAATGCATCATCTCTATGAGCCAAGTTCTTCATCAACATGGCCCAGCAGTAAGGAACCGAGGCCGTGTATCCAGTGTTCGACACATCACCTCCCCTGACAGTAAGGAACAGACACATCACCTTCCCTGACGGTGAGGAACCAATGCATTATCTCCCCTGCACTGCAGTTAGAAAAACTGACACATCACATCCACTGGCAGAAAGGAACTGAGGCATCACCTTCCCTGGTAGTAAGGAAGCAATGCAATCCTTTGCTTTTACAGTGCTTCCCCATAGCTGAGCCTGTGTTCGGCTTTGATTTTAGCCCATCACAGGTACTTTCTGCTTAAAGTGACTCATACATAGTTTCCTATGCACTGAACGATTTGGAACCTTTTAAAAGTGACATCTTTACTTAATATGCAGCATTTTTGGTGTTTTATTCTGATAAATATTGGTTATTTCTGTCAAGTGGTGTGGTGTCCTTTCGTAGTGTTTTCACTGTGCTACTGTGTTTGTACGTACAAATGCTTTACACATTTCCTCAGATATAAGTGTGACTGCTCACACCAAACTACCAAGGAGGTGAGCAGGGGTTATGTTAGCAGTGTACTCACCCTACCCTGACTAGAGTGATGGTCTCTGCTTGGACAGGTGCAAACCACTGCACACTAGAGACCCCATTTCCAACACTGTTTTTCTTAATACCAGGTGTATTAAGAAAGACAGTGTTGTGCTGTGAATTTCAGCTCAAGCTCGATGTCTTTTTTACCTTGATAGTATTTCAACTGTAAACAAAGAAAACAACAAGCTGTGAAACTTATTTATGCTGCATTTATTGCGAAAGAGTTGATTTTCAGAAATTGTATTTCCAAACATGACAGTATTTGTGTGAATCTTTATGCGCTGCTTTAGTATTACAAGCTCCAATATGAATGTAGCTTGTAAACATGTAAACAATTAAATAAATATGTTGACAAGAATCGTAACTCATGGTATAAATAATCAGCCAAGCTAGATTTAATGAGTCAAATAGGAAGTAGAATACAAATGCTAGGAAAACACCAATGTGTGCAATCATTCCTATATTGTGTGTTAATCGCACACTTTATCATAAATGTGAATGATTAGCAAATCCGTGTCCATGCACTACAAAGTGTGTCAACATAAGATACTAAACCTGCCTAACTACTGTTGTGTGTCATCCTTAAAATGTAAGATACCATAAAGTTCAATGTTTGGGCAGTATATTACAGAGCTCTTGCTTTTTGAGAGCTGCTTTTCCTCAATCATTCATTGCCCCATGATAGTTGTGTAATACCTAAAGGAAGACTATCCTTCTACCAGTCAGTGCTTCAATTGAGATGGTGGTTGCCGGTGTGAGGCACTAGCACTTATTTTTGGGGACCAGCACTTATTTTGCCACAGCTATCATTTCAAGTGGGAACAGAGGGAAAAAAGGGGAAAGATGGAGAAAGAGAAAGATGAGAACATCACAAAGGGGAAACGCAGGAGAGGAAAGAGTAAAAATAAATGGGCAGATATATGTCTGTCAGTGATATAAAGATGTATCATGAGTGTTAAGACTACCAGCTTTAGTATTCGACGCACCAACTTTTAATTGCACGTCACACTGGCTTCTCATAAAAGTTGCGGTTACCAGCACTCAGTATTTTACAAATTATGCAATGCTACTAGTGCTCTCCTTATGATTTTCTGTACAGCACCATGTATCATCATAATACAGCTGAAGTAAACAACAATTGAGTTCGGTAGTCATACTTAATTTACGCCGACTGAGCACCCATGTCTTCTCATCTGTGTATTTTTATGTAAGCATACTTGCTAAGCAACTAGAATACCAAAGGTTTTCTTGATACTATAGTGATTTTGGCAACTATAAGTCATGTCTGTTTCACCTACCAACATACACTTCATGCTCGCTTTTGCAGGTACAATTTGATTTTTACTTTCTCTCTTTCCCACTCTTTCCTGTATTTCTCTTCCTTCCATGGATTTTCACATTTCTATCTTGGTCAAGGCCCAATTAAAAATATTTTCCCTTTAACCAAAGAGAAAGTGGCTTTATGCACCACCTCATGCCATAAACTTAAATTAAGCACTGACCAGTAAATTTCAGTATTTGTTTTACAAACTGTCTTTGATAGGATCACATTTAGGACATTACATATTACACAGAAACAACTTGGTGATTTTGAAGGTTTTGGACAGTAATCTTTAAGACCCAAACAGCCCCTGATCCAGGCCCATGCTTCTGCTTACCTTATCTTAATGGCAAAATGTGGAGTGGCTTTGTCAGAATCCTGTTTCTGTCAGCAATTCTCCCAGGATGAGTGACACAAACTGCAAATTTCACTGCTTCAACTGGTAGAAGTGGACAGTTGATGAGGGAGATTATTCCACTGTATGGCAATATATTGGAAAACAACCTTACAAAAGAGCTGGAGCTAAACAGGGGTGTCACATGGCTTAGAGGAGGGCCTATCACTGTATTACCCTACTACTTGAAATAGAAAATGGACTACAGTCATGTTATTGCATACAAAATCCTTTCGACTAAATACAGGAACTGAAAAGCTGATTGATTGTCATACAGGGTTCTAGACTGACCCGTGGAATATTGCAAATGAGATTTTCTTACATTATTGAAAATGTTTAGAAACCATATTGTAGAGAATGCATAGAGAATAATTTATGACAATTTTGCAGCTAACAGACTTGAAAAGTAAAAGCAAAAACATATTAAGACTGAAAATATGGGGGCTGGTGGCACAGTGAAAGAGCGGGAAGGTAATTTTCCTTAAGGCTTCTGGCTCAGCCAACTTCCAGCAAAACTGATGGTATAGTGGCAGTTCACAGGGCTCATGTGTGCTTTTTGACCAGGGTTCAAACCCCAGCTGGGGAAAATCGTTTTTTTTTTTTTTTTATATTTGTTTTCTAAATTCCAGAAATGGAAGCTGTGCCTTTGTAAATCACCCCCTCGCAGTGTCTGGGAAAATTAAGGCCTCCTTATTCATAGTGCATGCCAGGCATTGATGGCATGCTGTGGCATGTGGAAGCGGGGACAGGTTTGCTATAAAGGAAATCCCTTATTTAGTGGAATGAGGATTTGGGGATGATTGTTTAAGAATGAGAAATGCATGGGGCAAGTGGCAGACTCAAAAAACAGAAAGTGCTATTTGTAAATAAAGCATGGAAATTAAGAGTGGATTTCTGGCATGTAAAATCCAAACACTATGAAAATAGAAGAAGGACCAGCAGAGTTTTCCCATGACAAAAAGCCCTCTGGCTGAGAAAAATTTCAGCAAAGCAGATGGTACAGTGGCATTTCACTGGGCTCATGAGTGCTTTTTGACCAGGGTTCAAACCCCAGCTGGGGAAAATCGTTTTTTTTTTTTTATTTTTATATTTGTTTTCTAAATTCCAGAAATGAAAGCTGTGCCTTTGTAAATCACCCCCTAGCAGTGTCTGGGAAAATTAAGGCCTCCTTATTCATAGTGCATGTCAGGCATTGATGGCATGCTGTGGCATGTGGAAGGGGGGACAGGTTTGCTATAAAGGAAATCCCTTATTTAGTGGAATGAGGATTTGGGGATGATTGTTTAAGAATGAGAAATGCATGGGGCAAGTGGCAGACTCAAAAAAAGGAAGTTCTATTTGTATATAAAGCATGGAAATCAAGAGTGGATTTCTGGCATGTAAAATCCAAACACTATGAAAATACAAGAAGGACCAGCACAGTTTTCCAATGACAAAAAGGCCTCTGGCTGAGAAGATTTCAGAAAACCAAATGGTACAGTGGCAGTTCACTGGGCTCATGAGTGCTTTTTGACCAGGGTTCAAACCCCAGCTGGGGAAAATCGTTTTTTTATTTTTTATATATTTGTTTTCTAAATTCCAGAAATGAAAGCTGTGCCTTTGTAAATCACCCCCTAGCAGTGTCTGGGAAAATTAAGGCCTCCTTATTCATAGTGCATGTCAGGCATTGATGGCATGCTGTGGCATGTGGAAGGGGGGACAGGTTTGCCATAAAAGAAATCCCTTATTTAGCGGAATGAGAATTTAGGGATGATTGTGTAAGAATAAGAAATGCATGTGACAAAAAGGCTTTGGGCTACAAGAGTACAGGAAAACAGATGGTATAGCAGTAGGTTACAGAGGTTATGAATGCTTTTTGACAAGGGTTCAAGGCCCACATGTTCTGTATTTCAAATGTTTTGTAAACATTTTGATAATTAAACCAAGATGGAAGAGATATCTTTAAAATAATCAACTAGCCTTTCTGGGGGGTTTATAACACCATTATACCTCAAGAAACATATTCACAAAATGTGGCACGCTGTGGCATATGCCATGACATATGCCACATGCCAGACTTGGGCTCCAACCCCTTCTCCGTACACGGGCTGTCTGTGTCGCCTCTGTGCCGGTGAGGCAGCTCACTCAGCTACTAGCTGCTAACCTCTCTGGGCACTGCAGTTACATTTAGCAAAACGAAACTGATTTTCAATACCGCGCCACCCGCCTATAACTGAGTTTCGGACACACCCGTGACCAGTGTGCCACGCAGGACGAATTCAAGTGTTACATTGTGTATTGGATATATAGCATCGCACGCATGCGAGAGGGACAGGTCAGGCAAAATAGAAGGCATGAATGCAGCCAGCCATCAGAGGAGAAAACAAGCATTTACCAATGCAATAGGACTCGTAGTTACGCGAGTCCTATTGCATTGTAAATAAAAATGCGGGCGTCCACGAAGACAGGAACAGGAGTGGGTGGGGGGGTTGTGGTGGGCAGAGAAGTGAGGGACTGTGGGAGGGAAAGGCAGGAGACAGGGGAACAAAACAGTTTTAGAAGTAAAGGGGCCGATAGCTATGGAAGGAGAAAAATGACAACATGGCCGTCAGGAGGCGGGATTAAGTTGAGAAAAAACAATCAGATTGCAGCATTTAGGAATTCAGCCAATCAAAAAGATAGGCGGAAAGTGGGCAGAGCTTCCCCACTATACTGTATACAGCATCTCTCGAGGAGACAGTGCATGCAATGCCTAGCCGAGACCTAAAAAGGACCGCCTGTGCCAGGGCACAAAACAGAGCCCGATAGAGACCCGTTTCGCGGCCCCCTTTAATAATCTGCCAGTGCTCAGCACCAGTGACACCCGGCACTCTTAAAGCCCTGGTTCTTCCAATTTCCTTTTCTCCTCTCACTGCCTACCTCTGTCTCTGACTCACTACCCAGCGTAATTTAAAAAAAAAATTGTGCCCCTAATATATATTTAGTTAAATATTGGTTGGCATCATACTGGCTTGAATTAGTGGAAAACAGGCCGTATAACTCAGTGTTTTTTCAGATAAGGGTCCCAAAATATGCCTATCCCAGGGCCCCAAAAATCCTTAAGATGACAGTGGCTCACTCCATATTTTCGTTTTGATATCAGAACGTATGTTTCTGAGCTTACCCGAGAAGAGCATGACATTATTTGAATCAATCTCATGGAAATGTGGTAAATCTTGGGAGACTGG
Organism: Triturus cristatus; assembly: GCF_964204655.1. Lineage (NCBI taxonomy): Eukaryota > Metazoa > Chordata > Amphibia > Caudata > Salamandridae > Triturus > Triturus cristatus. The sequence continues at coordinate 415,267,720 of NC_140579.1, forward strand.
TATCTTCAGGCAATTCCTGCTCCTCGTGAAACGTACTTTGGGACTCTGTGAAAATGGTTGCATTATTTGTGGAAGTAGTGAGATGGATGCAACAAACAGGGGCTCATAACTTTGTCTTACATTTCGAGGAGCATTTACATAGTACTTGAAATTGGCAGGAACTGGCCATCTCTCTGCAGTGGTGGATCTTCCATATTTTGTTTCTTTTGCTTTCTTTTTTTATTTTTGCACTGGCTTGGTTGTTAGAATGTTTATGGCTCAATGCAAAGACAATTGGAGCAGTCTGTGACTGCCATGGACATGCGCCTTAGGCAAAAAATAGACTGAAACAAGGCAGGTATGTCATGGATCTGGTTTGCAGATCCACTTTCTTGTCCCAGGATGCACCACCTTAACAGTGCTTGTGTGAACTCCCATCTTCCAAGTCATACATTCATAGTCGATCCAGACTCTGGCTGAAATTACAATATAAATAGCTAGCAGATCCAGGGAGATGGAGGCGAGGCATCTTTGCAAAGAGAGTAGACCCTGAGATCCTAGGGAGCCTGACAATGAGCCACTGCTCAATTGCTGCCTTCATTTCCCAATCCATTCATGGCAAGCACTGCACTGCGGGCCCAAAGGCTCCTTCACAAGGCAATGCACTATAGAGCAGGAGCTCCACCGCAGGCGTGTTACCATGGGCTATAATGAACCCAGCCATCATCAAACAACAGGCGTCAAAGCCTGGACACATGTACTACACCCACTAACACTAAACATGCAGCCCCGCGGCCTAGCCATGCACCAAAGACTCTGCATTTCACCCAACAGGCACTTAATCAGATGTCAAAAGGCTTTACTAACAAGCACCACACAAGAAAACCCTACTCCATATCAAAGGCATTGAGGCTCCACCAACAGGCACCATTCCATCAGGTCCTGGCCTCACTAGTTACAGCAGACCTCAGTCCCCTTCTCACACGTGCTGATCCACAGACCCCAGTGACTACACTTCCCCCAGCGGCACATATTCATGGTCAACTTGGGATATTAGAAAGACAACAGAGGAGAAGGAAAATGAAAGGGGGTGAGGAGACAGACCGAACGAAAGATAAATAACAGAGAGAAAATGGTAGGAAAGGAGAATGAACAATAAGATTGGCAAGATCTGGAGAAAGAGTGAGAAAGAAAACAGAAACAAAGGAAAAAGTCATAGTGAGAGAGGGGGTGAAAAATGGAGAAGGAGAAGTGACAGCAAATCAAAAATACAGGCAAGTGGAGGAGAAATAAACACATAAAGACACACACACAGAAGAGTCATTGATTTGCAGTTAAGCTAGGCACCTAGATGTTGCAGTAGGCACAATAACAACTTGAACTGACCCTCAGGCCTTTCTCTATTTCTCTTTCATACACACACCAGCACCGACACATAAATGTACAGACATGCAGCCATTTATGCAGAGGATACATGAATCCTCTGATCTACTGTACTAGGATTGAAACCTGTTGCCTGCAAGTTACACATATGCCATGCGTACGTGACCAGAAACACTATCTCACTGGCTTTGAAAAGTACAGCATACTAGTTATACACAGTTATCTAGAGCAGGTGCATTAAGCTGGCATGTTATTTTTTTGGGCCCATCTGTGCAGCCAGCGCATTAACCACCACCTTAATTGCCATTCGAAGATGTCCCTCATTTTCCACGCACATCTCTTTAGCAGAGGTTCAGTCTCGCAGCTATCTAATTGGGGTTGGAGTGACAGTTTCCCGTTGCATGGGGTCAGCATACAAATACACTACCAGCTTAATTTAACCTGGCACGTAGGACACACAGAACAATGTGCTTAGATAAGTTGAAATGGATTTACTAGTTTTGCTAAACTCTAAACAAACGTGTTCATAAGAGCTTGTGGCACAGAGATGAAAGATGCAGCATTGGGTTGCCCCTCAGCAGCGGAATTACACTGAGACATTTAATATCAGGGTTCATTCCAACAATAGAGCTACTGATTCTATTGACCCTGAAAGGAGAAAGAGTTAATGTGGCCTTCCTAGACCTCTGAACTGTCCTGTCTGTTGTGTGAACATCTGCAGCAGATGTGCTTACTCCATGAACTATCTTACCAGGCCCGGTGAAGAGGCTTGCTTCTACTGCTTGCTTGAATGCGTTTTTAGCAGTACTGGATGTCTGTCGCTACTGGGAAACCTGGTCCCATTCAATTAAGGATAGGTATAATATCGCAATTTTCCAATCAAAAATTGGATTATATGTTTTATTAAAAAAATGATTTAGATATAATGCAATTACTACGAAACAAAAATATATGTGGTGAAATAAGTGAGTAGCCCGTGAGTTGTAAAAGGAAATCAGCCGATTTCCTAACCGCAGGCAAGTGACTTAAAATGTGACTTTTTGTGTTTGTGAAATAAAGATTATTGAAAGTCACAATGGATTAACATCTCGTGCTCAAATATAAAATTACAATGTATCATCAAGAGATTAGAGATGTAAGTCGACGACGTTTCGATCCCCAAAGAAGTGGTGGGATCTCTTCAGGACTAACCGATTGATGGAATGCCTGGGAAAGTATGCCTGGGTAGGTAAGGGAAGAAGCGGGGGGGGGGGGAGGGAGGGAAAAAACTGGAAGGAAAAGAAAGGAGGGAAAGGATTATTAAAATAGAAAGGAAAAATTAAAGGCGATTGCACTGCAGGGCGCATTGGGCAATTCCAGGATAAAGATGCCCTGGAGAGGGAAAGCAGTAAGCATGCTAGGGATACAAATTGCAGGAGGGGTGAGAGGGGGTGGGGTAGAAAGAGGATGTATGGTAAGAAAAATAGAAGGTGAGGGAGCACCAAGGTGAGGAAAATTCCATAAATTAGGGGACAAGTATAGGAGAATTAAGGAAGAGGGAATGGGTAGAGAGAATGAGATGTGAAAGGGGAGTGGGGTAGTGCCTTAGGGGGAAGGAAGAATGGAGGTTGGGGGGAGAGAGAGAGAAGGAAGAACTTACTGTGAAATGGACAGCAGAAAAAGGAAAAGTTGATTGAGCTTCCGCCGTCCGGCGCCACGTATAGAGTGCTCGTATTGATCACTCGCGAACACTCCACCATCATCCATAACCATGATGGTTCCTTAAGACTATTGACACTATTCCCAGGTAATTATTACCCTGTTTTTCCTCCGGCCCCCATGCGGCCCTGCGACATTCCATCCCCTTCACTCCCCCTACTCTTACCATCTCGCCCACAGGTCCTTTTCCGCGGGACAGTGGACCCCTTCCGCTCCTTACTACCAGAACTGCAATCTGCCTATGCGCGCAGATATGTGCAACTCACGGTCCGGCTGATTTTGACCTCCTTGTCCGAACGAAGCGGATCTCGCTCAACTTTTCCTTTTTCTGCTGTCCATTTCACAGTAAATTCTTCCTTCTCTCTCTCTCCCCCCAACCTCCCTTCTTCCTTCCCCCTAAGGCACTACCCCACTCCCCTTTCACATCTCATTCTCTCTACCCATTCCCTCTTCCTTAATTCTCCTATACTTGTCCCCTAATTTATGGAATTTTCCTCACCTTGGTGCTCCCTCACCTTCTATTTTTCTTACCATACATCCTCTTTCTACCCCACCCCCTCTCACCCCTCCTGCAATTTGTATCCCTAGCATGCTTACTGCTTTCCCTCTCCAGCGCATCTTTATCCTGGAATTGCCCAATGCGCCCTGCAGTGCAATCGCCTTTAATTTTTCCTTTCTATTTTAATAATCCTTTCCCTCCTTTCTTTTCCTTCCTATTTTTTCCCTCCCTTCCCCCCCCCCTTCTTCCCTTACCTACCCAGGCATACTTTCCCAGGCATTACATCAATCGGTTAGTCCTGAAGAGATCCCACCACTTCTTTGGGGATCAAAACGTCGTCGACTTACATCTCTAATCTCTTGATGATACATTGTAATTTTATATTTGAGCACGAGATGTTGATCCATTATGACTTTCAATAATCTTTATTTCACAAACACAAAAAGTCACATTTTAAGTCACTTACCTGCGGTTAGGAAATCGGCTGATTTCCTTTTACAACTCACGGGCTGCTCACTTATTTCACCACATATATTTTTTTTTCGTAGTAATTGCATTATATCTAAATCATTTTTTGAATAAAACATATAATCCAATTTTTGATTGGAAAATTGCGATATTATACCTATCCTTAATTGAATGGGACCTTGTTTCTTATAAATAACTTTCCACCCTTGGTCCCCTCTGATCAATAGGGTTTCCTTGTCCCTACTTTGCTACTGGGAAACCAGCACAGACCGCAAGCACATAGGAGTGTTTTGTTAGAGCCGATTAGAGGCTCCACCGTTTGATAGGCAGCAGTGCAGGAGACAAGTGAGGACAGAAGTGCTTCAACAGAGTTTTTCATATTCCTCCACACCTTGACACCAGAGCGCCATGCAAAGCAGAGGGGAGGTCCAACGTTAGCACTCTGTGGCTGTCTCAGTGCTGGTTTACACCTTCATAGTGTGCTTCAGGATAAAGGTATTTTGTCAGGATACGGGTACTTGCTCTGTTACTTACACAATCAGTGCTGGTAATCAAGACAGATGTTATTTGAGCTTCGAATATATATCTGTACTGGCAAAAGGGGATGGTTAAGTAACTAAGGGCCAAATACCGATCGCTAACGCTGAAATTTGCAGATTTTCAGCGTTTGCGTTCGGTATTTGGCTGAGAGCAATGTAGGTGAGTTTAAACCTACTAGCAAAATAAGGAATCGCAAAATTTGCGATTCCTTATTTTGCTCTTGCATTTAAGGAATCACAAATTGCGATTCCTTAAATGCAATGTAGGAAGCACAAAAGAAAGTGCACTTTAGGCTTAAGGAATCGCTAATTACCACCAGCTTCAAGTTGGTGGTAATTAGCGATTTCCTGTAAAAAAGTACTTTTTTGCTTTTTTTAAAGTGCCATGTGACACACATTCATGCCACATGTGCACACATGCACATTTCAGGGGTGCAACAGGGTGTCCTTTTGACACCCTGGCACCCTTGAAATAGCTCCCGCTATTTGCGATTCCTTAATATCGAATCGCAAATAGTGAATATCTTCCCATTCATTCCTATGGGCCTCCTAGCCCATAGGAATGAATGGGTAGGTATTCCTTATAAACAAATCTCAATTTGCGATTCATTGTTAAAGAATTTCAAGGAATCGCTAATATTTTAGCGATTCCTACCTACATTCAATTTAGCGAGTCCTTAATAGCGATTCAGTAAAAATCGCTATTAAAGACTCGCTCAATTGAATTTACCTACATCTGGCCCTTATTGAGCAATTTCTCTTCTTGTGGGTCATCTCATGTCAGCGGCCATGTTATGATAAGATTGCGTGTCATCCAGTCTTGGATCCCGCTTTGCATCCCATTACCTGTACTTTCTTTTCTGAGGGACAGTGGGATGGGAGCATCAAAAGAAAGATGAGATGTGATGAGCCACTAATGGTGGAATGGGACTATTTTAACCCCTTCGATGCTCATGATGGAATGGTTCCGTCATGAGCATTGGTGCCCCTGTGCTCATGACGGAACCATTCCGTCATGAGGTCAGGGGCACGAAATCCCTCTGCTGCAGACAGGAGAAGGATTTATATTTAATCCCTGTGACCTTGGGAGCTGGGGAAGAGCTTCCCAGCTCCCGAGGCCCCCTCCCTGGTTTCTGTGCCATGAAGATCAGCGCGCACGTCGCGTGTCTTCATTGCACAGAAACCGAAACTGAATAATTTCAGTTTCACTTTCTATGTGCTCAGGGGGCTATCTCAGCCCCCCGGGCCCGTGGAAAGACGGGAGAGGTATCATTGGAAAGGGGAGAATCTCCCCTTTCCAATGGTACCCCTCCCCAGTGGATCCCTGCTTGGGCTAAATTCAGTCTTTCTGCCCCCCCTGGGTGGCAGATGGGGCACTAGCCCCCAATCTGCCCCCCCCGGGGGGGCAGAAAGCCCACTAAACACCAGGGATTTTTTTTGGTGCGTTTTTTTTAGGGTGGGGGCTGCCTGAAATGGGACGCTAATGCCCCCACCCCCCTGCCATCATTACAGCCTCTCTGCCACCCCGGGGGCAGATGAGGGCAGTAGCCCCCAATATACTCCCCCGGGGGGGCAGAAAGCCCACTAAACGGGAGGGATTTCTTTTTGCACCATTTGTTTTAGGGTGGGGGCTGCCCGAAAAGGGCACGCCAATGCCCCCACCCCCTTCCACCATTACAGCCTTTCTACCCCCCTGGGGGGCAGATGGGGGCAGTAGCCCCCATCTTCCCCCCGGGGGGGCAAAAAGCCCACTAGGCGCCAGGGATATTTTGGGGCAAATCTGAATTAGGGTGGGGGCTGTCCAAAATGGGCATGCCAATGCCCTCACCCCTCCCTCACAACAATTACAGCCTTTCTGCCCTCCCTGGGGGGCAGATGGGGGCATTAGCCCCCAATCTGCCCACCGGGGGGGCAAAAAGCCCATTATACGCCAGGGATTTTTTGGGCAAATTTTTATTATGATGGGGACATTGGCATGCCCCTTTTTGGCAACCCCCACCCTAATTAAATTTGCTTAAAAAAATCCCTGGCGTCTAGTAGGCTTTATGCCCCCCCCGGGGGGCAGATGGGGGCATCAGCCCCCAATCTGCATACCCGGGGCGGGGGCAAAAAGCCCACTAGTTGCCAGGGATTTTTTTAGGCAAATGTGAATTAGGGTGGGGGCTGCCCAACACAGGCATGCCCTTGCCCCCACCCCCTCCCCACAACAATTACAGCCTTCCTGCCCCCCCTGGGGGGCATATGGGGGCATTAGCCCCCAATCTGCCCCCCGGAGGAGGCAAAAAGCCCAGTTGATACCAGGGATTTTTTGGGCAAATTTTAATTGGGTGGGGGCATTGGCATGCCCGTTTTGGGCAGCCCCAACCCTAATTAAAATTTGCCCAAAAAACTCCATGGCGTCTAGTGGACTTTCAGCCCCCCCGGGGGGCTGATGGGGGCATTATCCCCCATTTGTCCTCCTGGGGGGGGCAAAAAGCCCTCTAGATGCCAGGGTTTTTTTGGGGGGCAAATTTGAATTAGAGTGGGGTAGCCCAAAACGGGCATGCCCATGCCCCCACCCCATCCCCCGCAAAAATTACAGCCTTCCTGCCCCCCGGGGGGCAGACGGGGCAGAAGCCCCCAATCTGCCCCCCCCCGGGGGGGCAAAAAGCCCACTAGACGCCAGGGCTTTTTTGGGCAAGTTTGAATTAGGGTGGGGATTGACAAAAACAGGCATGCTGATTCCCCCACACCACAGGGATTTTTTTTGGTGCATTTTTTTTAGGGTGGGGGCTGCCCGAAATGGGGACGCCAATGCCCCCACCCCCCTGCCATCATTACAGCCTTTCTGCCCCCCGGGGGCAGTTGAGGGCAGTAGCCCCCAACCTGCCCCCCCGGGGGGGCAGAAAGCCCACTAAACGCCAGGGATTTTTTTTTGCACCATTTGTTTTAGGGTGGGGGCTGCCCGAAAAGGGCTCGGCAATGCCCCCACCCCCTGCCACCATTACAGCCTTTCTACCCCCCCTGGGGGGCAGATGGGGGCAGTAGCCCCCAATCTGCCCCCCAGGGGGGCAAAAAGCCCACTAGGTGCCAGGGATATTTTGGGGCAAATCTGAATTAGGGTGGGGGCTGTCCAAAATGGGCATGCCAATGCCCTCACCCCTCCCCCACAGCAATTACAGCCTTTCTGCCCTCCCTAGGGGCAGATGGGGGCATTAGCCCCCAATCTGCCCCCGGGGGGGGCAAAAAGCCCATTATACGCCAGGGATTTTTTGGGCAAATTTTTATTATGGTGGGGACATTGGCATGCCCCTTTTTGGCAACCACCACCCTAATTAAATTTGCTTAAAAAAATCCCTGGCGTCTAGTAGGCTTTATGCCCCCCCCCTGGGGGGCAGATGGAGGCATCAGCCCCCAATCTGCATCCCCGGGGGGGGGCAAAAAGCCCACTAGTTGCCAGGGATTTTTTTAGGCAAATGTGAATTAGGGTGGGGGCTGCCCAACAAAGGCATGCCCTTGCCCCCACCCCCTCCCCACAACAATTACAGCCTTCCTGCCCCTCCTGGGGGGCAGATGGGGGCATTAGCCCCCAATCTGCCCCCCGGAGGAGGCAAAAAGCCCAGTTGATACCAGGGATTTTTGAGGCAAATTTTAATTGGGTGGGGGCATTGGCATGCCCGTTTTGGGCAGCCCCAACCCTAATTAAAATTTGCCCAAAAAACTCCATGGCGTCTAGTGGACTTTCAGCCCCCCCCCGGGGGGGCTGATGGGGGCATTATCCCCCATTTGTCCTGCTGGGGGAGGGCAAAAAGCCCTCTAGACGCCAGGGTTTTTTGGGGGGGCAAATTTGAATTAGAGTGGGGCAGCCCAAAACGGGCATGCCCATGCCCCCACCCCATCCCCTGCAAAAATTACAGCCTTCCTGCCCCCCGGGGGGACAGACGGGGCAGAAGCCCCCAATCTGCCCCCCCCGGGGGGGCAAAAAGCCCACTAGACGCCAGGGCTTTTTTGGGCAAGTTTGAATTAGGGTGGGGATTGACAAAAACAGGCATGCTGATTCCCCCACACCCTCCCCCCCCAAAAAACTGCAGCCTTCCTGCCCCTCCCTGGGGAGCAGATGGGGCAGTAGCCCCCAATCTGCCCCTCCCGGGGGGCAAAAAGCCCACTAGACGCCAGGGTTTTATTGGGGAAAATTTGTAGGTGGGGGCATTGGCATGCCCTTTTTTGGCAACCCCAACCCTAATTAAAATTTGCTCAAAAAAGTCCCTGGCGTCTAGTAGGCTTTCTGGTGCCCCTGGGGGGCAGATGGGGCACTAGCCCCCAATCTGCCCAACCGGGGGAGTAGAAAGCCCACTAAACACCAGGGATTTTTTTTGGTGCATTTTTTTTAGGGTGGGGGCTGCCCGAAATGGGCACGCCAATGCCCCCACCCCCCTGCCATCATTACAGCCTTTCTGCCCCCCGGGGGGCAGTTGAGGGCAGTAGCCCCCAACCTGCCCCCCCGGGGGGGCAGAAAGCCCACTAAACGCCAGGGATTTTTTTTTGCACCATTTGTTTTAGGGTGGGGGCTGCCCGAAAAGGGCACGGCAATGCCCCCACCCCCTACCACCATTACAGCCTTTCTACCCCCCCGGGAGGCAGATGGGGGCAGTAGCCCCCAATCTGCCCCCCAGGGGGGCAAAAAGCCCACTAGGTGCCAGGGATATTTTGGGGCAAATCTGAATTAGGGTGGGGGCTGTCCAAAATGGGCATGCCAATGCCCTCACCCCTCCCCCACAGCAATTACAGCCTTTCTGCCCTCCCTGGGGGCAGATGGGGGCATTGGCCCCAATCTGCCCCCCGAGGGGGCAAAAAGCCCATTATACGCCAGGATTTTTTGGGCAAATTTTAATTAGGGTGGGGGCAATGGCATGCCCGTTTTGGGCAGCCCCCACCCTAATTAAAATTTGCCCAAAAAACTCACTGGCGTCTTGTGGACTTTTAGCCCCCCCTGGGGGGGAAGATGGGGGCATTAGCCCCCAATCTGCCCTGTCGGGCGGGCAAAAAGCCCACTAGATGCCAGGGTTTTTTTGGGGGGCAAATTTGAATTAGGGTGGGGCTGCCCAAAACGGCCATGCCCATGCCCCCACACCCTCCACCGCAAACATTACAGCCTTCCTGCCCCCACTGGGGGGCATATGGGGCAGTAGCCCCCAATCTGCCCCCCAGGGGGGCAAAAAGCCCACTAGACGCTAGGGATTTTTTGGGGCACATTTGTATTATGGTAGGGGCATTGGCATGCCCGTTTTGGGCAGCCCCCACCCTAATCAAAATTTGCCCAAAAAACTCCCTGGCGTCTAGTGGACTTTCAGCCCCCCCTGCGGGCAGATGGGGACATTAGCCCCCAATCTGCACCCTGGGGGGTAAAAAGCCCACTAGTCGCCAGGGATTTTTTTAGGGCAAATTTGAATTAGGGTGGGGGCTGCCCAAAACAGGCATGCCCATGCCCCCACCCCCTCCCCTGCACAAATTACTTTCCTGCCCCCCTGGGGGGGCAGATGGGGGGCATTAGCCCCCCATCTGCGCCCGGGAGGGCAAAAAGCCCAGTAGACACCAGGGATTTTTGGGGCAAATTTTAATTAGGGTAGGGGCCGCCCAAAATGGGCATGTCAATGCCCCCACCTACAACAATTACAGCCTTTCTGCCCCCCTGGGGGAAAGATGGGGGCAGTAGCCCCCGATTTGCCCCCCCGGGGGCCAAAAGCCCACTAGAAGCCAACGATTACGCTGGCAAAGTGCCTAGCTGTAGTTTTTTTAACCCTAGCTCTGCCGGCACCTAGGGAAACCTACCAAACCCACACATTTCTGAAAACTAGACACCCAGGGGATTCCAGGGAGGTATGGCCTGCGTGGATCCCCCAACGTTGCCTTACCCAGAATCCCCTGCAAATCTCAATTATAGCTGAAAAAATCACTTTTTTCACACGTTTTTGTGTGGGAAAGTTGTGGCATCACCGGGCTGACACTAATTTCCTACCACCCAGCATTCCCCCTGGTCTCCCGATAAAAATGGTGCCGCACTCGTATGGGAGGACCAAGTACCCGCAACAGGCAAGGGCCCAAAATGTATTGATGCGACATCAAAATTGCCTATCACCAAACAATCTGGTTTTGCAAGGGCGGTCGCAACGGGCTTTTGGCCCTGTGCTCTGCGGCCATCTAGGGAAACCTACCAAACCCACGCATTTCTGAAAACTAGATACCCCGGGGATTCCAGTGAGGTATGGCTTGCGTGGATCCCCCAAAGTTTCCTTACCCAGAATCCCCTGCAAGCCTCAATTTTAGCTGAAAAATCACTTTTTTCACACTTTTTTGTGTGGGAAAGTTGTGGCATCACTGGACTGACACAAATTTCCTACCACCTAGCGTTCCCCCTGGTCTCCCAATAAAAATGGTGCCTCACTCGTGTGGGAGGCCCAAGTACCCGCAACAGGCAGGGGCCCAAAACGTATTGAGGCGACATCAAAATTGCCTAGGTGAGGTATGAGTATTCCCAATTTCGAAAATGTGCAAATATATACCGTTTCTAAACTCTATAATTTGTTCCCATTTCAGAAATACATAGGTGTCTCTTTTACCGATTTTTCCATGTATACATTTTCCCACAATAATTGCCAAATACCCGGTACATAATAAAAAGTCATTGCAAATTGCTGCTCAGTTTTTGACTCTGGGTTCGTCGGGTTCTTGGTGAACCTACAAGTCCTATATACCCCCACAACCAGAAAGGTCCAGCGGATGTAACTGTATATTGCTTTCAAAGGGGTGTCATAATTAGAAGAAGTTACAGGTGAAAATGTTGACACAAAAGGCTGTTTTTTTCAACTAATTTTCAATTTTTCCTATATTTAACTGTTAGTTTCTATAAAGAAACCTTGAAGGATCTACACAAATGACCCCTTGCTGAATTCCGAATGTTGTCTACTTTTCTAAAATGTATAGCTTTCCAGGATCCATTATTGCTTTTATACCCATTTCTACCATTAACTGGAAGGAGGTTGAAAGCACAAAAAATAGCAGAAATAGGCTATGTCCCAGAAAAATGCCAAAACTGTGTAAATAATGTTGCATTTCTGACAAAAGTCTGTCATTCCATAAAAGCTGGGAAAATGCTGATTTCGGCCCCTCAAACCCTTTTTTGATACCATTTGCAGGGAAAAACCCAGACGCTTTAATTTGCAGCCCTTTTTTCCAATTTTTCCCATAAAACCCAACAATTTGCTGTATTTTGGCTAATTTCTGGGACCCCTCCAGGGGAATCCACAATCCCTGGGTACCTTTAGAATCCCCATGATGTTGGAAGAAAAGGACGCAAATTTGGTGTGGATACCTTATATGGTCAAAAAGTTACAGGGGCCTAAGCGCGCACTACCCCAAATAGCCAAAAAAAGGCTTAGCACAGGGGGGAAAAGGCCTAGCAGCAAAGGGGTTAAAGAGCGGGTGGAAACTCTCCACTGTGGATGGACATCAAGTGTACACAAATAAGAATGTTGCGTTTGGAGGTTTCTGCACTAGACAAGTAGGAGTTTGAGAAAGTGACAAGAGGAATGCTGAGCTTAGACTCTCTGTGTTGAGAAGGCGAATTAAAGAAGAAAATTGCTCTTTTTGCATAGGCCAGCTACACCTAAGCAAACATGCCGACCCAGAAAAGCTGAAAATTCCATTCTTTTCCTCACCCTTTAACAATGCCAGAGTTGTTCCCTTTAATTTTTAACTCACCCAGACGTGCAAGTTCACACCCTCCTTCTTGGCCACACACACAGTGCACCCTTTCTCCTCCTTTTAAATCACGCAGAAGAACCGTCTATGGTGCATAACGGCCACCGTTTATTATACATTATATCACCACATAGATCATACATTTCGCAATTTATTGGTTGGTCATTCGCAATTGCCATGTTTACTTGTTAAACATCACATTTGCAATTTCAAAATGTTGTCCCATTTTGTTGACCCTTATCTCTGGCTGACAGCACTAACCCTGAGCGAAGTCCCCTTCACAGGTCTCTCAGTGCTTTGCGGATTCTAGGCTCCCCTTGCTACTGATCATTGTGGGCGGCAGTTAGACTCGGCCCGAGCTGCATTTGCCGTGTCGGCCACCCCTGGACCCTTGCTGACCACTCGCCTGCTCCCTGGGTCCCTGCCGTGTGTCATCCCAAGGACACTGTTTTAGCAGCTCTTCTGTTCTGGCTGTCATTATGTGCTATCACCTGCTCCCCAGTGCCCCTCCTGTGAGGCATCCCAAGGGCACAGTTTGAGCAACTTTTCCTCCTAGATAACTCTTTTCTCGGAGTATCTTTCTGTGCTGCCTCTGCCCCGCTCCCAGTGGTATCCCAATAGCTGGCAGCTCCCCCCATTGAATATTTAGGAGAAACCTAGCTGCTCTAGGACCCCAACTATATTGAATAAGTACATATTCATGCCCACCCCAGTCAGGTGGACCCCATCCTCCGTGTAGTAACCTGGTGTCCTAAGATTGCTCAGCCCATGTCGTACGAACCGCCATCAGTTCACCCTACTTAATTTGGCCATGGAAATGTTCAGTTCTCTCCTGGATTTGTCCACCGTCCCTTGATCCATTGCCCCTCTCCATACCTGGCTGGCTATTATCTCTGACCATATGATGTGTGCTGGGTGGATCAGCTTTGCCAGGACCGCCAGTCCTGACCTAATTGCCCCCAGCAGCTCCCTTCTCCCAATGCATGCTAGGTCATTACCCCCTAGGTGAATGAAGATGGCTGCACTCCCTGTTGCAATGCATCTTGCGCGCCTGGACGCAGCTGGCCCCATTTCATGGCAAGTCATCCCAACCTTGTCACACTTGTGTTTTGGAGCCAATATCCTTTGTAGTCTTTACGTGCTGATGCCCAAAGCTGTACTTGCCGGACATAAGAGTGTCCTATGATCCATACTCTGCATTGGCCTCCAGGCAGTCCTGCTGGGGGAGAAACATAGATCAGATCCCAGCCGGTCGAATGTACCCTTTGAATGTGCCCTAGACCCACGTCCCTGCTTTTTTATACGCTCTTCACTCAGGCCTAAGGAGGCTGCAGTGGTCGTCATGCCTATGCAAAACGAGTTTGACTGAAATTCTCTGGATGGAAATCCAGCTTTTTCTAAGGCCCTCCTCATTACCGCAGTGAATTGAAACTGGCTTAGGTATGTCTCATCCTTGTGCAGGAATAGCGGTCGTGCTGCGTGGATGCCCTGATTCATGTATTTCTGTATGTGGCACACTGGACAACATGGCCTGTCCTTGATACAGTCGATGCATGTGTGTTTTCCTCTACCTTCCTGGTCTGTCTTTGACCGGCGAAAGTGCACTAACATGTACCTGTCTCCCATCTGTATGTCCTCAGGGTCCCCCTTGGCCAGGGCCACTAGTTCGCTAACTCTGTAGGCCCCAAAGAAGGGCAATGTGAATGCAGCCCTGAACACCACCACTTCATGGTCTGACCTGCATATACCCAGGAGGGCGGCCAGCAACATCTTTCGAACCGTGAAATCAATGGGCCGCCTCCGGTCCCTGTGCCTCGGCTATAGCCTCTCCAACCCTTTCATCGCTGTCCTATAGTAGAATGAACTATCTGGTTCCTTCCCAGTAGCTAGTTTGGGGGAGTGAGAAACTGCACTAAGGTGTGCCTACGCTAAAGAATTTCTCTTCCCGCTCTGTAATGCCCATTCTAGGAAACCCTCCACCTCCATGGGGGTGACACTGCCCTGGCCTGCTGTGTTACTTATATTTCTGAAGTTTTCCCAGCACTTACAGTGTCTCTTTGATGTCTTGGGGGTCAACGCATTGTCCACCAGCATAGATAGGTCGGGTCCATGAGGTTCCAGAGTTGCCTGGGTACTGGCATCATGCTGTGTTCTGTGTGTGGTGCCAGCTTTCCATCAGCCACTGATTTCAAGATACCTGAAATGTGCCTCTCCCTAACCACTTTGTTGGCCCTCAACTGACAGCTGATTAACTGTTGCAGTAGGTGAACCACTGCTGGGCACTGCACTGATCCTAGGTTTATTGCCTAAAACTCCAGGTTATTGTCCAACAATAGCGTGATCTCCCCGTTAGCTAGTTTGCTCTCCCATATGGAAAAAGCCACTATGATGGGTAGAAGCTCCAAGAGTGTAATGTTTCTGGTTATCCCTGTTTTGTGCCAGTTTTCTGGACACCGTGAGGCTGTCCAGGTGGAACCCAGGATCGTCCCGAAGCTGGGGCTCCTCGCGGGATCCGTGAAGAGCTCCAGTTGCTCAGACATTACCTAGGGTTCCCTCCACATGAGCATCTCATTGAAACTGGCCAGGAATGTAGCTCAGTGTTCTAGGTCCTCTTTTACCCCTAGTGTGAGATGCACTCTGTTATGCTTTTTTGTCACCCCTTTGGTCAACCAGGCCAGCCGCCTGGCAAAAGGTCACCCAGCCGGGATCACCCTATTGGTAAAGTTACGTTTCTGTCACTGTCTTAAGAGATCTTTCAGCCTTGAGACACACAGGAAATAAAGAACAAGAAACATTACTTATGTTCAAGATACTCTGTGCTTATTTCTGTACTTTTTCAGATTTAAAAGGTATTGTTCGGACGAGTGCTGGGGATCTGTAAAAACTTTTTGAATGTATTTGTTGGCCCTGGTCACAAAGATTTAATTTCGAGGAGGTTAGTGGTTCTCCCCACCCTGCAAGCACCGTCACCCAGATATTGCTATTCCAACTAATCAATTAGTGGTATTCTTCTTATTGGCGCCCACAAACCTACAAATATACCTCTGTAGCTAATCCTCAATCTATATTCTGTGTTTTAGTTCAGTTACTTTATTGCTGGGGAACCTGCAAATCCTTTCCACAGAGTCCAGTTCAATCACCAAGACTGATAGTCAGGTTAGCCCTCTATCTTATCCTTTCCTAGAAGGCCCGAGTTCCTCCGCTAATATCTCGAACTCGCGGGGTAGGTCTGTGCATTCTTTGGTCCCTAGTTTGTCAATAAACAAGAAGCCATCTAGGTATTGTATGCGCCCACCGTCCCCCAACCCCCTCCCCCCCACCCCCCCGGGTGCTGCACACCCAACTCCCACCCCAGGAATCTGCTGAAGGTCTCAAAATACGTGCAAGAAATTGCACAACCCATAGGTAAGCACTTGTCATAGTAGTAGGCACTATCTAGTTAGAAACTCAACAAATGGTAACTTTATTGGTGCACTGGCAGTAGGTGGAAAGTGGATTTGATGTCTGTCTTGGCTTGCAGAGCCCCTTTGGTTACCTGCTTAATCAGATCCACCACCTAATCCAGGGAGGCATAGGATACCGAGCAGGTGTCCTGCTCCGATCCAATCATTTATGGATTCTTCCAGTGGATGTGATAGATGAGGTATAAGGTGATATTTCCCTGCCTCCTTCGTTGGCACCATGCCCAGGGGGACACTATGACATTTTTCAGCGGGGGATCAGCGTTCCTACAGGCTACCCTCCCCAGCTGGAGTTCCTTCACTACGTAATGCCTGGCCCATCTGGATTGTGTGTCACTGATTTTAGATTCTGACTCAGGCGGGGGGCTTGAGGGCCGTGGCAAGGTATGGGGAAACCTGCTGTGAAACCATGCACCAATAGTAGCCTATCTCTGCTTTTAGGGTAACTGTTTAGTAACTAAATCAAAATTCTGGCTTTGCTGGGGGTGGGTAAAGTTCCTGTCAACATGCCCACTCCTCCCCCTCGGTGGGCATCTGGTTGTGCCCCTCCTTACCTCCTGTTTCTGTTCTCTTTGCTGTCCCATGTCCCTCTTGTCTGCTTGCAGTTGACTGCTGGGTGAGTGCTGCTGCAGTTGCTGTTGATATGCTTAAATCTGCAGGCATGAACCATTTATACTCATCTTTGTCATACTTCCAGCACATTGTGTCATCTCCCAGGTTTGCCCCCTTTGGCCCTTTTTGCTCTGGCACCCTGCACGAAGCCCTTGTGTTTGCCTTTAAATCCAGAGGGACAAAAATTATGTTCCCGTTGGCCCACTCCTTCACTGGCTGCCACCATATGACTTGTGAACCCTTCTAAGTCCTGATTGTCCCACTTTATGACTGGCCAGGTCTGCATCTTTTCCTGGAAGCCCTCATCATAGTGAAGCCAGGCTTCCCCTTGGTACCTCTGCTGGGCCTCATGTACTTTCTGCTCATGCAGAAACTGCGCCACCGTACTCTGTGGGAATTTCTCTACAAATACGCATGCCAGTGTTCTGAAAACCCGCACCTAGTTCTCTATGGTTTTTCCACCCTGGGTCTATGCCTATCTCTACTGTCTTCCTATTTTTATACTACGTGGTCAGATACAGACCTGCTTGGCACACTTATAGCAGGGAAAATATATCAATGTATTCCTTATGCCAAATCTTTTCCTTCACTGCTGGTGGGGTAAGGATGGCTGACCTCGTCACCCGGGCTGTAATAGGAGGGTCCCCTGGGGAGGGGAAAATGTATTCACTGGTGGGCTTACCCCCAGCCCCTTGTGCCCCATCCGCTGTCCCAGCATTGTTTGGATTCATTTCCCCAGCTGCTGCTGTGTTCCCCAGGGGTGCCTGTTCTCTCCCGTTGCTCCCTTCATTCCCTGTCCCCTCCTTGGGCCCTGGTGTCTTACTTGTTTGGTTCCCTGAGCGCTTGCCTGCTGTAGCTGTGTTCCCACTTGCCTGTTATTTGCTAACTATCACTTGGCTTGCCCCCCTTTCCCCAGGCACCCTCCTAGGGTTCATGCCGGCCCAACTCGTTAGGGGATAGCCTGGGTTAAATTGAGTGCTTGGACCTGCCCATGACCACCATGGCATCAATGGTGGCGAGTGTGGAGCTATCTGCTGAAACAGTAACTGCCCCCATGCCTCCCTTTGGTATCTGGCTCATATACTAGGGTTGGGGGGTTCTTCTCCATTGCCCCTGCACTGTGGAGTTCGTGGCTCCCATCTGAGTCCCGTAGTTGGCAATGTTCTCCAGGTCCCTGTGGCTGTTCCTGCACCCTTGCACGAAGCCCTGCCCCTTCATTTTGTGCATGTTGCTCACAGGTCCAAGCTGCTGTGTTGTAGTCTTCTGTGTATGGCCTGGGACTACCGAATTTCCCCCTCCCCCGCCCTGTGCATAAACCACATTTACTAATGATGGACATGAGAGGGGAGTTTCTTTGGAGGCGGGGGTCGTACAACCCCCGGCCGTATATTTATTAAAATATGAAAACAAAATTAAAATTGAATTAAACAATATTTACACAAGTTACGCAGAAACATAACATGACATTTGATTACAATTCATATGCACAGATATCAGATGGCTAACCTTAACATATTTCTAATACATAGATTTTCCTATCCGAATCTAACATCTGGATCATAATCATACATTAATTACTTTCTGCGTATCCTATTTGGGCCTACGGCAAGGTCGCTAACCGGTGTCAGATCCTTATCAATTAGCCATGCCCTCCCGTAGGAGTGCGCATGCACAGAGGGCCCGTTTACCAAGAGGGTACTTCCCCTCCCCCCCCCCGGTTACCCCATACGTTCCCTGAAC
The DNA here is from genome assembly GCF_964204655.1 of Triturus cristatus. Lineage (NCBI taxonomy): Eukaryota > Metazoa > Chordata > Amphibia > Caudata > Salamandridae > Triturus > Triturus cristatus. The sequence continues at coordinate 415,285,836 of NC_140579.1, forward strand.
TCCATTAAAAATGGGGGCTCTTGCACTCTGCGCCATTTAGTGACGTCCATGCCAGTGCGGGGTGGCCAACCAGCCTAAAGAAAGCGTGACTCCCCCCTTTCCCCGCACCCATCCAGCCAACCGGATGTACCGCCCCTGGAGTTTTAGGAGAGACCCCTTGTCCCTCCCCCTGGGCGACCCCATCCGAGAATGGCGCCGCACCCTAAGGACCTTAAATTTACTGCTCACCAGTCATGACCTTACTGCCTGACCAAGGAATAGCAATAGATACTACGATTGATGACATGTCAACGGGAAAACGCCTAAGGAACAAAACCATACCGTCAACTTCATAACACAATGACCATATTGCTACAGGGGATGGTGGGTGGGCAAACAAAGGTTGGCAGCCTCCTAGAGGCTGAGTGCAGCAGGCCTGAGAGCGCTGGACAAAGAGTCCGACTCCCGCGCTCCCCGGCCTTTTATCACTACTACTGGGGCAAGCTGGTTCTAATCGGCCCGCCCCCTGTCCCCCCTTGACCCGGAAGCACCTTAATCGCTTCCAGGTCAAGGGGTAGCCCCCACAAGCGAATCCCCGCCACGGCACGTCCACTGCATCATACTGACGCGGTGGAGTGTGCCGGGCCCGGGAGAGCAGGCGAGGGGGGCGAGGGGGTCGGCGCCCCGCCATACTTGCAGCAGGGCCGATACCGGCCGCGCCTTTCTCTTCTCTGCCCTTCTGGGTGCCTCCATATCGGCTACAGGCCCCTCTTGTGGGCCATCACTGCTAGTGCTCTCCGAATCGCTGCTCTCATTGTCCTCGAGCGGGGGCTTCTGATCCAACACTCTGCCTGCACCCGGACTGCACTGTCCTGGCCACGTGCTGCTGCATCTTGCCCTCCATTTGCCCCTGCCCCTACTTCACCTGTTTTGGAGGGAGCCACCGTTCTGGATGCAAGCCCCTTCCTACCGGGTCTTTGGGCCTCTGCTAACACTTTTTCTCTTCATTTCTGGACCTGCTTGTGCTGCTTTGCAGGCCATTCCTCCAAGAGGTCCATCGTGTGCTCACTGAGCCATACCTTCCCTCTTTTGGCCACAGCACCTGAGCCTTATCCAGCAGGGCCAGCATGTCGTCATCCAGCTCAGGGACAGTCTTCTCCTTTTCCCACTGAGGCTCTTTGCGCCTCTCCCGTACTGGCCTCGCCTCCTCCTCATAAGGTACTCCCTCTCAGAAGCATGTTGGTCTCCTTCTTTGCCTGCTGCTCTTGAAGGCTTTCGTTCCGCTCTGCCCTCACCAGGGCTCCGGGAAAAGAAACCAAATTCGGCAATCTTCTCCAGTGCCGCCCAGGCTGCCCTACCACTACCATGCTTCATGTGCCTTCTGATAGCGGGGCGCGCTGTTTCCCGCTGGTTCCAATGACAAACGGTCCACTTGCGGGTCAGTCTCCTAGTGCTTATCACTCCTCTATGGCAAGGGTTACTTCTTAATGGCGAGGGTCCACATTTCAATGGCGAGGGTCAATTGTGGTAAGGGGGTCCCGTGTCCCTTGCCCCTCCTTTTGATCTCTTACTTGTCCTACCCTCCTTTCTCTATTGGGTGGTTCAAAACACGCACGCCAATCATCGTTTGTAACTTTTAGCTGGCTTTTGCTTCACGTTTCCTGGTTTTCCTGCCATTGTAGGCATTTCCTGCGAGCCCCCTATCTGGTCCGGCTTCGCCTCCCCGGCCAGCATCTCAATGCATCCCTTCCATATTACCTCTTTGGTTAGTTTGGTGAATACCCACAACAGCAAATCTAAGGTGTTAGAAGCAGCTTTTCCTCTTGAAGACACCTCAGGGTTGAAGCCACATGTGTGACCTCTGACTGTGACATGTCTACGGTGGAATACTTTGTTATAACGCACAAGTTGAGCATAATCTCCATTATGCCAGTCGGTTTATTCATCTGTTTGGCACCCGTGATCTGAAACACATTGCTGACAACACACACCATAACCCCTAACAGTTTGTAACAGTTCGTGGTTTTACGCCAGCAAGCTGCCTTGGTGGAATCATCACAGAGATATGCAGCTGAGTGTTTGAATCTCATCAAAGACGACCCTCCACCCTTTCGAGGCAGTTAAGTTGAGTACCAGTAAATTGAGAAATACTGAAACATGTTATTTACATAGCTTGGGATCAGCAGAAGTGCAGTATAAAGCGCAAGATAAAACTCATCATTAGTAAGGAGGAACTGGGTGTTTCTGTGATTTTGTTTCCCAAAAACCTGGCATTGGGAAGTCAAGGCAACTGGTCTGATGCTTCTCTCCATGGGATCCTGATATTTCAGATGTCGATTATGATAGTTTTATTAGTCAATTAACAACTGACCCCATGTCTGAATGTCATTCGCTACTGTGATAATGCCACTTCAGGAGAGAACTACTGCATTTCTGTCTCTCCAGCTTGGGACTAGTGTCATACACAATATTATGGGAAGCACAATTCTCCCTCAAGCTAGGAGTGGAGTCATGCAAATAGGGAGAGGCCAGCATTAAGGATATCCCGATAGAAGCAAATTTCAGAAATCAAGGAGCTCCAGTTGTTATGTAACCTGCCTCTGCATTCTCAATAACTAAGGATTATATAGTTGTATTGTCTGGGCATATGTATTCAATGTCCAAAAAGAACTACAATAGAACCGGACCCAGAAGAAAGCATCTCAGCGATGGGCAAACACCTTAACATGGTCCTGCTCATAATGATTAACAGTGCAAAGTACGATGTTGTGATAAATACAAATGTGTTACTGATTAAAATGTTGGCAATTATTTACAAGTACAGTATGAAAAATGTGGTAATGAAGGGAGTACAGTTTTCAAGGGTTCCCGAGAGTCTTTGGGAAGGTGAGTACATTATTTACAGCCTTTGTCAGGGAGGGAAAGGACTCGCCCATCCACTTAACTAAACTCCTCAGTGGGAATGAGGGGTTGAATCCTTCAGAGTATCACTGTGACATGGCTCAAGGGTATCACTGTAAGCCGACACATTCTACCTATACTATACTTTACTATACTATACTATAGGATTTGTACAGCACATGGGGACCCAAAGGCATCCCAGCACTGGTTTGAAAAGGCTGAACCATACAGAATGGGGTAGCATCTAGGGGTGGTTACTATTCAAAGGGCCAGGATTTAAGGGCTTTCTGAAAACATGGCTCTTCATCTGTTGCTCGAATAGCTTGGGGGAGAGAGTTCCAGAGCTTGGCTGCATTTAGGCTAAATGATCGTCCTCCACTTCTGGCTCTTTTAACTCTGAGGACTATAGCCAAATGCAGGTTCGAGGATCAAAGTGGTCTATTGGGGATGAAGAGGTAGGTGACCTGGCATAGAATAGGTGGTGCTTGTCCCTGCAGAGCACGATGAAAAATGTACAGTGACTTAAATTCTATTCTTTGCATAATGGGGAGCCAGTGAAGGTCTCTGAAACCCTTTCTAACTGATTGCGATCTAGGGATCTCATGTAGCATGCATGCGGCCACATTTTGCGCAAGTTACTGTCACTCCTTTAGGAGATCCCAGGTATAGTGAGTTGCCATAGTCTAAACGTGAGAGAACAAGGGCCTGTACCACTACCCGTCTCGAGTTCTGTGGTGTTAGAAGTTGGCCTGGTATATGCTGTTCACTAGTTATAGTGGGCACCTTGCACCAGTCCAAACGACCCTTATTGACGATTAGGTTAAAGACAACCTTTATTGAAAGCTATCCTATTGGTAGCTATGGAGAGCAGCCTTCAGGCTAAGTCTTGAAGGAATGTAAAGCAGCTTAGTTTACTAGATTATAACCTCCTGAATAACCAAATGAAAGGAGAACCACGCAAGGTATATGTAAATATATGTATTTATTACTAAACACTCTCTACTAACCTCTTTATGAGATTAGAGAACAAGATACACAATATATAAGTACTAGAATGACAGTAAATAGCACAATACACAGTGGGCTCCAGGGGGAGACCAAAGCATATACTAAGAAAGTGGTATAACAACCATGACTTGACTAGACACAGTGCCTAGAGCATGTAGAATCGCTGGGACCCCAAGGAACCACCCAAGGTAGTGACACAGGGGACCCACGGGGGACGCATGCAGTGTGAGAACACAGGCGCGAGCCCCGTACAATCCTATGGGAAAGTCGCGGTTGGAATTTTAAAGATTAAGGACACTTAGGAGAGGACTTCAAGCAAACACTTTGGAACATAGATGGTTCTAAGGCCAGCACCCTTGAGAGTACCAAGGCACCCGAGTTACCGATCCCAGGAGAGCCGGTTGCACAGGGGTCAAGTGGTGTCAGAAACACTTGTTGATTTCAATGGCGTGTTGCGAAGAAGTGCTGCTGCTGGAAAGATGAGAAGTGTCCGGTGTGATCCAAGCCTGGATTGGAGCTGAGAAGTACCTGAAAGCAGAGGGGACAGAGTCTGGGTCACTTCACAGTGACCAGGGGCACGATAGACGAATGCCCACCAATGTCGGGTGTTTCAGGTGAGGTGAACCTGGACTCTGCAGCCACGGGGACCAGGAGATGTCGATGACAACCAAAGTCCGCAGGCGAGCTGTCCCACAAAGAATATCGGGTGCTGAGGGGTCAGTGTCCGATTGGAGACCAACAAGCCTTGGAAACTGCAACCAAAGCGGTCAGAGAAAAGATGCTTCGGTGTGGACCAGCAAGGTCCTGGGGACTCCCCAAGCGATTTGAATTTGAATTTAAAAACATTTATTAAGCGCACGTATACCATGCGGTTTCATGGCGCTTTAAGTGATGCAGTAGCGGTCGGCAGTAGGGCTAGACAGTGTAAGCTTGCTCAAATAACAGGGTTTTAAGATCTTTCCGAAACTGTGTATATGAAGGAGAAGTTCGGAGAGCAGGAGGAAGAGAATTCCAGAAAAGCGGGGCGAGAACAGCAAATTTCGCTCCGCCAGATTTATTTTTCTTGAAACGAGGAATGGTCAGAAAAGCCCTATGGGCAGAGCGGAGTTCACGACCTGGGAGGTACGGTTTTATGGCGGCGCAAATGAACTCGGGGGCTGTACCTGATCTAGCCTGAAAAGTGAGGCAACCCAGTTTGAAAAGGGCACGCTCCCTCACCGGAAGCCAATGCAAAGCTTTAAGCAGGGGAGTGGCACGATGGTATTTGGGTAAGCCATAGATCAAACGAGCCGCTTGATTCTGAATGAGCTGCAAGCGATGGAACGCATATGCTGGAGCTCCATTATAAATGATGTTACCATAATCAACTCTCGACAGTACCATGGCCAGCACAATAATTTTTAAAGCAGGGAGGGAAAAAAAGCGGGATACTTTCCTAATTAGTCTTAGAGAAAAGAAACAAGCAGAAACCACTGAACCCACATGTGAGTGGATAGAGAGTTGTGTGTTAAGAAAAATCCCAAGAGTTTTGACCTTGGAGACAGGAAGAGGGGGAGCACCAAGTGACAAGGGCCAGTGGGCGGAGGTCCATGGACTGCAACCACCTCCGGTCAGGACTAGCTCAGTCTTGTCCGGATTGAGTTTGAGGTGGTTGCAGTTCATCCAGTCCTGAATGAATGTCATTACAGTCTGAACATTGGAAGCAGATGAGGGGGAGTTAGAGAGATTGAAGATTAGCTGGAGATCATCGGCGTAGTTAAACACCGTGACCTCCATCTGCTGTAACGAAAAAATGAGGGGATAAATGTATAAATTAAATAGAAGTGGGGAAAGTGATGAGCCTTGAGGGACTCCGCACTCCACCTTACGAAAGTCTGCGGTGAAATTGGCAAAATGGACGGCTTGGGCCCTCCCTGTGAGGAAGGACTCAATCCACGAGAAGGCAGGACCTTCTATGCCCGCCGCCCTGACACGGTTGAGAAGAATGGAGTGATCCACCGTGTCAAAGGCGGCGGACAGATCTAATAAAATCAAGGCTTGCGGAAGGTTGGTGTCAATGCCTTCACGTAGCACGTCCATTACCGAGATCACCACTTTCTCGGTGGAGTGCAATGGGCGAAAGCCGGCTTGACGGGGGGAAAGACAGTGATTAATTTCAACATGAGTGCTTAAGGTGGTTGTGACGTGAGTTTCCAAAATTTTTGCTAGGTAAGGCAGTAGGGATATGGGACGGTAGTTGGAGGGGGAGGAAGGATCAGCGTCAGATTTTTTAATAATAGGTATTACAACCGCTGATTTGTGTATGCCAGGAATGTTTCCTTTCTTTAACGAGTCATTGAGGAGGGTCAAAGGGGGAGTGGGGGAGGATAAATAGATTTTCCTGAGGATATGGGCGGGGGCAAAATCTAAGGGAGAACCGGATTTGACTCGGTGAAGTAATGAGAAGAAGGTGTCCTCAGTTAATGGTGGAATAAGATTAAGTTTGGGGACAGCGGGGGGGAGGGGAAGGATTGACAAATGCAAGGGAGGGTGGTGGAATGTTAAGTTTAATTTTGACTACTTTATCAATAAAAAACTCATTGAGCGAGTTACAGAGGGACTGAGAGGGGGGAATGGTAGCCGTGGTTCTACTGGATAATGCTAGTTCATGGACCGCGGTAAAAATTTCCTTTGAGCGAGACTCAGCTGCCATAATCCTGCTAGTATAGAATTCAGTTTTAGCCGCCAGAATACCCGCTTTATAAGTTTTTAAAACAGACAAATATATAGTCTTTAGCTCTGGGCTATAGTTTTTCCTCCAGGCTCGCTCGGCTCTTCTAGCTGCTAGTTTCTGTTCTTTTAGCTCTGAAGTGAACCATCGATTGGCTGCATGGGCCCGCTTAACAGTGAGTCGCCTCATGGGGGCGACTTCGTCGCCCGCCAAAGTCAGCCAATTATCAATGGCGGCCAGTTGCGACGTACCAGTGAGATCTGTAAGGTCGGGAGCGGTTTTGGCCAAGGTTGAACAAAAGGAGGGCATGTCCGTTTTACCCCATTTCCTGACCCAAATGTTTTTAGGAAGTGGAGGTTTGACCAGCGCGGTCAGTGAAGGGAAAAGGAAATAATAGAATGGTCGGACCAAGAACACGGGGAAATTATGGGGGATGTAGATGGAATATTTAACGCCCAGATTTGATCCAACATGTGACCGTGGGTATGTGTGGAGCCATGAGTGAGCAGTGAGAAGTTCAAGGAAATCCTAAAGTCTGTAAATTCTTTGGATTGAGGGCTCTCAGCAGGTTCATTGGGCCAAAAGTTTAGGTCCCCTAGCACTAGTACCGATGAATTGTTAACCACCAAGGTGGCTAAGAGAGCCTGAATGCTAGGGAGAAAGGATGGGGTTGGCTGGGGAGGACGGTAAATTAAGACAAAAGTGAATGGTACCTGGTGGAGAGTTGAACGAGCTACAAGGTAATCTACCTCAGGAATGGGTAAGGAGGGGAGAATCTGGAAGCAGAAGTCTGTCCGGGCTATTAAGGCTACTCCGCCACCCCGCTTGCCCTCAGGCCGATCAGCTCGAATGGCAGAGTATGATGGAGGCAATGCGGCTAATACATTGGGTAGGGAGTCTGCCTTAAACCAGGTCTCCGTTAAGAATATGAGGTCTGGGTTATGGGTGTCAATATAGTCAAATAGCTCGTATTGGTGACTAACCGCAGACCTGGTGTTTAAGAGTATTGCTGAAGTATTGCAAATTGGTGCTGGGGGGGCTGAAGGGGGCAAGATGGTACAAGATGGTGTATTAGATAAAGGAACTAATGGTGGACTGATACTAGGAGGACAGTAAGGTGGGGAAGAGCATATATCAAGCTGTCTCAGGTGGGTACTGATCAACGGGTCAACCGCTCCAGGGACCCAGTATGAGAGTAATAGCGCTGGCGAGTATGTAAGTAGACAGGTAGCCTTTCGTGCCCCTGGCCCCGGTCGGCCGCGGACGGGCGCAGACGGGCTTAACTCTGGCGCAACTCCGGCGCGCCTACGTCGCGCCCGCTGCGCTCGTCCGCTGCGCTGACACATGCTGCACGATTATGTAGGGGCGGGGCGGTGGAGGAGGGGCAGGGCTAGGAAGGAAGGCAGCCCGATCTAAGATGGCGCCCGTTGCTGCTAGGAGCCCGCAAATACACCAACCCGCCCTGGCAGCCCACCTCTGAAACCGCAAAAGGTAAGAGACCTGCACAAACTTTGAAGATAAGTTAAAAGCAATAAAATACGATACAAATGTACATCGCCTGCGCTAGTAATCAGCGGGGGCGGAGAACAGGGTGATCGCGACCAGCAATCCAAGCGTTAACCAGCAAGCCCACTGCCACCGGGCTACTGGCAAACACGGTAGGAGGACAGGTCAAGGCTCTTAAGTAGGGGCGGGGCGGTGGAGGAGGGGCAGGGCTAGGAAGGAAGGCAGCCCGATCTAAGATGGCGCCCGTTGCTGCTAGGAGCCCGCAAATACACCAACCCGCCCTGGCAGCCCACCTCTGAAACCGCAAAAGGTAAGAGACCTGCACAAACTTTTAAGATAAGTTAAAAGCAATAAAATACGATACAAATGTACATCGCCTGCGCTAGTAATCAGCGGGGGCGGAGAACAGGGTGATCGCGACCAGCAATCCAAGCGTTAACCAGCAAGCCCACTGCCACCGGGCTACTGGCAAACACGGTAGGAGGACAGGTCAAGGCTCTTAAGTAGGGGCGGGGTGGTGGAGGAGGGGCAGGGCTAGGAAGGAAGGCAGCCCGATCTAAGATGGCGCCCGTTGCTGTTAGGAGCCCGCAAATACACCAACCCGCCCTGGCAGCCCACCTCTGAAACCGCAAAAGGTAAGAGACCTGCACAAACTTTGAAGATAAGTTAAAAGCAATAAAATACGATACAAATGTACATCGCCTGCGCTAGTAATCAGCGGGGGCGGAGAACAGGGTGATCGCGACCAGCAATCCAAGCGTTAACCAGCAAGCCCACTGCCACCGGGCTACTGGCAAACACGGTAGGAGGACAGGTCAAGGCTCTTAAGTAGGGGCGGGGCGGTGGAGGAGGGGCAGGGCTAGGAAGGAAGGCAGCCCGATCTAAGATGGCGCCCGTTGCTGCTAGGAGCCCGCAAATACACCAACCCGCCCTGGCAGCCCACCTCTGAAACCGCAAAAGGTAAGAGACCTGCACAAACTTTGAAGATAAGTTAAAAGCAATAAAATACGATACAAATGTACATCGCCTGCGCTAGTAATCAGCGGGGGCGGAGAACAGGGTGATCGCGACCAGCAATCCAAGCGTTAACCAGCAAGCCCACTGCCACCGGGCTACTGGCAAACACGATGGAGTCAGGACACGTCTCGAGCAACCAGGAGAGCCCACTGAAAGTTATAGTTGCCTTCATAGGGACCCACAGGTCGACAGACCAGGGATAGCGAAGGGACCTCGAGAGGAATCACAAAATCCCAGCCCACGGAACACTCGTGGCATGTAGGCTGGTAATCTTCGGTGGAAACACTGCTTGGGGTCAGGACTACAAGAAGCCCAAAACACAGCCTTAAGGATCGTCAAAAAGCATATGCTGCTGCAAGTATGCACGGTGTCCAGAGGTACAGGTTGCACGGTCCCCACGAGGGCTGCAGGTCTCAAGTTTGCTGAGAGCACTAATCGACCTCCGGAAAGCTTGGGAACCCACCTCCTTTGTTGCAACATTTTTGGAGTCCTTCAGGACCTGCGTAGATGCAAACCGGTCACATGCGTTTCAGGTGCCTGCCTTGCAGGGGAGTAACTCCTTTACTCCAAGGGAGATTCTTCAGTCATCCAGCATAGTGTAGATAGACGAAGTACTTGGTTTCTGTAGCAGAGTTTCCTAGGTAAATCCAAAGTCCTGTAGCCAGGGGTTCCCACTTTATACCCAAGAAAGGGGTGGGACAAACTATGGGGACCCATGTATGGGAGGGTCAGGACAGAGGGGTGGCTACACCCATGTCCTTTGTCCAGTTTCATGCCAGAGCAGGGGCTGATAGCCCCTGCAACCGGTTTGAGCTGGACTATGCACAGGGACACCAAATGTGCCACCAGTGCAGACCATCAAAGCACTCTCAGAGTGCACCCACCCAGCCCCAATACACTAAAGCCTGTCTGGGAGGTGGTCCCACCTCCCTGTGACAGAAAACCTATTGTCTAGCCTTCCCCTGCTGGAGTTTCATCCAGCAGCAGGAGGGCAGACTTGTGTCTGTGGCTCGCAGCATCCATTTTGTGATGCTATGGTCTGTGAATTTGGTACCGGGTGTATGGTGTGGAGTTATGATTCCAAGGTGTTTGACACCAAACACGACATGTTTCCATGCAGCCGTTTTAAAGTTAGCATTTACCGCGAGGTTATAATGCACTTAAGTATATATGGTTGGCTGCATCAAAAACAACCCCGGAATATAGGTTCCGAAGGCTGCAGAGTGCCTCTGCTCATGCATGGGCACCCTCTCACATAAAACCCAGCACCCTGCCTTCAGGATTGATAAGGCCTGCCATAGGGGTGACTGATAAGGATGTGCAGTGATAAGGATAGATATAGTGAACCTACATCTAATTAAGGGGTGCATGCACCACCTTACACAAGCTGCTGTAGCAGACCTGTTGTCTCATTTTGAATGGCCTCCCAGGGGTGGCATAATACATGCTGCAGCCCCTGAGAGGCCTCTGGGGGTACCTATGCCCTGGGTACACAGTACACCATATACTAGGGACTGATAAGGGTACCCCACAATCCAATCTGGAGTGTACCTTAAGTACATGAACAACCAATTTAGGGAGAAAACAGATAGACTGGGGTCCTGATTAGCAGGATCCCAGTCAAACTAAGTGAGAAATCCCGCAAAATACCAGGCAAAAAGTGGGGTAACCATTGCAATCAGATTCCACCTTCCTACATAACCCCCCCAAACGAAAGGAGATAAGGCTAACCTTGGCCAGTTGAGCCTTTATTGACTAAGTGGCCATATAAGGAAGATCCTGCACTAGCATGGATACCCCCTGTCTTATGGTCCACTAGGCAGTCCCTACACCTAAGGGTATGGGATGGTCTCCAAAAGTTGGGATTTCTACCTGTAGTGTGTTTTGGCAAAGTAAAAGGCTGGCGGGGTGTCTGAGTAGAGAAGTGAGGCCCTAATAAAGTTGGTCTCAGCTTCCTCAGATCACTGGCCTCCATGGAGGCCTTCCTTTCCATGACTGAGTTGTATCTGGCCCTAAGGGTCAACCTCTGGCTGCCTCCAGCTGGGGGTTTGGTCTCTTTGGTCGGAACACTGGAGGGACATGGTAGGTTTGGAACCACTGTGAGAAGTTGGCCTGGTATATGCTGGTCACTAGTTAAAGTGGCCACCTTGCACCAGTACGATTCGACTCTTATGGTAGATAGGTTTAAGACAACCTTTTAAAGAAAGCTATCCTAGTGGTAGCTGTGGAGAGCAGCCTTCAGGCTAAGTCTCAGAGGAATGTGAAGCAACTTGTTTTACCTTATAATCTCTTGAATTACTAAATGAAAGGACACCACACAGGTATGTATATAAAATATATATGTATTTATGACTAGACACACTCTACTAACCTCTTTATGAGATTAGAAGTCAAGGACATATGCACAAATCAACATTTCACAACAAATTAAGCACTTATATGGCTGTGGCCCTAGGGGCGTACCAGATCATACACTAAAAAAGAGGTATAAGAAGAACGACTTGAGAAGGGAGAAGGCCTATGGTCTTCAGAAGCGCTGGGGCCTCACTAATCCACCCAAGGCAGGTAAGTAAAGGACCCACGAGAGACGCATGCAGTGTGAGAACACAGCCGCGGATCCCAATAGACTTCAATGGAGCAAGTCGCGGTTGGAATTTTAAAGTTTTAGGATACTTCAGGAGAGTCTACAAGCAAGTCACTTACAGGGTAAGTAGTTCTAGGGCCAACACACACAGGAGCACCAGAGTACTCGAGTTACCTCACCCAGGGAAGCCGGGTGCATAGGTGTCTTTTGGTGGCGGGTTGCGGCGCCGTTTTCAATGGGAGCCAAAGAAGACTTGCTGCTTGTGAAGACAGGAGAAGTGTCCGGTGGAATCCAAGGCTGGATTTGGAAGAAAGAAGACCTGAAAGCAGAGGAGACCGTGTTCAAAGTCACTAGCCAGTGACCCGGGGCCAGGAAGCTGGATGCCCACAGATGTCGGGTGATTTCAGGTGATCACAGGTGTCTTGACTCTTCAGCCACAAGGTCCAGGAGGTGTTGACGATGACCAGGAGCTGGATTCGGAGTGTCCCACAAAGTTTGCAGCTTACTGAGTTATCGGCAACCGGATAGGAGCCAACAAGCCTTGGCAACAGCAAGTCTCGTGAAAAGTAAAGAAAATCAGCAGTGCAGACCAGCAAGGTCTGAGGGACTCACCCAGTGAGGGTAAGTCAGTGCAGGCCTGGCTCAACCAGGGGAGCCCTTTGGTTCTGTAGAAAAGTCTTCAGGGGACCCACAAGCCAACTGGCAAGGGATTGCAAAGACGCCTCGTGAGGATTCACTTCACAGGAGCCCACGGTCACTCGGGACAAGGTAGGCCTCTGATTTCCAAGGGAAATTCTGCTGGAGGCTTGGCCCACACGTGGTCTAAAGCACAAGTTTGTAGAACATCGTGAAGGGGTTGCACTTGGCAATAGTGCACGGTACCCGGGTATTGCTGTTCCTCGTCACTCGTGGGGTCCACTCGCCTCAGCTTCGCTGGGGACTCACAATGGCCGTTGAGAAGTCAGGAAATCTACTTCTGGGGCTGCAGGGACTTAGGACTCCGGCGGGAGCTGGAAAGTTTGCAACCATTGATGCAAAGGTTTGGTGCCTGCCAAGCAGGGGAGTCACTCCTTGACTCCAAGGGAAATTTTTCAGTCTTCCAGAGGTAGTGGAATGTGGAAGGTCCAGGATCCTTCTTCAGAGCTTCATCCAGGGATATCTAGTTTGCAATGGCAAGGGTTCCCTAACTTATACTACAAGGAAGGGAGGGAGGGACTAGCTCTATGACCACTCCTATGGGAGGGTCAGGGGAGTGGGTGGCTACACCCACTTCCCTTTGTCCAGTTTCGCACCAGAGCAGGGGCTGGTAGCCCCTGAACCGGTTTGAGCTGGCATATGCACAGAGGAGACTACTGCTCCCCCAGTGCAGGACTTCAGAGCACTCTAGGAGTGCACCCACCCAGCCCCAATACACTAAATCCTGTCTGGAAGGTGGTTACACCTCCCTGTGACAGGATGCCTATTGTTGGGCCTACTCCACTGTGAGTTTCGGTCAGCAGCAGGGCAGCCCAGTGTCTGTGCTGGTGGCATCCATTTTGTGATGCCAGGGCTCTTCAGGATTCTACTGTGTTTCCACAGTGGGTACATGCCTATCCCTCTAGAAGGGTGGGATCATACTCCCACACCAGTTACTGGTGTTGGGGTATGATTCCAAAGCGTTTGACACCAAACACGACAGGTTTTGATGCAGCCATCCCAAAGTTAGCATTTACCGCTAGGTTATAATGCACTTAAGAGTATATGGTTTAACCATATCCACAAACAGCTGCAGAGAATGGACTCGGAGAGCTGCAGAGGGGCCCTGCTCAGGCAGAGGCACCCCCTCACATGGAAACCAAGCACCCTGCCCTCAGGATTGTTAGGGCCTGCCTTAGGGGTGACTGATAGGTTTATATGTGTGTGTAATGTGAGATATAGGGGACCTATACCTCAGTGAGGAGTGCCAACACTACCTCACCCAGGCTGCAGTAGCCGGCCTGTGGTGTCAGATTTAGTCTGCTTCCTAGGGGTGGCATAATACATGCTTCAAGCCCCTGGTAGGCCTGTGAAGTACCTATGCCCTTGGTACCTAAGGTATCATATACTATGGGCTCATAAGGTACCACAGTATCCAATCACTAGTGCATCTAATGTGCACTCCAAGTTGTTGAGAGAGAACAGAGAGACTGGGGCCCTGATTAGCAGGGACCCAGCCAGACTATAGCCAGAAACCAGTGTAAACATCAGAAAAAAGTGGGGGCAACATAAGTGCAGATCCTACTCTCCTACAACCACTTAGTCCCAGGTTTGCCTTTGCCCAACAGAGTCCATCTGGGGGTGGTCCATATTCAATGTTAATAGGGATCCCTTGGGGTGTTGCGGAATTTTCACCTGGCTAGGGCTACTAGACTGGGTGCCCCTAATCTGTTAATGGGGGTTTCCTCTGGGCAGTGGACCCTTAGGGGGCCACTAACCTCCCTGACCTCTGCAGCCCTAGGCTGATTAAGGTAGGGTAGAGAAGGGCAGGTTACCTGCTCCAGACTGGGTACCACCTTGTAAGGGTCCCCTGCCATCATGGCTGTTGCCAGGGCAGGCCTGACCACCTCTGGGGCAGTTCCTTCACTAGGGGTAGGATCAGTTCCCTGAGGAAGCGGACCCTTACCTATAGTCTGGGGGGAAGAATACTTTTCTTCAACCCTTGTGCTCTCTTGTGGAGTAGAGTGGGCCATTCTTTCAGGCTCCAACACTCCAAAATATCCCTGGGGTTGGGCAGTTTTAGCTCCATTGAGGTTAAGGCATGACTTGTTCATCCAGCCAGCCGCCTGCTTCAGGCAAGGTACAAGTGTGGAGAAAGAAGGAACCGAGTCTGGAGAAAGAGAGAAGACCAGCTGGGTTTCAGCCATACAGGAGACTATAGAGATCCCACAAGTAGCTATAATATCCACTATCTGTTGCAGGTATATATTAAAGAGTGTTGGACTAAGTGAGCACCCTTGTGGGACCCCAGTAGTGGCCTGCATGATTTGTGATGAACAGTCCTTATCAAAGAACTTGAATGTTCGTTCCCTCAGGAAGAAAATCATCCAATCCAGGGGCTTTTCCTGCGATCCTAGCCTTACGAACATATTTAGGAACGTGGAGTGGTCAATGGTATCAAAGGCCGCACTGAGGTCTATAAGTATGATAGGTACTGTAGCCCCTTAATCCAGTCTCCTATTACCGTCCTCAACCACAGCCAGAAGAGCAGTATCTGTGCTGTTTTTTAGCCAGAAGCCCGGTTGCGTGTGGTGCAAAATGGAGTTAGATTCCAGGGAATCTGACAGACATTTGTTGACAAATTTTTCTGCCCCTTTGTTAAGACCTGGAAGTAGAGAAATTGGGCGATAATTCCCTAAGCAATAGAGGACTATGTTGGGCTTCTTTAGGTGAGCTCTAACCATTGCATGTTTCAAAGGGAGGGGCACTTTACCCATTTCAGGAAAAAGATTAAATATGTCCAGCAGGATGGAGAAAGTAGTTTCATGCTCAAGAGCAAGGATTCTCATGAAGTGATTTATTCAACTGAGATCCTGATTTTGTTGAACAGGCAGTAAATTCATCCAGGGAAAGGAGAGTGAATTGTGAGAGGATCAGGAAGTGTCTCGCCTTACTTTTATTCAATAGAATGGAGTTACCACTTTCATTGACCATCTTAAATGAACAATAAATATTGTTAATTTTAGTATTGGAATTGGTGGGTACAGCATTGCACCTATCAATAGAGGGTTCAGCCACAGGTGGATTTCTTTTGGAGTCCACCAAGGATTATTGTAATCTTGAGGATTTCTTACGGGGAATTAACATCTTCTTTAATTCTCACCTCAAAGTATGAGGCCTGCGTTTGACAAATATCAGTTTGATATATCCTCACTCTCTCTCTCAATAGAGTGTTTTTTAAATTTTCACCATGGTTTTTTCTCCATTCTATTTCTGCAATCTTGCAGCTTTTGTTTAGCATTCTAAGAAGAGGGGTGTACCATGGAGCAGAATGGATCAACCATTCTAAGATCATATTGTTGGAAACTTCAGGGTTACGGTCTAAATCACGTGATGTTTGACCCAGAGTATGTCTCCAGCTATCTTAATTTAACTTACTCCAGTGTTGTACCTCTGTAACCTCTGTGTGGGGTTGATTCAGATATCCTGAGAATAATGGGGATCAAGAAGCGATCAGTCCATGAAAGAGGTATCATATTTAGGACCTGCAAGGCATGGCTGTTAGTGAAAATGGGATCTAATAATTGACCCTTTATGTGAGTGTGGCCCTGAACCCTTTTCTCCAGTTGGATGGTGGCCAAATAGAATGTAGGGCTGGTTGCTTGTGAATCAGTGTAGATTTAAATCACCCAATACTGTGAAATAGCAATATTTTTCGGCCTGGTTTGCAATGACTTCTGGAAGTTTAGCAAGAACATGTTTCATGTCATCTGGGGAGTGCCTGAGAGAAGGGTTAAGTGAAAAGCTGTAATGGCAGTACTTACCGTTTTTATACCCCTTAGAAAGGCCCATTGAGTGGCTGCAGTTGTCAGTAAGTAACCCTCTTAGGTTAAGCAGGGATTTAGGGGAAGATTCTATGTGGGAAAGTGGAGTCTCAGGGTCCCTGGTCCCGGGTGGGCCCGGACGGGCACATATAGGCTTGCCTTTGGCAAGCCAGTGGCGCACCCGCTGCATGCCCACTGCCCTGCTATTCTTGTATCAAGGCTAGCCCCAACCATTAGAGGCCCAACCTATTTTAGGGGTCTCTATTGTAGGGATATAAAGTGAAAGTGGAGTTAATACAATTTCCAAAATTAAACTTCGAACGCAATCCCCCCAGCAATTTGCCACTCCAAATTTAATAAAATCAATTATTAATTCCCCTTAAAGTTTTATCAGCATAAAAAAGAGTTATGGTATAACAATGACCATTCGGCATCCGCCTCACTGTGCAGCCTCTTCAGGTAGAATGTGTCGGCTGGAGTTGTGGGTAAATAGTGATTTTGCAAATGTGATTCCGTCATTGCTGTAGTGGGTGTTTGTTGACTCCTCAATGACACCCCAAGAACCTCAGTTTTCTTGGTGCATGTAGGGAATGTGGTTGTCTAGAAATGGGGAATGTCTCCTGGGATAAGAAGCATATTTAATTCCACATTCTTTGCAATGAACTCTATGTCTTTCGCAGCAGTTCTGCCTTGATCCAATACTCTCAGATATACTGTCTAATCCTAGCTGTGGTCATTTTTAACCTTCATTATAGCATCTGCTTGTACACAGGCATCCCCAATGTATCTTCCTCCAAACTCCAGAGTTTTCAAACCTTTGCAGCTCATCCTCTGTTTGGTTTGAAATGTGATGACCTCATCACACCGACCCGGATACCATCCTTTGGCTCCTCAAAACTCTCTCTCTTACTTTCTTTCATACAATGTTCTCCCTGGCCTGCTACAAACCCATCTCGCTCAGCTGTTTGCCTCTTACGTCCTGACCAGAAGCTGCAGGCCTGCTAAAATATGTGTCTCAATCACTCACACCACTAGATGCAAAAAGTTAGGTGGCTCAAACCCGTCATGCGCTGTGCTCCACCATTAAAGATTCCTCTATTTCATCTGGCATCAGGATAATCCAATCATCTTCTGCTATTCCCTTTCTGTGGGGCCTTCTGCATCCTTGGGTTTCAGCTCTTTATGCTTTTATTTCTTTGTCACCGTTTCGGACTTTTGTGTCCGTGGTAGTCCATGGCACCCTTTTCTTACATGGTGGATTTATTGGTTCATCAGCACAAATGTCTACAAAAAAAACCTATTTTGCGACCTGCCAGTCTTCTTATGTACCCAGATCCAAAAGCATTTGAGTCCATCTAGAGACTAGACTAGAGAGGGCATGGAGGAAAGGGTATAGCATCAATAATAAAGAAAAGTATAAAGAAAGCCTCACTAGCTATAAGAAATTACTCTTAGAAACTAAGAATGCGTACTTCGCGGAGCAGATAAAGGAGGCCAAGTCATCTTCCAGAGAACTGTTTAGGACTATCTCGAATCTGACGATCCCCACCAAACTCATCTCACACAGTAGCCCTGCACTGTGTGAATCCCTAGCTTCTTTTTTCCGGAACAAGGTCGAAGGGATCTTCTCCTCCTTTACCAAGGCTCACGGGGAGAGGGGTGATGCGACAGCCAGCCTCGATTCGAGGGGGATGTCGACGTCAGATAGATTAGAGGGTTTTAGTCTGCTACAGACCTCAGAGGTCATGAGCCTTCTGCGGGCATCTCGGTCTGGCTCTCCCAAGGACCCCTGCCCGGTCGCGGTACTTAAAAATATGCCTGAGGTCATTGCAACCACCCTTATGCCCTTGTTTAACACCATTATAGACGTAGGCGTATATCCCAAGAGGTGGAAATCCGCCTCAATACTCCCTCTTATAAAAAAACCCAATCTGGATAAAAATGATCCCAACAATTACAGACCCATATCTCGACTCCCGTTGCCGGCTAAGATGCTGGAGAAGGCCATCTATAGGCAACTCAGCTCTTTTTTTCAGAAGACCAAAGCACTCGACCCCACGCAGTTTGGGTTTCGTGTGGGACATAGCACAGAGCTGGCCCTTATCAAGGCCACGGAGGAGGATAGAGCTGTGGTTGATCAGGGAGGGGTGGCTGTCCTGATTTTGCTGGATTTGTTGACAGCCTTCGATACGGTCCACGACAGTGTACTGATGGACCGATTGTCAAAGGCAGGGTGGAAAGCAGGGCCTGGAGCCTCCTGAAATCTTTCCTGGCTGACAGAATCCAAACTGTAGACTTGGGGCGGGACAAATCTAAGCCTTTTGCCCTCCCATGCGGGGTGCCGCAGGGGTCCTCCCTGAGCCTCACGCTTTTTAATATTTATATCAGCCCACTGGCGGCACTGATTAGATCATTCGGTCTGCAACTCACATCCTATACAGATGACACACAAATTGTGTTGTCCATACAGCGAGGGACCCAATATGTTATGGCCTCGAGATGTCATGACTGTCTGAAAGACATCTCTGGCTGGATGGCCTCCAATTGCCTGAAATTGAATGCAGGTAAGACCGAGGTCATTATATTTGGGAACAATCCCAATATCTGGACACCTGACATGTGGCCCGAAGTTATGGGAAAGTTACCAGCTCCCTCAGGTAAAGCTAAAAATCTGGGTGTGATCATGGATCAGAAACTTGATTTTGGGGACTAGGTTAGCGGAGTTGTACCTACTTGCTTCTACATCCTTAGGATATTGAGAAAAATCAAATTTTTCCTTCCAGCCGATGGTTTCAGGGCAGCAGTCTCAGCCCTCATTTTTTCACGCCTGGATTACTGCAACAGTCTGTACTTGAATTTAAAAAAAACATCTGTACAGACTACAGCTAGTACAAAATGCAGCGGCGAGACTGCTGACAGACATTCCAAGGTTTGCCTCTGCTAGAGATGGACTCCAGCAACTGCACTGGCTGCCAGTAACAAGACGACCACAATTCAAAGCACTGTGCACTGTCTTTAAGGCACTTAGGGGCAGTGGCCCGGAGTTTCTTAGCAGATGCTTTGAATGGTATGTTCCGGGTAGAGCAGTGCGCTCCGCCGAAGCCAGATTAGTAGCTGTACCCGAATAAAAAAGGCTAGTTGGGGAGGCAACAGCTTTTCCTATTGTGCGGCGAAAGCCTGGAACAGCTTGCCGATGCATCTCAGGAATGCCTCGGAGCTCCTTTCATTTAGAAAGGGGCAGAAGACATGGTTATTCAGGTTATGGGCACCCGTTTGTTTCCTGTGAGTCAGAGTGTAGCGCCAGGACACCCTTGGGTAGAAGTGCGCTTTATAAGCTCCTATAACATAACATTAGAACCCAGTTAGAAGCATCTTAGAAAACCCCTTAACCCCTTCGATGCTCATGACGGAACGGTTCCGTCATGAGCATCGGTTGAGCTGTGCTCATGACGGAACCGCTCCGTCATGAGCACAGCCCCTGGGGGAAGCGCTGGCGTTCCCCCCCTGGGGCACCGATCGTGCCCCCACTGATGGGGATGGCAGCGGAAGAGTTTCCGCTGCCACCCCCGAGCCCCCCCACGCTTCCTGGTGACGTCAGCGCGCACAGCGCGCGCTGGCGTCATCAGGAAGCGTTGGACGCGCTGGAATTCATTTCTTCCAGCGCGTCCAACGAGGAAGGTAGGTGTTTTGCTGCAGTGTGGCGGGGGGGGGCGGAATTCCAGGGCCTTGAGGCATCGGGGGAGAGGAAAGAGTATTTCCTCTCCCCTGATGTCTCAATGCTGGGCATTCCTGTTCCACGATCGCGCACAGCGTCGCGATCGTGGGACAGGAATGCCCCCACTAGACCCCAGGGATGTTGTTTTCGGGCCATTTGGGAAGCGACCCCTTGGGCAAGGGTCGCTTCCCTGGGGGACAATATTGTAACAGACTTTTCTGCCCCCCCTGGGGCAGATCGGTCCACTTTCGTTCCGTTTCTGCCCCCAGGGGGGGCAGAAAAGCCCACTAGACACCAGGGATGTCGTAATGGTGAATTTGGAAGCGACCCCTTGGGCAAGGGTCGCTTCCCTGGGGGTGAAATTTGGCAAAGACTCTTCTGCCCCCCCTGGGGGCAGATCGGTCCACTTCCGGTCCGTTTCTGCCCCCGGGGGGGGCAGAGGGAATTTTGATATATTGATATGGGAAGCGACCCCTTGGGCAAGGGTCGCTTCCCTGGGGCTGAATTTGGGAGAATTTGTGCACAGACTTTTCTGCCCCCCTGGGGGCAGATCGGTCCACTTCCGGTCCGTTTCTGCCCCCAGGGGGGGCAAAAAAGCCCACTAGACACCAGGGAATTTCACAATTTTGTTATGGGAAGCGACCCCTTGGGCAAGGGTCGCTTCCCTTGGGGAATCATTTTTGCACAGACTTTTCTGCCCCCCCTGGGGGCAGATCGCTCCACTTTCGCTCCGTGTCTGGCCCCAGGGGGGGGGGGCAGAAAAGCCCACTGGACACCAGGGAAGTAGTGTAAATAAAAATGGAAGTGACCCCTTTGGCAAGTGTCGCTTCCAGGCGGCAATTTTTATAATATGTATTTGGCCCACCCGCCCCGGGACAGAGTAGCCTTTTTTTTCCTGCTGTTTTCTGCCCCACCTGGAACATAACGATTGACCATTTGGGTAGTAACATAGAATGTTGTTATGTTTATTGTTTTTTTTTTGTGAATTGCAATAGTAATGTTTTTTTTTTTTTACTTTTTTGTTCTAGGTGAAGGCTTTTGCTCTTTTGAGTTTGCCGTGTTTCTGGCGGTTCTGCTGTTTGTGTAGTTTGGTAAGAGACTCTTTTTTGTACAATGTAAATGTGTTTGATTTCTCTGCATGAATTTTTTTTGCAAATGGTGTAATAATAGCAGTATGTTTGTTTTTTGAGTGTCAAAAACTTTTTGCATTGGTGCTCGATGTGTATTTTGTTGTCTTCTTTCTAGTTTGATATCGTTGGTTTTTGCTGTGTCACTGCAGAGTTAGTTTCTGGTGAGTGCAGCTGTCTCTTGTAATTGGATTGTATAGTTTTTGAGTACATTGATCTTTGTGATAAAGGTACACATTTCTTTACTTACTTGGTTTGCACATTGTTGGTTGTTGTTGACTTGTTTGTGCAGTCTTCTATCTTAGTAAGTAAAATGGCTAGCCGCAGGATGACTGCTCAGCAGGTTGTTGGTTTGCTGTTTGAGTCTTCCTCTGATATTGGTTCAGAGACTGACTCTGCATCTGAGGGAGAGGAGGGAGAGGAGGCAGAGGACGATTCTGGCAGTGAGTTGTCTCTCCGTATGGAGTCATCAGATGATGAAGATACTCTTAGTGCGGATGAAGTGCCTGTGTTAGAGGAGGAGACTGATGTGCCGATAGTGCGGCAAGAGGCATCTGGGCTGCAGCCTGGGGCTGCAAGGCTTCCCGTTGGTGTAGTGCGGCAAGAGGCATCTGGGCTGCAGGCTGGGGCTGCAAGGCTTCCCCTTGAAAGTGATGACCTCTGGGTTGCCCCTGGCATGGTGCAGCCGGCATTGCTAGAGTTTACTGGTGTTCCAGGGTCTAGAGTGAATACTGAAAACTTTTTGCCGGTCAATTTTTTTCAGTTGTTTATGGATGATGTGTTTTTTGCAGAGATTGTTGAGCAGACTAATTTGTATGCCGAACAGTTTTTGAGGGACAACTGTGCCAGTCTTAAGCCACACTCTAGAGCTACCCGGTGGACTCCCACAAATGTTGAAGAGATGAAGAAGTTCTTGGGTTTAACTTTTTTGATGGGCTTGCTAAGGAAGCCATCAATGGCTTCATATTGGTCTAGCAGTCCCTTGATGGCAACGTCTATTTTTCCGGCAGTCATGACTCGTGACAGGTATTTGCTTCTGCTTCGGATGATGCACTTTGTTGATAATGGTTTAGCGTTGCCACGAGATCACCCTGATTGTGACCGTCTTTTTAAGATTTGGCCTGTCCTTGATCACTTTGTTGATCGATTTCCTGAGATCTATGCTCCTGGGAAACAAATTGCAGTGGATGAGTCTTTGGTGTTGTTCAAGGGCCGCTTGGTTTTTAGGCAATACATTCCTAGTAAGAGGGCACGCTATGGAATAAAGCTGTATATGCTGTGTGACAGTAGGACTGGATATGTCTCTAATTTCAGGGTGTACACCGGTAAGGAATCTAGGTTTAATCTCCCTGGTTGTCCATCCACTTTTGGAGTGACTGAGAAAATTGTTTGGGAACTTGGAAGAGGATTTTTTAACAAAGGCCACCATTTATATGTAGACAACTTCTACACTGGTGTGCGGTTGTTCAGGGAATTGGCCAAAGTGGACACTCTTGCTTGTGGCACAATCCGCTCCAACCGTAAAGGTTTCCCGAAAGAACTTGTGTGTCAAAAGCTTGTGCAGGGACAGTGCAGTGCGTTGCGTTGCCAGGAGCTTCTTGCTGTGAAGTTTACTGACAGGAGAGATGTCTACATGCTGACTACCATCCATGATGAAAGCACTGCACCTGTGACTGTTTGGGGTCAGGTCGCTGAAGCGCGCAAACCTGTGTGCATTTTAGACTATAATAGGCACATGGGTGGTGTTGACAGAGTAGATCAGAGGTTGGAACCTTACACTGCTCTTCGTAAGGCTTACATTTGGTACAAGAAGTTGGCTATCCATCTTTTCCACATGGCAATGTTTAATGCTTTTGTTGTGTTCCAGGATTCTTGCCCTGAGTCAAAGATGACTTTTGCTAAGTTTCAGGAGTCTGTAATAGGCAGCCTTGTTGTAGTGGAACAGGCAAGTGTTCCTAGAGTTGGACTGGTGGAGGATGTTGCTAGATTGAAAGAACGCCACTTTCCAGATCACATTCCTCCCACACCCGCAAAAGATTTTCCCAGTAGGAGATGTAGAGTCTGTTGGCGAAAAGGTTTGCGGAAGGAGAGTCGTATGTACTGCCCCGACTGTCCTTCTCATCCTGCACTGTGTCTCTCTGCTTGTTTTAGAGCGTACCACACCCGAAATTTTTTTGGGGAGGATTCTTGAGTGGTAAAGTGAACTGCCTGGTCTGTATTCTTTGGATAATTTGATTCTGTTTCAAGGTTGGTGTTAGTGCAATGTATTTAGTTGCTGATTTTCTGTTAGAAGATTTGTATCTATTTGCAATTTGTTTGTGTTTTTTAAAAAAAAAATCCTAAATGTGATGGCGGTGTGTGTTGGCTTGCGCTTGGCTGTTGGTGTGTGTGGACTGGCACTTGGTTGGTGGTGTGCGTGAAATGGTGCTTGGCTGGCGGTGTGCATGGACTGGCGGTGTGCGTGGACTGGTGCGTGGCTGGTGGTGTGCGTGGAATGGTGCTTTGCAGGCGGTGTGCGTGGACTGGTACTTGGCTGGTGGTGTGCGTGGACTGGTGGTGTGTGCGGACTGGTGCTTGGCTGGTGGTGTGCGTGGACTGGAGCTTGGCTGGCAGTGTGCGTGGAATGGTGCTTGGCAGGCGGTGTGCGTGGACTGGTACTTGGCTGGCGGTGTGCGTGGACTGGTGGTGTGTGCGGACTGGTGCTTGGCTGGTGGTGTCCGTGGACTGGCGCTTGGCTAGCGGTGTGCGTGGACTGGTGTTTGGCTAGCGGTGTGTGTGGACTGGTGCTCTGCTGGCTGTGTGTGAGTATTGACTTTCTGCTGGTCACTACACACACTGTAAATGTATGTATGTAAATGTATGTGTCTTGTAAAGCGCACTGCTGCCCTGAGGCGTCGTGGCGCTATAGACCGCTGGGGAGCCCGTCCTGGCTATCCCTGTGAGATGGTCCCTCCTGGGTATCTCCAAGGTGAAACCAGGCATCCCCGGCGAATGTGGGGGGCCGTTGTGGAGATGAGGCAAGCTAATGCCGAGTGTGTTCCTGGTTAGAGTAGGTACCGAGGCGAGAATTATCGAGTCCGTTTTGACCCTGGAGCTGAGTGCCACTCCACGCAATCCATCAGCCTGTGTAGTTGCTGTGTCTGGATTGTGGGCGTGTGAAAGTGATGGGCCCTTGAATGGCGCTGTGTGCTGGTGTGAGTTTTGTTATGTGATGGGCCCGCGGATGGCGGTGTGAATGGTTTTGTATGTCTCACACGTATGAAAGGTGTGTGAATGGCCTGTAAAGAGGTTGGTGCCTTGTCGTGGCTTTACAGCTCACGAGCTGTGAGTCAATGGTTCAGTTTCTCGCCCTTTCAATTATTACCAGTGCATTTCATTTCTGTGAAATCACTTGCTAATACAATTGTATCTACTGAACCATCACTCACCCTCGTGCCAAATCCAACCAGTATGTGTGTGTGCTTGCGGATTAGATGGCTGTGCAGTAATATTTGTCTTTTTGAAGCAGGGTGTACCTTGTCCCTTTTTGGTGAATTTTGTAATGTGTTGCTTTTGTGCCTGGTGGTGCGAATGGTCTTGTTTGTATCACGTATGAAAGGTGTGTGAATGGCCTGTAAAGTGGTTGGTGCCTTGACGTGGCTTTACAGCTCACGAGCTGCGAGTCATTGGTTTGGTTTTTTGAGAATTTAATTATTGACAGTGCATTTCATTTTTGTGAAATCTCTTGTTAATAAAATTTAATACACTGAACCATGACTCGCCCTCGTGCCAAATCCAACCAGTATGTGTGTGTGTTTGAGGAATAGATGGTTGTGCAGGAATCTTTGTCTTTAGTTTCTCTGGCAAGGTACACTTTCCATGCAAGAATAACCCACCAACTGTAGATATTGTCGAAAACCCTTGGGAGTTCATGGTGATGTCTCTCTAGTGAATTGAAAAATATTTTTTATCCCCATTGTCCTGTAAACCTCAAACTGTCTGCCACATTTTCTTTGCAGTATTATTCCAAAATTCTCACGCTGTAGTAACAATAGTTAATCTGGTTTTGCAAGGGGGGTTACTTTGGTTTTTTGCCCGGTGCTCGGCGGCCATCTAGGGAAACCTACCAAACCCACACATTTCTGAAAACTAGACACCCGGCGGCTTCCAGGGAGGTATGGCTTGCGTGGATCCCCCAACATTTCCTTACCCAGAATCCCCTGCAAACCTCAGTTTTTGCTCCAAAAAATCACTTTTTTCACACATTTTGGGGTGGGAAAGTAGTGGCATCACCGGGCTCACACAAATTTACCACCACCCAACGTTCCCCCAGGTCTCCCGGTAAAAATGGTGCCTCACTTGTGTGGGAGGCCCAAGTACCCGCGGCAGGCAAGGGCCCAAAACGTAGTGAGGCGACATCAAAATGGCCTACCGCAAAACCACCTGGTTTTGCAAGGGGGGTCACTTTGGTTTTTGGCCCGGTGCTCGGCGGCCATCTAGGGAAACCTACCAAACCCACGCATTTCTGAAAACTAGATACCTGGCGGCTTCCAGGGAGGTATGGCTTGCGTGGATCCCCCAACGTTTCCTTACCCAGAATCCCCTGCAAACCTCAGTTTTTGCTCAAAAAATCACTTTTTTCACACATTTTGGGGTGGGAAAGTAGTGGCATCACCGGGCTCACACAAATTTACCACCACCCAGCGTTCCCCCAGGTCTCCCGGGAAAAATGGTGCCTCACTTGTGTGGGAGGCCCAAGTACCCGCGGCAGGCAAGAGCCCAAAACGTAGTGAGGCGACATCAAAATGGCCTACCGCAAAACCACCTGGTTTTGCAAGGGGGGTCACTTTGGTTTTTGGCCCGGTGCTCGGCGGCCATCTAGGGAAACCTACCAAACCCACGCATTTCTGAAAACTAGACACCCGGTGGCTTTCAGAGAGGTATGGCTTGCGTGGATCCCCCAACGTTTCCTTACCCAGAATCCCCTGCAAACCTCAGTTTTTGCTCAAAAAATCACTTTTTTCACACAGTTTGGGGTGGGAAAGTAGTGGCATCACCGGGCTCACACAAATTTACCACCACCCAGCGTTCCCCCAGGTCTCCCGGTAAAAATGGTGCCTCACTTGTGTGGGAGGCCCAAGTACCCGCGGCAGGCAAGGGCCCAAAACGTAGTGAGGCGACATCAAAATGGCCTACCGCAACACCACCTGGTTTTGCAAGGGGGGTCACTTTGGTTTCTGGCCCGGTGCTCGGCGGCCATCTAGGGAAACCTACCAAACCCACGCATTTCTGAAAACTAGACACCCGGCGGCTTCCAGGGAGGTATGGCTTGCGTGGATCCCCCAACGTTTCCTTACCCAGAATCCCCTGCAAACCTCAGTTTTTGCTCAAAAAATCACTTTTTTCACACATTTTGGGGTGGGAAAGTAGTGGCATCACCGGGCTCACACAAATTTACCACCACCCAGCGTTCCCCCAGGTCTCCCGGTAAAAATGGTGCCTCACTTGTGTGGGAGGCCCAAGTACCCGCGGCAGGCAAGGGCCCAAAACGTAGTGAGGCGACATCAAAATGGCCTACCGCAAAACCACCTGGTTTTGCAAGGGGGGTCACTTTGGTTTTTGGCCCGGTGCTCGGCGGCCATCTAGGGAAACCTACCAAACCCACGCATTTCTGAAAACTAGACACCCGGCGGCTTCCAGGGAGGTATGGCTTGCGTGGATCCCCCAACGTTTCCTTACCCAGAATCCCCTGCAAACCTCAGTTTTTGCTCAAAAAATCACTTTTTTCACACATTTTGGGGTGGGAAAGTAGTGGCATCACTGGGCTCACACAAATTTACCACCACCCAGCATTCCCCCAGGTCTCCCGGTAAAAATGGTGCCTCACTTGTGTGGGAGGCCCAAGTACCCGCGGCAGGCAAGGGCCCAAAACGTTGTGAGGCAACATCAAAATGGCCTACCGCAAAACCACCTGGTTTTGCAAGGGGGGTCACTTTGGTTTTTGGCCCGGTGCTCGGCGGCCATCTAGGGAAACCTACCAAACCCACGCATTTCTGAAAACTAGACACCCGGCGGCTTCCAGGGAGGTATGGCTTGCGTGGATCCCCCAACGTTTCCTTACCCAGAATCCCCTGCAAACCTCAGTTTTTGCTCAAAAAATCACTTTTTTCACACATTTTGGGGTGGGAAAGTAGTGGCATCACCGGGCTCACACAAATTTACCACCACCCAGCGTTCCCCCAGGTCTCCCGGTAAAAATGGTGCCTCACTTGTGTGGGAGGCCCAAGTACCCGCGGCAGGCAAGGGCCCAAAATGTAGTGAGGCGACATCAAAATGGCCTACCGCAAAACCACCTGGTTTTGCAAGGGGGGTCACTTTGGTTTTTGGCCCGGTGCTCGGCGGCCATCTAGGGAAACCTACCAAACCCACGCATTTCTGAAAACTAGACACCCGGCGGCTTCCAGGGAGGTATGGCTTGCGTGGATCCCCCAACGTTTCCTTACCCAGAATCCCCTGCAAACCTCAGTTTTTGCTCAAAAAATCACTTTTTTCACACATTTTGGGGTGGGAAAGTAGTGGCATCACCGGGCTCACACAAATTTACCACCACCCAGCGTTCCCCCAGGTCTCCCGGTAAAAATGGTGCCTCACTTGTGTGGGAGGCCCAAGTACCCGCGGCAGGCAAGGGCCCAAAATGTAGTGAGGCGACATCAAAATGGCCTACCGCAAAACCACCTGGTTTTGCAAGGGGGGTCACTTTGGTTTTTGGCCCGGTGCTCGGCGGCCATCTAGGGAAACCTACCAAACCCACGCATTTCTGAAAACTAGACACCCGGTGGCTTTCAGGGAGGTATGGCTTGCGTGGATCCCCCAACGTTTCCTTACCCAGAATCCCCTGCAAACCTCAGTTTTTGCTCAAAAAATCACTTTTTTCACACAGTTTGGGGTGGGAAAGTAGTGGCATCACCGGGCTCACACAAATTTACCACCACCCAGCGTTCCCCCAGGTCTCCTGGTAAAAATGGTGCCTCACTTGTGTGGGAGGCCCAAGTACCCGCGGCAGGCAAGGGCCCAAAACGTAGTGAGGCGACATCAAAATGGCCTACCGCAAAACCACCTGGTTTTGCAAGGGGGGTCACTTTGGTTTCTGGCCCGGTGCTCGGCGGCCATCTAGGGAAACCTACCAAACCCACGCATTTCTGAAAACTAGACACCCGGCGGCTTCCAGGGAGGTATGGCTTGCGTGGATCCCCCAACGTTTCCTTACCCAGAATCCCCTGCAAACCTCAGTTTTTGCTCAAAAAATCACTTTTTTCACACATTTTGGGGTGGGAAAGTAGTGGCATCACCGGGCTCACACAAATTTACCACCACCCAGCGTTCCCCCAGGTCTCCCGGTAAAAATGGTGCCTCACTTGTGTGGGAGGCCCAAGTACCCGCGGCAGGCAAGGGCCCAAAACGTAGTGAGGCGACATCAAAATGGCCTACCGCAAAACCACCTGGTTTTGCAAGGGGGGTCACTTTGGTTTTTGGCCCGGTGCTCGGCGGCCATCTAGGGAAACCTACCAAACCCACGCATTTCT
Source organism: Triturus cristatus (assembly GCF_964204655.1). Classification (NCBI taxonomy): domain Eukaryota; kingdom Metazoa; phylum Chordata; class Amphibia; order Caudata; family Salamandridae; genus Triturus; species Triturus cristatus. The sequence continues at coordinate 415,314,444 of NC_140579.1, forward strand.
GAAAACTAGACACCCGGCGGCTTCCAGGGAGGTATGGCTTGCGTGGATCCCCCAACGTTTCCTTACCCAGAATCCCCTGCAAACCTCAGTTTTTGCTCAAAAAATCACTTTTTTCACACATTTTGGGGTGGGAAAGTAGTGGCATCACTGGGCTCACACAAATTTACCACCACCCAGCGTTCCCCCAGGTCTCCCGGTAAAAATGGTGCCTCACTTGTGTGGGAGGCCCAAGTACCCGCGGCAGGCAAGGGCCCAAAACGTAGTGAGGCAACATCAAAATGGCCTACCGCAAAACCACCTGGTTTTGCAAGGGGGGTCACTTTGGTTTTTGGCCCGGTGCTCGGCGGCCATCTAGGGAAACCTACCAAACCCATGCATTTCTGAAAACTAGACACCCGGCGGCTTCCAGGGAGGTATGGCTTGCGTGGATCCCCCAACGTTTCCTTACCCAGAATCCCCTGCAAACCTCAGTTTTTGCTCAAAAAATCACTTTTTTCACACATTTTGGGGTGGGAAAGTAGTGGCATCACCGGGCTCACACAAATTTACCACCACCCAGCGTTCCCCCAGGTCTCCCGGTAAAAATGGTGCCTCACTTGTGTGGGAGGCCCAAGTACCCGCGGCAGGCAAGGGCCCAAAACGTAGTGAGGCGACATCAAAATGGCCTACCGCAAAACCACCTGGTTTTGCAAGGGGGGTCACTTTGGTTTTTGGCCCGGTGCTCGGCGGCCATCTAGGGAAACCTACCAAACCCACGCATTTCTGAAAACTAGACACCCGGCGGCTTTCAGGGAGGTATGGCTTGCGTGGATCCCCCAACGTTTCCTTACCCAGAATCCCCTGCAAACCTCAGTTTTTGCTCAAAAAATCACTTTTTTCACACATTTTGGGGTGGGAAAGTAGTGGCATCACCAGGCTCACACAAATGTACCACCACCCAGCGTTCCCCCAGGTCTCCCGGTAAAAATGGTGCCTCACTTGTGTGGGAGGCCCAAGTACCCGCGGCAGGCAAGGGCCCAAAACGTAGTGAGGCGACATCAAAATGGCCTACCGCAAAACCACCTGGTTTTGCAAGGGGGGTCACTTTGGTTTTTGGCCCGGTGCTCGGCACCATCTAGGGAAACCTACCAAACCCATGCATTTCTGAAAACTAGACACCCAGCGGCTTCCAGGGAGGTATGGCTTGCGTGGATCCCCCAACGTTTCCTTACCCAGAATCCCCTGCAAACCTCAGTTTTTGCTCAAAAAATCACTTTTTTCACACATTTTGGGGTGGGAAAGTAGTGGCATCACCGGGCTCACACAAATTTACCACCACCCAGCGTTCCCCCAGGTCTCCCGGTAAAAATGGTGCCTCACTTGTGTGGGAGGCCCAAGTACCCGCGGCAGGCAAGGGCCCAAAACATAGTGAGGCGACATCAAAATGGCCTACCGCAAAACCACCTGGTTTTGCAAGGGGGGTCACTTTGGTTTTTGGCCCGGTGCTCGGCGGCCATCTAGGGAAACCTACCAAACCCACGCATTTCTGAAAACTAGACACCCGGCGTCTTTCAGGGAGGTATGGCTTGCGTGGATCCCCCAACGTTTCCTTACCCAGAATCCCCTGCAAACCTCAGTTTTTGCTCAAAAAATCACTTTTTTCACACATTTTGGGGTGGGAAAGTAGTGGCATCACCGGGCTCACACAAATTTACCACTACCCAGCGTTCCCCCAGGTCTCCCGGTAAAAATGGTGCCTCACTTGTGTGGGAGGCCCAAGTACCCGTGGCAGGCAAGGGCCCAAAACGTAGTGAGGCGACATCAAAATGGCCTATCGCAAAACCACCTGGTTTTGCAAGGGGGGTCACTTTGGTTTTTGGCCCGGTGCTCGGCGGCCATCTAGGGAAACCTACCAAACCCATGCATTTCTGAAAACTAGACACCCGGCGGCTTCCAGGGAGGTATGGCTTGCGTGGATCCCCCAACGTTTCCTTACCCAGAATCCCCTGCAAACCTCAATTTTTGCTCAAAAAATCACTTTTTTCACACATTTTGGGGTGGGAAAGTAGTGGCATCAACGGGCTCACACAACTTTACCACCACCCAGCGTTCCCCCAGGTCTCCCGGTAAAAATGGTGCCTCACTTGTGTGGGAGGCCCAAGTACCCGCGGCAGGCAAGGGCCCAAAACGTAGTGAGGCGACATCAACATTGCCTATCCCATACCTCCCTGGAAGCCGCCGGGTGTCTAGTTTTCAGAAATGCATGGGTTTGGTAGGTTTCCCTAGATGGCCGCCGAGCACGGGGCCAAAAACCAAAGTGACCCCCCTTGCAAAACCAGGTGGTTTTGCGATAGGCCATTTTGATGTCGCCTCACTACGCTTTGGGCCCTTGCCTGCCGCGGGTACTTGGGCCTCCCACACAAGTGAGGCACCATTTTTACCAGGAGACCTGGGGGAACGCTGGGTGGTGGTAAATTTGTGTGAGCCCGGTGATGCCACTACTTTCCCACCCCAAAATGTGTGAAAAAAGTGATTTTTTTAGCAAAAACTGAGGTTTGCAGGGGATTCTGGGTAAGGAAACGTTGGGGGATCCACGCAAGCCATACCTCCCTGGAAGCCGCCGGGTGTCTAGTTTTCAGAAATGCATGGGTTTGGTAGGTTTCCCTAGATGGCCGCCGAGCACCGGGCCAAAAACCAAAGTGACCCCCCTTGCAAAACCAGGTGGTTTTGCGGTAGGCCATTTTGATGTCGCCTCACTACGTTTTGGGCCCTTGCCTGCCGCGGGTACTTGGGCCTCCCACACAAGTGAGGCACCATTTTTACCGGGAGACCTGGGGGAACGCTGGGTGGTGGTAAATTTGTGTGAGCCCGGTTATGCCACTACTTTCCCACCCCAAAATGTGTGAAAAAAGTGATTTTTTGAGCAAAAACTGAGGTTTGCAGGGAATTCTGGGTAAGGAAACGTTGGGGGATCCACGCAAGCCATACCTCCCTGGAAGCCGCCGGGTGTCTAGTTTTCAGAAATGCGTGGGTTTGGTAGGTTTCCCTAGATGGCCGCCGAGCACCGGGCCAAAAACCAAAGTGACCCCCCTTGCAAAACCAGGTGGTTTTGCGGTAGGCCATTTTGATGTCGCCTCACTACGTTTTGGGCCCTTGCCTGCCGCGGGTACTTGGGCCTCCCACACAAGTGAGGCACCATTTTTACCGGGAGACCTGGGGGAACGCTGGGTGGTGGTAAATTTGTGTGAGCCCGGTGATGCCACTACTTTCCCACCCCAAAATGTGTGAAAAAAGTGATTTTTTGAGCAAAAACTGAGGTTTGCAGGGGATTCTGGGTAAGGAAACGTTGGGGGATCCACGCAAGCCATACCTCCCTGGAAGCCGCCGGGTGTCTAGTTTTCAGAAATGCGTGGGTTTGGTAGGTTTCCCTAGATGGCCGCCAAGCACCGGGCCAAAAACCAAAGTGACCCCCCTTGCAAAACCAGGTGGTTTTGCGGTAGGCCATTTTGATGTCGCCTCACTACGTTTTGGGCCCTTGCCTGCCGCGGGTACTTGGGCCTCCCACACAAGTGAGGCACCATTTTTACCGGGAGACCTGGGGGAATGCTGGGTGGTGGTAAATTTGTGTGAGCCCGGTGATGCCACTACTTTCCCACCCCAAAATGTGTGAAAAAAGTGATTTTTTGAGCAAAAACGGAGGTTTGCAGGGGATTCTGGGTAAGGAAACGTTGGGGGATCCACGCAAGCCATACCTCCCTGGAAGCCGCCGGGTGTCTAGTTTTCAGAAATGCGTGGGTTTGGTAGGTTTCCCTAGATGGCCGCCGAGCACCGGGCCAAAAACCAAAGTGACCCCCCTTGCAAAACCAGGTGGTTTTGCGATAGGCCATTTTGATGTCGCCTCACTACGTTTTGGGCCCTTGCCTGCCGCGGGTACTTGGGCCTCCCACACAAGTGAGGCACCATTTTTACCAGGAGACCCGGGGGAACGCTGGGTGGTGGTAAATTTGTGTGAGCCCGGTGATGCCACTACTTTCCCACCCCAAAATGTGTGAAAAAAGTGATTTTTTGAGCAAAAACTGAGGTTTGCAGGGGATTCTGGGTAAGGAAACGTTGGGGGATCCACGCAAGCCATACCTCCCTGGAAGCCGCCGGGTGTCTAGTTTTCAGAAATGCATGGGTTTGGTAGGTTTCCCTAGATGGCCGCCGAGCACCGGGCCAAAAACCAAAGTGACCCCCCTTGCAAAACCAGGTGGTTTTGCGGTAGGCCATTTTGATGTCGCCTCACTACGTTTTGGGCCCTTGCCTGCCGCGGGTACTTGGGCCTCCCACACAAGTGAGGCACCATTTTTACCGGGAGACCTGGGGGAACGCTGGGTGGTGGTAAATTTGTGTGAGCCCGGTGATGCCACTACTTTCCCACCCCAAAATGAGTGAAAAAAGTGATTTTTTGAGCAAAAACTGAGGTTTGCAGGGGATTCTGGGTAAGGAAACGTTGGGGGATCCACGCAAGCCATACCTCCCTGGAAGCCGCCGGGTGTCTAGTTTTCAGAAATGCGTGGGTTTGGTAGGTTTCCCTAGATGGCCGCCGAGCACCGGGCCAAAAACCAAAGTGACCCCCCTTGCAAAACCAGGTGGTTTTGCGATAGGCCATTTTGATGTCGCCTCACTACGTTTTGGGCCCTTGCCTGCCGCGGGTACTTGGGCCTCCCACACAAGTGAGGCACCATTTTTACCGGGAGACCTGGGGGAACGCTGGGTGGTGGTAAATTTGTGTGAGCCCGGTGATGCCACTACTTTCCCACCCCAAAATGTGTGAAAAAAGTGATTTTTTGAGCAAAAACTGAGGTTTGCAGGGGATTCTGGGTAAGGAAACGTTGGGGCATCCACGCAAGCCATACCTCCCTGGAAGCCGCCGGGTGTCTAGTTTTCAGAAATGCGTGGGTTTGGTAGGTTTCCCTAGGTGCCGGCAGGGCTAGGGTTCAAAATCTACAGCTAGTCACTTTGCCAAAAAAAGGGTCATTTTTCACTGCAAAACCACGTTGCGTTTTGCGCCGTTTCCTGTCGCGGGCACTAGGCCGACCCGCACAAGTGAGGTACCATTTTTCTCGTAGGACTTTGGGGAACGCGGGGTGGGTGGAAATTTGTGGATCCACACAGATTCCAGAACTTTCCATCACAGAAATGTGGGGAAAATGTGTTTTTTTTGTCAATTTTTTACGTTTGCAAGGGATTCTGGGTAACAGACCATGGTGGGAGGCAGTCAAGTCACCCCATCCTGGATTCCCCTGGGTGTCTAGTTTTCAAAAATGTATAGGTTTGCTAGGTTTCCCTAGGTGCCGGCAGGGCTAGGGTTCAAAATCTACAGCTAGTCACTTTGCCAAAAAAAGGGTCATTTTTCACTGCAAAACCCCGTTGCGTTTTGCGCCGTTTCCTGTCGTGGGCACTAGGCCGACCCGCACAAGTGAGGTACCATTTTTCTCGTAGGACTTTGGGGAACGCGGGGTGGGTGGAAATTTGTGGATCCACGCAGATTCCAGAACTTTCCATCACAGAAATATGGGGAAAATGTGTTTTTTTTGTCAATCTTTTACGTTTGCAAGGGATTCTGGGTAACAGACCATGGTGGGAGGCAGTCAAGTCACCCCATCCTGGATTCCCCTGGGTGTCTAGTTTTCAAAAATGTATAGGTTTGCTAGGTTTCCCTAGGTGCCGGCAGGGCTAGGGTTCAAAATCTACAGCTAGTCACTTTGCCAAAAAAAGGGTCATTTTTCACTGCAAAACCACGTTGCGTTTTGCGCCGTTTCCTGTCGCGGGCACTAGGCCGACCCGCACAAGTGAGGTACCATTTTTCTTGTAGGACTTTGGGGAACGCGGGGTGGGTGGAAATTTGTGGGTCCACGCAGATTCCAGAACTTTCCATCACAGAAATGTGGGGAAAATGTGTTTTTTTTTGTCAATTTTTTACGTTTGCAAGGGATTCTGGGTAACAGACCATGGTGGGAGGCAATCAAGTCACCCCATCCTGGATTCCCCTGGGTGTCTAGTTTTCAAAAATGTATAGGTTTGCTAGGTTTCCCTAGGTGCCGGCAGGGCTAGGGTTCAAAAACTACAGCTAGACTCTTCGCAAATAAAGTGTAAATTTTCAGTGTGAAAATGTGGTGCGTTCACCTTAGGTTTTGAGCCACTTCCTGTCGTGGGCACTATGCCTACCCACACAAGTGAGGTACCATTTTTATCGGGAGACTTAGGGTAGTTCAAATTTGTAAAGCAACTGTTATTACCTATTGATTTTTGATGCATTTCTCCCTTCCAAATGAAAGACATTGTGTAAAAAAAAAGTCATTTTGAAAAATGACCAATAATTGTCATGCAAATATGAGTATTCCCAATTTCGAAAATGTGCAAATATGCACTGTTTCTAAACTCTGTAATTTGTTCCCATTTCAGAAATACATAGGTGACTTTCATACCGATTTTTCCATGTATACATTTTCCCACAATAATTGCTATATACCCGGACCAAAAAAAAGAACATTACAAAATGCTGCTCAGTTTTCTACTCTGGGTTCGTTGGGCTCTTGGTGAACCTACAAGTCCTATATGTCCCCACAACCAGGAAAGTCTACCGGATGTAACGGTACATTGCTTTCAAAGAGATGTCATAATTCGAAGAAGTTACAGGTGAAAACGTTGACTCAAAAGGCTGCTTTTTTCAACAAATTTTTAATTTTTCCTATATTTACCTGTAAATTTCTATAAAGAAACCTTGATGGATCTACACAAATGACCCCTTGCTGAATTCAGAATTTTGTCTACTTTTCAAAAATGTATAGCTTTCCAGGATCCATTATTGTTTTTGTACCCATTTCTACCGTTAACTGGAAGGAGGTTGAAAGCACAAAAAATAGCAAAAATAGGGTATGTCCCAGAAAAATTCCAAAACTGTGTAAAAAATGTTGGTTTTCTAACAAAATTCTGTCATTCCCTAAAAGCTGGAGAAATGGTGATTTCAGCCCCACAAACCCTTTTTTGATACCATTTGCAGAGAAAAACCCAGAAGCTTTCATTTGCAGCCCGTTTTTCCCAATTTTCACACAAAAAAAAAATGTTGCTGTATTTTGACTGATTTCTGGGAACCCTTCAGGAGAATCCACAAACCCTGGATACCTTTAGAATCCCCAAGATGTTGGAAGAAAAGGACGCAAATTTGGCGTGGATACCTAATGTGGTCAAAAAGTTACAGAGGCCTAAGCGCGCACTACCCCAAATAGCCCAAAAAAGGCTTAGCACAGGAGGGGAAAAGGCCTAGCAGCGAAGGGGTTAAATAAACATCAGCTGAGAAACTGCTAACACAGGAAGCATGGAGCAGATGGGTAAATGACGTTTTCTCTCAGCATTATGTATGCCTTGAAACATTCCCAAATAATTTGTAGTTGCCTTGTTAGGGAACTTGTCTAACTCTGCGACATTGTAACGTTACCCAGTAGCCATTAACGCCATTGCATTAGCGCCGCATCATAGCACAGATAAATGTAAGTGAGGCCACCTGAGCAAAGTAGTTGAGGCGTGGAACGTATTTCAGATTAGGATCCTTTTAACTTGAAATGTTGCAAACTGGACAAAAACAAATCATCGTCTCCCGCTATGATTGAAATGTTGGTCGACGCAGTGCAATATGTGTGAGTTTCCCTGAGGCAAAATGATGCAAACAGGTCCAGAGGCTTTACGCACCTGTCCCTTTTCCTTATGGTACATCCTTTCGCGTAGCTGTAAACGTGTTCAAAAATATATGTGCTGATTTAGGCGCGAGCGTCTCCGCCTGCACTGGAGCTCTACTAATACATTCTTCCGCACGTGGCTGAGCCGGCTGGAGAGACGCCTTACGCACCGTGCAGGTGTTCAGTCTCATGGGCACCTTGATTCTGAAAGAAGTTCTTTATTTGCAAGGCATGTGTTTATAGCAGGCTCTCGCTGAGAATACAAAAATGTTTGCGCGCGTGGAGGAGGCGGAGGGAAATCCTAAGAGAGTTCAAATGACTCCAAATTCAAAAGGATGTGCTGTATCTCGTAAAACTATCTCTTCCAATGCACGTAATTGCCTCCACTGGTACTGACTTCTAACAGCGCAAATGCCATATCTTATATTTCTTTTATGTGTTTGTAAAATGTGCAGTGAGAGCGCGTGACTTATTGCATCTGAATTCCTTTCATGCGTATTTTATGAGAATATGCTTTGAATGGTTCTTGCATTAATTAGTACACAAGATGTGACTCGTCATATGCCTCAAAATGTTCAGTATTCATAACACGATGCGAGCAATTTCCATAAAAGGCATCCTTTATTCCCTTGCCTTTATAACAATTTCTGATGTTATCCTCTGGGTGTCCCTAAATGACATAGGCAGCCTTGACCTTCGCACTACAGTTATGCTTTTAAATGTTGTGCTGGCACTGCTTCATAATTCATAATTGTTGCACACACGTTCCACACATAAGCCTGTATAATAGATACAGATTTTAATTTTCAGTTGAATTTTATTAATTTAGACAATATACTGCTTCATCTTTTGGTTGGCTACTAACCTTGAAAAGTCAAGATGAGCAGCCTTATAAAAATATAATGATTTGCTTATTATTAAAATAGCACAAAACACATTGAAATATTATTGCTCGTTTAGGTGTTGATGTTCTGCAGGACCTCAGCAAAAAGAAAAAAGTGAAAATCATGACATTACAGTTCTGTAATAAAAATGTGCATACATCAGAGTGACTATAATCATGAGAGTTGGAAGAAACCATCCCACAGACATAACAGGCATTCCATTGGCCCTAATGCAGGCAAGGAAAAGGGGACCCCGCCCACTTGATGATTGGGATGCAGGGTCACCTCACAAACCTGTGCCCCGCTGCCACTCTACCAATACAGACTGACTCACAAACAGGACGGATACACTTACTGATGCATAATGCAGTTTCACACCGCATATTACACAACTTTGTTGCGGGTTTAGTGTAATAAATACAGCGTTGCCAACAGTACTGAAAAAGCGCAAATACTTAATTGGTTAGAGTAAACAGCGTGCCGGCTACTATAGCACCTAAAGCAAACGTTAACTTGAAAAAAAGCAATGCGGATGTTCACAACGAAGAAATAACGACTTTATTGAAGTCTTAATTGAAATTCAAATTCTAAATGACTGTTGTCTCATCTTATACCTAATAGTGTGCTACATCAAGTTGCATAATGTTGGTATAACTTTGCTTCTGGGTAGGAGATAACATCTGCAAAAAATGTAACTACAAACCAAAAGTATACACAACAACCACTGTTATGGGCATAACACCTAAAACCCCAGGTGCCACTTTATCAGCTACACCCCTTAATCGTACCCAAAGAGCTGTTCTGGGAAGGACAAACTGTGAACATACTTACTTTACTGATTCAGGGAAGCTCTTAACGTTTTGCATTGTGGGTACCATTTTTCTTCTCTCCATTCTGAAAGTTGTTTGATTTGGCAACTGAAAGAGAGGTGCCTTGTTATTGAGGTAGGCAAGTTTCCAGATGACTTTGGTCATTAATGGGCAAGGCGAATAGACAAAAGTAAGACATAATGTGAGTACATTTTAGGCAAATTAATTAATTTAAAAGAAAGAGCTCCAAGTTACATATATATGCATGTTTGCTTTTTTTTTTAGTTAAAAAGTTTATTGAGAAAACAAAGTGAAAATATAGAATAATGCAATAGGCAATAAATAATCATGAGAGAATAATTAAATATTAGATACTTGTTTAAGTGAAAATATCAAGTATATATGACTAGAATGGAATGCCTGAATAAACAAAGAAAGATAATCACATTCATAAAATACTGTAATCTTGTTTGGAAACATACAAAAAATGACATGAAAAGATGTAAATTAGTGTAATATTAGGTTAAGGAATGTCACGGCAGTTGGGCAACTTCTTGTTGCATGGGAGTTTTAGAGAAAGATTGTCTAGCACTAGCCTCAATATGTCTTGTGCCAAGTGAGCATAAATTTCAGCGCTTTGTAGCTAAACGCATAGGATGGACAAGAGCTGTATCTAATCTACGGTTATAACATGCAGCGTACCACCCAAACTGAAAAGATAGCTTGGTTAGATCCTTCCAGTTTTTGGTGATTTGTTGGAAGGCAACTGCTATCAACAAATCTACAATCTTGATATTAAAAATATAGTTATCCCAAACAGGTGATGAACTTCCTAAAAATAGGTGAAGAATAAAAAAAAGTATTCAAGAACCAAAAATCAAGTTAATCTGAGACCAGACGTTTTTCCAGAAAGTGTGCACAAGGGGGCATGTAAAGAGCAGGTGTTTCAAATCAGCAGAGGAGGATGAACAAGTCCAGCAGGTATCAGGGACAATAGGATGCCTCTTATGCAAAATGACAGGCTGTAATAAAAGTCTATTGTAAATAAAATAAAATAATGTCTGTGTGGTGTTTGCTGCTCTAAGTGATTTCATAATTTTAAACCATATTTTGTTCCAAAAGTAAGTTGGCAATTCCATCACAAAATCCCCCTCCCAAAATAATTCTACTTTGGTTTTCTCTCTATCAATGTGTAGATTACAAAGGTAAGTATAATAGCAGACTCTCTAGGACATGAGTGCAAACAAGTATGTAATCTATTGACCATGTGAGATGTGGGGTGGTTGGAAGATAAAACTTGATTATAGGCAGTCAATAGAGCTTGTTTTAGGAGAATGTATATAGGTTGGTAAGAAGGTGGAAAATCAAAAATTTGACTAACCTGTGAAAAATACATAATTTCATTCTGAATAAAAAGTTGGTGCATTCAAATTAAAGCTTTATGTCTCCATGACTTCCAATAAAAAGGTGTGCCATGGAGCAGTAAAAAAATATTATGCCATAGTGTGGAATTAAGAAAAGAGTTTAAATCTGTGGGAGGTAACTTTGAATTAGATTCCAGAGGCTCTCAGGAGTGCTTAAGAATAGAAGTGGAGACAGATTGTGGTTTGTGGGTGAAAGAAAGATATTCTTTAAAAGAGAAAGGAGAGGGATATGAACTTTCAAGTTCCAACCACAAAGGACAGTCCAATTGAGGATCAGAGAGCCATCTCAAGAATTGACGAAGTAGGAAAGATTTATTATATTTGGGGAAATTGGGAAAATTAACCCCATCTTCTGACTTTGGTTTTGTGAGTCTTAGTAATGACATACGAGGTTTTCTATTGTTCCATAAAAAGGATGAGAGTATGAAATTGATTTTCTTACATTTTTTTGAGGAGATAGATACTAGAATATTAGAAATTGTATACAATACTGTAGGAGAGAGCATCATTTTAATGGTATCAAGACCCCCACCATGACAAATATAGGGGATGCCATTTGGAGTTTAATGTGTATATTCTCTGTATGCAATTTTCCATGCATAAATAAAGTGTTGTTGGAATTAAAGGAGAAAAAAATAATCCCGGGAATTTTATATGCTTAGAATTCCAAGTAAAATTTGAGATAGTGAAATCTTCTTTAAATGTAAATTTAGTCAAATGTAATATTTTACAGTTATCTTTTTTAGTTTATAGCCAGAGACGGAAGCAAATAGCTACACATCATGTAAGAAGAGAGGAATAGAGGATTGTGGATTGGATATAAATAATAATATATCATCAGCGTAAGCTGGCAATTTAATTTGTTTATCTTTAACTTTTAAGCCCTGGATATCTTTGTTTTGACGGATTCTCGATAAGAAGGGTTCTAAAGCTAAGTTAAAAAGGAATGGAGACAATGGGCAGCCTTGACGCACACCTCTTCCCAAGTGAAGGCACAGCAATGGAAAAAGAAGTGGAGAACATACCTAAGAATCCAATTAGGAATGGGGGGGAGAAATCACGAGGAGTAGATGAGACGCCCAAGCATGACGGAGAGGAGGACGAATGAGGATCACGGCTCACAAAACAAGGGGAAAGACAAACAGGAACAAGCATGAATGGACCTGAAAGGGAAGAAAAAATAGTTAATCATCATAAACAATCAAGTTACAAGTAAAAGCAGATTTAGAAAAACCGCATTGCATTTACCAACAACATCGCCTTAAGGACAAGGATATATTTGTTCAACTAAAAAGAAAACTAAAGTGAATAATGTCCTGCAGCACTACACAGACTGTGATGTAGATGGTTTGGAGAAATCCATCGTCTCTATCTTGCATGAATTAATAAAACTTTTCAGTCTGATCGGTAAGTCGTTGTTCTGTTCTTATAGGTGACTTTAAATGGGCAAGGGTGGAAAATACTTGCAACCTAGCGTAAAGAAAATGAGAACATATGTGAAGGATACTACAGACTTCATATTGAAACTACAAAGTATCAAGATCAATAAAGAAGAGAAGATGATTTTGTGTACAGCTGATATAAAATCCTTTTACACGTCAAATCCTCATGTTCAAGGTATTGAAGCCATAGAACAAGCTCTAACAAACACAGAGTTAGAACCATCAATGCAAGTATTTCTGATGGAGTTGATGTATTTTACTCTATAGCAGAGTTATTTTAAATAGAAAGACGACTGGTATCTTCAATTAACGGGTACATCCATGGGCAATTGCGCTGCGCCTGTATATGCTAATATCTTTATGCAAAAATTTGAGGAAGACCACATACTATCCAAACCAGAATGGCAGGATAACATTAGGTTATTTTTGCGATATATTGACGATATTTTTATCCTATGGAAAGGAACACAAAATGATCTAAAGAAGGCACTGCTGACATTAAAACACCATAGATGACCAAATACAATTCACGTCGGAAATATCAGAAAGCAGGATTACTTTCTTAGACGTGGAAATCACTTTAACCAACAAAGGATTAAAAACGGATATATTTCGAAAGACGACAGATAAAAATAACATGCTACATTATAGCAGCTTTCACCAAGCTTCTTTAAAAGAGCATCTACCAACATCGCAGATGTTAAGAGTAAAAAGAATAACATCAGATCCGGAAAAATTGAGAAAAAGAATAGATGAAATGGCAAAAAGATTCCTGGATAGAGGATATCCGGAACCCATTGTAGAGCGGGCTAAACAGTGCTCCCTTTCAACTTCAAGAACGGATCTTTTGAAAAATACTACTAAACCAATAAACACCAGAATGGTGATAGTATCAAGATTTTCTGATCTAAGCAGCAGCTTTAAGAGAATAATCAACCACCATTGGCCAATGTTGGGGTTAGAACCAGATTTCAAATCTATGTTCGTACAGCCACCTATGTTCGCATACACCAGGAGTAAAAAATTTTGAGAAATCCTCAATCAGAAACTAATTACTCCACAAATAGCTAAATGAACTAGACCATGCATGAACTGTAATAATTGTAATAACATCATAAAAGGAACCAGTATACCACGCCCGATGAAGGGATACAACATCAAACTACGCACTTTTGCCACATGTGATACAACTAACGTCATAAACCTTTTGAAATGCCCATGTGGTAAAGTTTATGTGGGAAAGACTGAGCGAAAAATTAAGACGCGGATAAATGAACATAAATCTAACATAAGAACAAAGAACATGAAATCAGTGGTTGCTACGCATTTCATGGAACAACAGCACAATATATCACAACTAAAATTCCTAATATTGGAAACCGTCCAAAAGATGGAAGGAAGAGACAACAATAAACATCTTTTGTGACGAGAAAACTTCTGGATAATGAAGCTGCAATCATACAAGCCATATGAGCTCAATGATCGTATTGAATATGCATGTTATCTTTAATGTAGAAAGGACATTTCATGTGCTCCTGAGTTCTGTTTGCTGGTACCTTTATATGTTGATTGAACAATCTAAATACAGTCCCGCTTGATTTCATGAGATAATAGTATTGCGTTACTACACTTGAACACGTATATATGACCGCCATCGTATATAAATAGTCCATCATCTATGCCTAGTAGGTCAGGACATTACACACTAGAGTAGTCCGTTTTCAATAGTAATTACACCTTGCATGAACTCGTTCAGCTGCGAGCAGCGAGTAGAAATTAGAGCAGTCTGTTTTTTACATTTACCAAGCTTCACTGAAACCTTGGCAACCGCGAATGACGTGCAGACATCTGATTCGGTATAAGAACCAATCAGAAGTATGGGTTCTCCAAACACGGAAATGCGGAGGTCTAATACTACACGCGAACGCTACAAAGGAGACGCCGGTATCTGACAGCCTACAGAAAAACTAGTAAGCTGATTTTTCGGCGATCATATAATGAAATGAAATGAAATGAAATGAAAGGTACACTTGTAGAGCGCATGGCTACCCGGAGGCCTCCCAGCGCTAGGCTTGACTGGTTAACTGGTGGACGCGGATGATGGATTGATTTAGGGGAATAGAAATGTTTTGAGGTGTTTCCTGAAGGCCCAGTGACTGACCTCTTTCCGGAGGTGGAGCAGAAGAGCGTTCCCAAGTCTGCCTGCATTCAAAGAGCAGAGTCTGCCACCACTTCTGGCTCGTTTGATTCTGGGGTTCTCGATGAGGTGGAGGTCATCCGAGCAAAGCTTACTCCTTGCTTTGTATGGATGAACTATGGCTAAGATCACGGGAGGGCCTATCCCATGTAGGGATCTATGGACGATACAGAGGGATTTGAAGCCAATTCACTCTTTCACGGGGAGCCAGTGCAGGAAACGAAGGGTTGGTTTTGCGGAGAGAAATTTGTGTGTTCCTGTCAGCAGTCTGGCTGCATAGTTCTGGATGATCTGTAGTTTATTGATCACTGAGGTAGGGGTATATAAGCTTGGTATAACGTGTTTAGATTACTCCCAGAATTCTAATTGCTGTCACTTCCATTTTAGGACAGCGCAACATGTTGAACGCTTAGTATCATGAGTAAAACATTTAAGCTCATGGGATTTGGACACAAGTGAACACGCGGATACTCTTGACAAATCCCCATATCACCACAATAACGTAACACGCACCATATTACACTATAGGTCGACAGAAGAAATATTCACGGGTATACCACAGAGTGAGTAACTGTGAAATAGATTGTTTATGAATTTAGATTAAATTTAACAGTGTATATAAATATAATGTGACTATATCATGGCTGTTGATTGAAGTATATATAACTGGAATAACAGAATGCATAATATCTCACGAAAAGTATGTGTGCTATGATTTTTTGTAGTGATGCTCCCTGAAGAAGGGCGAGTAGCCCGAAATGCATAGGAGCTACAAAGATGTAATGATAAAAATTCAGGAAGCTTCATAAATGAATTGAAATGAAGAGAATTTCAAAGAAGTGAGAACGGAAGTAGAAATACAGAAATACATGAATAATCAATTTTCTGTTGTGAAACTTTCTTAAGTCCTGATATCAGGAATACCGGAGTGCCCATGGGGATGCGACCAACTTTGGAAGCACAATAAAGCAAGGGTGGAAAAGACCATAACGAGCTCAGAGAGATCTGAGATCTGATCTCAACTTGTGATATTCTTTTCATCTGTCAACTGTGTTTTTAGCGTAATCCTGAGAGAAATATAAATTATTGCCAGACCAAACGATTTGATTGGTTGACTTAACTGCTGAAAGAACTTTAAGTTAGTCAGTGTATTCTAAAAAGTCTAAAATAGCCCCTCTAGAACGCCTTGAGTTGGCAAAGGAAGCTTGCTGATGTCCTAGGCAATGAGCACGTTAAATATTAAGAGAGCCCCAGCCGGCATATATAGAATCCTTGGAATGAAAGTTTTGGAAAAAGTAAGAGTCATTTCCTTCCATGCCTCCAGGAGTCCTTAAATGCGCAAGTTATTTCGCCTATTTCTATTTTCAAGGTCTTCCACTTGTTTCTGAAGGGAGGCGACTTGAGATTGGAGACTGTTAATTTTGCCATCAGCGAGTCCATGTGAGGATACATTGTGTTTCACCACAGTTAGTCTTTCATCCATTTTTGACCAATTATCTGTGAGGAATTGCAGTTTGGCATTAGTTTCCTCCATAAAAGGACATAATGAGTGAATTTCTTCCAGTAGCATGTCTATAGTGACAGGAGAGGATGGTTTAGGAGGAGATGGTGGGTCTTTTTTTAGACACTTTATGGAAGCTTTTCCTGCAGCGGCAGGAGCCCTTAGATAAAGAAACCAAAGAGTCTTCCGTTTTGGAGAATTTCAAAAAGATTGTAGAGTTTTTAACAAATGATTTTGTGGAACAAACCAGAGAAGGACTCACCTTTTTCAAACTTTCCATAAAAGAGTGGTTGTAAATGTTTGAGATAACTCAGAAGGCAGTAGGACTGAGCCAGTACACAGGTTTCGAAATATATTGTAGGTAGAGGCGATGACTCTAGCAGGAATAAGTGCCAGACGGATGAGCAAGCCTCCTCATCTGAGGCAAAGTACATAACATATTTTGCAATCTTCGAACAAAGATGCTTCACAAAGCTGACAGAAAATGTAGCGATAAGGAAACCTAGCTCATTGAGTCATAGGAACAGCCTGAAGTCTAGTATCAAACAGCCATTTATAGCGTTGTTCCAAAGCAAAAGGAGCTCAATAAAAGAAGGCTGTATAAACTTTTCTCAGTTTTCAGCACCAAAAGATAAGAAAAAGAAAAAAAAAAGTATTCCAAAAAGGAGGCGGAGAAAAGAACTGTTGTTGCATGTTTATTCACGGGAAGCTTGCCTCAGGGAAACATCTTACCCAAAATGACGGCCGCGATTGCCGTGGAGCTGAGGTAGGAGCTCTAGTTAACAAAAGCGGAGTCCTGGGTCTGCAAATACAGCCGCAAAAGCTGCCTCCTTGGTCAGGCTAGCATCCAAGTTCAGAGGCACCCTTCCCTGTAGATGAAGAAACGATGGTGCCGTGCAGCCCAGCCGCGTCATCCCGCGGAGCCTCACTCGGGTGCCGCCATCTTCCTCAGCGGTCAAGCCATGCCCCTGTATGTTTGCTTTTGACTTGTATTCCCCAAACCTGTTACACTTGTAGTCCTATCTCACCAAGCAAGCTTAACCCTTGATCCAGTCCCCACCTCTTCCCCCTCCAGCCTCCAATATCTCATTGCATTATTTGTAGTAGCCTAAATATCGATCTGTAGCAACATTTATACCGCCAAATTTCGTGTCTCCAATATGTATGAATTTTGCCTCAATGATATTATAATGCAAACTGTGAAGGGCCATGGTCATCAATTCCTGAATAAGGAACAGACAGGTAAGACCAGACAAGACCTAAAAATATAGCAAATACTTAGCTAAAAAGCCAAGATGCATTGTACATGTTAGGGGTTAGTGCAGAGTAGTGTGCAGGGGGAGCAGCAATACAGCATTACAGTGGACAGAGCAAGGGTATTAAGCTGAAGATCACAGTGAGGGGCAGTGTGTAGAGTATGAAAAACATATCAGTAACCACCTACCATTAAACATATGCAAGTGACATTTACAGATCTTTGGACATGATATTCCATTCGGTTATAAAAACAAATATAATTTTCTCCATTCTTTTGAAAAGCAATTAGCTCAGGTGTCTTAATTGCTGAGAGGTGGTCCTGTGTCCCTAGTAAAGTTGAATTACCAGGTGACTCAGATGCTCCCACGTATTGTTTTACTCAGCACTGGAGTAACAAGAGGCAAGTGTGAAAAGTCTGAAGTTGACATCATCATAAGAAGCCTAACAACAGCTTGGACTCTCAGCAAATGACGGGTCACTGTTTAAAATGAACTCCAAAAGGTAGGGACCCCTGACTTCATTGACTTTAGCAGATGCTGTACTGTAATCAAGATTCTTTGCTATAAAGACAAAGGGCCCGTTTACGACTTTGACGGTGCCAGAGCGGGCCACCATGCCGCCGCCCTGCTCCCACACCGCCAAAGCTCACCGCAGGCCACCTGCCAGATTACAAGTATTTTTGTAGTCAGTGAGCATTCTATTGGCTTTCCCATGGCGGTGCCTTTCAAAAAGGTAACGCAATGGGAACTTAACAGGCTGTTCCTGCATGGCATGGACTATTAAGTCCATGCCGTGCAGGAAGAGGGAGGGGTGCATGCACACGGGGGCACACCATATACCCCCCTGCATGTATCCCCAGGCCCAGAGTCAAAAGGGGGCCCTGTAGGTCCCCCTTTGTTTCCTCCCTGCCTCACTTTTCAAGGCAGGCTCACTGCCATGAAAAGTGAGGTGAGGAGGAAACTTGTAATGTGCTTGGCGGTACCACTGCGGCACGCCAATCAAATTGCAACCGCAGGACCACCGCGCCACTCCCCGGCAGTTGCAACAGTCCCCTCATGATCCTACAGCCGTACTCGTAATGCGGCGGTAGGACCATTGGTGCAGTTGTCCACGACCACCACTGCACCTCCACCACGAGATTTGCAGTCCCATGGATTGCTGGATTCGTAATCAGGATCATAATCTGGACAGTACATTATAGAATTCTGGTACCAGAAATAAGCAATTTACTTTCACTAAACAAAGTGAAGTTTTATTTGTAATTGCAAAACTTTAAAAATTACTCTGTTTTCATTTGATGTAAACTAGCTAGGTTTTATGCAGCCAGTCATAGCTGTCTGGAAGACCTTATGTCCCAATTCTTCAAAAAAGCTCAATACAAAATAGAGAGAGTGTACTTTGAGTCAGCCCTGTTCAACCACAAAGGGGCTGTTTGTTTTATAGTTTGATATTGCTTGGATGGGACGTTTATCAAAGCTGTGACAGTTCATGGATGGTTACATTGTCCCATTTGTTTTCCCCATTAGGTTTTGTTGATGGAGCATCAAATAACACATTTGTTATACAGCAGATGAGACATGAGTAGTAGATCATAATTGAGTCAGTGTTTGGTCTTTCATATATTTACTTCGCTGGTCGAGCATTTTAATTGCTTGCTTGTGGCTTTTTTGTTTAGTAAGACCATGTTGTTTGGATGCCTTAGCCAGTTATAAAAACACTGAGATATTCACCAATAACCCCTGTATGTCCATTTGTATTACTTAGCAGCCATGATGATATGTAGTTGGATTTACTGCTTCCTCTGTTCACAACTAGGCTTTCCTAAAGATGTGACCAGAATACTGTCCCTTCACCAAAAGGATCTACTTCACAATGTTTTGCTGTGTATGTCTTTTATGTTCCCACTTACAATGCAAACTTCAACTTCTGACTCCTTTTCCATAACACTTTTTCTTGAGGTTAAAAATATTGCTTCATTATGGGACTTTAATCTGTGGTAAAAAAAAACAAAAAACCTCTGCTGTTGAATTTGGCCATGATTTTTTATTTTGTGGTTGCAGACAGTGCTGTATATGGCATAGCAGTCACTTCAGAGCACTACAGTGTTAGGCAAAACCTCTCTGTTTGAACAGAGAAAGGAAGGTTAGAGTCCAATTGAGTATAGGTAGGCACCCATGGGTAACATTCTTTAACCGCAGCCCTACTATGCATAAAGACCATTCAAAGGTATGTTTACATTGCTGGGTTTTAATGTGCTTCCTGAACCTCGGTTTGTTGTTTTACTTCCCTCAGAAACACATAGTAATGTGGCATTTGGGGGTAGATTTGCTAAGAACTCATGCAACACAGAGAAGCAACCAAAGTGCTGTGTTGTGTAAGAGAGAGAGAGAAAGGCAGCACCATAACTTCTGGCATATGGCACTGACCAGCTCTCTCCCTAGTGCTAGAGCACGATCAGGCTGCCTAGCACCTTGCACACATCTTTGCAGTCTGAAGGTGTCTGCATCATGCCTACCATAGATGTATAATGCGAGGCACTGTTGTAGTGGAAAATACCATGCCTAGACAAAAGTTAACACTTTTCCCACTTTGGATGTGTGCTATAAAGTGCAGCACACATGCATGGTAAGAAACATTTGGAGAAATGCAACATTTCACTATTTAATGCATGCATTAGAGAGGCATTATTCATTGATGCACAACCTTGTCTACTAATATTAGTAGACAGGGCTTCAGCGGAGGAACAATAGGCCCGTGGTGTGGGGGGCACCAGCTCCAGGGACTCCCCACCGGCATTGTGCATGGGTGGCAAGCCCCTGGCCTCAGATCTCCAGACTGGACTCAGAGCATTGGGAGCCCCCTCCATGTACTCTGCAGAGGTTCCCCTTAAGTTTCAGCATGTCACCGTAGGGCTATGCAGCAAAAAACATGGAAACCCCAAGGAACACTTCCTTGACACAAATGAATGCAAAGAAGGTCTTGGTATTGCTTTGTGTTACTTTTGGATTACTTTCTGGCACAAGATTTGCATTAGAAAGTAAATTCTAAATTAACATTTTGGGCTGGTTTGTGTCACTTTTTGGGTGCAAACCTGGTGCAAAACGTTAGTAAATCTACCTCTTGAACTCAATCAGCTTCTCTCAGTGTCTGCAACAGAGGACTATTGTTTTCTGTCATTCAGTCTTACTAATCAAATCCCATCTGAGCTGTACATATTTATAGTATATACCCTACATGTATATATTTGCATACAGACTTTGTTTGTATTTGTACATACGTACAAGGATGGCTATTATCAGTTACTGTTAGAAATGGGGGTCTCTAGTTGGCAAGAGTTTTCACCTTTGTCCAAGTAGGGACCCTTCCTTCTAGTCAGGATAAGGGAGTTACACTCCTAAAATAACCCCTGCTCACCCCCTTGGTAGCTTGGCATGAACAGTCAGGCTTATCTTAGAGGCAGTGTGTAAAGCATTTGCACATAGCCAACAGTAATACAGTGAAGACACTACAAAAGGACACCACACAAGTTTAGAACAATATCCATTATTTTTATATATCCAAAACAAGGCCAATAACGATACAAATCCACCATACAGTTCTCAGAAATCTTCAGTAATCAAAATAAACTTGAAATACAGTTTCTTAAAGTCGATAGCTCTGTCTGGGGCTATCACGACGTCGTGAACAACAAATTCAAACAGTTCTGGCTGACCGCTGCGTTGCAAGCCAGCTACGGTGTGGGGTAAGACCTGAAAAACAGTGCGTTTATAAATGTAGGGAATCGGCGACCTCTCGATGAGCCCCAAAGGGCAGGCATCCGCAGGTGTCGGTTCCGGAGGTCGGTGCAGGAGTCGTTGGGCCCTTGAAATCACACGTGTTGCAAATCATACTCCTCGTGGTTGAAAGCGTCGGGGCTGCGGTGCGAAATGCAGCGGTGCCCTCAGGTCGTGGTGCAGGCAACGGCTCGGTGACGGTCATCCAGTGGCGTCAGTGAGACCAGGGCCACTGTGTGAAGTGATACAGTACTCATCTCGGTGCTGGCAGGTCACGGTGCAAGCTGCGACGTCGTCGTTGCTGAAGTGCTGTCATCGGCTGGCGAACTGGAGTCGATGGCGCCAGCATCAGTAGGCCAAGGCTGCGGTGTGGTATGAGGATAGTGCGTCATGTAACTTACGAGCGGTGCCCTTGAACCACAGTGCAAGCAGCGGCGTTGATGTCGTTATGGAGTGGTGTCATCGGGGATACCAAGGCGGCACCGTGAAGCGAGGTGGTGTGAAGTGCGGTGCCCACAGGTCGTGGTGCAAGCAGTGGCTCGGTGGAGTCATCAAGTGGCATCGTCGGTGAGACCAGGGTTGCGGTGCAGCATGCGGTGGTACCCTCTGCAGTGCCTTCTGAACACAGAGTTGGCAGCGGCATCATAGGCGGCGTTAAGTTGCTTTTTCTTCTGTTCAGCACAAAACACACAGTCCCCAGTGCTGATGACAGAAGAACTTGAGGTCTTTGCTGTTCTTGAGACTTTTTGAACAGGGGCAAGCTCTACCTCAAGCCTTTGGAGAAACACAATAAAGAAGTTGCAGAAAGTTCAGTCCAGCCCTTTCACTGCCCAAGACAGAAGCAGCCACTGCAGGCCAGCACAGCAAAGCACTAAGCAAAGTGGTAACTCCTCCTCACAGCTTCTCCAGCTCTTCTTATTGACAGTCTTCTTGGTCCAAAAGAGTTCTATCGATCTGGGGTTTGGGCCCTATTATTCATACTCCAAATGCCTTTGTCCTCTCTGGCAGAGAGTGTCTCTGCTTAGTCCAAACCAGTTTGGTCCTCTCTGGCCCAGCTTCCCAGCAGGAGGCGGAAACAGCATTATCCAAGGCAATAGAGCCTATTCAGGTGCAATAGAAATCTCACACCACTCTAAATGCAGACCGGGCCTATTCAGGTGCTAGAGAAAACTCCTCCCACTACTCTGAATGATGCAGCCCAGGTCTATTCAACCCAGCCCTGGCTCATCCAGACTCTCTGGATCCACTGCACGTCCTCCAGCCTCTGTCACTTCAAAGCCAGACAGCCACTGCACATCCTAGCAGAGGCACACTGGATGGCTAAGCAAGAAAATATCTACTTTCTAAAAGTGATATTTTCAAACTCAGAATGTAAAAATCACCCTAAAAGAAGCATTTGAAAATTCTGAGTTCAGGCACACTAAACTTTATCTTCCAATCTAGTCCCAATGGAAAGTTATATTAATATGATGTTATAAATAAACCCCCATTCTATTCTATAAGACAGATATCCTTTCAGTAGTGAAAACCCAAATGCATTGTAATTCACCACCAGGATATGTCACACACATCAGGACATGTCCTTCCTTTCACATACACTGCACCCTGCCTACAGGGGTACCTTGGGCGTACCTTATGGGTGACTCACATGTACGAAAAGGGAAGGGGTTGGCCTGGCAAGGTGGTCCACTTGCCAAGTCGACATGGCAGTAACAGACTGCACACAGGCTCCGCAATGGCAGGCCTAAGTTACCTTTTCAGGGCTACTCATGTGGGTGACACAATCAGTGCTGCAGGCCCACTAGTAGCATTTGATTTACGGGCACCTGGCACACTCAGTGCACTTTACTAGGGGCTTACCAGTAAATCAAATATGGCAATCATGGAAACACCAATCCATAATACAAATTTCACAGAGAGCGTATACACATTAGCACTGAATAGCAGTGGTAAAGAGTCCTAAATTCAACAACAGCAGGTCAGGAAAAAATAGGAGGAAGAAGCAAAAGGTTTGGAGATAACCCTGCAAAAAGGGCCATTTCCAACAACTACTATCATCAATTAAATCAGGATAGTTTCCATTTAGTCATTAAGAGCCATTGGAAAACAGGATGTGGAAGATTCCATCAGAGTAGCAGGTAATTTGATCAGATATTTGATTGATATTGAGGAAGCATATCCCTGAATTCCACTGCACATTAACTGATACACCCTGTTTTTAGCAGACTTACTGGATAGTTTAGACTTTAGAGCATTTCCTCAGATCCACAAGGGCCTATAAGCCTGCATCATCCTGGCAAAGGATGTATCACCTCTTTAGAGATCCCTGTCTGCCCGATGAGGACCGCTGTGTTGTGAAGTAAGCCACCACCATGGTGTCTCCCTTCTCATCACTGACGGTTTGCCAAGCGGATGCCATGCTTAAAGCCTCTACCATTTTGTTAATATAAACTCCAAAAGTGGAACTGTGTCCTTTCTCCAAACAAAAGTAAATGGCTCTACTTTAAAGGGAGTTTGTAACCTGTGCTTGGTGGCCATTCTTAATTTCCTCTGACTTTGCCTGCTGGGGATGACACTGGCAGAGAAAATGCCCTCATTAGGGTGGGTGACACCTACTGTAACCCAGGGATCCTTTGGAAGATGGACAGCTCCGTCAGGGGTTACCATTGGCAGACATGACGGATACTCTTCAATTTTTGTTCCAGTGTTTCCCCTACCTCTAAATGGAGTTGGGGAACGGCACGGAGTACCACCAGTTTAAGACAGTCCTCCGGCTTGGCCAAACCCTGAATGAGGTCCTTAGTCTACTCTCCAAGAAACTGTTGTCAGACGTAGTTGAGTGAATTGTTGCCTACAAAAAGTACACATCTTGTACATAGCCCAGAACGAGAGTTCAATCGAAAGGCAACATATCAACCAGATAAAACAGGAACCAGAGCAGAAGTTGTCAGCGTGAAATCCAGCTTCCTAATAACAAGCATTGGCATAGCCAATAGGTCTCGCCTTTGGGACCTTATAAGTGATTAGCCATGCAACAGTTGATGTTGTTGCACCAAGAATATTGTGCTGGATAACTAAACACTTATAAGGTCCCAAAGGCGAGACCTATTGGCTATGCCAATGCTTGTTTAACTTTGATCTTCACATTCCTCTTCTCTGTAATATCCTCATTTGCAGTTTCCTATGAATAACCAGTAGAAAACCCGCTTTGCAATTGCAATGCGCACTATTTTTTTTGTTGCACATGCTGAGGATGGTTTGTTCTTTATTTTATTCTTTTTTTCACAGACATGAGCAAAATAAAATCACAAACAAATGAAGTTAAAGAGTTTATTGTCATTGACTATATTAATGTAACTGTTTTATCAAATATAATTTTATTAATAGTTGTATGTCTTTCATACAACACTGTTAAGAGCGGGGTATATCAATGTTTGTGGGTATTAAACTGCCTAATAGACTGTTTATGATGATGAAATTAGAATGAGCAGAGGAACTAAAGATCATCATTACATCACTACATGTGTCAGTGTCTGCACTGGTGCTTCAGTATGTGCAAGAGATGTGTGGAAACCTTCTATAAATAGGAATTAACAGCAATGTTTCATTTCTGTTTACATATGTATACAGACTGTCCTCCTTTGTTTCAGCTCTTGCTTATCTCTGTGTCCTTGCAGGCGCTTTCTGGTTTTCCAGCAGAAATATATGGCTGCATTTGTCTGACAGCCGTGACAGGCAGTGCTTAATTTGAGCCGTAGTTTCCAGTGCTCGGCACCTACGCTTAATTGTCATCACCACACTTATGACCCTCTGCCACATGGTGGCGCTGCTCATCTAAGTTAGAGATGAGCAGAACAACGACTGTTTATGAATACAATATATATTAAAAATACTAATACCTGCCTCCCCAGCCATTCCTTTAGCTTTGGGGACCTGGAATAATCTGAACTGTCACACTTGCAGGCAAGAAAGATGGTTAGAAGTTGTTTTGGCACCGTCATTGGCAGCAATGACAGGGCAATGGGTGGTGAAAGCCGCAGTATTATTTGACAAATTAAGCACTGGACAGGCCACAGCTCCAGTGTGACTGAAACGTCTGCAAACTCAGCATGTGAGGACACTTTTTTTGCTGATATCCGCACTGATCTTCCGGGGCCTTTCTATACTCACATTGTTAGGTGTTGGAATACCTCAGTTGGATAATGCGCCTGCTGCAGCACCTCCACTCCAGTCGGTAGGCCGCGGGTTACATTAAATGAGTGCATCTGGTATTAGCATTGAATATGAAAGGACAGTCATTTTTAAGTCTCGCCTAGGCAGTGCTTGCACTGTCTCGTTGAGACATGCAGTATATACTATAGCAGGGAAGCTTTGTTTAAGCTCCGCCCACTTTCTGTCCATTGGCTCACATCCTAAATGCTGTATTCTGATTGGTTTTTGGCTTGTTTGTCCCGCCCCATGAGTCATTTGTGTCCTTCCATGGCTATCAGCCCCTTTACTGCAGACTACTTTCTTCTCGTCTTTCCCCCTGTAGTCATGACTTCTTGGCATTCCCCACCCCCCCCTCTAGGCACTACCCGTTGTGCTCCTGCCACTACGGGACTTGTTACATCTTGCCGACTGTTTATTTTGGGTCTTGTATTTACATATTTTGATCGGCTCTGCAGAGCACACGGTTCCGTCATCCAATGGCTTTGAGCCAAGGCGTGGCTAGGTAGACGATCCCCTAAGTTCCGTGTGCGTATGACAGTCTTTTCACAAATATGCAAAATAAAAAGCTACCTCTTCCAATGATAGCGCAGGAGGGCAGGAAGTATTCACCGTAGCTGCGTATATTCTGTAATCAACTGATGTCCTTATGTGGGATGGAACGTGTTTTGGACGTTTTGCAGAAGCATTGGTCTCGTTATTTGCGTGGGGCCAGACCTTGAACATTAAGAGCAGCTCTAAAAAAACACAGGTAATGTGGCTGCCCGGCCCCCTTAGTGCCACTTAGGCACACCAGCACTCCTCTAGTGGGGACCCGGGGAGCCGGGCGTGCGGGCCACAATATTTCCAGGGCACAGAGGGTTGGGGAAGGTACTTATACCTTCTCCGGCCTTTCTGGCACCCTCTTTGGTTGGAAATGCCGTCTCTCTGGAAGAACACCAATGGAACACCTATTTGCCTCCCACTGTGCTTGGACCGGAAGCACCATATTCACAAACACGTATTGTGCGACCTTACTGTATGTCGGTCAGACGCTGCTCTGGGTTTGAGCTGAGTAATTTACACCGTTAACACGCGCGTTACATGTCCTTTTATGCGAACACCCGTACTCGGACGGAAACTGACGTTCTCTCCTATTTAAAGTGAGTGAAGCAGACAGGATCTCACTAAATGACTCCGACAAATAAGGTCAAAATGCAGGGGGAATTTAGAGTAGAGTGTACTGTCAAGCCCGATTGATTTGAAGTTGCATTTACATAGCTTTCATTCCTTGACGAGGCGTCGAAGCGCTTCACGTGAAGAGTATGTTTGGTTTACGTTAGCTTCATTTGTCGTTAAAGTGCCACACAGCTGCGCAGGAGGCGACGCTGCTTAAAGAAATGACAGTAGTTTGAGGTCTCGTCTGTAACTTGGCTGGTGTAGCGATGTACGAACAGCCTCTGCGGCTTCTTTACAACAGAAAAGCAAGGCTGGAATTAAGGGGGTGATGTGGTCCCCGTTTTGTACGCGTTTCAAAACGTTCAGAGCTGCACCGTGCAAGGAGACTTGCTGATAAAAACGTACAGCTGGGCTCAAAACATAGGCCTTCTCGAAAGGGATATCAGCCCTCCTTTTGTTTGAGAATAACACTGGAAGGGAGCTATCAGAAGCCTAACAGCTAGACACCAATGCTGGTAACTACGTGTGTGTATTCGCAGGTCTGTTTGAATCAGTGTTTAGTGTTGACCCCTGCAGAGTTTCAAGCTATTCGACGCTTTTACTGTTAGACAAGGCAATCCAGCTTCTTTTCACAGGTGAGCTTATAACTACACTTGTCAATGGTAGCCTGTAAAAAAAAAAGACATAATAATGAATAGGAGTGTGTCCACCACAGTGCGTTTCTCGAGCACGTATATCGACATATTAAAAGTATTTATGTACAGTGGCCGGTTAGCTCAGTTGGTTAGAGGTGGTGCTAATAGGGGGTGCTAATAACGCAAAGGCCGCGGGTTCGATCCCCGTACTGGCCCCGTAACTATTTTTGGGCCACCTAATACATGTTATTTAACCACAATGTTGAAGCTTTGAGCTGCGAGTAACGGGGTACAAGAAGGCAAAAACCTGCAGTACGTGCTTAAAACTGAGCATGGCGGGGTGAATAGAGACAAAGCACACGAGTTCCTCGAACAATTAGGGTGCTTAATGCTGGGATAGAGAGAGAAGGAACATCCGCAGAGAGGGTAATTGAGAAACAACTGCTTCCACCAGTACGAACCCTCTCAGGTTGTGACACAAAGCATTTTCGTACTGCATGAAATAATACAACGGGAGTAAATTGAAGTATCGAAATAATCTGATAGCTACAAGACGGAGAGCAAGATGTATTGTATCGTTCTATTTGATTTGGATTCATATAGCCCTTGATAAAGCGTTGAAGCGCTTTATTGAAGAGAAAGCGAAGTTCAGAAGTGAGCAGACCCAGAGGGTGGAGAGGGCGCCAATATTCTGATGTGTAAACATGAAATGTGTGATGAAAATGGGAGAGGGCGGGAAGGGGGGCGATTGTTTCACAGGCTTTCGATTCGACGTGCAGGCAGGGCTAGAGGAAGAAACTACAGTATGAAGTTCAGTATGAAACCATGTCAGCCACAGACTCGGGAGCCATGAGTAGCGCACACATTCTAGCAGCCCGGCGTGGTGAGGAAGCCCTGGTCCCTCCTCGTCTACACTTCCGTTCGCCACTCGAGTTTACTCCGGTCTCTGTCCACTACTGAATCATCACTGTACACCCTCCTCTACTGCAGTTTCTGTCCTGTTCAGTGCATCCGTTCTGCAGGGCCTCACCTTCAACGCTTTCCACCTGGCTGCCTTCTTTTGTTTCTGCCCTGATTTGCTGCGTTTTCTACCAAGATTCCCCTCCAAGAAACCTCTTTTTGTCTGTGTCGTAAGACCCTTGTTTCCCACTGCTGCCATCTTTTTTTTCCAAGTCTTGTATTTTCGGTGATATGACCACCGAAGGCCCTGCTTTTATATTAAAAACAGAGCTTTGGACTATACCATTCCCCGCTGAGAGGCAATATTTCTCTACATGTGTTCCCATACCTGGCGTGTCACGCAGTTTGGTGCTTAGTTTTCCTCCACGTTAAAGAACAGTAGATGTTTCAGCACCCAGGCTAATGTGCTGTATGACTAAATATATATAAGATCCCAAAGGCGAGACCGATGCATTACAAATGCTTGTTATATGTGGCCTCCTCTTTATAATGGCTGTGGCCCAATCACCAATAGTTCCGGGTTCAGCTTATGGAGTCTGCTTACTTCCGCCTAGCCATTCAGACTCTGCTTAAAGTAATTTGCTTAGTATACACAAGTGTACACACTATCCACTCACCACTACACAGTTGAGGTTTGTATTACAATCACCGCTTCTCCATCACTAAATCTCAGAATTTTGGCAATCACCCGATTCTATCTTTGTTTAATTGCGTAAACAGGAGTACACACACAAGTCGGATTACACCAACCCACTCAGAGACTTAGTCGCGATTTTAAATACACCGCCTGTAAAATTAAACTGTGTTCCCCGTGGTAAAGCATGTTTGTTTACTACACAGAAAATATAGCAGCGACCAAGTACAATGGTACCTGGTACTGAGATTGAACATTTTGCATTGACTTTTGCGCACAAATAGCAAAAAAAGACATTCTACAGCAACTGGC
Organism: Triturus cristatus; assembly: GCF_964204655.1. Classification (NCBI taxonomy): domain Eukaryota; kingdom Metazoa; phylum Chordata; class Amphibia; order Caudata; family Salamandridae; genus Triturus; species Triturus cristatus. The sequence goes on from NC_140579.1 coordinate 415,343,336, forward strand.
CACTGCAAAAACTGCATTTTTCACCATCTGGTAGGTGTTAATGTCAGTCTAATTTTTGGTGGAAAAGGCATCGGCACCAGTGAAATCAGTGCTATAAAGGATACTAATGCAAAATTGCAGTAGTGTGGTTATAGAAATAGTCCTGAGTTGGCTGACAGCGAAACTCCACTTACACAACCGAACAAAGGGGCTGATTACGATGGCAGAAGGACCGCCACCGCTAGCCATGCGTTGGCGGTACTTCCACAATCGGACCGTGATTTTCCCCCCGCCAAAGTGGGATGGCGGGGGGAATCCGACCGTAGCTGTAGCAAAGACTGTCCTCCACGGAACTGCCACAGGCAATCGATCCGATTGCCTGGTGGATGGTCCACATTGTGTAAAATGGTGGTGGTGCCTAGCAGGCACTGTCCGCCAAATTACAATGCAGGCTTCAGCCAGCCTTTCCGTCTTGGGTAAATCGCCATTGAAAGGCAGGCGGAGATTGGATTTGGGGGCCCGCAACAGCCCCCCTAGTGTTGGTGCACTGGGGTACCCATGGTACCCCTCCTACATTTCACTGCACCAAGTGGCAGGCACCATGTGGTGCCTGCCACGCAGTGCAGTGAAATGCACAACATGCACTTTTAACATCGCGGCGGGTGCTGCTGTCAGAAGCACCCGCCGCAATGTTAAAATGCAAGATGCAACCGCCATGGTGGCGGTCGCATCCCAATTTGGTGTGCAGAACCGCCGCATGTATTGCGGGCGGTCCCAGTCACCACCACGATGGCGGACGGACTCCAGTCCATCCGCCATCATAATCGGCCCCAAAGAGTGGCATTTATTTCAACTTTTTTTTTATGGTGGGGGGGTTTATATAGTAGAAACTTGACCCGAAGGTATCAGGGCGCTTTACGTGATCAACAGTTGCATTACAGACGGAAACATTCATTTTGTTAGGTACGGGGAGATTAAGTGATTTGAATACAAATTCTACGGACCACAGAGGAACTATCCAATAAGGATTTTACATGGCCCCTGACTTTCGGCAAAGGATCTAATTAGGAGACAAGGGAACCCTACTCATAAGGAGCCTGGGTGTTATTCGTTGCAAGGAAACAGTGGCTCGTGTGGATTAATACTTAATAATATAATATACAACACATAATAGTAATCAAAAAGAAAAAAGGGGTTAAATGTGGCGTCAGAAAGAAAAGTTTGGCCATACACATTAGAACTTTAGTGGAAATTTTTTTTTGTTCTTTATATTCACAATGAACGAATTTATGAGAAGTGAACACAGACTCACATTACATATTATACAAAATAACAATATTTGTACATATTTCAAAAAAGAGTCCCAGTGAAAAATGAAATATTAACCTAAACAAAAGAAAGTGACATAAAGTGCAACATAAAACAGGTTTCAATTATTCATTACAAAGGCAATCATAAAAAATTAACAAATACAATTATCAACACTTAATCCTCATAAGTGTCAGAGAATGATTTGCCTTTCTCGTCGACGAGAAAGGCAAATCATTCTCTGACACTTATGAGGATTAAGTGTTGATAATTGTATTTGTTAATTTTTTATGATTGCCTTTGTAATTTGTTATTTTGTATAATATGTAATGTGAGTCTGTGTTCACTTCTCATAAATTCGTTCATTGTGAATATAAAGAACAAAACATTTTTTCCACTAAAGCTCTAATGTGTATGGCCAAACTTTTCTTTCTGACGCCACATTTAACCCCTTTTTTCTTTTTGATTACTATTATGTATTGTATATTATATTATTAAGTATTAATCCACACGAGCCACTGTTTCGGCAAAGGATAGCACATTATGTCAGCAGGCAGTAAAATGTGTTGCAAGCACTGGAAAAACCAACAGGTCTTGACCATGCAATATCTATTGGCTTTGTCACTTTTTTTAGATAGGCTCTAATGCAGCTACTGATGCTCAGCATGGCTGAAACAAAAAAAAAATCCTAGCTCTTTTCTTTTTACTTTCATCCATGCTGCACAGGAGTCACGCTGCTGTACAAGATTTTAAAAAATGAGCAACCCAAAGATCTCTACTATTTAGATTTGTCATTTTTTTTAGACATATTGTTCAGCAAAATTACTTCTATGCAATATGATGTAGTCAGCGGTGGCCATGTCATAGCGCTTTTTTAGGTTTCACCAGCACAGCACTTGCACTGTGCTTGTGAAATCTCTTGGATTTAATATATCTTAAAAGGGGGCTTTTATCAGTTCCCAGCGCCGAATTACTGTATTCATTCGCTTTTGTGTGGAACCTTCTTTTATAAACTTACCTGGCTCCACGCATTTACGATACTTCTTCAAAAGCTGTTCACACTGTCGGATTAATTTTCTCATCTTAATCTATTTGGTTATTATGATCCAATTCTAAATGTTGTAATAAACATTGTGTGTTACAAATAAAGTTATTTATACAAGAGCTATGTTATATTTTACTACTTAACAGGCAGTCACAATTGCAGTTACCTTGCAGTTGAAAAGGGCTTGATTTAAATGGTGCAGCAGGTGCAGTAGCACTGGGGCCAACACCAAATATAGCTATATTTAACGACTAAATAAGTAGTAACAAGTGCAGTTCTCTTGCAAGCACTAGGGTCAAGATTTCAATGGTGCAGCAGGTGCAGTGACATCGGGGCCCAAAGCTCTAGCAACCCCTCTCAACACCAAATATTGCAATATGTTATTACTAAACAGGCAGTCATAAGTGCAGTTAACTTACAGGCAGGAGGGACATGATTTGAATGGTGCAGCAGGTGCAGTAGCACCGGGGCCAAAAGTTGTTAGAACTTATCCAAACACATAATATTGCTATTTTTGACTACTAAGAAGGCAGTCACAATTGCAGTTACCTTGCAGTTAAAAGGGACTTGATTTGAATGCTGCAGCAGATGCAGTGCCACCGGGGCAAAACGTTTTCATAACTCTCCTAAACACCAAATATTGCTATGTTTTACTACTTAACAGGCAGTCACAAGTACAGTTACCTTACAGGCACTAGGATCATGATTTCAATGGTGCAGCAGGTGCGGTGGCACTGCACCCAAAAATTGTCAGAACTCCTCTAAATACCTAATATTGCTATATTTTACTATTAAACAGGCAATCACAATTGCAGATACCTTGCAGTTGAAAGGGCTTGATTTAAATGGTGCAGGAGGTGCAGTGGCACTGGGGCCAATACCAAATATTGCTATATTTAACTACTAAATAAGCAGTCACATGTGCAGTTATCTTGCAGGCACTAGGGGCATGATTTGAATGATGCAGCAGGTGCAGTGGCACCGGGCCCAAACGTTGTCAAAACTCCACAAAACACATAATATTGCTATTACATCAATTAGTTTTATTATTTGTCTTTTTCATTTCATTTTTCAAAATGTTGCTATCACTTACCCCAACTATACCACTAATAACGGCACAATATTTTGCCTTTTTGTGCATAAACTAGTCTTAACACTTCAACAGACTTTCTGTAACTAATTATGCACAACTACTCAGCAAGCTACAACTTACAACAAAAACAGCTTATTATTAATCACATGCTCCTCATAACGGCTTAAAAATCATTGACAAAGCCAATTGATCTCACATAGGCGAGACCTATTGGCAGCACCTCACAGAACTGTAGAGGGTGTTGACAATCTAAAGCTGCCGTCCCCACCCGCAGTGCTAATACCCAATGCAAAGAGCCTACACCTTAAGGGCTGAGACTATCTGCAGCTTAGCATAGCACTTCACAGGCACTGAAGTGAACATATTTATTGTATTGTAATTGCATTTATATAGCGCTTACTACCCCTGACGAGGCGTCGAACATGTGACTTTCTTGCAGTGCCCAAGCATTTTTAAAAAATAGATGTAATTGCCTTGGTCTCTTTGTTAAGTTAGGGGAAGCTGGTAATATCTTTAAAATAGCTTACCCAGACTTTCCTTAACTTTGCATTATTTTCCAGAAAGGCTTTATGTGTCATACTTGTTTAACCCCTTCGATGCTGCGCAGATTCCGCCGCTGTGCTGACGGAATCTTGCGCGGGCGTGGTCATGACGGAATGGTTCCGTCATGAGCACAGCTCAACCGTGGGTCATGACGGAACCATTCCGTCATGAGCACCGAAGGGGTTAATGTGTAATACATGTATGCACTGATTTAGTTCCTCAGGGAATTAAAAATAAAGCATTAAGCTTTGATGTAAAACGGGAGAAAGAAAGAGATAACCATATAGTTGCTGAACTGCACAATGTAAAACTAGGAAACCTTGCATCAGACCCCGCTGCCACTTTACCCCTTTGTGTGATCCTAGGTAGTTACTGTTTTCACAGTGCCTCCTTTTCCATCATCACATAAGAGCATTTTGAAATACATCAGCTCACGGTGTAAACACGTATAGGGAGGGGGGCGTGTCTCTTGGTTCAACAAACATGCAGAGGGGGCATACATGTTTCTACTTACGTGTTTGGAACCCGTCACTTCTAATAACTTTGCTCGGTGCAATGAAGTAATATAATATACTAAAATGACATGACTCACGTTATAAAGAATTGTACACTAATAACAAGAGCCGAGATGCAGCTGGACTATCAGCTGTAGCTGCACAGACCTCTTGTAATTAGTGAACAGGAAATTTCACCAACCTAACTGCAAAGTTGATATTATTTTTTCAGTTTTATATAGTGCGAACTCGACCCGAAGGTATTAGAGCGCTTTAAATGAGCACCAGTTGCATTACAGAACGACCCATTCATTTAGAAAAAAAAAATTTGGCAAGGTGATATTTAGTGATTTGCACAGAATCACAGGATGGTTGAACCTCCAACCAAACTCGAACCTGGTTCCCCGCTCCAGCTGTTAAGCCACATCCTCTGTAATGATGGATACCCCCTGTAAATTTGGTGAACCTCTAATGGTGTCAAGCAAGAGATGAAGTAACACCCCCGTGTCGTTCACCCAGGCTTGGCGTGTGGGGCTGGGCCGTGTTGTGGCGGAGGTGGCCGGTGTTGTGGCGGAGGTGGGTGGTGACGTGGTGGAATGCCCGGTGCAGCAGCGACCATGCTGCGAGCGCGCAGTCCAAGCACTGCACGTCGCCCTTCACTGACCACCTCTAGGCGGGGAACATGCCCGGAGCGTAGCCAGTGTGACATCATCGGCCCTCATGCAACGATGGAACTGGGCCCCCTGGCTGATATTTGAATTCTAAATGACAGCAGCACCCAGAGTTCAGTGGGCATCTCAAGCCTGTGGGCCCCGGTGCCACTGCACCTGATGCACCAGTGGCATCTACGCCTCTGGAAACATCTGGATATCCGCCGGCTCGTTGAAGCTCTGCAATGCTGACCCCATGCAGCGCGACCACACAAGCTGCAGTGACAGTGGACGCAGCACTGACACACACCTGCGGTTTGCACGGCTGCCAGCCCCGTGCACGCCTCCTGTCCCGGGCATGTCTGCAGCACAGGCAGGCTGTGGGGGCTGTAGCGTTGCGCTCTAGTCTTTCTGAGCACCGTGGGGCATGCTGGGTAGAGGCGCGAGTTTGCGCCAGTGAGCCGGGAGCAGAGCGAGCGGGCGGACGCGTCCCGGCGCTCGGTAGAGAGTTAATAAACGTTACTTCAAAAAGTTAACCTGAAGTGTCCTCATTTATTGCGAGCTGCACTCTTACAAAATGGCGACGAGGAGGGGATAGAAGCAGCGAGGAGCACAAGCAGCCGGACCAGAACACTACCGAGCGTGGCAGAGGTGCGTCCACACCGCGGGGACACACAGCAGATAGTCCACGGCGGCAGGTATCCCGTGGGGCGGCAGCAGCGACAAGAAGAGTGCAAAACGCACGGACAGGGCAAGGGCCACGGAAGAGCCACCAGGCGAGACCAGCCTGCCCGGGGTGAGCACAGCCCAGCGCCCGCAGGGAAAGGGGCACTGTCGAGGGGCTTCCGACCAAGAAGTGACCACACCTGGCCGGGCAGAAGCGGGAAGACTCACCACAGCGCCCTGAAGGACGCGAGTTAGCGGGGGAAGCGCGACAAGAAGGGGCCACGTGGCAGACCGCGCCAAGGAAGGCGACGCACAGCCTACCAACCAAGGTAACGACCGAACTGGAGACCCCAGGGGCAGCGAGGGGAGAGCAGGGCAGCCCCTCACCCACACAGTCAGACGGAGAGGGGGGAAGGCGAGCCCCAGGGAGCCCACCGGACACAGGTGACAGTCGAAGCCCAGCGCAGCGCGGAAGAGACAGGATGTGTGCCCAAGCGACGTCCCTTACCAACCTGGTGCCCTTCCTGCCCAAAAGAGGAGACCCAGCGATGCCATGGGAGGACTGGAAGCGATACTTCCTGAACTACCTGGATGCCTTGGAAGAAGAAGGTGAAGGGGAGTTCTCGAGCGCAAGAAAGAAGAAAATACTTTTACACAACCTTGGCCCGGAGGGCATCAGAGTTTACGACAGCTTAGTGAAACCAACCAGACCAGTGGGTGATGCAGAAGTGTTCCAACACGCGCTGGACGACCTAGATGGCCACAACCGGCCGGTGGTGTGCACAGCTATAGATAGGTGCAATTTCTTCCAGCGGAAACAGCACAAGGAGGAATCGGTTGATGAGTACGTATCAGCACTACAGAAGCTGGCGTTGACCTGCAAATTCGGCGCACTTCATGATGAACTAATCAGAGACCAGATCATCATGCACACCACCCACACAGCCATACAAGAGAAGCTATGGGTCAACGGGGATGCACCGCTGAAGGAAGTGGTGGCACTGGTCAAGAACTATCCAAATGCTGCGCGGAGGCAGCCAAGCGGGAGAGCGGCGACAAAAAACCGGTCTGCAGGGTGACAGACAGGAACAAACCAGAAAACCCAACGCAGAGCACGACGGCCAATGCAAGGTTCCAGAGAAGATACCCGCAAAGGCCCACGAGGAACCCTAGACCTCCGGGGGACAGCAAGACCTCATGCTACAGGTGCGGCAGCCAGGCGCACCAAAGCAACGACAGAGCCTGCCCCGCGTTTCGAGCCAGGTGCCCATACTGCGGCATAATGGGGCACTTCGAGAAGGTGTGCCGATGCAAGACCAACAGGAAGGAAGTGAAGTACGTGGCGCAAGACCCGGGAGGCAACGGAGAACCTCAGGACGAGGAAGAGGAAGACGAGGAAGTCCTGTGCATCGACGACCAGGTGTTGGGGGTGAACTGCACGCGCTCCAAGAAGCCGGCGCTACAAATGGAGATCGGCGGGGTAGAGGTGGACATCGTGGCAGACTCAGGCTCCCCGTACACGATCATCCAACGGGCGGTGTGGGAGACTGACTTCACGCCCAAAGTAGGGGACGACCTTTTGCCGACCGACATCCACCCAGTCACGTTCACAGGCGAACCCATACCCATGGTAGGGTACCGAAGGTTGCTGTTCGAATTCAAGGGGCGCAAAGCGGAAGGAAAGCTGTACGTAGCGGAGAAGGGACCATCGGTGTTAGGATGGATGGACCAAGGGAATTTGGGCATACAACTCAACCCGGGAGCACCCACGCAGGTGATGTCGATTGACGCCAACCAAGCACACGGAGGGTGCAGGTGGAAGACAGCTTACCCCGAAGTGTTTAAAGGAACCATCGGGAAAATGACAAAATTCACCCACAAAATTCGCCTCAAAGAGGGAGCGAAGCCAGTCAGCCACAAAGCCCGCAACATCCCGTTCAGAAGCAGGAAGGCTGTCCAGGAAGAGTTGCGGCGGCTGGAGAAAGACGGAGTCATAGAGGCGATCGAGAGCGCGGAATGGCTCGCTCCGCTGGTGGTGGCGCAGAAATCAAGTGGGAAGGTACGCCTGTGTGTGGATTTGAGGGAGCTCAACAAGAACATCCTGGTCGATCAGTTCCCCTTGCCCCGGATCAACGAAATGTTGGCAAAAATGAAAGGGGTAACGTGGTTCTCAACCATAGACCTCACCTCGGCGTACAACCAAATCGCACTACATGCCTCCTGCAACCACCTAACGTCCTTCATCACCCCCTTCGGGTGCTACAAGTTCCTCAGGATGCCGTTCGGCCTGGCGTCAGCTGCAGCGGTGTTTCAGAAGCTAATGCACAGGTTATTCCAGAAGGTGGAAGGAGTGCAATACTTCCAGGACGACATCCTCATCATGGGGAAGTCAAAGGAAGACCACGACAAGAAACTGCACACGGTGTTGACGATCCTTGGCCAGAATGGGCTCACGGCGGAATGGCAGAAGTGTCGATTCGGAGTGGACTCGGTGACCTACCTGGGCCACGAAATCAGCGGGAGAGGAATCGAACCGAAGAGAGCCAACATGGCGGCCATCAAAGACGCACCCACACCGTCAAGGAAAGAAGATGTCCGATCCTTCCTCGGGATGGCGGAGTTTTACAGCAAGTTCATCCCGCACTTCGCGACGAAAACGCACCACTTGAGGCAACTCCTGAAGGAGAAGACAGTGTTCAGGTGGACACGAGAGGAACAAACCAAATTCGAAAGCATCAAACAGGACATCTGCACAGCGATCCCCCTGGAAGGGTTTGATCAGGAGGCCTTAACCATCTTAACCACAGACGCCAGTGACAAAGGTCTAGGGGCGGTCTTGATGCAAAGGGCCAGAGGAGGAGAGGTCACCACAGTCAGCTTCGCCTCGCGATCCTTGGCGGCAAGTGAAGAAAAATTCAGCGTTATTGTAAAAGAAATGCTGGCAACAGTCTGGGCGATGGAACGGTTCCGGCAGTTCATATGGGGCTCGAAATTCCTGCTCCGTACCGACCACAAACCGTTGGTGAAGGTCTTGACATCAAGTGGACACGCGAATGCGACTCCTCGGATCGCGAGGATGAGCCTAAGGCTTTTGGACTACGTATACGACGTGGAGTACATCCCGGGGTCCAAGAATAGAGTAGCGGACTTCCTGAGCAGAGCAGCCGCCATGGAACCCGCAGACAACGGTACAGCCTCGGAATGGGAGGAGTACATGGTAGCAGTCACGCAAGACCACGAAGGAGCGGTCAGCGCCCAGGAGTGGGAGCAGGCATACACAGCGGATGAGACGTTCAGCACGGTGAAAACCTACGTGACGCGAGGATGGCCGGAGAAAAGGCACCTAGACAGCGAGCTAAGGAAGTACTGGGAAGTCCGAGAAGAATTGTCCGTTGGAGACAACCCAGTGTTCCTGTTGAGAGGGGACAAGGTGGTCCCGCCGTCGACCTTAGTGGGGCGAGTGCTCACTCTGCTGCACGAGGGCCATCTGGGTATCACGAAAACTAAGGCAAGAGTGAAGCAGGCGTATTGGTGGCCAGCACTGGATGGGCAAGTGGAACGGCACTTCAGGATGTGCAAGCAGTGCAACAGGGCGGACAAGTCACAATCAGTGTTACGACCACCACTGGGAAACTTTCCAGGCCCGTCCAACCCGTGGGAAATGCTGTTGGTGGACATATTAGGTCCAGTTCTGAATGCGGAAGGTACACCCAAGTACGTAATAGCGGTGGTGGACAGATACTCCAAATGGCCGGAAGTGGTGGCAGAGGACACAGCCGACACGGAGACCGTGTTAGCGTTTCTCACGGCCACGTTCGTAAGGGAAGGAATACCTAAAGTGCTGACGTGTGACAATGGCCCACAGTTTGTGTCGGAGAAATGGAACGCCTTTATGGCTAGGAACGGGATTGAAGTGAAACACACCCCAATCTATCACCCAGCGGGGAACGGACAAGTAGAAAGGTTCAACCGGGTGATAATGGGATCAATACAAGCCGCGATAAGCGCGGGGTTAAACTGGGAGAAGGAACTCCAATGCATGCTGTGGGCGTACCGCATCACCCCGACCAGCACGGGGTACAGCCCGTTCAAGATCCTACGAGGGCGAGAACCGTTCACAAAGGACAATGTGGCATGGAAACACCTACTGGTGCAAAGTAAATGGTCGCCCGCAGTGGTGAGGCGCAACCTGGACAAGGCACAAGCCGTGTATACAGAATATTACAACAAACGACACAACACCAAGGAGGTAAATCTAGAGAGAGGGGAATGGGTAAGAGTGAAACATGCTACCCTAAAGAAGAAAGGAGAGAGCAAATTTAGCCCCCCCCCTGCAAGTGGTAGAGTCATATGCCAGGTCGGCCCTGCTGAGCAATGGTAAAGTGTGGTCGCAGGACAGAATGACGAAATGCAACAGAATCATGAAATGGGAGGATCCTGAGGATGGAAGAACGCCTGGCGGAGACGACGGAGGTGAGATGGAAGGAGAAGAAGGCCCCGAGGTCGGGGTACAAGGGCCAGTCTCACCTGGAAGGAAGGGAGAGAGTCAGAAGGTTCCGATGGGGAGCGCTGAAGGGGAGATTAACAGACAGGCTCAATCCATGAACGCAACTGCCCAAGGCAAGGACGAAGGTTGGACAGGAGAGGTGGGAGCCAGAAGAGAGTCCCCTGCGGGAGGGACAAGAGAGGCTCCGGAGCAAGGACAGTACCGCACGAGGTCAGGCAGAGTGATCAAGATGCCTAGAAGGTTTGAGGACTTTGACAGGCAAAGCAAGAAAGACTGTGTAATGTTGTTCCCCCATAAAGTTTTGTGTTGGTATGGTTAAAAGGGGGAGATATGTAGCGTTGCGCTCTAGTCTTTCTGAGCGCCGCGGGGCATGCTGGGTAGAGGCGCGAGTTCGCGCCAGTGAGCCGCGAGCGGGCGGACGCGTCCCGGCGCTCGGTAGAGAGTTAATAAACGTGACCTCAAAAAGTTAACCTGAAGTGTCCTCATTTATTGCGAGCTGCACTCTTACAGGGGCAGATCCCGCCCCGGCCTGCTTCTCACGAGGCTTTTGTCTCTGCAGGTGATGGGGTCACAGGGGTGCACCCTGCACAAGCTCGCACTCTCTCTTCGGCTTCTCTCAGGGCTCTCGTCTTGCTTTGGGAATCAGTTCATTGATGTTTGTCGGGAACCCCTCAACTCCTCCTTCCTCCCCACTGAACTCTCTCGTCCTGATGCCCCAGGAGTGTCCCCCACAGTAAACGTGGGTAACGTGTGCACGCTTTAGGCTTTCCTTAAGTTTGGCAACTCTGGGGCGCGCACAGGGCAGCGTTGCTCAACCGGTGCCCGCTGTCCGGTTCCTGCCGCTGTCCTCACCACCTCGAGTGCCCAGACCCCCTCCTCACTGTTGTGCAATCGGACCAGGGATGTGATGACAGCGGGAGAGGCACTCACTGTGCTCGGCTAAAACAAAGGGAGGTCGGCTGGGCTGGCGCGCAGTGCACGCGCGCGCATGGCTGCGTGCTTTCACTTTAAACTGTGTTTAAAGTGAAAGCACACCGTGTTTAGCAAGATGGCGGCGGGCTGTCCACTGTCCTTACATGCACGCTCATGCTGTTAGGTATGGACAAATGACGAGAGCAGCCATCTTTGTCCATCCCTATAAACGACAACATATGATAAGATCGCACATCAAGGAATAAGAGAAATAAAAGCTGATCGATGAGACACTGGACAAAAGACAAAAGCAACAATATTGAAAGATCTGTGCAAGAGGCTCTGCATATAGCACCCTGCATTCACATTACGACAGTCGTCATGAATATTTAGTTTTGATCTACCGCTCTTGGTGCTGGTGTAACCAAGATGTAAACACTTTCATAGATGCAGCATTCTAAGCTTGTTTTGGCCACTTATTTGCTGATGTTTCCACTCAGACATTGGCCTAAAGAGATTAAGGTAAGGAGAGGCTAAGAAATAAGACCTGCTGGGAGATGCTGATTTCACTCGTGCTGTTGCCTCTCCAATGCTTCTTGTTTTTGTCTATCATGCAAGCACTGGGTAAGGTCAGTACCCTTTTCAGGTAAGGAGTAGGACATGCATCAACCTGGATTACTCAGAGAAACCTGAAATTGATCTCTGTGTGCACAGTACTTTCTGTCACGTAACCTAAGACCTTTTGAGAGGTTTAGTTGACGATATCATGGATGTTGCCCACATGTGCAGGTACCTCATTTTTGAAGATAGGACTCAGAGTTTATTTTCTGATTCTCTATTCAGTTACACACTGATATTCGGTTAACTCAAACATATGAATTAATGCTGTATTTCATGCAGATGCAAGAGTATGTACTAGAACAGGGGTACTCACAAACTTTCTCTCGGGGGCCAAATTTACAGTGTGGTTTCTGGCTGAGGGCCGCACCGGTGGGGGCGGGGCCAGTGGGGGAGGGGGCGGGGCTAGACAAAAAAAAAACTATGACCATGAGGTTGAACACAGGCCCCTGCAGCGGACGCCTTTGTCCACTGAGCCACCAGACCAGGCATTCACACCTATCTATCTATCTATCTATCTATCTATCTATCTATCTATCTATCTATCTATCTATCTATCTATCTATCTATCTATCTATCTATCTATCTATCTATCGCTCTGTCTCCCTCCCTCTCTCTGTCTCCCTCCCTCCCTCTGTCTCCCTTCCTCTCTCTCGCTCTCTCCTTCTCTCTATCACTGTCCCTCTCTCTCTCTCCGTCTCCTTCCCTCTATCTCTCTCCCTCTCTCTCCCTCTGTCTCCATCACTCTGTTTGTCTCCCTTTCTCTCTGTCTCCCTCCCTCTCTGTCTCACTCACTCTGTCTCACTCACTCTGTGTCTCCCTCTCTCTTTGTCTCCCATCCTCCCTCTCCCACGGGCTGCCCAATGGCTACATCCGTTCCCAGCATTCACAGTGCGAACAAATGGGCTGCGGAGCGAACAGGTGGCATTTTATTACGTTTGCATTTAGTTAATGTGTGCTATTAGAGGCCCTTGTTCTGTAAGTTACTTAACACTAGGTTATGTTGCCTACACATGGGTTAGCTCTCATCCTGGAGTGCGAATCAAGTTGAAACAACCGACTAACGATGAAAGGGTATGAAGCAAAAGTGTGAACTCCTTTTAAGCGTGATGATCCCGATCTATCATCTTTCCAGGGGCAGACTTGTGAAAGTAAATCCTGCTGCCAACCTGGAAGAGCCGCTCGCACAGCGGCGGTATTTTTAATTAGTTCCGTTTAGGATTGACGCGACCCACCCGGCACCGGTGCGGTGGCCAGGCTGAGTGTGAAGTTTGAACCACGGGCCCGGCGGCAGCAGGAGTGGTTGCCCTCAGCTCCGCGCACTGTCACCATTCAGGGTGAGAGCCAGAATGTGTTGTGGCATTGGTTGCCACAGGATTCCACAAGTGTGGGCGGCAGTGGGGCCCGCTTGTTGCCCCAAACTAGTAAGTTCAGTTGCTGTGTCTAATTCTCCTAATTGCACTTAGATCACTTTGCTTTTAAAAGCGCGGTCATCTGGAGCAGCCTGTGAACGTGTTACCGAGTCTGCCTTGCTCCCGTCCGTAGTTCGCCGCCAAGGTGCGCGAGAGCCCGGCGCGATGAGAGGGGAGGCAGGGCGGGGCACAGAGTGGACAGAGCGCACACAGCCGCCGCACCCAAGTACTTCACGGGTCTTTTAAAGACCATTCACTTGGTAATGAGGCTTTGTTGTATTTCACCTCTTCTTAGTGCCCCTGCATCTCCACTCAATCAGAGTGGAGATGCAGGGGCGCTAAGAAGTACAACAAAGCCTCATTAACAAGTGAATGTTATTTAAAAGAATCACCCGGCCCCCATAGCTCGCAACCGGCGATATACAAAACACAAAGGCATATGATGTCGGCAAGGTCCGCGGGCCGCCAAGGAAGGCTTGCCGGGCCGCTGGCAGCCCGCGGGCCATACTATGAGTACCCCTGTACTAGAACAAGCCTGCATGTCACAGTCTGAAATACGAAACTGCAGGTATATGATCGGCCTTACTCCTTGCAGAGGCTGTGAACGACTCTGCATGCCCCAAAAGGTTCACTCGGGGACAGTGCAATCCATGCTTCCCAGTCTCCATAGGAAATTATGCAGTTTTTGCTCTTTCTTAATAGAGCATTTGTTCTGTTAAGAGGGTGAGTGAGAGAGTCAAAGTAGAACACACCACATTGTATTTGTTTCCTGTTAAACCTGTTTAGGATGCAAGTGGGGATTCTCGTAACCATACATAAATGGGCCTTGGACTAGTTCACAACCACAAAACAACACTGTCCGCAAGAACCACTGCTACATTTTTTACCTCCCTACATTTAGATTGTTCTATATGTAACAAAGACATCAAGATAATCCGCAATTACTAATGGTGATCATTACTTATGATGCAATATTTTTTGCACTTATTGGTAGGGGAAAACAAAAGGTGATTACATATCGGGCTAACACTATAATAACTACCTGTGAAATATTGTTTTATACAATGTTTTATGCATTTGTCCCCTTGTTTTTCCTAAAGTATAGGTAACAAATGTTTGTAACAAAGGCCCATAAGTAAAAGTACTTACCCCAGAATTTGAGTAGCATCAATAGGTACCAGCCTAGATAGAAAGAAAAGGGAATCGAATCTAAAAGGTCCTGACGAAAGCCAACCAACCTAAGAAGGCACCCAAGGTAGAAACATGTAAACCACATAATTAGAGGTTAAGGACTAATAGTGCGTCCAACAAACATCTCTCTGTATTTAATCTTACCTCTATCCCAATTCACATTAAATCACTAGCACGGGTGTAGGAGGTAATTTTAACTCTGGTCACAGATACCACTATTAATATATATCATCATCATCATCAGATTGCTTTATTTTGATCATCAAGACCATAAAAAGTGTACACACATAAATACATTGATTCGGCATTAGTACACACATAGACAGAGTGTTGGCCATATTTAAGAATAGTAAAGTAACTAAAACCTGTTCGGAAATATAGCTTGTGCTAGAGCGGAAGATCGGGAGAAATAGGGAACAAACTTATACCGGTATCCTCCCTGTGTCGCAGACCCGTCGTCAAACACTCTCATTAATACATGCATCCATTGGTGGGGCCCATAACACCAACACTCACACAACCTATTCAAGAGTTCGCACGCAGGAGGAATGAGTAGTTAACGCTCCAGACATGTGAGGGAAACACCTTATAACCTATAGGGAAGGAAAAATCATTTACAAAATATACATTAACCCCCTCTCGCCTATAGATCCTTAATCCTAAAACATCAAGGCACTCCTCCCACTTCGGTCAATGGACCAAATTATTTGGATTGGTTGATGGCGATTTAGAACCAGCTAAAACACATTTTAAGATTTCAGAATCTATCTCTTAAATAAAACTCATGACTCATGAATTCTCGTTAATCAATAATTGTTTATCTAATATTTCATAATGAATTTAAATTTGCATTTTGTCTCGTCAAAGTTTAGAAAGTTCATATCAATATTTGAGTACATTGCAGATCATCATATTTACCTAATATGGCTATTTGGAGTCCTCTAATTCATAGGCTCTGCATAATTTTGTCGTAAATCGTCCGAAAGCAAGCCAAAACTCAATAGTTCTTAGCTCGGCAGGTTACAGTCCAAAACGTCAGTGTCAGTATCAGCCAAAGCGTCAGAATCTCGAAAAGATGGAGGTAGAGAGAGAGTATAATAATTGTCCCTGTCTATTCTACTAGTTCTTTTATAATAAAGTGTAGTACAGAAGATACAATATAATAATTTGGGACAGTCCTGATTGGCTGGTTGAGATCGTCCGATGTCAAATTTTAGTTTTCAGTACAGTTCGAGGGGTGATGTCATGAAATTGTTCAAAGTCAGTTTTTTCTGGTTTTATTGTAAGGTCGATTGATTTCTAGGCTTGGCTGGTAGCCCATTCTGTACTTGCTCGGGTACATCTCGGACCAAAGGTCGTGTTGAGGTTTAGGAAAATCCTTGCGCGTGCGCATTTCACTCCGCGCCTCGTGGAACAGTGACCACTTTGTCATGTGGTGTCGGTGGCCATCTTGGTTGAACACCATCCACTCCGGATCTCCGACTGACCCCTGCCCCCTGCCCCCACCACGTCTTCAACAAGGCCGACTCCACCATCGCACCCCAACTCCGAGACGTCATCAACACCTCCTTCAACACCGCCACCTTCCTGGAGAGCTGGAAGCATGCCGAGCTCAGCGCCCTACTGAAGAAACCAACAGCGGACCCCACCGACCTCAAAAACTTCCGCCCCATCTCGCTCCTCCCTTTTCCTGCCAAAGTCATCGAGAAGATCGCCAACAGACAGCTCGCCGCCTTCCTCGAGACGAATGGATCCCTCGACCCCTCGCTGTCCGGCTTCAGAGCCAACCACAGCACCGAGACCGACCTCATTGCAGCCACCGACGACATCCGAGCCCTTCTCGACAACGGGGAAACAGCGGCACTCATCCTCCTGGACCTCTCCGCCGCGTTCGACACTGTCTGCCACCGCACCCTAGTCCAATGCCTCAGCAACACCGGCATCCAAGAGAAGGCACTGAAGTGGATCATCTTGTTCCTCGCTGGAAGAACACAGAGAGTCCGCCTCCCCCCGTTTCGTTCCGAGGCCACCGAAGTCATCTGCGGCGTCCCGCAAGGATCATCACTCAGCCCCACCCTCTTCAACGTCTACATGAGACCTCTCGCAGCCATCGCACGCCAACACAACCTCAACATCATCTCCTACGCCGACGACACCCAGCTGATCCTCTCCCTAACCAGAGACTCCGACACCGCCAGAACCAGCCTCCACGAAGGGATGAAAAACGTCGCTGAGTGGATGAAGAACAGCCGCTTGAAACTGAACTCAGACAAGACGGAAGTCCTCATCCTTAGACCATCACCCTCCGCCTGGGATGACTCTTGGTGGCCCCCAGCCCTGGGCACCGCCCCCAAGCCGACAGACCACGCACGCAACCTGGGCTTCATCCTGGACTCCTCCCTCTCGATGACCAGACAAGTCAACGCCGTCTCCTCTGCATGCTTTCACACCCTCTGCATGCTCCGCAAGATCTTCCGATGGATCCCGATCGAAACCAGGAAGACGGTCACCCAGGCCCTCGTCACCAGCCGGCTGGACTACGGAAACACCCTCTACGCCGGAACCACAGCCAAGCTACAGAAAAGACTACAACGCATCCAGAACGCCTCCGCCCGACTCATCCTGGACATCCCTTGACGCAGCCACATCTCCGGCCACCTGAGGAATCTGCATTGGCTCCCCATCAACAAGAGGATCACATTCAGGCTCCTCACCCACGCACACAAGTCTCTCCACAACCTGGGCCCCAAGTACCTCAACGACCGCCTGACCTTCCACACGCCCACCCGCCAGCTATGGTCCGCTAGCCTCGCCCTCGCCGCCGTACCACGCATCCGAAGAACCACCGCCGGAGGCAGATCCTTCTCCTACCTGGTGGCCAAGACTTGGAACTCCCTCCCCATCCACCTTCGGTTGACCCAGGACCACCTCGCATTCAGGAGACAACTCAAGACCTGGCTGTTCGAGCAGTAGCGGCCCCCTTCCCCCAAGCGCCTTGAGACCCTTCCGGGTGAGTAGCGCGCTATACAAGTGTTATGATTGATTGATTGATTGATAGGCCCAAGTGCTAATTTAAGCGAAACAAACACAAAAGTGTAATTAATACATAGAAATAATGAATCTAATGTTAACCCCTTACTAATCCCTCTATGTGTTTGTATTTATCTAGCGTATAGCAACATTTAAAGCCATTATATTCACCTTTTCGGTCCTCTTCTTGGGCAACATTACAAAAGCAACATATATCATGCAATATTCTAATTACCACTTATACAATTGTTAATATGCGTACAGATTTTAGTCATAAAAGTTATTTTAGCCATGCAAATGCAAATCCAACGTGTAATTCGAATGTTAATTATGTTGGTTAATAAAACATGCAAATTTGTTTAATAATATTATAGTTAATAGATTATTTAATTAGTATTTTCATACAGGATAGGGGAGGTATACAAAATTTTGAACTACCCGCTCCATCAATCCCTCCTTTGGTGATTTTATCACCACAACCTTAAAATTTTGTATCAATTTTGTCATGAAAGCAAAATGAATTCTTTAGTTCAGTTCACATCTCTGTTTCCCCAATTTCTTCTCTTCTTGCTGTTTTATACATATTATCTTTCATCTCTTCTAATTCTACTTCTTCAAATTCCCTCTCCTGTCTCTTATTCTGTCTTCTTTTAAAATTTTCTCTTTTTCTGAATTTTCTTCCTTTTGTAACATAAACATCCTAGTCTTAAAATTAATACTAGAAAAATCACACATGTTAATGGAAATAGGATCCTACCTATAAATGTACTACCTAAGTTAAATAAGAAATCTTTAATGGAAGAAAGTTTCTTTCCAATTTTTTCCCAAACACTTTCAACCTCCAGTGGTGTAATTTCCTCATGTAATTCAGTTATGTTTTTAATGTAGATCTTCAGAGCTTTACTTTCGTCCAGAATGTAAGTACAACAATGTTGAACCTTAAGCATTCCACAGTCTCCACCCTCTTTTGCCAATAATATATCAAGGGCAAGTCGATTTTGCATCACCATGGCACGCATGGCAACCATTTCAGTATTTACCAGTAAGAATCCTCCAGCGGTGCTTGTTGACAAGCGATCCACTACTGTTGACAATTTTGTAATTTTGTGTGCATTCAGAGACATTCCCACTGCTGGTATCAATGCTCCAAAGATGTCTCCTACAATTTCTGACCAAGATTCTCTTTTTCTACGTGTTAGTAGACTACCCAACTTATGTACACCATCTTCTCCTCTTCCCATGTCGAATATCTTAGGAAAAACCAGACCTACATAACATGTGCCATACCAATGGTCCGTCAACTGATAGTATGCCTTGTTCCCGCAGATAAAATATAACCCAGGAAAAACTGGATCATTTTCTCCTTTAAATCCCCATCCATCCATGATTCGGTATGTATCATGGCATTCACTGTTACCTACAAAGTAATTATCATATGCAGTTTGATTCCTTCTAATACACAACTTTCCTTTCTGAGGCCAATCTAAAGCCAGTGTTGGACTAGATTCTCCTTTCAAATGCTTTTCCATTTCAACATCCCAGACTGTCTTTTCCTCTCTTCCCTCAGGTACTTTCTTTTGCATCTTTAATCTCCTTTCTTCAACGATATCCAAGAACACTTCTCCTCCTTCTTTAAACTACAAGTTAGATAATTCCTAAAAATAGATTCTAATTCTTTAGTTTCTAAGAAAAAGTCACCTAATACCTTTGCAGGTTTCACTTTATTAAATTTGTTAATTACAGGTACTTGTGAAAATATGTTATCTACATCTGA
This sequence comes from Triturus cristatus, assembly GCF_964204655.1. Classification (NCBI taxonomy): domain Eukaryota; kingdom Metazoa; phylum Chordata; class Amphibia; order Caudata; family Salamandridae; genus Triturus; species Triturus cristatus. Next base: position 415,362,558 of record NC_140579.1, read on the forward strand.
AAAATAATATTCTAATTTCTCTATTTTGTAAAATAAACTAGCTATCACACTACATGTTATTCCATATGTTACTGGAAGGTGATGGTAGGTCACTCCCTCAGATACAGATGCAGGTAACTGCATGCAGACGTAGCAATCCCTCACATCCATTGTCTTTACATATTCATACAGTAGTTTCGAAAATACATTGGTAGAAAAATCATTTATAGACCTGTCTTTATGCAGATAATTTCTACCTATTTTAGTCAGATATACTTTTTGAATCTTTTCTATATTAGTTTTATTTTCACTATGTCCTTCTATTGTTTCTAATGTAACTTTAAATGACATCATCAAAGCTAATACACTTCACAGAAGCATTAGTAATCCTGTACAACAACAACACATTTTAAACCACCTTCTAAGGAACGTATATTTAGCTTTTCTACTTTCTGTGTTTGCCATTTTCGTAAAAATGATCAGTGTCTTTTGACTTGGCCTCTTCTATTTCACAACTAGTTTTGTCTAACCAAAGGCTCTAAACTCCTACTTGGTTCTATCAGTTATGTCTTTTTACGTATTTCATTGTCTTTTCATTTGCAACACTTTTTGTCTTATTCAGTTTGGCATTTGATCGTCTTTCACTTTTCTCTCGTAATCTTGATACAGAACTTCCTGAACATCTGTTTCTTCTCCAATATCGGACAAGATAACTCTCAGGATTTCCGATTCTTCGTCTTCCTCAACCACTTCTTGTACAGTCACCTCTGGGTTTTCTTGGCTATCTGCCTCTTCTTTTATTTCAGGCAAGGCCACATAAGTCCATTCTGGCGACTTATACTTCTGGTTAGGTTTTCTCGTTCTCTTGTTTTCCTCTTCTGTAGTTATTTTCTAATTTTTCGATTTCACTTGACTGGATACTTCATTCTCTTGTTATGCTCTTGGTGAATTCACTCGTGTCAGTCTATATCTCAATCTCTTTATTTTGTTTGGCCAGATTTCATCTCTTGTTGGTCTTTTCGATTTATTTCCTTTATCATTCTTTTCAGTTCTCCATGCTCCTTTCCTCAGGACTCGACCTTCTGGTATTTCTTCCTCACTATCCTCTGACTCGGTTTCAACTTCCTTTTTGCTTTCAGCTGTTCTTCTTTCCACCACTTCTTTTATTTCCCCTACTTCTGTCCCTCCTCGTGGTTCTTGCACACAATCTTCCTGCTGACTAGCTGACCCTTCTTCTAACTGGATGTTTGAATTCCCTACAACTCCTCGGGGGTCTTCCGCAAGAATCTTTCCCTCACTTTCTGTAACTGGCACCTGTTCATCTATTTTTGTTATTTCAGGTGGAATTTCTCTCAGCTTTCCATCAGGAACTTCTTTATCAACAATTTCTTTGATTGTCTCTTCACTGCTTTTCTCTTTTCTCCAATGTACCTGTGCTTGTTCAGTCTCTGAGTCTGAGCTGGTATCAGAAATCTGTAATTTCCTTCTCGAAGGGGATATTTTCTGGAGCAACAATCAAATTTGGTTCAGACTCCCCCCTTTCAGGATTTTCTCTAGTTCTTGTTTCTTCAGTATCTGATTCAGAACTAGTCTCTGACTCTTCAAAATATTCTCCTTCCTTGTTATCCACTGGATTTGGAATTCTCAATGTGTGACTAGCATGGATCCAGTTCTTTATTCCAGCACACTTCACAGCTGTTGTTGTGGTCAAAATCACTTGTCGTGGTTTTCCCCAACGTGGGACCAGACAGTTTCTTCTTCTGTGTACTTTAATTCTCACCCAGTTTCCTGGGCTCAGATCATGAGCTTGCTTCTTTTCAAGGGTGGTGGCATCCGATCCAACCTGCTGAAACACAGAATGAACTGCGTCAGCCAGCCCCTCACAGTAATCCAACACCAAGTCATCAGTTATTGGCAACAGCTTGTTGACTGGAATAAAAACATATCGCATTGCTCTTCCCATGACAATTTCATGGGGACTCAGACCTGTGTTCCTATCTGGAATAGATCTAATAGTCATGACTACAAGAGGCAAGACATCAGGCCATTTCAAACCTGTGGCTAAACACATTTTTCCCAATCGGTTTTTAATAGTGCCATTCATTTGTTCCACCACACCAGAAGCCTCTGGGCGATAGGCACAATGTAGTTTCTGTTGTACATTCAATGCTTCACAAATCAATTTCATGATCTCATTATGGAAATGCTTTCCTCTATCTGCTTCAATTGTGACTGGGAACCCAAATCTAGGGATGAATTCCCTCAAAAGCAATTTTGCTACTGTGATTCCATCACTTCTTCTTGTGGGATATGCTTCTACCCATCTAGAAAACAAGCAGACCATCACTAGAACATACCTCAACCTGTTAGAAGGAGGCATTTCTATGAAATCAATCTGCATTCTGATGAAAGGCCCTCCTTCTCGAACTATCGTTCCTAGACTTACCACTGTCTTCCTTCCAGGATTGAACTGCTGACATATAAGGCATCTTTGACAAAGGCTCTCAGCTACAAGTCTGAATTTTACATTGTACCATGTTTGTTTAAAGGACCTAATCATCGCGTCTCTCCCTATGTGTGCTTGTCCATGATACATCCGTGCCATGGCAGACACCATGCTATCAGGCATAACCGGTCTTCCATCTTGATAAACCCACACACGATCTGTTTCTCTGGGTGCACATCCTGCTTTTACCCATTGTCTCATTTCCTCATCTCCTGCTTCTTCCTGCAACTGCCTCACTTCTTCCCAGGTACTCACAATGTTAGTAAACAGTAGGGGCAAGAATTCATTTCTCTTTCTTTCGCCCGGTTGATTGAATTTTGATTGTGAGCACAATATTGCGCTACATCGTTGGCGTACTTATTACCAACTGCGACATAATCCCCTCTCTGAACATGTGCAGCGCACTTCACAATGGCCAATTGCTTAGGCAGCTGTATCGCCTCAAGCAACTTCCCAACCACTTCAGCATTCTCTATAGGAGTTCCACTTGAAGTCAGAAATTCTCTCTTTAGCCACATCTGACCAAAATCATGCACAACACCAAAGCCATACTTACTATCAGTTATCACAGTTACTCTCTCATTCTTCTTACCAACTTGCATGCTCTAGTTAAGGCTACAAGTTCAGCAACCTGGGCTGATTTTACTCCTTTCAGGTAAGATGCTTCCATTACTGCTGCAACTGTGCATACTGCATATCCTGCACTTAGCATTCCTTAATCTGTTCTGAAGCATGACCCGTCCACAAACATCACTAAGTCACTTTCTGACAATGGTACATCTTTTATATCAGGACGTGGTTTGGTACAGAAATCATGTACATCCAAACAATCATGATCCACTTAATCTCTGACTTCTACATTCTCAGCATCAGGCAGTAATGTTGAAGGATTCACATTCAAGCATCTCGTAAGGCTCACATTCGTTGCGCCTAATATGACCTTCTCATATTTAGTCAGCCGACTATGTGTCATGAACTAAGTGCGGCTCCTTGTTAAAAGGATTGCCACATCATGAGGTACAAACACTCGCACAGGATATCCCATCACAATTCCTTCACTCTGTTCCAGACTCTTACAAGTAGCAGCTACTGCTTTCAAACAACCTGGCAATGCTACAGCTACAGGGTCTAACATAGCTGAAAAATATGCAATCGGTCTTCTCAATTTCCCATATTTCTGTATTAGTACAGAGAGTGCACATCCATTCCTCTCACTGCAGTACAACTCAAATTCTTTTTCGTAATCAGGCATTCCTAATGCTGGTGCTTCACACAGACTGTCTCTCAATTGTTTAAAAGCTGCTAGTTCTTCCCTATTTAAGTCAATTGGGTCTTTTACATCACTTCTTGTCAGGCGTCCCAAAGGTTTTGCGATCAGGGAAAAGTTACTTATCCACTGACGACAATATCCTACCATTCCAAGAAACATTCTTACATCTCTTTGCGTCATTGGGGCTCTCATTCCTTTTATTATCTTGATTCTGTCTGTAGTTATTTTCCTCAGTCCCTGTTCAATTTTGTGGCCTAAATATTGTACTTCTTTCTGACAAAATTGCAATTTCGATGGGGATACTTTAAGTCCTCCATCTGCCAAATGGTTTAGCAATGCTATGGTGTCCATTACACAAGCTTCTCGAGTCTTTGACGCCACAAGTAGGTTGTCAATATATTGAACCAGCACTGAATTCTTGGGCATTTCTAGGTCTTCTAAGGACTTTTTCGATATCTGTTTAAATATCAAGGGGCTTTCTGTATACCCCTGTGGGATTCGGCACCATGCCAAAATACGTTCACCAAAATGGAACGCAAAAATTTGTTGACTGTCATGATGCAACGGGATGGAAAAGAAAGCATGACACAAATCAATCACTGTATACCATTCTGCATCATTTGGAATCTGATACAAAATCACAGATGGATTTGGTACAATAGGACAACATGATACAACAATTTTGTTTATCTTTCTCAAATCTTGCACTATTCTGAACTTTCCATCAGGCTTTTTCAGTCCCATAATTGGTGAATTACATGAACTACTCATTATTTCTCTCAAAATACCCTGTTTAACCATTTTCTCAATTATAGTAGTAACTCCTTCAATTATCTCAGGTGTCAATTTATATTGAGGAACATTTGGGTAACTTATTCCTTCCTTCACTGTTATTTTTACAGGATCCACATTTTTCATTAATCCTACATCTTCTCCTGTGAAATCCCAGACTTCTGCTTTTACTGTTCGTTTCAATTCTCTTGGTAGTTCATCAGGGTTGAACACAGCAAATGCTTCAGTAATCTCAGGTTCCATGTTAGCCATTGTCATTTTATATAGTACATCTTCATCAGGGGTCTCAAATGCTATACCATCAGGGGTACAAAATATGGTGCAATTCATCTTGCACAGTAAGTCTCTTCCTAACAAATTTACAGGACTTGAATCGCACACAACAAAGCGGTGCATTTCGGAAAATTTCCCTATATTGACTTTTACTGGTTCTGTGAGATATGTTTTAATCTGTCTGTTGGATACTCCAACCACTTGGATTGTTTTGTCCGAGAGAGGAAGATTCTTAACATCAGCTGACCTAACAGTTGATCGAGTAGGACCAGTATCTACTAGGAAAGTAATATTTTCATAATTTACCTTTCCGTCCACAAAAGGTTCTGTCTGGTCTACTTCTAGAGTTGCGCCAAGTACGCACTCTTCTTCCTCCCTTCGGCACCGTCAATAACCTTCTTCTGACTCACTCTCATCGCGTTTTAGCCAATACTGCGAAACAGCGCTAGCGCGCGGCAGCTTGGTTACCTGTTCTTCGTTGTAGAATCCTGTCTCATTACTGTATTTCTGTGAATTTACGCTCTGTGGAAAAGGCGGTTTTGGCGCCTGATTCTGTTGGGTAACAACCGGCTGCTGTTGCTGCGGTTGACAACTCACTTATTTCTGCACCTGCGGATTCAATGATGCATTATCACTGTTAGTATTCGGGGGAAATTTACACTCGGATTTCCAGTGCCCTATTGTTCCGCAATTGTGACATGGCCATTTCTTTTTGGCTTCTTCTATATTGAATTGTCCCTTACCTTTTCCAGTATTAATTTTAGGTTTTGATCCTGCACTATTTGCTTGTTTGACCAACTGAGCTTCCTGTCCTTCTGCAACTTTTACCTGTGCCCACATGGCCTTTTCTTTTAACTTTCGCTGCTTGGCTTCGATTTCATCACTAAAATATTTTGCATGCCTTAGTACTTCATCTATTTTCTTATTTTGCCAATCTACTGTATGCTGTTTAATCATTTCACTTATCTCTGGACGTAAACCATATACAAATCGGTATACAAAGTGACTTAAATCCTTTTCACTCAAGTTTCCATCACCACTAAACTGTTTAAAGGCAAGAATTAACCTTTCGTAATAAGCATGTACTGATTCCTTAGTTTCCTGATGTGTTCGATCTATTTTTACCCAATCAGTCTCCTTGGGAGGTACCTTGTTTTTCAGGAAAACAATTACTTGTTCATATTTTTTCATAACTTCCAGATCTGGGGCTCCTGTTTTTGGGTCTCTAGGGTATTCTTGTGTAGGCCAATTGATCAGCAACTTGCACTCTGTCCATAGATCTGCCGGTACTATTATGTCAAATAGACTATTTAGATCAATCCACAAAACTTTCGATAATTTTACAAATCTATCAACTTGCCTATACCACTCGACTGGCTTTTGGCTATTTGGAGTCCTCTAATTCATTGGCTCTGCATAATTTTGTCGTAAATCGTCCGAAAGCAAGCCAAAACTCAATAGTTCTTAGCTCGGCAGGTTACAGTCCAAAACGTCAACGTCAGTATCAGCCAAAGCATCAGAATCTCGAAAAGATGGAGGTAGAGAGAGAGTATAATAATTGTCCCTGTCTATTCTACTAGTTCTTTTATAATAAAGTGTAATACAGAAGATACAATATAATAATTTTGGACGGTCCTGATTGGCTGGTTGAGATCGTCCGATGTCAAATTTTAGTTTTCAGTACAGTTCGAGGGGTGATGTCATGAAATTGTTCAAAGTCATTTTTTTACGGTTTTATTGTAAGGTCGATTGTTTTCTAGGCTTGGCTGGTAGCCCACTCTGTCCTTGCTTGGGTACATCTCAGACCAAAGGTCGTGTTAAGGTTTAGGAAAATCCTTGCGCGTGCGCATTTCACTCAGCACCTCGTGGAACAGTGGCCACTTCGTCATGTGGTGTCGGCGGCCATCTTGGTTTTAGGCCCAAGTGCTAATTTAAGCGAAACAAACACAAAAGTGTAATTAATACATAGAAATAATGAATCTAATGTTAACCCCTTACTATTTATCTAGCGCATAGCAACATTTAAAGACATTATATTCACCTTTTCGATCCTCTTCTTGGGCAACATTACAAAAGCCAACACATATCATGCAATATTCTAATTACCACTTATACTATTGTTAATATGCGTACAGACTTTAGTCATAAAAGTTATTTTAGCCATGCAAATGCAAATCCCACGTGTAATTCGAATGTTAATTATGTTGGTTAATAAAACATGCAGACTTGTTTAATAATATTATAGTTAATAGATTATTTAATTAGTATTTTCATACAGGATAGGGGAGGTATACAAAATGTTGTACTACCCGCTCCATCACTTGCAAATACTAATACTCCCTTAATAAGCATTCACATGGGTATACACAATGCATACACAACAAGAAAAGCCCAAATTCAGAAAGAACCAATGTGTTGGCATAAAAGCTCCTATGTGTGGCCCATTTAAACATCACTAACAACATCCAGCTAACTGGTTGATATCAATGTGGGAATTAACAGTTTTTCAGCATCTGCCAACCCCTAATTAAAAAGTGCAAAAAGTGTAAAAAGTTATAAAATGCAAACATGATTTTTAAACAACCAGGCTTTCAAATAGATGTCTCCACTATACAAAACGTAATACATTTAGAGTATCAAGAATAATGCATAATATCCAAGAGCAAACCGTTTCTAACAGCAACACTCCCTATGTATTAGAAGAGAACGAAAATACAATAGGTGCCAAATTACAATTAAAATTAAGGGCTGTTAGAAATGGGGGTCTCTAGTTGGCAGAGGTATGCACCTTGTCCAAGTAGAGACCCTTCCTTCTAGTAAGGGTAAGGGTATTCAACATCTAAATTAATCCCTGCTCACCCTCTTGGTAGCTTGGCACGAGCAGGCAGGCTTATCTCCGAGGCAACGCGTAAAGCATTTGCACATAACCCACTGTAATGCACTGAAAACACTACAAAAGGACACCACACCAGTTTTAGAAAAATAGCCAATATTTATCTTTGTTAAACAAGACCAAAACGATAAAAATCCAATACATAGTAATCAGAATACAGATATTGCAAAAAATAGACTTAAAATACAGTTCCTAGAACTCAATAGCTCTGTCCGAGTCTAGCACGGCATCATGAGCAAACATATCCAACAGCTCAGGCTGACCACAGTGTTGCGGGTCAGCTAAGGTGTAGGCAAGACCCGCAAATAGTACCTTGAACATGCAGAGCATCGTGGACCTTGTGATGAGCTCCGCAGAGGCGGTGTAGGCAGGGTTGGTCCCAGAGGTCGGTGTAGGAGACTTCGGACCCTTGAAGTCACACATTTTGCAGATCGAACTCTGTGAGGATGAAGTCAGGAGAATTGGCAGGCGTCAGGCTGTGGTGGGCAGTGGAGTGGTGTGGCGAGGGATGCCCTCAGGTCACGGTGCAGGTAGCGGTGCAGTGACGGCATCCACTGGTGTCGGTGAGACCAGGGCTGTGGTATGAATTGGGATGATGCGTGTTGCTGGGCTGGCAGGTCATGGTGCAAGCACCGGCATCATCATTGCAGAAGCCCTGTCATTGGTAGACAATCTAGAGCCAACATTGGTACACCAAGGCTGTGGTGTGGAATGGGGAGGTGCATCAAGTAATTTACAAGTGAAGCCCCTAGGCCAAGGTGCAGGCAGCGGCTTCGATGTCAGCATAGGGTGGCATCATTGGGGGTACGAGTGTGGCGATGTGAGGCAGGGCGGTGCGAAGTGCGGTGCCCTCAGGTCATGGTGCAAGCAGCAGCTCGGTGGCGGTGTTGGGTGACGGCATCGGGTGGCGTCATTGGTGAGGCCAGTGTTGCGGTGTGAAGCGAGGTGGTGCTCTCTGTGGTGCTAACAGGTCATAGATCCGGCAGTGGCATCGTCAATGGTGTCAGGTTGCTTTTTCTTCTGTTGCAGTATGAAACACACAGTTCCCAGTGCTGGTAGCAGATGATCTTGAAGTCTTTGCTGTTCCTGAGACACCTTGAACATGGTGCAAGCTCTACCTCAAGCCCTTGCAGAAACTCAGGGAAATATGTTGCAGAAAGTCCAGTCCAATCCTTTCACTGCTCAAGACAGAAGCAGCCACTCCAGGCCAACACAGCAAAGCACATAGTCAAGTGGTAGATCCTCCTGACAGATTCTCCATGTGAGAAGTTGGCCTGGTATATGCTGGTCACTAGTTAAAGTGGCCACCTTGCACCAGTACAATTCGACTCTTATGGTAGATAGGTTTAAGACAACCTTTTAAAGAAAGCTATCCTAGTGGTAGCTGTGGAGAGCAGCCTTCAGGCTAAGTCTTTAGAGGAATGTAAAGCAGTTTGTTTTACCTTATAATCTCTTGAATTACTAAATGAAAGGACACCACACAGGTATATATATAAAATATATATGTATTTATTACTAGACACACTCTACTAATCTCTTTATGAGATTAGAAGTCAACGACATATGGACAAATCAACATTTCACAACAGCTTAAGCACAAATATGGCTGGGGCCCTAGGGGCGTACCAGACCATATAATAAAAAAGAGACTTAGGAACATCGACTTGCGAGGGGACAAGGCTAGGGCCTTTAGAAGCACTGGGGCCTCACTAATCCACCCAAAGCAGGTACGTAAAGGACCCACGGGAGACGCATGCAGTGTGAGAACACAGCCGCGAATCCCAATTGACTTCAATGGAGCAAGTCGCGGTTGGAATTTTAAAGTTTTAGGATACTTCGGGAGAGTCTACAAGCAAGTCACTTACAGGGTAAGTAGTTCTAGAGCCAACACACGCAGGAGCACCGAAGTGCTGGAGTTACCTCACCCAGGGAAGCCGGGTGTATAGGTGTCTTTTGGTGTTGGGTCACGGCGTCGTTTTCAATGGGAGCCAAAGAAGAGTTGCTGCTTGTGAAGACAGAAGAAGTGTCTGGTGGAATCCAAGTCTGTATTCAGAAGAAGGAAGACCTGAAAGCAGAGGGGACAGTGTTCAAAGTCACCTGGCAGTGACCCGGGGCAAGGAAGATGGATGCCCACAGTCGTTGGGTGATTTCAGGTGATCACGGGTGTCTTGACTCTTCAGCCACGAGGTCCAGGAGGTGTCGACAACAACCAGGAGCTGGATTCGGCGTGTCCCACGAAGTCTCGTGGAAAGTGTAAAAAGTCAGCGGTGCAGACCAGCAAGGTCTGAGGGACTCACCCAGCGAGGGTAAGTCAGGGCAGGCCTGGAGCAACCAGGGGAGCCCTTTGGTTCTGTAGAAAAGTCTTCTGGGGACCCACAAGCCAGCCGGCAAGGGATCGCGAAGACGCCTCAGGAGAATTCACTCACCAGGAGCCCACGGTCACTCGGGACGAGGTAGGCCTCTGATCTTCGGTGGAAATCCTGCTGGAGGCTTGGACTACAAGTGGACCTATGCACAAGTTCGTAGAAAGTCGTGAAGGGGTTGCATTCGAAAATAGTGCCCGGTACCCAGGTATTGTGGTTCCTCGTCACTCATGGGGTCCACTTGCCTCAGCGTCGCTGGGGACTCACTATGGCCTTGGAGAAGTCAGGAAATCCACTTCTGGGGCTGCAGCGACTCCGGACTCCGGCGGGAGCGGGAAAGTTTGCGACCGTTGATTCAAAGTTTTGGTGCCTACCAAGCAGGGTAGTCACTCCTTGACTCCAAGGGAGATTCTTCAGTCTTCCAGAGGTAGTGGAACGTCGAAGGTCCAGGATTCTTCTTCAGAGCGTCGTCCAGGGATATCTAGTTTGCAATGCAAAGGGGTCCCTAACTTATACTAGAAGGAAGGGAGGGACTAGCTCTATGACCCCACCTATGGGAGGGTCAGGGGAGTGGGTGGCTACACCCACTTCCCTTTGTCCAGTTTCGCGCCGGAGCAGGGGCAGGTAGCCCCTGAACCGGTTTGAGCTGGCATATGCACAGAGGAGCCTACTGCTCCCCCAGTGCAGGAATTCAAAGCACTCTAGGAGTGCACCCACCCAGCCCCAATACACTAAACCCTGTCTGGGAGGTGACCACACCTCCCTGAGACAGGATGCCTATTGTTGGGCCTCCTCCACTGCGAGTTTCGGTCAGCAGCAGGAGGGCAGCCCAGTGTCTGTGATTGGTGGCATCCATTTTGTGATGCCAGGGCTCTTCAGGATTCTACTGTATTTCCACAGTGGGTACATGTCTATCCCTCTAGAAGGGTGGGATCATACTCCCACACTAGTTACTGGTGTGGGGGTATGATTCCAAAGCGTTTGACACCAAACACAACATGTTCTGATGCATCCATCCCAGAGTTAGCATTTACCGCGAGGTTATAATGCACTTAAAAGTATATGGCCTGTGGGGTCAGATTTAGTCTGCTTCCCAGGGGTGGCATAATACATCGTTTAGCCCCTGGTAGGCCTGTGAAGCACCTATGCCCTTGGTACCTAAGGTACCATATACTAGGGGCTCATAAGGCACCACAGTATCCAATCACTAGTGCACCTAATGTGCACACCATGTCGTTTAAGGGAGTAAGCAGAGGCTGGGGTCCTGGATAGCAGGATCCCAGCCAGACTAGTCAAAAACCATCAAAACACCAGAAAAAAAGTGGGGGCAACCATGTAGTCATATTCCACCTTCCTACACTCCAGCTCTTCTTCTTTGCAAGTTCCTTAGTCCAACAGAGTTCTAAAGTTCTTTTAACCTCTACTACATGGTCTCTGATCTCAGAAAAAAACAGTTCTGTCCTCCCTGGTCCAGCTTCATTACAGGAGATGGAAGCAGCAAGTGCAGAGCAGACACAGCTTATTCAGGAACTAGTAAAAACTGCTCCCACCACTTTAAATGCAGAAAGTAGCATTCAGCCTGGCTCAGAGTCACCCAGGAATTGGACAACACACCTCAACCTCTCCTTGTGACTATAGATTCCAATCTCTGAGCGGACTTGATTCCAATGACTGACTGGAACCTGTTTTGGTTGAATCAGGAATTGCGGCTGTTTCCCTAGAAGAAGGGGGAAACAGTGCAATTCCCGGGGTACTAGATACTGCGGGGTTTAATGGTAATCGTAGTTTCATGGTTAATTCCAATAATGATCCCGGTTGCTGCGAAGCAGGGAGATTGGCCCTTGATGGTAGGGGAGGGGACCCTCTCACTAAGACCACTCTTCCGGCCTATAATGGATTTACATCTCTGACCAAGATTTCCAACAAAGGTTTATGTTTGATTGCCTGTTGGAATGTCGCAGGACTTTTACTAAAGGATGCATGTTTGGGTTGGCCCGAGTTTATTAATACTTTTAATATAATCTGTTTACAGGAAACCTGGTGTTTGGACCCAATTAATTACAATGGTTTCGTCTCGTACCAATTACCGGCTGTGGCCTCCCCCTCGGGCAGAGCAAAGGTTGGGCTCCTGGTTTTGATTTCAGTGGAAGTACCTATCATTGTAAAAAAACATGTATTGGTTAGGGTCCACTCCCAGATTTGATGGCTTTATCAGGAGCAAGGTAGAAATATCCTTTTAATAAATTTTTACAACAATATTTTTGACAGTTCTAGGCACCAGGTAGCGCTTGCTTTGGAGTCCGCACTGGCTGACATTGTAATGAAGAATGATATTGATTTTGATTTCATTTGGTTAGGGGATTTTAATACTGTTGCGTGTTCCTCCTCCACCCATAGAGTCTGCAGCTTTATAAAATGCTTTGGGGAGGGTGTCTCTCACTTTCCCCATAACCCTTACGGCGATTCATTGAATAAAATCTTGATGACTTACGATATGGAAATGTTGGTAGAAATGAAAAGTGAGTCTGGAGTGGTTATTCCCACATTCACGAGTAGGAATGCAAATACTGTGATCGATTTCATTTGCATGTCCTCTAGCCTTAGTCCATTGTGTACGGCCCCTGTGGTAGTGGATAATTTACTCAGTGATCACAATTGTATTACTATTGAGGCTAAACTCTGGAAGGTGATGCAGGGCCCTAAAATATGCTCAATTGCCAACATTGAACCGCACCATCCAAATGGAACCAGAATCAGATGGAAAGGGGATAAAGCAGATATTTTGTCTAACTCCATTATTAAAAACTGTTTAACTGATATTATTACTATTTTAGAGAGCGAGAAACTGACAGATGAAATTGTGCCTAAGTTTATTAACATTAATCTTATAATTGATAATATATTTACCAAATTTTTTAAGGGCAAGACATGTCAACAAAGGGGGTGGTTTGACCATGCTAGCACTACTGCGCTTAAGGGGCTTAAAGCAGCACTGGCAGCTAAGCAAAGAGATAGAATTGCGATTAGGGAGCTCAGAGCTACCTATCAGGCTGCAGTCAAACGTAGGAAGACCGAACTAAGGCAAGAGACATGGGACAAATTAGATCAGGCAGCCGAAACTTCGGATTCCTCTTTATTTTGGGCTACAGTCAATTGTCCCTTTTTAAAGGATGACAAGATGCCCGAATTGACGGCTAACGTTAGTGCGGAAAGCTGGGTCTCCCACTTCTCTACGATTTTCGACTCGGATAAACCAAGGGATGTATGCGGGGACAGCAGGCCAGTCGTTCCTCTGGACATATCCATTACCGAAGTGCAGGAAAGTATCACTGCTAGTAGGGGTGGGAAGGCCCAAGGGCCCGACGGGGTGCCCGTTGACGTGTATAAAAAAGAACCGGAGCTGTGGGGCCCGTTGCTAACTAACGTGTTTAATGTTGCTGTTTGTAAAGGTGTCCCACCTACTTGGGAGGAATCCATTATTATTCCTATCTATAAGAAGGGAGATAGGGGGGATGCAAAGAACTACCGTCCGATCTCCCTTCTTGATTCCTCAGTGGAAAGTATGAGTAGGGTGCTTTTGGTTAGACTAGAAGAATGGGCCGAATCAAATAACATATTGGCAAATTCTCAATTTGGTTTTAGGAAGGGACGCGGGACCGTCGAACAGTGTCTTAACCTTGAATTATTAATTGGGAAATATACGAAGGCTAAGAAAGGTTCCCTTTTTCTCTGCTTTGCAGATTTGAGCAGTGCCTTCGATATGGTGAACCACAACATCTTATGGGCGAAATTGCTTGAAATGGGGCATTGTTTATTTTTTGGCCCGATTATATGCCAATTTAAATTCTAGTGTTCGCTACGGCCCAGGAGGGGAGCGCACCCCAAAGTTTAATATTAGGCGTGGCATTAGACAAGGGTGTGTACTTGCCCCTTTACTTTTTACTCTCTTTATTAATGACGTAGACTCCGTTTTAAAGACTGTTGCGGCAGATGCGCCTAAAATTAACGATTTTAACGTCCCAGTTTTACTTAATGCGGACGATGCCGTGATTTTGTCCAGGACCCCTATTGGCCTACAACGCCTAATGGATAGGTTCTCCCTGTTCATTAAGGAAAGAAAGTTGTTGATCAATAAAACAAAAACCTATGTCATGGAATGTGGTTTGGGACGTAAAAAACCCCACTCCTACTTTATTGATGGGCATAAGGTGCAAAAGGTGGACTCTTTCAACTACCTTGGCATTACTTTTTCTAAGACAGGTAGTTGGACTAGTGAGATTACCCATGTTCGGGCTAGGATGGCGAAATGCGCCCACGGGGTGTTCAAGTTTGCAACCAAAATAGGGGATAAACGGATTAAAGACATGTTAAAAATCTACCGAATGAGATGTCTTTCAATTGCCCTTTATGGTGCTGGTGTGTGGGGACATGCCATGGTAGGGAACCTACAAGTGGAGTAAAATATCTTTCTTAAGAGACTCCTGTGTTTACCTACATCGGCCTCTAACGATTTGGTGCACAGAGAGTTTGGAATCCAACATCTTTCAGATCTGATTGCCCTTAGACCACTAATGTTTTGGCGCAATCTGGATAAAGGAAGAGACCTCCCTAAATAGAGCCATTATTAAAGATTGTTTCTCTATTAATAACCATCTAAAGATCCCCTGGATCAAATTTGTTACCTGCTGTTTTTTAGAGATTTATGGTTTCAATTTAAGAGAGGATTGTTATGTTGCCTCCAGCTTGTCAAAAAAAGAGATGAAGACTGTTTTTATTAGCCATAAGTCAGAGAGGCGTGGGAGGGTCAGTGGTAACTTAACTACATGTTTGTTCTACGGAAGATTTTGTGAGGCGGTAGGTTATCAACCGAATCTGAGCTTTGTTACCAGACCATCCCATCGGTTTGTTTTAATGAGATTAAGGTTTGGGATAGTCCACCATTTGGTGGCCTTCCCATGCACAAAAAAACACCCGATTGGTCCATGTCCATGTGACAATATCTCTGCACAAAGCACCACGCACTTTTTATTGTTGTGTAAACTTTATGGTAATTTCCACTCAGCTTTTTTAAAACCTATTTTTAAGAAGTATGGAGTTAGAAATGTACATGATTCCATGAAACTGTTTTTTAATCCGCCATCTGATGTATGTTTTTTAACTGCCACCTTTCTTCTTCAAGCTATCAAAGCAAGGCCTAGTATGCTTTTTTAATTGTTTTTTAAAACTTTGTAAATTGTATTTTACTTTCCTGATTACTGCATTTGTAGCGTAAAGGCTTGTGCTTCTAGGGACTGTTAATCTGTTTTATTGTATTTAAATGTATGTGCTTTTATGGACTTTGTGTTTAAGCTCCGAATAAAGCCTTATGAAATTGAAATTGACTATAGGGTGAATCCACATCCCCAGCTCCTGTCACTCCAAAATCAGATGGTGAATACACAAACAGACAGAGGTATACAGGATGGTTAAAAAAGAAAATGCCCACTTTCTAAAAGTGGCATTTTCAAACTCAAAATTTAAAAACCACCTTTACTAAAAGGTGTGTTATTAAATTCTGAGTTCATAGAGCCTAAACTCCAAATCTCTAGCTTTTCCCAATTGAAAGGCGCACACGTAAAATGTTACAGTGCAGCTCCAATGATAGCCTTAGGAAATGATAGTCCTTGCAATAGTAAACAATGAAATGCACTGTATTTCACTATTAGTACATATAACACACACCAGTACATGTCCTACTTTTCATATACACTGCACCCTGCCCATGGGGGAATCTTGGGCCTATATCTTAGGAGTGACGTATATGTACAAAAAGGGAAGGTTAGGATCTGGCAAGTGGGTGCACTTGCCAGGTGGACATGGTAGTTATAACTGTGCAGTGACAGATCTAATACACATTTGAAAGGCTACATGTGTGGGTGGCACAATCAGTGCAGCAGGCCCACTAGTAGCATTGATTTACATTGCCTGGGCACACACAGTGCACTTTACTAGGGGCTTACCAGTAAATCAGATATGCCAATCATGAATTACCAATCACAATTACAATTTACACAGAGAGCATATGCACTTTAGCACTGATCAGTAGTGGTAAAATGCCCAGAGTCCTAAATCCAACCAAAAACTGGCCAGAAATAATAGGAAGCAAAAGACAAAATGTTTAGAGATAACCCTGCCAAAAGGCCCAGGTCCATGTAAATACAAAGAACAATGCGTTGGAACAAATACTGAAAGAATACTTAAATGGATAGGAAAATATCAATTAGTCCTCCCTCTGAGACGAATTCTCTGCGTTATTTAATATGAATGAATGTCACCACACAAATTGCAGTTATCAAACAAGGTTTTTTATATATATATACATATATCGGTCGCCAGTAGATAGTTATAGTTACAACCTAGTATCCATAGGAAATCTCAAAATTCTATTTTGAATAACTTTGGTGCCGGTTGACGAATCCTCGCGAAATTTTCAAAACTAATGGGGCGCTCCTTTCAGCTCCTACCCTGAAAGTCTCGGGGTGATTCGTCAAGCGGGGGCCGAGAAAAAGGGGGGGTCCCCAAACGCGTTTTCCCCATGCATTTTTCCATAGGACCTTTAGTCGCAGCTACAGCCAGAACGGCTGAACAGAATTACGTGAAATTTGGCAGAGAGGTAGCCATAAGGTCAAGGAAGTGCCTTTTGCAGGTCTGGTGTAAATCTGTTCAGTATTTCCTGAGAAAATAGCATTTAAAAGCATATCAATATCTATACGTGCGCACCGTGCGCGCACTGTGCGCGCACCCTGCCGTGCGCGAGCGCAATTCTGATTGGTTGTTAGATGTCGGTAAACATTCGAATCGGTCGAAACCAGGAAGTGTCGGCCGCCATTTTGTCTCTCGCAGTCTGAGGGGGTGAAAAAAAAAGGTGGAGTACGTGAAAAGGGGGCAGAGTGGACAGTTCCTGACCCCCTAGCCTTGGTCAGGGGGTCACAGAAGGACGCCCAAGGGAGAAAAAAACAATTTTTTTTTTAAATCGCGAGGTGCGCGCACCGCGAACCGTGGGTGCTCGGTGCGCGCACCTCGCGATTTAAAAAAATAAATAAAATTCACGGTGCGCGCACGGTGAAAAACCTGAAAAAAAAAAAAATTAATAAATACATAACTTACCATTTAAAAAAACGTACAAATTCACTGAAAAAAACATAGGTTTCACACACGTTATAGTTAGGAATTAGCATTTAAAAAACCTTGCAAATTCACTGAAAAAACCATAGGTTTCACACATGTTATAGTTAGCTGGACATTTCTCTCATACAAAACCAATGAAATTCCCCCGTTATAGTTAGTTCAGCTAACTATAACTCGCGCGCCCGCAATGCACTGCTGATGACGTCACATATTACATCACTCATGACATGGTCAGTGACATCACTCATGACATCACTGATGACATCTCAAATGACATCACTGATGACATCATCCAGTGAATGTGTGTTTTTCTGAAAATTAAATATGTTTTATATATGTATATCTCAAGGTTGATGGAAGAATAAATGGGTATATGTGTCTAAATGGATGATTTGTTTTTGAAAAATTGATTGTGTAACTGACTGATTAAGTGTATCATAGTGAATACATGGCTTAGTGAGTAATGTTTAAATATGTAAATATCTGTATCAGTCTCTCACTTTGTGTATAAGTGGCTGCATGGGTTGGTGAGTAGCTACATGGGTGTCTATATAGGTTATTAGTTGTTTTTTTGAGTATCAGTTTGAGTGTCTGAGTGTCTGTATGGTTCGGTGGGGGGTATTACGAAGTGCATAGGTACATGAATGAGTGACTCACTGTATGTGTTGAAGACACCATGTGTGCAGGACTGTATGGGTGGATGAGTGTGTGCATGGGTGTGTTAGTGAGTGATAGACTGTCTCAATAATGTCTTTATGAGTAACTACATATGTTTTAAACTAGTATATGTGACTATCAGTGTATATAAGTGAGTATATATGAGAGTGAGAGATTGAAAGAGTTCCTGTATGAATAAGTATGTGTTTCTATAAGTGATTATTTAAAAGACTAAGTATGTGTAAGTTTCCGTAGAAGTAAGTGTGGTGGTGTGTGTATAACTATATATACAAATAAATGTATGTTTGATTCTTTATTAGCATGAGTGACTATGTGTGTGAGTAACTCTATGGATGAGTGGCGTTGTGTAACAGGATGTATTGGTGTATGAGTACATATGATGAGTGAGTACATGTATGAGTGACTGTATAGGACTGTTGGTGAATGAGTGGATGTGTATGTGGATCTTAGAATTACTGAAGAGGTTGTTGTAACTGGTATTGGTATGTCCATTGTTTTGAAAATGTTAGTCTCTATTTTTGAAAGTGTGTATCAAAGGTTATATTAGAGTGAGAGGAGGTCTGCCACTCTATCACAAGGATGATGTCATCAGTGATGTCATCAGTGATGTCATTTGAGATGTCATCAGTGATGTCATGAGTGATGTCACTGACCATGTCATGAGTGATGTAATATGTGACGTCATCAGCAGTGCATTGCGGGCGCGCGAGTTATAGTTAGCTGAACTAACTATAACGGGGGAATTTCATTGGTTTTGTATGAGAGAAATGTCCAGCTAACTATAACATGTGTGAAACCTATGGTTTTTTCAGTGAATTTGCAAGGTTTTTTAAATGCTAATTCCTAACTATAACATGTGTGAAACCTTTGGTTTTTTCAGTGAATTTGTACGGTTTTTTAAATGCTAATTTTTGAATTATTAAATTATTATTTTTTTTTATAATAAAAATAAAATTACTATGTATTCATTTATATATTATCTGTATCCTTTTATTTGTTTTTGCTCTTTTTTTTCATTTCAATTAGGATAAAGTTGAACAGTTTTTTTAATTTTTGCAATTAATTTTTCTCCTTTTTTTTTTTTATATAAATTCTTGGGGTGCGCGCTCTGAGCGCGCTCCTAGTACGTTTTCGTATGTTTTTTATGAATACCGTCGTACGTTATTTACGTACGCATACATACGTTATAGTGCGCGCTGGGAGCGCGCACCCAGTACGTATGCATACGTACGTACGCATGCGTGCGTGCGTCGTACGCGCTCCACGCGGTTCACTTCCGCATACGCTTAAATTACGCTCAATAACGTTCGCGTATACGCATGTTCAACGTATGCGCGTTACGTACGCGCATATGACGTATGCACATGCGCTCCTACGCTTTCGCGCATGCGTAATCACAAGGTGCGCGCTCGGAGCTTGCGCAGTGCGCGCACCTCGGGTTATATGCTTAATACAACAACACTTCTTATTGGTTATCATTACTTTCAGTTTCTGATTGTTTCAACACCACACCCAATCCCCTCATGGCAAGTCATGTGATCATGAATCATCACTTTTGATTGGTTTGAAGTACTTTCAGTTCCAGATTCTTCCCAAACCACACCTACTCCCCTCATTATTAGTTCTGATTCCTTTGGAGAAGGAGCTATTCTGTTGTTGAGAGACAATGGCTGAACAGCAACCATCTTCAGACAGTGACCAGGACACTCTTGAGAGGCAGAGGAGCAGGAAGCAGAAAGACAGCTTTATATGGCAGTTTTTCACTTTTCCAGAGGGACAAAAAAAGGTAAATGCACCTAAAGTGACTTGTGTACTTTGTCAAAAAGTCTTGTCACGTGGGAATCCTAACAAGAAGTATTCTTTTAGCATTCACACTATGTTGAGGCATGTTGACAAAATGCATCCAGTGACTTTTCGTCGAGCTTCTGGAGCAAACCCTCCACCTGCTCAGCCGACGACATCTGCAGCAGCTCAGCCGAGCACATCTTCGGCAGCTCAGGCGAGCACTTCTTCTGCAGTGGTGCCTTTGCCTTCTTCCACACCTCTTTTTGGACCACCTTGTTTTGCGAGTTTGTCCACACGCTGCACTATTTGCGGTCTACTTATTTCTGTGGGTGAGACCAGTCTTGATCTCATTCAGAGAAAATTTGATGCGCATGAGTGCAGTAGGCAATAGATGTTTTTTCTTTTTTTTCGTTTTTCTCTTCCTGTTTCTCTCCATTAACTCAAGGGTTTTTTTAAGAGCCACTTAAAAACTATTTTTTTTTGGGGTGCGCGCACCCTGCGCGCACCCAAGGATGTATTTTAAATTTCTTTTTTTTTTTTTTTTAAATTAAATGTACAAAAAGAGGTGACGAAATGGAAGCATGAAAAGGGAGGATTGAGAAATACAAATATTTTTCACTTCTTTTTAAAAAAAATAAATTATTTTGAAAAAAATTTTTTTTAGTATTTTGCAAGGGAATAGAATTTCTTTTTTTATTTTTTCTTTCTAGTTCTGCAAAAAAAGAAAAAAAGTATTAATATTCAATCATACATTACAAAAAGCATTACTTGTTTTTACATATTTTACAAAGCAATTTTTTGCCCTTTTTTTGCTGTTTTCAGAATTTTTTAATTTTACCTTAAAATAGTGAAAACAATTGTATTCATCATTTAACAGCGGGCAAAAAAAAAACAATCTGAAAGATTGTTTAAAAAAAGCCCCAAAACTATCCTCACTAAAATATACCTTGTTAGAAATATTACATATATATTACAAGTACTTTTCTAGATGAATAAAAATTTTCGAGATAAACCGTCTTTAAACCTTGTCGCAAAAGCACACATGCCAAAATAATTTCTGTCAAAAGAGTCCACAATTGTTTTTATTACTTTTCCTTTAGGCCAAATAGTAATTTCAAAATCCTTTTTAAGTGATATCTTCAATTATAATCCTTTAAAATTACAAAAAATGCTTTCTTCAGATGCAGTTTTTATTTTTCAAAATTTAGGTTTCAGAAAAATTAAGTAAGAATTGGGTAAATCATAAGGCAAACGTTGCTTGAAAATCAATTGGGAATCATTACACAGTGTCCAGCCTTTTTCACATTTAAGATAAACTGTGTAATGTCCAGAAGTTACAGTAGGTCCTTCATGAAAAATTATTGCAACTGTAACAAAAGTTTTTCCAGAAATTGATAATTGTTGTCCTGTAAACTTCTTTATTAAAGTATCCAATTTTGAACCATCAGCTCTACAACGTTGCATCATTAAAATTACATACTGACCATATTTCTGTAAAAATAACGTGGAAAACATGTCAGATTTACATTCAGAACATTCCATGTTGTGATTGGCATCTTTAACTAATTTACTAAAAGTCACTGATTTACTTTGTGGTAATGGTAAAAATATGAACCTTTCTGAATCAACATTACTACTACATGTGTTCATACAGTTTTCACAGCAATGTTCCCATTTGTAAGAGACACCAAATAAGTTTTCTACTTCTACTCCTTCATCTTCAAGTACACTCAAAATATATATTAAGAATTCCTGTGCATCTTGCTGGTCATTTTCTTTAAACTGTGTAGAACCACAACATACATCTAAAAGATTTCTAACATCAGTAGCACTTTCTATTTCAGTTTTATCATTACTCAGCTTCTCATAAAGGAGACTCAGCAGAGAACACAATCTTTTTCCATGATTTACTATTATCTGTTCTAGCAACTTTTCAAGATAAAATACAACATTCAGCACTACATTTGCATAGCAGTTGACACCAGAGCTATTTTCAAAATGGCAACCAACAACCTCTTCAACACTGTCCTTTTTCTTTTTCCTTGCTATCACATCACTGTCCTTTTTTTTTGTTCTGTTCATCCACATTACAGATATTTTCAAATCTCCTTTTCCGAGAAACAACATGTTTTTCAATCACAGGATACTGTCCTAAATGAGGAGCATAGGTTCTTCTTAATCTATTATACTCCTTTACACAGTTTGCATCAGCACTAACTTTTGAGTCATCAAAGTCTATCATAAATAAACCAGATAATGTTTTCACTCGTGACAAAGCAACATATGCCATACCTTCTGTGAACACAGTAGAACCAATGTTTACAAAAGCACTATCTACAGTCAATCCTTGAGACTTGTGAATAGTTACAGCATATGCTAGAGAAAATGGAAACTGCTTCCTACGTACATATAAGTCTTTCACAAGCATGAAACGAACTGAACAACGACAAATGTTTTTAACTTCTTCTATCTGATCAAATTTTATTTTTAAACATTCAATTCCTTCTTTTTTCTGATAATTAATAAAACCCACAACTCTTCCCATAGCTCCATTCACTAAACCTTTTTCTACATCCAAATTTCTCCTTAAAATCACTCAACAATTCATGCAAACATATAGATTTTTTTCTAATCCAGCTGTTTTGGAAATGTTCTTCTCTAGTGAATCCAATTTATTTTTCAGTTTGCCTGTTAATGTAAAAGTAATTCTTTCATGCTGAATTTTGTCCTCTGCTTCCATTTTCTTAATCTCTTCCTTTTCCAATTTCAAAAGTTCCTCATTGAATATTGAGCACTCACGTAGTGTTGGCATTAAGCAGATTACAGTATTATTTTCTGCAATGTTCTGGTATATTTTCTCTGCAACTATTTCTTCATTTGGAAATAAATTATGTAGCAACCGACTCTGTAATGCTTTTTTGCCAACTTCTGTGAGTAGTCCAATTCTGATATCTTTCAGAATACTTGCATAATCTTCGTCGTTTGCTTGTCTCATATTGGTAGTGAGTTCTTTGTACTCAAAGAACGACCAAATATTTGCATTACCAATGCTTCCTAATGACTTCTTCGTGTCTTCATGTGTCACAGTATTAAACACTGGTTGTCCTTTAACTGGAGTGAGCTGTAAAAGATCTCCAAAAACTATGACGTGTTTACCTCCAAATAACACGTCATAGTCTCTCTTAAGAATTTGTTGCATTCTTAAATGCACAAAGGCAAGCATTAAGTTTGAAACCATGCTCACCTCATCAATAATGAGAACTTGCATCTTCTTCAACACTCTTGAAACTTCGAAGCATGCTTCTCCAGTTAGCTTGTGGTATTCTATTTTGTTCTCATGCTCCACTGGTAACATTAGCAAGCGACGTAAGGTAATTCCTTTTATGTTATAGGCTGCTAACCCAGTTGGAGCAGTTACCACACAAGACAAATTTGAAGCTGTTTTTTGCTGTAGGTAGCTTCTGATGACTTTTATTAAGAAACTTTTACCAGTTCCAGCTTGTCCACTCACATACATCCTGATTGGTTCAAATGATGTGCATGAGCACTGCTTTTTTTCATGTAGTAATCCATGATCAATTTTTTTGGTGACTTCTTCATAAATTTATTTTTGTTCTTCATTCAGTTGTTGTTCCAGATTTAGTAAGTCGATTGAATCTTCCTGTGCTTGATTCATAGCCGTTTCTACTTCAGTCATGGCTACTGCAGATTCATTTTCTACGATTGGTTGTCCTAGGGGATCTTGACTAAGTGTTCCTGAACTTTGGCTGTCTTGAGAACTGTCTCTAGCTACTTCAGCTGCAATTTTTGCTTCCTGTTCATTTTCTTCATTTAACATTTGGACATAAGTTGTGAAAGTACTGCATTCTATGCTGTCTTTGCTAGCATTAAAAGAATCTTCATAGCTTTGAAATTCTCCCAGTAGTTCGTCCTCTGAACGCCATGGTTTAAACAGCTGTAAAAGAGCCAAGTAGTAAAATTTTTTTTCGTCAGTAGTGTCGCAACTCAGCTTCCTGTGATTTATCAAACTTCCTTTTGTTTGCTTCACCAAACATCCTTCCTCACCAATGACTTTATATTTTCCATTGTTGATGTCTTCTGTGACTTTCTGTGAAAAAATGTAGTTCTGCAGCACTTCATAGAGACACATGTTCTCAAGATGATGACTTCTTTTTGGGTAATATGTGTCCAACATGTTTGTTTTCAAAATATCTGTACTTTCTGGGTCGTTCTCGGCCAAATATTCAATTTCTCCAACAGATTTCAGTACCCGATTTCGCATTCCTGCAAGGCCTAAACTGACCCAAATTATTCTTCTGGATTTCGAGTAAAGACTTGCAGATGATAACCTATCTGAGCATTCGTAGGATCCAATTTCTCGATGCGATAACATCTTTAAACTGAACCTGTACAGCTTCTTACTGACAGTCTTCTCGTGAGAAATCTCTTCCCACATTTCCTTCAATTCTGTTTTCTCAGATTTAGTGATGTAAGATGTGACATACCGAGCAACAGCAATAGAATTGTCTGCCACATACTGAATATCCATGTTAGCATTCCACATGGATAAAATGACTGGGTTGAAGTCATTTATAAATTTTGACTCTTCTTTTCTTCTTAAGTTGTATGTATTTTTGGGAGATTTTCTGGTTATAGTATGTCGCACAGCTGACATAAAACTGTTGACTCTTCCTTTTGAAAGAACAGGTCTAGGAAATCCAAATTGACACTTTGTGTAGAATTTATCTTTGGTCTTGTACTTCCGTCGACAGTATTTTCCACACCGATGACTTTGGAAACGTAAAACTTGTTCTTTTAACTTTTTCTCTTCTGTGCTATTAGGTATAGCACATGTTGCATATTCTTCAATAAAAGATAACACTGCTTCATCAGCATCTGTTCCAAATTTTGGGGCATCCTTGATCCACAACAGCATATGAATATGAGGAGCACCTCTTGCCTGGTACTCTTTTCTCCAAAAGAAATCCACTACTTCTCCAAGAGGTGGATTTTTTTTATTGCAGATGAAGGACATCATAGCCTCAAATCTATGATTGAAATATCTGCAAACATTAACCGGATCCAATGAGCACAGTTCTCCTGCTGTCTTGTATTCAATGTTTTTAATGTTTGAATTTGCCTCTCGTAGAAAATCCAATAAATCATCCCAAGCATACTCGGCACAGCTTAGGGTTACAAACCATGTAGGAGTTCCTAAATTCCTTAACATGCATTTTAATTCACCATGGCGTCGGTACCAATATTCATTTGTCCCACGCTGACAAGCCATCAGATTGATCAGTTGTGTTTCCAAATGATCATCTCGGTGCTGCACTTTCTCCATAAAATCCTTAGCAGACACATTATGTAGATGTACTCCACTTTTTAAAATGTGATTTACTGCATAAGATAATGCAGACAAGTCGCTTTCAAATAAAAGATGAAACAAATAAGGAATACTTTGACGAAATCTTGAATCTTCAGCATATAGTCTTGTAGTCCGATACTCAGAAGCTGGAATCTGTTCTGGGCGTTCATCGTATCGTCCACCTTTTCCTGTAGGAAACAGCTGAGGAAAACATCGAGCTTCCAAGCTCTTCTCCCATACACTCACGGGAGTTCCTTTTGCTTTCTTCATCTGAAACAGATCAATAGTGTCTCCCATAACCTCTTTTGAATGAAGAGGATGTATGCTAAAATGTTCATAAATTTCTTCTTCCTTTGACTTGTCCACTTTTTCAATTTGTCCAGTTGGTGTTTCTGTGTCTTCTTGTAAATCTTCTTCTTCTTCATCTATATAAATTGATTCATACCATTTATTATTCCTTTTCAAATATAAATTTGCTCTTTGTACTTTCCGTACATCTACCAGCTCCTGCCAAATCTTCTTATTCTTTGTAGGTACACCATTAACCAGAATAACTAATGGTTCAGTTTCCAAAGTATCTGCATCAATAGTTTCCATATTTTTTTTCAAATCCAAGGGCAAATATACCACTCTTCCTTTTAAACCTCTCAGTAAATCTGAAGGAGGTAATTTACCAGTTTTGGGCTCCATACGTACTATGGTCTGGAACGGATGAACACATTGAATGAGTATAGACTCATATGTATTTAAATCAGAAAGTTCGGCAGGAATAGCATCCAATTCTAAATTATTATGTACAGCTCTGGTTGGCATTCTATTTTCTTCTAACTTGTTATAACAGTATTTACAAATACGCTGATCTTCACCCAATTCAAAACAATTTTCCAGAAATATATATGTTGCAAAATCCTTCCACTTATAATTATCTTCATTTTCACTTTTTTTATACAGATCAACATTCCTTGTTTGAATTTTATAATGGCTTCTGCGGCAACAAATACAAGTAATATTTGGTCTTTCATTAGAGATGATAGTAAATTGTGTCATTTCTTCCTCAAAATTTTTAGTAATAATGAGTTCTACATTCTGTTCCTCATTTTCCTCATTAACTGTGTCCTTTTCTGCACTTTCTTGTTCTGGACCAAAGTAACAAAACTGAATCTCATCAGTAACCTTCACTACATCTGATACAGATCCACGGAACAGAGCATTATTCAACTCATTCAACTTTACTGCTGGACTTTTAGCAAAATACAATGTTCTCACAAACTTTCTCGTATGATGAACAGCCAGCATCCTAAAATGATGAAAAACACTTTTACACACTTTTCTAGATAGACAAGCCAGAGAATGTCCTTGCAAACCAGTATTCTCTCTCACTCTGCATGGATCTAGTGTTTGAAGCACCTTCATCTTGTGTTTTACACTCTTTTTACTATATTCTCTTAGAAAGTCACGTAATTTATCAATAGATTCCTGACGCACAGTACAAATACTACTACAGTTCCAAGTGTACACTGGGGCTTTTGGACGTCTCCCCATAGCCTCAGCAGCCATTACTTCTTCCTCATTTCTTGGGAGCATTTTCTCTTTTTCCATCACACAACCATCCTTAACTTCATATGCTCTACCATTGGTGTCAACTGCATGCAACAAACTATTACTTTGAAGATAACTCTCTTCATTAAAAAATGGTTCAGTACTTGAACTGTGCTTCCATTCTCCCAAGAACTCTTTACAAAAGTTACTTTTTTTCACTTCTCTTTTCCTTTTGCTTTGTGACTTCATTGCATTGACTAATTTATCTAATCTACGCATCCTATTCAAAATTAGAATAAAAAGTTTTCTTTTTATTTCCAAAGCCTTACTTACAATATTTTCTATAAAAAATTTTTCTTAATAAATTTTGTTTTTTTCTTATATTTTTTCACATCCTTTAGCAAATTTAACATCACTCTTCTCTGAAACATTTTTCGACGAATGTTTTTAAAATCTAATTTTCGTGTTAAATCATTTTTACATACTTCTGATTGTACATTAGCCTTTTTTTTTGCTGTTGACTCTGTTGTTGCTTTGTACATAAAACACTCTTTGTTTTACATTTATTTTTGCCATTTTTTTGTTTTTTGAAGATCTTTTTTAAGAAATCTCTACTCTGCTTACCAGTAGACTTTTTCTTTTTGCCATCACCAGCTTCTCCTCCTATTTGTTTTTCCCAGTTTTGTCCAGATATACTTGTTGTTGCTTTTCTTTCCTCATTCTTGTCCTTAAAGGCATTTTTTTATTTTTTCACTGTTGCTCAGCAATACCTGCAAGAAACTTAAAAAAAAATCTTTTTTGTAATTATAATTCATTAAAATATTTTTTAAGCTTTTCATTAATTTCAAATGTTTTACCATTTGCCTCTCATTTGTGATTTACTAATTTGTGCACAGTGCTAACCACCACAGTTGAAATAAAACAAGCTGCCCCTTTCCTGCAAGTGCATGTTTTACAGAACAACTGCAACACAAATTATATCTGTGGCCACAATTCCTGTATGCACACAGCCTCATGGTGTGCTTCTAAGCAGAAAACAGAATTTGATTTGCAAATTCAAAGCACATTTACTACTGTGGTAGATCAAGTGATAATTGCTGTTACAGCCTGACACATTTTCCTTATAGTTTACAGAGACAGAAAAGAGCACATTTCCTAACAGCTACTTCATACCATAAGCATCTGCAACCTGGGTGAGTGTTTAGCGTAGAGCAAAGAAAATGAGGCCTTGATGATGTTTTTATGTGTTTGCGTTATACACTGCTTTCTGTACTACGCATGGGAGTATTGGAGAAGCTGCTTATTAAATCTCTGCCCACAATTCCTGTGCGCACACAGACTCATGCCATCATTTTAGGAACATAACACAGGCTGCCCCTTTCCTGGGACTGCAATTCTTACTGAAAAACAACTTCATAAATTAAATCTCTGCCCACAATTCCTGTGTGCACACAGACTCATATCGTCATTTTAGGCACATAACACAGGCTGCCCCTTTCCTGGGACTGCATTTCTTTCAGAACAACAACTTCACAAATTAAATCTCTGCCCACAATTCCTGTATACACACAGACTCATGCTATGTTTTTTGGAACAAAACAGTGTTCCTGAATAGTACCAAATTACTGTTACAGCCTGACACATTTCCCTTATCATTTACAGAGGCAGAAAACAGCACATGTCCTAACAGCTCCTTGAGACCATGACCATGTGTTACAGGGTGAGTGATTAGACTAGATCAAAGAAAATGAGGCCTTGGTGACGTTGAATGTATTTGCATTACACAATGCTATCTGAAACATCACACAGAGCTGAGTACTACACATGAGAGTGTTGGAAAAGCTGCTGCGTGTGTGCCAAGAGTGTGTTTCTGGAGACTATGTATTGTCAGCTGCAAGAGAGATGAGCAAGGAGACTTCCAGAACTGCATGAAGACTGCAGGGATGTATGTAACAGTGCATGTGTGCTAAGAGATAATTTGTGTAAAGACAACAGGCTGCCCCTTTCCTGGGACTGCAATTCTTACTGAACAACAATTCACAAATTAAATCTCTGCCCACAATTCCTGTGCACACACAGACTCATGCCATCATTTTAGGCACATAACACAGGCTGCCCCTTTCCTGGGACTGCAATTCTTACTGAACAACAACTTCACAAATTAAATCTCTGCCCACAATTCCTGTGCGCACACAGACTCATGCCATCATTTTAGGCACATAACACAGGCTGCCCCTTTCCTGGGACTGCAATTCTTACTGAACAACAACTTCATAAATTAAATCTCTGCCCACAATTCCTGTGTGCACACAGACTCATATCATCATTTTAGGCACATAACACAGGCTGCCCCTTTCCTGGGACTGCATTTCTTTCAGAACAACAACTTCACAAATTAAATCTCTGCCCACAATTCCTGTATACACACAGACTCATGCTATGTTTTTTGGAACAAAACAGTGTTCCTGAATAGTACCAAATTACTGTTACAGCCTGACACATTTTCCTTATCATTTACAGAGGCAGAAAACAGCACATGTCCTAACAGCTCCTTGAGACCATGACCATGTGTTACAGGGTGAGTGAT
Organism: Triturus cristatus; assembly: GCF_964204655.1. Lineage (NCBI taxonomy): Eukaryota > Metazoa > Chordata > Amphibia > Caudata > Salamandridae > Triturus > Triturus cristatus. The sequence goes on from NC_140579.1 coordinate 415,391,758, forward strand.
TAGACTAGATCAAAGAAAATGAGCCTTGGTGACGTTGAATGTGTTTGCGTTACACAGTGCTATCTGAAACACCACACAGGCCTGAGTACTACACATGGGAGTGTTGGAGAAGCTGCTGCGTGTGTGCCAAGAGTGTGTTTCTGGAGACTGTGTATTGTCTGGTGCAAGACAGATGAGCAAAGAGACTTCCAAAACTGCATGAAGACTGCTGGGATGTATGTAACAGTGCATGTGGGCTAAGGGTTATTTTCAGTTTTGAACATATGGCAACTACCTGTGCCTTTGCTATTTTGAAAGGGAAATCTACCCTATTGGTTTCAAATGTTTTAGCTTTTGCCTCTCATTTCAGATTAAGTGATTTCTGCTGAGTGCTAACCACCACATTTGAAGAAAACAAGCTGTCCCTTTCCTGCAAGTGCATGTTTTACAGAACAACAGCAACACAAATTACATCTCTGGCCACAATTCCTGTGTGCACACAGCCTCATAGTGTGCGTCTAAGCAGAAAACAGAATTTGATTTGCAATTTCAAAGCACATTTACTACTGTGGTAGAACAAGTGATAATTACTGTTACAGCCTGACACATTTTCCTTCTAGATCACAGAGGCAGAAAAGACCACATGTCCTAACAGCTACATCATACCATGAGCATGTGCAATGTGACTACACTAGAGCAAACGAAATGTGCCTTGATGACGTTGAATGTGTTTGCGTTACACAGTGCTATCTGAAACACCACACAGACCTGAGTACTACACATGGGAGTGTGAGAGAAGCTGCTGCGTGTGTGCCAAGAGTGTGTTTCTTGAGACTGTGTATTGTCTGGTACAAGACAGATGAGCAAAGAGACTTCCAAAACTGCATGAAGACTGCTGGGATGTATGTAACAGTGCATGTGTGCTAAGGGTTATTTTCAGTTTTGAACATATGGCAACTACCTGTGCCTTTGCTATTTTGAATGCAAAATCTACCCTATTGGTTTCAAATGTTTTAGCTTTTGCCTCTCATTTCAGATTAAGTGATTTCTGTTGACTGCTAACCACCGCATGTTTTACAGAACAACTGCAACACAAAATACATCTCTGGCCACAATTCCTATATGCACACAGACTCATGCTGTGTTGGTAGGCACAAAACACAGGCTGCCCCTTTCCTGGATCTGCAATCCTTACAGAACAACAACTTCACAAATTAAATCTCAGACAACAATTCCTATATGCACACAGACTCATGCTGTGTTGGTAGGCACAAAACACAGGCTGCCCCTTTCCTGGGTCTGCAATTTTTACAGAACTAATGCTAATTTCAAATGTGCTGCCATTTTCCTCTCTTTTCTTTCAAAGTGATTTCTGCTAAATCCTAACCATCACAATTAAAAACAAGCTGTCCTTTCCTTTCAACTGCAAGTCTTACTTTTCAACAGCAACACAAATTAAATCTCTGTCAACAATTCTTCTCTGCACACAGACTCATGGTTTGATGGTAGGCACAAAACAGTATTCCTCATTCTTACCAGTACACATTAACTTATTGTGAAAACATACTCCATAATATCTTACAATTTCAAAACAGTTAAATATCTCGCAAACCTCAAAATGTAAAACATAACTTTTGAAGAAGATTCACAATTCTAATATTTATCTCAAAAATCACCACATACATCCCCTCTCAAACTCATAACTCACCTTTAAAATTAGTTAGTTGAGAAAGAAATGTGCCACTCAAACAGCAGACTATCAGAGTCAGAATATCAGAGCTCCACACCTCTCTCCTCTCTCCAGAACCAGTAAATGGCAATGTTTCCCTCTCTTTTTTCACACATATACATGTTAATTTCAAATCTCAGTGCTTCCCACTTATTTTCAAATGAAATCACACATTTCTATTGGTTGAAAACTTCAACCCCTTTCCAAATGTACCCTTCCCCCAACTTGTCTTCTGCCTGCTACCATAGCAACAGGTCATGGAACACTGCTGTGAGGAGAGAGGTCAGAAGTTCAGCAGACAATGTTTCATATCCAAAGAGCAAGAGTGCTTGACTTTTCAAACCTAACAGCAAATCCATAGTAATGTTCTGTGGTAACACATTTTTCTGAAACAATACAAAACATGCTTTTAAAAATTTAAACATACAGCCTAGTTTTTAGTGTAGAATTGTTTGAAACAGCCAATGAGTTCTTTTTATAAAAAAAACTATTTGTGCCTCCATTTTTCAACTGTCTTTCATTTCATATTGCCTTTCTACTGAAAGACACCTCCTGAGTGCATCCAGATCTCCTTGGAAGATGTTCACAGTGTGGATTGTAGGTCACAGCTATGTCTTCTGGAGTGAAAAATTTGCAGAAAAAAGAGGTATGGTGAGAGACCTTGCTTTGCCAAATGTAGACATTAAATGGATTGGTCAGAGAGGGTTAAAGTGGCACCAATTAATGCCTTTGGTGAAAACCTTTCTACATCTCCCACAGCCTAACCTTATTATTGTGCACTGTGGTGGTAATGACCTAGGCACTTTAACTGGGGTAGGTCTGGAAATGCTTATTAAGGACACCTTTGTGCAATTGATGTCGCTTTTTCCACAAACTGCCTTTGTATATTCTAATATATGCCAAAGGCAAAAGTGGAACTGGTCCAACCAATTTTGTCCACAGATTGACAAAGCAAGGAAGCACGTCAACAAATCTATTTCTGCTTTCCTCAGAGACTATGGTATGGGTTCTATATACCACAACAACTTGCGTTACAACATGCAAGACATTTATAGAGGAGATGGTGTACACTTCACTGATGAAGGCAACAGAGTCTTCCTCTTGAACTTTAGACTCTGCATCGGTACTTACTTGTAGGTACCAAAAAACACACAATAAACACAAGGGCTCTTTTTAGAGCCACCTTATATCTAATCACTTAAATGCGATTTTTTTATTCTTTTTTTGTTTTAAAAAAAATTTCGGGTGCGCGCTGGGTGCGCGCACTCGGCGATATTTTTTTTCAAAATATAAATCTTTTTTTTTGCCTTACAAGGTCCTACTGTGACCCCCTTACAATGCCTAGTGGGTCAATATCTCCCAACTCTGCCCCCTTTTCACGTTCTCCCCCTTTGTTTATCACCCCCTCTTTATGCGAGAGACAAAATGGCGGCCGCCGCTTCCTGATTTCCACCGATTCGAATGTTTACTGACATCTAACAACCAATCAGAAGTGCGCTCGCGCACGGCAGGGTGCGCGCACAGGACTTGCTCAGTGCGCGCACGCTGCGCGGTTACAGATATATATATTGATTTAAATGCTAATTTCTCAGGAAATACTGAACAGATTTACACCAAACCTGCAAAAGGCACTTCATGGACCTTATGGCTACCTCTCTGCCAAATTTCACATAATTCTGTTCAGCCGTTCGGGCTGTAGCTGCGACTAAAGTCCCTATGGAAAAATCCATGGGGAAAACCCGTTTTGGGACCCCCCCTTTTTCTCGGCCCCCGCTTGACGAATCACCCCGAAACTTTCAGGGTAGGAGCTGAGCGGAGCGCCCCATTAGTTTTGCAAATTTCACGAGGATTCGTCAACCGGCGCCAAAGTTATTCAAAATAGAATTTTGAGATTTCCTATGGAAACAGGGTCCTAACTATAACTATCTACTGGCGACTGCCAGTAGATAATATATATATATATATATATATATATTATCTACTGGCGGTCGCCAGTAGATAGTTATAGTTAGGACCCTGTTTCCATAGGAAATCCGCAACATTCTATTTGGAATAACTTTGGCGCCGGTCGATGAATCCTCGCGAAATTTTCAAAATAGGTGGGGCGCTACGCTCCGCTCCTACCCTGAAAGTCTCGGGGGAATTCGTCAAGCGGGGGCTGAGAAAAAAGGGGGGTCCCAAAACGCGTTTTTCCCATGCATTTTTCCATAGGACCTTTAGACACAGCTACAGCCCGAACGGCTGAACAGAGTTACTTGAAATTTGGCAGAGAGGTAGTCCTCAGGTCAAGGAAGTGCCTTTTGTAGGTCTGGTGTAAATCTGTTCAGTAGTTCCTGAGAAAATAGCATTTAAATCAATATATATATGTGGGCGGAGCCTAACCACACATCTCATCCTGAGATCTGATTGGCTGTCAGCACTTCATCCAAGAAGTGTTGGCAGCCATCTTGGGACCAATATACATGATAGCACCTCATTAAAAAGCATTGCAGTTAATAGAAGATTTTAAGACTTTAGTTACATTATAAATCATTTGTTGATGGTACCATACACATTTTAGGAATTGTGGTATGTTCTAAGGTGATTTCACCATGTGAAAAAGCCTTCTGCTGGGATATCATGATTGAGAGAAAAATATTTTCTCATGCTTTTACCACAGAGGTTTGGAAGGTGATCTATAAGCTAAACTGAGAGCTTATTTTCTGTAAATTCACATTATCTTTCTCAGTCATGTGAGAATGAAGTCTGACATTCTCAGTAAAACATGTACATCCAACAAGGGCAGAGACTGTCAGTTGATTCCTTTGTGTTCTACTGCAGCTTTCCAGAGTGTTCCAAAGAACTACTAGAGCGCTAACCGTCCTACTTATGATAAATGTATGGCACACCTGAAGCCATCTTGCTTGGATTAAAGTGGTAACTCTTAAAACATTTAATTTAAAAAGGAACAAAATGAGGTGGTTCATTTTTCCATAAAAAGTATGATTAGTGCTGTAAAGAAAAATTAGGGCACATTTTGAGTGACTTCTCAAATCCTGGCATGCAGACTGAAACATGCACTTTCAATACCAGCAGCAGTTTTCCCTGGTGAGCAGTAGCTTTACTACAGTGATCTAATGAGCAAAAAGAGTGCTAACATTCTGATTTTATGGCAAATGTGTGACACATTTGAATGCCTTCTTGATGGAATCAAAGTAAAAAACTGAAAGTATTTCCTACTGGGGAGACTGCAGTAAATGAGGAAATTAGGAAACTTCATAACAAATAAGTCTCCCAAGATGGCCACCAGAGACAAAAGAGCCCAAATGTAGCCCAAATATCACCCAGATGTAGCCCAAGTATAGCCCAATGACAGAATGTCCAAGAATGTTCTTAAAAACAACTAGAGCACTTACTGTCTTCATTATGACAAAAGTATGGCACACCTGAAGCCATCTTGATTGGAATAAACTGGTAACACTTAAAACATTTAATTTAAAAAGGAACACAATGAGGGGGTTCATTTTGCCATAGAAATTATGATTAATGCTGAAGAAAGAAAATGAGGGCACATTTTGAGTGACTTCTCAAATCCTCTTCTATTTCATTAAAAAATTCTGACATGCAGACTGAAACATGCACTTTTAATACCAGGAGCAGACTTCCATGGTGAGCAGTAGTTTTACTACAGTGATCTAATGAGCAACTAGAGTGCTAACATTCAGAATTCATGGCAAATGTGTGACATATCTGAATACCTTCATGATGGAATCAAAGTAAAAAACTGAAAGCATTTCCGACTGAGGAGACTGCAGTACATGAGGAAATTAGTAAACTTCATAACAAATAAATCTCCCAAGATGGCCACCGGAGACAAAAGAGCCCAAATGTAGCCCAAAATCACCCAGATATAGCCCAAATATAGCCCAATGACAGAAGTGTGCAAAACACTTATTATTTTGTGTTTTTGCAGTGTTATATAGTGCAGACTTGTCAGGTATTGGAGTGCTTTACATGAGCATTGGTTACATCACACAAGAACAAATTCATTTTGGTTGTAGACATGGGGAGACTAAGTGATTTGACCAGAATCACAGAATGTCGAGCTGAAGCAGAAACTTCAACCTGGTTCCCCAGTTGCAAAGTCTGCAGTTCTGGAAGTAACACCACATCCTCTCCCCTAAGTGCAACATTTAATCAAGTTGTCAACTAGATAAAAAAACATAAAGATAACAAATAATTTAAAAGTGCTTTGTCGCTATTTGAAAACTCAGAAAATATGTCCTTATTTTAGTCTTTTAGAGCACTAACCATAATTTTGATGCCAATAAGACCCTCTCATATATGTAATTTCTAAAGGAATGCTCTAGGTATTACAGTTTTGATTACATCAAGATGATGTCAGGCGCTCCACACTTTTGTAATAAATATAGAATGTTAGCAATCTAGTTGTTCATTAGGATACTGTTGAGAGGCAGAGGCCAGGGGCACGGACTCTGAAAATTGAAGGCAGGTAGGAGGGTGCAAAGGCAACAATTTAAACACACTGAGCAGGCAGGAAGGGCCGTGGAAGCACAACAGACTATGGAGGGCAGTGGAAAGGGGGGCAGGGGCAACAAACCAACAATACAGGACTTGCAAGAGAGGCTGTTGGAGGGAAGATCTATTACGGGTCAAGGAAGCTAGGGGCGGTCCCCAGAGCCCCGGGAGCCACCACAGAACTGAGCAGGAGAGTGAGTCAGGGACAAAAGGGGCACCTTAATTTGAGCCGGGGTGCCTAGGAACGCTTGCTCCAAAAATGAAGAAAACAGACATATGAGACATGGAATTGGAGGCAGAATACAATGGCAGTTTAATGAGAAGATGCAACTTCAAAGAAACCGCAGAATAGAGACCTAAAGTACAAAATACAGAATCCAGATAATCATACAGCTGTCATGATATTCTCTGTATCTCAATTAATGGACTGACAGAGAGAGAGAGAAAACACATCTATAAATGCATCATGAGAAACAAGTTACACCAAGGAAAATGTTACCTAGGGACACTCACATTTACTCTTAGAGCAAGCATTCCTGCAATTACAATACAACATCTTTTAAATGCAAAAGTAAAGAGAACAATGGTTAAACATAACATGACATTTCATATAGGTAAAATAGAATAAGATACTTCAAGCAAAGCCGAGCAAGACATTTTAAGCAAAGGAAGACAAGAGCTCCCAGTTCTTGGGGAAAACCTGCACAGCCTGTTAACCTACATACAGACGGCGAGGTTGTCCGTCGATATCTGTGGGTGCTCCCTTTTTATATCATTTTGTGGGCTCCTTTGCACGCTACATCTACCTACGTATGCTACCCAAAAGCTTCGTCTGCAGATTTTACCAGACATTTCGTCATTTACCCACTTAATGCTGACAATGGACTGGGTGAAAAGGTCAGTCTCTCAGGCCAATCACTTATCGTAAGTTCCATAGAGCAAGCAGAAAATAATGGGTATTGTACAGGAATTCAATATATTCATGTATAAAATCTCCTCAGTTCTCCTAACTTGACGCTCTGCGGTTGCCACTTCCTTAAAAGCGGGAAACCTGCCCAGGAAGCAAGTACCAGTCCAGGATGCAGCCTACTGTATGTCGACAGCTTCAGGGGGATGTTGAACTTTGATACCGAGCACGGAGCACTCGGGTAGGGTGGGGGCTACTAGTTTGGAGCAGAAGGCCTCGCAGACCTGCCTTCAGACTGCTATACACTAAAATTGCAGAGCTATGGTCAATTTAACAAAGAGGCCTACATATTGAACAGAAGGGCCTACACAGGGGTTTTATGCTGGCTGAGTGGTAAGGATGTCTCAGGATAATTATATAGCAACACAGGACCCGCTGGTCAATTTAATACGGCCTACAAATGCGGCTGGCAGGGCAAGGACAAGGGTCTCATACTTCAGGTGTGGACAGAACGGGCCAGGGGCCCCCTGTGATACAAAATCTATCCTCCTTCAAGGCTGTGGCAATGTAATAGACCATTGTGGGCAGAAGGAAGAGGCAATGGTAGTACAACCATACATGCCAACAGACCCGATTCAGCCAGGAAACGTCCAATGTTTTTAAGCTCAAATGGGCTTTATTTGATCTGTCTCCTGTCTACAATATCCTCTTTTTCAATGTAACTCAAAGGGAAAAATCAATACCCCAGTTTTTTTTCAAAATCTCCCTCTTACCAAGTTCAAAATGTTCGCAAGTATGGTACATTGGATCATGGAAGGAAATGGGATAGGGACATGGACTTGGATAACAGAGGACAGGAGAGACATGGAGAGGTGCACCAAACTGACCCTGCAGGGCAGGCATCAGGGTTTGCAGCAGCACAATACACCACACAGGGCATGCAGGACGGGAGTGCAGCACAACAATCCATAGAAAGCAAGAGGGAGGGGACAGGACCATGCACATGGACAACAGAGAACAGAGGGGCAAGAGGCAATGGTAGCTAGCTGACCATAATGGACAGACAGGAGAGAAGGCTGCAGCATAACAGACCATAAAGGGCAGGAGGGACGGATCAGGGGCATTACAATGGAACAGACAAGCCAGGAGGGAGGGAGTAGGGGTCTGCACATGTAAACAGAGGGCTGGGGGCAAGGGGGCAGGGCAGGAGCAGCAAGATGGCCATGGAGGTCAGGCAGGATGGGCACTAGAAGCAAGACACAACATGAAGAGCAACAGTGAGACTGTGATGGCATACACACAGACCATGGAGGGAAGGTGGGAGGGGGTCAGGGGCAGCTAACTGACCACACAGGGAAGGTGGGAGGGGCCATGGCAGCACAGAATACCATGCATGGCAAGTGGGAGGGTTAGTGGCAGCACAATGGCTATGATGGGCAAGAAGGAGGGAGGGTGCAGGGGCATGCACAAAGGACGATGGATGATAGAAGGGAGGGTCAGGACCTGTGCACAGACAAGAAAGTTCAGGGGAAGGGGCCTCACAACAGACCACACGGGGCAGGCAGGAGGAGCAGTTGCAGCACAACAGACCAGGGAGGGCAGAAGGGTGTGGCAGTACAATGGACCATGTAGGACAGGAGGAAGAGGATAGAGGCATGGCATGTGGACAGGCAGGGTGGAGGTGGCAGGGACAGGTTACAGTCATCTGACAATGCTAGGCAGGTGGGAGGGGAGTGGCAGCTCAACAGAACACTCAGAGTAGATAGGAGTGGCAGGTCCATGGGACATGGTGGGCAAAAAGGATGGAGCAGGGGCATGCACAAAGACATCGGAGGGCAGGGGGAAGGAGAATAGGGGCAGCAAGCTAAGCACAGAGTTTAAGCAGGAGGTCAATGATGGGGCATAGAATTGGGCAATGGAGGGCAGGAGGAGTGGACTGGTACATCATACTAAATTGAGGGCAGTGGCAGCACATCAGACCATGCATGGCAGGAGGGAGGAGGCTAGTCCATGGATTCACACAACAGAGGATAGGGAGGAGGGGAATGGGGCAGCAAGCTAACTGTTCAGAGAAGGCGGGTATTAGAAACTTTATTGTTTTTAAAACATTTTGTCTGTGCAAACTACTTAAAATATGAACAAGTATGCAGCATAATCTCACTTTTATTCAGGAAGAAGAAGACGTTAGTGACTGTGACTCCGGGCTCACTTGGCAAAAACACCCCCTGACCCTCCACCCCCTATCGCAAAATGTAATGCCCGTGAAAAGGGTAGGTGAACACAGTGTTATATAGAACATAGTCCTGAGAGCACGATTGAAAATGAAAACTAGATATAGTGTATGGTATAAACTATGCACCAAAAAGTGTGATATAAGATGAACCAGGCGTGAAATATAATATGCAATACATTGTGCGCAATGACAGATTCATTGGAGAGCGCGAGATAGCACAGGCACTAGCGTGTGCTATGCGATATGCGCCTTGGAGTGTAATATGCACAGGGCAGTGTTGTGTAACCTAACTAGTCTCTAAAGTTGTAATATAAAATATGTGCTGGGGAGTGTAACGTTGCATATGCACTGTGACAAAGATATGGATCCCAAATTGTAATATGTATGGCATAGCACTGTGCGTTATAACATAGGCATCGAGGAAGGCACGTTAGATGGGGCAATATAACCCGTGCGAAGACAAGTGTGGCATGACATTTTCACGGGGTGGTGTTACAGTGCACATGGGCTAGAGAGTGTCATAGCATATGCACTAGCTAGTGGAATACAATACAGAGGTGTGTGGCACTCGGCAGGCAATGGTGGGTGTAACACAGCATTGGGCTCTGTCAGGAGCGCGCTGTGACTCGCAAGTGATGTTCGTCCCCTTTCCAGAGAGTAAAATAAAAAGTATTACACATCCGGCAGTGGATGTGTGTTTTATTAACTGTGAGGGGGGTTTCTTGCATAGTTTTGGTCGAATTTTTGTCGAATCCCCTTTGAATGGCTTGGTGTGCATGTGTATTAAATGTGCCCGTCAATAGCTACCCATGTTTGTATAAATAAACGACAAGGGTGTCTACCGGGATTAGGCACGGTAGAGCATCAGACATGTCAGAGCTTCACTAGTGGTGTAAATACATTCCACGTGGATTAATTGCATGCATAGTCGCCTTTTAATGAATATCACGCAAATCGTCATGGTGATAGGTACGTACGGTTTGTCCAGCATGTCCTAGGTGTGTCTATAAATATATATTTTTTAAAAATAATAAAAAACAGTGGCCGGCCCTGGGGATTGGGGTCAAAAAAATATAATTAGGAGACAGGCCCTGGGGGATGGGGTCATCAGGGCCAATAAATTAGAATAAGAAGGGGAACCACACAGCCCCCCTTCTTAAAAAAATAAAATAAATAAAAGACTGGCATCGTGCCGGAGGCCATGCCCCCTCCATGCAGCACTCTGCAAACGCGCCCCCAACAGGCATCTCCAGTATGCGCCAGGGAGCTGCGCTGCAGACAGGTGTTCTGAGGCCAAGCCCCTTTTTACACCTCTCTGCAACGCAGCTCTGTGGCGCTTACTGGAGGTACCTAGTGGTCTAGTGTGACCCTAGGGACCCTTAGGATTCAAGGGGACTTAATCTCTCAACTTAGAACAGCCACAGGGCGCGTTTACACAGTGGTGAAGGGAGGGGACGGGGCCTGAGGTGACGTGTGCAAACACGCACCATGGCACGTTTTAAATTGGGGATATAATTTCCCTTCAATACTGAGGGCCCCTGGGGGCTAACTAGCCCACCAAGTGCTTCCAGTAAGCGCCACTGAGCTGCATTGCAGAGAGGTGGTCCAGGCCGTGCCACTTTTTACACCTCTCTGCAACGCAGCTCTGTGGCACTTACTGGAGGTACCTAGTGGGCTAGTTGGACCCTAGGGACCCTCAGGACTCAAATGAACTTAATCTCCCAACTAAAAACGGACACAGGGCGTGTTTACACAATGGTGAAAGGAGGGGACGGGGCCTGAGTTAACGTGTGCAAAAACGTCCTGTGGCCTGTTTTAAGAGGTAGTTTTAATCCCCATGCCCTATTATATACTAGGGGCTTATAGAGGAGGTAAGGCTAATCACAGGGGGACCCCAACGCATAATGTTCCCTAGTGTATGTAGGTGTTTTCACTGTATTCTAAGTGTCTTTTAACATAGCACTGGCTCTAGGACTGGTTAGTCAGACTCAGTTACCACCAGTATCCGTCTGAAAAAGTTGAGGGTACAGGATGATTTTGCAACAAGGCTTCTTTCTGCTCTTCTTTTTGTTCTTTCTGCACGTTATCCTTCTTCCTGCACTTATCTTCGTATTTGAGGACTTCTGTTGCTTCTTTCTGCACTTCTTTTGTTTCTTTCTGTGCATTTTTTCTTCTTTCTTCACATGTCCTATCTCTGTAGGCATAGTTAGAAATTAGCATTTAAAAAACCTTTGAAATTAACAGAAAAGACCATAGGTTTCAGGCACGTTATAGTTAGGAATTAGCATTTAAAAAACCTCAGAAATTCACTGAAAAAACCATAGGTTTCAGGGGTGTTATAGTTAGCTGGACTTTTCACTTGTACAAAACCATTGAAATTCCCCCGTTATAGTTAGTTCAGCTAACTATAACTCGCGCGCCCGCAATGCACTGCTGATGACGTCACATATTACATCACTCATGACATGGTCAGTGACATCACTCATGACATCACTGATGACATCTCAAATGACATCACTGATGACATCACTGATGACATCATCCTTGTGATAGAGTGGCAGACCTCCTCTCACCCTAATATAACCTTTGATACACACATTCAAAAATAGAGACTAAAATTTTCAAAACAATGGACATACCAATACCAGTTACAACAACCTCTTCAGTAATTCTAAGATCCACATACACATCCACTCATTCACCAACAGTCCAATACAGTCACTCATACATGTACTCACTCATCATATGTACTCATACACCTATACATCCTGTTACACAATGCCACTCATCCATAGTTACTCACACACATAGTCACTCATGCTAATAAAGAATCAAACATACATTTACTTGCATATACAGTTATACACACACCACCACACTTACTTCTACGGAAACTTACACATACTTAGTCTTTTAAACAATCACTTATAGAAACACATACTTATTCATACAGGAACTCTTTCAATCTCTCACTCTCACATATACTCACATATATACACCAATAGTCACATATACTAGTTTAAAACATATGTAGTTACTCATAAAGACACTATTGAGACAGTCATTCACTCACTAACACACCCATACACACACTCATCCACCCATACAGTCCTGCACACATACTGTGTTCAACACATACAAACAGTGAGTCACTCATTCATGCACCTATGCACTACGTAATACCCCCACCGAACCATGCAGACACTCAGACTGATACTCAAAAAACCAACTAATAACCTATATAGACACCCATGTAGCTACTCACCAACCCATGCAGCCACTTATACACAAAGTGAGAGACTGATACAGATATTTACATATTTAAACATTACTCACTAAGCCATGTATTCACTATGATACACTTAATCAGTCAGTTACACAATCAATTTTTCAAAAACAAATCATCCATTTAGACACTTATATACCCATTTATTCTTCCATCGACCTTGAGATATACATATATAAAACATATTTAATTTTCAGAATAACACACATTCACTGGATGATGTCATCAGTGATGTCATCAGTGATGTCATTTGAGATGTCATCAGTGATGTCATGAGTGATGTCACTGACCATGTCATGAGTGATGTAATATGTGACGTCATCAGCAGTGCATTGTGGGCGCGCGAGTTATAGTTAGCTGAACTAACTATAACGGGGGAATTTCAATGGTTTTGTACAAGTGAAAAGTCCAGCTAACTATAACACCCCTGAAACCTATGGTTTTTTCAGTGATATATATATATATATTACCTACTGGCGGTCGCCAGTAGGTAGTTATAGTTAGGACCCTGTTTCCATAGGAAAACCGCAACATTCTATATTTGGAATAACTTTGGCGCCGGTCGACGAATCCTCGCGTAATTTTCAAAATAGCTGGGGCGCTACGCTCCGCTCCTACCCTGAAAGTCTCGGGGGGATTCGTCAAGCGGGGGCTGAGAAAAAAGGGGGGTCCCAAAACGCGTTTTTCCCATGCATTTTTCCATAGGACCTTTAGACACGGCTACAGCCCGAACGGCTGAACAGAGTTACTTGAAATTTGGCAGAGAGGTAGTCCTCAGGTCAAGGAAGTGCCTTTTGTAGGTCTGGTGTAAATCTGTTCAGTAGTTCCTGAGAAAATAGCATTTAAATCAATATATATATCTGTGGCAGCTTACGGTGCGCTTACGGTGCGCTTACGGTAAGCTTACCGTACGCGTACGGTGACGTGCGCGAGCGCGATTCTGATTGGCTGTTAGATCTTAGTAAACATTCGAATCGGTCGAAACCAGGAAGCAGCGGCCGCCATTTTGTGTGTTTCACTCAGAAAAAAAAGGGTGATAACTTGAAAAGGGGGCAAGGAAGAGAGTTACAGACCCCCTAACATTTGAAAGGGGGTCAAAGAAGGACAGAAAAGTACAAAAAAAACATTTATTAATTTAAAAAAAAAATCGCGGGGTACGCGTACGGTAAGCTTACGGTAAGCTTACCGTACGCGTACAGTAGAAAAAAAAAAGAAAAAAAGAAAAAAAAAATCAGATTTAAGTGTTTAGATATTAGGGGGCTCTAAAAAGAGCCGTTGTGTTTATAAAGTGATTTGATTTTTTAGAGGTACCTACAAGTAAGTACCGACGCAGAGTCTAAGGTTCAAGAGGAAGACTCTGTTCCCTTCATCAGTGAAGTGTACACCATCTCCTCTATAAATGTCTTGCATGTCGTAACGCAAGTTGTTGTGGTAAATGGAACCCATACCATAGTCTCGGAGGAAAGCAGAAACAGATTTGTTGACGTGCTTTCTTGCTTTGTCAATCTGCGGACAAAATTGATTGGACCAGTTCCATTTTTGCCTTTGGCATATGTTAGAATACACAAAGGCAGTTTTAGGGAAAAGTGAAAAGAGTTGTGCAAAGGTGTCCTTCATAAGCATTTCCAGACCTACCCCAGTCAAAGTGCCTAGGTCATTGCCACCACAGTGCACTATTATGAGGTCAGGGTGTTGGATTTGCATGAAGGATTTCACCAATGGCATCAATTGGTGCCACTTTAACCCTCTCTGACCAATCCATTTAATGTCTACATTTGGCAAAGCAAGGTCTCTCACCATACCTGTTTTCTCTGCATACTTTTCACTCCAGAAGACATAGCTGTGCCCTACAATCCACGCTGTGAACATCTTCCAAGGAGATCTGGATGCACTCAGGAGGTGTAATTCAGTAGAATGGTAAAAAGAAATGAAAGACAGTTTGGAAATGGAGGCATATATATTTTTTTTTTTTTAAAAGAACTGATTGGCTGTTTCATACCATTCTACACTAAAAACTAGGCTGTATGTGTAAATTTATAGAAGCATGTTTTGTATTGGTACAGAAAAATGTGTTACCAAAGAACAGTACTATGGATTTGCTGTTAGGTTTGAAAAGTCAAGCACTCCTGCTCTTTGGAAATGAAACATTGTGTGGTGAACTTCTGACCTAACTCTACACAGCAGTGTTTCAAGAGCAATTGCTATGGTAGCAGGCAGAAGTCAAGTTGGGGGAAGGGTACTAGGCTGAAGTCAAGTTAGGGGAAGGGTACTTTTGGAAAAGGGTTGGGTTTTCAACCAATAGAAATGTGTGATTACATTTGGAAAAAAGGGGGAAGCACTGAGATTTGAAACTAACATGTATATGTGTGGAAAAAGAGAGGGAAACATTGCCATTATCTGGTTCTGCTGAGAGGAGAGAGGTGTACAGAACAGAGATCCTGGCTCTGATAATCTGCTGTTTGAGTGCCACATTTCTTTCACAACTAACTAATTTTAAAGGTGAGTTAAGAGTTTGAGAGGGGATGTATATGGTAAATTAAGAAATGAATAATAGAATTGGAATTCCTTTTGTTGAAGTTGTGTTTATCATTTTGTGTTTTGGGAGAAATTTAAATGTGAGGAACATGTAAAATAATATGGACTATGTTTTCACCATAAATTAAGATGTACTGGTATAAATGAGGAATACTTTTAGGGTTTGAGGTTCCAGTCAGTAATGCAAATACATTCAGCATCACTAAGGCTGGTTGCCCTTGCTGGAGTGTAGTCAGTCACCCAGGTTATACATGTTTCTGGTCTGAAAAAGCTGTTTGGACATGTGCTTTTTAAGAATCTGAAAAGTGGATTCAAAATGTGTCAGTCTGTAAAAGTACTTATCACTTGCCAAAAAAAAGAGTAGTAAGTGTGCTTTCAAATTGGCAAAGAAATTTCGTTTTCTGACTAATATGAAAACATGACTCTGTGTGCAAAGAGGAATTATAGACAGAGATTTATTGCGTATTGCTCTGGTGATTTTACATTTGCATTAGATGGAAAGGGGGAGCTATTTTTTTCTGCAGAAGCAGACTCTTAGCACACACCCAGCTGCTTATCCTGTGGAATCATGCACAGTATTCACAACCGAGTGGGGTTTGAGGTTGCAGTCAGTAATGCAAATACATTCAGCATCACTAAGGCTGGTTGCCCTTGCTAGAGTGTAGTCAGTCACCCAGGTTACACATGTTTCTGGTCTGAAAAAGCTGTTTGGACATGTGCTTTTTTAAGAATCTGAAAAGTGGATTCGAAATGTGTCAGACTGTAAAAGTACTTATCACTTGCAAAAAAAAAGAGTAGTAAGTGTGCTTTCAAATTGGCAAAGAAATTTCGTTTTCTGACTAATATGAAAACATGACTCTGTGTGCAAAGAGGAATTATAGACAGAGATTTATTGCGTATTGCTCTGGTGATTTTACATTTGCATTAGATGGAAAGGGGGAGCTATTTTTTTCTGCAGAAGCAGACTCTTAGCACACACCCAGCTGCTTATCCTGTGGAATCATGCACAGTATTCACAACCGAGTGGGGTTTGAGGTTGCAGTCAGTAATGCAAATACATTCAGCATCACTAAGGCTGGTTGCCCTTGCTGGAGTGTAGTCAGTCACCCAGGTTACACATGTTGCTGGTCTCAAAAAGCTGTTTGGAGATGTGCTTTTATAAGAATCTGAAAAGTGGATTCAAAATGTGTCAGACTGTAAAAGTACTTATCACTTGCAAAAAAAAAAGAGTAGTAAGTGTGCTTTCAAATTGGCAAAGAAATTTCGTTTTCTGACTAATATGAAAACATGACTCTGTGTGCAAAGAGGAATTATAGACAGAGATTTATTGCGTATTACTATGGTAATTTTACAGTTGCATTAGTAGGAAAGGGGGAGCTATTTTTCTGCAGAAGCAGACTCTTAGCACACACCCAGCTGCTTATCCTGTGGAATCATGCACAGTATTCACAACCGAGTGGGGTTTGAGGTTGCAGTCAGTAATGCAAATACATTCAGCATCACTAAGGCTGGTTGCCCTTGCTGGAGTGTAGTCAGTCACCCAGGTTACACATGTTGCTGGTCTCAAAAAGCTGTTTGGACATGTGCTTTTTTAAGAATCTGAAAAGTGGATTCAAAATGTGTCAGACTGTAAAAGTACTTATCACTTGCCAAAAAAAAGAGTAGTAAGTGTGCTTTCAAATTGGCAAAGAAATTTCGTTTTCTGACTAATATGAAAACATGACTCTGTGTGCAAAGAGGAATTACAGGCAGAGATTTATTGCGTATTGCTCTGGTAATTTTACAGTTGCATTAGATGGAAAGGGGGAGCTATTTTTTTCTGCAGAAGCAGACTCTTAGCACACACCCAGCTGCTTATCCTGTGGAATCATGCACAGTATTCACAACCGAGTGGGGTTTGAGGTTGCAGTCAGTAATGCAAATACATTCAGCATCACTAAGGCTGGTTGCCCTTGCTAGAGTGTAGTCAGTCACCCAGGTTACACATGTTTCTGGTCTGAAAAAGCTGTTTGGACATGTGCTTTTTTAAGAATCTGAAAAGTGGATTTGAAATGTGTCAGACTGTAAAAGTACTTATCACTTGCCAAAAAAAAGAGTAGTAAGTGTGGTTTCAAATTGGCAAAGAAATTTCGTTTTCTTCCTTATTTTCAAACCATGACTCTGTGTGCAAAGAGGAATTACAGACAGAGATTTATTGCATATTGCTCTGGTAATTTTACATTTGCATTAGATGGAAAGGGGGAGCTATTTTTTTCTGCAGAAGCAGACTCTTAGCACACACCCAGCTGCTTATCCTGTGGAATCATGCACAGTATTCACAACCGAGTGGGGTTTGAGGTTGCAGTCAGTAATGCAAATACATTCAGCATCACTAAGGCTGGTTGCCCTTGCTAGAGTGTAGTCAGTCACCCAGGTTACACATGTTTCTGGTCTGAAAAAGCTGTTTGGACATGTGCTTTTTTAAGAATCTGAAAAGTGGATTTGAAATGTGTCAGACTGTAAAAGTACTTATCACTTGCAAAAAAAAAGAGTAGTAAGTGTGCTTTCAAATTGGCAAAGAAATTTCGTTTTCTGACTAATATGAAAACATGACTCTGTGTGCAAAGAGGAATTATAGACAGAGATTTATTGCGTATTGCTCTGGTGATTTTACATTTGCATTAGATGGAAAGGGGGAGCTATTTTTTTCTGCAGAAGCAGACTCTTAGCACACACCCAGCTGCTTATCCTGTGGAATCATGCACAGTATTCACAACCGAGTGGGGTTTGAGGTTGCAGTCAATAATGCAAATACATTCAGCATCACTAAGGCTGGTTGCCCTTGCTGGAGTGTTGTCAGTCACCCAGGTTACACATGTTGCTGGTCTCAAAAAGCTGTTTGGAGATGTGCTTTTATAAGAATCTGAAAAGTGGATTCAAAATGTGTCAGACTGTAAAAGTACTTATCACTTGCAAAAAAAAAAGAGTAGTAAGTGTGCTTTCAAATTGGCAAAGAAATTTCGTTTTCTGACTAATATGAAAACATGACTCTGTGTGCAAAGAGGAATTATAGACAGAGATTTATTGCGTATTACTCTGGTAATTTTACAGTTGCATTAGTAGGAAAGGGGGAGCTATTTTTCTGAAGAAGCAGACTCTTAGCACACACCCAGCTGCTTATCCTGTGGAATCATGCACAGTATTCACAACCGAGTGGGGTTTGAGGTTGCAGTCAGTAATGCAAATACATTCAGCATCACTAAGGCTGGTTGCCCTTGCTGGAGTGTAGTCAGTCACCCAGGTTACACATGTTGCTGGTCTCAAAAAGCAGTTTGGACATGTGCTTTTTTCAGCATCTGAAAAGTGGATTCAAAATGTGTCAGACTGTAAAAGTACTTATCACTTGCAAAAAAAAGATTAGTAAGTGTGCTTTCAAATTGGCAAAGAAATTTCGTTTTTTGACTAATATGAAAACATGACTCTGTGTGCAAAGAGGAATTATAGACAGAGATTTATTGCGTATTACTCTGGTAATTTTACAGTTGCATTAGTAGGAAAGGGGGAGCTATTTTTCTGCAGAAGCAGACTCTTAGCACACACCCAGCTGCTTATCCTGTGGAATCATGCACAGTATTCACAACCGAGTGGGGTTTGAGGTTGCAGTCAGTAATGCAAATACATTCAGCATCACTAAGGCTGGTTGCCCTTGCTAGAGTGTAGTCAGTCACCCAGGTTACACATGTTTCTGGTCTGAAAAAGCTGTTTGGACATGTGCTTTTTTAAGAATCTGAAAAGTGGATTCAAAATGTGTCAGACTGTAAAAGTACTTATCACTTGCCAAACAAAAGAGTAGTAAGTGTGCTTTCAAATTGGCAAAGAAATTTCGTTTTCTTCCTTATTTTCAAACCATGACTCTGTGTGCAAAGAGGAATTACAGACAGAGATTTATTGCGTATTGCTCTGGTGATTTTACATTTGCATTAGATGGAAAGGGGGAGCTATTTTTTTCTGCAGAAGCAGACTTTTTGCACACAGCCAGCTGCTTATCCTGTGGAATCATGCACAGTATTCACAACCGAGTGGTGTTTGAGGTTGCAGTCAGTAATGCAAATACATTCAGCATCACTAAGGCTGGTTGCCCTTGCTGGAGTCTAGTCAGTCACCCAGGTTACACATGTTCCTGGTCTCAAAAAGCTGTTTGGACATGTGCTGTTTTAAGAATCTGAAAAGTGGATTAAAAATGTGTCAGACTGTAAAAGTACTTATCACTTGCCAAAAAAAAGAGTAGTAAGTGTGCTTTCCAATTGGCAAAGAAATTTCGTTTTCTGCCTAATTTCAAACCATGACTCTGTGTGCACACAGGAATTGTTTTTAGATATTAATTTTGTGAAGGTGTTATTGTGATTTTCACTTGTAGGAAAGGGGTACTTAGTATTTTAAGATTTGAAAAGATCATAAAAAATGTAGTAATATATTTAAATAAAATAAAGGAATTTCTTTTTAGTTTTTTTCAGGTATTGCTGAAGAGCAGTGAACAAAATTTAAGATGCCTACAAAATCCAGACTAAGGAAAAACCACAAAAAAAACTATATTTGAAGACAACTGGAGGACCTAAGTTAGTTGGAGATGCTCATGTTGGGAAAAAGAGAAAGTCTTCTGGTAAGCAGACAAAAGATTTTTTAAAGAACATCTTCAAAAAAAGGAAAAATGTACAAAATGTCTGTACTGGAAAGAATGTTTTAAATAGAAAAGAACAGGAAAAAAATGAGCATTTATTTAATGCAAATATACCTTCAGAAACAATAAAGATTAAGTTAAACAGAAAAACAGCGTTTAAAGAGATACGTAGAAAAATGTTTCAGAGAAGAGTTATGTCCAATTTGATAAAGGATGTGAAGAAATATAAGCAAAAGGCTAAATTTTATAAGAGAAAAAAGAAATTGAAGCCATTGCAGCTAAGGCATTAGAATTAAAAAGGAAACTATTCATTTTAATTTTGAATAGGATGCGTACATTAGATAAAATGGTTAATGTACTGAAATCACAAAGCAAAAGGAAAAGAGTAGTGAAAAGAACAAACTTTTGTAAAGTGTTTTTAGGAGAATGGATGCATAGTTCAAGTAGTGAACCTTTTTTTAATGAAGAGAGTTATTTTCAAAGTAATAGTTTGCTGCATGCAGTTGACACCAGAGGTCGTGCTTATGAAGTGAAAAATGGTTGTATAATGGAGAAGGAGAAAATGGTTCCAAGAGATGAGGTACAAGTGATGGCGGATGAGGCTATGGGGAGATGTCCTAAAGCCCCAGTGTACACTTGGAATTGTAGTAGTATTTGCACTGTGCGTCAGGAATCTATTGATAAATTTCGTGAGTTTCTAAGAGAATATAGTATAAAAAAGTGTAAAACAGAAGATTAAGGTGCTTCAAAGTCTAGATCCATGCAGAGTGAGAGAGAATACTGGTTTGCAGGGTCATTCTCTGGCTTGTCTATCTAGAAAAGTGTGTAAAAGTGTTTTTCACCATTTTAGGATGCTGGCTGTTCATCATACTGAAATGAGAAAGTTTGTGAGACGGTTGTATTTTGCTAAAAGTCCAGCAATAAAGTTAGATGAATTGAATAGGGCTCTGTTCCGTGGATCGGTATCAGATGTAGAGAAGGTTACTGATGAAATTCAGTTTTGTTACTTTGGTCCTGAACAAGACAGTGCAGAAAAGGACACAGTAAATGAGGAAGAAGTGGAAGAGAATGTAGAACCCTCTGTAAGTAAGACATTTAATGATCACATAACAAAATTTGCAATAATCTCTAATGAAAGACCAAATATTACTTGTATTTGTTGCCGCAGAACTCATTATAGAAAACAAACCAGGAATGTTGATCTCTACAGAAAAAGTGAAAATGAAGATAATTATAAGTGGAAGGATTTTGCCACATATATATTTCTTGAAAATTGTTTTGAATTGGGTGAAGATCAGCGTATTTGTAAATACTGTTACAACAAGTTAGAGGAAAATAGAATGCCGACCAGAGCTGTACATAATAATTTAGAATTGGATGTTATTCCTGCCGAACTTTCTGAATTAAATACTTATGAGTCTATACTTATTCAATGTGTTCATCCGTTCCAGACCATAGTACGGTTGGAGCCCAAAACTGGTAAATTACCTCCTTCAGATTTACTGAGAGGTTTAAAAGGAAGAGTGGTGTATTTGCCCTTGGATTTGAAAAAAAATATGGAAACTATTGATGCAGATACTTTGGAAACTGAACCATTAGTTATTCTGGTTAATGGTGTACCTACAAAGAATAAGAAGATTTGGCAGGAGCTGGTAGATGTACGGAAAGTACAAAGAGCAAATTTGTATTTGAAAAGGAATAACAAATGGTATGAATCAATTTATATAGAAGAAGAAGAAGAAGATTTACAAGAAGACGCAGAAACACCAACTGGACAAATTGAAAAAGTGGACAAGTCAAAGGAAGAAGAAATTTATGAACATTTTAGCATACATCCTCTTCATTCAAAAGAAGTTATGGGAGACAATATTGATCTGTTTCAGATGAAGAAAGCAAAAGGAACTCCCGTGAGTGTATGGGAGGAGAGCTTGGAAGCTCGATGTTTTCCCCAGCTGTTTCCTACAGGAAAAGGAGGACGATACGATGAACGTCCAGAACAGATTCCAGCTTCTGAGTATCGAACTACAAGACTATATGCAGAAGATCCCAGATTTCGACAAAGTATTCCTTATTTGTTCCATCTTTTATTTGAAAGCGACTTGTCTGCATTATCATATGCAGTAAATCACATTTTAAAAAGTGGAGTACATTTACAAAATGTGTCTGCTAAGGATTTTATGGAGAAAGTGCAGCACCGAGATGATCATTTGGAAACACAACTGATCAATCTGATGGCTTGTCAGCGTGGGACAAATGAATATTGGTACCGACGCCATGGTGAATTAAAATGCATGTTACGGAATTTAGGAACACCAACATGGTTCCTTACCCTAAGCTGTGCTGAGTACGCTTGGGATGATTTACTGGATTTTCTACGAGAGGCAAATTCAAACATTAAAAACATCGAATACAAGACAGCAGGAGAACTGTGCTCATTGGATCCGGTTAATGTTTGCAGATATTTCAATCATAGATTTGAGGCTATGATGTCCTTCATCTGCAATAAAAAAAATCCACCTCTTGGAGAAGTAGAGGATTTCTTTTGGAGAAAAGAGTACCAGGCAAGAGGTGCTCCTCATATTCATATGCTGTTGTGGATCAAGGATGCCCCAAAGTTTGGAACAGATACTGATGAAGCAGTGTTATCTTTCATTGAAGAATATGCAACATGTGCTATACCAAAAAGCACAGAAGAGAAAAAGTTAAAGGAGCAAGTTTTACGTTTCCAAAGTCATCGGTGTGGAAAATACTGTCGACGGAAATACAAGAGCAAAGATAAATACTACACTAAATGTCGATTTGGATTTCCTAGACCTGTTCTTTCAAATGGAAGAGTAAACAGTTTTATGTCATCTGTGAGACATACTATTACAAGAAAATCACCTAAGAATACCTACAACCTTAAAAGAAAAGAAGAGTCAAAAAATATAAATGACTACAACCCAGTCATTTTATCCATGTGGAATGCTAACATGGATATACAGTATGTAGCTGACAATTCCATTGCTGTTGCTCGATATGTAACATCTTACATTACTAAATCTGAAAAAACTGAATTGAAAGAAATGTGGGAAGAGATTTCTCACGAGAAGACTGTCAGTAAGAAGCTGTACAGTTTCAGTTTAAAGATGTTATCGCATCGAGAAATTGGATCCTACGAATGTTCAGATAGGTTATCTTCTGCAAGTCTCTACTCGAAATCAAGAAGAATAATTTGGGCAAGTTTAGGCCTTGCGGCAATGAGAAATCGGGTACTGAAATCTGTTGGAGAAATTGAATATTTGGCCGAGAATGACCCAGAAAGTACAGATATTTTGAAATCAAACATGTTGGACACATATTATCCCAAGAGAAGTCATCATCTGGAGAACATGTGTCTCTATGAAGTGCTGCAGAACTACATTTATTCACGGAAAGCCGCAGAAGACATCAACAATGGAAAATATAAAGTCATTGGTGAGGAAGGATGTTTGGTGAAGCAAACAAAAGGAAGTTTGATAAATCACAGGAAGCTGAGTTGCGACACTACTGACAAAAAGGAATTTTACTACTTGGCTCTTTTACAGCTGTTTAAACCATGGCGTACAGAAGATGAACTACTGGGAGAATTTCAAAGCTATGAAGATTCCTTTAATGCTTGCAAAGACAGCATACAATGCAGTACATTCACAACTTATGTGCAAATGTTAAATGAAGAAATTGAACAGGAAACTACAATTGCAGCTGAAGTAGCTAGAGACAGTTCTCAAGACAGCCAAAGTTCAGGAACACTCAGTCAAGATCCCCTAGGACAACCAATCGTTGAAAATGAAGCTGCAATAGCCATGAATGAAGTGGAAA
The DNA here is from genome assembly GCF_964204655.1 of Triturus cristatus. NCBI lineage: Eukaryota > Metazoa > Chordata > Amphibia > Caudata > Salamandridae > Triturus > Triturus cristatus. The sequence continues at coordinate 415,415,442 of NC_140579.1, forward strand.
CGGCTATGAATCAAGCTCAAGAAGAATTTATAGACTTACCAAATTTGGAAAGACAACTGAATGAAGAGCAGCAACAAATTTATGAAGAGATCAGAAACAAAATTGATCACGGATTACTACATGAAAAAAAAGAGTGCTCATGCACATCATTTCATCCAATCAGGATGTATGTAAGCGGACAAGCTGGAACTGGAAAAAGTTTCTTAATAAAAGTCATCAGAAGCTACCTACAGCAAAAAACGGATTCTACTTTGTCTTGTGTGGTTACTGCCCCAACTGGGTTAGCAGCATACAACATAAAAGGAATCACCTTACATCGTTTGCTAATGTTACCAGTGGAGCATGAGAACAAAATACAATACCACAAACTAACTGGAGAAGCATGCTTGGAAGTTTCAAGAGTATTGAAGAAGATGCAAGTTCTCATTATTGATGAGGTGAGCATGGTATCAAACTTAATGCTTGCCTTTGTGCATTTAAGAATGCAGCAAATTCTAAGGACAGACTGAGACGTGTTATTTGGTGGAAAACATGTCATAGTTTTTGGGGATCTTCTACAGCTTACTCCAGTTAAAGGACAACCAGTGTTTAATACTGTGACACATGAAGACACAAAGAAGTCATTGGGAAGCATTGGTAATGCAAATATTTTGTCCTTCTTTGAGTACAAGGAACTTACTACTAATATGAGGCAAGCAAATGATGAAGAATATGGAAGTATTCTGAAAGATATCAGGATTGGACTACTGACTGAAGCTGGCACAAAAGCATTACAGAGTAGGTTGCTACTTAATTTATTTCCAAAGGAAGAAATAGTTGCAGAGAAGATATACAAGAACATTGCAGAAAAGAAAAGTGTCATCTGCTTAATGCCAACTCTACGTGAATGCTCAATATTCAATGAGGAGCTTTTGAAATTGGAAAAGGAAGATATCAGGAAATTGGAAGCAGTGGACAAAATTCAGGATGGAAGAATTACTATCACATTAACAGGCAAACTGAAAAATAAATTGGATTAACTAGAGAAGAACATTTCCAAAACTGCTGGATTAGAAAAAAATCTATATGTTTGCATGAACTGTAGAGTATTTTTAAGGAGAAATTTGGATGTTGAAAAAGGTTTAGTTAATGGAGCTATGGGAAGAGTTGTGGGTTTTATTAATTATCAGAAAAAAGATGGAATAGAATGTTTAAAAATAAAATTTGATCAGATAGAAGAAGTTATAGACATTTGTCGTTGTACAGTTCGTTTCATGCTTGTGAAAGACTTATATGTACAAAGGAAACAGTTTCCGTTTTCTCTAGCATATGCTGTAACTATTCACAAGTCTCAAGGATTGACTGTAGATTGTGCTTTTGTAAACATTGGTTCAACTGTGTTCAAAGAAGGTATGGCTTATGTAGCTTTGTCACGAGTGAAAACATTATCTGGTTTATTCATGATAGACTTTGATGATTCAAAAGTTAGTGCTGATGCAAATTGTGTAAATGAGTATAATAGGTTAAGAAGAACCTATGCTCCTCATTTAGGTCAGTATCCTGTGTTAGAGAAACATGTAGTTTCTCATAAAAGGAGAATTGAGAATATCTGTAATGAGGATGTAGAGAGGAGGAAAAAAAAGAGGAGTGATGTAATTGCAAGCAAAAAGAAAAAGGAAAATGAAGAAGAGGTTGTAGGATGTCATTTTGAAAATAGCTCTGGTATCAACTGCTACGCTAATGTAGTGCTGAATGTTGCATTTTATCTGGAAAGTTTGCAAGAGCAGATAATAGTAAATCAGAGAAAAAGATTCTGTTCTGAGTTGAGTCTCCTTTTTCAAAGCTGAGTAATGATAAAACTCAAATAGAAAGTGCTACTGAAATTAGAAAACTTTTAGATGTATGTTCAGGACGAACACAGTTTTCTCAAAATGTACAGCAAGACGCACAGGAATTCTTGATGTATTTTCTTCAGGTACTGGAAGAAGAAGGGGTTCCCATTGAAAATATGTTTGGTGTCTCTTATAAATGGGAACATAGTTGTGAAAACTGTTACAATACATGTGGCTCTAATGTTGATTCTGAAAGGTTTATTTATTTAACATTGCCAGACAGTAAAACAGTCACTTTTGCTAAATTAATTAAAGATGCTAATCATAGCATGGAATGCGGTGAGTGTAAATCTGACATGTTTTCAACGTTAATTTTAAAGGAATACGGACAGTATGTAATTTTAATGATGCAACAATGTAAAGCTGATGGTTCAAAATTGGATACTTTAATAAAGAAGTTTATAGGACAGCAATTATCAATTTCAGGAAAAACTTTTGTAACAGTTGCAATAATTTTCCATGAAGGACCTACTGTTACTTCTGGACATTACACAGTTTATCTTAAATGTGAAAAAGGCTGGACACTTTGTAATGATTACCAATTGATTTTCAAGCAACGTTTGCCTTTTGATTTAGCAAATTCCTATCTAATCTTCCTGAAACCTAAATTTTAGAGAGACTTGGCAAGATCTGTACAAAACAATTTTACCATTTTATTGGATTAGCATTGGAATTTTCAAAAAAATTTTTTATTTAAATTACCATTTGGCCTAATGGAAAGGTAACCAATTGTAATGTGGTCTTATTTAATTCCTAATGAATCTTTCGGAAACCAAAAATTTAGAGAAAATCGGTAACATCTGTACAATTTAAATTTTGGAATTTTATTGGATTACCATTGGAAATTTATTCAAAAAAGATTTTTTAAATTACTATTTGGCCATAAGGAAAAGTAACCAATTGTATTGTGGACTTATTTAATTATTAATTAATCTTTTGGAAACCAAAATGTTAGAGAGAATCGGTAACATCTGTACAATTTAAATTTTGGAATTTTATTAGATTACCATTGGAAATTTAACCAAAAAAGAATTTTAAAATTACTATTTGGCCTAAAGGAAATGTAACCAGATGTATTGTGGAGTTATTTGAGATATGTTATTTTTGAGATTATGCTTCTGTAACAAAATTGTCTGACGGTATTTTAAGGAAATAGTTATTGTTATTAGATGATATTTTTTTAGAATATTATGCTTTTCTATAATGTTATGTTTAAGTAAAAAGAGATTCTGGGCTTTTTTAAAACAATCTTTGAGATTGTTATTTTTTTTTTTGCCCGCTGTTAAGTGATGAATGCAATTGCTTTCACGATTTATAGTGAAATACAATATATTCTGAAAACAGCAAAAAAAAGGCAAAACATTTTTGGGGGAAAATATGTAAATACGTGTATTGTGTTATATAATGATTTATTAAATATGAATACTTTTTTCTTTTTTTCAGATTGTGAAAGAAAATTTGTGAAAAAAAACTACAATTTTTTCAAGTAATTTCAATAAAATTTTAATTAAAAATTAAATTGTTGGGTGGGTCAGGTAAGTCAGAAATTAGATGGTCCCTTTCTTCCACTTCTCCTCAAACAGATTTTTAGTATTTAGTTATTAATTCCTCAAGGATCTTGAGATGTGGTAATTGATTTTTTGTGTTTTAAAAAAAAAAAAAAAAAAATACGCTTACGCGTACGGTAAAAAAAAAAAAAAAAAGTTTTAAAGAAAAAAGAAAAAAAAGTTGAGAGGTAAGGTTGGCTCTTAAAAGAGCCGTTGTGTTCATGCAGGGACAGAGGAAAGGAAGAATGGGAACATTAGCTGGTAGGACATATGTGCTGGTCTATTTTGTTGTTAATGAGGGGAAGACTGGTCTCCCTATGAACAATTAGACCATGGCAAAATGAACACCGCATAGTAACCCTCGCAAACCGATGGTTCGTTTCCACAGGATCAGAAAAAGGTGAATCTGCCCCCAAAGATGAAGGGCTCTGCTGAGCTTCCGAAGAAGGACTCGGCTGAGCTGCTGTGGATGTGCTTGCTCGACTTACTGAAGGGTTGCCTCTAGTATCTCGTGCATGTGTCCTAGGATGTACATCCTCAAGGTGTCTCAACATAGTGTGATTCCCGAAGGAATACTTCTTGTTGGGATTTCCTCTCGAAAGTACACGCTGGCACAGCTTGCAAGTCACCAAAGCAGCATTGACTTTTTTCTCACCCTCTGGAAAAGTAAAATACTCCCATATAAAAGAGCTCTTCTGTTTCCTCTTTCTCTGCCTGATGGTGGTGCTGCTAGCCTCACTCTCAGCAGAAGAGTGCTGTTCTGCCATCGTATCACAAAGACAAGTCAGCTCCTTCTCCTAAGGGATCACAAGCAGAAATGAGGGGAATGGGTGTGGTGTAGGAGAGTTCTAGAACTGAAACTACTTTGAACCAATCAAAAGTTTTGTTTTATGATCACATGACCCACCGTGCGTGTACGTTACGCTTACGTTACGCTTACGGAGCGCTTACGGTGCGCTTACGGTAAAAGTACGCATGCGCGTAAAAAAGACACGCGCTCGCGCACATGCGCATAACAGTCACTCCTCGGCACTTCCGCGTAACGTGCGCGTGTAGCGTACACGCTTACGCGCGCCATACGCAGTACGCACGGCTACGTAAATTGCGTAACCATACGCAAAATGAGTAGCATTATTACGAACATTACGCAAACCGTACGCTTACCGTAAGCTTACCGTACGCGCACTTAAAAAAAAAAAAAAAAGGAAAAACAGATTTTCTATGTTATACTAATATATCTTACCTGTTTGGTTAAAAAAAAAGAGAAAAATTAATATATTGCAGAATTTTAAAAAAAAAACATAGTGTTTTAAGAGAATATAAAGTTTAAAAAAAAAAAAAACCTTGCATTTAAAAAAAAAAAAAACACATAATATAATAATTTCTAATAAAAAAATCATACAAAATCAATGAAAAAACCATGGGAATCACACATGTTTTAGGTAAGAATTAGCATTTAAAAAACCATACAAATTCACTGAAAAAACCATGGGTTTCACACACGTTATAGTTAGGATTTAGCATTTAAAAAACCTTGCAAATTCACTGAAAAAACCATAGGTTTCACACACGTTATAGTTAGGAATTGGCATTTAAAAAACCTTGCAAATTCACTGAAAAAACCATAGGTTTCACACACGTTATAGTTAGGATTTAGCATTTAAAAAACCTTGCAAATTCAGTGAAAAAACCATAGGTTTCACACACGTTATAGTTAGCGGACATTTCACTCATAAAAAACCATTGAAATTCCCCCGTTATAGTTAGTTAAGCTAACTATAACTCACGCACCCGCAATCCACTGCTGATGACGTAACATATTACATCACTCATGACATGGTCAGTGACATCACTCATGACATCACTGATGACATCTCAAATGACATCACTGATGACATCATCCTTGTGACAGAGTGGTAGACCTCCTCTCACCCTAATATAACCTTTGATACACAAATTCAAAAATAGAGACTACAATTTTCAAAACAATGGACATACCAATACCAGTTACAATAACCTATTCAGTAATTCTTAGATCCACATACACATCCACTCATTCACCAACAGTCCTGTACAGTCACTCATACATGTACTCACTCATCATATGTACTCATACACCTATACATCCTGTTACACATTGCCACTCATCCATAGAGTTACTCACACACATAGTCACTCATGCTAATAAAGAATCATACATCCATTTACTTGCATATTCAGTTATACACACACCTCAACACGTACTTGTACAGAAACTTACAAATACTTACCCTGTAAAAAAATCACTAATAAAAACACATACTTATTCATTCAGGAACTCTTTCAATCTCTCACTCTCACATATACTCACTTATATACACCAATAGTCACATATACTAGTTTACAACATATGTAGTTACTCATAAAGACACTATTGAGACAGTCATTCACTCACTAACACACCCATACACACACTCATCAAACCATACAGTCATGCACACATGCTGTCTTCAAAACATACAACCAGACAGACAATCATTCATGCACCTATGCACTACGTTAAACCCCCCACCGAACCATGCAGACAATCAGACTGATACTCAAAAAACAAACTAAAATCCAATATAAACACCCATATAGCTACTCTCCAACCCATGCAGACACTTATACACAAAGTGAGAGACTGATACAGAAAATTACATATTTAAACATTACTCATTAAGCCATGTATTCACTAAGATACACTTAATCAGTCAGTTCCACAATCAATTTTTCAAAAACAAATCATCCTTTTACACACTTATGTACCCATTTATTATTCCATCGACCTTGAGATATATATATATAAAACATATTTAATTTTCAGAAAAACACACATTCACTGGATGATGTCATCAGTGATGCCATTTGAGATGTCATCAGTGATGTCATGAATGATGTCACTGACCATGTCATGAGTGATGTAATATGTTACGTCATCAGCAGTGGATTGCGGGTGCGCGAGTTATAGTTAGCTTAACTAACTATAACGGGGGAATTTCAATGGTTTTTTATGAGTGAAATGTCCGCTAACTATAACGTGTGTGAAACCTATGGTTTTTTCACTGAATTTGCAAGGTTTTTTAAATGCTAAATCCTAACTATAACGTGTGTGAAACCTATGGTTTTTTCAGTGAATATATATATATATATATATATATATATATATATATATATATTATCTACTGGCGGTTGCCAGTAGATAGTTATAGTTAGGACCGAGTTCCCATAGGAAATCTGAAAATTCTATTGACTTATCTTCGTGAAATTTTCAAAACTAATGGGGCGCTCTGCTCAGCTCCTACCCTGAAAGTCTCGGGTGATTCGTTAAGCGGGGGCTGAGAAAAAAGGGGGGTCCCAAAACACGTTTTCCCCATGCATTTTCCCATAGGACCTTTAGTCGAAGGTACAGCCGGAACGGCTGAACAGAATTACTTGAAATTTGGCAAAGAGGTAGTCCTCAGGTCAGGCATGTGCCTTTTGCTTAAATGGTGTAAATCCGTTCAGTAGTTCCTGAGAAAATCAAAAGTAAAATCACATATATATCTGGGCGGAGCCTAACCACACATCTCATCGTGAGATCTGATTGGCTGTCAGCACTTCATCCAAGAAGTGTTGGCAGCCATCTTGGGACCAATATACATGATAGCACCTCATTAAAAAGCATTGCAGTTAATAGAAGGTTTTAAGACTTTAGTTACATTATAAATCATTTGTTGATGGTACCATACTCATTTTAGGAATTGTGGTGTGTTCTAAGGTGATTTTACCATGTGAAAAAGCCTTCTGCTGTGATATCATGAATCATGTTTGAGAGAAAACTATTTTCTCATGCTTTTCCCACAGAGGTTTGGAAGGTGATCTATAAGCTAACTGAGAGCATATTTTCTGTAAATTCACATTATCATTCGCAGTCATGTGAGAATGAAGTCTGACATTCTCAGTAAAACATGTACATCCAACAAGGGCAGAGACTGTCAGTTGATTCCTTTGTGTTCTACTGCAGCTTCCCAGAGTGTTCTAAAGAACAACTAGAGCGCTAACAGTCTTACTTATGACAAAAGTATGGCACACCTGAAACCATCTTGAATGGAATAAAGTGGTAACACTTAAAACATTTAATTTACAAAGGAACACAATGAGGGGATTCATTTTGCCATAGAAATTATGATCAGTGTTGCAGAAAGAAAAATTAGGGCACATTTTGACTTCTCAAATCCTCTTCTATGTCATAAAAAAATTCTGACATGCAGACTGAAACATGCACTTTGAATACCAGCAGCAGACTTCCCTGGTGAGCAGTAGCTTTACTACAGTGATCTAATGAGCAACTAGAGTGCTAACATTCAGAATTTATGGCAAATGTGTGACACATCTGAATGCCTTCTTGATGGAACCAAGTAAAAAACTGAAAGTATTTCCTACTGAGGAGACTGCAGTAAATGAGGAAATTAGGAAACTTCATAACAAATAAATCTCCCAAGATGGCCACAAGAGACAAAAGAGCCCAAATGTAGCCCAAATATCACCCAGATGTAGCCCAAGTATAGCCCAATGACAGAATGTCCCAGAGTGTTCTAACGAACAACTAGAGCGCTAACAGTCTTACTTATGACATAAGTATGGCACACCTGAAGCCATCTTGATTGGAATAAAGTGGTAACACTTAAAACATTTAATTTACAAAGGAACAAAATGAGGGGGTTCATTTTGCCATAGAAATTATGATTAGTTCTGCAGAAAGAAAAATTAGGGCACATTTTGACTTCTCAAATCCTCTTCTATTTCATAAACAAATTCAGACATGCAGACTGAAACATGCACTTTGAATACCAGCAGCAGTCTTCCCTGGTGAGCAGTAGTTTTACTACAGTGATCTAATGAGCAACTAGAGTGCTAACATTCAGAATTTATTGCAAATGTGTGACACATCTGAATGCCTTCTTGATGGAACCAAAATAAAAAACTGAAAGTATTCCCACTGAGGAGACTGCAGTAAATGAGGAAATTAGGAAACTTCATAACAAATAAATCTCCCAAGATGGCCACCAGACACAAAAGAGCCTAAATGCAGCACACATATCACCCAGATGTAGCCCACATGTACCCAATGACAGAAGTGTGCAAAACACTTATTTCTTGTGTATTTGCAGTTTTATATAGTGCAGACTTGTCAGGTATTGGAATGCTTACATGAGCATTGGTTACATCATACAAGATCAAATTCATTTTGGTTGTAGACATGGGGAGATTAAGTGATTTGACCACAATCACAGAATGTTGAGCTGAAGCAGAAACTCCAACCTGGTTCCCCAGTTGCAAAGTCTGCAGCTCTGGAAGTAACACCACATCCTCTCGCCAAGGTGCAACATTTAATCAAGTGGTCAACTGGATAAAAAAACATAAAGATTACAAATAATTTAAAAGTTCTTTGTCGCTATTTGAAAACTCAGAAACTATGTCCTCATTTTAGTTTTTTAGAGCACTAACCATAATTTTGATGCAAATAAGACCCTCTCATATATGTAATTTCTAAAGGAAATACTCAAGGTGTTACAGTTTTGATTACATCAAGATGACGTCAGGCCTTCCACACTTTTGTAATAAATATAGAATGTTAGCAATCTAGTTGTTCATTGGGATACTGTTGAGAGGCAGAGGCCAGGGGCACGGACTCTGAAAATTGAAGGCAGGTAGGAGAGTGCAGAGGCAACAATTTGACCACACTGGGCAGTCAGGAAGGGCAGTGGCAGCACAACAGACTATGGATGGCAGTGAAAAGGGGGGCAGGGGCAACAAACCAACAATACAGGACTGGCAAGAGAGGCTGTGGCAATATAATAGACCATTGTGGGCAGAAGGAAGAGGCAGTGGTAGTACAACCATACATGCCAACAGACCCATTTCAGCCAGGAAACGTCCAATGTTTTTAAGCTCAAATGGGCTTTATTTGATCTGTCTCCTGTCTACAATCTCCTCTTTTTCAATGTAACTCAAAGGGGAAAATCAATACCCCAGTTTTCTTTCAAAATCTCCCTCTTACCAAGTTCAAAATGTTCGCAAGTATGGTACATTGAATCATGGTAGGCAGGAGGAATTGGGGTAGGGACATGGACTCGGATAACAGAGGACAGGAGGGACATGGAGAGGTGCACCAAACTGACCCTACAGGGCAGGCATCAGGGTTTGCAGCAGCACAATACACCACACAGCGCATGCGGGATGGGAGTGCAGCACAACAATCCATAGAAAGCAATAGGGAGGGGACAGGACCATGCACATGGACAACAGAGAACAGATGGGAAAGAGGCAATGGTAGCTAGCTGACCATAATGGACAGACAGGAGAGAGAGCTGCAGCATAACAGACCATAAAGGGCAGGAGGGACGGATCAGGGGCATTACAACGGAACAGACAAGCCAGGAGGGAGGGAATAGGGGGTCTGCACATGGAAACAGAGGGCTGGGGGCAAGGTGGCAGGGCAGGAGCAGCAAGATGACCATGGAGGTCAGGCAGGATGGGCACTAGAAACAAGACACACCATGGAGAGCAACAATGAGACTATGGTGGCATACACACAGACCATGGAGGGAAGGTGGGAGGGGGTCAGGGGCAGCTAGCTGACCACACAGTGAAGGTGGGAGGGGCCATGGCAGCACAGAAGACCATGCATGGCAAGCGGGAGGGTTAGTGGCAGCACAATGGCTATGATGGGCAAGAAGGAGGGTGCAGGGGCATGCACAAAGGACCATGGAGGATAGAAGGGAGGGTCAGGACCTGGGCACAGACAAGAGAGTTCAGGGGAAGGGGCCTCACAACAGACCGCGTGGGGCAGGCAAGAGGAGCAGTTGCAGCACAACAGATCAGGGAGGGCAGAAGGGTGTGGCAGTAAAATGGACCATGGAGGACAGGAGGAAGGGGATAGGGGCATGGCATGTGGACAGGCAGGGTGGAGGTGGCAGGGACAGGTTACAGTCATCTGACAATGCTAGGCAGGTGGGAGGGGAGTGGCAGCTCAACAGAACTCTCAGAGTAGATAGGAGTGGCAGGTCCATGGAACATAGTGGGCAAAAAGGATGGAGCAGGGGCATGCACAAGACATCGGAGGGCAGGGGGAAGGAGAATAGGGGCAGCAAGCGAAGCACAGAGGCTAAGCAGGAGGTCAATGATGGGCCATAGAATTGGGCAATGGAGGGCAGGAGGAGTGGACTGGTACATCATGCTAAATGGAGGGCAGTGGCAGCACATCAGACCATGCATGGCAGGAGGCTAGTCCATGGATTCAGACAACGGAGGATAGGGAGGAGGTGGATGGGGCAGCAAGCTAACTGTTCAGAGAAGGTGGGTATTAGGAACTTTATTGTTTTTAAAATGTGTGTCTGTGCGAACTACTTAAAATATGAACAAGTATGCAGCATAATCTCACTTTTATTCAGGAAGAAGAGGACGTTTGTGACTGTGACTCTTGGCTCACTTGGCAGAAACACCCCCTGACCCTCCACCCCAATCGCCCCCCATCGCAAAATGTAATGCCCGTGAAAAGGGTAGGTGGACGCAGTGTTATATAGAACATAGTCCTGAAAGCACGATTGAAAATGAAAACTAGATGTAGTATATGGTATAAACTATGCACCAAAAAAGTGTGATATAAGATGAACCGGGGTGTGAAATATAATATGCAATACATTGTGCGCAATTACAGATTCATTGGAGAGCGCGAGATAGCACAGGCACTAGCGCGTGCTATGCGATATGCGCCTTGGAGTGTAATATGCACAGGGCAGTGTTGTGTAACATAACTAGTCTCTAAAGTTGTAATATAAAATATGTGCTGGGGAGTGTAACGTTGCATATGCACTGTGGCAAAGATACGGATCCCAGATTGTAATATGTATGGCATAGCGCTGTGCGTTATAACATACACATCGAGGAAGGCACGTTAGATGGGGCAATATAACCTGTGCGAAGGCAAGTGTGGCATGACATATTCCCGGGGTGGTGTTACAGTGCACATGGGCTAGAGAGTGTCATAGCATACGCACTAGCTGGTGCAATACAACACAGAGGTGTGAGGCAATCGGCGGGCACTGGTGGGTGTAACACAGCATTGGGCTCAGCCAGGAGCACGCTGTGACTCTCAAGTGAGGTTCGTCTCCTTTCCAGAGAGTAAAATAAAAAGTATTACACATCCGGCGGTGGATGTGTTTTTTATTAACCGTGAGGGGGGTTTCTTGCATAGTTTGGTCGAATTTTTGTCGAATCCCCTTTGAATGGCTTGGTGTGCGTGTATATTAAATGTGCCCGTCAATAGCTACCCATGTTTGTATAAATAAACGACAAGGGTGTCTACTTGGAGAGTACCCACAGGCGGGGGCGCGGGGATTAGGCACGGTACGGCCTCAGACACGTCAGAGCTTCACTAGCGGTGTAAATACATTCCATGTGGATTCATTCTATGCATAGTCGCCTTTTAATGAATATCACGCAAATCCTCATGGTGATAGGTACATACGGTTTGTCCAGCATGTCCTAGGTGTTTCTATAAATATATATATATTTAAAATAATAAAAAACAAAGGCCGGCCCCGGGGGATGGGGTCCCCGGAGCCATAAGTGGCCTGAGGAGGGGGGCAACGCAGCCCCCTCCTAAAGAATTTAAATAAAAAAAAGGCCATGACCCGGGGGTTGGGGTCCCCGGGGCCGATTAAGGCCTTGGGAGGGCCAAATTAATTTTTTTCAACAAAACAAATTAGGGTGCAGGCCCTGGGGGATGGGGTCCCCAGGGCCAGTAAATTAGAAAAAGAAGGGGGGCCACACAGCCCTCCTTCTTAAAAAAATAAAATAAATAAAAGACCGGCATTGCGCTGGAGGTCACGCCCCCTCCTTACAGCACTCTGCAAACGCGCCCCCTGGCCAGTTGTAAGTTGGGGAATTAATTCCCCTTCAATACTTAGGGTCCCTGAGGGCCAACTAGTCCAACAGGTATCTCCAGTGTGTGCCAGGGAGCTGCATTGCAGACAGGTGTTCTGAGGCCACGCCCCTTTTTACACCTCTATGCAACGCAGCTCTGTGGCGCTTACTGGAGGTACCTAGTGGGCTAGTTTGACCCTAGGGACCCTTAGGATTCAAGGGGACTTAATCTCTCAACTTAGAACGGCCACAGGGCGCGTTTACACAGTGGTGAAGGGAGGGGACGGGGCCTGAGGTGACGTGTGCAAACACGCCCTGTGGCGCGTTTTAAGTTGGGGAAATAATTCCCTTTCAATCCTGAGGGACCATGGGGGCCAACTAGCCCACCAGGTGCTTCCAGTAAGCACCTCTCTGCTGTGTTGCAGAGAGGTGGTCTAGGCCGTGCCCCTTTTTACATATCTCTGCAACGCAGCTCTGTGGCGCTTACTGGAGGTACCTAGTGGTCTAGTTGGAGCCTAGGGACCCTCAGGATTCAAGGGGACTTAATCTCCCAACTTAAAATGGCCACAGGACGTGTTTACACAGTGGGGAAGTGAGGGGACGGGGCCTGAGGTGACGTGTGCAAACACGCCCTGTGGCGCGTTTTAAGAGGTAGTTTTAATCCCCTGCCCTATTATATACTAGGGGCTTACAGAGGAGGTCATTCTGATCACAGGGGGACCCCAACGCATAGTGTTCCCTAGTGTATGTAGGTGTTTTCACTGTATTCTGAGTGTCTTTTAACATAGCACTGGCTCTAGGACTGGTTAGTCAGACTCAGTTACCACCAGTATCCGTCTGAAAAAGTTGAGGGTACAGGATGATTTTGCAACAAGGCTTCTTTCTGCTCTTCTGTTTGTTCTTTCTGCACGTTATCCTTCTTCCTGCACTTTTCTTCGTCTTTGAGGACTTCTGTTGCTTCTTTCTGCATTTCTTTTTTTTCTTTCTGTGCGTTTTTTCTTCTTTCTTCACATGTTCTATCTCTGTAGGCATAGTTAGAAATTAGCATTTAAAAAACCTTTGAAATTCACTGAAAAAAACATAGGTTTCAGGCACGTTATAGTTAGGAATTAGCATTTAAAAAACCTTAGAAATTCACTGAAAAGACCATAGGTTTCAGGGGCGTTATAGTTAGCTGGACTTTTCACTCGTACAAAACCATTGAAATTCCCCCGTTATAGTTAGTTCAGCTAACTATAACTCGCGCGCCCGCAATGCACTGCTGATGACGTCACATATTACATCACTCATGACATGGCCAGTGACATCACTCATGACATCACTGATGACATCTCAAATGACATCACTAATGACATCACTGATGACATCATCCTTGTGATAGAGTGGCAGACCTCCTCTTCCCCTAATATAACCTTTGATACACACATTCAAAAATAGAAACTACAATGTTCAAAACAATGGACATACCAATACCAGTTACAACAACCTATTCAGTAATTCTAAGATCCACATACACATCCACTCATTCACCAACAGTCCTATACAGTCACTCATACATGTACTCACTCATCATATGTACTCACACACCTATACATCCTGTTACACAACGCCACTCATCCATAGAGTTACTCACACACATAGTCACTCATGCTAATAAAGAATCAAACATCCATTTACTTGCATATACAGTTATACACACACCACCACACTTACTTCTACAGAAACTTACACATACTTAGTCTTTTAAACAATCACTTATAGAAACACATACTTATTCATACAGGAACTCTTTCAATCTCTCTCTCTCACATATACTCACTTATATACACCAATAGTCACATATACTAGTTTAAAACGTATGTAGTTACTCATAAAGACACTATTGAGACAGTCTATCACTGACTAACACACCCATGCACACACTCATCCACCCATACAGTCCTGCACACATGCTGTCTTCAACACATACAAACAGTGAGTCACTCATTCATGCACCTATGCACTACGTAATACCCCCCACCGAACCATACAGACACCCAGACACTCATACTGATACTCAAACAACCAACTAATAACCTATATAGACACTCATGTAGCTACTCACCAACCCATGCAGCCACTTATACACAAAGTGAGAGACTGATACAGATATTTACACATTTAAACATTACTCACTAAGCCATGTATTCACTAAGATACACTTAATCAGTCAGTTATACAATCAATTTTTCAAAAACAAATCATCCATTTAGACACTTATATACCCATTTATTCTTCCATCGACCTTGAGATATACATATATAAAACATATGTAATTTTCAGAAAAACACACATTCACTGGATGATGTCATCAGTGATGTCATTTAAGATGTCATCAGTGATGTCATGAGTGATGTCACTGACCATGTCATGAGTGATGCAATATGTGACGTCATCAGCAGTGCATTGCGGGCGCGCGAGTTATAGTTAGCTGAACTAACTATAACGGGGGAATTTCAATGGTTTTGTACGAGTGAAAAGCCCAGCTAACTATAACGCCCCTGAAACCTATAGTTTTTTCAGTGAATATATATATATATATATTACCTACTGGCGGTCGCCAGTAGGTAGTTATAGTTAGGACCCTGTTTCCATAGGAAAACCGCAACATTCTATTTGGAATAACTTTGGCGCCGGTCGACGAATCCTCGCGAAATTTTCAAAACTAATGGGGCGCTACGCTCCTACCCTGAAAGTCTCGGGGGGATTCGTCAAGCGGGGGCTGAGATAAAAGGGGGGTCCCAAAACACGTTTTTCCCATGCATTTTTCCATAGGACCTTTAGACACAGCTACAGCCCGAACGGCTGAACAGAGTTCCTTGAAATTTGGCAGAGAGGTAGTCTACAGGTCAAGGAAGTGCCTTTTGTAGGTTTCGTGTAAATCTGTTCAGTAGATTCTGAGAAAATAGCCTTTAAATCAATATATATATCTGAGCCAGCTTACGGTGCGCTTACGGTGCGCTTACCGTACGCGCACGCCGCCGTGCGCGAGCGCGATTCTGATTGGCTGTTAGATCTTAGTAAACATTCGAATCGGTCGAAACCAGGAAGCGGCGGCCGCCATTTTCTCTCTCGCAGTCTGAGAGGGGGTTAAAAAACAAAGGCCAAAAACATGTACAGGGGCTGTTTAGACAGCTCCTAAGCACCTAGCCATGTTGAGGGAGTCCTCAAAGATCCCCCAAGGCCAAAAACGGAATTTTAATTTTTTCGATAATTTCGCCGATTACGCTTTCCGTACGCGTACGGTAAAAATTAATTAAAAAAAAAAAATATCCATACTCTCCCCACCCCATGTGCAAATGGTGCCCGAAGGGCACCATTAGTGCATGACATATTACCAGTGTGAAAAATTAAAATATTACCTTTCACAACGAAGCGCATCATATGTCCTCCATGTGCGCACGGTGCGCGAAGCGCATCGTGCGTACATGGCCCATCTAGCGTAACGTGGGCACGCGGTGCGCGTAGCGCACCGCGTGCCCACCGTGCGTGCACGGCACTAACTGCGTAAAGTGGGCGCGCGGTGCGCGAAGCGTACTGCGTGCTCACTGTGTGCGCACGGTGCGCGAAGTGCACTGTGCGCGCACGGAACGAACTGCGTTAAGTGGGCGCGCACGCCACGAATGGCGTAAAGTAACTTAGCATTTAAAAAAACGTACAAATTCACTGAAAAAACCATAGGTTTCACACACGTTATAGTTAGGAATTAGCATTTAAAAAACCTTGCAAAGTCAGTGAAAAAACCATAGGTTTCACACATGTTATAGTTAGCTGGAAATTTTACTGATAAAAAACCAATGAAATTCCCCCGTTATAGTTAGTGCAGGCAACTATAACTCACGCGACCGCAATCTTCTGCTGATGCTAATACTGTATTTAGACACTTATTTGCCCATGTCTTCTTCCATTAAATTTTAGCTATACATATATTACAAATATTTTTTTTTCATAAAGACACATATGTCATCAGCAGAGGATTGCGGTCGCGTGAGTTAATAGTTGCCTGCACTAACTATAACGGGGGAATTTCATTGGTTTTTTATCAGTAAAATTTCCAGCTAACTATAACATGTGTGAAACCTATGGTTTTTTCACTGAATTTGCAAGGTTTTTTAAATGCTAATTCCTAACTATAACGTGTGTGAAACCTATGGTTTTTTCAGTGAATATATATATATATGGATATGTTATATCAAAAGTATTTTTTAAATGACATACATATGTCAGAAGTGTAGCTGTGGAGAAGTGTAGCTCACTGGTTAGAGGAGGCATACCCTGAAGCAGAGATCAGACCCGGGACCTGGGTTCGATTCCCGACGCGGCAGGGTCCAGAGCCCAATTGTCCACGGACTCGATAATTCTCGCTTCGGTGCCCACTCTAAGCACGAGTTCACACTATGCAGCTCTGGGCAACAAGCCTGCTTAATCTCCACAACGGCCCCCCGCGGCGGGATGCCTGGCTTTCACCTTGGGGATGCCCAGTACGGGTTATCTTACAGGGAAAAACCAGGACGGGTTCCCAATGCAAGCGCCAAGATGCCCGTAGGGTGATAGCTGCGCTCTATAAGTACATCAATCAATCAATCAATCATCAATCATAATCATACACATCAATTGTACTAAATATATACAAAAAATATACGACAAAATAATAATGAATGTATATATACCTCACTATATACAAATACTATAGTGGGTAATGCATATCCTATGTACTTATTTATCCTTTATTACCCTATTCATTAATACAGATGCTAAAGCTGTGTATTGTAAGCATTCTGTTTGTTAAAGAGCGCCCTCTATAATTAAAGGAAAGTACATCGTGAGGAAAAATACATAGGTTCTATTTTGATTAATGGTACTCTCGCTATTCTTTAATTTGTTTCAATTTGTCTAGGGCTTCTCCAATTCATGGAAGTCAACGTGTTTCAGCCCGTCATATCTTGGGTCTCATCAGGACTGGGGTAAAATCATCAGGATACCTATACTACATAAATACAATACATTATATACACACTACTATACATATTAAAATACCAAATAGTCTAAATACACCGATTCTATATACACAACAAGGATTTACACTGGACATATAGCCATTTTCTTGGAGGAGCAGTCCGTAATTTATATATACATACAGGAAAGTTCAGAATCACCCAAAAAGTAAGATTTGTGTAAAGAAAATTGATAGAAAATATTTAAAAACTAGAATAGAATATAAGGTCATTAGTTCCCCTTTGGAAATACAGTCAAGATCTTCAATTATAGAACAATCGACCAAATAAATAATACTCAAAATATTTAGAGTAAATTCTAGATGTTGAACCTACTAGACAACTCACAAACTAAAAAACTTTACATCTAACTAATGTGATTCAATTATATGCATTCTCTATTTTACACCAACCTTTCAAACGGTCCTTAGTGTTTCCGGAAGCATGTACTATTTGACAGTCTTTGTAGAGGTCAGGTCCAAGAAGTGCTAATACATAAATAAAGGAAAAATAAAAAAGGGCCAGTCAGCAGGAACACTGTTATTACAACATAGACCAAGTTTTTGAACAAAATTGGGAATCACTGCCTCAACACTGCAAGAGACCAATGACCTTGTGATTACTAAGAAAATCCCCACTAGCTTTGCTTTAAACTTGAGCGAAAATTGCTCTTGATCTTGAATGCGCTTGCAGTGTCTTATCCATACTGACAGGAACATTTTGGTTATGGAGAAATCCACCACTCTAGAGGCAATCTCATACCCCAGTTCATACATAATAGAACCACCCATTTTGCTTTCTGGGTGCGGTACACCGGTCAAAGGAATAAAATATGCGACAGAGTTTTGGGTGCCTCTGCACATGTGTAGCAAAAGTTCCCCCAAAGTACGATGCCCACTTGTTACAAAGCTGTTTGGTTGGAAGAGTCTTGAGTCTAAACTGAATGTACAATTTGCGTGCTGGAAGGGAGGGTAATTTCACCAATATTTTACTCATAGGACGGACAAGGTTTTACATTTAAGAACTCTGCTGTTAGAGTTTCTCTCCACTGGGTTACCGTTTGGCCCAGTGGCGGACAGTATGTTTTAGAGGGAGGGGCGGAGGGGACACACTCACATGCATACATACATATACACATATTACTCACAGCAATGCATTCACACACGCACGCACACACACACACTCAAACACATCCATTCACAACACTCTTCACCAAACATTCATACATGCACACACCAAACATTAATTTAAAAGAAAACCACACACTTACCTGCAGCCAGCTCTACCTCACAGGTTGCAGGTGGCTTGGGACTGCTGCCTTCCCTTATTGTCTAATGCAAAAAGAACAATTGATGGACAGAATGCAGAACAATGTCATACATTTACCCCAGTACAGAGATCTGGGCTTAAATCCATCATTTTTTTGCTCCCCATGCCATTCCAGTTTGAACACAGCCATATGCAAATCAGTCTTGACCCTTTGTGAAATCAGAACAGTCCAGCCCAAACTGCCAGGCCCTGTCCTCCCTGGACTTGAAACAAGCATCCTAGGACCGGTCTTGGGGTTTCACCCCTTATCAGCCAGGATAGTTTGACTACAGTGGCACAGAGAGAACGGGACCCACGTCTGGGCATACCCGTCCCACTCGGGGTGACAAATGCAGAAAGAACAATTGATGGACAGAATGCAGAACAATGTCATACATTCACCCCAGTACAGAGATCTAGGCCTAAATCCATCGTTTTTTTGCTCCCCATGCCATTCCAGTTTGACCCCAGCCATATGCAAGTCAGTCTTGACCCTGCACCCAATGGGAACAGTCCAGCCTGAACTGACAGGCCTTGATTTACTCTGCATTCCGTCCATCATCTGTGTGTCTTTTGCTTCCCTCATTGGCTGACCGAAGGTCAGCCAATGAGGGAAGGCAGGAGTCCCAACGTCATCACAGAGTGTGATGGGGTCAGTGAGACTGCTGACCCCATCCCACTCTGTGATGAAGTGTCACTGATTGACACTCAACCCTGAGCATTTCAGGGCTTAAAACTGAGGCACCCAGGTGCGAGACAATGAGTGACGCTACCCCTCGTCACTGAGGGGAGGGCCTTAGGGACCTTTGCTGAGCTGAGGATGTCACGCCAACAGGAGCTATGATTTGCTCAGTCCAGAAAAGTTCAGCTCAAGCAGCCAGTAGCTTGCGCATTTAGCGCATGTCTGGCTCCTGGCTGCCTGACCTGCAAATAAACTGAGTCTGTCAGGCTGACCTTTGTTCAGCCTGACAGACACTGTTCATGAGGGGAAAAAGGTGGAGAGGCATGGCCGCTGAGCCTCAATAGACTGGCTGTGGCTGGTTTTGAACAGCTAATCACGCACAACAAATCCCTTTTAAATCTGCTTTTGATGAAGAGAACATCTCTGCAGGTGAAACCCCACATTTCTCCAAATGATATTTCCCTAATAGTCCTTTGCCACAAGACAGCCACAGGATACCTTCGCACATATCTGAGACATTATATCTTTAAGGCCTCCCAGATATGGTTTGAGAGCTGGTGAGGTCCAAAGAAAGAACGAAAAGGTCAGGAGTCTGCACTCTAGCTTATGGGAGATACCCCTCTGAGCTACATTCAAACCCACTGTGATCATTGGAGTACTGGCTGGAAGTCCTAGTAGGAATATGAAAAAAATTATTTCAGCCATTGACAAGATCTTGATGTTTGCACATCCCCAGATTTCTGATCCATATAGGGCAGCCCCTAAATCCTTTCCATTGTAAATCTCAAGAGCCACTGCCTCTCTCTTGGAAGTTGTCGGTCTGTGGATCATATGGTAGGTTAGTAATGTATGGGTTTTTTGAGTCTGGGGGAACGAATTTAAGTTAGGAGTAAGTCTTACACCTTAATTGTCAAAATTGGACACCTGATCAGTTTGTGTTTTGCGCACAAACATTCTACACTTCTGTTTTGTATGGAATACAGACCGAAATAGCATACATTTAGTCTTAGAACTATTCAGCTCTAGTCCCCTCTCGTAGAAATCATTAAAATAATTTAACATCTGTTGTAGTCCCTCAAGAGACTTGGAAAGTAATAGTGTGTCATCAGCAAAGAGTAAAGCCAGCACCTCCACTTTGGGGAGTCACACCCATCCCTATTTATTTGATGAACCACCATAGGGTGGTTCAACAGCTTGATGTTTTACCTGCCAGCATGAAAACTGATGCCAGGACAGAGTTTTGCTTTCTGAAACCTACATATCATGGTTGTGGCAACAAAGATCACTGTGCAAACAGATGCCTCCTGAATCAATGTCTTCCCGTAAAGAACTGCATCTACCATCTTTGCTCTTAGTTTTACATTGTGATAGCCCGAAAGGCATACCAATTGGAGCTGCATCCCTTCATACAGAAGGATCAGGGGCCATATCATGAACTTGTTCAGTGCCCATGTGCCATGTGAAGAGATCTATGATGTGGTTTTGGTGAAACTGTGCTCTATTAGTGCTTACACTAACTCAGAAAATGCATGCACTAGTGCATGTGCTGTAGACTGTACAGTCTTGGTAAACATCAATGCTTAGAGGTCCTCAGATAAAAACAAAATCCCACAGATATAAACGTACAATGTAAAATAAACTTCATTCCCTAAGTGAATTGCTCATGTAAATGACTGAAGGCTTCCTGCAGGTGGAGAACCTCCTTTGATACTTTGGCTGCTTCTTTATACAAAATTTCAATTTGCTGTCAACAAAGTCCCTTATCAAGCTTCTCCCTTGTGGCCAAGTGCAACAAGAATAGGCTCAAATCACACAGTAAAAATAGAATTATTCAAATAGTTGCTTCTAGGGATCTCAAGGAAAAGAACAGGACAGAGTTGCATTGACTTGTCATAGATGAGCACAAAGAATCCCATTATATATATTTCATGTGAGCAGGATATTTTAATTTATCAAATCTTTGCATTTGCCTGAAGAAAAGAGCAACACGAAAGTGTGCTAAATCGATACATTAATCTTTTAATTGGTACAATCAAATCTTACTGGGATGCAAACATATCTCCATTCATGCTCATTCTTGACATGGGGGGGGGACACCAGAACTTAAACAGGCAGGGAGTTGAGATAAATAATGGAAAGTTACTTGAAAGAGCAGTCACTGAAAGCATACTGTCAAGAATTCCTGTCATGCGAGGGGAGGAAAACGGTAACCAGCGAAAACGGACTACATCTCCCAGGATGCTTAGCGGTTGAGAGGTTATGTAAACAGGAGAGCTGTTACATAACTCAAGGAAAACACGCCCTTATGTAAACAGGAGAGCTGTTACATAACTCAAGGAAAACACGCCCTTATGTAAACAGGAGAGCTGTTACATAACTCAAGGGAGGAACCGGGAGGTACAACGCTGTCGGATATTGTGTTTACACCGACGTACCTGCTTCGTGAAGAGCAGTGTTCCGGAGTGGTGCTCCAGTAAGGCAAGAACGGAGGTAGGTCGAGTCGTTACTCCCTGGGCCATGTCTTGCCCCATCGTCACCTGTGAAGGACCCGGAAGCTCTACCGGTCAACCATTGAGCTTCGCTTTTTGACTCGGCTGAGTCAAAGCGCAGTGGCGCTTTTGCTGGTTGGAGTCGTAACTCCCAGCCCGACCAGAGATACAGGGACTGCCAGCTGTAACGCACACCAGGAGGTGTTTGCCGCGTTACAGACTCGGAAGTCCACCGGATCGATCGAGCGGCTGCTCTCGGTTCAGTCTTCTTGCTTTTGATTGGGGTATCGGTGACGCATCACCAGGAGGTGACTCCGCGTCCCGGTGCAGTCTGAGGAAGAGGTTGAGTGGCTGCTCCCTTCAGGTAGAGACCCCGGCTGGGTGTTTCCCTGACTCCTCGATTCTCCCCAACACTCTTCGTGCCCCTCACAGCCTACCGATTGGCATTGTCGGCCATTTCATTTCTGCCCTCTGTTGGCATACACCGGGATCGGCGTATATGCAGAGGACGGTTAGGACCATCCGTGCTGTGGGCTGGTAACGTACTTAGCCTGGAGGATTCCAGTGACTATAACTTTTGTTTATTCTTTGTATTATTTTTGCCTTCATTAAATAACTAACCCTTCACAAGTGGTTGCGTCCTCATTATCGTGTCTGTTAAAACGATCCTGAGACGTTCAGGGCGTTACAAAATATCCGACCTTAAATAACACTAACTGTCTCCCGGTCGATAACAAACATGGCAACACTTGATGATGTGCTGGCTGCTTTAGCGACCGTGCAGGTTGAAGTGGCTGCCTCTAGGCAAGAAACAGCCGATGTAAAAGCCAGACTGGATGCTATCCAATTGGACCCGCTCATGCCCAGCACCTCCCTCACGAACCAGACCCCTGCGGTAGTAGTGGAAATGCCGGTAGCCATCCCCTTGGCAACACCAGAGAGGTACAGTGGGGATCCTAACACAGTGCAGGTATTCCTCACACAAGTGGCGCTACATTTATCGTGCAAACCAAAGGCGTTCCCCACGAGTCAGGCTCGTGTGGCTTTCCTTATTTCCTATTTGGCTGGAAACGCGGCACAATGGGCCGTACGTCTGGTGAGCAGGGACGACCCCATCTTATGTGATTGGGGTGCTTTTCGCGAGGAATTCCTGAAGGTATTCGACAGAAGGGCTGACTCGTACACGGCGGACCGTGAAATGCTTGAGTTGAGACAGGGATCCAACGACCTGGTGCAGTATCTCAACGCGTTCCGAAGGCTGGTTGCGGAAACCAAGTGGCCTGTTGCGAAACAGACGGCGCTCTTCCATCACGGGCTGTGCGATGAGCTCAAGGACACCGTGGCTCATATTGACCCTCAACCCAAGACATGTGAGGGCCTTATCAACCTGGTATTACGGCTGGAACATAGGCTAAGTGAAAGAAAGGGGGATCATGGGAGAAAAGGAAAATCCCTTCCATCCTATGTGACGGTGGGAAGTCCTGAAACTTCCACCGCATCCAAGGGAGAACCCATGGACATCGGCGCAATACGAGCGAGCCTCACAGCCACGGAGAAAGAGTCACGCCGTAAACAAGGATTGTGCCTATATTGTGGCAAAAAAGGCCACTACGTACGTGAATGCCCTGCCAAACCGAAGACGTCACGTTATCGGGCCAACCAGTCGGTAACAGCCGTGGTGGACATACCGGCGGAAAACTAGAGGACTCCCAGACCAAAGAAGGGGCATCTCGGAGTCACTCATCCATCCCTTCACTTTCCAACTCGGTCACTAAGGGACAACGACACCTGTTTCTCACGGTGCACGTGGGAGTGCATGACCAGTGGATACCCGTTGTGGCCATGGTGGATTCAGGGGCCACTGGCATGTTTATGGACCACAATGAGGCATGCAGGCTAGGGCTAGTGCTTCTTCCCAAGGCTGTACCCGAAGACGTCTATGCTGTAGACGGAAGGCGATTGGTGACGGGGCCCATCGGGCAGCACACGGGGGTCCTTCCGATGAGATATGGGAGGAACCATTTGGAACAAATCGATTTTAACATCATCCGAGCGCCCCAATATGGCGTCATATTGGGATTGCCGTGGCTACAGAAACACAACCCCTCTGTGGATTGGCCAACACATCGCATCGAAATGACGTCACCGTATTGCATCCTGCATTGTGGAATAAGAACGGAATCCCTTGACGCAGATGAGAGCGGGAGTCAGACAGTGGCTACAGCGGCAGAAAAAGATGTGGCTCTCCCCCAGGCTTATCACAGTTTTGAGGATGTATTTGATGAGGTGAAGGCGGAAGTGCTACCACCACATAGACAGTTTGACTGCCAGATCGACCTGGTGCCAGGGGCCAGCGTTCCCAGCGGCAGGCTGTATGCCCTGACGGAGCCTGAAAACGTGCATCTCCGGGGGTACCTGGATAAACGCCTCAAGCTAGGATTCATCCGCCCGTCCAAGTCTCCGGCCGCCTCGCCACTCTTCTTCATCCCGAAGGCTAATGGGGAGCTGAGAGCCTGTGTGGACTTTAGGGCATTGAATGCGATAACCATAAAAAATCGGTACCCCTTGCCTCTCATCAGTGTACTTCTGGAACAGGTCAAGAAAGCTCGTATCTACACCAAGTTGGATTTGAAAGGGGCATACCATCTGGTGCGCATGAGGGACGGAGACGAGTGGAAGACCGCCTTTAAGACCAGGTTCGGCCTTTTTGAGTACCTCGTCATGCCGTTCGGACTGTGCAACGCCCCGGCAGCCTTTCAGTACTTTTTGAATGAGGTATTCAGAGAGGAGTTGGATATCTACGTGGTCGTATATATCGACGACATCCTCATCTATTCGTCCAGTGTGGAGGAGCACGTACACCACGTCAAAGCTGTGCTCCAAAAGCTGAAGGAAAACATGCTGTTTTGTAAACTCAGCAAGTGTGACTTCCACGTCACATCCGTGGAATTCCTCGGAGTGATGCTGAGTCCAAAGGGACAGGAGATGGCGGAACGAAAGATCAAGGCGGTGAAAGAATGACCGGTGCCCCAAAGCGTGAAGGACGTCCAAAGTTTCATTGGCTTCGCCAACTTTTACAGGCGGTTTATAGATGGATTTTCAGGATTGGTGGCCCCAATCACACAGCTACTGAGGAAGTCCAAGGAGTTTGTCTGGTCCCCTAAAGCGAACAAAGCCTTTGAGGCCCTGAAAAGCGCCTTTGGTAAGGCGCTGGTGTTGGCTCACCCCGATCCGGATCTCCCCTACGTGGTGGAAGCG
This sequence comes from Triturus cristatus, assembly GCF_964204655.1. Taxonomy (NCBI): domain Eukaryota; kingdom Metazoa; phylum Chordata; class Amphibia; order Caudata; family Salamandridae; genus Triturus; species Triturus cristatus. The sequence goes on from NC_140579.1 coordinate 415,440,558, forward strand.
GACGCATCGGATGTGGCGCTGGGGGCTATCTTGTCCCAACGCAACCACGACACAGGGGTGCTTCATCCCGTTGCGTACATGTCCCGCAAACTCAACGACGCCGAACGCAACTACCATATTGCGGAGAAGGAGCTTCTCGCAATCAAGGACGCCTTCACCGAATGGAGGCATTGGTTGATGGGGGCAAGACATGTGGTATCGGTGTACACGGACCATCGGAACCTACAGTTCATGACGGCCACAAGACACCTTTCTCCCAGGCAGCTGCGGTGGATGATCTTCTTTGCGGGGTTCAACTTCCGCATCACATATCGGCCGGGGACGGAAAACCGGAAGGCGGACGCCCTGTCCCGTAAATCTGCAGTTAAGGAACCAGTGCCTGCGACCGAGCGTTCCATCATTTCCCCGAGGATGGTATTGGGGGTTATCCAACCGGATACTTTCCTGAGGGGAATAAAGAGAGGGATCAGGTCATTCGCATGGCGGAGGTGGCTCCTCAGTCACAGAGAATGGCAGCTGAAGGACGGGATACCCCTGAAGGGCAGGTGCCTATTGATACCCACGCCTAGGCTAAGGAAACAAGCATTCATCTGGTGCCATGACTCTCCATGCGCAGGTCATTTGGGCTTTGAAAAAACGGTGGCTAGCATGGGACGGCATTTCTGGTGGCCAACCATGAGAGTGGATGTCAGGAGGTGGGGACAGGAGTGTCCTACGTGTGCTACCATGAAGGCCGACCATGGCCGAACCCAAGGGCTCTTACATCCACTTCCGACCCCGGATAGACCATGGGATAGCATATCACTGGACTTCGTGGTGGGCCTACCGGTAGACCAGGGGATGACGGCAATACTGGTGGTGGTGGATTACTTGACGAAAATGGGGCACTTCATCCCCTGCAAGAGAGTCCCTACGGCCGGGGAATTGGCGTCACTACTCCTAAAGAATGTGGTACGACTGCATGGATTACCTGGGGTGATCGTGTCGGACCGGGGGTCGCAGTTTACTGCGCAATTCTGGAAGACTTGGTGCACTGCGCTGCATGTTAAGACCGCCCTGTCCACCAGCTACCACCCTCAAACGGACGGTCAAACCGAGCACCTGAACCAAACGCTCAAACAGTATCTGCGATGTTTTGTGGACCAGGGCAGGGAAGAATGGGTCGACTTGCTATGGGTTGCAGAGATAGCCTATAACAACGCCACTCACAGCTCCACACAGTCATCTCCGTTCTATAGCAACTATGGCCAACATCCCAGGTTCTTGCCATTTCTACATCCGTTCAGAGAGGACAGGATTCCCGCCACAGCGGACAGGGTGGCACACATAAAAGACACGTTGATGCGCTCAAGGGCTGTCCTAATAGAGGCCAAGAGAAGATACAAGGCTGCGGCAGACAGGAAGAGAAGGCCCGGGCCACTGTACTGCACTGGAGACTACGTCTGGATATCCACAAGAAACATGAGGTTTCGAAAGAACAGTGTGTTCCATCCCAAGTACATGGGCCCCTATCGAATTACCAAGTGTATGGGTCCCGTGAACGTGAAGGTGTGCTTGCCCCAGTCATTGCGGATACACCCTGTCTTTCATGTATCATTGCTCAAACCAGCACCCTCCAAGCCGTCTGGGACACCTAGGCCGGTATGCGTGGAGTCGGAGGTGGAGTATGAAGTGTCGGGCATACGGGCGTCCAAATGGCGCAGGGGGAAGCTGTGGTACCTGGTTGCGTGGAAAGGCTATGGCCCGGAGGAGCAATCATGGGAACCGGCTGAAGGGGTTCATGCTCCGCGCTTGGTCTCCTTGTTCCATCGGCGTTTTCCTGCCAGCGCTGGACCCGTGGGGAGCCGCTGAGAGGGAGGATGTACTGTCAAGAATTCCTGTCATGCGAGGGGAGGAAAACGGTAACCAGCGAAAACGGACTACATCTCCCAGGATGCTTAGCGGTTGAGAGGTTATGTAAACAGGAGAGCTGTTACATAACTCAAGGAAAACACGCTCTTATGTAAACAGGAGAGCTGTTACATAACTCAAGGAAAACACGCCCTTATGTAAACAGGAGAGCTGTTACATAACTCAAGGAAAACACGCCCTATAAAGGGAGGAACCGGGAGGTACAACGCTGTCGGATATTGTGTTTACACCGACGTACCTGCTTCGTGAAGAGCAGTGTTCCGGAGTGGTGCTCCAGTAAGGCAAGAACAGAGGTAGGTCGAGTCGTTACTCCCTGGGCCGTGTCTTGCCCCATCGTCACCTGTGAAGGACCCGGAAGCTCTACCGGTCAACCATTGAGCTTCGCTTTTTGACTCGGCTGAGTCAAAGCGCAGTGGCGCTTTTGCTGGTTGGAGTCGTAACTCCCAGCCCGACCAGAGATACAGGGACTGCCAGCTGTAACGCACACCAGGAGGTGTTTGCCGCGTTACAGACTCGGAAGTCCACCGGATCGATCGAGCGGCTGCTCTCGGTTCAGTCTTCTTGCTTTTGATTGGGGTATCGGTGACGCATCACCAGGAGGTGACTCCGCGTCCCGGTGCAGTCTGAGGAAGAGGTTGAGCGGCTGCTCCCTTCAGGTAGAGACCCCGGCTGGGTGTTTCCCTGACTCCTCGATTCTCCCCAACACTCTTCGTGCCCCTCACAGCCTACCGATTGGCATTGTCGGCCATTTCATTTCTGCCCTCTGTTGGCATACGCCGGGATCGGCGTATATGCAGAGGACGGTTAGGACCATCCGTGCTGTGGGCTGGTAACGTACTTAGCCTGGAGGATTCCAGTGACTATAACTTTTGTTTATTCTTTGTATTATTTTTGCCTTCATTAAATAACTAACCCTTCACAAGTGGTTGCGTCCTCATTATCGTGTCTGTTAAAACGATCCTGAGACGTTCAGGGCGTTACACATACAAAGAAGGGAGTTAGGAGCAAGAAAGAATGTAGGAATAATTAAATATAGGAATGAAGGACGTAAGGAAGGAAAGAAAAGCAAATTTATTTCTAAGCAATTCAAAAACATCGCATGATTATGTACAGAGCGAAAAAGACTAAGAGGTCCATTAGGATGGCGGACGGAAAAACACCCAGACCGCCATGGAAGCGAAAAACAACCGCCCGCGGGCACCGTGGGAAAACTGGCGGCCAAATTAGGATTAACCGCCCCAAAAATCTGACCGCGGCGGTACGAGGCCAAGAAAAACTGCCCGTAGCGGGCGGAGATGGCCAAAATCCATCCGCGGCAGTCGAAATCACGGCGGAAAAACACCAACCCCCCGCAAGTATAGCGGAGACACCGCACCAGAAATTAGGATATCCCCGACGGTCCCATAGCGGTTCATATCCATACCGCCGGTGTACTGCATTTTTAACCCTGACAGCAGGCATGTTTCTATTAAAATTGTTGCTTTATGCCTCCTAGCCAGTTTTACATCTCACCTGTTTTCTCACTGTTTACACATTATTGTTTGTTTTGCGCTGCGAATTCACTCACACTTTTGGCTCATCATTGAAGGGTTTAGGATACCCTATCTATTCCTATAAAACATCCCAGAGCTCCTCCCTCATAGTGAGGGAGTTGTAGCCGCCTAAGGAACTAGGAGTTTCCTATGGGAGGAGAATCCCCATGATGAAGCATGTCACCTCTGGTGAGTGAGGGATTACGTCCTAACAAGGGACCTGCCCGTGGATGATTTTACATACTTATTATTGGCTCACATACATCCTTCAGACAAGGAATATTGGTTGATTTACGTATACCATGGATACTTGCCTAGACCCTAGGATTTCTTTGTATTACAAGTGATTTGTTAGGGGAAACAATCCTTTAGAGGTCTTTAAACTCTCTCCCTTAGACCCCCTTACCTCAAACTTTATTGTTTTTCAGTATATTGAGCAGCTACGGCTGCGGGTCTGTTTCTTTTCTTTCTTACAGACACATAAATATGTTAGTCTGTTACTGAACAATTGGTCTCTTTTCTTTCCTCAATATCGGTTTCTTGACGGCGGGTTGACTTTTCCCTATATAATTTTTTACACGTTCTACCATGGCTGAACGCCAAGGCTTAGCTTTTGATGATGAGATAGCCCAGTCCATTCTGACCACACCAAGCATAATTGATGCCTTTCATGCAGGTACTTCAACACAGGGGGATGATTGGACTAAATTACTCACACTTAGAAAATCTCATTCACGTATTTTTATACACGGTGCAATCATGACAGAATACCTGAGGGGTAACTGTGCACCTACGGGCTTAATAGTCACCAATGCCCCACGTTTATTTCTTGATGACAAATTGTTTCTACAAGATTGGTCCTTAATAGCCTGGCGCTGTACGCGCGATTGGCTTATTCTTATTATCAACACGGCCAAACGAGTAGCTGATTTGATTCTTGTGGAAATACAAATCCTGGAATCACAAATCAAGGTCACTTTAACTAACGCTCAATTTAAAAAACAAAACGATGAAAACAACAAGTGTAATAAAGAATTTAAGGATTCAATCCTTTTGACTAAGATCAACAAATTCAAGAAAGACTTAGCGCGTTTTTCTATGGAAAAAGTTTACCCATACACTAGCTCTGACTATGTACCTCCCCAGTTTAATCGAAAAGGGAGAAGATATGGTTCCACTTACTCTACCTCAGGTAGTGAGGAGTGGTCAAGTGATTCAGAAAACTCTAATCAGAGTTTCCAATCAAGAAATGGTTCAGGCAGGAGAAGACAATGGAGAGGTTAGAGAGGCGGCCCTCCACCCTTCCCTCAATCTTGGTGGACTCCTAATCCGTATGGTTTGCCTCCTCCTCCCCCTCAGGGTCAGGTGTTTACTTTCCAACCACAGTTTTTTCCTAACCAACCTTTTTTAGGGTATGGCCGAAACAGGATGTATGACATTACAACGCGTGTCATTACAACGCGTGCAGTTACATCGCATGCGTTCACAACGCATGCGATGTTACAACGCTATGCCATTACAATGCAAGTCTTTACATCGACTTGCACTAGATGGCGTGCTAACATTAGAAAAGTGTAATTTACTATTCCAACTCCAGTCCACGTAACAGTAGGGAAGGTGTTGGGATAGTAAACTACACTATTTGTAATGTTAGCACGCCATCTAGCGCAAGTCAATGTAAAGACTTGCGTTGTAATGGCATTGCGTTGTAACATCGCATGCGTTGTAACGCATGTGAAGTAAAAGCTGCGTGTGGTAAAAACCGCGTTGTAATGGCTGTTCCCCGCCGAAACGTCGGAACCAAAGAGCACAGGTTCATTTGGGCAGACAATCCACCAGCCCACTCCACCAGGAGCATGATGGAGGCGACCAACAAAACAATATAGTCCTCAATTTAAGGAACCGTCTTTTGAATGAGGACGAACAGGCCCTTCTGAGGAGAGGTCTAGGTTTTGTACCCACCTTTAGTGGTGATACTTTTCAGATCAAACATGAAATGCCACAATTCTTTCGTAAGATCCGGCTTGTATTTTTCTTCGAGGACAGAACCACTGAGAGTACAGTGTCCGTTGATGTCAATTCAGGCCTTAGGGCTAAATCCACATTCAATCCGCTTCCCCACCAAATTCCACCTCAGGTCTTAACCTTTGAGAAAGCGGTGATGGCACAGGTTTCGAGTATTTGCAGTACAAAAACTAAGCAATACCAGAACCTTAGTAAAAAAGAACATTCGGCTATACAGTCCTTGGCTAAGGACAGCACCATCACAATCAAACCGGCCGATAAGGGTGGTGCTATTGTAATAATGGATACCTCCTCTTACAGATCAGAATGCCTCAGACAACTGGGCAACAGAAATTTTTACAAACCACTACGTGAGGATCCCACCAAGAGACTCGAACTGGAAATCAAGATTCTGATCGAGGAAGCTCTCTCTAATGGTTGGATAACAGCACAGGAAGCAGGTTTCCTGGTCAAAAGATACCGCATTGTCCCGTACTTTTAAACTCTACCCAAAGTGCATAAGAGCCAAAGGCCACCTCCGGGACGTCCAATTATATCTGGACTGGGTTCCTTATTGGAACCCTTATCCACTTTTGTGGACTATTTTTTGCATCCTTTGGTTTTGGACATGCCTACCTATTTACGAGACACGAAAGATGTTTTGAATTTGGTAGAGACCATTGAGTTCAGTGTTGAGAATGACTTTTTAGTTTCCTTCGACGAGGAATCATTATATACATGCATTCCCCAGGACGAAACTGTATCGACCATTGAGACGTTGCTATTGAACAATGTTTGTGATTCCATTACTCCTGTTTCATTCATTGTTAATTGTGCTCGGATTGCAATGAAAGAAAATGTTTTCAAATTTGAAGAACAACTCTTTCTGCAAGTGTCCGGCACTTCTATGGGTAGTTTTTTTGCACCCAGCCTAGCGAACCTGTATGTACACAACTTTGAACAAGTACATATCTTTAGCACTCTTAATCCATACAGGCAACACATACGTTGTTGGAAAGGCTATATTGACGACATCTTTGTGGTATGGACAGGCTCAACATCAACTATCAATGAGTTCAAGGTCTGGCTCAATAATCAGAATGCTTTTTTGAGATTTACAAGTGAGTTCAGTAAGGTATGTTTACCCTTTCTTGATATTCTTATTTCCCCGGCAACCGGTGGATTAAGTACTGAACTTTACAGGAAACCATTGGCTAAGAATTCTTTATTATTGTTTGACAGTTTCCATCCCAAAGCATTACGCCAGAATTTGCCTTTCGGACAATTCTTGCGTATCAAGAGGAATTGTTCTACGCCAATGAAATATTATGATCATGCGAAAGAACTGGCCAATCAGTTATTGACAAGGAAGTATCCTAAGAAACTTGTCAAACAGTCATTGAAACGCGCAGCCAACAACAACAGAGCTGCCCTACTTGAACCGAAATGTGTCAGAGAGTCAGTAAACAGATTGACTTGTGTCAACACTTTTTGTACTTTTTCCAATCAAATCAAAAAAAGTATTCTATCTAATTGGAAAATTGTGAACATTGGGACGGATTCCATCCCTCGTCCTCTTTTTGCCTTTAAACGTAGCTCTATCATTAGAGACAGGCTAGTACACACACGCACCCGCACAGTTACCACTACCCAGCAAGACACACTATGGGGGTTGCCGGCAGTACGAGGCCACTTTCCATGTGGGGGTTGTGCGGCCTGTGCGCACACTCAACACACCACTGAAATTGACATTGGGACATCCAGGCCTTGGGTTTTGAAGAATCATACAAATTGCAACAGTAGCAACCTCATCTATCTGATTACCTGTCCTTGCCCCCTTCGTTACGTAGGGATGACCACCAGACAGGTGAAAACTCGAATATTGGAACATAAGAGCACGATTCGATGTAAGAAGACCTCAACAAGACTGACCCAACATTTTGTCACAGCACAACACTCTCAACAAGAATTGGCATGGACAGTGCTCGAACAACCTTTCATTCCCCCACATATTACAGACACGTCTTCTTTTTTATTTAAGAAAGAACAGCACTGGGTTCATAAGCTTAACACCTCCCAGCTTGGTCTCAATGATGAGATCCCTTGGATGTCTCTCTGAAGTAGAGCGGCACTATTGGGGTACTTTATGACTAATGAACTAGTTTGTCAAGCCTCTAGTGTGTGTCTTTTGCGGTTTGGTAGTGAAGGCTGTCTTTGTATTGACATATTAGGATGAGCGAGTGAGTTATTGAGTTACCATCCCAACTTCCGTGTTTGTTATCCTTCATTCTTTATTGAATCTAATTATGGTTCTCTCTTCAAATATCACGATTTCAAAGGCATGCACCTCTCCCTCTCTTTCTTTTGGCTACAATTTTAGTGACCCTATGAGCCAAACCAAGGTAAACATATGATTATGTTTTGGTGTTCATGCTTGATGTTTCATCATTACGTGATACCTTTTTGGTCCCGTCTTTACTATTGATGAACAGACGGTTTGGTGCCGCCGATGTATTTCGGCGTTCGCCACTGACGATTACCGAAATATGCCCGCGGCCTTATACTATACATATGCCGTTTAGATATGCTTATTTTAATCTAGCACAACAATAGATTCACACGTCAACATTTTCACTCGAGACCACACGCATGCCCAGTTGAGGGTTTCTCACCAACAGACATGCGCGTTGCCATTCGGAGCGCACTCACGACAGAGCATGCGCGTCTATTTGGACACTCATTAAGCGCACATGTTCCTCATTCAAGCTCAGGGTTGGCGGATATAAATAGACCCCACCCACCACCCTACGCTCACCTCCGGCAGCAGGCTCTTCCTGCTAGCAGTACCGACGGATAGGTGAGTCCTCTATGGGTCATGTGCTTGGTTTTCTATACTGCCATTTGAGTCTAGATGGTTACCTTTTGGTATTTAACTGTACTAATTCGTACGGTTTGAGTTTACTGTGTGTTGTAGTTTTCTTGGTAGTTGTAGCGTGTTGCTTAGGGTGCACACTAAACTCCATATTCACACGGTGATATACATTCTACAGGGTTCAGTATATGGTCCGTGATTTATTGTCATTTAGGCCGCTCCCTACCCTTAGGGGCGGCTTTGATTACACATAAGTCTTTAGCAGCCATCATTGATCACATAACTGGTTGTTTATTTGATCATTTGGTCTTGCAGTTAAGATTGCTAGACATTATATTTGGTTTTGCTGAGCTATAGGGGCTGCTATACTATTATGTTACATAACTACCCCTCCTTTTGTCTTGGCTGTACTCCTGAGCGATTATGTCGTCCCTCTGCCGTTTGTAGAAACCTTTTTTTGATTTTTTGAACTCAGATTATATGTGTTCATCCCTAGTCTAGACACAGAGTGATTTTCACTGATAGACTTGGAGTTGTCACACACATTACAATTATTTTTCAGTGTAATGAATAACACTGACACTCTACAATATCTTTTTCTGTATCCTTGTAGAGCGGTGCTCGCCTCCTGAGCGGCTTGCCAGGTTGAGGTGAGGCTTTATACCCAGCACAAGCGGGTGAGATTTTTTTGCCTTTAAATTTTATGTATTCATCCCATGCGGATTCATTTTGTTATGACAGCTTCTGATTACGTTTTTTTGTTTTGATCTGCAGGTATCATGATATTGGGGTATTTGCAGACTAAAGACCACATCTTGGTTTAATATGCTTTTTTGAATTTATTATTCACCATATTATATGCAGCAGCAGTAAATGTTGTAAGGTCCTGATGAAAGCCTGAATCAAAGATGGTTTATATAGGCTGAAACATGTTGACCAGTAATCATCACACCATAGCGGTTCATATCCATACCGCCGGTGTACTGCATTTTTAACCCTGACAGCAGGCATATTTCTATTAAAATTGTTGCTTTATGCCTCCTAGCCAGTTTTACATCTCACCTGTTTTCTCACTGTTTACACATTATTGTTTGTTTTGCGCTGCGACTTCACTCACACTTTTGGCTCATCATTGAAGGGTTTAGGATACCCTATCTATTCCTATAAAACATCCCAGAGCTCCTCCCTCATAGTGAGGGAGTTGTAGCCCCCTAAGGAACTAGGAGTTTCCTATGGGAGGAGAATCCCCATGATGAAGCATGTCACCTCTGGTGAGTGAGGGATTACGTCCTAACAAGGGATCTGCCCGTGGATGATTTTACATACTTATTTTTGGCTCACATACATCCTTCAGACAAGGAATATTGGTTGATTTACGTATACCATTGATACTTGCCTAGACCCTAGGATTTCTTTGTATTACACGTGATTTGTTAGGGGAAACAATCCTTTAGAGGTCTTTAAACTCTCTCCCTTAGACCCCCTTACCTCGAACTTTATTGTTTTTCAGCGAAAAACAACCGCCCGCGGGCACCGTGGGAAAACTGGTGGCCAAATTAGGATTAACCGCCCCAAAAATCTGACCACTGCGGTCGCACAGTGGGATGAATGGAAGAGCCAGCGAAAGAGCTGAAGCACAGCCAACGCGGCGGACGAACCGTCAAAAATAAGGCAGACGAAGCCAAAACCCCACAAGAAAGCCAAAAAGTGCACTCAGAAAACTAGCCATGTCCCCCAAATACACAAAACACACCCCAATGACACAACCACATGGCAAAACGAAAACTACAAATCCCAGGAAAACACACCTGTCAGCAACACCCCAATTGGACACACCCACATAGCTGAGTATAAAACGAGCACCTTCCCTGACCACAATCCCTTGCAAACCTCCAGGAGAGAAGGGACACATACCCCAGCTGACAGGAGCAGCAAAGGACACAACATCACTAGCCACACCACACACAGCACCACCACCACCTCAACACCAGCACAACTAACCCCTCTGCACAACACACACCATACACAGCACAACCACCACACACACTCCTGCACACCACACACCATGGCCACACAGAAAATGCCCAAATTCACTGAGAATGAGTTGAAGGTCATGGTAGATGAGATAGTCAGAGTGGAACCACAGCTTTTTGGTAGCCTGGTCCAACAGACACCATTAGCCACAAGGACACAAATGTGGGCAAGAATAGTCCAAAGGGTCAATGCAGTAGGAACCACCCCAAGATCAAAAAAGGAGATCATGAAGCGTTGGCATGATCTGAAGAGGGTGGTGAAGGAGAGGAGGAGCAAGAACCGTGAGATGGCTCAGAGGACTGGCGGTGGCCCTCCCATTCCACAAAAAACATTCACACAATGGGAGGAGAAGGTGCTTGCCATACTGCACCCAGAGAGTCTCACAGGAGTAGGCGGGGGAGTGGAGGCTGGTAAGTACAAACAAATGACTACGGCCACTCTGCTATGTACTTGCTTGCACAACTACAAAGCTACACCACCTAGGACACATACCATCCATCTGCACCACACACTCACAAAAACATGGCTCACAGATCCAACATTCACCCACTCCCATTCACCCCAAACATAGCTACCAACATAACCATGGGGGTATGTGTACAGGCAGACAGCACTACAACACCCACCAGGCCCCCTGTCCTACACCTAAGATGGATCCCTCCCACCACCCCATCCAGAAGCATGTGTCAGCCATTACACAACCCTCATCAAACTCACAGGTAGGTAGCCATCTTCCCAGTGAGGGTGTCTGGGGGTGGGGAGGCCTACCCCATTACTCCCACCATGCCCCCTGTCCCACAGCCTAGCAAGATGGATCCCTCCCACCACCCCACCCAGAAGCATGTGTCAGCCATTACACAACCCTCATCAAACTCACAGGTAGTTAGCCATCTTCACAGTGAGGGTGTCTGGGGGTGGGGGGCCTGCACCACTACTCCCACAATGCCCCCTGTCCCACAGCCTAGCAAGATGGATCCCTCCCACCACCCCACCCAGAAGCATGTGTCAGCCATTACACAACCCACATCAAACTCACAGGTAGGTAGCCATCTTCCCTGGGAGGGTGTCTCGGGGTGGGGGACCTGCACAACTACTTCCACAATGCCCCCTGTCCCACAGCCTAGCAAGATGGATCACTCCCACCACCCCACCCAGAACCATGTGTCAGCCATTACATCACCCTCATCAAACTTACAGGTAGGCAGCCATCTTCACAGTGAGGGTGTTTGTGGGTGGGAGGCCTGCACTCCTATTCGCAACATTTCCTCTGTCCCACACCTGGTAAGGATGGAGCCCCCCCACCCCACCCAGGAGCAGTTGGAAGCCATTGCAGTACACCAAACAAACTTACAGGTAGGTAGCCATCTTCCCTGGGAGGGTGTCTGGGGATGGGGGGCCTGCACCTCTACTCCCACCATTCCCCCTGTCCCACAGCATAGCAAGATGGATCCCTCCCACCACCCCACCCAGAAGCATGTGTCAGCCATTACACAACCCACATCAAACTCACAGGTAGGTAGCCATCTTCTCTGGGAGGGTGTCTGGGGGTGGGAGGCCTGCACCACTACTCCCAACATCCGCTCTGTTCCACACCTGAGCAGGATGGAGCCCTCCCCCACCCCACCCAGAAGCAGTTGGAACCTATTGCAGTACACCAATCAAACTTACAGATAGGTAGCCATCTTCACAATGAGGGTGTCTGGGGGTGGGGGGCCTGCACCACTACTCACAACATCCCCTCTGTCCCACAACTGAGCAGGATGGAGCACTCCCCCACCCAGAAGCAGTTGGAAGCCATTGCAGTACACCAAACAAACATGCAGGTAGGTAGCCATCTTCACAATGAGGGTGTCTGGGAGTGGGGGGCCTGCACCACTACTCCCAACATACACCCTGTCCCACAGCCTACCATGGTGGATCCCTCCCCCCTGAAGCATGTGTCAGCCATTACACAACCCTCATCAAACTCACAGGTAGGTAGCCATCTTCCCAGTGAGGGTGTCTGGGGGTGGGGAGGCCTACCCCATTACTCCCACCATGCCCCCTGTCCCACAGCCTAGCAAGATGGATCCCTCCCACCACCCCACCCAGAAGCATGTGTCAGCCATTACACAACCCTCATCAAACTCACAGGTAGTTAGCCATCTTCACAGTGAGGGTGTCTGGGGGTGGGGGGCCTGCACCACTACTCCCACAATGCCCCCTGTCCCACAGCCTAGCAAGATGGATCCCTCCCACCACCCCACCCAGAAGCATGTGTCAGCCATTACACAACCCACATCAAACTCACAGGTAGGTAGCCATCTTCCCTGGGAGGGTGTCTCGGGGTGGGGGACCTGCACAACTACTTCCACAATGCCCCCTGTCCCACAGCCTAGCAAGATGGATCACTCCCACCACCCCACCCAGAACCATGTGTCAGCCATTACATCACCCTCATCAAACTTACAGGTAGGCAGCCATCTTCACAGTGAGGGTGTTTGTGGGTGGGAGGCCTGCACTCCTATTCGCAACATTTCCTCTGTCCCACACCTGGTAAGGATGGAGCCCCCCCACCCCACCCAGGAGCAGTTGGAAGCCATTGCAGTACACCAAACAAACTTACAGGTAGGTAGCCATCTTCCCTGGGAGGGTGTCTGGGGATGGGGGGCCTGCACCTCTACTCCCACCATTCCCCCTGTCCCACAGCATAGCAAGATGGATCCCTCCCACCACCCCACCCAGAAGCATGTGTCAGCCATTACACAACCCACATCAAACTCACAGGTAGGTAGCCATCTTCTCTGGGAGGGTGTCTGGGGGTGGGAGGCCTGCACCACTACTCCCAACATCCGCTCTGTTCCACACCTGAGCAGGATGGAGCCCTCCCCCACCCCACCCAGAAGCAGTTGGAACCTATTGCAGTACACCAATCAAACTTACAGATAGGTAGCCATCTTCACAATGAGGGTGTCTGGGGGTGGGGGGCCTGCACCACTACTCACAACATCCCCTCTGTCCCACAACTGAGCAGGATGGAGCACTCCCCCACCCAGAAGCAGTTGGAAGCCATTGCAGTACACCAAACAAACATGCAGGTAGGTAGCCATCTTCACAATGAGGGTGTCTGGGAGTGGGGGGCCTGCACCACTACTCCCAACATACACCCTGTCCCACAGCCTACCATGGTGGATCCCTCCCCCCTGAAGCATGTGTCAGCCATTACACAACCCACATCAAACTCACAGGTAGGTAGCCATCTTCTCTGGGAGGGTGTCTAGGGGTGGGAGGCCTGCACCACTACTCCCAACATCCCCTCTGTCCCACACCTGAGCAGGATGGAGCCCTCCCCCACCCCCCCAGAAGCGGTTGGAGGCCATTGCAGTACACCAAACAAACTTACAGGTAGGTAGCCATCTTCACAATGAGGGTATCTGGGGGTGGGGAGCCTGCACCACTACTCCCAACATCCCCTCTTCCCCACACCTAAGCAGGATGGAGCCCTCCCCCACCCCACACAGAAGCAGTTGGAAGCCATTGCAGTACACCAAACAAACTTACAGGTAGGTAGCCATCTTCACAATGAGGGTGTCTGGGGGTGGGGGGCCTGGACCACTACTCCCAACATACCCCCTTTCTGACAACCTACCATGATGGATCCCTCCCCCGAAGCATGTGTCAGCAATTACACAACCTACATCAAACTCACAGGTAGGTAGCCATCTTCACAATGATGGTGTCTGGGGATGGGGGGCCTGCACCACTACTCCCAACATCCCCTCTGTCCCACACCTGAGCAGGATGGAGCCCTCCCCCACCCAGGAGCATTTGGAAGCCATTGCAGTACACCAAACAAACTTACAGGTAGGTAGCCAGTACGTGCACCCACCCATTTTAAAATAATCTAATGGTGCCATATGACAACACCAGTCCTCTCATTGCACAAAGAGGCATACCTTGCCCATTGCCAAGCACAGTGTGCACACTCGTAAGCTAAGGAAACTGGCACAGCTACCACAGTGTGACACACCAATGCACAACTAGAAGAAAGTCAGGGCACAATCATGCACAGCACCTATTGACAGGTGCATCGCCATGGGGCCAGAGCAACAAGGATCATTCGAAAAATAAGACTGCATGTGTGGTGGTAGAAATCAAGATAAGCACATGACAGGACAAAGGGATGCAGGAGATGACAACGGCCAGTCCATGGCCAGATGTGACGTCTGCCAGGTCAGACAAATCAACAAAGAGTTCTCAATTAAACACATGTTGTGCCAGGCCCTAGATGGCAACAAGTCCCTGTAAACCTCGTTTGTGCACGGGTCGCATGGTATGCCTTGACGCCTCACACCATGGACAAGTAATACCTGTACCACTGCATCATGTCAGGAAGCACGGCACTGCACATAGTCAACAATGTGATGATATATCAATTGTGCAGTGTACAAAAAGTGAATGACACCCAGCTAACACAAAGCTTGCCGGGTGCACAGCAATGAACATTTCACATCTGACCCACAGGTGACCAATAACTCACTGCAGAGGACAACACCAGTGTGAGAAGTTGGCCTGGTATATGCTGGTGACTAGTTAAAGTGGCCACCTTGCACCAGTACAATTCGACTCTTATGGTAGTAGGTTTAAGACAACCTTTTAAAGAAAGCTATCCTAGTGGTAGCTGTGGAGAGCAGCCTTCAGGCTAAGTTTCAGAGGAATGTAAAGCAGCTTGTTTGACCTTATAATCTCTTGAATTACTAAATGATACATATGCACAAATCAACATTTCACAACAAGTTTAGCACAAATATGGCTGGGGCCATAGGGGCGTACCAGACCATATACTAAAAAAGAGGTTTAGGAATATCGACTTGGGAAGAGACAAGGCCTAGGGCCTTCAGAAGCACTGGGGCCTCACTAATCCACCCAAGGCAGGTAAGTATAGGACCCACGGGAGACGCATGCAGTGAGAGAACACAGCCACCGATCCCAATAGACTTCAATGGAGCAAGTCGCGGTTGGAATTTTAAAGTTTTAGGATACTTCGGGAGAGTCTACAAGCAAGTCACTTACAGGGTAAGTAGTTCTAGAGCCAACACACACAGGAGCACCGTAGTACTGGAGTTACCTCACCCAGGGAAGCCGGGTGCATAGGTGTCTTTTGGTGTTGGGTCGCGGCGTCGTTTTCAATGGGAGCCAAAGAAGACTTGCTGCTTGTGAAGACAGGAGAAGTGTCCGGTGGAATCCAAGGCTGGATTCAGAAGAAAGAAGACCTGAAAGCAGAGTAGACAGTGTTCAAAGTCACTTGCCAGTGACCCAGGGCCACGAAGCTGGATGCCCACAGTAGTCGGGTGATTTCAGGTGATCACGGGTGTCTTGACTCTTCAGCCACGAGGTCCAGGAGGTGTCGATGATGACCAGGAGCTGGATTCAGAGTGTCCCACATAGTCTGCAGCTGACTGAGGTGTCGGCAACCGGATTGGAGCCAACAAACCTTGGCAACAGCAAGTCTTGTGGAAAGTGAAGAAAGTCAGCGGTGCAGACCAGCAAGGTCTGAGGGACTCACCCAGCGAAGGTAAGTCAGGGCAGGCCTGGAGCAACCAGGGGAGCCCTTTGGTTCTGTAGAAAAGTCTTCTGGGGACCCACAAGCCAGCCGGCAAGGGATCGAAAAGATGCCTCAGGAGGATTCACTCCCAGGAGTCATCCCTCGGTCACTCGGGAAGACGTATGTCTCTGATCTTTGGAAGAAATCCTGCTGGAGGCTTGGGCCATACGTGGTCCAAAGCACAAGTTAGTAGAATGTCGAGAAGGGGTTGCAGCCAACAATAGTGCACGGTACCCGGGTATTGCTGTTCCTCATCACTCGTGGGGTCCACTTGCCTCAGCTTTGCTGGGGACTCACGATGGCCTTGACGAAGTCAGGAAATCCACTTCCGCGCTGCAGGGACATAGGACTCCGGCGGGAGCGGGAAAGTTTACGACCATTGATGCAAAGTTTTGGTGCCTGCCAAGCGGGGGAGTCACTCCTTGACTCCAAGGGAGATTCTTCAGTCTTCCAAAGATAGTGGAACGTCTAAGGTCCAGGATTCTTCTTCAGAGCATTGTCCAGGGATATCTAGTTTGCAATGGCAAGGGTTCCCTAACTTATACTACAAGGAAGGGAGGGACTAGCTTTATGAACACTTCTATGGGAGGGTCAGGGGAGTGGGCGGATACACCCACTTCCCTTTGTCCAGTTTCATGCCAGAGCAGAGGCTGGTAGCCCCTGAACCGGTTTGAACTGGCATATGCACAGAGGAGCCTACTGCTCCCCCAGTGCAGGACTTCAAAGCACTCTAGGAGTGCACCCACCCAGCCCCAATACACTAAATCCTGCTTGGAAGGTGGTTACACCTCCCTCTGACAGGATGCCTATTGTTGGGCCTCCTCCACTGCGAGTTTCGGTAAGCAGCAGGAGGGCAGCCCAGTGTCTGTGCTGGTGGCATCCATTTTGTGATGCCAGGGCTCTTCAGGATTCTACCCTGTTTCCACAGTGGGTACATGTCTATCCCTCTAGAAGGGTGGGATCATACTCCCACACGAGTTAATGTATGATTCCAAAGCGTTTGATACCAAACACGACCTGTTTTGATGCAGCCATCCCAAAGTTAGCATTTACCGCTAGGTTATAATGCACTTAAGAGTATATGGTTTAACCGCATCGACAAACTGCTACAGAGAATGGACTCTGCGAGCTGCAGAGGGGCCCTGCTCAGGCAGAGGCACACCCTCACATGGAAACCAGGCATCCTGCCCTCAGGATTGATACGGCCTGCCTTAGGGGTGACTTATAGGTTAATATGTGTGTGTAAGGTGAGATATAGGGAACCTATACCTCAGTGAGGAGTGCTAACACTACCTCACCCAGGCTGCAGTAGCAGGTCTGTGTTGTCAGATTTAGTCTGCTTCCCAGGGGTGGCATAATACATGCTTCAGCCCCTGGTAGGCCTGTGAAGTACCTATGCCCTTGGTACCTAAGGTACCATATACTAGGGGCTCATAAGGTACCACAGTATCCAATCACTAGTGCATCTAATATGCACTCCAAGTTGTTTAGAGAGAACAGAGAGGCTGGGGCCCTGATTAGCAGGGACCCAGCCAGACTATAGCCAGAAACCAGTGTAAACATCAGAAAAAAAGTGGGGGCAACATAAGTGCAGATCCTACTCTTCTATAGCCAGCAACCTGCAGAGCCAGTCTCCACCCCTGGTACAAGGACTCCCAGGATTCCATGGACAATGAGCTCGAGGACGGCCCATCTGGTGTGCCACGGAGCAACAGGTCTCAAGACCCCATCGTCCCCCCACCACATCTGCGCCAACAACAACTCCACAGCAGACCCCTGCTTTCCCAGCCTATGCGGCCACCGCCACAGCCTCCACCACCACCACCACCAGTGCTGCCTGCAACACCCTCCCTGTCCCAGAGGAGGACCAGCACACACCACCAACGGGGAGAGTATGTGGGTGCCCACAGTGGTGAGGCAACAGGTCCGTGGCAGCAGGGTAGATGGGAGAGGCAGGGTCACCCAGGTACACCAGGAGGCTGGGACCCACTCCCTGGAACACATCACCAGAGTCCTGGGTGCATACGAACAGGCCCAGGGACAAACGGGCCGGTCGGACCAACTGTTGCATGAGCTCATCCTGCTGATGAGGTCCATCGACACCCGCATGGGACAAATCGTGGACCACTTGGGCCAGCAAGTGGCAGTACTGAGGGACAGGCATGCGCCACAGACAACACCTCCACCTCCCTCTGGTGGGCCGCACGATGACAGTTAACCATCCTCCCCTGCACCCACAGAGAGGGGCGAGTCCTCAGACCCCACTGGCCCTGCAGCAGGACCCCCCCTGCCAAACGACGAAGGGGCCGTCCTAAGAAAACCCTGGGAGTATCAGGAGGCCAAGCACCTGCCAGATGCCAGTCACGAAGCCAGCCATGATGGCAACCCTCTCCACCACTGCATTGACTCTTTGGACTGTCCTTCTCCACACTGCCTTGTGAATGGCATCTGTCTGTTGGACTGGTTCACCACAGCAATGTGGTGACTACTCGAACATCTCATCTACCACGACTGTCAACTCACTGCTCCCCCCAATGGAAATGTACACCCCCCTCGCATCTCACCATAGTAAATAAAATATCCTCACACACATGTTGTTGTGTCTGCTCTGTCTTTATTGCAGGGTGTACAGTCTTCAACATGATCACAATGTACCAGGACCATGGGCTGTATGCAGGCAAGGAGAAGTCAAAGGCACCTAGGGAAACACAACAGAACAACTGTCACTGGTCTGGGTGTGGCATCACAGACATCACAAAAGCCCTAACACCAGGATAACCCAACATGCACATGTCACAATGGCCCCCAAGTGTCAACATACACGTCCCGTTGATGATCCCAAATGACATGTCCTAGAAACATTTCCAACCACCACTGAGTCTACAACTGGCTGATGCTACAATTCTCACATGCCCCTTCACGACAACAGCAATATCATCAGATAATGGGTATGTTGCACATTAACACCCACCGTCAAGAGAAGTAGCGGGTGATGAGCTGTTGACGCAGGTCAACACCTTCCTCCTCTCCACTGTCCTCATCACTGGACACGGCTTGGTTTGCAGGCTGCGGCCTTGGGTACTCACCATCATCCAGGAGCAGGGGAATCTCCTTGCGAATGGCTAGGTTTTGGAGCATGCAGCATGCCGCAACAATCTGACACACCTTCCCAGGAAAGTATGCTAGGCACCGGAAACGTAACTTAAGCAGGCCAAAAGTACGCTCCACCACACGATGTGTCCTCATTGTAGCGGACTTCAGCCGGGGACCTGAGATTCTGCAGTGGGCTCAGCAAACAGGGACGGTGTGGATATGCAGAGTCACCTAGGTATGACAAACACAAATAGACATTGCAATGTTGCAGAGTCTCATGGGAGCAGGTCACACACACAGCATGCCACACGACTAGGCATACTCGCCCACAATCCATGCACGCTCTGGAAGAAGATTAGCCATCAGCTGGGGCACTATGCTGTTCTGCAGGATGTAGGAGTTGTGGGCAGAGCCTTACAATTTGGCACACACCTGCGAGATGGCCATATCTGCCAGGCACACCACCTGCACATTGATGGAGTGGTAATGCTTGCGATTGCAGTAAATGTGCTCACTTGCCTGTGGTGGCACAAGAGCGACATGGGTGCAATCAATGGCCCCAACAACATTGGGGATGTGTCCAAGGGGATAGACGTCTACCTTCACAGCTGGCAATTCAGCACCCCTGGGAAAATGGATGTATCTGTCCTTGTATAGCATCATGGCGGACAGTACATCACGCAGCACCATGCTGAACATCGGTTGTGACATCCCACCAGCGCTGGCCACAGTCTCCTGTAACGATCCAGTGGCAAAAAAATGCAGGGCTGTCATCACCTTATAAGTAGGGGTGAAAGCTGTTGGATATGCCCTGCAGGGCTGCAGGTGGGGCTCCAACAGATCACAAAGGGTTTTCAGGGTGGCTCTGTCCAGGCGGCATTTTCGTATGATCGCAACATCCTCCATGTCCTCGAGCAGCGTCAAGTGACGACTCAAATTTGGCCTCCTCCTATTTGAGATGATAGTGGACACATGTCACTGCAATATTTCATGAGATGTGCACAGCATATAAAGTTCTGGATGACACAACCACAACAATGACTGACATCTACTGTGACTAACAGACCAGCTGACATGGAGTGACACCTTCAGCTACACAAAGGGCACACGTGTCATCTTACACAAGCCAAGTACCTCAAACACCACCTTGGTCAATGTGAATGCACATAGGGGTATGGCCACAGTTCACATGGGCATGCCTGGGAGTATAGCATCCAGCATATGTGTAACTAATCAAAATCACTGTCTCATACCTAGCTGCTGTACCTGTCACACCTTGATGCGTCATTGCAACCTGGCACACATCCACCACACAATGACCACATTCGGTGCTGGAATGACGAATGTGTTCTTGAGCAGACATGAGAGGCAATGCTAAATAGATCACCATTCATTGAGACGAGCATTGCTGTGATTGCCACTGGACCTCAACACATTGACATGTGTACATATTGTACAGTCCAGAACAACACTGTCCTGCCTACACCAACATCAAATACTTAAGTGACATGTGAGTGGGTACAGGCAAATCTACGTTACACACACACAAACATAGCATGTCTAGCCATCAGTGGACTGAATTGAGCATTGGCATTGTGTGCACAATGATGTGCCATTGAACATGTTGGCACTGTGCACTACTGATTTTGGACAGATGGCCATCGCCATTGTATGGCTCCCAAATCGCGGTAGCTACCGCCTGGCCCTGGCGGTGTGCCACCAGCAACCCCATTCACACAAGTGCGGTAGTGAGAGGCATGGAGACATGGGGAAATGGCGGTTGGCATGCTCCGCCGCCTGAATGGCGGAGCCTCGTGTCAATGTATGGCACCCAAATCACGGTAGCTACCGCCTGGCCCTGGCGGTGTGTCACCAGCACCCCCATTCACACAAGTACGGTAGTCATAGGCATGGAGACATGCCCATATGGCGGTTGGCATGCTCCGCCACCCAAATCGCGGTGCCTCGTGTCAATGCATGGCACCCATATCGCGGTAGCTACCGCCTGGCCCCTGCAGTGAGTCACCAACACCCCAATTCACACAAGTGCGGTAGTCATAGGCATGTAGACATGCCCATATGGCGGTTTGCATGCTCTGCTACCCAAATCTCGGTGCCTCGTGTCATGCATGGCATCCATATCGTGGTAGCTACCACCTGGCCCCGGCAGTTTGTCACCAGCACCCCCATTCACACAAGTGTGGTAGTCATAGGCATGGAGACATGCCCATATGGGGGTTGGCATGCTCCACCGCCTGAATGGCGGTGCCTTGTGTCAATGCATGGCACCCAAATTGCGGTAGCTACCGCCTGGCCATGGTGGTGTGTCACCAGCACCCCCATTCACACAAGTGCGGTAGTCATAGGCATGTAGACATGTGGAAATGGCGGTTGGCATGCTCCGCCACTAAAATCGCGGTAGCGCACACCGGGCCCCTGCGGTGTGTCACCGCCGTGGCGCTCGCCCTAGAGCCAATGTGAAGCTCGATAGCGGTGGCACGATGCAAATTTGAAGATCGCGGTAGGCATGCTCCACCACCGCGGAGGCGGACATTGGATGCATTTGAAAGATGCACCATGCGGTAGCGCACCTCGGGCCCCAGCGTTGTATCACCGCCATGGAGCATGCCTTTACAGCCAATGGGAGCCATGATTGTGGTGATCTGATGCAATTTTGAAGATCGCGGTAGGCATGATCCACCACCGCGGAGGCGGTCATTGGATGCATTTGAAAGAGGCAGACCTGGACGACCAATTGCTGCAGCTTGGCACCTTTGAAACGACCCCAGAGGGCTATATATGTGGGAGTGGGCCTCACATTGCCACTGCTCCGAGAGCCTGCTGCCTGAGACCCCTCACCTGCTGTTGCCTCCTGGGACTGCTGCCTGAGACCCCTCACCTGCTGCAGCATCCAGAGCCTGCTGCCTGAGACCCCTCATCTGCTGCTGCCTCCAGGGCCTGCTGCCTGAGACCCCTCACCTGCTGCTGCCTCCAGGGACTGCTGTCTGAGACCCCCCACCTGCTGCTGCCTCTAGAAACTGCTGCCTGAGACCCCTCACCACCAAAATCCCCTGCTGTTGTCTCACGTCCACAGTGATGGCAAGGACAGAGAAGATTCATGCCAGTCCCTTCATGAGCGAGGAGCTGGAGGTCCTGGTGGACGGGGTGCTCACACAGTACCCAAGGCTATATGGTGCCCCAAAAGTCGTGGTAAGACTTCAACAGTGGTGGGGTAGGGCCGGGGGGCCACACATGTAGTTGGACTGATGCAGTATGTGCCTGGGAGTGTGGGGGTAGTGTCATGCACTGCCTGACATGCTGTCTCCAGTGGGAGGGTGTGTGTACCCAATGCCACAGGTTGGCCTCCCTGCACATGTATGTATGAGTGACCTGTGCTGTGTTGTCAGCCATACAGTGACACAGAAGGTTGTTCATGCTGCGGTCAGGACAGTGATTGCTTGGCTGGATGGCTGTGTGTGCCCCTGTAGTCCATCTCAGTGTGAGCCCAGCTGGCCTGCACAGTCCCCGCCTACAAAGACAAGTACAACTCACTTAACTTACAGAGTATGACATCAGTCTTTTCACATAGCACTCCAGCTATGGTTCATCTCAGCACTGTGGTTTGCACACAACTGCCCTTGTGAATGGCATTTTGTATTTGTGAGATCATGTCCCTCCATGTGACCACCATGACACATTCAAATATTCACAGCACAGGGACATTGATGGCTGCGCAGCCTTGGACACAGTGAGTCCACCCTCAAACACAGGTTGACATGTGATGTATGGTTTTTTCAAGCCAACAATGGACTGGAGATGTGGGCAGGCTATATGGGTGTTTCAGTGCTGGCATCCTGCATGTGTGTGAGATGTGCAGGGACTGTGTTCCCCCTCACAGCTGCATGCTTTAACATCAGCATTTCTCATGCAGGGATCCCATGTGAGCTGTTTTAAAGTCTCTGATTGATCTGTCGTTGGATATGTGATGATTTTGTATCTTGCTGCTATACTGATAGATGTCGGTACATGACACTGTGTCCCTGATCATTTCTCCCTCTTGTCTCCCATGCCTGCAGCTCAAGGTTCACCAGCGTAAGGCCGTGTGGAGGGCCATTGCAGTGAAGGTGTGAGCCCTGGGGTCTCAAACCGAAGGCGCACCCACTGCCGCAAGAGATGGGACGACATCAGCCGGCTGGCAAAGAATGTGGCGGAGATGACTTTAGGGCTGCTTCCTCACACTGGGTGTCTGGCACGGCGCAGTATGACAGCACTAATGTGGCGCATCTTGGCGGTGACACAGCCTGTGCTGGATGCATGTTTGAAGGAGCATCAGCAGCAAGCCAGGGATGAGCATTTGGGGAGTCTGACTTTGGCTGGGAGTGGCTGCATGTGTACAGAGCCTGTGCCAGCGCTGACCTCTGTGATGTTGGTAGTGTGATGCTGTGGCATGTAAGTGGCTGCTGGCCTGGGTGCCTGTGGCATGCATTTGCCCTACCTGTACTTACAAAGGTGATTCGGATGCTGTGCCTTCACATTACATTCTGAGTTGTGCTCTTCAGGTTTCTTCTGCATTGGCGTAGTCTTGGGAATCCCATGGGAGGGAACGGCAGTGTGCCCAATCTGACTGTACCTTCATCAATGCGTCCATTGCATGCACCCATATTCGGGAGGCCTACACATCTTACAGCAATGTGCAGCATTATATTGTCCCCAAGGTACGACATGGTGGGTGGCATGGGCTAATGTCCATTGTGGACTGTCATGTTGTAGTCTGCGTCTGTGTTGTTCCCTCCTGTTCCATCCAGTTCTATCATTGGCAACAAGTAGTGTGCCCCCATCATGTCCCTAGGTGTGCTCAGAACTAGTTGTGTGTCTGTTTAAACAGAGCCACATGCAGGGTGTTGGCTCACTCATGCCCGAGTATCCTGTTTCCACACACTGCTTTAGTCAATGTAGTGAGTTGGCATGATGTTATTGCACAGGGTGGTGTGCAACATGTAGATTTGGTCAACTTTTGTAATGCATTGCTTGCATATGTTTGTTCTGTTGCTGCCACTGACCTGACCCTACATCTCTCTCTCCCATGCAGCATCGCCTGTGGTTACAGAGGGACAGGAGACGGACACCAGTGGGGGTGAAACTAGCACCACAGCTGCCCAGGAGCCCAGTGACACAGATGTCACCAGCACCTCAGAGGGGGACAGGAGTCTGCTGGAGGACTCCCATCCTTAGACGCAAATCACCACATCATCTGATGCCAGTGGGGATGCTTCCATGTTGGAGGGCACAGAGAACGGGGACTCTGCATCGACTTCTACCATACAGCAGCCATTGCCCACCCTCCCAGCCACTTCCTCTGGTGCTGCCCGTGTCCGCCTCCGTAAGAGGGGAAGAGTGTCCTTCACCCCTGGCACCCCTGCCCCCCATGCTGCCATCAGTGCTGAGTCTGTGGAGCTTTTGTGCCAACTGTGTGTAGGCCAGATAGCTCTCCTCAATGCCTTCATTGACCACGACAAGAAATTGGCCCAGGTGGTTGCTTTCATGGAGGGCATACATTCCGACGTGTGTGGACTGCACTGGACAGTCCAGGCTTTGTCATCAACAGTGACGTTTGCCCTGCAACAGGCACATGCTCACAGTCCAGCTCCAGTCCCTTTGTCCACCCCCCAGGCAGTGGCCACGTCTGACGATAGTGACCACGGTCCACATACATCAAAGTCACGATACAGCACATGGAGCACACAGCCGCAGCAAACCAAGCGGTCCCGGGCACAGACACCATCCCCACAGAAGATCAAAGGCACCCCAGAGCACAGGGAGAAAAGCCGGGCAGGCGACACCAGTTGACAATTAGCAAAGCAGCAGACCTCAGGCACACATGCCTCAGTGGCATCCCCATCCAAGGACTCTCCTGCCCCTAAAGCATCGCACAAAGATAGTCGTAAAGTGTCTGTGCCCACCAAGGAGGTGGTGCATGCCAAGGGTACACCTAGTAAGGGCTCCAAGGCAGATTCAACCACCACCTTGACACCCATTCCAAGCCCAGTGAAGCAGGGGCCGGAGGGCACTGTAGGGGTAACACCTAGTAAACAGGGGAAGGGGGGGCAGAGGCGAAGTGTTCCGCTGAGTCCAGCACATCACCAGAGGGGCTGCCAGGGCCTGCACCTGCTGCAGCAGTGGTGGTGAGTGTGCCTGTTGTGCCCACACCACTTCCCATTGATCCACACTCAGTCAAGCCATTTAGGATCCCCAAGAAGTGGAAGGGCACCCCTCCACAATCTCCCAGCCACACCGTGACTCCCGTCTGCATAACTCCACCTCCACGTGCCACTACACCACCTGCTCCAAGCAGCCCTCCGGCTTTCCAAGCCACTGATATCTCTACCTCAGCTGTTCCGCTCTCTCCCCCGTCAAGTGCCCCAACAGTCCCTGAGACACAGCCAGCTCCCAGTCCGCCTGACAGCCAAGTCTGAGTGTTAGTCACCCTCACATACCTATGTCTCACACAGGTGGGCCTGTATGGCACACTGTTGCCCCCTGACTGTGTTGCTGACCATGGCAAGGTACAGTCGCACACATTCCCTGTGCAGCTTCTCATGGACACAGTCTGCACTTTGTCCTGCCCACTGGCCTTGTCATTCACTGCTGTGTGCCCCCTGCCTGTGCAGCTTCTCATGGACTCACTCTGCACTTTGTCTTGCCCACTGGCCTTGTCGTTCACTGCTGTGTGCCCCCTGCCTGTGCAGCTTCTCATGGACTCAGTCTGCACTTTGTCCTGCCCACTGGCCTTGTCGTTCACTGCTGTGTGTCCCCTGCCTGTGCAGCTTCTCATGGACTCAGTCTGCACCCTAGACTGGCCACTGACCTTGTTGCTCTTTGCTGTGTTGGACCCTTCCCTGCGCAGCTTCTTATGGACTCCGTCTGCACCCTAGACTGGCCACTGGCCTTGTTGCTCTTTGCTGTGTTGGACCCTTCCCTGTGCAGCTTATCATGGACTCCGACTGCACACTGGACTGGCCACTGGCCTTGTTACTCTTTGCTGTGTTGGACCCTTCCCTGTGCAGTTTCTCATGGACTCAGTCTGCACCCTGGACTGGCCATTGGCCTTGTTGCTCTTTGCTGTGTTGGACCCTTCCCTTTGAAGCTTCTCATGGACTCAGTCTGCACCCTGGACTGGCCACTGGCCTTGTTACTTTTTGCTGTGTTGGACCCTTCCCTGTGCAGCTTCTCATGGACTCAGTCTGCACTTTGTCCTGCCCACTGGCCTTGTCGTTCACTGCTGTGTGCCCCCTGTCTGTGCAGCTTCTCATGGACATGCTCTGCATCTTGTGCCTTTCTCTTCTCTTCTCATGGTACCTATCTGTGCAATATGTGAATAAAGACAGTTGCTCCTGTTGTCTATTTTATCAGTGTCCTTACTGAATAAAGTTCTGTTGCTGTATGTAAATGGTTTACTGTGCCACATGGTCTGTGTGGCACCTCAACATGGTCAATGTTTGGGCTCACTTACTCTCTTTTTTTTTAGGGGTGACAGGGTCTTCATTTCTGTTTGACCCAGCTACTTGTGGTGGCAATGGTGTCAGTTTCGAATGGTTAGCATTAATCATTTACTTCATTGGTTCATGTTGGCTCTATTGTACACATGTCGGGGGGCGGGGGGGGTCACTGCCAGCACAGAGTGGGTTTCTGCACACAGTATTGCAGGCAGACTGTCCAGGGTCATCATGTATGTGTGTTCTTCCTTTATGTGTGCCCAGTGGTGTATGTGTGTGGTCATCTTGTGATGGCCAGTCATCCTAGTCCCATGGCTTACTTTCCATTTGTGCTCTTGGATGGTCAGGTAGTGTGCAGTGTGAAGGGGTGAGTTTGTGGGGAGTGTTGATGTGTGCATGCCTCTGCAATGTCAACTACACACATGTGTCACCCGGGAGTTGTGTGCCTGTTGTTTTGATTGTTCATCCCTGTGGATGTGGTTGTATGCCCATGTGTGAGTTGTATGTTGTGCACTGTGCAGTGTGTTGATGTGTCCTTGCAGTTCTGTCTGACTCCTACTTGTTGTTTTTAACACTTGTGAGTATGCAGTGAGTGTTACTGGCAAGATAATGTTGTGGTTTGTTGCACATCCATGTGTCTTGTTGCTGTTTGTGGGGTCTGTGCAGACCTGCTGAACCACACTGCCATTGTGGTTGTGTTTTCTCATGCATTGCTGTCACATGGTGCCTTCTTGCCTCCAGTTTGGCATGTTGTGTGTGTTGTCATGCCCTCCCCTATATGTACATTCAGCTGCATACCCATTGTGGGTCTGCGCTCTCTCTCTTTGTGTATGGTACACTCCTGCCGTGTCCCCTACTGACATTCCGTACACTTCACTTTGGTGTGAGCTGTCCCCTTGGTTTGTGTGTGTGTGTGCCTCCCCAAGTCTTCATGTGTACCACTGTGCTTTGTGGTGCAGTTCTTTGTCCAGGGTCAATGTGTCACTCAGGGCATTTCCCCAATGGGTCATGTGTGATGTTCTGGTGCTGTTTGTCAGTCATGGTTGCTCCTGTGCAGTTCACCTGTGTGTGCTGCCCTTTCCTGTGGTCAAGTTGTTTCCACCTTTGTGTCCCAGACTTGTGCATCTATTGGGTGTTGTGTTTTATGTATGTGTGTTGTTTGTGTTTTGCTTCACTTCCTGGGTGTGCTGTTGTGTTTGTGCTGTGCTGTATGGTGTTGTGTGGGTTGCTGTTCTGTCACTGATGTCTGTGTGTCTGGTATGCTTGGTGTACACACACCGCTTGTTGTGCATGCAGTGCTGTGTGTGTATGTTGCCTTGTGATTGCCTGATGTCGTGCTGTGTTTGCTATGTGATTGTTCTGACTGTGCATCGGTTGTTTGTTTGCTGTGGCTGTGTTGTTCCGTGATGGTGCACTTCTTGTGTGTGTTGTAGTATGTTGTCTGTGCATTGTTCCTGAGTGATGTGGTTGTGCCCTCCTGTTGTGTCTGTGCTCCCATTGCCTTTCCCCAGTTTAGCTGCACAGGGCATGTCTGTTGTTTTGTTGTGGCTCTGTGTGTTTCTGTTGGGCTATGTGTTTGTCTGTTGTCTTTGTTTCCACATTTGTGGTGGCATCCCTGTGTGTGTGTGTGATGTTTGTGGTTGAGCCCGGCGTGTGTGGTTGTTTGTGTGTGTATTGTCTGTCAAGTATTGCCAGCCTTCAGTATGTTTGGCACTGGTGTTGTTTGCTGCTGGTGTGAGGCGGCTATGTGTGTAGATTCTTACTGGTGTTTGTCAGTCCTGAGGTGTGTAGATGGACCCTGTGTGTAGTGTTGCTGATGTGCTCCTGCGGGGTAGTTGTATGGATGTGTGGCTGTTCCCTGTTTAACTTCAGGGCCTTCCTTTCATCCTTTCATCCATGTGCCTATACATGGTTTGCCTTGCTGTCTCCCTGTGTTGTTGCACTGAGCTGTCTGTGGTTTGAGTTCACTGACTGTGCTTTGATGGTGTTGTGCTCTGTTCCTTGTGTTGATTTGATGTACACATGCTTGTTTTGGGTCTCCATGGCCTTCCCTTTGTGTGCAGCCCACTTTTGTTTACCTATTTGTTGTACTTCATTGCTTTTGGCATGTGGGGTGTGTATGTGTGTGTGTGTGTGTGTCAGTCTGTGATATGTATGTGTGACTGTGCAGGCTGTGTGTTCATTTGGATGTTAATTCCTTGTGTGTGTTCATTTGTTGCTTGTCCTCATTGATATTTACCTGAGTGTGGTGTAGTGTGTGTTTCCCTGGCCCTGTGCTACAGTGCTGTGTGTTGTGTGTTCCTGTGCAGCCACTCCTGCTATGTGTGTCTCCATGATTGTTTGTTGTGTGGTGCAGGGTGTGTATTGCCCTGGCTTGTTGTTGTGCATGGGGTGCACAGGAGGGGCACATGGCATGTGTCTTCATGAGGTGTGCTAGTGTGTGGTGGGAGGGGGTGTGGCCCTGTGGTCTTTGTGGCCTACCCATGCCTAGCACTGGCCCTGCCTTCTGCATTGTGCATATGTATTTGCTTGTGTTCACTGCTGCGGTGACGTGACCGGGACATTGCTGCATGGTGGCAGTAGCTGTGTGTCCAGGATCCAGCGGGGTGACTTTGTGGCAGGTGGGTGATGTGTGGGTGCCCTTGTGGATGTGTCCCTGTCCCCCCTAGGGTGTCTAATGTGTATTTGGACCCTGTGTCAGCCCGTGTGTTGTGTGTTGTGTTGTTGCGTACCTGCGGCGGCGTCCGTGGCGGTCCATGAGTTCCTGGTGATGTAGCAGGTACAGCACCGGAAAGAAGTGTAGAGCTGGGTCCATGGCGGTCGTGACCGGGACTCTGGTTTTGAGTTCCGCTGTCGAGCTTCCGCCGTCTGTGGTTGGGCGGTGTCTCCGCTGCAGTGCGTCTGCTTGCTTGAGTCATCCTAATTTGTGGAGCGGGGCGGACGTCATTCCGCGTGGCGGAGAGTCTCCATTGGCTCCCACCGCCACGGCGACCGTCTGGAATTGGCCTATGTTTGACCATACTAATATGGAGGGCGTGATGTCCGCTGCTGGTGGGTGGAAAAAGGCATTTTTCCGCACCGCCAGCGCCACGGTGGTCCCACCGCCCTACATCCTAATGGATCTCTAAATGTTGATTGATTTTTACAGGTTTTTAAAACGATGGGAAACACTGTAAACAGCCCTACCAGAATCCACAAAAAATGGAAACTGAAAACAGGAAAGCTAAGCTATGACCTGCCTCTAGCGTTCTTTTGTCGCTGTAGGTGGTAGGCACCACACATAGGCACCCCTAATGGGAAAGTTGATTTAAAGAGCACTAACAGTGTGGTTGGCACACTCATTTCTTATTCGATACATCCACACAGCATGGAATGAGGAATTCTTTTTAAGCATTACATTTGCCTGCACTCCTCCTTTTTAAAAAATGTGGCAGGCGGATGCAGAAATTCCAGAATTTCTGGGGATTGGAATAAAAAGAAGCTTTCCCACCCCTACTAACACTTACTATACAGCTTTGTGAATTAGCATCTTATGTGGTTCACTCAGGTGTTAGCAGCTTATCTCAGTTTATCAGGAATAAATAGTTTATCGTATGATTTCATGGCATCTCTCAGAAAAAGAGATGTGTCTAACTAAGTTAGTGTTCTAGAGTATCTCTTTTTAAAGAAATAGCAGGACTGTAAGGTTTATATGATTTGATTTGATTTTTCAATTTATAAAGTGCAACGATTGCCCGAGGGCGTCTTGGCATTGGACTTGGCTAGACGTATATAAAAAACAGAGATGCCATAACTAGCAGGACTCCTTGGTCAGTTTGAAAAAAGCCATGTTTTTAATGATCTTCTGAAGGAAATGAGAGAGGTGCTGTTTTTAATCGCTAGTGGTAGAAGATTTCAGGTTTTCGCAGTTCCTATCAGAAAACTTCTGCCTCCCCATCGTGCCTGTCTGTACCTAGGTATTTGAAGCAGTTTTAGCTGTGAGGATCTGAGGTTTCTAGGTAGCACATACTATTTCAGATGTGATTTCAGATATAGGGGGCCTGTGCCCTGGAGTGCTTTAAATGCAATACATTTCGATTTAAATACTATTCTTTTCCTCACTGTTAACCAGTTTAACGCTCCTAGTCTATGTGACACTGATTCATATTTCGGAATGTCCAATATCAATCTTGCTGCAGCGTTCTGTAAGCTTTGTAGTTTTTGTAGATATTGGGTCTGGATTCCCACATAGAGAGCATTGCAATAGTCCAACCTGGACAGCGCTAAGGTAGTTACTAATGTTTTTAGAGCATCGGCGGGGATAAAGGAGCGAATCTTCCTAATCATTTTCAGAATACCCCAAAAAGTGGCAGAGAGATTATTGATTTGGCCGTCAAAAGTCAGTCTGTTATCAAAGAGCACGCCTAGATTTTTTGCCTTGACGACAGGTGTTGGACAATCTCCCAGGTTAGCCGGCCACCATTTCGGCAACCAGACTGGAGGGTTAGAGCCGAACAGCAGGACTTCCGTTTTCTCCCCATTCAGCTTTAGACAATTGGTCTGCATCCAGATGTTAACATGAGACATACAATTGTTAAAGCGATCCGCAGTCTCATCCTCGTTGTTAGTTATGGACACGACCACCTGTGTGTCGTCTGCATAGGAGATCACGGAAAAGCCATGCTGCCTGATCATCGAGGCCAGAGGAGCCACATAAATGTTAAACAGCGTGGGGCTCAGAGACGAGCCCTGAGGCACCCTGCATGGTAGATTGAAAAGTTTGGAGCTAGAGCTGCCCAGTTTTACTGAGAAAGATCTGTCAACAAGATATGAAGTTAGTAGAGCAGTAGCGGATTCCTGCATGCCCAGCTCCACCAATCTGTCAATTAGTATTGTGTGATTGACAGTGTCGAAGGCCGCCGATAGGTCTAACAAAATCAAGGCGGCCATCCCTCCTTCTAACTAGCGAGTTTCCTAGGTAGTTGATCAGGTTATAAAACATCTAATAAAATGCCCTGGATAAAAATTTGATTCTAAGAATTCATTTACTTGGGAGGCGTTTTCTAGATATAGTGCTTATCTTCAAGACAAAATGTTTCTTTCACAAGAACTAATGCATTTAAATTAAATCATAACTGGATGCAGAAAATCCGGTTATGGCTTAATGATGAGTAATTCTGCTTTTGGAGTTGGTTAACCCTGACCACACATGCTTCTCCTGGCTTGTATCCCTGTGCTTTCGTCCACATCCACTAGTAAAAGTCTGCTACCTCTCTATGGAGTTCTTTTTTTTTTTTCCTTTATTAGCTTTTTCAAAGTTACAAAATCTGTATTACAACATAACAAGCCAGTACTTTGATACATCATAGTGAAATTTAGCGCAGAGATAGTGTATACATTAGGCAGTAGATCAATACCCGGTCTCGCAAAGCCCCAGCCTGGCGTATTAAACAGTACTTAATCACATGCATGAAGGGTCCTCACGATGGCAGTTTGCCAAACCATACAAACCCTCCGCCCAGCACACCCCGTAGCAGAACAATCAACTCTCAGGGCAGATGAACTCCCACAGAGCCCACGGCTCATGCCACAGGGGCCGGGGTCACCCCTCAGTGCGCTGCCCCCGGCAAAAGCTCAACTAAGGTTCAGGACATGCATTCACACCCATAGTTTCGCCAGCCAGTTCGCTCTGTCCTCTTAGCCACGTCAGAAAAGGGTCCCAAATGTCCCGAGGCCGGGAGGTAGGAGGCACCAACTCCCAGAATGTACTCAGCTGTACGTTCCCATAGATGACATCAGCAATCCACCTCTTAATCAACGGCACCCTCCTCCTCCCCCAGTGTATCGCCACTTGTCGTTTTGCGTAGAGTAAAAGCAAGGCATGTAATTTGCGCTGTTTGGGCGGAGTGTCTTTAACATAGCCCAGTAGGCCTAGCAAAGGCGACGGAACCGCCGGCACCCCAATAATCTGACCAATCGATGTGAACACTTTTGACCAATACTCCGTAAGCATCGGGCATTCCCAGGCCACATGTAGAAAAGTAGCAGGGGAATATCTGCAGCGCCAACAGCCATCATCCTCTTTTAACCCCATACGGTGCAGGCTGATGGGCGTTCTATAAAATCTATTTAAGTATTTAAAGTGGATCAGACGAAATCTGTAGTTGGGGGAGAGCTCAGTCAGCTGCCTGCAACAAAACTCCCACTGTGCCTCGGTCACTGGGGTGGGAAAGTCTGTGTTCCAATATTGAAAGGATTTGGACTCCACCACCGGAGCTGTGTTCTTCATGTGTGTATATAAGCGCGTGATCAATTTACGCGGGATGGGAATTTCAATAAATTTTCCAGCACGTGAAGCTGCCGAGGGGCCGTCGGGAAATCCCTAAATAACGCACGACATATAGTTTGCAATTTATGATATAAAAATAGCTCAGGCAAAGGGTACTACCTGGCCTTCCTCTGCAGACGGAGGCGGAAGGAATGCATTGTCAGGGAATAGATCGTCAAAGGTGTGCAGCTGTAATTTCTGCATTAAACGCTTACCAACTCCGTTTTCAAAACAGGGCATCATAGGATTTTGCGCTAAGGGGATGGAGGGAGCATACAAAAGCGGGATCCCAGCCCGCCTTCGCAACTCCTCCCAGGCCCATCGCAGCATGCCAGCAGTATCAACGTCTCTATGTGGGCGCCGCGACGATTTATAGATGGCAACTCGTAGCAGGACAGGTGCGACCACGTCCATTTCAACTGCAACATGTGGCTGGAATGGCCTGGGGTGTACCCAAAAGTGCAAAACTGGGCCTGGGCACATAATGCATAAAGATGCATATCCGGAGCGCCCAGTCCGCCCTGTCGCAATGGGAGTGTTAGCATGTCCCATGATACCCGCGCCTGCCCGCCCGCCCACGTTAGCGGAACTAAGTGCGATTTGAGAGTGTTAAAAAAATGTGTTGTTAGTGGGATCAGGATATTTACAAAGAGATACAAGAATTTGGGTAGAATGACCATCTTGGCCAGTGCAATCCTCCCAGCTATAGAGAGTGGTAGTCTAGACCAGATTTTGTCCTTTTCCTCCAGCCACACCACTGCCCGTCCATAATTTAGATTCCATATGGCCTGCGTGTCCTGACTTATCCATATGCCCAAATATTTGACCTCTTCCGCTTCCTATTTCAAGGGGTATTCAGAATGCACCTGCGGCGTGCCATCAGTTAACGGAAATATCACTGACTTAGCCCAATTGATAGAAATCCCTGAGAGTCCTCCGAACCGGATGAATTCCCTCAAAACTGGGTCAAGGTTTACCTCCGGGTTGAGCAAATATAGAGTCACGTCATCAGCATACAGCGATATTAGTAGACTCCTGGAGCTAAGCCCTATGCCCCTCGCAGTGTGGTGCTGCCGGATACGAGCAGCCAGTGGCTCCATCACGATGGCAAACAATAACAGGGATAGAGGGCAACCCTGCCTTGTGCCGCGCGATATGGGGAAGGGGTCAGATAACAATCCATTCACTCTAATTCGGGCCCTAGGTGATGTATACAGTAACCATATCCAATTAATTAGAAGAGGGCTAAAGCCCATGTGACCAAGTATGGCGAACAAATACGGCCACTCAAGAGTGTCGAAGGCCTTGGTTGCATCTAGGAAGACCACCGCAGCACGTACATCAGGGTGCAGATAATGCAGGATTGAGAATATAGTGCGCAAGTTATGAGATGTGGACCTCCCCGGGATGAACCCCGATTGATCCGGAAGAGCAACCATAGGGATCAGGTGTTGTATGCGATTGCCAAACAGTTTAGCTAATATTTTAGCATCGACATTTATCAGCGACAAAGGCCGATAGGAATGCACTTCCGTGTCAGACTTCCCAGGCTTTAGTAACATGATTATTATGGCTTCCCTCATGGACTCTGGTAATACCCCCACCTCCAATGCTTCCTCATAGACCGCCATTAACTTAGGTGCTAGTTCATCAGCGTATGCCTTGTAGAAGGAGGTAGTTAGACCATCAGGGCAGGTGCTTTGTCGAGTGGCATGCTTTTTATTACTTGAGCAACATCCTCTACAGTGAACGGGAGATCCATATATTGCCTGTGGGCATTGTGAAACCAAACGAGGGCAATCGAGTCCATAAAGGACTGCACTCCCTCGGGGCACATGTCCTGGGTGGCAGTATATAACCCCGAGTAAAACTCCAAGAACACTTTTAAAATGTCCCCCTGGCCCTGATTACAGTGTCCGGTGTGGGGTGTATTTCATGAATAAAAGTGGTGGACCTGGGTGGTCGGATCATACCCGCCATTGTGCGCCCCGGCCTATCACCCTCCCCATATCGTCTAGCCTCCGCATATTTCCCAAGGAAATGGACCTCCCGTTGTGCTGCCTCAGAGAATTCAATTAGCTTGACTTTCAGGAGGGCGGCCGTGTCTGTGTCCACATTGGAGTAGAATTTCCCTTCATGTTCTCTGAGTTGGGTCTCTAAGGAGGCCAGCGCTCCCCTAAGAGCCTTCAACACCCCTGCCTGTCGCGCAATACATTTACCTCTGATCACGACTATAAACGCCTCCCAAAGGGAGGCCACCGTCTTCGTATTTAAGTCGAAATAATCATTTATGTCAGATCTAATCTTCTCCTTAAACGCTCCGTCGAGCAGAGCATGTGGGGGAGGCGCCAAGTGAAGGCGCTTGGAATTGAGCCAGGCATTGATAATCTCAGCAAACATGGGGCATGATCCGATAATGTGCGTGGCATGTGCAATACATCTAATGACCAAGAGGCGACATCACGGGACACCAGCCAAAAGTCTAGACGGGACCACGCACTGTGATGATCTGATATGCAAGTGCCCTCCCTAAGCAACGGATTCCTTGCGCGCCAAATATCCACCAAATCCCCATCAGAAATGAGAGCCTGTAAAGTGGCGCCAGCTGCAGGGTGTAAAGTGCGGGAAGTTCCCTGCCTATCCAATTCGTCATTCAGCACAGCGTTGAAATCTCCACCCCACAGAATCGTGCTGCAACCTGTGGCTTTCACTCTCATCCAGACATCGGCAAAAAATTCGGGAGAATCTGCGTTAGGACCATAGACAACCACAATGGCCATAGAGACTCCACATAGCAAGCCAAGCAGAATGATATACCGCCCTTCTGGGTCAGCTCGCACCACTCCCTCCTTCCAATCCAGACCCCTTTTGATAAACACAGCCACACCGCGTGCATAGTTGGAATATACAGATGTATAGATGCTGCCCCATCGCTTATGGCGTAGTTTCGTGGAATGCATGTCCTGCAGATGGGTCTCCTGCAACAGGCAAATATCGATGTTATGCCTAACCAGATATGCATGCACTAGTCTCGACTTCCTACCATCGTTTAGGCCACGGATGTTCCAGGTAATGCAATTCAGTACATTAGTGAGGGCATACGTTCCACACAACCCCTAACTTAAACAGCCTGGTGCTGACGAGATCCAATCCAACAAGGAAGTACACAAACAATCCAAGGAGCGACATATAGACTGGCAAAAACCCACAAACCGACCCCCATCCTCCCTCCCCCACCCACTCCGACCCCCCAATCAGGTTGCAGAATACCCACCCCAGCAAAACATAACCCCAACTTGAGCATTTCAGAACAGGGAAGTCTCCCATGGGGGCGCAGTGGCACCGGCTAACTACCTCGTTCACACAAGGTGGCCAGGAATTCTG
This sequence comes from Triturus cristatus, assembly GCF_964204655.1. NCBI lineage: Eukaryota > Metazoa > Chordata > Amphibia > Caudata > Salamandridae > Triturus > Triturus cristatus. The sequence goes on from NC_140579.1 coordinate 415,476,772, forward strand.
CGGGTGAAGCCTCGGGCCCCGGCGCAATACAACACGTTACATGCAATAACATAGTTGAGGGCAAAATGTCGTGCAGCAACCACCCAACCAACAAATCACAGTGTCAACCTTATCTTCTTCCAGGGTGAGACCTCAGCCAATCACACGATACCCATATCAGTCATTGTCGCTGAGGCGGTCTCCTGAAACCTGAGCTTCCCCTCGAGTTCCTTTATTCTTCTTACCCCCTACATGCTTGGCAAACTTTAAAGCCATTTCGAGTCAGTGAAAAAATGGACAGTTCCATCATAGGATACTTTCAGCTTGGCTGGGTATAGCAGGGAATATGGAATCTGCGCCTGCAGCAATATACGTTTGGCCGGGAGGAATTCTCGTCGAACCGCCTGCACTGCTGGGGTGAAGTCAGGGTAAAACGAGATGTCATTGCCTTTGGACTGTATCTTCCCCTTATCACGAGCCAACCTGAGTATGAGATCTCGATCCTGATAGTTAAGAAGTTTTGCTATGATGGGCCTTGGCGGAGCGCCAACCCGGGGCCTCTGTCCCAGCGAGCGGTGTGCCCGTTCCACAACAAACACAGAGGATAAGTTCGGGTCAAATAACTCATGAAGTAGGTCAGTAATATAGGTTTCCATCCTGGAAATGGCTGTCGTCTCGGGAATTCCAGTGACACGGAGGTTATTGCGCCGTGACCTCGCCTCCAAGTCATCGTTCTTAGCCCTGATAACCCCTAGTAACTTGTCCATATGCAGCAACTGTTCTTTCGTGCGTCGATACCTGGGATTTGACGGAGTCCAACTGCGACGTCAGCGTGTCCAGCTTTGTATCTATGTTGCAGAGGCTGGATCTCATATCGAGCATGAGGGACCGCAGGTCTTCACCCTGATCTTCCGTCTGCATACCCTGCTGGCCCCCCCATGCGTTCTTGATCCGGTTCTGTAGTCCTCGTGGCGCACTTCTTGTCAAAAGTTATCTTGGACTGCCTTGCGTCTGACTTGCCCATGATGAAGTGGGCACGGTGTACTCAGCCGAGGTCCCCAAAGCCGTGTCTCAGCAGTCAGGTAGTCCGTGTGGCAGCCGCTCCGTCTCCTCGTTCCCCCGAAGGAAAACTGCGCCTCACTGCCCCTCCACACAGCCCGTGCAGTATCCTCTCGAATCCGGTCGGAGTCTCTGTTCCAGCCCACGCAACTCCGCTCCGGGCGCCCCTAAGAATCAAGGGTCAACGTCAGAGCCCGGCACACACTCAGGCGCTGTGAGAGAGAAGGCAGACGTTCACAGCGGGCAGGCCGACCCAGCAGCTTTCACAGGGCAGGCGCCCGCTTCCAACCTGGGTCCAGAGGGCGACTCTAATGCGCACCCCCTCATCTAGCGCCGCAACACAAATCAACACTTGTGCCACAGCCGGGGGTAGACGTAGCTATCCCGCGCCAGACCAGCCGCGTCGACAAGCACAGGACTCCTGCCATTGCACCAACAGCGTTACAACAAACAAATGATGGACGGAATGCTGACAATGCAGACATTCTCCCCCAGTCAAGAGATCTGGGTTAAATCCATCGTTCTTTTGCCCACTATGCCACCCCAGTTTAGACATGGCCATATGCAAATCAGTCTTGACCCTGTGCCTCATGGGAACAGTCCAGCCCGAACTGCCAAGCCATGTCTTCCCTGGACCGGAATCAAGCATCCTAGGACCGGTTTCTGGCTATCAGCCGTCATCAGCCAGGATAGCTTGACTCCAGTGGCGTAGTGAGCACGGGTCCCACGTCTGGGAATACCCATCCCACTTAGGGCGAAAAGCGTTACAACAAACAAATGATGGACGGAATGCTGACAATGCAGACATTCTCCCCCAGTCAAGAGATCTGGGTTAAATCCATCGTTCTTTTGCCCACTACGCCACCCCAGTTTAGACATGGCCATATGCAAATCAGTCTTGACCCTGTGCCTCATGGGAACAGTCCAGCCCGAACTGCCAAGCCATGTCTTCCCTGGACCGGAATCAAGCATCCTAGGACCGGTTTCTGGCTATCAGCCGTCATCAGCCAGGATATCTTGACTCCAGTGGCGTAGTGAGCACGGGTCCCACGTCTGGGAATACCCATCCCACTTAGGGTGAAAAGCGTTACAACAAACAAATGATGGACGGAATGCTGACAATGCAGACATTCTCCCCCAGTCAAGAGATCTGGGTTAAATCCATCGTTCTTTTGCCCACTACGCCACCCCAGTTTAGACATGGCCATATGCAAATCAGTCTTGACCCTGTGCCTCATGGGAACACTCCAGCCCGAACTGCCAAGCCATGTCTTCCCTGGACCGGAATCAAGCATCCTAGGACCGGTTTCTGGCTATCAGCCGTCATCAGCCAGGATAGCTTGACTCCAGTGGCGTAGTGAGCACGGGTCCCACGTCTGGGAATACCCATCCCACTTAGGGCGAAAAGCGTTACAACAAACAAATGATGGACGGAATGCTGACAATGCAGACATTCTCCCCCAGTCAAGAGATCTGGGTTAAATCCATCGTTCTTTTGCCCACTACGCCACCCCAGTTTAGACATGGCCATATGCAAATCAGTCTTGACCCTGTGCCTCATGGGAACAGTCCAGCCCGAACTGCCAAGCCATGTCTTCCCTGGACCGGAATCAAGCATCCTAGGACCGGTTCTGGCTATCAGCCGTCATCAGCCAGGATAGCTTGACTCCAGTGGCGTAGTGAGCACGGGTCCCACGTCTGGGAATAACCATCCCACTTAGGGCGAAAAGCGTTACAACAAACAAATGATGGACGGAATGCTGACAATGCAGACATTCTCCCCCAGTCAAGAGATCTGGGTTAAATCCATCGTTCTTTTGCCCACTACGCCACCCCAGTTTAGACATGGCCATATGCAAATCAGTCTTGACCCTGTGCCTCATGGGAACAGTCCAGCCCGAACTGCCAAGCCATGTCTTCCCTGGACCGGAATCAAGCATCCTAGGACCGGTTTCTGGCTATCAGCCGTCATCAGCCAGGATAGCTTGACTCCAGTGGCGTAGTGAGCACGGGTCCCACGTCTGGGAATACCCATCCCACTTAGGGCGAAAAGCGTTACAACAAACAAATGATGGACGGAATGCTGACAATGCAGACATTCTCCCCCAGTCAAGAGATCTGGGTTAAATCCATCGTTCTTTTGCCCACTACGCCACCCCAGTTTAGACATGGCCATATGCAAATCAGTCTTGACCCTGTGCCTCATGGGAACAGTCCAGCCCGAACTGCCAAGCCATGTCTTCCCTGGACCGGAATCAAGCATCCTAGGACCGGTTTCTGGCTATCAGCCGTCATCATCCAGGATAGCTTGACTCCAGTGGCGTAGTGAGCACGGGTCCCACGTCTGGGAATACCCATCCCACTTAGGGCGAAAAGCGTTACAACAAACAAATGATGGACGGAATGCTGACAATGCAGACATTCTCCCCCAGTCAAGAGATCTGGGTTAAATCCATCGTTCTTTTGCCCACTACGCCACCCCAGTTTAGACATGGCCATATGCAAATCAGTCTTGACCCTGTGCCTCATGGGAACAGTCCAGCCCGAACTGCCAAGCCATGTCTTCCCTGGACCGGAATCAAGCATCCTAGGACCGGTTTCTGGCTATCAGCCGTCATCAGCCAGGATAGCTTGACTCCAGTGGCGTAGTGAGCACGGGTCCCACGTCTGGGAATACCCATCCCACTTAGGGCAAAAAGCGTTACAACAAACAAATGATGGACGGAATGCTGACAATGCAGACATTCTCCCCCAGTCAAGAGATCTGGGTTAAATCCATCGTTCTTTTGCCCACTACGCCACCCCAGTTTAGACATGGCCATATGCAAATCAGTCTTGACCCTGTGCCTCATGGGAACAGTCCAGCCCGAACTGCCAAGCCATGTCTTCCCTGGACCGGAATCAAGCATCCTAGGACCGATTTCTGGCTATCAGCCGTCATCAGCCAGGATAGCTTGACTCCAGTGGCGTAGTGAGCACGGGTCCCACGTCTGGGAATACCCATCCCACTTAGGGCGAAAAGCGTTACAACAAACAAATGATGGACGGAATGCTGACAATGCAGACATTCTCCCCCAGTCAAGAGATCTGGGTTAAATCCATCGTTCCTTTGCCCACTACGCCACCCCAGTTTAGACATGGCCATATGCAAATCAGTCTTGACCCTGTGCCTCATGGGAACAGTCCAGCCCGAACTGCCAAGCCATGTCTTCCCTGGACCGGAATCAAGCATCCTAGGACCGGTTTCTGGCTATCAGCCGTCATCAGCCAGGATAGCTTGACTCCAGTGGCGTAGTGAGCACGGGTCCCACGTCTGGGAATACCCATCCCACTTAGGGCGAAAAGCGTTACAACAAACAAATGATGGATGGAATGCTGACAATGCAGACATTCTCCCCCAGTCAAGAGATCTGGGTTAAATCCATTGTTCTTTTGCCCACTACGCCACCCCAGTTTAGACATGGCCATATGCAAATCAGTCTTGACCCTGTGCCTCATGGGAACAGTCCAGCCCGAACTGCCAAGCCATGTCTTCCCTGGACCGGAATCAAGCATCCTAGGACCGGTTTCTGGCTATCAGCCGTCATCAGCCAGGATAGCTTGACTCCAGTGGCGTAGTGAGCACGGGTCCCACGTCTGGGAATACCCATCCCACTTAGGGCGAAAAGCGTTACAACAAACAAATGATGGACGGAATGCTGACAATGCAGACATTCTCCCCCAGTCAAGAGATCTGGGTTAAATCCATCGTTCTTTTGCCCACTACGCCACCCCAGTTTAGACATGGCCATATGCAAATCAGTCTTGACCCTGTGCCTCATGGGAACAGTCCAGCCCGAACTGCCAAGCCATGTCTTCCCTGGACCGGAATCAAGCATCCTAGGACCGGTTTCTGGCTATCAGCCGTCATCAGCCAGTTTGTTGTAACGCTTTTCGCCCTAAGTGGGATGGGTATTCCCAGACGTGGGACCCGTGCTCACTACGCCACTGGAGTCAAGCTATCCTGGCTGATGACGGCTGATAGCCAGAAACCGGTCCTAGGATGCTTGATTCCAGTCCAGTGAAGACATGGCTTGGCAGTTCGGGCTGGACTGTTCCCATGAGGCACAGGGTCAAGACTGATTTGCATATGGCCATGTCTAAACTGGGGTGGTGTAGTGGGCAAAAGAACGATGGATTTAACCCAGATCTCTTGACTGGGGGAGAATGTCTGCATTGTCAGCATTCCGTCCATCAATTGTTTGTTGTAACGCTTTTCGCCCTAAGTGGGATGGGTATTCCCTGACGTGGGACCCGTGCTCACTACGCCACTGGAGTCAAGCTATCCTGGCTGATGACGGCTGATAGCCAGAAACCGGTCCTAGGATGCTTGATTCCGGTCCAGTGAAGACATGGCTTGGCAGTTCGGGCTGGACTGTTCCCATGAGGCACAGGGTCAAGACTGATTTGCTTATGGCCATGTCTAAACTGGGGTGGTGTAGTGGGCAAAAGAACGATGGATTTAACCCAGATCTCTTGACTGGGGGAGAATGTCTGCATTGTCAGCATTCCGTCCATCAATTGTTTGTTGTAACGCTTTTCGCCCTAAGTGGGATGGGTATTCCCAGACGTGGGACCCGTGCTCACTACGCCACTGGAGTCAAGCTATCCTGGCTGATGACGGCTGATAGCCAGAATCCGTTCCTAGGATGCTTGATTCCGGTCCAGTGAAGACATGGCTTGGCAGTTCGGGCTGGACTGTTCCCATGAGGCACAGGGTCAAGACTGATTTGCATATGGCCATGTCTAAACTGGGGTGGTGTAGTGGGCAAAAGAACGATGGATTTAACCCAGATCTCTTGACTGGGGGAGAATGTCTGCATTGTCAGCATTCCGTCCATCAATTGTTTGTTGTAACGCTTTTCGCCCTAAGTGGGATGGGTATTCCCAGACGTGGGACCCGTGCTCACTACGCCACTGGAGTCAAGCTATCCTGACTGATGACGGCTGATAGCCAGAAACCGGTCCTAGGATGCTTGATTCCGGTCCAGTGAAGACATTGCTTGGCAGTTCGGGCTGGACTGTTCCCATGAGGCACTGGGTCAAGACTGATTTGCATATGGCCATGTCTAAACTGGGGTGGTGTAGTGGGCAAAAGAACGATGGATTTAACCCAGATCTCTTGACTGGGGGAGAATGTCTGCATTGTCAGCATTCCGTCCATCAATTGTTTGTTGTAACGCTTGCACCAACAGCAGCACTTTCCGGCCCTGGGCAGTGTCAGCCCAGCACCAGGTCTTTATCTACCTTCAGGGCAGGCAGGGCTCCGCGTACCTGCATTCACAGCAGCAGCTCCAGGGCAGACAGTCCACGGGCCAGGGCACAGCACAGAACACAGCCAGCACCCAGCAGGGGTCCGAAGCATTCAGCCGATGTAACCACAGCAGTAGAGAGGACCACGCGACAAACGTTGCTTTGGTGGCTCACCAGTGACGCCTACAGGCCCCACAAACTGGCGGGTCTCAGGTACTATCTGTCCTCTCCGTTCGTCCACCCTTCATAGGGTAGCCTCGGAGGTCACCAGCAGGCCGTCGCAGTCCGCCCACACTGCCGATGTCCAGGCAATCGACTTTGCCAGGTCAGTATAGTCAGCGGGTCTCCCCACCGATGGCGCGTCCCGTCCTTGCGCAAGGCCGGAGCCGCGGGGTAAATTTTCGCGTCTCTCCGCAGGTCCCGCTCACGCCTCCACGGAGGGCTCCAGCCGCCCCGCCTCCTTGTCCGGTCAACCGCTCAGGGTCCGTCTCCGAGCATCGGAGCACTCATGGAGGATCCGCGGGTGTTTACCGCCGTGTTACAAGCACCAGGGTCCTCAAGCATTCCTCCGATGTGCAGGATTTGTTCAGGATCTTGTCCCGGCCGGCGGAGCGCGCTCAGTAAGCGGCCATTCCGCAGCGAGGCAAACCACGCCCCCCCTCTATGGAGTTCTTTAATAATGTTTTCATCAGACCCCAAATAAAAGCTGTCTACAAATCAGTGTTCCACCCACCCTTTCATCTTCGCTCAGAAAATTGCTTTAATCCTTGCAGTAGTGATTGCCCACGTTGATTATTACAATGATGTCATGCACTCACCGGTTCTAACTGCTGAGACAATACTGAAACTGATGATGGCCCTCTTATCCCCACAGGGCTTGGTCCATTCAAGGAATAGCTTCTCCCTAAACAAAGTGCGGACCTTGGAGGGAAGGGGGGTTGGGACAAAACTAGAAAAAACAGACTTGTTTTACTGGTACCGGTCAGCAACTGTGCTGCACAGGATTAGCTGGAGACCCTATGAGTCTGGTAGGTAGATGTGCACAGGACCATGACCACTGATTTGGAAAGACACGATGCACTGGAAACAACAAGAAGAGGCAATTACAATCAATACACTACAGGCCTCTCAAGCAATGGACTTGCAAACTTCATTAACATACAATTACAGCTTTTTTAGAAACACTGCAAAGAAACATAATAACTGGAACCACGGATTGGAGCTATGCACTCCCTAGGGGAAACATTCGGAACACCACAGCCTCAGCTACACGTGTTCCAACTACCAAGCGCTACCATGGTTGCCTTAACTACGCATATGCATTAACAATACTGCCAAGCTACTGCCTGCTGCTCGGAGGAAGCAGCAAGACACCAGGAAGAGAGCCAGAGGACGTGGTGAGGGAAGTGGGGCTGAGACTGGGTTTGCACAGGTTGGGAGGGTAGTTTTCAGGGTTGGGGGTTGAGGTAGTTCCTAGGATGGGGGTCGGGGTAGTTTTCAGGGGTGGGGATTGGGTAGTTTTCAGGACTGGTCGGGTAGTTTTCAGGGCTGTTGCAGGGTTTGGGTAGTTTTTGTTAGGGTGTTAGGCCTAAGGGCAGTGGAAGGGGTTGGGGTCGTTTTAGGGACAGTTTAGGGGTAAAGGTGGTAGGGGTAGTGTACGTAAAGGGGCAGGATTTTAGGCCTCAGAGCAGGGGAATGGGTAGTAGGGGTAGGTTTTGGGGCTTAGGAGAGGACAGGGTAGTTTTTAGGGCTCGGGTAGTTTTTTAATTAGGGGTTAGTGTTGTAGGTCAGAGGGTAGTGGAAGGGGTTGGGGTAGCTTTAGGGCAAGGGCGGGGTAGAAGGGGGTCAGGGTAGGAAAGTTTTGGGCCCCAGGGCGGGTGAGGTAGAGGGGCAGGAGCTTAGGATGGGGGAAAGAGGGGTCACAGTAGTGGCTACCTTAGCTATGCATATCACTTTACCATTCATGCCTTTACCACGAAATTGCATGGTAAAGGTATGAGTGGTAAAGGAATGCATGTTTAAGACACATTCGTAGTTCTGGCTGCATGGTAGAGGCACGCGTGCCTCTATCACACAACCTCTACCAAGGAATAACTTAAAATACAGATAGGAGTTAATGGCACTCCCAAGGAAACACCTGGAATATAGGTTGGAGTTAATGACACTCCCAAGGAAAAACTCAAAACATAGATCTCTGTACAGGGTTCATACATGAATCAATCGCTCTGAGGCAGTGCCGGACTGGCCGTAGCGGGCACCAGGCATTTCCCCGGTTTGCTGCCAGGGTGGGGGCCTGTTTTGGACCCCTGGGGGGCCTGTTTTGTTACCGAGGGCAGCAATATCGGCCCCTTGTAACAAAATCGGCCAAAACCAGCTCTAGAAAACTGCTCGGCTGCACTCCCCCACCCCCACCCCTCCCCACCCCGATAGGGGCCTGCCGATCAGTTTGCTAAGGCCGGTTTTGGTTCCCAGTTCGGTCCTGCTCTAAGGATAGTTCTCTAGGCACTACAGTTCATCAGAGAAACACAGAGCAGAATCAATTCCTTGTATAAACACAGTTCAAAGGCCAAAGTTGCAGGAAGGGCCTGGAGCAAGAACAAAAGGTGAACTCGAGGGAAATCTCAGGAAGAAAGCTTGATGACAAGTCTATATTCTTGAAGACGCCAATACTCTGGCCTGTTTACTACTATTAAAGGATAGTGCGCACTAACCTGATATCAATTACTAAACCTGATATTTCACCTAATTCGAAGTTCGAAGAAGGTCTAATGATCTTCAATCAGGAAGTCGCCAAGGAACCGGAGTAGCTGAGCAGGAGGCAGAGATGAGGGATGCGTTCAGGGAGCTGGAGGCAGGGGAATCACGGGAGGAGCTTTGAAGTACAGCCGAGAAGTGCACTGCCCAGGTCTTGTCGTTTTTTCAGGTGAGTTGGTGGGCAGGAAGCTTGTTCTGCAGGGAGCGTAGGCCAAGCAAGGAGATCGGGTTTGAGTGTGGTTTATATTACATGTTCAGGGTCCAATGGATATAGCGAGATCATGTGTGGCCCGTGACGCACATGGAAATCTGGAAGGATCTCCAATACTCCTCAAGGAAACACATGTTATAACACTAGCTTTAAACTTACAGGTAGAGAAGGTGCAAACTAATGGATGGAATCAAATAACAGGAAACAAATGTTTTATTTTGTCTAAACGTGCACAAGAGAAAAACACACCAGGACCCTAGTAACAGCGGGGAATGCGTGCAAGCTCAGGCGTAATCGAATCAGGGGGAGTGGGGAAACTCTGGCATGGAGTCATAGCGCTCCATAAGGAACCACAGGGGTAGCGTAACATGAGCCCTATGTGCCAGGCCCACTACTCAGTGGGCGCATGAGGAGGTCATGACAAATGGCCTCTACATTGAACTATGCCACAGGTCAATCTCCAAGAAGTTTAGAATCTTGCAGTTCCTTTTTTATTTGGCCTGGAAATTGCAATACATATCACACTTGATCTGAAGATCCTCCATTGGCTACCAGTAATAGAACAAGCAAAGGTCAAATAAGTCTGTCTTGTCCATGAACCATAATTTGGATGGTCATGAGATTACTTGTCAGACTTGTTGATCCCTTCGTTTTTCAGATGAATAGGATATGAAACCCACAAATTACTGTACATTCAGACATTTTACAACACGGAATCTGAAGGAAAAGATCTCTCTGGCATAAGGATTATTTTTGTAGAATTCAATACCAATGTCTGTTAGCCAGGAAACTAACCTTCTCTGATTCAGAATTTTGGCAGATGTATAGCCCATTCCTATTCACTTACACTTTACGTCAATTGTTTCGACTCAGGCCTGCTGGGTAGATGTATAAAGCCATCTCCTACACACTGCTTGGTATAATTGCTAAGAATTAATTAAACTTTTTTCTAAGGCTTTTCTATTTTGCTATAACCATACATCACATACAATTTTGTGCCTTTTTATTAGCTTTACCAGACTGATGTATTTGTTCCAATGGGCTCCAAGATTACCATTTGGTGGTTCGTAGGACTTTAAAAATAATAATATTTGAATAAAATGTAATTGTGAAATTGCATGGCAACCAATGAGCATCAAATGTCGCTGCTTCATTCTTCCAACAAGCCACAGTGTACAGAGCCATATTCAAAGGAAAATGAAGTATAGTTTTTCCGCCGACTTGACAAGTATAAGCACAAAAGGGGACAAACAAATTGTGACTTTACTCAGGGGGTAGTTTTGGAATATGTACAGTTTCACTATCTGGCAGCATGGCGATAAGAGTAAGCAAAGATTTAATTGTGAGTGTAAGGTATTTTATAACCAGAGAAAAGATTCCGCGAAGCAAGTGAAGCCGTTGCTCATCCGGGATGGAAGTAACTGAAGAAGAAATTCCATTATAAATAAGACTGGGCAAAATGTAGTTTACACTGGCGTAATCCCAGGTAATTTATGGTATTTCACTTGATTATTATTATGTGAAATGCCCAACATTACAGCATTATGCTTGTCACATAATTAATATTTCATTGGGTGAAAATCCTATTGTGGGAGCAAAACACAAAGAATCTGAACAGGAGCAATGTCATGTGAGATTTTCTGCTAATTTTTAGCACACAAATGCACCCAAAATGGATGTGAGGACACATTTCCCTATAAATAATATCACAAAATTTTGGACCAGCATTTTACATAATGTGTATGTTAGTTAGACCTGGCATCATTAGCGTGGGTTTCCCCTGTATTTTTGCCTGTGCCTCCTGTGTTTTTGCTTTTTGCTCTACTTCGTTTTTTCTGGTCTAGATGCTTAGGGCACTTTGCGACTGCTGTTCAGTGCCAAAGTGCTCCCTGTAAATTATTGTTATGGATTGGTGAGTGCATGGTTGGCATACTTGATTTACTAGTCAGTCCCTAGTACAGTGCATTGTGTGTGCCCAGGGCTTGTAAATCAAATGCTGCTAGCGGTCTTGCAGCACCGATTGTGCCACCCACATAAGCAGCCTGTAAATGTAACTCCGATCTGCCACTGCAGTGTCTTTGTGCAGTTTGGTACTGCCATGTCGACCTGTCATGTGCACCCACTTGCCAGGCCTAAACCTTCCCTTTTCTTATGTGTTAGTCACCCCTAAGGTAGGCCCAAGGTATCCCTGTGGGCAGGGTGCAGTGTATGTGAAAGGTAGGACATGGCAAAACCAAAACAAAACCAAGATCTCTGTACTGGGGTGAATGTATGACCTTGCTCTGCATTCTGTCCATCAACTGGTGTTTTTGCAAAGGTAGGACATGCCCTGATGTGTGTGGCATGTCCTGATAGTAAAATACTGCCAATTTCGTTTTTCACAATTGTAAGGGTATATGTCCCCATAGGATAAAATGGGGAGTTTGCTCAATGAGAATTATGCTCATGGGAACAAGATAGGAAAATAAAGTTTGATATGCCTGAACTCAGAATGTTAAGATGCATCTTTTAGTGAGGGTGATTTTTACATTGTGGGTTTGACAGTCTTGCTTTGGAGTGGCAGGGGTTGGGGATGTGCATTCTGTTCAGACAGCCACTTGGGAGGTTGAGGTGTTTCCTGCCTTTCCAGGGTGAGTCAAGGGTGAGCTGAATAGACCTGGGCTGCATTCAGAGTAGGGGAGGAGATTTCTTTCAGACCTGAATGGGCCTGACATGCCAAGGACAATGCTGTCTCCTGCCAGGAAGCTGCATCAGAGAGGACAGAACTGGTTTTGACTGGGCAAAGAGCTTCTCTGCCGCAGAGAACAAAGGAGACCCCAGACTTTTAGATCACTTTTGGGAAATTAAGAGGAACCTTTGCCAAGGAGAAGAGCTGGAGAAACCGAGGAGTCATACTGCCCCAGTGCTGTTTGCTGTCTGGGGTTGGCCTGCAGTGGCTACTTTCTGTCAAGGAAAGGGAAAAGGACTTTGCTGTTTGCTGTGTCCCCTGCTTGAGTAAGATCTCCGAGGGCTTGAAGAAGAGCTTGCCTCCTGCTCTGAAGTCTCAGGGACACAAATACTTCACCCCCAGCTCCCCTGAACTTCCTTGCCTGGAGTTCTGACCTGCCAAGAGGTGCCTTTAGCTGTTCTGGGCCTCTGGATTTTGTTCTGGCTGTTGGGAGCTGGAAAAGCAATGCAACTGTGAGAAGCCCAACACAAACTTACCTGTTTGCAACCCATCGCTGAAGAAACCAACGCAGCACCTGCCTGCAGCTTGAGAAGATGCCGAACTCCGCATCGAGTGCACCGGTCTCGAAAGTCGAGATAACCACACCGATTCGGAAGCAAGCCCTGTTGTGCGGCGGCAAGAACCCACGCATTGTCCCAGATCGTCGCATCACATCAAGGTGCCAGTTCTGTCACATCGTTGGGAGACGCAGTAAGAAACCGACGCATCACTTTCCCACGCAGTAAGAAACCGATGCATCACCTCTTCTCCGGTAAGGAACCGATGCATCACCTCCCCTTCTCAGCAGTAAGGAACCAACGCATCACCTCACCCAGAGCAAGGAACCGATGCATCACCTTCCCTGAGAGTAAGGAACTGACGTATCACCTTCCCTGTGAACCTTTTTGTTTCTGTGCACAATGCATCCAAGGTATTTGTGTGAAAAATGTTGCATCTACATTTAATACACTGTGAAAACCTGTTAAGTATTCAGGTCCTACAAAGGGAATTTAAAGTTGTGTGGAAGCAGTATTGCTGGACTTGTTTCTAGGAGTAGAAATATCTTTGAGCCATCACTTGTTTAACAAATCTTTTACATTTTTGTTCTATAAAAACCTGGCAGTGAAAGAAAAACCATGTTAATAGCATCCATAGACTCTATTTTTGACTGTCTTTACCATGCATGCCTTTACAATGAAATTAAAACTATATGTCTAGTAACAGAAACCTGTATATACCCTAACTATAATGTCCCTGTAACCTTTGCTATTTTCAGTGAATATATATATATATATATAAGATATAGATATATATATCTATATCTATCTATCTATATCTATCTATATATATATATACTTTGCCAGTCACCACAACAGCAACAGATCACTATTACAGTTTTTCTGTCTAGACCGTGTCCCCAATGAAATCAGAGGTGGAGACAGAGAGAAGAGGTTACAACCTTCATGGTTCATTTCCATGTGGAAAGTGGAAAGCCTGCAGTTCCAGTAAAAGAATCCTCACGTATCAAATCCCTGGGTACCAACAAAACAAAAAGATCTCTAAATTTATGACCTGTACCACGACACGTGGTCTATTGTTTGGAATGCCCATGTGGCTATCGCTACGTGGGCAGTACAGTCAATGCAGTAAAGATGCGGGTGCTGGAACACCAAAGGGCTATTGCCAATAAGGATGAAAACTATCCAGTTGCCCGTCACTTTGCCAGTCACCACAACAGCAACAGATCACTATTACAGTTTTTCTGTCTAGACTGTGTCCCCAATGAAATCAGAGGTGGAGACTGAGAGAAGAGGTTACGACGTCTGGAGTCGAGATATATTATCGAACTCCAGACCAAGTCCCCTAATGGGCTAAACGCTGGAGAAGAATTGGTAACCCACTTATGATGAATATTAATTAGAACAGCATTCTCTAAAAATTTGGCACGAAAATGAAAGCTTAGAATAATTGACATCAAAACAATTTAAAGCCCATTCAGGGCTGTATAATAAATCTCACATTTTGAATTATTATTTAAAACGCTAACATATGACTATAATGTGTGTTTTTCTTTAATATAAATAAAGAAAAGTAGAGCAGAATAATAATTTCCTGGAGGAGTGAAATTATGAATTAGTATCTTTTATACTTAAATCATGAAATAGGACAGCAATTTATTGTATATAATGACTGCTAACAATAATGAATTACAATTATGTTGGTTTGCACATTTCAATATGGCGCTAATGAATTTTCATGTGTAGTCCTTTCTTTGTTTTGATGCACCTTGTCAATATTTACTTTCTCCTCAGTGACGCTAGCCGACACTGACGAAGGCTACGGCTGAAACGCGTCTGTTTCTTAAGTTTAATAAATCCTAAATTGGATTGAATGCCAACGGGAGTGCTGGTCCTTTCTGTTTGTGTAAACAGCAGTGGAGCGTTTATATATATATATATATATTATCTACTGGCGGTCGCCAGTAGATAGTTATAGTTAGGACCGTGTTTCCATAGGAAATCCGCAACATTCTATTTGGAATAACTTTGGCGCCGGTTGACGAATCCTCGCGAATTTTTCAAAACTAATGGGGCGCTACGCTCCGCTCCTACCCTGAAAGTCTCGGGGGGATTCGTCAAGCGGGGGCTGAGAAAAAAGGGGGGTCCCAAAACGCATTTTCCCCATGCATTTTCCCATAGGACCTTTAGTCCGAGCTACAGCCCGAACGGCTGAACAGAATTACTTGAAATTGGGCAGAGAGGTAGTCCTCAGGTCAGGGATGTGCCTTTTGCAGGTCTGGTGTAAATCTGTTCAGTTGGTCCTGAGAAAATAGCATTTAAATCAATATATATATCTGTAAGCGCGCTCCGTGCGCTTACGGTAAGCTTACCGTACGCGTACGGTGCCGTGCGCGAGCTCAATTCTGATTGGTGGTTACATGACTGTAAACATTCGAATCGGTCGAAATCAGAAAGTATCGGCCGCCATTTTCTGTCTCCCGCACTGAAAAACAAAGGTTGATAACATGAAAAGGGGGCAACGAAGAGAGTTGCAGACCCCCTAGTGTTCGTCAGGGGGTTCACGAAGGACCAAAAAGTATGAAAAATAAATTTAATAATTTAAAAAAAAAATCGCGGAGTGCGCATACGGTAAGCTTACCGTACGCGTACGGTAAAAAAATAAAAAAATAAAAAATAATTAACAATCACATTTAATAAATAAATCTAAGGACCCCCAAGGGAGAAAAAAACAATTGATATTTTGTAAAAAATGGCGAGGCGTGCACGGTACGAAATGCGCAACGTGGGCACTCGGTACGCGAAGCGCACCGAGTGCCCACAGCGCGCGCACGGTGCGCGATGCGCACCGTGCGCGCAAAAATTAAAAATAAATACATAACTTAGCATTTAAAAAAACGTACAAATTCACTGAAAAAACCATAGGTTTCACACACGTTATAGTTAGGAATTAGCATTTAAAAAACCTTGCAAATTCACTTAAAAAACCATAGGTTTCACACAAGTTATAGTTAGCTGTACATTTCACTCGTAAAAAACCAATGAAATTCCACGTTATAGTTAGATCAGGTAACTATAACTTGGGCGACCGCAATGCACAATGTGTCATTTCAGATGTCATCATTGATGTCATGAGTGATGTCACTGACCATGTCATAAGTGATGTAATATGTGACGTCATCAGCAGTTTATTGTGGGCGCGCAAGTTATAGTTACCTGATCTAACTATAACGTGGAATTTTATTGGTTTTTTACGAGTGAAATGTACAGCTAACTATAACTTGTGTGAAACCTATGGTTTTTTAAGTGAATATATATATATATATATATTTATATTACCTACTGGCGGTCGCCAGTAGGGAGTTATAGTTAGGACCCTGTTTCCATAGGAAAACCGCAACATTCTATTTGGAATAACTTTGGCGCCGGTCGACGAATCCTCGCGAAATTTTCAAAATAGGTGGGGCGCTACGCTCCGCTCCTACCCTGAAAGTCTCGGGGGGATTCGTCAAGCGGGGGCTGAGAAAAAAGGGAGGTCCCAAAACGCGTTTTTCCCATGCATTTTTCCATAGGACCTTTAGACACGGCTACAGCCCGAACGGCTGAACAGAGTTACTTGAAATTTGGCAGAGAGGTAGTCCTCAGGTCAAGGAAGTGCCTTTTGTAGGTCTGGTGTAAATCTGTTCAGTAGTTCCTGAGAAAATAGCATTTAAATCAATATATATATCTGTGGCAGCTTACGGTGCGCTTACGGTAAGCTTACGGTAAGCTTACCGTACGCGTACGGTGACTTGCGCGAGCGCGATTCTGATTGGCTGTTAGATCTTAGTAAACATTCGAATCGGTCGAAACCAGGAAGCAGCGGCCGCCATTTTGTGTGTTTCATTAAGAAAAAAAAGGGTGATAACTTGAAAAGGGGGCAAGGAAGAGAGTTACAGACCCCCTAACATTTGAAAGGGGGTCAAAGAAGGACAGAAAAGTACAAAAAAAACATTTATTAATTAAAAAAAAAAATCGCGGGGTACGCGTACGGTAAGCTTACGGTAAGCTTACCGTACGCGTACGGTGACGTGCGCGAGCGCGATTCTGATTGGCTGTTAGATCTTAGTAAACATTCGAATTGGTCGAAACCAGGAAGCAGCGGCCGCCATTTTGTGTGTTTCACTCAGAAAAAAAAGGGTGATAACTTGAAAAGGGGGCAAGGAAGAGAGTTACAGACCCCCTAACATTTGAAAGGGGGTCAAAGAAGGACAGAAAAGTACAAAAAAACATTTATTAATTTAAAAATAAATCGCGGGGTACGCGTACGGTAAGCTTACGGTAAGCTTACCGTATGCGTACGGTAGAAAAAAAAAAGAAAAAAAGAAAAAAAAATCAGATTTAAGTGTTTAGATATTAGGGGGCTCTAAAAAGAGCCGTTGTGTTTATAAAGTGATTTGATTTTTTAGTGGTACCTACAAGTAAGTACCGACACAGAGTCTAAGGTTCAAGAGGAAGACTCTGTTCCCTTCATCAGTGAAGTGTACACCATCTCCTCTATAAATGTCTTGCATGTCGTAACGCAAGTTGTTGTGGTAAATGGAACCCATACCATAGTCTCGGAGGAAAGCAGAAACAGATTTGTTGACGTGCTTTCTTGCTTTGTCAATCTGCGGACAAAATTGATTGGACCAGTTCCATTTTTGCCTTTGGCATATGTTAGAATACACAAAGGCAGTTTTAGGGAAAAGTGAAAACAGTTGTGCAAAGGTGTCCTTCATAAGCATTTCCAGACCTACCCCAGTCAAAGTGCCTAGGTCATTGCCACCACAGTGCACTATTATGAGGTCAGGGTGTTGGATTTGCATGAAGGATTTCACCAATGGCATCAATTGGTGCCACTTTAACCCTCTCTGACCAATCCATTTAATGTCTACATTTGGCAAAGCAAGGTCTCTCACCATACCTGTTTTCTCTGCACACTTTTTACTCCAGAAGACATAGCTGTGCCCTACAATCCACACTGTGAACATCTTCCAAGGAGATCTGGATGCACTCAGGAGGTGTAATTCAGTAGAATGGTAAAAAGAAATGAAAGACAGTTTGGAAATGGAGGCATACATATTTTTTTTTTTTAAAGAACTGATTGGCTGTTTCATACCATTCTACACTAAAAACTAGGCTGTATGTGTAAATTTATAGAAGCATGTTTTGTATTGGTACAGAAAAATGTGTTACCAAAGAACAGTACTATGGATTTGCTGTTAGGTTTGAAAAGTCAAGCACTCCTGCTCTTTGGAAATGAAACATTGTGTGGTGAACTTCTGACCTAACTCTACACAGCAGTGTTTCAAGAGCAGTTGCTATGGTAGCAGGCAGAAGTCAAGTTGGGGGAAGGGTACTAGGCTGAAGTCAAGTTGGGGGAAGGGTACTTTTGGAAAAGGGTTGGGTTTTCAACCAATAGAAATGTGTGATTACATTTGAAAAAAAGGGGGAAGCACTGAGATTTGAAACTAACATGTATATGTGTGGAAAAAGAGAGGGAAACATTGCCATTATCTGGTTCTGCTGAGAGGAGAGAGGTGTACAGAACAGAGATCCTGGCTCTGATAATCTGCTGTTTGAGTGCCACATTTCTTTCACAACTAACTAATTTTAAAGGTGAGTTAAGAGTTTGAGAGGGGATGTATATGGTAAATTAAGAAATGAATAATAGAATTGGAATTCCTTTTGTTGAAGTTGTGTTTATCATTTTGTGTTTTGGGAGAAATTTAAATGTGAGGAACATGTAAAATAATATGGACTATGTTTTCACCATATATTAAGATGTACTGGTATAAATGAGGAATACTTTTAGGGTTTGAGGTTCCAGTCAGTAATGCAAATACATTCAGCATCACTAAGGCTGGTTGCCCTTGCTGGAGTGTAGTCAGTCACCCAGGTTATACATGTTTCTGGTCTGAAAAAGCTGTTTGGACATGTGCTTTTTTAAGAATCTGAAAAGTGGATTCAAAATGTGTCAGACTGTAAAAGTACTTATCACTTGCCAAAAAAAAGAGTAGTAAGTGTGCTTTCAAATTGGCAAAGAAATTTCGTTTTCTGACTAATATGAAAACATGACTCTGTGTGCAAAGAGGAATTATAGACAGAGATTTATTGCGTATTGCTCTGGTGATTTTACATTTGCATTAGATGGAAAGGGGGAGCTATTTTTTTCTGCAGAAGCAGACTCTTAGCACACACCCAGCTGCTTATCCTGTGGAATCATGCACAGTATTCACAACCGAGTGGGGTTTGAGGTTGCAGTCAGTAATGCAAATACATTCAGCATCACTAAGGCTGGTTGCCCTTGCTAGAGTGTAGTCAGTCACCCAGGTTACACATGTTTCTGGTCTGAAAAAGCTGTTTGGACATGTGCTTTTTTAAGAATCTGAAAAGTGGATTTGAAATGTGTCAGACTGTAAAAGTACTTATCACTTGCAAAAAAAAGAGTAGTAAGTGTGCTTTCAAATTGGCAAAGAAATTTCGTTTTCTGACTAATATGAAAACATGACTCTGTGTGCAAAGAGGAATTATAGACAGATTTATTGCGTATTGCTCTGGTGATTTTACATTTGCATTAGATGGAAAGGGGGAGCTATTTTTTTCTGCAGAAGCAGACTCTTAGCACACACCCAGCTGCTTATCCTGTGGAATCATGCACAGTATTCACAACCGAGTGGGGCTTGAGGTTGCAGTCAGTAATGCAAATACATTCAGCATCACTAAGGCTGGTTGCCCTTGCTGGAGTGTAGTCAGTCACCCAGGTTACACATGTTGCTGGTCTCAAAAAGCTGTTTGGAGATGTGCTTTTATAAGAATCTGAAAAGTGGATTCAAAATGTGTCAGACTGTAAAAGTACTTATCACTTGCAAAAAAAAGAGTAGTAAGTGTGCTTTCAAATTGGCAAAGAAATTTCGTTTTCTGACTAATATGAAAACATGACTCTGTGTGCAAAGAGGAATTATAGACAGAGATTTATTGCGTATTACTCTGGTAATTTTACAGTTGCATTAGTAGGAAAGGGGGAGCTATTTTTCTGCAGAAGCAGACTCTTAGCACACACCCAGCTGCTTATCCTGTGGAATCATGCACAGTATTCACAACCGAGTGGGGTTTGAGGTTGCAGTCAGTAATGCAAATACATTCAGCATCACTAAGGCTGGTTGCCCTTGCTGGAGTGTAGTCAGTCACCCAGGTTACACATGTTGCTGGTCTCAAAAAGCTGTTTGGACATGTGCTTTTTTAAGAATCTGAAAAGTGGATTCAAAATGTGTCAGACTGTAAAAGTACTTATCACTTACCAAAAAAAAGAGTAGTAAGTGTGGTTTCAAATTGGCAAAGAAATTTCGTTTTCTTCCTTATTTTCAAACCATGACTCTGTGTGCAAAGAGGAATTACAGACAGAGATTTATTGCATATTGCTCTGGTAATTTTACATTTGCATTAGATGGAAAGGGGGAGCTATTTTTTTCTGCAGAAGCAGACTCTTTGCACACAGCCAGCTGCTTATCCTGTGGAATCATGCACAGTATTCACAACCGAGTGGTGTTTGAGGTTGCAGTCAGTAATGCAAATACATTCAGCATCACTAAGGCTGGTTGCCCTTGCTGGAGTGTAGTCAGTCACCCAGGTTACACATGTTCCTGGTCTCAAAAAGCTGTTTGGACATGTGCTGTTTTAAGAATCTGAAAAGTGGATTCAAAATGTGTCAGACTGTAAAAGTACTTATCACTTGCAAAAAAAAAAGAGTAGTAAGTGTGCTTTCAAATTGGCAAAGAAATTTCGTTTTTTGACTAATATGAAAACATGACTCTGTGTGCAAAGAGGAATTATAGACAGAGATTTATTGCGTATTACTCTGGTAATTTTACAGTTGCATTAGTAGGAAAGGGGGAGCTATTTTTCTGCAGAAGCAGACTCTTAGCACACACCCAGCTGCTTATCCTGTGGAATCATGCACAGTATTCACAACCGAGTGGGGTTTGAGGTTGCAGTCAGTAATGCAAATACATTCAGCATCACTAAGGCTGGTTGCCCTTGCTGGAGTGTAGTCAGTCACCCAGGTTACACATGTTGCTGGTCTGAAAAAGCTGTTTGGACATGTGCTTTTTTAAGAATCTGAAAAGTGGATTCAAAATGTGTCAGACTGTAAAAGTACTTATCACTTGCAAAAAAAAAGAGTAGTAAGTGTGCTTTCAAATTGGCAAAGAAATTTCGTTTTCTTCCTTATTTTCAAACCATGACTCTGTGGGCAAAGAGGAATTACAGACAAAGATTTATTGCATATTGCTCCGGTAATTTTACATTTGCATTAGATGGTAAGGGGGAGCTATTTTTTTCTGCAGAAGCAGACTCTTAGCACACAGCCAGATGCTTATCCTGTGGAATCATGCACAGTATTCACAACCGAGTGGGGTTTGAGGTTGCAGTCAGTAATGCAAATACATTCAGCATCACTAAGGCTGGTTGCCCTTGCTGGAGTGTAGTCAGTCACCCAGGTTACACATGTTGCTGGTCTCAAAAAGCTGTTTTGACATGTGCTTTTTTAAGAATCTGAAAAGTGGATTCAAAATGTGTCAGACTGTAAAAGTACTTATCACTTGCCAAAAAAAAGAGTAGTAAGTGTGGTTTCAAATTGGCAAAGAAATTTCGTTTTCTTCCTTATTTTCAAACCATGACTCTGTGTGCAAAGAGGAATTACAGACAGAGATTTATTGCATATTGCTCTGGTAATTTTACATTTGCATTAGATGGAAAGGGGGAGCTATTTTTTTCTGCAGAAGCAGACTCTTTGCACACAGCCAGCTGCTTATCCTGCGGAATCATGCACAGTATTCACAACCGAGTGGTGTTTGAGGTTGCAGTCAGTAATGCAAATACATTCAGCATCACTAAGGCTGGTTGCCCTTGCTGGAGTGTAGTCAGTCACCCAGGTTACACATGTTCCTGGTCTCAAAAAGCTGTTTGGACATGTGCTGTTTTAAGAATCTGAAAAGTGGATTCAAAATGTGTCAGACTGTAAAAGTACTTATCACTTGCAAAAAAAACAGTAGGAAGTGTGCTTTCCAATTGGCAAAGAAATTTCGTTTTCTGACTAATATGAAAACATGACTGTGTGTGCAAAGAGGAATTATAGATAGAGATTTATTGTGTATTACTCTGGTAATTTTACATTTGCATTAGATGGAAAGGGGGAGCTATTTTTTCTGCAGAAGTAGACTCTTCGCACACACCCAGCTGCTTATCCTGTGAAATCATGCACAGTATTCACAACTGAGTGGGGTTTGAGGTTGCAGTCAGTAATGCAAATACATTCAGCATCACTAAGGCTGGTTGCCCTTGCTGGAGTGTAGTCAGTCACCCAGGTTACAGATGTTGCTGGTCTCAAAAAGCAGTTTGGACATGTGCTTTTTTCAGAATCTGAAAAGTGGATTCAAAATGTGTCAGACTGTAAAAGTACTTATCACTTGCCAAACAAAAGAGTATTAAGTGTGCTTTCCAATTGGCAAAGAAATTTCGTTTTCTGCCTAATTTCAAACCATGACTCTGTGTGCACACAGGAATTGTTTTTAGATATTTAATTTGTGAAGGTGTTATTGTGATTTTCACTTGTAGGAAAGGGGTACTTAGTATTTTAAGATTTGAAAAGATCATAAAAAATGTACTAATATATTTAAATAAAATAAAGGAATTTTTTTTTAGTTTTTTTCAGGTATTGCTGAAGAGCAGTGAACAAAATTTAAGATGCCTACAAAATCCAGACTAAGGAAAAACCACAAAAAAAAACTATATTTGAAGACAACTGGAGGACTTAAGTTAGTTGGAGATGCTCATGTTGGGAAAAAGAGAAAGTCTTCTGGTAAGCAGACAAAAGATTTTTTAAAGAACATCTTCAAAAAAAGGAAAAATGTACAAAATGTCTGTACTGGAAAGAATGTTTTAAATAGAAAAGAACAGGAAAAAATTGACCATTTAGTTAATGCAAATATACCTTCAGAAACAATAAAGATTAAGTTAAACAGAAAAACAGCGTTTAAAGAGATACGTAGAAAAATGTTTCAGAGAAGAGTTATGTCCAATTTGATAAAGGATGTGAAGAAATATAAGCAAAAGGCTAAATTTTATAAGAGAAAAAAAGAAATTGAAGCCATTGCAGCTAAGGCATTAGAATTAAAAAGGAAACTATTCATTTTAATTTTGAATAGGATGCGTACATTAGATAAAATGGTTAATGTACTGAAATCACAAAGCAAAAGGAAAAGAGTAGTGAAAAGAACAAACTTTTGTAAAGTGTTTTTAGGAGAATGGATGCATAGTTCAAGTAGTGAACCTTTTTTTAATGAAGAGAGTTATTTTCAAAGTAATAGTTTGCTGCATGCAGTTGACACCAGAGGTCGTGCTTATGAAGTGAAAAATGGTTGTATAATGGAGAAGGAGAAAATGGTTCCAAGAGATGAGGTGCAAGTGATGGTGGATGAGGCTATGGGGAGACGTCCTAAAGCCCCAGTGTACACTTGGAATTGTAGTAGTATTTGCACTGTGCGTCAGGAATCTATTGATAAATTTCATGAGTTTCTAAGAGAATATAGTAAAAAAAGTATAAAACAGAAGATTAAGGTGCTTCAAAGTCTAGATCCATGCAGAGTGAGAGAGAACACTGGTTTGCAGGGTCATTTTCTGGCTTGTCTATCTAGAAAAGTGTGTAAAAGTGTTTTTCACCATTTTAGGATGCTGGCTGTTCATCATACTGAAATGAGAAAGTTTGTGAGACGGTTGTATTTTGCTAAAAGTCCAGCAATAAAGTTAGATGAATTGAATAGGGCTCTGTTCCGTGGATCGGTATCAGATGTAGAGAAGGTTACTGATGAAATTCAGTTTTGTTACTTTGATCCTGAACAAGACAGTGCAGAAAAGGACACAGTAAATGAGGAAGAAGTGGAAGAGAATGTAGAACCCTCTGTAAGTAAGACATTTAATGATCACATAACAAAATTTGCAATAATCTCTAATGAAAGACCAAATATTACTTGTATTTGTTGCCGCAGAACTCATTATAGAAAACACACCAGGAATGTTGATCTCTACAGACAAAGTGAAAATGAAGATAATTATAAGTGGAAGGATTTTGCCACATATATATTTCTTGAAAATTGTTTTGAATTGGGTGAAGATCAGCGTATTTGTAAATACTGTTACAACAAGTTAGAGGAAAATAGAATGCCGACCAGAGCTGTATATAATAATTTAAAATTGGATGTTATTCCTGCCGAACTTTCTGAATTAAATACTTATGAGTCTATACTTATTCAATGTGTTTATCCGTTCCAGACCATAGTACGTATGGAGCCCAAAACTGGTAAATTACCTCCTTCAGATTTACTGAGAGGTTTAAAAGGAAGAGTGGTGTATTTGCCCTTGGATCTGAAAAAAAATATGGAAACTATTGATGCAGATACTTTGGAAACTGAACCATTAGTTATTCTGGTTAATGGTGTACCTACAAAGAATAAGAAGATTTGGCAGGAGCTGGTAGATGTACGGAAAGTACAAAGAGCAAATTTGTATTTGAAAAGGAATAACAAATGGTATGAATCAATTTATATAGAAGAAGAAGATTTACAAGAAGACACAGAAACACCAACTGGACAAATTGAAAAAGTGGACAAGTCAAAGGAAGAAGAAATTTATGAACATTTTAGCATACATCCTCTTCATTCAAAAGAAGTTACGGGAGACAATATTGATCTGTTTCAGATGAAGAAAGCAAAAGGACCTCCCGTGAGTGTATGGGAGGAGAGCTTGGAAGCTCGATGTTTTCCCCAGCTGTTTCCTACAGGAAAAGGAGGACGATACGATGAACGTCCAGAACAGATTCCAGCTTCTGAGTATCGAACTACAAGACTATATGCAGAAGATCCCAGATTTCGACAAAGTATTCCTTATTTGTTCCATCTTTTATTTGAAAGCGACTTGTCTGCATTATCATATGCAGTAAATCACATTTTAAAAAGTGGAGTACATTTACAAAATGTGTCTGCTAAGGATTTTATGGAGAAAGTGCAGCACCGAGATGTTCATTTGGAAACACAACTGATCAATCTGATGGCTTGTCAGCGTGGGACAAATGAATATTGGTACCGACGCCATGGTGAATTAAAATGCATGTTACGGAATTTAGGAACACCAACATGGTTCCTTACCCTAAGCTGTGCTGAGTACGCTTGGGATGATTTACTGGATTTTCTACGAGAGGCAAATTCAAACATTAAAAACATCGAATACAAGACAGCAGGAGAACTGTGCTCCTTGGATCCGGTTAATGTTTGCAGATATTTCAATCATAGATTTGAGGCTATGATGTCCTTCATCTGCAATAAAAAAAATCCACCTCTTGGAGAAGTAGAGGATTTCTTTTGGAGAAAAGAGTACCAGGCAAGAGGTGCTCCTCATATTCATATGCTGTTGTGGATCAAGGATGCCCCAAAGTTTGGAACAGATACTGATGAAGCAGTGTTATCTTTCATTGAAGAATATGCAACATGTGCTATACCAAAAAGCACAGAAGAGAAAAAGTTAAAGGAGCAAGTTTTACGTTTCCAAAGTCATCGGTGTGGAAAATACTGTCGACGGAAATACAAGAGCAAAGATAAATACTACACTAAATGTCGATTTGGATTTCCTAGACCTGTTCTTTCAAATGGAAGAGTAAACAGTTTTATGTCATCTGTGAGACATACTATTACAAGAAAATCACCTAAGAATACCTACAACCTTAAAAGAAAAGAAGAGTCAAAAAATATAAATGACTACAACCCAGTCATTTTATCCATGTGGAATGCTAACATGGATATACAGTATGTAGCTGACAATTCCATTGCTGTTGCTCGATATGTAACGTCTTACATTACTAAATCTGAAAAAACTGAATTGAAAGAAATGTGGGAAGAGATTTCTCACGAGAAGACTGTCAGTAAGAAGCTGTACAGTTTCAGTTTAAAGATGTTATCGCATCGAGAAATTGGATCCTACGAATGTTCAGATAGGTTATCTTCTGCAAGTCTCTACTCGAAATCAAGAAGAATAATTTGGGCAAGTTTAGGCCTTGCAGCAATGAGAAATCGGGTACTGAAATCTGTTGGAGAAATTGAATATTTGGCCGAGAATGACCCAGAATGTACAGATATTTTGAAATCAAACATGTTGGACACATATTATCCCAAGAGAAGTCATCATCTGGAGAACATGTGTCTCTATGAAGTGCTGCAGAACTACATTTATTCACGGAAAGCCGCAGAAGACATCAACAATGGAAAATATAAAGTCATTGGTGAGGAAGGATGTTTGGTGAAGCAAACAAAAGGAAGTTTGATAAATCACAGGAAGCTGAGTTGCGACACTACTGACAAAAAGGAATTTTACTACTTGGCTCTTTTACAGCTGTTTAAACCATGGCGTACAGAAGATGAACTACTGGGAGAATTTCAAAGCTATGAAGATTCCTTTAATGCTTGCAAAGACAGCATACAATGCAGTACATTCACAACTTATGTGCAAATGTTAAATGAAGAAATTGAACAGGAAACTACAATTGCAGCTGAAGTAGCTAGAGACAGTTCTCAAGACAGCCAAAGTTCAGGAACACTCAGTCAAGATCCCCTAGGACAACCAATCGTTGAAAATGAAGCTGCAATAGCCATGAATGAAGTGGAAACGGCTATGAATCAAGCTCAAGAAGAATTTATAGACTTACCAAATTTGGAAAGACAACTGAATGAAGAGCAGCAACAAATTTATGAAGAGATCAGAAACAAAATTGATCACAGATTACTACATGAAAAAAAAGAGTGCTCATGCACATCATTTCATCCAATCAGGATGTATGTAAGCGGACAAGCTGGAACTGGAAAAAGTTTCTTAATAAAAGTCATCAGAAGCTACCTACAGCAAAAAACGGATTCTACTTTGTCTTGTGTGGTTACTGCTCCAACTGGGTTAGCAGCATATAACATAAAAGGAATCACCTTACATCGTTTGCTAATGTTACCAGTGGAGCATGAGAACAAAATACAATACCACAAACTAACTGGAGAAGCATGCTTGGAAGTTTCAAGAGTATTGAAGAAGATGCAAGTTCTCATTATTGATGAGGTGAGCATGGTATCAAACTTAATGCTTGCCTTTGTGCATTTAAGAATGCAGCAAATTCTAAGGACAGACTATGACATGTTATTTGGTGGAAAACATGTCATAGTTTTTGGGGATCTTCTACAGCTTACTCCAGTTAAAGGACAACCAGTGTTTGCTACTGTGACACATGAAGACACAAAGAAGTCATTGGGAAGCATTGGTAATGCAAATATTTGGTCCTTCTTTGAGTACAAGGAACTTACTACTAATATGAGGCAAGCAAACGATGAAGAATATGGAAGTATTCTGAAAGATATCAGGATTGGACTACTGACTGAAGCTGGCACAAAAGCATTACAGAGTAGGTTGCTAAGATATACAAGAACATTACAGAAAAGAAAAGTGTCATCTGCTTAATGCCAACTCTACGTGAATGCTCAATATTCAATGAGGAGCTTTTGAAATTGGAAAAGGAAGATATCAGGAAATTGGAAGCAGTGGACAAAATTCAGGATGGAAGAATTACTATCACATTAACAGGCAAACTGAAAAATAAATTGGATTCACTAGAGAAGAACATTTCCAAAACTGCTGGATTAGAAAAAAATCTATATGTTTGCATGAACTGTAGAGTATTTTTAAGGAGAAATTTGGATGTTGAAAAAGGTTTAGTTAATGGAGCTATGGGAAGAGTTGTGGGTTTTATTAATTATCAGAAAAAAGATGGAATAGAATGTTTAAAAATAAAATTTGATCAGATAGAAGAAGTTATAGACATTTGTCGTTGTACAGTTTGTTTCATGCTTGTGAAAGACTTATATGTACAAAGGAAACAGTTTCCGTTTTCTCTAGCATATGCTGTAACTATTCACAAGTCTCAAGGATTGACTGTAGATTGTGCTTTTGTAAACATTGGTTCAACTGTGTTCAAAGAAGGTATGGCTTATGTAGCTTTGTCACGAGTGAAAACATTATCTGGTTTATTCATGATAGACTTTGATGATTCAAAAGTTAGTGCTGATGCAAATTGTGTAAAGGAGTATAATAGATTAAGAAGAACCTATGCTCCTCATTTAGGTCAGTATCCTGTGTTAGAGAAACGTGTAGTTTCTCGTAAAAGGAGAATTGAGAATATCTGTAATGAGGATGTAGAGAGGAGGAAAAAAAAGAGGAGTGATGTAATTGCAAGCAAAAAGAAAAAGGAAAATGAAGAAGAGGTTGTAGGATGTCATTTTGAAAATAGCTCTGGTGTCAACTGCTACGCTAATGTAGTGCTGAATGTTGCATTTTATCTGGAAAGTTTGCAAGAGCAGATAATAGTAAATCAGAGAAAAAGATTCTGTTCTGAGTTGAGTCTCCTTTTTCAAAAGCTGAGTAATGATAAAACTCAAATAGAAAGTGCTACTGAAATTAGAAAACTTTTAGATGTATGTTCAGGACGAACACAGTTTTCTCAAAATGTACAGCAAGACGCACAGGAATTCTTGATGTATTTTCTTCAGGTACTGGAAGAAGAAGGGGTTCCCATTGAAAATATGTTTGGTGTCTCTTATAAATGGGAACATAGTTGTGAAAACTGTTACAATACATGTGGCTCTAATGTTGATTCTGAAAGGTTTATTTATTTAACATTGCCAGACAGTAAAACAGTCACTTTTGCTAAATTAATTAAAGATGCTAATCATAGCATGGAATGCGGTGAGTGTAAATCTGACATGTTTTCAACGTTAATTTTAAAGGAATACGGACAGTATGTAATTTTAATGATGCAACGATGTAAAGCTGATGGTTCAAAATTGGATACTTTAATAAAGAAGTTTATAGGACAGCAATTATCAATTTCAGGAAAAACTTTTGTAACAGTTGCAATAATTTTCCATGAAGGACCTACTGTTACTTCTGGACATTACACAGTTTATCTTAAATGTGAAAAAGGCTGGACACTTTGTAATGATTCCCAATTGATTTTCAAGCAACGTTTGCCTTTTGATTTAGCAAATTCCTATCTAATCTTCCTGAAACCTAAATTTTAGAGAGACTTGGCAAGATCTGTACAAAACAATTTTACCATTTTATTGGATTAGCATTGGAATTTTCAAAACATTTTTTTTTTTTAATTGCCATTTGGCCTAATGGAAAGGTAACCAATTGTAATGTGGTCTTATTTGATTCCTAATGAATCTTTCGGAAACCAAAAATTTAGAGAAAATCGGTAACATCTGTACAATTTAAATTTTGGAATTTTATTGGATTACCATTGGAAATTTATTCAAAAAAGATTTTTTAAATTACTATTTGGCCATAAGGAAAAGTAACCAATTGTATTGTGGACTTATTTAATTATTAATTAATCTTTTGGAAACCAACATGTTAGAGAGAATCGGTAACATCTGTACAATTTAAATTTTGGAATTTTATTAGATTACCATTGGAAATTTAATCAAAAAAGTATTTTAAAATTACTATTTGGCCTAAAGGAAATGTAACCAGATGTATTGTGGAGTTATTTGAGATATATTATTTTTGAGATTATGCTTCTGTAACAAAATTGTCTGACGGTGTTTTAAGGAAATAGTTATTGTTATTAGATGATATTTTTTTAGAATATTATGCTTTTCTATAATGTTATGTTTAAGTAAAAAGAGATTCTGGGCTTTTTTAAAACAATCTTTGAGATTGTTATTTTTTTTTTGCCCGCTGTTAAGTGATGAATGCAATTGCTTTCACGATTTATAGTGAAATGCAATATATTCTGAAAACAGCAAAAAAAAGGCAAAAAATTTTTGGGGGAAAATATGTAAATACATGTATTGTGTTATATAATGATTTATTAAATATTAATACTTTTTTCTTTTTTTCAGATTGT
Source organism: Triturus cristatus (assembly GCF_964204655.1). Taxonomy (NCBI): domain Eukaryota; kingdom Metazoa; phylum Chordata; class Amphibia; order Caudata; family Salamandridae; genus Triturus; species Triturus cristatus. Next base: position 415,506,306 of record NC_140579.1, read on the forward strand.
GAAAGAAAATTTTTGAAAAAAACCTACCATTTTTTCAAGTAATTTCAATTAAATTTTAATTAAAAATTAAATTGTTGGGTGGGTCAGGTAAGTCAGAAATTAGATGGTCCCTTTCTTCCACTTCTCCTCAAACAGATTTTTAGTATTTAGTTATTAATTCCTCAAGGATCTTGAGATGTGGTAATTGATTTTTTGTGTTTTAAAAAAAAAAAAAAAAAATACGCTTACCGTAAAAAAAAAAAAAGTTTTAAAGAAAAAATCAAAAAAAGTTGAGAGGTAAGGTTGGCTCTTAAAAGAGCCGTTGTGTTCATGCAGGGACAGAGGAAAGGAAGAATGGGAACATTAGCTGGTAGGACATATGTGCTGGTCTATTTTGTTGTTAATGAGGCGAAGACTGGTCTCCCTATGAACAATTAGACCATGGCAAAATGAACACCGCATAGTAACCCTCGCAAACCGATGGTTCGTTTCCACAGGATCAGAAAAAGGTGAATCTGCCCCCACAGATGAAGGGCTCTGCTGAGCTTCCGAAGAAGGACTCGGTTGAGCTGCTGTGGATGTGCTTGCTCGACTTACTGAAGGGTTGCCTCTAGTATGTCGTGCATGTGTCCTAGGATGTACATCCTCAAGGTGTCTCAACATAGTGTGATTCCCGAAGGAATACTTCTTGTTGGGATTTCCTCTCAAAAGTACACGCTGGCACAGCTTGCAAGTCACCAAAGCAGCATTGACTTTTTTCTCACCCTCTGGAAAAGTAAAATACTCCCATATAAAAGAGCTCTTCTGTTTCCTCTTTCTCTGCCTGATGGTGGTGCTGCTAGCCTCACTCTCAGCAGAAGAGTGCTGTTCTGCCATCGTATCACAAAGACAAGTCAGCTCTTTCTCCTAAGGGATCACAAGCTGAAATGAGGGGAATGGGTGTGGTGTAGGAGAGTTCTAGAACTGAAACTACTTTGAACCAATCAAAAGTTTTGTTTTATGATCACATGACCCACCGTGCGCGTACGTTACGCTTACGTTACGCTTACGGAGCGCTTACGGTGCGCTTACGGTAAAAGTACGCATGCGCGTAAAAAAGACACGCGCTCGCGCGCATGCGCATAACAGTCACTCCTTGGCACTTCCGCGTAACGTGCGCGTGTAGCGTACACGCTTACGCGCGCCATACGCAGTACACACGGCTACGTAAATTGCGTAACCATACGCAAAATGAGTAGCATTATTACGAACATTACGCAAACCGTACGCTTACCGTAAGCTTACCGTACGCGCACTTAAAAAAAAAAAAAAAAAAAGGAAAAAATGATTTTCTATGTTATACTAATATATCTTACCTGTTTGGTTAAAAAAAAAAGAGAAAAATTAATATATTCAAGAATTTAAAAAAAAAAAAAAAATAGTGTTTTAAGAGAATATAAAGTTTAAAAAAAAAAAAAATAATTGCATTTTTTTTTTTTTAAAAACACATATAATATAATAAATTATAATAAAAAAATCATACAAAATCAATGAAAAAACCATGGGAATCACACATGTTTTAGGTAAGAATTAGCATTTAAAAAACCATACAAATTCACTGAAAAAACCATGGGTTTCACACACGTTATAGTTAGGAATTAGCATTTAAAAAACCTTGCAAATTCACTGAAAAAACCATAGGTTTCACACACGTTATAGTTAGGAATTGGCATTTAAAAAACCTTGCAAATTCACTGAAAAAACCATAGGTTTCACACACGTTATAGTTAGGATTTAGCATTTAAAAAACCTTGCAAATTCAGTGAAAAAACCATATTTTTCACACACGTTATAGTTAGCGGACATTTCACTCATAAAAAACCATTGAAATTCCCCCGTTATAGTTAGTTAAGCTAACTATAATTCGCGCACCCGCAATCCACTGCTGATGACGTAACATATTACATCACTCATGACATGGTCAGTGACATCACTCATGACATCACTGATGACATCTCAAATGACATCACTGATGACATCATCCTTGTGACAGAGTGGTAGACCTCCTCTCACCCTAATATAACCTTTGATACACAAATTCAAATTTTCAAAACAATGGACATACCAATACCAGTTACAATAACCTATTCAATAATTCTTAGATCCACATACACATCCACTCATTCACCAACAGTCCTGTACAGTCACTCATACATCTACTCACTCATCATATGTACTCATACACCTATACATCCTGGTACACATTGCCACTCATCCATAGAGTTACTCACACACATAGTCACTCATGCTAATAAAGAATCATACATCCATTTACTTGCATATTCAGTTATACACACACCTCAACACGTACTTGTACAGAAACTTACAAATACTTACCCTTTAAAAAAATCACTAATAAAAACACATACTTATTCATTCAGGAACTCTTTCAATCTCTCACTCTCACATAAACTCACTTATATACACCAATAGTCACATATACTAGTTTAAAACATATGTAGTTACTCATAAAGACACTATTGAGACAGTCATTCACTCACTAACACACCCATACACACACTCATCAAACCATACAGTCATGCACACATGCTGTCTTCAAAACATACAACCAGACAGACAATCATTCATGCACCTATGCACTACGTTAAAGCCCCCACCGAACCATGCAGACACTCAGACTGATACTCAAAAAACAACCTAAAATCCAATATAAACACCCATATAGCTACACTCCAACCCATGCAGACACTTATACACAAAGTGAGAGACTGATACAGAAAATTACATATTTAAACATTACTCATTAAGCCATGTATTCACTAAGATACACTTAATCAGTCAGTTACACAATCAATTTTTCAAAAACAAATCATCCTTTTACACACTTATATACCCATTTATTATTCCATCGACCTTGAGATATATATATATAAAACATATTTAATTTTCAGAAAAACACACATTCACTGGATGATGTCATCAGTGATGTCATTTGAGATGTCATCAGTGATGTCATGAGTGATGTCACTGACCATGTCATGAGTGATGTAATATGTTACGTCATCAGCAGTGGATTGCGGGTGCGCGAGTTATAGTTAGCTTAACTAACTATAACGGGGGAATTTCAATGGTTTTTTATGAGTGAAATGTCCGCTAACTATAACGTGTGTGAAACCTATGGTTTTTTCACTGAATTTGCAAGGTTTTTTAAATGCTAAATCCTAACTATAACGTGTGTGAAACCTATGGTTTTTTCAGTGAATATATATATATATACACACACAAAAAGAGATGACGGGGTTGATGCAATAGAAGACCGCACTTGCCAACAATAATGTAGGGTGAAACATAATTATTTGCAATGGTGCAGGGAACCTTGAAGTACAGCCCCTCTCAACTTCAAAAGGAAGAGACTTCCAAGACAAAATAAGCAAACAGTGGTTCAGTAATCAAACTTTAGTGGGTGCATTAAGTGAAATGCATTTAAAATTCAGCAAATGTTTTGAACATTCCATTAGCAGTCACAATATTCACAGTGCATTTGCATGCAATAAATAACTGATGTAGACCTTTTTCTTTCTTCAGTTGTTCTTTATTATTTTCTTCTCCTGAGAAATACATAAATGAAATAGAGATAAAACCCAGTAGATATATATATATGACTTTGTTTCAATAAGGAACACGTTTATATTGCAATATGGCGGTCACCAGTAGGTAGTTCTAGTTAGGACCTAGTTTATATAGGAAAAGCATTTTTTCATTTGCTTATAACTTTGGCGCCATTTGACGAATCTTCACGAAAAGTTTCCAAAAAGGTGATCTGTTTTTCATTGTGCATTAAAGGTTTGCAGTAGATCTGCCTAGTGGGGACTGAGAAAAAAAGGGGGAGGGGGGGTAAATGTAATTTCCCATAGCCTGAACTGCTGAACAGAATTACACCAAATTTGCCAGAAAGCTTGAATTTGGTCTAGAAAGACTGCTTTTGTGATTTGACATAATCCATTCAGTTGATTTTGAGACAATAAAGGAAAGACAAATTTGTATATCTTGGGCTGCGGCACCATCGTTGATCCTTCACAGCACTCCACGAATCCTCGCGTCAACAGCAATGCTATATGATTGGCTGGCCAGAATATGAGTAGGAAGATTTGGCCACCATTTTAGGCATCAGGGAATGGCCCAGAATGAGAAAATTCTGATCCAATGTTACAGAACTCATCAAATTAGAGGTACCATCCATACAACCACTCATACACCCACTCACTTACCTATGTAGCCACTTTCACAGATACTCACTCTCCAATACAGCCACACTAACTCACTTAACCAAATACCCACATAAACAGCCACTCACTCACCCATACAGCCACTTACAAATCCAGTCACTCACTCATACAGCCATCCACACAGCCACTCAGTCACTCATACAGCCACTCACAAGCCCACCCATACAGTAGCTCACATGGCCACTCACTCACCCATACAGCCACTCACACAGTCACTCACCAATGCAGCCACTCACTCATACATACAGCTACTCACACACCCAAGTATACACTCCTATAGCCATTCACATACCCACTGAAACACCCATACTGCCACTCAGACAACCACTCAGACACGGATATACACAGTCACTCCCCTAATATATGTTAGAAATAGTATCGCTCATTAGTAGTAAACAAAGTATACTAATTTAACTTTTGTAGTAGCTTAATATATTTGTTTAATGCAAACTTTTAGAAAACTCTCACAGTCACTGCATGATGTCATCAGTGATGTCATGAGTGATGTAATTTATATATATATATATATATATATATATATATATATATATATATATATATATATATGTATATACACACACACATACTACAAAATCACTAGCACTCCAGTGGGTTCTTTCCAATGTTTTTTCACTTCACCCTGTGCAAATGAATGAATGAATGAATGAAAGAGCTTATAAAGTGCAGGACTCAAACACAAAGGGGTATCTCCACGCTGCAAGCAGAGGTAAGAGAGCTAGGAAACTTGATCAGATGTTAAAAAGTTCCATCTTCAGGAGTTTCCTGTAACGTTAGGAGAGTAGTACATTTGCGTAAGTGAATGGAGAGAGAGTTCCAATATCGAGGGGCAAGGTACAAGAATGTTCTGCCACCAGAGCAAAGTTTGTTGAACCAAGGGACTATAAGGAAGCCCTTCTCCCCAGGCGCAAAGATCTGCTTGGTTCATAGTGTGCAGGTTTCTCCACCAAGTAACTAGGGCCTCTGTTGTTAAGCGCTTTATGGACCAGACAGCAGATTTTAAATGTAATTCTTTTAGGAATAGGAAGCCAGTTGAGACGTCTTAGTAAGGGGAGAGAAGCAGTTCTCGGTGGGAACTTGAGGGCCAGCCTCGCCGCCGTGTTCTGAACCACTTGCAACCTGTTCAAAACAGCTTCCTTTGCTGCTGCTAAAAGGGCATTGCAGTAGTCAAGACGACTGATTACCAAGGCTTGGATCAAGGTCTTGTGTACTGATACAGGAAGGAGATGGAACACACGTTAGATGCCTCAGAGTATAGAAACAGGTGCCTGTGGTAGAAGCTGCTTGATCTCTCATAGTTAGAGAATGATCTAGATAGAATCCTAAGTTCTTTGCAGTTCTTGTAAGGAAGGGTCATGGCCCAGCTCTGATGGCCACCAGTGATGGGACCACAGTATTTGTGAATTGCCAACCATTAAGCTTTCAGTTTTGTCAGAATTAAGCTAGAGACAATTTATCATCAACCAGCTAGAAATTGCTCTCATGCCTTCGGCAAACTGATTTTTGGTCGCAGCAGCTCCCTTGTCAAATGAAAAAAGAAGCTGGGTGTCATCAGCATACGAGAAGGGAGTAAACCCATGGTCTCTAATCATTTTTGCTAGAGAGGCCACATACACATTAAATAGTGTGGGGCTAAGGCACGAGCCCTGTGGCAACCCCTTCATGAGAGGTCTAACACCAGAGTGGAAGGGACCTAAGCTTACTGTCTATATCCGCTGCTCCAGAAAGCTAGAGAGCCATTGGAGTGCTAACCCTTGAATTACGGTTTCATTGAGTCTTTGAAGGAGCTTATGGTGGAATACAGTATCGAAGGCTGTGGACATATCCAGCAGCACTAACGATATGGCCTTATTATTGTACACTGCTGATCTAATGAAATTTGTATCACCAATAAGGGTAGATTCATTGGAATGATTTGGTCTAAAACCGGACTGCGAGGAGTCGAGGCAGCCTTGGGAGTCTTGGTATTCCATGAGCTTTGCATTAATATGTTTTTCGAGTAGTTTACTCATAAGTAGAAGAAATGAAATGGGATGGTAATTAGATAGTTCAGTTGGAGGTACATTGGCCTTTTTACAAATCAGGAGCACCTGCTCTGCTTTCCAGGCCAAGGGTTATTTCCCCTCACTTAAGGATAGGTTAAATAGAGTACAGATGAAAGGAGCGAGGTGTTTGGCCAATCAGTCAGACATGCTAGCTGGCATTAGGTCGTTAGGAGAGGCCGACTTGGCTGTTCTTAGCATCCCTTCTACAGAATGTTGAAGTCTTCTAATAAAAGGAATTGTTTGGAAGAGGTGACATGTGGAGCAATCCTTTCCATACATTTTACAGAGAAATCCTTAAGTGGACCCGGTGGCCTATGTCAAGGTGTCTTTCTAGCAGTCCCGAGGTGAGAGTTCCCTCTTAAAGATACAGATCTCAATAGGAGTGTCTGAGACTGTCTCTGTAATTTCTAGTTTCAGAGATGCTTTATAAACAATTGCAATGCCCCCTCCTACTTTGCTATTTTAAATGAAGTATTAGATACTGTTCAGGGAGAGCTAAAGTGATAGACGGTGTGGAGTAGGGTTTAAGCCAAGTTTTCTTTAGGAAACCTAAGTCAGGGGAGTCTGAATCCAGTAAATCTCAATTTTCAGTAGTATGTTTGGGTAGTGATCTTACATTAATTAGAAAGTTATTCCAACTATGACAGAGCTACAAGTGGTCAGATTACCTGCAGTCAGTAGAGAAATTGCTATGGACTTAGAATCTGCTGGACGGTCTGGAGGCGAGTGTTTAAATCCCCCACTTGGTTTTCCTTTGCGACTTTGAATGTGACAGTAATTACATGAAAACGGAATAAGATTAAGGGGAGTTGTGTAACTTCTGTTTAAGCAATCCATATTCTTAGCTACTTGGCTAATAAGTTTAAGTTCAAGGGCAGAGTAGGGGAGTCTAGCTGTAGGGTCTCTGGTGCAAAGGCCAGGGTTTCTGTCTCCTAGCGTCGGCTGGGTGCAGACAGGCTTGTCTGTGGCGCGCCCGCTGCGCACATCTGCTGTGCGTCCGCAGGATAATTTCCCTTTAGTAATTGCTGGCTAAGAACAACTAGCCTGTCCGCTCGGAGGTTGCGCAAACCGGAAATGGCAAGAGGGAAACAATTGGCTTCCTCACTCTCTCCACTCAGTAGGGAAGGAACCCGTGGTGTACCGAAGAGCGAGCAAGAATGCAACAAGGTAAGAACAGGGCGGCTAAAAAATGAGTGTATGGTTTAAAGATACAAGTTAAGCGCTGGGTTGCAGCTTGACTTCCACAGAAAAGTCTTACAAACACAAGACACTCACGCTAACACTATCTCAGAACAGGAATTGAAATTCAATAAAACAGGTAAACAGAAACATTTTGACTTCACACCTTTATCACTGGTTTCATACCTCCCTACTCTCTTTAAGGAAATACACACTAAGAAACAGAGAAAGGTTCAAATGTATACAAACTACAAGCAAATGTTTCGCCCATGTTGGCCTGTACCAAATGCCATTCGAATACATTATTGATTATTAATAATTAATAATTGAGACGGCGGGATTTATCGGACCGGCTGCTCACGGGAATGACTTACTGAAGTAGAGAATAATACAACACTTGTGATTGTGAAAGAGAGGATTACAGAATATGGAATAAGGAAGATTGTGAGGACTGAACAAAAACTGTTGATGTGAAACAAGAACACAGTTTTCGTGAGTGAGATAGTGTGAAAATCAGAACATCGATTACGGATTGATCGTGAAGAATGCATAGGAAATTGGTGACATGAAATAAAGAGGTTATTCATGGGAGCGCTTAAAAAAGATGCACGTTTGACTTGTGATAACCCTGATGAAGTCCGGGTTAGGACAAAACGCGTAGGCTGAAAAGATTTGACGAAATTCTCTGAAAAGATTTGATGAAATTGAATGAATGACATTATATGATGTTCTTTGCGCCTTTGATCCTTGGGACCTTGTAGCAACATTGTAGCAGCAGTAAAAATCCTGTTTGCCGGTGCAAGGGGGCGAAGGAAGACTTCAATTCCCGGCATCCATTGCGGCGCATACGCCGCCAACGCTGACTCGAGTGCCAGGAGGTGCTTAACGGACAGCCAGGGCTCCCGCAGCGAGGGACGCACGCAGGAATGCCCAGGCCGCACCCGGGCCCGACTGTGCCTGTCCGGGACTGTACGTGACCGGGCAGGGCCGCCCCCTCAAGAACTTGGCTATGGGGACATTTGTAACGCTTATGGTAAAGCCCGATTAATATTATATTGTATTATATCCCATATTGCATTATCAATATCAATATGAGTAAGCGAAAGCTTGGAGAAGGTCAGGGTGTCATAGGGACCCTCGATGGCTTCTTGCTGAGGACGAAATCGGCCCTCATTAATGAAATTAAACTCACAGAGCGAAGATTATCCCTTGAGCCTCCCCCTTCTCAGAATAGACTTTCTTTGACCCCTGTACTTACCGATTCTAGTTCCATGACTAATAACGAGGCACCTCCCCATCAGATTAGTATGCCACCACGCGTTGAACTTGAAATCGTGACGGATATTGCTTCTTCTTTTTTATCTTCTGATTTAGAATGTAGCTCCGTCACACCCAAAGTAATTACCAGAGGTCAGAAAGCCAAATTAAGCATTGATACTACTGTTGAACCACCTCCCAAAAAAAGGAAGGGCTGAGGACCACAGAAACAGTGTAAACCTGCACAAAGAGTACTTGGGAAGAAACCAAGACACGCCATAAGCGAAAAAGAGCCCAACGAGGGCCTTCCGAATACTACCCCCCACATTGAGATAGGAAAGCCTGCTATTAGCACACAAGAGGGGAATTTTTCGGGTAGATTAGAAACAATGATTACTGTATTACTGGAACCAATCTTACAAAAAGGCTGATTAAGGTAGAGGAGATGGTAAGTTGTAAACCTCCGGCCCCACTGGCTGTTAGTTCTATGCCAAGCCCTGGCTCATCAAATAACAGGGGGAAGGGCAAGGGGGTTGGTCAATCTGAAAGCTCTTCCGCAAATAGACATGCCCAATACAGGAGTTCCTCTTATAATACTACCCCTAGCACAGCCAACGCCTCAATTCGAACCGGGCATCCTTCACTCAAAACAGGACCTCCCATAGTAGAACTTAGTAATTCTGCTAATATAGAAATAGGAGCATTAGGCGCAAAGATGCCTGGCAGAAAATAAGGAAGTGGAGAGAGATATAAACCCACAAGACTATTGTGACAAGGCTCCCAATTTACTACAAAATTTAAATTTGCCTCCAGAAGCAACCCCGTACACGGTTGTTTTGGCAAATGTACCTTCCCTACCACATAATGCCTTTGAACATTGGTCGGCTTTAAAGAATAAATCACTACATTTTTTAAGTTCAAGGACTGGTATGAAAAACACCCTTTTCTCAGAATTTAAAATGGCACGGAGAATGGGGTGGGTGGGCACCTCGGCAAAAACTCTGCAGGGAGATTGCATTGTTCTAACTTTTAGATCGCCATCCTTGGTGTACACAATCCTGGAGAGGGGAGGCAATGGGTTTGTTAATTCCAACGACATTAACATACTACCTCTTGGATACTTTTACCAACCGCCCAAACACCACATACCTCGATGGCGTACGTCTGTAAGAGAACATTTTATGGGAAGTAGGGAATCCAGATATTTGGTACCAGTGAGTAATCATTTTGAGTTTACTGGAAGAGATTGATTGACTGGTCTCAGGGAACTCTGCTCAACCTAAGCCTGTATCTGGTCGGTCCGAAGGTAAGGGTAACCTTGGATTGACTCAGGCAGGAAAGGATGATCCCCCTCCCATTCCTATTGGTAGATGTCATAGTGACGAGGACCCAGGGACAACAGTTCCGAACTTGGACGTTTTAACTGGTCCCATGGGCTGTATAAACAAATCCCATTTACATAGTAACACAACTGAGGAACCATTTGGGATAGTCACCCCTACTAACGTCTTAGATAGTGGTAAATTACCTCTCTGCAATATTGCCTCATGGAATATTGCGGGTATTTCTTCCAAGTTAAGTAACCACTTGTGGTGGGATTTTATTCTGCAATTCGAGGTCTTATGTTTTCAAGAAACAGGGTCTAAGGAGGCGACCCATATGAATGATTATAGGATGTATCACACTCCAGCAGTGGAGGGTCTGAGTGGAAGGGCTAAGTGTGGGCTGTGTACGTATATATCGGGCAGCTTGAAAGCAAAGGAAATAACGATGCTTGTTAATGAGCCCTATTACCAAATGGTTATACTGGATTTAGACGCAAATCATTGTATAGTCCTGACAAACTTTTATAATAATATCCCCTCAAAGTGGGAATATGATTAAATTGCTGAAATCTGCTGGTAAAAGTCAGGCAAAAGATATGATGCTAATTCTGGCAGGGGATTTTAACTGTGCGCTATGTGCCAATGCCGAGGATAATTTATGTGGTGTTCTAAACGAAGATGGGGCATGCTCATCCCATTTCCAGCACTCTGCTTTGGGAGAGCAATTTAATGAATTCATTTGGGTTTTGTAAATGAAATATGCCAATCACCCATCCCCATGCCCTGGACCTTTAATGGTAGGGGTTTCTGCACTACAATAGATTATATTTTAATGTCATGTAATCACGCGCATAGCCTTTACTCATTTAATGTTTCAGATAATTCCCTTAGTGATCATTGTGCACTGTGCCTGTCAGTTATATTACCCTTAAGTTATAACACTCAGACCTAATAAAATTAATGATCAGCTGCTAGAAAACATAGCTATTGGGAGATTGAATGTGTATTCCTTGCGCTGGTCCATGGTAGATCCAGCAGTGATAATAAAGACAGTGGTGGATAAATGTAAATTTGCTATTGGGACTTGCTTGAGCAAAGCAGCTGCCCCAGATAATATCTTAGCCTCATTCTTGGTGATATCTATTGTAATAAAAGAATCCCTCCTTAGACGTAAAAGCAGTAACAGACATGGATGGTTTGACTCAAGGTGCACCTTAGCATATTCCCTTTTAAAAAAGGAGCTACATAAAACCCCTAGAACTCTGGTGGATTTGAGGCATACTAGAGTGGAATACAAACAAGCTATAAAGGATAGAAAAACTGCCATGAAAAATGAGGCCTGGGTGACATTACATAAGGCCTCAATAGCGAATGATAGTTCGCCATTTTGGAAGGTAGTTAAAACACCCTTTTTGTCAAGCGAGGCTGGTCCATCCCTTGAAATTGCAATTACCAAGGTACAATGGATTAAACACTTTTCCAGAGTATACAATGGCGAGGGAAACCCCGACGTGATGGGCATTAATGTCCAGGAGGATTGTAACTTGAAGTCTCCGACGCATTACTCTGACTCGTTGTTTAACTTGGATGAGGTGTAGTGGGCTTTGTCCAGAAGCCAGGGTGGCAAGGCCCCTGAACCAGATGGGGTCCCTATAGATTTGTTTACATCAAACATCCCTCTGTGGGGGCCCATCCTTGTCCAGGTGATTACTGCTAGCTGTAGCACTACTTTTCCATCTACATCGGTAGAATCTACCATTGTGCCTATTTTCAAAAAGGGGGACATACAGGACCCAGGCTGTTATAAGCCAATTTCCTTACTGGACGCAGTAACAAAAGTAACAGGCAGAATAATTTTAGAACCCCTCCAGGACTGGGCAGAGGAGAACTCTGTTCTATCTGACCTGCAAAATGGTTTTCGTGCGGGTCTGGGAACGGTGGAACAGGGCTTAAATCTGTCTATCTTGGTGGGGAAATATAAGAGGGCTAAAAAGGGGAACCTATTTTTAGCATTTGTGGACCTCACAGCCGCTTTTGACTGTGTCGTTCACAGTAAACTCTGGTCAATTTTATAAGTTATGGGGGTTGATGTTCAGATTATTGATTTTCTTAAGCTTTTTTATTGTGATGCGCTGTGGATTGAAGGGTGAGTGTTCGGCTGTATTCCCAATTAGGAGCGGAGTCAGGCAAGGCTGTGTCCTGGCTCCGTTCCTTTTTAATCTCTATATTAATGGTTTAGGGGAGGCTCTTCTCAAAGATAACCAAGATTTCCCTCCAGTGGCTGGATGTTCAATACCAGCCCTCCTATACACAGACGATGCAGTGCTGATGTCCCGTACACAAGTAGGTCTTCAGAGGGTGCTCGATAGTTTCTCTCATTTTATGAAAGACCTTGGTTTAAGAGTAAACTCCTCTAAGACTCTTCATTATGCGCTGCGGCTATGGTGTTAAGAAATCCAAAGATATGTTTGTGTCAGGACAGAAGATTGGGGTAACCAAAATGTTCTCATATTTGGGAATCCTCTTTGCGCATAACGACACTTGGGCACAAGCAGTTGCAGCGAAAATATTGGTACTCCTAAGAACAACATCTGCCCTCACTAACTTTGCTAGGAAATTGGGAAAAAGACCACCTGAGGAGCTCATTAAAATTTATAAGGCAAAGTGTGTTTCTTCAGTAGTGTATGGTGCAGGGGTCTGGGGGTTCACTGTTTTGCTGCCTATCCAACGCATAGAAAATTCCTTTTTAAGATATATTTTATCTGTTCCAAATAGTACCTCATCATGTAAATGCCATGTGGAATTGGTACTTACCTTCATCTCTGACTTAATAAAGCTCGAGCCTGTGCTTTTATGGCACAGGCTCTGGACCAAAGAAGAAGCAAAACTAAACAGAGATATTTTATCTGATACCTTGAAACTGGAAGGGGCCTTCAAGATCCCATGGACAAGATACGTACGCAATTTCTTAAAACATCTTGGCCGCATAGACTGTTTTAAAATTCCTAGAACTATTCGGACAATAACAAGGAAAGAACTAAGAATAGAGGGCCTTTTGCTGTTGAACACTATTAGAATGTCATCTGAGATATTGAAACCCACAGTCCCGTATAACCAGCTGATTTTAACTACTTTTAACATTCAACCCTATATAAATTTTGTACCAGGAGTTTAGAATAGGTTTTTATTAACTAGATTTAGGTTGGGGGTATTTCATAGACTAGTCACTTTACCTATAATGAATAACTAGTTTCAAAATCTTCAACTCTTCCTTGTGAAAATAACTCCAACCAATCTACGATTCATGTGGTTTTCTTTTGTAGATTTTACATCCATGCAAGGAGAATGTACTTAGTACCAGTTTTAAAATTGTTTGGGCTCCGTCAATGTCGACCTGCTCTTCTTGCACTACAATATCTAGATAACGAGCACAGCGTTTTTAGGCTAGTAATCTTTCTGAAGGAAATTCTGAGTCGAGGGTGTCAATTTAATACTGTTTTAACTTTGTTATGTATTGTAGATTATGTTTATATTTGTAGGATACTTTTTTTAACTTATGAACTGTTTGATATGTTTTTATGATATAGCAATTGAATAAAGCTTTCTTTAATTTGATTTGAAGTATATCATGTTGGAGTACATCCCAAAGAAAATATGAATTCATTAAACCTTCATATTACGAATTTCAAATTAACACAATCATTCCAAAGCTACATGGTCATAGTATGTAATAGCATGAGGACTTGTCTCCAAAATGCATACTTACTTATGTATGAAAGTGCCAGTGATCATTTAAAAAGATCTGATTCCAAAAATTGAAAATTCATTATATTAAAACAATCATGCGCTGAATGGGCATACATCCACTGATATCTTTTTAAATTTTATGCATACCACTTATATAGCAATCATCATCCTATACAAAGCAACTTGTTCTGTCTGAAGACCATAGATCCCGGTAGCATTTCATGAATATATCAGTACTTCAAAGTTAAAGGTCAATTGTAACTCATCATCAATCAATCAATCAATCAATTAATTTGTAAAGTGCACTATATAGCCGTGAGGGTTTCAAGGCACTGGGGGGGGGGGGGGTGCTGCTGCTATTGGTCGAAGAGCCAGGTCTTGAGTTGTCTCCTGAAGGTCAGCAGGTCTTCGGTTTGTCGCAGGTAGAGGGGGAGGGTGTTCCAGGTCCTGGCGGCACGATGGGAGAAGGATCTGCCTCCGGAAGTTGTTCTCCAGATGCGCGGGACCGTGGCCAGGGCGTGGTCATCAGAGCGGAGTTTCCTGTTGGGTACGTAGAAGGAGAGCTGATTGTTGAGATAGGCTGGTCCGGTCTTGTGGAGTGCCTTGTGTGCGTGGATCAGGAGCTTGAAGGAGATTCTCCTGTAGACAGGGAGCCAGTGCAGGTTCCTCAGGTGAGGGGTGATGTGGTCGTGGCGCGGGACGATCAGGTGTGCAGAAGCGTTCTGGATTCTCTGCAGTCTGTTGATGAGCTTGGACGAGGCTCCGGCGTAGAGGGCGTTTCCGTAGTCGAGTCTGCTGTTGACTAGAGCCTGGGTGACTGTTTTCCTTGTGTTTGTTGGGATCCATCTGTAGATCTTGCGGAGCATGCGGAGGGTGTTGAAGCAGGTGGAGGAGACTGCGTTGACTTGTTTGGTCATGGAGAGTTTCGAGTCGAGGATGACTCCCAGGTTGCGTGTGTGGTCGGTGGGGGCCGGGGGGGACCCCAGCGACGTGGGCCACCAAGAGTCGTCCCATGCGGAGGAGTTGGACCCGAGGATGAGGATCTCCGTCTTGTTTGTGTTCAGTTTGAGGCGGCTATCCTCCATCAAGTCGACGGCCTTCATTCCCTGGTGGAGGTTGGATTTGGTGGTGAGGGGGTCCTTGGTGAGGGAGAGGATCAGCTGAGTGTCGTCGGCGTAGGAGATTATGTTGAGGTCGTGCTGTCGGGCGATGCGTGCTAGTGGTGCCATGTAAACGTTGAACAGCGTCGGGCTGAGGGAAGATCCTTGAGGGACGCCGCAGATGATCTTGGAGGCATCAGATCGGAACGGGGGGGGCAGACTCTCTGAGTTCTGCCGGAGAGGAAGGAGGTGGTCCAGTCCAGGGCCTTGTCTCGGATCCCTGCGTCGTGGAGTCGCGTGCGTAGTATGCGGTGGCAGACGGTGTTGAAGGTGGCGGAGAGGTCCAGGAGGATGAGGGCCGCCGTCTCGCCATTGTCTAGCAGGATCCTGATGTCGTCTGTGGCAGCGATGAGGGTGGTCTCGGTGCTGTGGTTACTGCGGAATCCTGATTGGGACGGGTCCAGGATGTTGTTGTCTTCATGAGACGTTCCCTTAAGTTACTGTCATGTGATATCTCCCTCTGCCTCTCAATGTGAAATAAAACCAAGGAATCATGCATGCAAGAACCTTCAACAACCAGAAATTATCAATTAAAATACAATGCAACGATGATGGCACATAGCATCTTATGTAGAATTGTACATAATCTTTTATTCTTCCAATTGGGACTAGCCTGAGTGATAGCCTTTTCATAATGTTTTCATAACATTTCATATTTTTTCATATATTGTTTCGTTTTACTGGTCATTGTGTTGTATTTTATAAATTAATTTCTGGCTGTTGAAGGTTATTTTATAGACTTTGTATACAAGTGGTGTCCTTCCCATTTCAAATTACTGATCAAGCCATGACAATTTATCGGATTAAAAATGCCAATGGAGTTAATTCTGAAAAGCATGCAGGGAAGAGAGACATTGTAATCTGTGTAGTTGTGAGCCTTGCTGGTATAGTGTCAGCAATGCATTTCTGACTTGCCATCCCACTGTTCCGTTCATACAACTTACAGGTAAATTGTGTCCATGTTATATCTAAGGAGGAACCCATTAAGTAGCTACTTTCTCTAACCATAGGCAGCTTGATTCCTGTCCAGACAACTCCTGTCTTTCTTCTAACTTTGTCTTACTGAGATAGGATAAGTACATTGTTGAAAAGTAAACCTCTTTGAAGAAGAAAGATGCTGAGGCTTGAAGTAGGGTGTCTCAGGTTTATTTTCAGTAGTAGGTATAAACAACTCATCCACCCAACTGTCAGTAAGATAATGATCTCACTGCTCACACACATTCCACAGCTGGCTTAGTCCTGACATTCCAGAACACTAAGCATCATCAGAGTGAAGAACATAGACAAGATGTAATTACAGGAAAAGAAAGCCATTACAACATATCTCCCTCCTTTACCCCTAAACAAAACACAAACAAAACACATTAACATCATGTGACATTAATTACATAACATAGTCCTTTAAATGGGAGGGAAAACAAGTATTCCTCCTTGGCCTTATATTAACCTCCGGAGCACCTTCCCCTTCCATGGCAGAGTGAGGAAAGCTTGATGACACATCAGTATTGCATAGAGCAACACGACCTAGATTCCAAACCCTGTGATCACTAGTTCTAACAGCATTCTTAAACACTTTGACAACTTTTACTGGTTTGGTGAACTTAGATCCAGACACAGCAAAACCAGGTCTCTTGATCCGAACCCAATCACCCACCTTAACCTTCGTTGACTTAACAGCATGACGAACATCATAGTTTTTTTTACTCTTAGAACATTTCAAATCTTCCTGTTCTTGCCATGATGTAGAATCCACCTCACGAGATCTGCTAGTCAGAAATTTATTTACCCATGGTGGATCTAAAAAAGTAACAGGGTCCCTTCCACGAAATAAAAGAAAAGGAGACTTCCCTGTAGTGGTATGTGGGGTAAACCGATACACAGACACTCTTTTCAAAACCTCCTCCTGCCAATTAAGACCATTGGACTTTGCTAAAGACACCGTTTCCTTCAAAACCCTGTTGAACCTTTCTACTGTTCCATTGGATTCTGGGTGATACAAAGAACATTTCTTGTGAACAATGCCACAATCACCAAGAAAACTCTCCATCTCACTCGAAACAAGTTGTACCCCATTGTCTGTAAGCAAAGTCTCAGGAATCCCTTCCTTGGCAATAATATCTTTTAGACATCGAATAACCGTAGCAGAATTAATATTCTTCACAAAAATCACTTCTGGCCACCTTGAAAACAAATCCATGACCACTATAACAAACGTGTCAGAACCATCCCCATGAATAGGCCCTAAAATATCAAGAGCAATATCCTTCCAGGGGCCACACGGACGAACTCTTTTTTCCATGGGCTGTGTCCTAGTTTTCAAAACCTTTTCACTAAGAGCACATTGAACACATTCCCTGACTAAATGTTCAATCTGTGTGTCTAAACCCGGCCACCAATAGCTAGAACGCACCCTCTCCTTAGTTTTAGAAATTCCTAAGTGTGCCTCATGTGCCAAATCCAAAACCTCTTTCCTTAAAGACACAGGGGGTACTAATTTGTGACCTCTCAACAACAAACCCTCACAACTTGAAAGTTGGTCTTTTACCAACCAAAAATCTCTCACGGAGTCACTGCCTTGATCTTTATGGTTCCAACCCTCACAGATTAATTTGGAGACTTCTTGAATAGTGTTGTCACACTTACAAGCATCCAACCACCTCTCACGAGAAATAACCTTATAATCTACTCCACAGACAAAGTCCTGTGGAAGACTAAAAGATGGATCTGAATCCTGATCCAGTTTGTCTTGTTGTTCGTCAGGAACTAACCTAGAAAGAGTATCCGCAACAACATTTTCTGACCCCGGAACATGTTTAACAATGAAGTTAAACCCCTGTAATCCAACCACCCATTTTGAAATTCTGGGAGATATCGAGTCAATCCCTTTTTTAGTTAGTACTTCACAAAGGGGCTTGTGATCAGTTCTTACAACAAATGAGGTCCCCCACAAAAACTTTTTTAATTTCTTAATGGCCCAGTGTACCGCAAGGGCTTGACGTTCAATTACAGAATAGCGACATTCAGCTCCTTTCAAACACCTAGATATAAACATGATGGTATTTTCTGGCAGAACACCCCCTTGATACAGGACTGCACCAATACCTTTCAGACTTGCATCAGTAGATATAATAGAGCTCTTACTGGGGTCAAAATTCCTTAAATTTGGAGCATTCTGTAATTTCATTTTTATGTCATTAAATTCCTTGTCACACAAACTATTCCAACTAAACTTCTCTCCTCTCTTTAACAAATTTCTCATATTGAACGTGACCTCAGCAAAATTCTTTATGAATTTATTATAGTATTCAGCCATACCTAAAAATCTCATGAGTTCCTCCTTGGAAGAAGGAACCACAAGATTTCTAATGGTATTCACAAGGTCAGCTTTTGGAACTACACCTTCCGCACTAATAGTGTGTCCCAAATAGTCAATTTTGTCGAGACCAAACTTACACTTTTCCTTCTTTACAGTCAAATTGTGAGAGGTAAGCTTGTCCAGCACTTGCCTAACCCTTCTTTCATGTTCAGCAACCGTAGATCCATATACCAAAATGTCATCTTGGTACACACAAATTCCAGGGATGTTAATTAAGACCTTCTCCATGACCCGTTGAAAAACTGAGGCAGCAGAAACCAGGCCAAATGGAAGTCTAATAAATCTAAATGTCCCAAACGGAGTAATAAAGGCAGTAAGATCTCTGGAGGACTCATCAAGTAAGATTTGATGGTACGCCGATGTTAGGTCAATTGTACTAAATACCTTTGCCCCACCTACCATGCTCAACAGCTCAGAAATGTTAGGTAAGGGATATTTATCTACCTGAACGCATTTATTGAGTTGTCTGAGGTCCACACAGAGCCTCAAAGAGTTGTCAGGTTTCCTTGCGGCCACCACCGGAGCAAGCCAAGATGTACCCTCCACCTCCTCAATTATGCCCTGGGACTTCAGTTTATTTAACTCCTTAAGCATGTCTTCCTTGACAGTGAACGGAACATTTCTGACTTTACAGGAAACAGGAACTGAGCCAGGAAAAAGTTTAATCTTATGACAGTAACCCTTAAGGCAACCTAGCTTGTCACCAAAAACCAGTGGATATTGGCTTATCAAAAGAGCCTGTAGTGAAGAACCATCCACCACCGACTCAACACTTTTTTTTTCTCTCAAAATGATAGGAGGATTGCTGTTCGGGTCTAACATGACACCAAGATCTTTTTGGTGCCACCAGCTAATAATGCTATCACCTTTCTTTGAAACATAAACCTTCCCACTAGCAAAACGTTCCCCGTATTCAATTAGACCATTAAAGTAACCCCTTAACTCAATGGGATCACCTCCATATGCAGTTGGACGAATGTCTGGCTTCAATAGTTTAACTTTCTTGCACAAATTATCCTCAAAGAATCTGCTAGAAATGATAGTAATTTTGGCTCCTGAATCAAACAAAACCTTGGTTCTGTGACCCTCCACCAAGATGAAATCAAGAGGCCCCTCAGCCCCAACCTGGACCACAATTTGTCCACACTCAAAATCATGTTGATCTGATGTCCTGCCATCAGAGACTTCACTAACTTTTTTCTTTAAATTTTTGAACCTGCAGGCACTTACAAAGTGACCCTTCTTCTTACAATGAGAACATGTAACATTTAGTGCAGGACATGACTTATCATTTGCCCAATGTGAAGTGCTATTGCATCTGTAACACTTCCCACCTCTGTTAGAATTCTCACTAGATTTATTTGCACTCATATCTTTAACACGGGTCTTTACGTGAGAGTCACCCTTGTCCGCTTCTTTCCTAGACGCCGAATTTGTATTAATCAGCGACACATCTTTATTAAGATCTTTTTTTATCACCTTTACACATTGTAAAGAGTGTTCTATTCTCTTAGCGACTACTAGAACTTCATCCAAAGAAGGTTCATCTTTCATCCAGAGTTCGTCACGTACTTTCTCAGATACACAACCAAGCATAAACTGGTCACGTATTCTTTCATCCATTAGTGCGTCAAACTTACAACTAGAAGCTAAGCGTCTAAGTTCCGTTATATAATTCTCTATATTTTCCTCATCCTTTTGCATACGTTTGCCAAAATGGTATCTTTCCAAGATGGTGCTAACTTTTGGCAAGTAGTGAGCATCAAGTTTATAAATACACTGCTCATACTCATTGAGACCCGAACTGGAACTGCTAGGGACATCCGGTAAATGGTCAAAGACATCCTGTCCCTCAGACCCCAGACAATGCATCAATAAAGCTGTCTTCCTCTCCACACTTAAAGAAGTACCACAGACACGAGCGTAGCGCTCGAAAACCTTCTTCCACTTGGACCATTTAATGGGAGGGTCACCTGGGGATTGTAGAAAAAATGGGGCTGCAGTGACGTTTTGCATGTTAAGAGGAGATAAAGATGTGCAAAAAAAAACTGATCCAATAACCAAGTGTCTGGTAGCAAAGAGCTGTGCGTGTCAGCGCTGTTGAGTTGAGGATGATTGGCACACTAAATGTTAAGAAGAAGGCTGAGAGCAATTCCGTTGAGCTGAGCGTGCCAGCACTGTTAACAATAAAGATGACTGACACGCCAAAAGGCAAGAAGATTAGCTGTGCGTGTCAGCGCTGTTCGGCGTTAAGCTGTGCGTGTCAGCGCTGTTAGGATCAAGACGATTGACACACTAGAGTAACGCCGTTAGGCTGTGCGTGTCAGCGCTGTAAAAATAAAGATGATTGACACGCTAAAAGACAAACAAATTAGCTGTGCGTGTCAGCGCTGTTCGGTATTAAGCTGTGCGTGTCAGCGCTTTTAGGATCAGAACCATTGACACACCAGCTATTGAAAAGGAAGACTTTAAATCAGGGCGTTAAGCTGTGCGTGTCAGCGCTATTAGATAAAGGCAATTGACACGCTGGAGGTTGCAAAGAGAGTGCTGTGCGTGTCAGCGCAAAAATGAATATAAACACTGAAAGGAGCTTCCACGTTTGTTCACGTAACATGTGTTCAGTAGTAAAGTTATCAAAGACGGCGAAGACTCTCTCTTAAAAAAAACTCCTCAACTGTTTATGACGATGTTTGCTTAGCAACCCATTGTTGTAGCATCCAGCAAGCTTTCGAGCGAATCAGATTACGTTAAAATACACAGCAGCCAATCAGGATACAGCCTCTTATCCACCAATCCAGGAGAAGTTCTGAAATTAGTGTACGCCCTTCATGCGTTTCAGCCCCCATGCATTCCAACCTGTGACGAGGGATATCCAGAACTTCAAGGCGTCATGGCTTCTGCAGGCAGGAGAACGCGCAGTTGATAACAACCAGAGCGCGTGAAGAAGCGCGAGGGCTAGCGTGAGTAATTTGATTATTTCCCAAATTACCGTTAATGAGAAAAGTACGTGATTAGTGCACTCTTAGTACAAACTATCACAGCTATCTCGTTATCTCAGGGAAGTAAGGTCATTGAATGCTAGTAGAGATATTAGGAAGAGTTTTAGAGATTGCGCAAATGCCGAGCAGAGCGTTCTAAGCAGTAGTTGACAGGAATAACTCATCCACCCAACTGTCAGTAGATAATGATCTCACTGCTCACACACATTCCACAGCTGGCTTAGTCCTGACATTCCAGAACACTAAGCATCATCAGAGTGAAGAACATAGACAAGATGTAATTACAGGAAAAGAAAGCCATTACAACATACATTTTTACTTCTTTTGTTCACAAACAGCCCTCGCTGAACTGCTCTCTGCCTTCAAGTGTAAGATCTGTTCACCCTTATTCCCTACCTAACTACTGAAGAAACTTGCCACTCAAAGTTTGAGCTGGGGCAAACTTCTCTGTAGTCTTCAAATATTATATGGTTTTTACGTTGCACAGTAAGTGAATGTTCACAATTAAATGAGTGACATGCTAATGTTAATTATTTTAAGTATCAAATCATATAGTCCTACAAGGGGACATTTTATGATTGAGTGTTTTCAAGCTGAATGCAGCTGTAGGCATCTTTTTATGCAATTTTAAATCATGATTTTGCTAATTATAAATAAATACATTTTGATTCAGCTGAATCGACTGAACTAAGAAATTCTGTTTGTTTTTCCTTACAGGTTAACTCCAAACATAATTTTTCTGTACAAAATATAACTGTTCTTGATTAGATTAAGTCCATAAAGGATTTCCCGCATAATCATATAGAGTTTTTGAAAATGAGTTCTTTACTTTTAGAAAGTTGGCATTTTATAGTCCTAAAACATTTGTACCTTCTGCCACTGTCCTGGGTCGCATGACTGTGAACGGCTCTACTGTTGGTGTTTGTGTATTGCTTACAGACAGTAACACAAAGGGGGCTAAGTGTGGGCAGTACGGGCTATCCTTCCAAGATGACTGAGGGTGGAGCTTTGCCCTTCCCCACTTGCACTTCAAAGGGCTTGCCACTAACACACACAAAGGAACATGACACCAACCTTTTGTCTCCTCAGACTTCTTGAAGCCTTCACAAGAGAAGGGAAGAACTCTCCAGAAGCAGATGTGGTGATAGTATATGGAATCCTCCCACACAAAGGCTGGTGCCAGGTATAAATATTGGACCTCCTGAGCCACTCAATAATGCACTCTGGACCTGTGCACATTCCATAAGAAGAACTGCCTTGCTGCGCAGAGGACTGCCCTGCTGCTACCAGAGGACTGCCCTGCTGTTTGAGGACTTTCCTTGCTCTCTGAAAGGGAACACTGAACTTGCTTCCTTCATCCCAGGTGATCCTGAGTGACATCAAAGGTCACTGTGTTCAACTCCTGTCTGACCTGCAGGCTTATCCTAATCTCTGTATACAGCCCACACTCACAATACGAATGTTGCGTTTTGCTCTTAGACCCTACAGCTACCTAAAACTTTGAAATTGCATATCTCAGGTTCTATCAATTGGATTTTTGTTGTTCAGGTATTATTTTGTTTATTTAAATTTGGTATTTTTTTATCTACTTTTTTTTTTTGTACTATGTTTTCACTTTATTACTGTTTGTGTTCTGCAGAAAGGACTTTACACATTGCTTCTAAATCAAGCCTGACTGCTTTCTGTCAAGCTACGCAGTGGTTAATTTGTAAAATAAAAAGTGCCGAGGCTCTCCTCAGGAGGCAGCGCTAACAGGAGAAATATGCTGGTGCAACTGCCTCCTGACTAGAGCTTTGGCACTTATTATTCTGGGGAGGACTTGGTCTAATGGCTAAAGGTGCCGATTTCATAGCTGGGGAACGGGTTTGAGTGTCGGCGTGGCTCAACATACTGCGGTTTTGTGGAAAATCACGTGCCTTCCAAATGAGTGTGTCCTTAACTGGTACTATAAGCACCGGTGATGAGGATTAGGTGCCAGTGCTGAGCACCGGAAAGCACCTCCTCAAATTAAGCACTGGGAACAGCGTTCCTAACAACCCCAGATCCTTTGAGAACACCCCGAAGATAGGCATCCTCTACCTCAGATGTATAGAAAAGCAGTTAATGGGAGAGGAGTTCTGCCTACCTCAAGAACTTTGGTACCCAGAACTGTGCTAATGTGAGAATGGAACGGGTTATAGGAATTCCAATTCTCTATTTCATTACAAGAAATTAAATGTATTTAAACTAGGTTCATTATATGCACAATGAATGTCTGGTGTAATAAATTGTTCATTACGTTAATGACATGTGAACTGGAAACCGTTAACCAATTACTATTGAATATGGTAAGTGATAAACTGAATAAAGAAAATGATAATGACCTTTTTGTTACCTAATTACATTTGTATGTTTTATGATATCAGTGACTTCCCTGGAGTGTTCTAAAGAGTAGACAATAAATTAGAACATCTCAGTCACATGAAATATGTATTAAGTTAAACTTTCCTAGCTGGTGTTCGCAGATGAATCTTTAATTCTTCCCTTTCTTGTTTTTTCTACATGGGGATTTTTTTAATTTATTTTTTTGCAGATACATCCGGTTTGGGGTTCTTTTTGAAATCTTTCTAATAGACCTTGAATAAGAGCATTTTACAGTACATTACACCCTTCTATTACTAACCTGAAATAGTTTCACTTCGTTCTTCCTGTGTTAACATTAGCTATAGATAAAAGAAAAGCAATACAATTAAATTAAATAAAGATACTTTATTCAATGTATCCGAGTGTGCCTACATAAGCATAACTGCATGGCAGTCAATTAGCTTCCAAATTTACTTTACATAATATGCGTCAACAACAGCACAGGGTGAAATGGATGCTTTTGCATTTTTCAAGACATTCCATGGAATGCGGTGTGTGCTTGGTGGTAATGACGTACTTGCTAGACACCAGTTTGAGTTGTTTTCTTGAATGGCTTTCCCCACTCACATAACAGTTTCGCAGATGGTCTCAAAGCAGCAGTTTTCAACTTTCTGTAGCTATAATGATCCATTGCTTTTAGCAGATGGCCACACACCAGACATTGAAAACGAAACCTCAATCCGGCTTAAGCTGGTTCAGCTGGAACCTAAAATAGGGGTGAAAATATATAACACTGACTTTCTACAATATCAACAAAAATCAGATTCCCTGATGTAATAACACCATGAACAGCATTGTTTGTTCAAATAACACATGTTGGACCATATCGCATGATGTGAGCACTGGAAGTGCTAATTTAAGACAGGTCGCTTTCATAGTTTGGGACTGACTGGTGTTTAAAAAACAAAAAGCAAAGACCAGCAAGAGTGATATTTTAGCACAAAGGACTGTTGTAATGGTTGCTTGTTATTGTAAATTTAAAGGAGAGTACTGCTTTTGGCTAGACATGTATCAGAATTTGTTGGTGCCTCTAAAGTAAAGAAGAGAACATAAATTAATGAATTAGCAAAGCAACATACACAATTAAAACATAAATGGCACAGCGTTGCAAACAGTCAAAATACAATACAATACAAGAAAAGTATACCAGAACAAGAATGCAATGCAATATTGCAGTACAAAAATACAATAGTACTAACAACATAACACATCATCAAAATAAAATTCTTTAATGCAAACATTCTTCAGATACATCGGCCCCTTTTGAAATCTTTAAAAAAAATATGATGCTATAAGTTGATAGCACAATGCTCTTAAATAACGTTCTTTCAAAATTACTGTATCATCAAAATTGCTTTTTTATAAGACGAAGAGGACGGAGCGCTGAGTACATTAGGAGCAAAAGGAGTACACAACTCTTAGAATTAACCTCAAGAGAGGGGGCGAGCAGCAAGCAGGCACTGGTGTTCGAAAACCCCATGTTCAATTAGCCGCTCTGCGCTCCACATTGGGCAATTCTTTATCGATCCCAGTCAGACAGTGCTGTTTCACGTTTTGTGAAACGCTTCACAGTCTGGGCTTCACTGTATACGGCAGACGGGATTGTGGGCATTCCTAAACCCAGAGAAGTAGAGAGGGCCATCTCCACCCCAACCCCGCCCAGCTCCCTTTCCGAAAATGCTTTTATTTTCAAAATACCCCAAAATTAGCTCTACAGTTAGGGCCTTTTACGAAAATGAAATCATTACTTACTGAAATTTGGATTAAAAACAGAGGCCTGCTGCTGCGCAACACTCTGCTTACTTGTTCAGTCGACTAAGCGCTGCAGCTGCGCAATACGGTGGGGGAGTGAAATGAGGGGACACAGCTCTGCATTGGTCCAACTCGGGAGACAACACTTGATTCAACGCCGTCAAGGAGGAACGGGGCGGGCTTAAAACCCCATTTTCAAGCTGTCATTGGTAGCGCACTAGCGCTACTTTGATTGCTGTTATGCTGAGTCAGAGACTTTACCACGCAGTTTCTGTCAGTGTGTGTGTGGGTGCACTGAACCCAGGCAGGAATGGATAGATTTACATGCGATATCAGCACTTCGCTGGGGCACAGTGTGACCTTAGTGAGCTGATATCACATGTAGACTCGGCCCTGAAAAATAAGTGGCGGTGCTAAGCACCGGCAAGCACCGGCACAAATTAAGCACTGAAGCTGCCAGAGAGTTAGGCACAAATTAATTTAGTAACTTTTGTGGTTCACCCTGACAAGGAATGTGGTTGTTGACTGAGTGGGGCTTCCGCCTTCTCAACCAATAACCCCAATTCCTTACACTCATGAAAATGTTGTGGTATAGCTACCAGGGTGAACCTAGGTTGTCTAGTTGAAACTGTATTTAATTAACAAGGAAGTGGATTACTAACTTAGTGGGAATACATACATTTGTCTTCCAAATTAATAACCCAGGACCTCACATCTTAAGCATGGTATCAATAATTGTATACAATGCAAATTGTTAAAAATAAATATATGTGAACTTATTATTTGCTGTGGTGCACTACAAACTGTATTACTTTAAACTTTGTCTGTATGGATTTAGCTGGTTTGCTAGGAACATCTTCATTCTTGTATGCAACTGCGCTCTGATATTACATATTAGCTGAACAATTGCTCTAGCATCCAAGTACATATAGCATGGTAATATACGAAATTATGATTGTATGAATCACACATATTTCACTTATGTAGTAACATTGAATTTGTGATTTAAAGGAATGGTAGTGCTGACCTTACTATCTGCCTCAAGCTGCACTATAATGGTAATTTGCTAGGATATAAAAAAGATAAGTGCAGGCTCCTGCTTACGTCCGAAGCTGTAAACCCCTTGCTGTTATTTCTCTGCACTCATAAAGATGAGAGCATCATCTTGGAATTATTGTGTAGGCCCCTACAGGCTGTCGTTTAGAGGAGCTTGCCAGGAAGGATAAGACAAAGAATGCTTGGCTACATTCCCTTTAAAAAAAAAGGTAAAATGCTAGAAATGGTTTGTTATTTTACAGTCTGTTGCTGCTTATGAGAGCATTAATAAAGTGTCCCTCTAAGCACAGCCAAAGGGCAACAAAGTTGCAGGGTAAGTCGCAAAGTATTGCAAAGTTTCAAGGAAAGTTCCAATATACGACATTTATTGTCAAAAGTTTAATCAATGTTCAATTCCACGTTGTATTCACGGGATTGTAAAATAAACACTATAATTCAACGCAGGACTTTTTAATGCGCTCAATGCATTTCGGGTCACGCACGACCCTTCATCAGGAGAAGTCCTAAAAGAATCCAAAAGGAGAGTTTTAACGACCTACTCGAATCTAAAGATATCGGTAAAGTAAACAAAAATCCACCAGTGTAGAAAAAAGGTCCGAAATGAAGTGATGGTGAACGTGAAGAAAACGTGGTTGGCAGTAGGAAGAAGGGAGACCCTTAGAAGAATCCCAAAGAGTGATTTGTTGAAAAAACAAGCATAAAATGATTAATTGATCTTGTGACAAGAGCATGTGAAAAGACGATATTTAACGACGATAGGAAGCTTCAAGTCAACCCGTTATAAAAACCGCTTGTGCAAAGAAAAGAACTTACGTGAAGCATTATAAGAGGCCCAATAACTAACATTTTAGAAAAAAGCATACCTAAAATGTTAGTTATTGGGCCTCTTATAATGCTTCACATCCTTGAAACTGGATGGAGGATGGTCGTCAATTTTATCACAAAACAGTATAAAAGCAGGATCAGAGTTCTGACGTAACCCTACATAACGAATGCTTTATTCTCTACTCATAATAATCATAATCATACTATTTGTGAGAATTATGGATAGCTAGTGAAAGAAAAAGTTAGTCGTTTGCACACACCTATCTTGAAGGTGTACATGGTGTTTCTGCGACTGTAGCTGCTCAGCTGGGTAGCATCTGGAGCTCCAGTAAATCTGCACTGGCACGGACATCCTGCGTGGAGATTGGATACCTCTGACCTATTTGCCACATAATTTAGGGCTGTAACCAGTAGCGGCTTCTTTCTAGGGACAGAAGGGGCCCCACCTTCATTTGCTTCTTTCTTGGTTAGTTGTAACAATGTATTGCAGGCAGTGCAAGGCATTATCAAGCCTTCGCGCTGGCCCTCGTTCTCTGGCACTTTTGACAGGACCATGTGCTAGTGTGCATGGGCGCCTACCCAGGTTGTGCCGTGCTTCCTAGTGTCAGCCCTGGCTCCTTGTGACCTGCAGAGCTGTCGGGCCATGCCCATCTGTGACGCGCAGCCCCCTCGCTGATTGAACACAGCCTGGGCGCTTTGAGATTCAGCCCAGCTCTTCCTAAGGCTTTGTGTCAGTCAGTGAGGGTGCACCTTTCCCAACTCACCGCAGTGTGGTGTGCGATCAGCCATCCCCGCTGATTACAGTAGACTCTCTGAGAAGTCGGGCAAGGGGTGGGCTAGCACGAGGCCTTGGCACATGTGAGCCTCTGTTACTTCAGGTTCAAGCTTTAGATGCTTCTCGACGTTGAATGGCATAGATCAACTCCAGCATGCACACCCGCACTGCCCATTTTCAGTGACCTGCGCAGCACTTCAAGGGAGCCGCTAGAGGTGAGAAAGGGTTGATTAAGGGGAAGGTGTCAGTGAGCATTAATGCACATTGTTAGATCTGGGGGTCTCTAGTTGGCAGGGTAGGTACCACTGTCCAAGTAGGGACCCTTGCTTCTAGTCAGGGAAAGGGGGATACACTGTTAAGATAACCCCTGCTCACCCTCTAGGTAGCTTGGCCTGAGCAGTCTAGGCTATCAAAGGCAATGTGTAAAGTATTTGTACCAACACTCACAGTAACACAGTGAAAACACCACAAATGGACTCCACACCAGTGTAGATAAATAAAGTACTTTTATATAAACTACACAAGACCAAAACGACAAAAATCCAACATACACAGTTCAAGAATATGGTTTCAAAAAGAGTTCTTAGCTTAGCGACAAAATCATTCACCTTAGCGTCAATTTTAGCCAATAGTACCTGGTGATGCGATAAAAGTTCTTAGCGGCGCTCAGGCGTCGAAAAACAAGCAACAGCATCAGTCCTGAGACCCTGGGGAGGCGAGGCAACAACCCTGCTGCACGCAGCGGGCGTGGGCATCGAATCCGGTCTGTATGGGGAGTGAGGCGATGCGACAAAATTCGGCCCGCTAACGAGCGGGGCGACAATTTCACCAGCGATGATCTGGGTTGGCCCTGCGACAGTATTCGCAGTGATAAAATTTGGCACGCTAACGAGTGGTGCGATGATCTTGGCTGGCTCTGCGACGATCTCACCCAGCAGCGGCAGGCTCTGCGACGATGTTCGCAGCGATCAAATTCTGCCTGCTAACAAGCGGAGCGGGGATCGGGGCTGGCCCTGCGACGATGTTCGCAGCGAAGAAATTCGGCCCTCTAACGGGCGGGGCGACAATTTCTCCAGCGATGATCCGGCTCAGCGGCAGCAGGCTCTGCGAGGATGTTCGCAGCGATAAAATTTTGCCCCCTAACAAGCGGAGCGGCAGAAATTTTCTCGCTAAGCCGGCTGTGCGTGAAAAAGTGTAGATCCTTTGCTTCTTTCTTCTTGGTCAGCTTCCCAACAGCAGGCACAACTTCCAGAGGCCCCACAATTGGATCAAGCACTCTAGGAAGGGCAGAACTCACTCAGCAGAGTTCAGGGGGAAGCTGGGGGTAAAGTCCTTTTGTTCCTGGGACTTCTTAACAGGAGGCCAGCTCTTCTCAGGCCCTTGGAGATCTCTTCAACCAAGGGGACACAGCAACAGCAAAGTCCTTCCCCTCTCCTTGGCAGCAAAGCAACTGCAGGTCAGCCCACAAACGCACAGCAGGACAGTCCTTCCTCTTCAGTCTTCCAGCTTTCTCCTTGGCAGAGGTTCCTTCTTGATTCCAGGATGATCTAAAGTTTAGGTGTCTGGGGTCCTCTTCTTATACCCCTCCAAGTCTTTGTCTCTCTTTGTCTCAGTGGGGGGATTCCCCTGCTCAAACCGGTTCCTGGGTGTGCTCTGCCCTGGAGCACCTGGTTCCTTTCAGAGTGAGGGGCAGGGTCGTTAGACGCTCAGCAGGAGGTGGAGCCTTCTTTGTGCTGGCAGAGGCAGAGTCCTCAGCCTGGCCAGCAGGGGGTGGAGCCGGCATTGTGCTGGCAGAGGCAGCCCTACTCAAACCCAGGGGCTACTCCTCCCACCCATTTAGAGCAGATCTCCCTATTCACCCTGCTGCTGACTCATCCAGACTCCTGGAGCCACCTAGCCCATCACATGACACCAGTCAGCCAATCTGCACACAGGCACACAGGAAGGTTAAACAGGAGAATAGCTACTTTCTAAAAAGTGCTATTCTCACACAGTGAATTTAAAAACCATCTTGCTAAAAAGATGTATAATTAAATTCTGAACACAAAGATACCAAACTTGGATTTTCTATCTTGCCGTTAGGGGGAGATAGGCATGTAAACAGCCTCCCCCATTCTGTCCTATGGGCAAGATAGCCTCTCAGCAGTGAAAAACGAAAATGGCTGCAATTCACTACCAGGGCATGTTACACACCTCAGTCCATGCCCTACCTTTCAGATACACTGCACCCAGCCCAGGTGGGTACCTAGGGCCACCATAGGGATGCCTGACATGTACAGAAAGGGAAGGATAAGGCCTGGTCAGTGGTTGCACTGGCCAGGTCGACATGGCAGTCCTGGACTGCACATAGGCACTGCAAGCAGGCCTAAGACATCATTTTAGGGCTACTCATGTGGGTGGCACAATCAGTGCTGCAGGCCCACTAGTAGCATTTGAATCACCAGCCCTGGCACATTCAGTGCACTTTACTAGGGGCTGACAGGTGAAACAAATATGTCAATCATGGATAACCAATTACAATAACAATTTACCTAGGGAGCACTTGCACTTTGACACTGATCAGCAGTGGCAAAGTGCCCAAAGCATCTAAACCAGCAAACACGAAATCCAGCATAGCGTCAAAAATACAGGAGGTGGAGGCAAAAAGTCAGGTGAAACCACGCCAAAGATGCCAGGTCTAACACACATATGTTTAAAAATCAAAAGCTGCCTGAAATTAATGACAGTCTACCTGTACAAAATGAATGTTCTTCCCATGTGCATGTGTGCAAACGCGGCATTGCTCTGGGTGTTGTGCCAAGTCACTAGAATTTGGCTACTTAGGGGCTCACTGGAGTAAGAGCAGACCCAGGAATACTGCTCTAATTTCTTGAAGAGGACGGCTGCTAAAGGGGTGGGAGCTCACAAAAGAGACAGCATTCTGAAGCTGTCTCCTCCCAAGTTACAAGGGTAGAGGGTCTTTCACTCCAGAGGAATGTAAGGCTGTCTGTGATGGGGAGAGTAGGAGAGCCTCTGTGAGAGGCAGAGTCTCATGCTGTAAGAAGAGCATGTCTTAAATTATAGAAGAGTGGGAAGAAGAGGTCTTACACTCTAACAGAGCACAAGACCTTTCTGACAGTGTCTTACTGTTGGCACATGGCATGATTAGCACAGATGTCACACCACAAGGTTACTTTGTGCAAGCTACTGTGGTCAGGCAAACCAAACTTCAACCAGAAGCACCATGCCTGGATGGCCACAGCCACTTTTAATATTTCACAGTCCAATTTCTAAATGTGTAAAAATAAGGATTTGGCACATGTCTGAAAAGACAGTGTTCAAGCACATAAATACAACTTACGAGTTCAGTTACCCAAGTGGCGGCTCCTCCGCCAAGGCATATGAGTGTCGTACGAAAGGAAAAAAATAATAATAATAACGCCATGTTATTATCATTTTTATTTTTCTCTAGTGGCTCTGAAGGTGCGGGCGGCGCTAGTCTACCCACAGAGCAGGGGGAGAAGTGGTGGGCACTTTCTAAGTGTGCATGGCGGTTTTGCCGGCTGTCTTGGGCTGGCCAAACAGTCATGCGCACTTTGCATATTCTCCATCGGGTGTATTGAGCAGCCTGGGTGGAGAATATGCAAAGCCTCCGAGTCCCTCTCTGAGCACCAAACCACGGTGCTCAGACCAATCACAATGCTGCTGTAATGCAGCATTGTGATTGGTTAGGGGAGTCTGGGAGCCTGTGGGCTTCTGGTTGCCTCCGACTGAAGGGGATGGAGGAGAGGCGCCGCCGGGAGGGTAAGTGAAATTTATTTTTCCCTTTTATTTTAAATGTTTGTTTTTAACCCTTCACCCCACCTCTATTTCCCCATAGCAGCCACTATTGATGTTACCTCTTGGGTTAGCTCAGTTATTTATTCTATCAAGGTCAATAAACTGAGGACCACTAAGACATTAATCAGTTTCACTTCCTGGTTACAGTGCCAATGTAGGAGAGTAGGGTCTGCTAGCCTATGGTCACCCCAAATTTTTGCTTTTTGCTTCAGTGGTTTTTGACATATTGAGGCTGTGGGCCTGCTAATCAGACCCCCAGCCTGCTGTTCTCTCTAACTAAATTGACACTATGCACCCTAGGTGCATAACCAATTGGAAGTGGGTCACCCTGTGAGCCCCTGTACCAGTGTACACTAGGTACCCAGGGCATTGGTGTATCTAAGGCCTGCCAGGGGCTGAAGCATGTATTATGCCACCCCAGGCTTGGCCTAACAAATTTGACACAACTGGCTGATCACTCAGCTGGGGTAAGTTGGTGTAACCACCTCTTACTTAGGTGTAGTATACCTATACCTAACCTTAAATGGGACACATGTTAACCTATAAGTCACTCCTATGGCAGGCCTTAATAATCCTGGAGGCAGAGTGCTTGGTTCCATGTGAGATGGTGCTCTGGCATGAGCTGAGCCTGTCTGCAGTGGTCGGAACAACTTCCTTCTACCGTTTCCAGATATCGTCATACCATATACTCTTAAGTGCATTATGAACCTCGCGGTTAAATGCTATCTTTGGTTTGGCTTTATCAAAACATGTCGAGTAAGGTGTCATACGAATTGGAATACTAACCCCTCGCCAATTCTGGTGACGGGGTTAGCATTCCACCCTTCTAGAGGGACACGACATGTACAGTACCTGAAACCCGGGTAAAATCAGACATAGCCTCAGCTCCACAAAATGGATGCTGCCACCACAGACACAAGTCTGCCCTCCTGCTGCTGGGAGTCCTTCCAGCTTGGGAGACGTGGACAAAGGGTTTCCTGCCAGGGGAGGTGCGAGCACCACCCCAGACAGGATTTTGTGTATTGGTCAGGTAGGGCTTGAAAGAAACCAGACATGCCTGAGGCTCACAAGGAGCCTCGGTGTATATGCCAGTTCAATCCGGTCCTGGGGCACACCAGCCCCGGACCTGGGGCGAGCTGGACAAAGGATTGGGGGTGTAACCACCCCCCTTCCTGGTCCCACCCTTAGGGAGGGACCTAGCAGGTAGTCCGGCCCCTAGAATCCGCTTAAAGGTAGGAGCTGTGTCCAAAGACTTCAGACATCCTGGAATCAACTTAACAACAAGAAGAAGACGGGAACTTCGACGCTCTGCTGCACAGAGGACTGAAGGAAATCTCCCCTATGGTCAGGGAGTGACCATCTTGCTAACGCAAGCACCAACCAGCTATTGAACATCTGCTTTGCTGCCGCCTCCTGCCGGAGCCTGAGCCCAGAGCCCGACAAGACCTGAACCTCCAGACCTCTCACAGCCCGATCCACAGTCCCTGCAAAGAAGGAACCCGTGGAGGCACCGAGACACGTGGAGCCAGCCATCTTGCAAGACCGACGACAAGCTGCAAACGCAACTACAGAGGCTCCCTCCAAGTTGTGCTTTGGGTCCTGAGAAGCCCAACCATCGAGCAGCATCTGCACCAAAGGTGAGCCCTCCAGCATCTCCACGATCTGCGTGGGGCCCCTCTGCACTTTGCATCTCGACGCGCCTGCCCGGTCCCTGGCCCGTTGGCTAGTGGCCATTTTGGCGATGAACTTTGAAATCAACAATGCTGGTCTGGTTGCTCCAGATTGGCCCTAGCTGCTCTCCAAAAGAGCAGCCCCTCTGACCTTGCTGGTCAGATCAATCAGCTTTCCTCTCTTTCCACGACTCCTGCCTTTGCCAAGGCTTGTTTGCTTCTTTCGAGTCGCCGACACCGCCGACAGCGAGAGCCTGCGTGGGACAGCTCGTAACTCGACTCCTGGACGTCGTCGACCTTCAGGGACCACGTGGCTGCGGAGACAAGCTACACCTAACCACCTGGTTGCACCCGACCTCGCCTGGTACCTACCTGGTGCCACACCGGTCACTGGCTAGTGACTGTGAACACTGTCCCCTCTGCTTTTAGGTCTTCTACAACTCCGATCCACCCTTGGATCCAACGCAGCTCTTCTGGACCGACCGCCTGCAGCATCTTTGTCATCAGGCTCCATTGAATCGATAGAAGAAACCCGACGCACTTCGAGACCTATGCACCCGCTTCCTGTGGGTGAGGTAAAGCTGGCACTCTGGTGCCCAAGTGTAGAGAATCATCTCTAGTGTCTGTGTTTCGAATCTTGAGATCGTAGTCCACCCAGAAGACCCTTTCTGCAGTAACTTTTTAACTTTTACGCACCCATTGAAAACCTATGGGAGCCCGCGTGTAACTTTCCTCACTGCACGCGCGACCCGTGGACCTCCTGGTCACTAACTGAAGTTAGCTCCTTGTAGGCCCAGCGATTCTAGAGGCCCTAGGCCTTTTCACTTTCCTGTTCGTGGTACTTATACCACTATTTTAGTATATGGTTTGAGTGGCCACCAGGGCCCATCCATATAAAGTGCAACTTCTGTATATTATAACGTTGTCTTGTTTAACGATTTGTGCTCCTGTGCTCATAAAGAGTCTAGGGGTTACTTTGAGAAATAAATCCATATATATTTTCAATATATATCTGTGTGGTGTCCTTTCATTGGTATAAAGGGGGGTTGCATTTGGTAAAACAGCTTGCTTAACACGCTTTAACGAGTTTAGCCTCAAAGACTGCTTAGCCTACGCTACCACTAAGGCAGCTAGTCCGAAAAGGTTGACTTACAACCACACCATAAGGGTTGCTTGGCATGGTACAAGGTGGTCACTTTAACTAGTGAACATCCTATACCAGGCCAACTTCTCACATTGGTGAGCAGCGGTTGGATTTGAGCTTGCTGTGTTTTACCATTGTAATCTCTTGGTTACTAATTGAAAGATCACATAGGTACCTGTAGGTACATATAAAACAAGATAGATATACTTAAGTTCTACTGAACTTAGTTGTTGTAGAGCAAAGGGAGTAGCACACCCTGACTACAACTACTAGATAGGTTTAGTAGGTAAACCCAAGTGTAGGTAGATTGCAACACATCCACCCACACTTAAGAGCAATGGAGGGGGCAGAGGGGTCCAAGGTACCTATCTCTGTCGAGAGTGACCCCCAGAGGGCACCAACTCTCTTTGCTACCCTAAATCAAAATGAGCTCAGGCAGTTGGCAAATATCAGGGGCCTTAAACAGCCCAAGAACCCTACTTCTGCTGAACTCAGAGAGCTTTTACAAGCTGATGAAGATCAGAAAGCTCTCAAGAAAGCCTCCCAGTTAGGACCCTTAGGGACTGGAACAGGAGGCCCCCCTTCTGAAGATGCAACTGAGGTACCCCTTTCCAATAATCACCCCTTAGATGAGATTCATACTACAGAGGATGAAAGTGATAGGGATACAGATGTTAGTGGGGATGAAGGGAGAACTAGCCCAGTGCCAAGTGTTATACGTGGCCCAGCTAACCTAAGGCTATTGGGGACTGACAATGGGATCATCCCATTGGATCTCCCCAGTGGACTTAACCAGGGGCTTGGGAGGCAAAGGAATCACTCAGGTGAATCTAATGCTTCTCATGCCTCTAGAGGCTCTCAAGGTCACTCCAGAAGGAGGATGACCACCCCTCAGAGGAGGGAGCATGAGGCCAGAATGCAGGAAGCTCAACTGAGAATCAGGAGACAGGAGCTAGAAGTAGCTCTGATGGAAGAGAAACTGAGTAAGGCTAGGCAACCTAAAGAGAGTGGGTCTATACCCACTGGTGGCAGCATTGTCCCTAAGGACAAAGATAGGGTCTTTGACAATAGGAACCTGTCCAAGGTTGTGCCCCCCTACAAAAGTGGGGATGACATCCACAAATGGATGACTGCTCTTGAGAGAGCCTGCAAAGTGCAGCAGGTTCCTGAAGACCAGTGGGCAGCAATCTTATGGCTCTCCTTTGAAGGAAGAGGCAGAGATAGACTCCTCACTGTTAGGGAGGAGGATGTCAGAAATTACAGAGCCCTGAAGAGTGTCCTAGTTGATGGGTTAGGCTTAACCACTGAACAGTACAGGTTAATGTTCAGAGACACCCAGAAGACACAGACTCAGGACTGGTCTGAATACATTGAATGTGCCACTAAGGCTTTGGAGGGTTGGTTGCTGGGAAGTAAGGTATCTGATTATACAGGATTGTACAATTTGATGATGAGAGAACAGATTTTAAATAACTGTCAGAACCAGCAACTGCATCAACACTTGGTTGACTCAGATCTGACCTCTCCCCAAGAATTGGGAAAGAAGGCAGACAAATGGGTCAGAACCAGGGTTAAGCAAAAGAACCAGAACCAGGGCCAAGGGGGTGATCAGAAGAAAACAGACCAAAAGGGTGGAGATCAGAAATCCAAAGACCAGAAGTCTTCAACAGGGCCCCAAACTAGTACTAACGAGGGTGGGTCCCAGCCTAAAGGGAAGAAGAAAGAAGGTCCAAAGAAACCCTGGTGCAAATCTTGCAAGAATACAACTCACTGGACTAGTGATTGTAAGAAGGGTGGAGCCCCCAACACTGTTGCCCCTAAGGCACCTGCTCCCAGTACTACTGTTAGCAGTGTTGGTCCCCAGACAAAGGGTGTAGTGGGAATCACTATGGGAACTGAAGGAGATTCTGACTTAGACAGAACCCTGACACAGGCAGTCTTGATCTGTGATGGGGACATGGATTTGTCCCTGACTGTGAGCCCCAGTAATCTGGGCAAAAGTACAGACAGACTCCTTTAATTAATGAAAAAGTGGCTCAAGCCTACAGGGACACATGTGCCAGTGTCACCATGGTGACACCAGGCTTTGTGGACCCTGGGCAGTACATACCAGGTGAGAATTACCTGGTGACCAATGCCAGCAATGCCACTACTTCACATAGTGTGGCAGTTGTTAACTTCTCATGGGGAGGGGTAACTGGCCTCAAAAGGGTTGTGGTTAGTGCAGACCTCCCAGTAGAATGTTTGTTGGGCAATGACCTAGAGAGTTCTCTATGGTCAGAAGTGGAGTACAGGACACATGCAGAGATGTTAGGTATATCACCACATGTCCTTGCTGTGACCAGGTCACAGGCCAAAAAGTGCCTTACTGAACCACAGGTCTTGGATCCTGGAACAATGGACCAAGCACCTACCAAGAGGAAGAATAGGAGGGTTAAGGCTGTGCCTTCCCCCCTGCCTACAAGTGATGATCAGCCTTCCCAGGAAGATGATCTAGAGGACCCTGAGGGAACTGTCCCTGAAGAGCTTGAACCTGATCAGGTTGAGTTTCTGGGGACAGGGGGACCTTCCAGGGCTGACTTGGGGCAGGCTCAGTTATCCTGTCCATCTCTTGAACCCCTCAGACAGCTGGCTGCTGCTGAGGCTGCTGGGAATGCTCAAGGTACCCATGATATTCCTCTAGCAGGACACTTAGGCCAGAACAAGACCTGGGACAGACTTGTCCCTCACTTTCACTGGCCTCACATGAATGAAGATACCAAGGAGTTTTGTCGCTCCTGTGTGACCTGCCAAGCCAGTGGCAAATCAGGTGGCACAACAAAGGCCCCCCTAATACCACTACCTGTGGTGGGGGTCCCCTTTGAAAGAGTGGGAATAGATATAGTGGGTCCCATGGATCCTCCCACTGCATCTGGGCACAGATTTATACTGGTGGTAGTGGATCATGCCACCAGGTATCCAGAGGCAATTCCCCTTAGGACCACTACAGCTCCTGTTGTGGCCAGGGCCCTGCTAGGAGTATTCTCCAGAGTGGGGTTTCCTAAGGAGGTGGTTTCTGACAGAGGTACCAACTTCATGTCAGGATACTTGACAGCTATGTGGAAGGAATGTGGTGTCAACTACAAGTTCACCACTCCTTATCACCCACAATGCAATGGGCTTGTTGAGAGATTCAACAAGACCCTAAAGGGTATGATCAAAGGATTACCTGAAAAGCTCAGGCGAAGATGGGACATCCTTCTACCCTGCCTTCTGTTTGCTTACAGAGAGGTCCCACAAAAAGGAGTTGGCTACAGCCCCTTTGAATTGTTGTTTGGGCACCCTGTAAGAGGCCCACTGTGTTTAGTAAAGGAAGGATGGGAGTTACCTCTCAAAAAGCCTAAACAAGACATAGTGGACTATGTACTTGGTCTCCGCTCCAGGATGGCTGAGTATATGGAGAAGGCATCCAAAAACCTTGAGGCAAGCCAGGCCTTACAGAAAGCTTGGCATGACCAAAAGGCTGTCTTGGTTGAGTTTCAGCCAGGGCAGAAGGTATGGGTGGCCCCAGCAGCACTCCAAGACAAATGGTCTGGACCCCATACAATCCTGGAAAAGAAGGGAGAGGTTACCTACTTGGTGGACCTAGGAACTCCCAGGAGTCCCCACAGGGTACTCCATGTTAACAGGTTAAAAGCATATGTTGCCAGGGCAGACATGGGCTTGCTCATGGCTACAGATGAGGGACAGGAGGAAGAGAGTGACCCTCTCCCAGACCTGTTGCATCAGAACCCTGAAGATGGCTCAGTTGAAGGAGTGACCCTTGGAGGCAACCTCACTGATCATCAGCAGATTGAACGTAGACAGGTTCTACAATCATTTCAACACATGTTTTCCTTGATACCTAGCCAAACTGACTGGTGTACCCATGTGGTGGACACTGGTGACAGTCTGCCTGTAAAGAACAAACTTTACAGACAACCTGACCACGTCAGGGACTGTATAAAGGCTGAGGTACACAAAATGCTGGAATTGGGTGTCATTGGGTGTCATTGAACCCTCAGAGAGCCCCTGGGCTAGCCCAGTGGTTCTGGTCCCCAAACCTCACACCAAAGATGGCAAGAGAGAGATGAGGTTCTGTGTGGATTACAGAGGACTCAATGCTGTCACTAGGACAGATGCACATCCTATTCCAAGGGCAGATGAGCTCATAGACAAACTAGCTTCTGCTAAGTTTTTGAGCACATTTGACTTGACAGCTGGCTATTGGCAAATCAGGTTAGCTGAGGAGTCTAAGGCCAAAACAGCATTCTCAACCCCAGGTGGGCATTATCAATTTTTGGTGATGCCCTTTGGTCTGAAGAATGCACCTGCCACCTTCCAAAGGTTGGTGAATCAAGTCCTTACTGGGTTGGATGACTTTTGTGCAGCATATCTTGATGACATTGCTGTCTTTAGCTCCACCTGGGAGGATCACCTGATCCACCTGAAGAAGGTACTGGAGGCTCTGCAAAAGGCAGGCCTCACTATCAAGGCTACTAAGTGCCAGATAGGGCAGAGTAAGGTTGTGTATTTGGGCCACCTTGTAGGTGGGGGCCAAGTTCAACCACTGGAGAGTAAGATACAATCCATCAAGGACTGGTCTCCTCCAACCACCCAGACTCAAGTTCGAGCTTTCTTGGGCTTGACTGGGTACTACAGGAAGTTTGTTAAGAACTATGGGTCCATTGTGACTCCTCTTAATGATCTGACATCCAAGAAGATGCCCAAAAAGGTTCAGTGGACAGTAAGCTGTCAAAAGGCATTTGATGACCTGAAGAAGGCCATGTGCTCTGCACCTATCCTGAAAAGTCCTGACTACTCCAAAGAGTTTATTGTCCAAACAGATGCTTCTGAGTTGGGTGTGGGAGCTGTGCTGTCACAACTTAACGTAGATGGTCAAGACCAACCCATTGCTTTTATTAGCAGAAGGTTGACCCCCAGAGAGAAGAATTGGTCAGCTATTGAGAGGGAGGCCTTTGCTGTGGTGTGGGCCCTGAAGAAGCTGAGGCCATACTTGTTTGGCACTCACTTCAAGATTCAGACCGA
Organism: Triturus cristatus; assembly: GCF_964204655.1. NCBI lineage: Eukaryota > Metazoa > Chordata > Amphibia > Caudata > Salamandridae > Triturus > Triturus cristatus. Next base: position 415,546,188 of record NC_140579.1, read on the forward strand.
CCATAAGCCCCTCTTGTGGCTAAATCAGATGAAGGGTGAAAACCCCAAACTGCTTAGGTGGTCCATTTCCCTACAGGGGATGGACTTTACAGTGGAGCACCGGCCAGGTACAGACCATGGGAATGCAGATGGTCTCTCCAGGTACTTCCACTTAGGACATGAAGACGAGACTGGTCAAGGCTAGTTTAATGTCCCTGCGTTTGGGGGGGGTTGTGTAGGAGAGTAGGGTCTGCTATCCTATGGTCACCCCAAATTTTTGCTTTTTGCTTCACTGGTTTTTGACATATTGAGGCTGTGGGCCTGCTAATCAGACCCCCAGCCTGCTGTTCTCTCTAACTAAATTGACACTATGCACCCTAGGTGCATAACCAATTGGAAGTGGATCACCCTGTGAGCCCCTGTACCAGTGTACACTAGGTACCCAGGGCATTGGTGTATCTAAGGCCTGCCAGGGGCTGAAGCATGTATTATGCCACCCCAGGCTTGGCCTAACAAATTTGACACAACTGGCTGATCACTCAGCTGGGGTAAGTTGGTGTAACCACCTCTTACTTAGGTGTAGTATACCTATACCTAACCTTAAATGGGACACATGTTAACCTATAAGTCACTCCTATGGCAGGCCTTAATAATCCTGGAGGCAGAGTGCTTGGTTCCATGTGAGATGGTGCTCTGGCATGAGCTGAGCCTGTCTGCAGTGGTCGGAACAACTTCCTTCTACCGTTTCCAGATATCGTCATACCATATACTCTTAAGTGCATTATGAACCTCGCGGTTAAATGCTATCTTTGGTTTGGCTTTATCAAAACATGTCGAGTAAGGTGTCATACGAATTGGAATACTAACCCCTCGCCAATTCTGGTGACGGGGTTAGCATTCCACCCTTCTAGAGGGACACGACATGTACAGTACCTGAAACCCGGGTAAAATCAGACATAGCCTCAGCTCCACAAAATGGATGCTGCCAACTTCTCACAGCCAAGCTTTCTCAAAGATTCTGGCGGCAAGAGATACTTATTATTATAGCAGACTTGCAGGTGCCCACTTCCAACATCAGGTGCAGACATCTGATGCTCCCACCTACTCTGGGGCAGGAGCTAAATGTACCATCAGTAGAGGGAATGCAGCCGAAGGCCCCCCTTTTCCAAACCTGAACCCCTTTGGGTAAAGATTGGTGAGGTACACTCAGTGCATTGCTATTGCACATGGGGTGAAGATCTAGCAGTAATTAGGGAAATGACCTGTTCCGGAACTGGCATGGAAGGGAAGGGTATTAAAACCCCCCTTGGCATAACATTGGGAAACGACTTACTTGTGTGCCGGGAACATGGTATGGGGATTCCTGGAGTCTTGGAGGTTTTCACAGGATATATGGTCTATGTTTCTGGCCTAGGCTCAAGCAGTCAAAGTGTCTTGTTGCATAGTACAAACCCCTATTCTCACCAATGAATGCAGCTCTCCTAAAAGTAAAACACTATTCAGCTAAGTCACCTAGATTTGGGATTTTTTTTTTTTCTTTTGTAGTCTTCATCTCACCACTAACGAGGGCAAATTATCTCCTATGGCCCGATCTTGTCCTGGGCGCCCCGGGCCGGAGTTCTTGCTTTTGCCTGGGGCCAGCCCGGCCTGCCTTTTTATACCAAGGCATGGTGTAATCATTGGACCTTGCGTATTTTATTACAGCCTCATTGCTATTCCCTATTCAATAAAGGGTTTCCACACAGTGCTATTTACATTGTGAGTTAAAAGTGATTCTAAACGTGCAATTCTAAGTGTAGTTCGAAGCCAATTTTCATATAGTGGAGGGCTGGCATCCTTCCAGATCTTACATATTTCTCTTCGAGCAATCAAAATAAAACAAAAAAATAATGCAACTTGTGTCTCCCTCAATTCAGCAATGAGTTCTGCATCCAGGCCAAACATAACTCTAGCTAAGTTCAAACATAGCTCTATTTTAAAAATGCTCTCAATAGCCCTCTCCACTCTACCCCAGAAGGGGCCAACTGCCGAACAATCATAGAAAATATGAATATCATCCGCTTCTATAAGCCCACATCTTGGGCAAAGAGGGGATGGGTTTACCAACTTCGCTAGTTTTTTTGGTGTGTAATATAGCCTGTTTATAGTATAAAAATGATTCTTTTTAAGAGAAACAGTCCTAACATATTTATAGAGTACTTTGAAAGAATGATCGTACAAGGTAGCTGAATCTGCCTCCAGCCTCGTAGAGTTCCAAACCCGATTTAGTGGAGGGGACTGCACTTCCTCTGCTTCCAACATTTTCCTATACCAGAGCCCAACTTCCTTCTTCCTAGGCCCTGGAAATAGGAGAGCACCCTGGATTTCCCAGTTACCTCCGATGTTCTCTTTCTCGGCCTTGAACCAGGAGCAGAGTTGGATGTATTTAAATCTAGAGAGGGAATCCCCTATCCTAGATCTCAGTACCTCCCACGGAAGGACCCCCTCTGATGTTATCAAATCAGACCATATGTTTATTCCTGCTCTCCTAATAGGAAAGGACAGGCTATCCCTTAGACATGGGGGCAGACCTGGAGATTCCCAAATTGGGGCACACTCAGAATAATATTTGTTCCCCCATCTTCCTTTAACTTTGTTCCAAACTATGAGAGCCGATTTTAAAACCTTTAAACATACTTTTTTGTAAAATTTTACTGCTCCAAATTTATATAAAAACCCAGACTCGCCTCCCTCTTGACCTACCATTATGTTCAAGATTCTCCCCCAGTTAAAATCATCGGGGCATGACAGAAGCCCCTGATATTTTTCAGCTGGAAAGATAGAGCATACCAATTTATATCTGTGAGTGCTAGCCCCTCTTTTAATAGTCTTCTTTTTAGCTTTTTCCAAGATAACCTGGAGTTTGTTTTAGCCCAAATAAAGCTGCCAATCTTTCCCTGAATATTCACCAAAATATTATCTGGAAAAAAAAGGGGTATTGAGTTAAACAGATAAGTCAACTTACGCAGAATGACCATTTTAACCAAGTTTACTCGGCCATAAATTGTAAGGGGAAGATTCTGCCATCTGGAAAAGAGCTGATCAATAGCCTTACATAATTTCTTTGTGTTGATTTGAACTATGTTATTAATATCTGGAGTGATAATAATTCCCAGATATCTAAACTGGCTGCTGCAAGGACCTTCCCAATTATCAATCCCCCAACACATGATTTCTGTTGTCGAATTGTTTATTTGATATCCCGAGTGGAGGCCGAAATCCACCATTATCATCTCTACCCTAGGGAGTACTTCCGCGGGGTTGCTGGTATAAATCAAAAGATCATCAGCATATAAAGCTAGCTTACAGCTGTAATCCTTATATTTAAAGGGTGTAATTGTCTCGTCGGTCCTAAGTGCTTGTGCCAACGGCTCAATATAGATGTCAAAAAGAAGAGGGGAGATGGGACACCCCTGCCTGGTGCCCCTCCCTATATTGAAGCTTGATGTTAGGAGACCATTCAATAGAATTTCCGCCGAGGCACCCTCCTAACACCCTCTCATAGTTTGGATAAAGGTCTCGCCAAAACCCATTAACCTTAGTACATTCCACAGGAATCCCCAGTTGACGCGGTCGAAGGCCTTCCCCGCATCGTATGCGGCTACCGCCTAGGGCTCCGACCGCGTCGCCGCTAGATCTATGCTTCCTATCAACTGCAGATTCAATTCATGAATGAATCTACCGGGCACAAAGCCTTTCTGGTCCATACTAATGAGTTGTGGAACCAATTTAGCCAATCTCCCTGCCAAAACACTGGTAAAGATTTTATAGTCAGCGTTTAGCAGGGAGATGGGTCTGTATGAGTCTGCATTAAGGGGGTCCTTCCCTGGCTTTAAGATGAGTACAATGATAGACTTCCTCCAGGATGTTGGTATCCTACCCTTTGTAATATATACATAGTTAAATAGTTCACATAGTCTTGGAACCAGACTCTCCTGGAAGATTTTATATATTTCACCCGGGAGAGCATCAGGCCCTGCTGCTTTGTTATTTTTTAATTTTTTAATATGATTCCTGACCTCTTTCTCGGTGAAAGGACTATTAAGAATGGTTCTGCCTTCATCTGTCAAGCTGGGGAGGGCCTTACTCTCCAACCATCGTAAAGAGTTCTCCTGTGTGGAGGATGGTTCTTCCTCGTAAAGTTTAGAAAACATAGAAAGCAAATGATCTTCCATATCTTTCTGTTTGCAGGATATATTCCCCTGATCATTGAGCGTTAACCTGTCTATGTTGTTCCGCACCCGGTCCGCTCTAATCTTACTTGCCAGAACTGCACCGGCTCTCTCACCGTACTCATAATTATCCATAGCATGAACGTCCCATTGAGCCTTAATTTTTTGATCTAATAGCCCTCTATATTCTAATCTGAGGAGTTCCAACTCGTCTAGTAACCGTGTTCGATTTAATTGTTGAGTACCCAGTCGAGCGTTCTCTAGCGAGATTATTTTATTCTCTAGAGTTTTAAACTTCCTCGCCTCCTCCCTATTTTCCGAACAAATTAGACTATGAAGATGACCTCTTATGTGTGCTTTCCAGGCGTCCCATACATACTCGGGGAGAGTAGAGCCAACATTGTCAGTAAAGTAATTGTCTATAGATATTCTAACAGATGTAACTATATCTTGACTATGTAGTGCAGACCTTTTTAAAGTCCATCTAGGTGATGCCGTGGTTAAAACACTATTAATAAAAACCGAGAACATAATGGGTGCATGATCCGATATAATAGTGGGTAGAATTCTTATATCCTCCAAGATCTCTAAACATTGCATATCTAATAAGATATAATCCAATCTCGATGCGTGACAATGCTTTTTACTGAAATAGGTATATCCTGGGGCTGACCCTCCTTTGACCTTCCAAGCGTCAATAAGCCCAATCTCGTTCATCATATTAACCATGGCGCGCCTAGAACGCGGTGCGGTCACATGCTGGCAATAGTTAGAGCGATCCTGTCTGGGGTCGAGGAGGACATTAAAGTCCCCCCCAGGATAATAGGTGATCTTACCTCGACCAAATTAGATTGTACTTTAAGTAGGTGGGTAGGATCGTCTATGTTAGGCCCATAATATGAAATAATAGTCTGCAGTTTTCCGCTAAAATCTAACTGAGCCATAACCCATCTTCCTGTGTGATCCGTTGATGTTGATCTAATGATACCACCTATCCCAGTCTTTATCAAGATTGCTACCCGCTTGCTTACAGCATACTGTCCAGAACAACAAAAGGCCTCTACCCATCTTAGTTTACCAAAGAGCTCGTTGCCCTCACTAAAACTTAAATGGGTTTCTTGAAGAAGAACTATTTTGGCCTGGGATTGTTCTATATACTTCAAGACTAGCCTTCTTCTTCTCGGACAGCAGAGCCCGTTAACATTCCAAGAAATATAAGAGACTTTGTTGCTAGTCATTAAATACTCCCCTTACCCTACGCCCAAAGCCCCGTATAGTTAATGGGGAACTCCGCCAGGGTAGAACGTGGTGAATATGATGAGGACTTAATTTTCGGTTTTTTGCCCCTCCCAACCCCCCCCACCCTCGCCCAACAGCTCCCCAAAACCCCCAAACCCCCCAAAACCCCCTTCCTTCCCTGGAGGACCCTCCCTTTCTTCCTGGGCATATGCCCTTTGACGGTGCCCCCCCCCCCCCCGAGCATAGTTGAAAAAGTTGAAAAGGAGAGAAAAAAAATACATGCTAATTAAACTTAGATTTTTTTTTCTTTTCTTACCTTGGTGATTGTGCTCTAAAATTTGTGCGTTTGATGTAGAATACATACTAAGAGGAAAATAGAATAGAACAGATATGTGGCCTATAGTATAGTTATTACAGAGTATTTCGATAAAGCTCTTAACCTGCTCCCTGTATCTTACACCTATCCGGCTACTACCAATGCTCTACTTCCCCCCTTCACTACCAGCCCTTATTTTCACTATCAGAGTATCTGCTTCCTCCACCTGACGTATAATGTGCATGTGATTGCTCCACATCACACGGAGTGAAGCAGGAAATTTCAGCTGAGCACGCGCCCCCAGTGAATTAAGTATTACCGCCCTCTTGCCCAGCTCCCATTGTTTAGTAGCTGTTATAGATGAAATATCCGAGCGAATCATATATGTAAACGGACTGGTGAAGGAAGATGATTTTATGTGACCTGTTTTGAGAGCCAGTGATAGAATATTTTCTTTAATGGCATAAGTTAAAAAGTTCACCAATATCTTCCTTGGGTGTTCTTTGCCTGGTTTCCTCCTATATGGATCACGATGAACTTGCTGAATATCCGCTAATATATCCAAGTCACTTCCGGGGATTCCTTTAGCACTGTTGTTTTAAGGAGGGCTACTATAAATGTTTTAATGTCGTTTCCGTCAATGTCCTCAGGGACATTCAGAAATTTTAAGTTGTTCTCCAATCTCTCAATGTCATCCCGCATCTCCCGGTTCTGCTGGGCAAGTTTATCATAAGCCACTGTAGTAGCGCCTAGAGCCTCCTTAATTTTTGGCAACTCCCCTTCTAATGCATCCGCCCTTGATGCAACCTCCTCCACCTTCTGGGCAATTGTCTCACAGGAAGCCTGGATCGCATTCTGATTTGTTTCCGAAATAGTGAAATGTTTTCCAATGTCCTCTTTTAGCCCTAGCAATAAGTCCGCCAATGTACCAGGAACAGGCATTGCAACTGGAATTATGGGGATATTATCTGTGTGAGTCACTGCAAGTATATCCTCCTTAGGTGTTACTATGGCTACAGATGAGTCTTCTTCACCTAAATTATCCTCCCCAGTTGTCCGACTGTCCTGCTGAACCTGCTCAGCCTCCTCATTTTGAGCCACGTCTTGAATGGCCAAAGCTGAAAAACTATTCGACAGTGCTATTGTTGGATGTACTGTGTCCTGTATAGGGGATGAAGTAGAGTGAGGCAGTGAGTCTATGGGGTCTATTGAATTAGATGGACTAAGTATGGAGGGTGTAGGAAGCAAACAGGCACTAGTAGAGCCCTCCCTCACTGCTTTGCCTATCATTGTTGTGGCACTCATAGTGTTTTTAGCACTTATAGCACTTATAGTACTTATAGACATATTGCTTGTGGTATTTCTTACGGTGCTGCTTGCAGTGCTCACGATACTAGTAGTGGTCACAGCACTTGTGGTATTTGCGGTGCTGGTTGCTGCCATCTTTTTCCCTTGATCTACTCCACTAGAGGATAAGACCTTATAGTACGATTTTAATGATGGTGTAACCTTAGGAAGGCTAGATACCCCGCCCGCTATACCAGCTCTCACTTTCTTAATTTTCCCATTACCTGGGGGGGTGTCCACCCCGCCAAGGCTTATCTTGCCTCTCCTAACTCTAGCCTTCAGTTGTATCACTGGTGGGGAAATTGTTGGTTTTGAGGGTATTGTTACAGCGGTCGTATTCGTAACCCGGTTTCGCAATGTATAGCGAGTTATCCCAGCCTGGGAAGGAGAAGTGTCAGATTTACAGCCCCAATTAACCAAGTTTTTTGGCTGTACACTGATAATAGCAGTAGCAGCACCGTGGTCTCAATCCTCCATACAGAAAGCCTGATCCTGGTACCTGTGCTGGGTATAGGAGACCTGTTTTATGCTGATTTGTGTGGGATTATAAAGATCTAAACTCAGGCCCCCTCCGCGGTTACTTGCCTTGTTCTCCTGAAAACCAACATACCCAGGAGAGAGGATGTATAACTTATCTTTCAACCGCGTGTTTTTGCTTGGATAACTTATTATATTAGATGGCTTACCGGGGGTGGAGACAAACCTGACAATGCCGACAGCCTGGTATACTTCCCGTCCGGCAGACCCAAATCCTCCAGTCCTGAAAGTCAATCTCCCGGGAATCTGCCGCCAGAACCTAGCGGCTCCTAGTTCCTTGCACCACGCCGGCACAGCCGACTCACCGCCGTTTTCACCTGGGACCATCCGCTCTGCTCTTGTGCACAAAAACGCCTGTGCCCGACTCAGCTAGTGAACCCGGGACACAAACTCGATCTCGAACTCGAGCTCGCAGGCGAGCCTCCCTCCAAGCTCGCTCAACTGTACAAAAACCGCCTCGATCAAACGCCGTCTAGTGCCGCTATTGCCAAGATCCAGCTCGTGAACCAAAATCGCGCAACTTCACCAAGAAACAAGTGTGTTGAATGTCAGCCCTCCGCAGACGCCAGACGCCATACACAGAAGGAGGGGCTCCGTTGCGGCCGTTAGCTTCCGGCCGTCATGTCCTCCCCTTCCTTTGGGATCTTTTTAGTTGTTTTACAAGAGTGTATGAAACTAAAGCACATTTCTTTATAAACCCTATTAAACAAATCTATTTAAACAACAAACAAAAAAGTAATCTAGAAAACTGATCGAAATGCTGGTATAAGCTATAGTTCAACTTCAAATGTAATTTAGTCAGCTGAAGAGACACATCTCCCAAAAACCTTAAACAATCGCTGCCACATTTTACCCTAATCAGGACTCGTCAGCATGGTAGAGCTAGCACTAGAAGTGAATAGTAGCCTCATTCCTTTAGATGCATACATTGTGTTATTGGTTGTGATAGGCAACAGACACGCGTCTCGCCATGGCTGGAGAAATACACATATGTTGACCCTATTCATGGAGGCGAATACATTGTCCACAAAACAGGAGCTGATCTGAGAGGTTCGCTACTATGGGGGAGGGGAAAACGCCCTTGGGGAGCAAACCCTTTGGCAAAGTCTGCAGATCAGCTTAACAGTCAGATATTTTGGGTCTCTATCATGCAATGAGGACTCGCAGATGAGCAGAGAGTTAAGATATTGTGAGTCTTTGTCATGAAAGTGTGCACACTATTCAGTGGCGGCTGCTACCTAAAGGGGGTGGCGGGGCGGGGGAGATAAAAAACCGAATCACTTACCTGCAGGCCTGCGCTAAATCCCCTGCAACATCTTAAAGGTGCAGCTTTATCAATGCACAATTTTTGCATATATAGGTCATAATTGTTTTTGTCTAGGCTGACGCTCTTAGGTAATAAACTTCCATGGGATTAAACTGTGCATGTAAATTTTAATAAGTGCTTCTGTTAATTGTGCTATTGGTTCACAATGATTGATCCAATATAAGTGGTGTTTACGGTTTTGGGGGTAGAGCTACAATAAAATGTGCGCGTTATAATTCTGAAAATAAATTCATCTAATTAATATATTTACCAAAAAAAAAGGAATCCAGCTAAAGACCTGGCAGATGATAAAATGAGCCGTGAGAGCATGGCTTGGTTGAATTTAATTCATGAATATTAATAAAGCTAATGGAAACAATAAGGTCCAGTTACAGGGAACTTTTTCAATAAAAGTGCTTGTTAATTTCTTGGAGTTCAGAGAGTTTTGGTTGGGGAATTTGACTGAACCCTTAATGTCATCTTAATGCATTTTCTTTATTTTAATCAAGTATTTATGTCCCATTGCACACGTCCTATTGCATACCAATGTACAAATATAAAGTCTTTTAAGGAGTTCATATATCACTAATAACTACCGAGTCTAGGTACAAATTATACATTGCCATGCTAGATACATCACCGTGTCCAGCACCTATGTCTCACTCTAGTAATAATTATGGAAATTATTTGCATCTACTAGATGAAAACCTTCATCAATTCAGGAGGAAATTGGATTTACCCTGAAACTGCTACAGCTGAACAGCCATCCGTCATAGCACCTGCTCCACATTTAAGATGATATAGGTGGCAGAGCATTCACTGCTGCGAACTCCAAGGATCTCTCAGTGAAATATATACTTATTTTTATTTTGATGCTGGGTGTTTATGACTATCAATTCTGCGAGCAAGAAAATATTTAAAGGATTGCACCGTCAAAGGAGGATTCCACCAACCTGCAAATGCCTACGCGAGGGTGTCTAGGTTTTTCAATAAGTTGATGATGATTATTATTATTATTATTACTGCTACTACAACTACTGATAATAATTGCATTAATACAGCATAGACCACTATAACGATTGTTAAAGGTCCTCTTCTCAAACTAATGACCAGAGCCTAGGATGATCATCATCATCATGATGATTGATGATGATGATGACTATGGAGATTTTGCTGATGATGATGATTATTATTATTAAAACGAAGAAGAATATATGATGTGAGGAAATACTGTATCGTTTTGTATTGTAATATATTTGTATTAACTGTATCAGAGGACATTTAACCCACACATGTCATTGTGATCCAAAGGTTTCTACTTATTTTTCCAGCCCCAGAAGAAGAACATGCCTTGTTAGATGTGAAGTGCATTAAAAGCCACAGATGGTGACAGGGTACCAGGATAGTTCAGTGGGTTGCACTGTAGGTATGTAGGTAACAAGTTTGGATTCTACTGTGACCCGTTTAGCTCTTTCGTGGTCAATGCGTAGTGTTACTTTTCGAAAAAACAACTTGTAGTCTAGTGATGCCCAGGTTTTAAGACATTCACCTCTATGGTGGCATTTTCGGAACGTTTTAAAATTTCTAAAGAATTGTTGGTCCAAGCGCAGCATTGCTGTTAGCTGCAAAGCCTTTAAATACCCCAGCAATATATTTGTGGATATCAGCTGTTTTACATGTATATTACTTTATATTATTTTGCCAAGATTGCTCTTTTTAAAATAGTATATTGTTGCTGCATAGCAGACAGAGTTTGATCGGCCAGTAGAGCAGTGCCAGAAGGGCCGGTCTAACAGCTCCGTGTCTGGGCTGGTTTTTGGCTGTTTGTGGGCCTATTTTATGGTCTGTTGGGCCAGTTTTTACAACCATGGATTTCCCTGATCTTACCACAAACATTGTTTGCAGCAAACACAAATTCATGCAGTCTCCCATACCTTGCAAAGCACTTATACAACATGCAAGTTTAAAACGTCCCAGATTTGCAAAAGTGGGCCACTATTTTATCTATCTCCTCGCTAATGTAGGCCATTTTAATTTAATTTTGGTGCCCGGGCCTGTTGTCTGTAACAGCTCGAGCCTGAGAGCAAGGTACAAGTTTTATTCTTGATTGAATTGAACAGTAAGCCATGTTGTCCCTAGTAATGCTAGGAAACTGCACACTGACTTGATATGCCCTGTGCTGAAAGCTGTATACAATATTCAAGTTTTACGTTGCACTGTTATTGGGGGCTCTCTCTTCATTTTAGCAGTTGGAGGTCGATAATGTGTGCCCTATTGAGCTGGGTATAGCACAATATTCAAAGTTTTATGGTGCACTGTTATTGGGAACTCACTCAGCATTTTATCTGTTTAAGGTGGATAACGTGTGCACCCTTGAGCTGGGTATACATACCCCCATCCATTTTTACAGCACTTTGAGTCTGCACAACTTTGGCATCAAACACTGTTTAAAAATAGGCTCTTTTTAAGGTTTTTATCAGTCCTCTCCCCATATCATAAGGGCCTCACAGAGCAGTGACCTTTTGAGGCAAGAGAAGAACGTCAGTTTTGAGTGCCGGAAGTGTGTGCCTCAGTGGCCACCGTATACCCGGCTGGTGGATTAACCCCCGCACTGCGCCCATTGGGGACAAATTCAACCCCCCAATATTCCCCTGTCCTGGTCCCTAATAAAATTAGCCAACAAGGGTTATAGTTGTAGTGGTCCTTTGTTGGCCGCAGTTGTATTAGGAATATGTACATACTGGTTATCTGATCATCATTAGCATGATCCTTGGACATATTGGTCATTTACAAACTGCCATATCATGGTCATAAATCATACATATCATTATCATATTGCGCATATCATATTTCAGTACATTCAGTTCGTAAATGGCGCCCAAACCAGTTCTTTTATTAGTTCTTGGTAGTCCTTTTTTGTCATGTTCCTTCTGGGACCACCATTTGGTTGGTCACCCACGCCCTCTGCGTGTAGGGAGGGGTAGCTTCTCCCCGGAGTTAGGCCCCAGCTCGCTACCTTTTTTGTGCCCTGCCGTCCGGCCGGTTCTGGGCCGCGAGCACCGTCTCCGTTTGCTACTCTCCTCCTTGGCCCGGTCCACTCACCCTGCCGTGTGGCATCCCAAAGTGAGTGGCCCTCCTCCTACACACCGCCCTGTCGGTGTGTCTCCGTAGCCAACCATTGTACCATTTTCCACCACGCCGCATGGAGGCTAACTTCTTTCTGTGGCTCCCCCCCAAGTTGTGTGTTTTTCTGCCATTCTTTTATCTACAGCCTGCCAGAAGCATTGCGCCCCACATGTTATTCCAGAAAACATTCAACCCTTCTTTCGATAGAAGGACCCCGTCCTGGTCATACAATTCAGGACGTCCCGGGTGGATCAGCTCGTGCCTGACAGATTCCATGCCGTTGGTCCTGCAGAATTTGTGCATTGTGATGTTCATTTTTCTTCTGGCGTTATCCACCACTTTGTTAGACTCTGCGCCCCTCCACTGTCTTCTACTGATCACCTCTGACCATATGATGGTCGTGCCTCCAAACCATGTGGCCGCCTTTGTGAGGTCCGTCTGTATAGCCTGACCCAGTGCCTTCCTTCCCACCTGGGCCAGGTCGTTGCCCCCAAGGTGAATGATCAGTACGTCTGGGTGCCATGCCGCATCCTCCAGCAAGCTTCTGAGTGCTTCCGGCAGCTAGCTCCATCTCATCCCTGGCTTGCCCAGCCAGCGTATGCACGTGCCTTTGGGTTTGCTTACCATCCTGTGGCCTGCCCGCTGCCACCATGTCAGCATCCTGGACACGAAGGAGTGGCCCACTACCCACACCAGCCGGGGGCACTTTCCTGCTAGAAAAGAATCGTAATGTCAGGTTGTTGTCGCGGCAGTGGTGGCCCCTAGTTCCCAGCTATCCCCTCTTTCACCACCCTGCCATGCGGTATCCCAAGGTGACCAGCTAGGCCACTCACCCTGCCATGCGGCATCCCAAAGTGAGTGCCCCCCCAGCCCTTGCCGGTGGGCTCTACAGTAGCTGTGGCCTGATGTAGGTTTTGTATGCTTGGGACCGCCACCTGCCAACTGCCTGAATTCTTGCTTCCGACATGCCATACTGTGATGCAGAGGTCACTGCACCGATCCTAAAAGAGTGGGAGGCATAGGCCTCCGGGGGCAACCCGGCTTTGGAGAGGGCCTGGCGCATCACTGCGGTAAATTGGAACTTGCTCAGGTTGCTCCCATCTTGATGTTTGAAGAGTGGCCCCTCCCCCGCCGGGCGTGCACCCATATTCTTAAACAAACAGCACACTGCGCAATAAGTGCTGCCTTGGATGCACTGCAGCTATATCACAGCCCCCTTTCCTGCCTGGTCTGTTTTTGATCTCTTCAGGACTATCTCCACCGAAGTCGCCCTGGGTCTAACGTCTGTGGCCTGTAGGCACCGCACTGCCGGCCCCTGCTTCCTAGGTGCCACCAGTTTGCTGATGCAAAAAGCCCCAAAGCATGCCGTGGTAAATGCCGCTTGAAACAAGTGGTGCTCAAATCTGTCCTTTATACAATACACCAGCGCATCCATCAGCTGGCCCAATTTTTTAAAATCTATGTGACGCCTGCTGTCCTCTTTTACCCCCTCAACCCTTTTCCAACCCTTCAGTGCTGCCTTGAAGAACAGGGATGCCATGGGATCCTCCCCCGTGTGAATTTTTGTGAAATGGGCTATGGCTGCCAGGTGGGCCTGTGCCAAAGACCTTGCTTTTTTGTTGGTAAATGCCCACTGTATGAATCGCTCCTCTGCTCTTTGTGTCCCATCCCTGTCAGACAGTGACCGAATGCCCCCTATCTTCATCACTGTTGTTGCGTACTTCTTGTATCTTCTACCTGCCTCTGGAGTAAGGGCCTGATTCACCAAAGCGGATAGATCTACCCCCCCAGGTCCCACAGGTGTGCTGGAAAAAGGGTCATCGCCCTGTCCGCTCCTGGCGCCAGTTCCTTGAATCGACTCATCTGTAACCTGGATAGGGCATCTGCTACTGCGTTGTCCACCCCTGGTACATGGCGGGCCTTCAGATCCAAGTTCCCCTCCAGCTGTAATTTAACCAACTGCCGCATTAGCCTTAAAATTTCCGGGCACCTCGCTGCACCTTTGTTAATGGCCTGCACCACCCCCTTCTTGTCAGACCACAGTGTCAGCTTCATGTCTTTTAGTTCCTGTTTCCATACGGTTAATGCTACTATAATAGGGAAGAGTTCCAGGAATGTTATGTTACTGGCTATGCCCTGCCTGGGGAAGCGGTGGCTTATATCCCCCCCTTGCGCCTTTCCCGCCACTCAGTGCTGTCCCCCCATTGGGAGGTTTGTACTTTGCGAGGCCCCCCCCATTGGACGGGGGCCTGGTGCTACTGTGGCGCTCCTGCTGAGGGGGGGGTAGTGTAGTGCGCCTCACGCTCTGCTTCTGGGTGCTTTTGGCCGCCCATAACTGGTTTTTCCCCTGGGCTCAGCGAGGGTTATGATGCCGGCCCCTGAGCCTCCCCCCCCTTCGGGGGGGAGCGGCGGCCTCTGCAAAAACAGTACCAAACATCGACTGCCTTGGTGTTAAGGTTAGACTGCAGCCATTGATTTGCAATCATCCACGGCTGTGAGGAAGTGGCGCGGCTCCATGTCACTTCCCCCGGAATACTAATCCATCAGAGGAGCACGCTGGAGGAAGCTGATTTTGCCGGCTCTGTAGGTGCATCAATCACACTCGCGGGGTGTAAATAATAAGGGCACAGCTCAGTGGCGCCTGGCACCTAGGTGGCTTCGGTAAGACAAATACTGGCCATAATGAATGATCACACTTTATTTGTAGCCATATTTGTGTATGAAACTTTGATGCTTTTCCAAGGTCACTGCTTGTCACGTTGTTGCCTTCTTTAATTTTCCTTCCAAATGCTGCACCTGAAAACCATGGAATGCCGAAGTGTGTATTAGTGCGTGGGTATATGTGTGGACCCGGAGTTACACGTTCATGCCGTGTGTCCGCGTGTCATCACTCCTCAATGACAGCACTGTCCGATAGATGCCAGGCTTTCCTTCTGCACATCAAAGCCTGCAACAGGCTGCTGGATAAGAAACATCTCTCCCTCCTCACCAGGCCTGTCGGAGGCTTTTCCAGGGCCTTTTCGGAAATGTTGTAAAGTTTTTAACTTGTTGGTCCAAGAGCAACATTCCTATATGCTTTAGAGCCTTTAAATGCCACGGCAATGAATCTATGGATGTGCCAGGAGCAAGAACCATGTGGGGGGACCTGCCTCAAAGAACCTGGTTCAGTCCCAGCTTCCAAGCTTGACCCAACTGTGTAATCCTGGGCCATTCATTTTCTTCACTCATCCGCCTTTTCCACGATGGTCACACTTAAGGGCATTTTAAAAGAATTCAGTACAGAGTTCACGCAAACCCTCTCTTGTTTATGGTTTATTCGACCAACCGTTGCACCATTCATTTATTTATAACAATGAAGGCCACATATAAGAGGCACCAGACAACTGCCTTGCCTCCTAGATCACTAGTAAAATTGCCATCAGAGTAAAAGGGGGAAAGAATGTGATACCGACCAGTGGCTGAATATGTGTCATCAGGAAACCTGGTTTCAGTCTCGACTTCCAATCTTGTCCAAATTATGTGACCCAAGGCAATGACTTTTCTTCATTATGCCTCCTGTTCCACCATCGTCACTTCGAGAGCACCTTGAAATAAGTCAGTTAAGGATGAGCACTGTACAAAAATCTCTCTTGTATATGGCTTAAAAGACCATAGTGTTGCTCCATCTTTATCAATGAAGGCATACAAAAGAGGTACAACACAACTGACTTGCATCTTGAGTCATTAATAAAATCGTCAGTGCAGAAGGTATATGGTTCAATAATTATAGTAGAGACCACACAGTACAGTGATATAACCTATGTAGCGAATTTGAAACAGTTCAAAATGCACTTTAAAAAAATATAAAATGCGTCACAAAGCTAAAAAGTAAGTGGCAGTCACTACCACCAAAAGTAAGTACCAGTCACTACCGGCAGTGCAGAGGTCTGGGTTGAGCTTAGAGCTTCCCTTCAAAGCCTCCATAGCACTGTTCCTTTACACTGAATGTAATATAAGTGGTGCTAATAAATAATTATGGGACCTTACCATTACCATCTCACTACCAATGCTCTATGGGCGGTGGCAGCGAGGTAGAACTTCCTTCAGTGTTGGTTACTCGGCACATGGTCTCAAGGTCTATGCTTTTCCACCACAAAAAACCCAATCGACTGTGAACGTGGCTTATTACTCGGCACATGGTCTCAAGGTCTATGCTTTTCCCCCGCCCACACACAATCAGCCATGAACGTGGCTTGTTAGCAAGGGCATGACCTGTTACATAAGTGGTCTATAATTACAGGGATATGCGCTGTGAAACCTGTCACATGTGCCGACAACCTTGCCCATAGCTTGTTGCAGGGGACCACTTCAAGGTACTGGAGGGAGCTGTTGAAAATTGCCCCACCTGCCCTCCTCCATCCATTGTGAGGATGCTACTCCTCTCTATTATCCCAATTCAGCAGTTTATTTTCAGTTTTGTTTACTAAATTTCTGTTTGATAAATTGATCTTTGTATCTTTGCAGGGTATGTGTGTATGTGTGTTGTATTCATATATAGCGAACCATGCTAAAAGGCAATAGAGCACAGCAAAAGGTCAAAGTCAAATGAGTTATTAGAGAGGAAGCTGGGTTCTGAGACTAAAGGTGGAGTGCTATTCTGATATGATGCAGCATACATTTGTAAGAGTTGGTTCTATGGCTGTTTCCTAAATCAGAGCATATATGAAACAGTCCTGATGGAGACAGGGATACTGATTCACAACTGTTTGTATTCGAGGGTTGTTGGCTTGCTTTTTGGTCTCGCTTATCAGTCAATTCAGGCTGTCTGTTGGAGAAAAGACCTATTGTCAGCTTACAGTGGGCTTACTGCCCACCCATTGCTCACTGTTAGTTGTCTTTACTGTCACACTGTTTTGCTTGCTTTTTATTCCCTAGTTTGTGTGGGATTTCTTTTGTCTTCTTATTTTTGTATCTCCCCTGGAGCATGGATGGATTGCTTGTGTGCTTCCACTGCTTGCTTTTAAAGCGCTTCTTTTTCTTTTAGGTTGAGCACTTTTATCTTTTGGGTTGATGACTCTGAGAGTATGTGCGTTTTCCAGCTGTATCTCTTGTGTACTTCTCTCACGCAACCACACTCTGTGTTGTTTTCTGTTAGCCGCGTGCTGCTTCCCGCCTCCTTCATGTTACACTTCCCTCCCTCATTGCTTTCTCCCCTGCCTGCTTCTCCCAAACCCACACTACATTGCATTCTCTTACCCACTGCTTCTCTCCAATCCCCACTCTCCATATTGCTTGCCATCACCACACCTTCGTCTTGTTTCCCCATCAGACTTCCATGTTGTTATACTCACACGCATCTTTTGTGATGCTTCTCCCACCCATGTCCTTTATGATGCTTCACCCACCCCTGTGTTGCTCCATCCCATTCACACTTTGAAAGCATTTTTGTGTTATTGTATTTTATGTCTATCCAACTCTGTAAATTAAATAAAATGCCAGTATAATTTATTAGGCTTACTCATGCCTAGAGTATGCTCTAATTTAGTCAAAAATCAGTGCTACATAATCATGTTCTCTGTTCTGTTCCCCAATCCTGACCCCACATGTAGGAAAGAACAGCAGAGGTGAATCAGATTTGTTTGTGTACGGTATCAGGCCATCAGCCAGAACCTTGAAGTTGTGTAGACCATCTAGGAGAATTAAAGGCGAGATTGCATGTGTCCTTTAACACTGACCAGAATGCTAGAGATAGGTCAGTGATGGAAAACTAGGCATCTAAAGTCTGACTCTATGGAATAAAACTATTCAACTAAAGAAAAAAAAAAAAAAATATATATATATATATATATATATATATATATATATATATATATATATATATATATATATATATATCTATCTCCTACTGGCGGTCGCCTGTAGGTAGTTATAGTTGGGACCAAGTTTCCATAGGAAGAGCATTTTTTGTTTTGCTTATAACTTTGGCGTCGTTTGATGAATCCTCATGAAATATCAGCTTCTATGTGGGAAGTTTGGCGATGATTCATCAAGGGGGGGCCGAGAAAAAAGGAGTCCCAAAACGTGTTTTCTCCATGTTCATTTCTATAGGAAACTTTAGACAAGGCTACAGGTCGATCGGGTGAACGGAATTGCCCCAAATTTGGCAGGGAGAAGGGTCTTGGTCTAGAAAGCACAAGTTTGTTTATTTGGTGTAAATCCGTTCAGTAGTTTTGGAGAAATATCGAAAATTATAGATATCGATATTTCGGAATTCTGCCATCTGATTGGCTGAGGCGTTACGAGCAACAAGCTTGCTGCTTATTGGTTGTGAGCGCTGCGAGCGGTTGCAACTAGGAAGTGTTGGCCGCCATTTTGTGATTCTATTGAAGCGAGTAAGGGGAAAAAGGGTGAAAAGAGTAGGAAACAGGAGGATAGGAGCACTGTAACCTCTGTGGGGGAGTGCGAAGCGAAGTAGTCACACCTACCGGTCTGAATGTGCAGTGTTGCTCAGAGTGACATTGTGCTGAGATGAGATGCTGCTACAGTCGGGTATGAAACCTAGAGCCTAAACTGGGAGGTCATTGCTGTAAAGTGATGTGCTCTGGTGTTTGTAGGATACCTGTGGAAGTAGTGTTAGTAGGTGTTTATACCATACAGGGAGTGGGAAGCGAACTACTGAGCTCTACCGTGCGTTTATACTATACCGGAAGTGGGAAGCGAAGTACTACGCCTACCGGTGTGAAGACTCGGGGATCAAACCGAGCTGATTGTGGTAAAGTGATGGGCTGTTGGTGCTGTAGCATACTGGCCGCTGTAGTATAACTGTAAGTAGTGTTAGTATGCGTTTATACTATACAGGGAGTGGGAAGTGAACTACTCACCCCTACTGGTCTGAAGACCCGGGATTAAACCATGAGCTCATTGCTGTAAAGTGATGTGCTCTGTGTACTATTTCAATGTAAGTCATAGTACAATGTTAGTATGTAATGATACTATAATGTAAGCTTGTAATGTTAGAATGTAGGGCTGTCATGAGGGGAATCTTGGGGAGTTTGTACACGGTGCTGGAGAAGATGGATGCCTTGGTGTCTGGTCCTGTTGGTGGCTGTTTAAGCTGTCTTCTTTTCCTGCAATAAATCTACTTATCGGATACACTACTGTCTTCCTGTTCACGACATAAATTTGGCGACGAGCGGGAGAAGGCGAAAAGAAGGCAGCACTCACCAAGATTTTGCGCTTGCTTGCGTTGTGCTGAAGACCCGTTTTCTTGGTGAATCTGTTTCTACTCATCCCAGAGTCGTCAGCTGATCGAACTTTGTGATCCTACCTCTGGTAGGATTTATATTTTTTGATTTTGGACTTCCTCTGCCTCTTCACTACACTCTGGTTGCTGTACCACACGTGTGCAAGTAGTGTTAGAATGCGTTTATACTAATTCTGTAGTTATGCATTAAACAAAGCATCATGGTCCCATGGGGCGCCACCTCCCAGGCGCAGGTCATACAATGTCCTTGGGTGTGCAAGCGCGGGACACTTATGTTTGCTATTACAGGGCGGGAGCATTGCTTGCACCCTGTGATAGTAAATTCTTGTTTGCCTTGTTGAAGCGAGAGGAGGAAAGACTCGTATCGTTTCAATAAAGCGGAACCGGATGGTAAAAATGGAGAAAAAAAAATGAAGCGGGGTCTCACCCGTTCATTTAAATGAGCCCACTGGTGGGTAATGTTCCGGGGCCAATCCTATTATTATATTGCGGGGTCTCTGCAGCACTGGGGATCTTAATCTCACATGTAAATTAGGCGCGGGAGGGCACAGAGATGTTTCGCAGACTAGAGGATCGACACCTCTACGGGTATTGTTTACGAATTGTTCGGGGGACTTCGAGGCCAACTCAAGACTGGGGATCGGCAACCTCCGGGGCTTTATTTAAATATGCAGGGTGGGCCTCGCCAGTCCTTAAAGCCTCGGTGGCCCTAGGCAGTGCCTTATTGGTTCTGAAATCACACGAGCAGTACTCATGGTGTTATAAAGTGATACACTCATAGAACTCTTGCCGTTGTACAATTACCCAGGCTTCATTTATGTAATAGTCTGTTGGTTTATATTTGTTAGGTGCACCGGAAAATTAAACAAAATTTCCCCTATAAACTACAGACAAGTGTTGTCAGAAAAAGAAGAGCCATACAGTCAGTTATTTATTGGTAAAAAAAAATAACTTTTATTAACACAACACAAATAAATGGAAATGTAACTTTATTCGAACAACAGTAAAACATGAAAGAAGTGGGTGGGACTCCTCCGGAAGCAGCGTACAAAACCTGCAAGACAAAAAAGAAACATAAGTATGTGTGCCATGTCTAAGAGAAAAAGAAAGGTAGTGAGAATGAACGGAGGAAAGTGAGAATGGGACAGAGAGCGAGTGGGTGGAAGGGAGAAGGGGAGGGAGAGAGAAAAGAACAGAGGGAGGAGGAGTTAGAGCGCTGGCCTACTGCACCCAGCCCTCACTGTTCACCTTCCGTCACCCGTGTGTCTGGGTCGCTGGAGTCCGCGAGAAAGAATGTGGTCCAGCAAGTCCTTAAAATGAAACAGAGATATGAATAAGGCCAGAGATTACATTATTATCTATGGCAACATCACTTGCCTGCACCTGTGCACCCAGGCTGCTGCACCCCAGCCCCTTTTTCCGCTCTGTGCTCAATTGCAGCTTCTGTGCGCCGAGGCTTGACTGCTCACCTGCCACAACCGGTGTGTCCAAGGACGTGCCGGTGCGAGCTCCAACTCCGGGGTGCCGCTATCAGGGTGGCCCAGCAGGTCTCCGGTCGGGGACGGTGTCTTGATACCACGGTGGAAGGCATCAGAATGCCCAGGGCATCATCACGGGGTGAGCACCCGCTCCGCCCATTTTGGCTCCACTAACCCAGTGTCTGAAAAGGGAGAAAAAATATAATGTTGGAAATGTCTTGAGGTAAATGAAGGTTTCTTTCAACGTTAATAGAGAACACCAGTTGAGTGCATCCTTCCTTCTTGAAGTACGATCTTCGAACTGTTAGTGGTAATCGTGGTTCAAAGAGGAGTTGGAGTGCACGAGAATACACAAGGTTAAATAATAATATGTTATGCCAACGTTCACATACAAAGGAACAGAGCGCATGGTAGAAGCATAATGTGCACGTGTAATGCACTGGCGCAAGCCTGTGTGCATGTACACTTAGTAATCAGCTCACTACAGTGCCCCAAAAGCCAACGCCACATGTCTGTAGGGCAGCACTGCCCGCTGGCTCAGGCCTACAGTACGGTCCAGCAGGTCCTTAAAATGAGACAGATCTGTGACGGAATGAGGTAAGAGATCACATCGGTATGCAGGGTAACATCGGTTGTTCGCACATTTGCACACAGTCTGATGCACCCCACCACTCCTGCAGCACTGCGTTCAACACGTGTCTGTAGGGCAGCACTGCCCCCTGGCTCAGGCCTACAGTACGTCCAGCAGGTCCTTAAAATTAGACAGACATGTGAATAAATGAGGTCAGAGAACACATTATTAAGCAGGGCAATATCGCTTGTTTGTACCTGCGCACCCAGGCTGATGCACACCACCCCTCCCACAGCATTGCACTCAATTGCAGCCCCTGTGCACCCAGGCCCCACTGCTCACCTGCTGTCATTGTTGTGTGTCCAAACACAACGAACAGCAGTGTTCACAATTCAGCTGCAGTGTTGATTGCGACGATGGTGTACGCCATATGGATCCCTTTTTTTATTGCGCTTTGTGATATGCGAGGTGGATGCAGCCATATCACCCGAGGCAGTGTAGAAGAACTGGGACATGTGGCGGCGTCGTTATCCTATTTATACGTACGCAAAGTGGGCTGGGCTTGCATACACCAGGTGAGCGTAGGGTTGTGAATAATAGTTCCGGGGACCTGGGCGTTGTTCAGTTCCTGCCTGGCCAGGAAGTGTACTTAAGTGTGTTTCTGTTGCAGTTTTGACGTTGCAGAATGCGCAATTTACATTAATGTAGCATGTACCGGGAGGGCGGCAACTATCGCTAATGAGATGCTGTTCGAAAACATTGAATGGCCAACATCACATGTCGTTGTCAAGGTTGTGGATATGCGCAGATACTCATGTCAATGGTGTGCGATATTATTGAAAGTGTTGCTATCGCGAAGCGCACACATGTGAATGTGCTCGGATGGAGGGAGGATCAGCAGTGAGGCTATGTCATAAATAGTGATAACGTTCATTATAGTCAAGCAATGCATGCCAAACGTGAATCTGAAAGTCTCACATATGACATACTACTATACTGGTAAATCCTGACAAAAGAGAATACAGCAATACAAATGCACACATTACTGTTTACTGTTTGTCACATGTGATCTAGGATGTGCACTCTGCCCGTGACTGATGATACCCCTTCGGGCCAGCAATACACAGGCCAAAAGGCAGCACAATAATGTGCACACACACACACACACCAGGGGCATCGTGTAACACACATTTGATTTTTGATGTAACGTTTGAGATGCATGGCCATCACACGTGGAAGGCTAATGTACAGACCATGAATATTGATTAAGATGATCGTTGCATGTTGTGTGTAGTAGAAGATATGTGTACACAGCAAAAAAAACTTTTCATAAAAGCTCTCTAAGCAGAAGGGGTGTGTCTTATCAAACGCTGTAGAGAGAATGACTAAAATGGGTGGGGTCCTCCAACTGTTACAATGGGAAATATTATGAACTAATCAAATGCTTTTTTTTAACGTCACATGGCAATCGCGCATCGAGGGCGCAAGGAGGCCGCACCCGACAAGATTTTGAGAAAATATATTTATCATAGTATAAGTTTATGACAGTTAAAAATACATAAATGTTTAAAATATTTTAGATTATCGCTTGCTCTCATACACAGTTTAAAGTTATTTAGATATAGTTTTGAGACATCAAAAAAAAACGAGGGAATGGCGCACCCGGCGTGACACCATATATCTATGATGAAACACAGGGCCTGGCAGCGTGCACTCATCACATACACAACGCGCAGCGGGCGCAACCCCATATGTACACAACATTACGCACGGCTTGGTACTGCGGACCCGTCGGATACCTATGTAGCAGCTGGCACAAACTCATACGTATATGATGTTACCCGGGACGCGGTGCCACGAATCCGACGGATACGATATGCGCATCCTTTACGAGTTTAGCAATATGGCAGAGAGGATTCGCGTGGTGATGGAGCTTGGTACTAGGGGTGGGCGGAATTTGCGTAATCGCGTTACGCAAATCTCCGCGAAACGGTAAAAAATCTCCGCGAACACGCAGAAATTCCGCGAACACGCAGAATTGCTTGTTCGCGATACTTGTTTCCTGTTCGCGATCGCTGTTTGCGTGCTCGGGGTGAAATATCTCGCGAACACGCATATTGAGAACGCGAACAAGCAAAAAATTTCGCGAAGTCGCGGAACGCAGATTTTTGGGTAATTTCGCGTTCTCCGTGGAACGCGAAATTACGCAAATTACGCAAATTCCGCGAACGGAACGGAATTTACCGCCCGGGCCTACTTGGTACACTACCGGTACGGGAGTGCAGTTTTCTCATTAAAAAAAAAAGATACATATTTTTGGGGGAAGATATAAAACATTAGTTAATTTTTAAAGTTATATAGAGTATAATAGAGTTCCAAAATATTACAAAAAAAATAGAAAAAATATAGGTTTTATAAACATTAAAATATTAAATTAACATTTAAATAACCTTCGACATTCACTGAAAAAACCATAGATTTTACAGACGTTATAGTTAGGAATTAGCATTTAAAAAACCTTTGAAATTCACAAAAATTCACACAAAAAAACATAGGTTTCAGGGACGTTATAGTTAGTTTGACATTTGACTCATATAAAACCAGAGAAATTCGCCTGTTATGGTTAGTTGAGCTAACTATAACTCGCGCGCCCGCAATGCACTGCTGATGATGTCACATATTACATCACTCATGACATGGTCAGTGACATCACTGATGACATCACTGATGACATCTCAAATGACATCACTTTAGACAAAGCTACAGCCCGAACTGCTGAACGGAATTGCACCAAATTTAGCAAAAAGGTAGCCCTTGGTTCAGAAAGACATTTTTGTTAAATGGTGTTAATACATTCAGTAGTTCCTGTGATATTCCAAAAATAAAAAGTTTCGATATCTGGGCGGAGCCTAACCCTCCGAGCACAAGCTTGGCTCTAATTGGCTGCCAACACTTCAAAACAGGAAGTGTTGGCAGCCATCTTATGCCTCGCATCGAGCGCCCTCTCTTGCTTCAGTCCAGACAGTTGTGGTGCGGGAACCCCTGACACCATCGAAGTTGATGTTTGGAAAGCTGTTTATTTGAAAGACAACATTTTATTAGCTGTTTTCACTTGTGCTGGCTTTACTTTGGTGAGTGAACCCTTGACCGGTGAAGTTGCGGGGACCGGGGAGAGTGGCAGACTGCAGCCGGGCTGGTTTTGCTCCCTTTTTGCACCAAAGGATTCAGCGGTGGGAGCAGCGTGAGCATTGCCCCCACCCCAGCCTTTGTAACTGGAGCAGATCGTCCAAGCGGAGAAAACTTGCCGGCTAACTGGGCTTCGTGCTTGGCACCTCAGAGGGTAATCGGCAGGAGCAGCCAAGCCTCACCAGCAGCGGATCGTGGGCCGGGCCTTTACGCGCCTTTGTAACAGCCTGTGACCGCAGAGGGCACATCGAGATCGCAGGTTGGTGTACACGAGCTGCTGCCTGGGAGGATGGGGCAAGAGATGTACGAGGTGAGCACAGGGGGGATAAAACTCTCCATTATCATCTGAGTTTTATATGCAAATGTAAATGTAAAGTACACACACAAACAGCAGAGTGAAAAGAAGCCACGTTACACCACAACAAAAGGCTGCTGATACGGTCACGTGTTGCTGACCTACAAACCAAGAGGCCAGGGAAAGGCCTCGAGCTTTCACTGACCCATCGCTCACCCTCCGTCCTTGACACACATTTAACGACCCTGTAGGTAACGCACACCACAAACTGAAAAGCACCTTGTACAAGAATGAAAGGTACAAGTCTAACCACGGACGGACGCTTCCTGTTAAAGCTCCTTGTCAAAGTTAAATCAGGAGCTCCCTCTGATTGCTGCTCACCTCACATACTCAAGGACTGTCTATCAGCCTACCCGGGCCCGGCACTCATGCTACTGAACGATTCACTCGCCTCCGGCCAAGTCCCCTAAAGCCTTCAAAAAAGCCATAGTGGTCCCCCTACTGAAGAAACCTGGTGCTGATCCCACACTTCTACCTAATTACCGTCCCATCTCCCTTCTTCCGTTTCTGGCAAAAGTGCTAGAGGCCCACATAGCCAAATGTCTGTCCGCCTTCCTGGAAGAATCTGAATATCTCAACTCCTATCAGGCAGGTTTCCGGCCAGCCCACTCTACTGAAACTGTAATTCTGGCTGTCCTGGACACTCTCCGTGACAACGTGGATAAACGCTCACCCCAAGCACTGGTGCTCCTGGATCTTTCCGCCGTCTTCGACACGGTCGACCAAGTTGGCATCTTAGGTACGGCGGCTCGTTGGCTCTCCTCTTTCCTGGAGGACCGCTTCCAGGCCATCGGTCAAGACCATTTTCTGGCCCCACCACGCAAAACCAGCTGTGGTGTCCCACAAGGATCCGCTCTCTCTCCCCACTTGTTTAATCTTTATATTTTCCCCTTGATCCAGTCCCTTAAAGACAAAAATGTGACGGTCTTTAATTATGCAGATGATCTGCAATTAGTGTTCTCGGTTGACAACTCATACAGTTCCATCACCGAATTTCAGGCCACCATGCTACATATCCAACAATGGATGGACCACAACCATCTTAAGTTAAACCCTGGTAAGACGGAACTTGTTCTTATAGGGGACAGCTGTAAATTCTGGGGCCCCCATTACTGGCCATCAGAGCTTGGCCCTTCTCCCTCTCCCTCTCCATCGGCCAAAACATTAAGAGTCACCCTCAACAATGACCCGTCACTGAAAACTCAGGTTGGCATGGTCATCTCTAAATGCTTCTTTCAAATGAGGAAGATCAAAAAGCTCTGATCCAAGTGGTAGTAGCCACTTTCCTCTCCCTTCTGGACTACGCTAATTCTGTGTATTTGGGTATGCCAATCTACTTGCTCAAACTGCTATAGATGGCCCAAAATCAGGCAGCCAGAATGATCCTTCATCAACCGAGATGGCAACCAGCTACCCCTTTGTTGAGGATACTGCTTTGGCTCCCAATCCCTCAACGCTGTGCTTTTAAGGTGGGCTACCTTATATTCAAATCCCTGCATGGCAACAACCCCAAATTTATTAACACCTTGATAGTAAGGCACACTCCCTCTCGGAACCTTCGCTCTGCTCATCTCTCACTCCTTACCATCCCCGTATTCAAATTAGTAAGACTGGGCGGCCGCAGATTTGCCACACTCGCCCCCAGATTGTGGAACTCCTTCCCGCTGGAGATCCGCTCCTGCACAGACCTATTGCAATTTAGGAAGTCCCTTAAAACGTGGCTATTTGCACAAGCCTACAGTTGTCTACTGATTATCTCTGAGCCTTCATAGCGCCATGAAACCACCCGGTGTACGTGCGCTCTATAAATCCTTATTAACATTAACATTAACATTAACATAATATCGACCTCAGACGGATTAAACGCTGAGTCGGCCACAACAGCACGGGTCCATGCAGCTTCCACGCAGGGTGCCATGGGTCTGGGGGCCATAGCGCTCATAGGTGCTGTTGTGTAGTCCACATCTCCGGTACTGAGATCAATTCGGGAGGCCTTACCTCCAAACTACTGGAGACAGGCTCTAGACATTCCATTGACTAGCACACCAAATGATGCATTTAGCCCTAAGAGAAGACGCTACAGAAGCTAGACATCCATGCAATGGATGGTAGAGTGATGTAAGGCCTGGGGGATAAAAGGGGCATTCTAATCGTAGGAAGGGAATGCACACGTATCTTGAGGCCCCATTTGTTATGAAAGACTGAGCATGGAGGGAGAGGATTTGCTTCCCTTCACCAATATGGGCCAACAGCCTTCCCAGACAACACCGCTGTCCTGGCAGACACCTGCCCTAGAGGGAGTAGCTTTGTGTTTCGTTTTTATTCACATCTGTGACTCAGAGCAACATATCCACCGCTCTGTTTCTTAAAAGCAGGCGTTTTCTCACTGGAATCTACCAGTGCACTTCACATTACTAAAATTTAACTGGAAAAAGTGGGATTCATTTGGCAGTAAATTTGTTTGTCCGAATCCCACATCGTACCAAGCGCCACATTCTGGAACACGTGAAAAGATCACATCTCACACATTCCTAAAATAAGCTCCACCGTTTCTGGGGAAAAGATAACATAGTCCCTGAGGACATCAAGCACTTACTTTTTCTTGTTTAAATCCAATAAATCTTCCCCGTTAAGAGGTGGCCTGTCTCGGGAAGGGCAAAGTTCAATTTTTATAATTTAACTGTGCACATCGTTTTAAGGTAATTATCTATACCTAGTCAACAGACCTTCTGTTCAAGGCCAAGACTCGGCCATTAGGAGTGCGCCTCTTCGAACCCTGACCTCTTGAATCTCAAGGCTGCCTCTGTGAGACTGTCCTAGGAAGACAGGATCCCTTTTCCTTTTAAACCGGAAGCACACGACTGATTAAGCCAGTGATCAAGAGAATCCTTCTGCTAGTGGGATCTGTATGCAGCCAATCAAGCTTCCTAAACTCTTTTCCTGATGATCGGTCTCTTAGCATTTTAAAGATTGTGAGCTGTCGGGGTGCCATCATTCCAGGTGTGCAGAACCTGCTCTGCCTTAGCAACACCATAATGTCCTTTTGCACTACTATAAAGCAATATGAAGAGTCTACCTCTGCTGGGGTTTTATGCTCTAGTTATTCTAGCTCATCGCAAGTAGCACGAACGGTTTCAGGACGGGCACAAAGCAGTTTGCAGGAGTAATACAGCTGTGGGCTAACTCGTCAGAGAGCCTGGATAGCTCAGAAGTTCGAGCCCCAGACTTTTAGTCCGAGGGCTCAGGGTTTAGGTCCCTGTGCAGGCTGTTTGGTGAAGGAAACAGCTCTGTAATCACCTACTATTCCTACAGGCAACCACAAAGTATTGGGTAGAGCACTCTAAGGCCTCAGCTAGCGAGCATGGGGTAACAAAAAGGTTTCACTCCATGGATGATAAGACACCCCAAGCATAGGGATACAATTTAATTCCGAGATATGGCTTTGGTAAACCGAGCACCCGGAAACCATACTGGCAAGCAGCAGGGGAAAGTCTGATGTATGATGGCTCCACATGTCAGCCAGCGACGATAAACATAGATGGTTACTTTCAATTGACAGAAGCACGTGAATTACCTCACTTTTGCCCACTACCAACGGAGACTTCTGGAGGAAAATGTCCCATCTCAGTAAAGGAAAACCAGTGGAACCAGGGTTGCACTAGGCTGACATGCTTTGTTGTCCAAAGTGCTTGTACAGCAAGGGATGCAGAAGTCGTGGCCGAAAAGGCTGCTTCAGCTGCCGGACATGAGGGATTACAGATATGTGCTTTTGCGGTTCAAGGGTCATGTTCTGGTAGCTAGCAGGACCGCTGATAACCGCCCCTTAAGTTGCCACTGGTGATGTGAAATGCTAAGCAACAAATGGAAATTGCCAGTGATGGAATTACAGCTCATGAAATAGGCAGCTGTCCCAGAAAGAACCCATCCCTAACTGTCCCGGAGTGGCAGCATTAAAAAGGATAGGCTACACACAGTAACAGCGCAGAGGGTAATGTAATAACCCGATATATAGACTCTGGGGCTCGGTTACCAGGCATCCCACCGGTGAAGCTGGCTAACAAACCGTGGGATGCTTAGCCTACTGACATAAACAAGAATGGCAAATCTAGTCCAGTGCAGGTTCCTGTAGCAAAACCCACTTGTCCCACTGGGGCCGTTCAGGGCGGCAACAGAGTATGGCAGCAATCTCAGTGCATAAGGGCCCTGTTATGGCCTTCCTGATTAGGCCAGGGCCCATACTTTATTAGATTTCAATACGTGCAATCCCCTTTTGTGGCTGAGTTTCTGCAGATCTACATATAGGGGTCCAAGGAAGGGGGAAGCAATAGTTCCAGGGCTAGAATGCCCCTTTTTTGAGTCTGGGCAAACATACTATCTTGCAGGCTGTAAGGGCCTACAACAACTCTTCTCTAATCCTTTCCCATACTGAGAAATGTTAAAGAATTATGCCTGACAATGGCATACGTAAACATTCTTCCAGGGAATGCACTAAAGAAGTATAGCTGCGCTCAATAAAAGGAAAACTCATGGGGGCACTTTTAAGACCTCCTACAAGGATTGGGTCCCTAATTTGGCCTGACGATGGCCAGGATCTTTTGAGTTGATAATAGCACTACCTCTCTCTTGGTATCAACAGGCTTCACTGCAAGTGACCGCATTCTGCCCTTCCATGCGTAGAATAACGGCACACAAAGTAGCGTTGGATGATTCTGTGCTTTCAAATATAAGGTTCGTAAAAACTCCTGAAAACGTTAAGGCACCCTTTCCTTTGCAGCATCATTCAATAACAAGGGTTGATGCATGCTAGTATTCCCCCATCATAGACATAAGGAGAAAGCAGTGTAACCAGTTTCAATAAGAGTAGGGGAAACAAAGATAAACAAGCCTTGGTGAAGCCAGCATGTTTGAAATCTATATATATCTATATATATATATATATATATATATATATATTTATATATATATATATATAAATTCACTTAAAAAAACCATAGGTTTCACACAAGTTATAGTTAGCTGTACATTTCACTCGTAAAAAACCAATGAAATTCCACGTTATAGTTAGATCAGGTAACTATAACTTGCGCGCCCACAATAAACTGCTGATGACGTCACATATTACATCACTTATGACATGGTCAGTGACATCACTCATGACATCAATGATGACATCTGAAATGACACATTGTGCATTGCGGTCGCGCAAGTTATAGTTACCTGATCTAACTATAACGTGGAATTTCATTGGTTTTTTACGAGTGAAATGTACAGCTAACTATAACTTGTGTGAAACCTATGGTTTTTTAAGTGAATTTGCAAGGTTTTTTAAATGCTAATTCCTAACTATAACGTGTGTGAAACCTATGGTTTTTTCAGTGAATTTGTACAGTTTTTTTAAATGCTAAGTTATGTATTTATTTTTAATTTTTGCGCGCACAGTGCGCTTCGCGCACCGTGCGCGCGCTGTGGGCACTCGGTGCGCATTTCGTACCGTGCACGCCTCGCCATTTTTTACTAAATATCAATTGTTTTTTTCTCCCTTGGGGGTCCTTAGATTTATATATTAAATGTGATTGTTAATTCTTTTTTTTTTTTTTTTTTACCGTACGCGTACGGTAAGCTTACCGTACGCGCACTCCGCGATTTTTTTTTAAAATTATTAAATTTATTTTTCATACTTTTTGGTCCTTCGTGAACCCCCTGACTAACGCTAGGGGGTCTGCAACTCTCTTCGTTGCCCCCTTTTCATGTTATCAACCTTTGTTTTTTAGTGCGAGAGACAGAAAATGGCGGCCGATACTTTCTGATTTCGACCGATTCGAATGTTTACAGTCATGTAACCACCAATCAGAATTGAGCTCGCGCACGGCACCGTACGCGTACGGTAAGCTTACCGTAAGCGCACGGAGTGCGCTTACAGATATATATATTGATTTAAATGCTATTTTCTCAGGACCTACTGAACAGATTTACACCAGACCTGCAAAAGGCACATCCCTGACCTGAGGACTACCTCTCTGCCCAATTTCAAGTAATTCTGTTCAGCCGTTCGGGCTGTAGCTCGGACTAAAGGTCCTATGGGAAAATGCATGGGGAAACGCGTTTTGGGACCCCCCTTTTTTCTCAGCCCCCGCTTGACGAATCCCCCCGAGACTTTCAGGGTAGGAGCGGAGCGTAGCGCCCCATTAGTTTTGAAAAATTCGCGAGGATTCGTCAACCGGCGCCAAAGTTATTCCAAATAGAATGTTGCGGATTTCCTATGGAAACACGGTCCTAACTATAACTATCTACTGGCGACCGCCAGTAGATAATATATATATATATATATATATATATATATATATATATATATATATATATTCACTTAAAAAACCATAGGTTTCAGGCACGTTATAGTTAGAAATTAGCACTTAAAAAACCTTTGAAATTCACTGAAAAAACCATAGGTTTCAGGCACGTTATAGTTAGTTGGACATTTCACTCGTACAAAACCAAAGAAATTCGGCCATTATAGTTAGTTCAGCTAACTATAACTCGCACCAGCGCAATGCACTGCTGATGATGTCACATATTTCATCATTCATGACATGGTCAGTGACATCACTGATGACATCACAAATGACATCACTGATAACATCATCCAGTGACTGTGTGTTTCTATAAAGTTTAAATATATTTTATATATATGTTAAGGTGTATTGAATGGAGAATTTAGTAGGAGCGTGACTGACTATAAGTGAGTGAATAAATGTGTCTTACTGAATGCATGGGTTAGTGACTAAACTGTGTGAATGTCTGCATCAGTCTGTCTGTTGTTATGTAAGCTGCTGCATGGGTTGGTGAGTAGCTACATGAGTGTCTATATAAGTTATTGATTGGTTGCCTGAGTGTTTGTATGGCTGCCTGAGTGTGTGTGTGGGTGGGTGGGTAGTGTGTGACTCTCTTAATAGATGTGTAAGTGGTTGATTCACTGGGTGTATGGGTTCAAGAGTGCATGTGAAAATAGTTGTATGGGTGGGTGAGTGTGTGTATGGGTATGTTGGTGAGTGAATGGATGTCTCAGTGGTACATGTGCGAGTAACTACAAATGTAAATGGCAGTTTATGTGAGTAATGGTGTATATGTGTAAGATATACGTAAGATTCAGTGTTTGTGAGAGTGGCTGCATGGATGAGTGTGTATTTGTATCAGTGATTCTATAAGAGAGTAATTATGTGTTAGTATCTGTATGAATAAGTGAGATGGTGTCTGTATAAGGGAGTAAATGGAAGTATGATTGATTGTTTGCATGACTGACTAGGTGTGTGAGTAACTTTGGATGTTTGGCAGTGTATGAGTGTCTATGATAGTGTTGTATTGATGAGTGACTGCATGTATGAGTGACTGTATGGGTGAATGAGTGGATGTGTGTGTACACCTAAGAATCAGTCAGTGTGTATTTAGTAACTGGTATTGGTGTGTCTATTGTTTTGAAAATGATAGTCTGTATTTTAGAGTGGGTGTATCAAAGGTTATATTAGGGTGTGAGAAGGTGCATCAGATTTTCACGTGGATGATGTCATCAGTGATGTCATTTGAGATGTCATCAGTGATGTCATCAGTGATGTCACTGACCATGTCATGAATAATGTAATATGTGACGTCATCAGCAGTGCATTGTGGGGGCACGAGTTATAGTTAGCTGAACTAACTATAACGGCTGAATTTCTTTGGTTTTGTATAAGTGAAATGTCCAACTAACTGTAACGTGCCTGAAACCTATGTTTTTTTCTGTGAATTTTTAAGGTTTTTTAAATGCTAATTTCTAACTATAACGTGCCTGAAACCTATGGTTTTTTCAGTGAATTTCTAAGGTGTTTTACATACTAATTTCTAACTATAACATACCAGTTGCATTTCCAGAGTGGTGGAGAAAGGTGAGCTTGGCCTTCGAAACACCTCTTAGCAATCCCACTGTGTGGGATTTACTGGAGGTAACAGGAGGAGTAGTTAGCCCCCAACGTCAACCTTGAGGGCCAACCACCCCTTTTATTACCACCAGGCACCAGTACTGCGGTCAGCAGTCTAGTCTTTAGCCTGCCATTATATAAGGGGATGCTTGCCCAGACGTGCAGCAGATGCGTGCAGCGGGCACGCCGCTGGCGTGCCGAAGGCGTGCCAAAGGCAAGCCCGTCTGCACCCGTCTGCGCCCGTCCACGCCTGAACTGGGCCAAGGGTCAACTCGGACAAGCACATACACACTTTATCCTGTAGCTGCAGGAGCCGGCCCTGGGGTTGGCGGTCCCCAGGGCCATCGAGAGCTCCAGGAGGGGGTCCGCACGGCCTGGCCAACCCGGGGGCTTTTTGAAAACGAAGCGCGGGAGTCCACGCTTTGTTTTTTTTTTTTGGTGCGGATTTATGCACCCAGCGCGAATTTGGCCAATTTGTTTGAAAAATGTGCTTTTGTTTGGCCTGAGGGTCCTTGTGGGACTCCTGAGAAGGCCTAGGGGGTCAGGGTGTTTTTACCCTGCCCCCTTTTCTTGTTTTTCATGCTTAATTCTCTGATTTCTTGTGACTCGGTTCTACCAAGTCACAAGATGGCTGCCAGCACTTCCTGGTTTGGAGTGTTGACAGCCAAATAGAATAAAGCTTGTGGTCGGCAGGGTTCGCGAATCCACCACGGCCATAGATATCAAAACTTTTATTTTTTGAATTTCTCAGCAACTACTAAACGGATTTACACCATTTAAAATAAAAGGTCGTTTTCTGAACCAAGCATTACCTTTTTGCCAAATTTGGGGTAATTCCGTTCAGCAGTTCGGGCTGTAGCCTTGCCTAAAGTTTCCTATTGGAAATTGATGTTTTGACTCTTATTTTTTGAATTTCTCAGTTACTACTGAACGAATTTACATCATTTAAAAAAAAAGCTCACTTTCTGAACCAAGCACTAACTTTTTGCCAAATTTGGTGTAATTCCGTTCTGCAGTTCAGGCTGTAGCCTGTCTCAAAAATTCCAATGGAAATTAACACACAAAAAACATATTTTGGTACCCCTTTTTTTTTGAGCCCCTGCTTGACGATTCACCCACAAACTTTCAGGATAGGAGCTGACCTGGATAGATTTTATTATTGGGAGAATTTCACGAAGATTCGTCAAACGACGCCAAAGTAATTAGCAAATCAAAAAATGCTTTTCCTATGGAGACTAGGTTCTAACTATAACTACCCACTGGGTAGGTTATATATATACCGCCAGTAGGAGATATATATATAGATAGATATATATATCTCCTACTGGCGGTCGCCAGTAGGTAGTTATAGTTAGGACCAAGTTTCCACAGGAAGAACATTTTTTGTTTTGCTTATAACTTTGGTGTCGTTTGATGAATCTTCATGAAAAAAGGGGGGTCCCAAAACGTGTTTTCTTCATGTTAATCTCCATAGGAAATTTTAGACAAGTCTACAGGTCGAACGGGTGAACGGAATTACCCCAAATTTGGCAGGGAGAAGTGTCTTGGTCTAGGAAGCACGCTTTTGTTTATTTGGTTTAAATCCGTTCAGTAGTTTTGGAGAAATATCAAAATTTACAGATATTGGGAATTCTGCCTTCTGATTGGCTGAGGCGTTACGAGCACGAGCTTGCTGCTTATTGGCTGCGAGCGGTGCGAGCCGTTGCAACTAGGAAGTGTTGGCAGCCATTTTGTGATTCCGTTGAAGTGAATAAGGGGAAAAAAGGGCAAAAAGAGGAGGGTAGGAGCGCTGTGAGGTCTGAGGGGTGGTTAGGGTGTGCTACACAGGGAGTGTGAAGCGATGTATTCACCCCTACCAGTGTTAAAGTGCTGTTTTGCCCAGAGTGAGATGGTGCTGAGGTGAGGTGCCGGTATACTCGGGGATGAAACTGTGAGCTGATTGCTGTAAACTGATGTGCTCTGGGTGCTGTAGGATACTGGCTGCTGTAGCATAGCTGTGCAAGTGGTGTTAGTATGGGTTTAGAGTATAGCAGTGTGAGCTCTGTGGTGTGGTTAGGGTGTGCTATACAGGGAGTGTGAAGTGAAGTATTCACCACTAGCGGTGTGAAAGTGCTGTTTTGACCAGAGTGAGATGGTGCTGAGGTGAGGTGCCAGTACACTCGGGGATGAAACCGTGAGCTGATTGCTGTAAACTGATGTGCTCCTGGCGCTGTAGCATACTGGCCGGTGTAGCATAGCTGTGCAAGTGGTGTTAGTATGGGTTTAGACTATAGCGGGAGTGGGAAGCAAAATACTCACCCCTACCGGTCTGAAGACTTGAATGGAGTGTTTTAGCAAGCAGGAATAAAGAAATAATCATGAAGAATATAATGCAGAATGTTGCAATGCCACAGAAGACAAATGGTGAAATCAGGTGTGTTTAAGAAAGTGGCTGTGTGGGATAAAGCGATGGAGTCTGCAAGTTATATAAAAATGGAACCACTGGTGCAATAGCTAAGGCATCCAGCTGAGGCAAACTCCAACCACTTCTGCTGTATTCAAAGCTAAGCCTCTGCATCAGTCAATTCCACATTCCATGTTACAGTTCCATGTGACATAAACAATACCTATTAGACATGAATGACTGTAAATTGTAGAATGAAAATAAAGGTAGGATACGATTACCACACTGTGCCAACCAGTTCCTAAACAAATGGCGTGTTTTTTTATCTTGATCGCCAGTTCGTGAGCAGAGGCTGAAGATGAGCTCATTTGTGTGAAAGGGCTTCGTGGATAAGAGGCAGGCAGAGAGACGTGTGTACAAAGAATAGATATGGTTTCAAAATGGATGTCGGGTTTAGGCTAATTTAGCAAGTAAATAGCGTAATTGCATAGGCCATAGATCATACTTCCTTGGTTAGGGTGGAGAGGTAAGGGCGAATAAGGAAAACAGAGTTCAAATGCCTAAGCATACTTAGAAAGTTATTATATGAAAATAGTTCAATTGAAGTGTATTAAAAAAATATATAGGAAAAAGTCAAAAAAGTTGGAAAAAATCAATCCAAGAATAAAGGGAATTTCTTACAAGTCTTGGAGATTGCAGTCGGGAAGTTCTTCAGCGGCTTGAGATGCGTAATGTTCCAAGAGGCGATTGTTGCCATCGTGTGAGAAAAGCGAAGCGATCCAAT
This sequence comes from Triturus cristatus, assembly GCF_964204655.1. Taxonomy (NCBI): domain Eukaryota; kingdom Metazoa; phylum Chordata; class Amphibia; order Caudata; family Salamandridae; genus Triturus; species Triturus cristatus. The sequence continues at coordinate 415,582,198 of NC_140579.1, forward strand.
TCATATCCTCGAAGGGACAGTAATGTTCCTCGAATGTTGGAGCGGCAATTTGAATTGGCAGGCAATCTGAGATGTTGTCAAAGGTCGCACGTTGCAGGAGATCTTTTGCGGCTGCGCAGAAATCCCATTCCGCCAGGATACCTTTTTGCGTTGCATCCGCCATTGCTCCACCGCCCGAACAATCAAGTTCATGGTTTTCAAGATACTCCATTACCTGCTGGATATCGGGAGCGTTTGCTGGGATGTTGGCAAGGCATAGATCCATTCGCCAGTCGATTGGCAAGTTTGCAATAAAAAGATGGTTGCACGCAGATTGTATATGTGTAAATAAATGTCATGTTGTAGCTGGCTCCGATAATAGATAGAGGCAAGCAGCCGAAAAGTTGTTCCATTTTTTCACGGTATTGATGTAGCTTCGCGTAGAGGTATATTCTGTTGGACATGCTTGTTACCACAGGGAGCGTAGCCATTTTTAACAAGCTAAAATAGTAGTAGAATGGCCGCAAACAGAGCGAGAATTATGGGCACTGTTGCTGTTATTCCAGAGATGATCGAATGAATGAAGTCTGGTATTAGACTAAAAACAGTTTGAAAGCCTGTGAGAAGGCCAGAGGAGACAATGTTAAAAAGTGTGCCAGACCTTAAATGTCAGATGTGTTGAAAATTCTGTAACAATTCACAAAGTGTAATGGGAGGTTCGTATTTAAAAGGGAGTGTATTTTACTTGAAGTTCGTGCTATCTGCAGTCGATAAATTACTTTTGGAGAAGTGAGGGACACTTCTGTTTGAAAGAAAAAGCGCTTTCAGTGTGCTTCATTTAATAAAATCTGTTTTCAAAGTAGGTATTGAAGGCCAAGTTGAACTTTGGGAGTTACTTTGTGTGGGTGGGAATAGAGATTGCCAGAGGAAGTTATCCGGTTTGAAACAGTAAGGACATACGGTATGCCAGCTCACATTGCGTAGCAGTCCATGTTATTAAGAAGCAGATAGCTGCTGTTAGAAAGCTGTGTGACTGTTGGTCTGATTGTAGGAGTTGGCGTGCTTTTAAGAAAGCACGCACGATTGGGGGCTGTAAGCTTAGAAGCGTCGTGCAGTTGGACATTCTTGCATAGTAATAAATGATTGCCATTGTGGTCCTACTTTTCACCTGTGAGAAAAACTTCGGTATCCTCTTTAAGACAGCGATATGTTAATGGGAGAAACTACTGCTCGTGAACAAACGCGCTACCTTATATAATCACATACAACATGACAAACAACATGTACACCTAGCAGACACAACGACACTACGTACTGTGGGAACTGTGGCTAGCCATGTACACAAACCAAACATGGCATGGCACCTCTGCCACACAATGTTGAATGCGGGGAGAGATGGGAGCAAAGTATGTGCGAAGGTGGCAAGTGATTCTCGATTATAAAAGTATACAATGCAAAGTGTTGAGGGGATGTGCCGGACAGACTTGAGTATGCAGAGCACAGACATTTACATGTCAACATACACTGATGGTCTATTGAGTGAAGTCGACAGTGGATGCAACCATGATAGTACAGTTAGTAGGGAAGATTACGAAAACATAGCACGTACGTGCCCCCTACCCCCCAAATCTTTAGTGTAGTGGGCTGGCTCGGCGTACGCAAGGCTAGCGTAGGGGTATGAATAAAAGGCATGTTTCTCTGGGTGTGGTTCTCTTCCGGAATGGTGAACATGTCTGTCAGGTCTGCGCAGCTTACACCGCCAAGAGGCTGACGCCGTGAGCGAAGGTGGCTGCGGGAAAAATGCTCTCAGCCTGCTGCTACCCAGAAACCATCATGGCCGCTGCGACGCACATATGCCCCACAGTTCAACTTTCGACACTGTCGTATGTGAAAGAGGGCCCACCACATGTCGGGCAAGCTTTTGGGCCGAGGTCTGCGAGCTGGGAAGGCTCTTGAGATCAACACTGGCTACCGCCACACAGGCAGACAGCGCTCCGCCAGAGGCCCAGCACCGTGAAGTGCTCTGTAGACTACTAACACAGAAGTCGAAGAGGTACCAACAGTGGAACAGTGTCTTGATCCCACAATGGACGATGTTAGAACTGCATCTGAGAGTGCAGATGAAGGTACTCCTTTTGACCAGATGTAACCAACTCTAGGTCCCAACAGTGGAACGGTGTCTTGATCCCACAATGGACGATGTTAGAACTACATCTGAGAGTGGAGATGAAGGTACTCCCTTCGACCAGGTGCAAGCAACTCTAGGTCCCAACAGTGGAACGGTGTCTTGATCCCAGAATGGACGATGTCCGATATTACCTGCTGCTGCACATGATCATTGGACTTGGCTGACTGCAGTCGCTGGAGTACACCGTGGTACAGCAGGTCCGAACAGTGGAACGGGGTCTTGATCCCAGAACGGACAATTTTAGAACTGCATCTGAAAGCGCAGATGAAGGTACTCCCTTCGACCAGGTGTAACCAACTCTAGTTCCCAACATTGGAAGGGTGTCTTGATCCCAGAATGAGCGATGTCCGATATTACCTGCCGCTTGTGTGTTTTCACAGAAGTCCCTCTGTTGAGGTGCATCAGACTCTGTGCTTCCGTAGCTAATTGCTGCACATGATTATTGGGGTTGGGTGTCTGCTTTCAGTGGAGTACACTGCGGTACAGCAGGTCCAAACAGTGGAACGGGGTCTTGATCCCACAATGGACGATGTTAGAACTGTATCTGAGAGTGGAGATGAAGGTACTCCCTGCGACCAGGTGCAAGCAACCATAGGTCCCAACAGTGGAACGGTGTTTTGATCCCACAATGGACGATGTTAGAACTGTATCTGAGAGTGGAGATGAAGGTAGTCCCTTCGACCAGGTGCAAACACCTCTAGGTCCCAACAGTGGAATGGTGTCTTGATCCCAAAAAGGACGATGTCCGATACTACTTGCTGCTTGCTTTGACAGAACTCCCTCCATTGAGGTGCATCAGACTCTGTGCTTCTGTAGCTAACTGCTGCACATGATTATTGGGCTTGGTTGACTGCAGTCGGTGGAGTACACCGTGGTACAGCAGGTCGGAACAGTGAAACGGGGTCTTGATTCTGTGATTGAGGATGTCAGAAATTAAAGTTTGTGATGATTTCTGTGTATCATCTCCGATCAGGTGCAACCAACTGCGTTCTTCCGAATCCAACGGCACGTGGCTGTGAGGCGTCAATGACCACTGCCTCCGGCCTACAGTGCGGTCAGCAGGGCTCACAATTCAGATCGAGTGGTGATTGTTTAATTACAGAATCTAGTAGGCAACTAACTACAACGTCTATTGAAATATACACAATAGCCTTTTAGTATACTTGCTTGAAGAAGTTTTTTAAGATGACTTATAGGTCTAGTACAATGACCAAATTCTTCTTGGTAGTGGTAAAGAACACTGAATAACAGTGTACACAGTGGACAGCAGAGATCGCAATTCGAATTGTTTTGATTTATTTATTGCAAAGTTATGTGTAATTTATGTTTTATTTTGTGAAGAGGACGTGAGAAAAAGTATTAATGGAAGACTGTGCTCACTACTGCCTTCAATTTACACTGCAGACAGCAGTGTTCACAATTCAGATCGAGTCGCTATTGTAGATGACGCAGTGGCTGTGGGCCCTTGCTGACCGCTCTCTGGCCTACACTGCAGACAGCAGTGTTTACAATTCTGATTGAGTCGCTATTGCAGATGATGTAGTGTTGTAGGCAACAGACATTGCTCCAGTGTGCTCTGTCCGCCCCACGCATACGCATCATCACAGGGTTCACACATGGTTTTTGTTGCTTCAATAACGGCAAACAGGACAGCTCAAGTCAATGCCACGTGTCTGTGGGACCGTGCTGACCGCTCTCTGGCCTACAATGCAGACAGCAGTGTTTACAATTCAGATCGAGTCGCTATTGCAGATGATGCAGTCCTGTAGGCAACAGACATTGTTCCTAGTACGGCCCGCCCGCAGCACGCATCATCGCTGGCTGTGCACATTCTGAATGCTTTTGATGTGGCTCTCTGAGTGCACTAGAACTGATGGACCCTTTATGATACAATCTTTTTGTGTATTATTTCAGATCTACTGCCTGTATCTCAGTATACCACAAGTTATGGTTCTTTTACGATAGAATCTTTTGTGTATTATTTCACATCCACTGTCCCTACCTTACTGCAGCACAAACCTTTTAATATTGAATCTCTGTGTGTGATCCAATGATTACTGTTGTAGTTGATGCTAGCAGCAACCATTCCCTGAGGGCTGGTTTACACTCACCCCACACGCATCCAGCACAGACGTCACTGGATATGTGACCCTGGTAACAAAAAGGAGTTGAGCGCACGTGCCCGTACCCACTTCCACTATCTATCTGTGTCCGTGTGTTCATTATGTATGCATGATACTGCCCCTGGGCCGTACCACATTACATTGTGCTGTGGACAGCGTATGCAACCATGTTACCTCTGGCAGTGGGGAAAAGTTCTGTTATGTAGCTTTTAGATGCATGGCTATCACAAGTGAAAGGCTGCTTTACAGAGCATGAATATTGATGAAGATGATGGTTGCATGTTGTGTGTACTGTCAGATATGTGTACATAGCAAAATGTTTTCGAAAAAGCTCCGTACGCAGAAGAGGAGTCTCTCATCAAATGCTGTAGAGAGAATGGTGAAAATGGGTGGGGTCCTCCAACTGTTACAATGGGAAATGTTATGAACCAATCAAATGCTTTTCTTTAAGGTCACATGGAAATTGCGCAGCGAGCGCGCAAGGAGGCCGCACCCGACTTTGAGAAGATTTTGAGAAAATATTACCATAATATAAGTTTATTACAGTTAGAAATATATAAATGTTTAAAATATTTTAGATTATCGCTTGTTCTCATATACACTTTAAACTTATTTAGATATAGTTTTGAGATGAAAAAAAAAATGAGGGAATTGTGTTCCTGGCACGACACCATACGTCTATGACATAACACAGGGCCTGGCAGCGTGCACTCGTCGCAAACGCAACGTGCAGCAGGCGTGACCCCATACGTACATGACGTAAGGCGCGGCTTAGCACTGCGTACCTGTCACATACCAAAGTAGCAGTTGGCGCGACCACATACGTATATGATGTTACGCAGGACTGGGTGCCATGAACCCGTCGGATATGAAATGCGCATCCCTTACGAGTTTAGCAATAGGGCAGATAGGATTCGCGTGCTGATGGAGCTTGGTACACTACCGGTACAGGACTTCAGTTTTCAAAAAAAAAAAAAACGATATACATACTTTTTTTTGAAGATATAAAACACTACATATTTTTCAAATGAAAAACAAAAAAGGATAAAAGTTCCAAAATACTACAAAGAAAATTTGAAAAAATATAGGTTTTATAAATATTAAAATATGAAATTAACATTTAAAAAACCTTTGAAATTCACTGAAAAAAAACATAGGTTTTACAGACGTTATAGTTAGGAATTAGCATTTAAAAAAACCTTAGAAATTCACTGAAAAAACCATAGGTTTCAGGGATGTTCTAGTTAGTTGGACATTTGACTCATATAAAACCAGAGAAATTCGCCCGTTATACTTAGTTGATCTAACTATAACTCACGCGCCTGCAATGCACTGGTGATAACGTCACATATTACATCACTCATGACATGGTCAGTGACTTCACTGATGACATCTCAAATGACATCACTGATGACATCATCCACCTGATAATCTGATGTACATACTGATGGCCTAATATAAATGTTGATACACGCACTCTAAAATACAGACTACTATTTTTGAAACCATGCACACAACAATGCCAGATACTACATACCACCCACTATTTCCTAGGTCTACACTCATATCCACTCCTTATACATGCAGTTACTCATCAATACAGTACTATAATATGCACTCACACACCTATACATACAGTCACAGTCCGCCACTGATCCATAGTTACTCACACACCTAGTCAGTCATGCAAAGAATCAATCACATACCCATTTACTCATGTATAGTTATACACACCAACTGGGTTATTTATACACACACCACATCACTTATTTATGCAGATACTAACACATACTTACTGTCTTATACAATCACTGATACAAGCAGACACTTTTATACACCCACTCCTTCAAATAACTTACTCTCACGTATAGTCATTTATATACTCCAACACTCACATATACTGCCTTAAAACATATGTAGTTACTCACACATATACTAGTGAGACATTCATCCACTCACGAACACACCCATACACACACTAACTCACCCATACAGCCTTTCCCAGATGTACTTTTGAATCCATACAACCAGTGAATCACCCACTCAGACATGTATGCACAGAGTCACATACCCCCCACCCACCCACACAGACACTCAGGCACTCATACAACAAATCAATAACCTATATAGACACTCCTGTAGCTACTCACCAACCCATGCAGCCGCTTATACACCAACTGAGACACTAATACAGACTTTCACAGAGTTTAGTCACTAACCCATACATTCAGTAACACATGTTCAATCACTCTGTTATACAGTCAGGCACGCACCTACTAAATAATCCACCTTGACATAGATATATATGAAAAATATTTAAACTTTACAGAAACACACATTTACTGGATGATGTCATCAGTGATGTCATTTGAGATGTCATCAGTGATGTCATCAGTGATGTCACTGACCATGTCATGAGCAATGTCATCACAAGTGCATTGCGGGTGCGCGAGTTATAGTTAGCTCAACTAACTATAACGGGCGAATTTCTCTGGTTTTATATGAGTCAAATGTCCAACTAACTATAACGTCCCTGAAACCTATGGCTTTTTCAGTGAATTTCAATGGGTTTTTAAATGCTAATTCCTAACTATAACGTCTGTAAAATCTATGGGTTTTTCAGTGAATATATATATATATATATATATATAATTCACTGAAAAAACCATAGGTTTCAGGGGTGTTATAGTTAGCTGGACTTTTCACTTGTACAAAACCATTGAAATTCCCCCGTTATAGTCAGTTCAGCTAACTATAACTCGCGCGCCCGCAATGCACTGCTGATGACGTCACATATTACATCACTCATGACATGGTCAGTGACATCACTGATGACATCACTGATGACATCTCAAATGACATCACTGATGACATCATCCAGTGAATGTCTGTTTTTCTGAAAATGAAATATGTTTTATATATGTATATCTCAAGGTCGATGGAAGAATAAATGGGTATAGAAGTGTCTAAATGGATGATTTGTTTTTGAAAAATTGATTGTGTAACTGACTGATTAAGTGTATCATAGTGAATACATGGCTTAGTGAGTAATGTTTAAATATGTAAATATCTGTATCAGTCTCTCACTTTGTGTATAAGTGGCTGCATGGGTTGGTGAGTAGCTACATGGGTGTCTATATAGGTTATTAGTTGGTTTTTTGAGTATCAGTCTGAGTGTCTGCATGGTTCGGTGGGGGGTATTACGTAGTGCATAGGTGCATGAATGAGTGACTCACTGTATGTGTTGAAGACAGCATGTGTGCAGGACTGTATGGGTGGATGAGTGTGTGTATGCGTGTGTTAGTGAGTGAATGACTGTCTCAATAGTGTCTTTATGAGTAACTACATATGTTTTAAACTAGTATATGTGACTATTGGTGTATATAAGAGAGTATATGTGAGAGTGAGAGATTGAAAGAGTTCCTGTATGAATAAGTATGTGTTTCTATAAGTGATTGTTTAAAAGACTAAGTATGTGTAAGTTTCCGTAGAAGTAAGTGTGGTGGTGTGTGTATAACTGTATATGCAAGTAAATGTATGTTTGATTCTTTATTAGCATGAGTGACTATGTGTGTGAGTAACTCTATGGATGAGTGGCATTGTGTAACAGGATGTATAGGTGTATGCGTACATATGATGAGTGTACATGTATGAGTGACTGTATAGGACTGTTGGTGAATGAGTGGATGTGTATGTGGATCTTAGAATTACTGAAGAGGTTGTTGTAACGGGTATTGATGTCCATTGTTTTGAAAATTTTAGTCTCTATTTTTGAATGTGTGTATCAAAGGTTATATTAGGGTGAGAGGAGGTCTGCCACTCTACCACAAGGATGATGTCATCAGTGATGTCATGAGTGATGTCACTGACCATGTCATGAGTGATGTAATATGTGACGTCATCAGCAGTGCATTGCGGGCGCGCGAGTTATAGTTAGCTGAACTAACTATAACGGGGGAATTTCAATGGTTTTGTACAAGTGAAAAGTCCAGCTAACTATAACACCCCTGAAACCTATGTTTTTTTCAGTGAATTTCTGAGGTTTTTTAAATGCTAATTCCTAACTATAACGTGCCTTAAACCTATGTTTTTTTCTGTGAATTTCAAAGGTTTTTTAAATGCTAATTTCTAACTATGCCTACAGAGATAGGACATGTGAAGAAAGAAGAAAAATGCATAGAAAGAAAAAAAAGAAGTACAGAAAGAAGCAACAGAAGTCCTCAAAGACGAAGAAAAGTGCAGGAAGAAGGATAACGTGCAGAAAGAACAAAAAGAAGAGCAGAAAGAATCCTTGTTGCAAAATCATCCTGTACCCTCAACTTTTTCAGACGGATACTGGTGGTAACTGAGTCTGACTAACCAGTCCTAGAGCCAGTGCTATGTTAAAAGACACTTAGAATACAGTGAAAACACCTACATACACTAGGGAACATTATGCGTTGGGGTCCCCCTGTGATTAGCATGACCTCCTCTGTAAGCCCCTAGTATATAATAGGGCAGGGGGATTAAAACTACCTCTTAAAACAGGGCGTTTTTGCACACGTCAACTCAGGCCCCGTCCCCTCCCTTCACCACTGTGTAAACACGCCCTGTGTCCGTTTTTAGTTGGGAGATTAAAGTCATTTGAATCCTGAGGGTCCCTAGGGTCCAACTAGCCCACTAGGTACCTCCAGTAAGTGCCACAGAGCTGCGTTGCGGAGAGGTGTAAAAAGTGGCACAGCCTGGACCACCTCTCTGCAATGCAGCTCAGTGGCGCTTACTGGAAGCACTTGGTGGGCTAGTTAGCCCCCAGGGGCCCTCAGTATTGAAGGGAAATTATATCCCCAATTTAAAACGTGCCTTAGTGAGTGTTTGCACACGTCACCTCAGGCCCCGTCCCCTCACTTCACCACTGTGTAAACGCGCCCTGTGGCTGTTCTAAGTTGAGAGATTAAGTCCCCTTGAATCCTAAGGGTCCCTAGGGTCAAACTAGACCACTAGGTACCGCCAGTAAGCGCCACAGAGCTGCGTTGCAGAGAGGTGTAAAAAGGAGCTTGGCCTCAGAACACCTGTCTGCAGCGCAGCTCCCTGGCACATACTGGAGATACCTGTTGGGCTAGTTGGCCCTCAGGGACCCTCAGTATTGAAGAGGAATTAATTCCCCAATTTACAACTCGCCAGGGGGCGCGTTTGCAGAGTGCTGCAAGGAGGGGGCGTGGCCTCCGGCACGATGCCAGTCTTTTATTTATTTAAATTTTTTAAGAAGGGGGGCTGTGTGGTTCCCCTTCTTATTCTAATTTATTGGCCCTGATGACCCCATCCCCCAGGGCCTGTCTCCTAATTATATTTTTTTGACCCCAATCCCCAGGGCCGGCCACTGTTTTTTATTATTTTAAAAAAATATATATTTATAGACACACCTAGGACATGCTGGACAAACCGTACGTACCGATCACCATGACAATTTGAGTGATATTCATTAAAAGGCGATTATGCATACAATGAATCCACGTGGAATGTATTTACACCACTAGTGAAGCTCTGACATGTCTGATGCCCTACCGTGCCTAATCCCGGTAGACACCCTTGTCGTTTATTTATACAAACATGGGTAGCTATTGACGGGCACATTTAATACACATGCACACCAAGCCATTCAAAGGGGATTCAACAAATTCGACAAACTATGTAAGAAACCCCCCTCACAGTTAATAAAACACACATCCACTGCCGGATGTGTAATACTTTTTATTTTACTCTCTGGAAAGGGGACGAACATCACTTGAGAGTCACAGCGCGCTCCTGGCAGGGCCCAATGCTGTGTTACACCCACCAATGCCTGCCGAGTGCCACACACCTCTGTGTTGTATTCCACCAGCTAGTGCATATGCTATGACACTCTCTAGCCCATGTGCACTGTAACACCTCCCCGTGAATATGTCATGCCACACTTGTCTTCGCACGGGTTATATTGCCCCATCTAACGTGCCTTCCTCGATGCCTATGTTATAATGCACAGTGCTATGCCATACATATTACAATCTGGGATCCATATCTTTGTCACAGTGCATATGCAACGTTACACTCCCCAGCATATATTTTATATTACAACTTTAGAGACTAGTTAGGTTACAGAACACTGCCCTGTGCATATTACACTCCAAGGCGCACATCGCATAGCACGCGCTAGTGCCTGTGCTATCTCGCGCTCTCCAATGAATCTGTCATTGCGCACAATGTATTGCAAATTATATTTCACGCCCGGTTCATCTTATATCACACTTTTTGGTGCATAGTTTATACCATACACTATATCTAGTGTTCATTTTCAATCATGCTCTCAGGACTATGTTCTATATAACACTGTGTTCACCTACCCTTTTCACGGGCATTACATTTTGCGATAGGGGGTGGAGGGTCAGGGGATGTTTCTGCCAAGTGAGCCCGGAGTCACAGTCACAAACATCGTCTTCCTCCTGAATAAAAGTGAGATTATGCTGCATACTTGTTCATATTTTAAGTAGTTTGCACAGACACACGTTTTAAAAACAATAAAGTTCCTAATACCCGCCTTCTCTGAACAGTTAGCTTGCTGCCCCATCCCCCTCCTCCCTATCCTCTGTTGTGTGAATCCATGGACTAGCCTCCTCCCTCCTGCCATGCATGGTCTGATTTGCTGCAACTGCCCTCAATTTAGTATGATGTACCAGTCCCCTCCTCCTGCCCTCCATTGCCCAATTCTATGCCCCATCATTGACCTCCTGCTTAAACTCTGTGCTTAGCTTGCTGCCCCTATTCTCCTTCCCCCTGCCCTCCGATGTCTTTGTGCATGCCCCTGCTCCATCCTTTTTGCCCACCATGTTCCATGGACCTGCCACTCCAATCTACTCTGAGTGTTCTGTTAAGCTGCCACTCCCCTCCCACCTGCCTAGCATTGTCAGATGACTGTAACCTATCCCTGCCACCTCCACCCTGCCTGTCCACATGCCATGCCCCTATCCTCTTCCTCCTGTCCTACATGGTCCATTGTACTGCCACACCCTTCTGCCCTCCCTGGTCTGTCGTGCTGCAACTGCTCCTCCTGTCTGCCCCGTGCGGTCTGTTGTGAGGCCCCTTCCCCTGAACTTTCTTGTCTGTGCACAGGTCCTGACCCTCCCTTCTATCCTCCATCGTCCTTTGCGCATGCCCCTGCACCCTCCTTCTTGCCCATCATAGCCATTGTGCTGCCACAAACCCTCCCACTTGCCATGCATGGTCTTCTGTGCTGCCATGGCCCCTCCCACCTTCCCTGTGTGGTCAGTTAGCTGCCCCTGACCCCCTCCCACCTTCCCTCCATGGTCTGTGTGTATGCCATCATAGTCTCACTGTTGCTCTTCATGGTGTGTCTTGCTTCTAGTGCCCATCCTGCCTGACCTCCATGGCTATCTTGCTGCTCCTGCCCTGCCCCCTTGCCCCCAGCCCTCTGTTTACATGTGCAGACCCCTACTCCCTCCCTCCTGGCTTGTATGTTCCATTGTAATGCCCCTGATCCGTCCCTCCTGCCCTTTATGGTCTGTTATGCTGCAGCTTTCTCTCCTGTCTGTCCATTATGGTCAGCTAGCTACCTTTGCCTCTTGCCCCTCTGTTCTCTGTTGTCCATGTGCATGGTCCTGTCCCCTCCCTCTTGCTTTCTATGGATTGTTGTGCTGCACTCCCGTCCTGCATGCCCTGTGTGGTGTATTGTGCTGCTGCAAACCCTGATGCCTGCCCTGCAGAGTCAGTTTGGTGCACCTCTCCATGTCCCTCCTGTCCTCTGTTATCCAAGTCCATGTCCCTACCCCATTTCCTTCCATGATCCAATGTACCATACTTGCGAACATTTTGAACTTGGTAAGAGGGAGATTTTGAAAAAAAACTGGGGTATTGATTTTGCCCTTTGAGTTACATTGAAAAAGAGGAGATTGTAGACAGGAGACAGATCAAATAAAGCCCATTTGAGCTTAAAAACATTGGACGTTTCCTGGCTGAATCGGGTCTGTTGGCATGTATGGTTGTACTACCATTGCCTCTTCCTTCTGCTCACAATGGTCTATTACATTGCCACAGCCTTTCTTGCAAGTCCTGTATTGTTGGTTTATTGCCCCTGCCCCCCTTTCCACTGCCCTCCATAGTATGTTGTGCTGCCACGGCCCTTCCTGCCTGCTCAGTGTCTTTGCACCCTCCTACCTGCCTTTAATTTTCAGAGTCCGTGCCCCTGGCCTCTGCCTCTCAACAGTATCCTAATGAACAACTAGATTGCTAACATTCTATATTTATTACAAAAGTGTGGAACGCCTGACGTCATCTTGATGTAATCAAAACTGTAATACCTAGAGCATTTCCTTTAGAAATTACATATATGAGAGGGTCTTATTGGCATCAAAATTATGGTTAGTGCTCTAAAAGACTAAAATAAGGACATATTTTCAGGGTTTTCAAATAGCGACAAAGCACTTTTAAATTATTTGTTATCTTTGTTTTTTATCCAGTTGACCACTTGATTAAATGTTGCACTTAGGGGAGAGGATGTGGTGTTACTTTCAGAACTGCAGACTTTGCAACTGGGGAACCAGGTTGGAGTTTCTGCTTCAGCTCGACATTCTGTGAATCTGGTCAAATCACTTAGTCTCCCCATGTCTACAACCAAAATGAATTTGTTCTTGTGTGATGTAACCAATGCTCATGTAAAGCACTCCAATACCTGACAAGTCTGCACTATATAACACTGCAAAAACACAAAACAATAAGTGTTTTGCACACTTCTGTCATTGGGCTATATTTGGGCTACATCTGGGTGATTTTGGGCTACATTTGGGCTCTTTTGTCTCCGGTGGCCATCTTGGGAGATTTATTTGTTATGAAGTTTCCTAATTTCCTCATGTACTGCAGTCTCCTCAGTAGGAAATGCTTTCAGTTTTTTACTTTGATTCCATCATGAAGGTAGTCAGATATGTCACACATTTGCCAATACATTCTGAAAGTTAGCACTCTAGTTGCTCATTAGATCACTGTAGTAAAACTACTGTTCGCCATGGAAGTCTGCTCCTGGTATTAAAAGTGCATGTTTCAGTCTGCATGTCAGAATTTTTTAATGAAATAGTAGAGGATTTGAGAAGTCACTCAAAATGTGCCCTCATTTTCTTTCTTCAGCATAAATCATAATTTCTATGGCAAAATGAACCCCCTCATTGTGTTCCTTTTTAAATTAAATGTTTTAAGTGTTACCAGTTTATTCCAATCAAGATGGCTTCAGGTGTGCCATACTTTTGTCATAATGAAGACAGTAAGCGCTCTAGTTGTTTTTAAGAACACTCTGGGACATTCTGTCATTGGGCTATACTTGGGCTACATCTGGGTGATATTTGGGCTACATTTGGGCTCTTCGGTCTCTGGTGGCCATCTTGGGAGACTTATTTGTTATAAAGTTTCCTAATTTCCTCATTTACTGCAGTCTCCTCAGGAAATACTTTCAGTTTTTTACTTTGATTCCATCAAGAAGACATTCAGATGTGTCACACATTTGCCATAAATTCAGAATGTTAGCACTCTTTTTGCTCATTAGATCACTGTGGTAAAGCTACTGCTCACCAGGGAAAACTGCTGCTGGTATTGAAAGTGCATGTTTCAGTCTGCATGTCAGAATTTTTTTAAGAAATAAAAGAGGATTTCAGAAGTCAAAATGTGCCCTAGTTTTTCTTTCAGCAGCACTAATCATATTTTTTATGGAAAAATGAACCCCCTCATTTTGTTCCTTTTTACATTAAATGTTTTAAGAGTTACCACTTTAATCCAAGCAAGATGGCTTCAGGTGTGCCATACGTTTATCATAAGTAGGACTGTTAGCGCTCTAGTTGTTCTTTGGAACACTCTGGGAAGCTGCAGTAGAACACAAAGGAATCAACTGACAGTCTCTGCCCTTGTTGGATGTACATGTTTTACTGAGAATGTCAGACTTCATTCTTACATGACTGAGAAAGATAATGTGAATTTACAGAAAATAAGCTCTCAGTTTAGCTTATAGATCACCTTCCAAACCTCTGTGGGAAAAGCATGAGAAAATATTTTTCTCTCAATCATGATATCCCAGCAGAAGGCTTTTTCACATGGTGAAATCACCTTAGAACATACCACAATTCCTAAAATGAGTATGGTACCATCAACAAATGATTTATAATGTAACTAAAGTCTTAAAACCTTCTATTAACTGCAATGCTTTTTAATGAGGTGCTATCATGTATATTGGTCTCAAGATGGCTGCCAACACTTCTTGGATGAAGTGCTGACAGCCAATCAGATCTCAGGATGAGATGTGTGGTTAGGCTCCACCCACATATATATATGATTTTACTTTTGATTTTCTCAGGAAGTACTGAACAGATTGACACCAGACCTGCAAAAGGCACTTCCCAGAGCTGAGGACTACCTCTCTGCCAAATTTCAAGTAATTCTGTTCAGCCGTTCGGGCTGTACCTTGGACTAAAGGTCCCTATGGAAAATTGCATGGGGAAAACGCGTTTTGGGACCCCCCTTTTTTCTCAGCCCCCGCTTGACGAATCCCCCCGAGACTTTCAGGGTAGGAGCGGAGCGGAGCGCCCCACCTATTTTGAAAATTTCACGAGGATTCGTCAACTGGCGCCAAAGTTATTCCAAATAGAATGTTGCGGATTTCCTATGGAAACACGGTCCTAACTATAACTATCTACTGGCGACCGCCAGTAGATAATATATATATATATATACATATATATATTCACTGAAAAAAACCATAGGTTTTACAGACGTTATAGTTAGGAATTAGCATTTAAAAAAACCTTAGAAATTCACTGAAAAAACCATAGGTTTCAGGGATGTTCTAGTTAGTTGGACATTTGACTCATATAAAACCAGAGAAATTCGCCCGTTATACTTAGTTGATCTAACTATAACTCACGCGCCTGCAATGCACTGGTGATAACGTCACATATTACATCACTCATGACATGGTCAGTGACTTCACTGATGACATCTCAAATGACATCACTGATGACATCATCCACCTGATAATCTGATGTACATACTGATGGCCTAATATAAATGTTGATACACGCACTCTAAAATATAGACTACTATTTTTGAAACCATGCACACAACAATGCCAGATACTACATACCACCCACTATTTCCTAGGTCTACACTCACATCCACTCCTTATACATGCAGTTACTCATCAATACAGTACTATAATATGCACTCACACACCTATACATACAGTCACAGTCCGCCACTGATCCATAGTTACTCACACACCTAGTCAGTCATGCAAAGAATCAATCACATACCCATTTACTCATGTATAGCTATACACACCAACTGTGTTATTTATACACACACCACATCACTTATTTATGCAGATACTAACACATACTTACTGTCTTATACAATCACTGATACAAGCAGACACTTTTATACACCCACTCCTTCAAATAACTTACTCTCACGTATAGTCATTTATATACTCCAACACTCACATATACTGCCTTAAAACATATGTAGTTACTCACACATATACTAGTGAGACATTCATCCACTCACGAACACACCCATACACACACTAACTCACCCATACAGCCTTTCCCAGATGTACTTTTGAATCCATACAACCAGTGAATCACCCACTTAGACATGTATGCCCAGAGTCACATACCCCCCACCCACCCACACAGACACTCAGGCACTCATACAACAAATCAATAACCTATATAGACACTCCTGTAGCTACTCACCAACCCATGCAGCCGCTTATACACCAACTGAGACACTAATACAGACTTTCACAGAGTTTAGTCACTAACCCATACATTCAGTAACACATGTTCAATCACTCTGTTATACAGTCAGGCACGCACCTACTAAATAATCCACCTTGACATAGATATATATGAAAAATATTTAAACTTTACAGAAACACCCATTTACTGGATGATGTCATCAGTGATGTCATTTGAGATGTCATCAGTGATGTCATCAGTGATGTCACTGACCATGTCATGAGCAATGTCATCACCAGTGCATTGCGGGTGCGCGAGTTATAGTTAGCTCAACTAACTATAACGGGCGAATTTCTCTGGTTTTATATGAGTCAAATGTCCAAATAACTATAACGTCCCTGAAACCTATGGCTTTTTCAGTGAATTTCAATGGGTTTTTAAATGCTAATTCCTAACTGTAACGTCTGTAAAATCTATGGGTTTTTCAGTGAATATATATATATATATATATAATTCACTGAAAAAACCATAGGTTTCAGGGGTGTTATAGTTAGCTGGACTTTTCACTTGTACAAAACCATTGAAATTCCCCCGTTATAGTCAGTTCAGCTAACTATAACTCGCGCGCCCGCAATGCACTGCTGATGACGTCACATATTACATCACTCATGACATGGTCAGTGACATCACTGATGACATCACTGATGACATCTCAAATGACATCACTGATGACATCATCCAGTGAATGTCTGTTTTTCTGAAAATGAAATATGTTTTATATATGTATATCTCAAGGTCGATGGAAGAATAAATGGGTATAGAAGTGTCTAAATGGATGATTTGTTTTTGAAAAATTGATTGTGTAACTGACTGATTAAGTGTATCATAGTGAATACATGGCTTAGTGAGTAATGTTTAAATATGTAAATATCTGTATCAGTCTCTCACTTTGTGTATAAGTGGCTGCATGGGTTGGTGAGTAGCTACATGGGTGTCTATATAGGTTATTAGTTGGTTTTTTGAGTATCAGTCTGAGTGTCTGCATGGTTCGGTGGGGGGTATTACGTAGTGCATAGGTGCATGAATGAGTGACTCACTGTATGTGTTGAAGACAGCATGTGTGCAGGACTGTATGGGTGGATGAGTGTGTGTATGCGTGTGTTAGTGAGTGAATGACTGTCTCAATAGTGTCTTTATGAGTAACTACATATGTTTTAAACTAGTATATGTGACTATTGGTGTATATAAGAGAGTATATGTGAGAGTGAGAGATTGAAAGAGTTCCTGTATGAATAAGTATGTGTTTCTATAAGTGATTGTTTAAAAGACTAAGTATGTGTAAGTTTCTGTAGAAGTAAGTGTGGTGGTGTGTGTATAACTGTATATGCAAGTAAATGTATGTTTGATTCTTTATTAGCATGAGTGACTATGTGTGTGAGTAACTCTATGGATGAGTGGCATTGTGTAACAGGATGTATAGGTGTATGAGTACATATGATGTGTACATGTATGAGTGACTGTATAGGACTGTTGGTGAATGAGTGGATGTGTATGTGGATCTTAGAATTACTGAAGAGGTTGTTGTAACGGGTATTGATGTCCATTGTTTTGAAAATGTTAGTCTCTATTTTTGAATGTGTGTATCAAAGGTTATATTAGGGTGAGAGGAGGTCTGCCACTCTACCACAAGGATGATGTCATCAGTGATGTCATGAGTGATGTCACTGACCATGTCATGAGTGATGTAATATGTGACGTCATCAGCAGTGCATTGCGGGCGCGCGAGTTATAGTTAGCTGAACTAACTATAACGGGGGAATTTCAATGGTTTTGTACAAGTGAAAAGTCCAGCTAACTATAACACCCCTGAAACCTATGGTTTTTTCAGTGAATTTCTGAGGTTTTTTAAATGCTAATTCCTAACTATCACGTGCCTTAAACCTATGTTTTTTTCTGTGAATTTCAAAGGTTTTTTAAATGCTAATTTCTAACTATGCCTACAGAGATAGGACATGTGAAGAAAGAAGAAAAATGCACAGAAAGAAAAAAAAGAAGTACAGAAAGAAGCAACAGAAGTCCTCAAAGATGAAGAAAAGTGCAGGAAGAAGGATAACGTGCAGAAAGAACAAAAAGAAGAGCAGAAAGAATCCTTGTTGCAAAATCATCCTGTACCCTCAACTTTTTCAGACGGATACTGGTGGTAACTGAGTCTGACTAACCAGTCCTAGAGCCAGTGCTATGTTAAAAGACACTTAGAATACAGTGAAAACACCTACTTACACTAGGGAACATTATGCGTTGGGGTCCCCCTGTGATTAGCATGACCTCCTCTGTAAGCCTCTAGTATATAATAGGGCAGGGGGATTAAAACTACCTCTTAAAACAGGGCGTTTTTGCACACGTCAACTCAGGCCCCGTCCCCTCCCTTCACCACTGTGTAAACACGCCCTGTGTCCGTTTTTAGTTGGGAGATTAAGTTCATTTGAATCCTGAGGGTCCCTAGGGTCCAACTAGCCCACTAGGTACCTCCAGTAAGTGCCACAGAGCTGCGTTGCGGAGAGGTGTAAAAAGTGGCACAGCCTGGACCACCTCTCTGCAATGCAGCTCAGTGGCGCTTACTGGAAGCACTTGGTGGGCTAGTTAGCCCCCAGGGGCCCTCAGTATTGAAGGGAAATTATATCCCCAATTTAAAACGTGCCTTAGTGAGTGTTTGCACACGTCACCTCAGGCCCCGTCCCCTCACTTCACCACTGTGTAAACGCGCCCTGTGGCTGTTCTAAGTTGAGAGATTAAGTCCCCTTGAATCCTAAGGGTCCCTAGGGTCAAACTAGACCACTAGGTACCGCCAGTAAGCGCCACAGAGCTGCGTTGCAGAGAGGTGTAAAAAGGAGCTTGGCCTCAGAACACCTGTCTGCAGCGCAGCTCCCTGGCACATACTGGAGATACCTGTTGGGCTAGTTGGCCCTCAGGGACCCTCAGTATTGAAGAGGAATTAATTCCCCAATTTACAACTCGCCAGGGGGCGCGTTTGCAGAGTGCTGCAAGGAGGGGGCGTGGCCTCCGGCACGATGCCAGTCTTTTATTTATTAAATTTTTTAAGAAGGGGGGCTGTGTGGTTCCCCTTCTTCTTCTAATTTATTGGCCCTGATGACCCCATCCCCCAGGGCCTTTCTCCTAATTATATTTTTTTGACCCCAATCCCCAGGGCCGGCCACTGTTTTTTATTATTTTAAAAAAATATATATTTATAGACACACCTAGGACATGCTGGACAAACCGTACGTACCGATCACCATGACGATTTGAGTGATATTCATTAAAAGGCGACTATGCATACAATGAATCCACGTGGAATGTATTTACACCACTAGTGAAGCTCTGACATGTCTGATGCCCTACCGTGCCTAATCCCGGTAGACACCCTTGTTGTTTATTTATACAAACATGGGTAGCTATTGACGGGCACATTTAATACACATGCACACCAAGCCATTCAAAGGGGATTCAACAAATTCGACAAACTATGTAAGAAACCCCCCTCACAGTTAATAAAACACACATCCACTGCCGGATGTGTAATACTTTTTATTTTACTCTCTGGAAAGGGGACGAACATCACTTGAGAGTCACAGCGCGCTCCTGGCAGGGCCCAATGCTGTGTTACAACCACCAATGCCTGCCGAGTGCCACACACCTCTGTGTTGTATTCCACCAGCTAGTGCATATGCTATGACACTCTCTAGTCCATGTGCACTGTAACACCACCCCGTGAATATGTCATGCCACACTTGTCTTCGCACGGGTTATATTGCCCCATCTAACGTGCCTTCCTCGATGCCTATGTTATAATGCACAGTGCTATGCCATACATATTACAATCTGGGATCCATATCTTTGTCACAGTGCATATGCAACGTTACACTCCCCAGCATATATTTTATATTACAACTTTAGAGACTAGTTAGGTTACAGAACACTGCCCTGTGCATATTACACTCCAAGGCGCACATCGCATAGCACGCGCTAGTGCCTGTGCTATCTCGCGCTCTCCAATGAATCTGTTATTGCGCACAATGTATTGCATATTATATTTCACGCCCGGTTCATCTTATATCACACTTTTTGGTGCATAGTTTATACCATACACTATATCTAGTGTTCATTTTCAATCATGCTCTCAGGACTATGTTCTATATAACACTGTGTTCACCTACCCTTTTCACGGGCATTACATTTTGCGATAGGGGGTGGAGGGTCAGGGGATGTTTCTGCCAAGTGAGCCCGGAGTCACAGTCACAAACATCCTCTTCTTCCTGAATAAAAGTGAGATTATGCTGCATACTTGTTCATATTTTAAGTAGTTTGCACAGACACACGTTTTAAAAACAATAAAGTTCCTAATACCCGCCTTCTCTGAACAGTTAGCTTGCTGCCCCATCCCCCTCCTCCCTATCCTCTGTTGTGTGAATCCATGGACTAGCCTCCTCCCTCCTGCCATGCATGGTCTGATTTGCTGCCACTGCCCTCAATTTAGTATGATGTACCAGTCCCCTCCTCCTGCCCTCCATTGCCCAATTCTATGCCCCATCATTGACCTCCTGCTTAAACTCTGTGCTTAGCTTGCTGCCCCTATTCTCCTTCCCCCTGCCCTCCGATGTCTTTGTGCATGCCCCTGCTCCATCCTTTTTGCCCACCATGTTCCATGGACCTGCCACTCCAATCTACTCTGAGTGTTCTGTTAAGCTGCCACTCCCCTCCCACCTGCCTAGCATTGTCAGATGACTGTAACCTATCCCTGCCACCTCCACCCTGCCTGTCCACATGCCATGCCCCTATCCTCTTCCTCCTGTCCTACATGGTCCATTGTACTGCCACACCCTTCTGCCCTCCCTGGTCTGTTGTGCTGCAACTGCTCCTCCTGTCTGCCCCGTGCGGTCTGTTGTGAGGCCCCTTCCCCTGAACTTTCTTGTCTGTGCACAGGTCCTGACCCTCCCTTCTATCCTCCATCGTCCTTTGCGCATGCCCCTGCACCCTCCTTCTTGCCCATCATAGCCATTGTGCTGCCACAAACCCTCCCACTTGCCATGCATGGTCTTCTGTGCTGCCATGGCCCCTCCCACCTTCCCTCCATGGTCTGTGTGTATGCCATCATAGTCTCACTGTTGCTCTTCATGGTGTGTCTTGCTTCTAGTGCCCATCCTGCCTGACCTCCATGGCTATCTTGCTGCTCCTGCCCTGCCCCCTTGCCCCCAGCCCTCTGTTTACATGTGCAGACCCCTACTCCCTCCCTCCTGGCTTGTATGTTCCATTGTAATGCCCCTGATCCATCCCTCCTGCCCTTTATGGTCTGTTATGCTGCAGCTTTCTCTCCTGTCTGTCCATTATGGTCAGCTAGCTACCATTGCCTCTTGCCCCTCTGTTCTCTGTTGTCCATGTGCATGGTCCTGTCCCCTCCCTCTTGCTTTCTATGGATTGTTGTGCTGCACTCCCGTCCCGCATGCCCTGTGTGGTGTATTGTGCTGCTGCAAACCCTGATGCCTGCCCTGCAGAGTCAGTTTGGTGCACCTCTCCATGTCCCTCCTGTCCTCTGTTATCCAAGTCCATGTCCCTACCCCATTTCCTTCCATGATCCAATGTACCATACTTGCGAACATTTTGAACTTGGTAAGAGGGAGATTTTGAAAAAAAACTGGGGTATTGATTTTGCCCTTTGAGTTACATTGAAAAAGAGGAGATTGTAGACAGGAGACAGATCAAATAAAGCCCATTTGAGCTTAAAAACATTGGACGTTTCCTGGCTGAATCGGGTCTGTTGGCATGTATGGTTGTACTACCATTGCCTCTTCCTTCTGCTCACAATGGTCTATTACATTGCCACAGCCTCTCTTGCAAGTCCTGTATTGTTGGTTTATTGCCCCTGCCCCCCTTTCCACTGCCCTCCATAGTATGTTGTGCTGCCACGGCCCTTCCTGCCTGCTCAGTGTGGTTAAATTGTTGCCTTTGCACCCTCCTACCTGCCTTTAATTTTCAGAGTCCGTGCCCCTGGCCTCTGCCTCTCAACAGTATCCTAATGAACAACTAGATTGCTAACATTCTATATTTATTACAAAAGTGTGGAACGCCTGACGTCATCTTGATGTAATCAAAACTGTAATACCTAGAGCATTTCCTTTAGAAATTACATATATGAGAGGGTCTTATTGGCATCAAAATTATGGTTAGTGCTCTAAAAGACAAAAATAAGGACATATTTTCTGAGTTTTCAAATAGCGACAAAGCACTTTTAAATTATTTGTTATCTTTGTTTTTTATCCAGTTGACCACTTGATTAAATGTTGCACTTAGGGGAGAGGATGTGGTGTTACTTCCAGAACTGCAGACTTTGCAACTGGGGAACCAGGTTGGAGTTTCTGCTTCAGCTCGACATTCTGTGATTCTGGTCAAATCACTTAGTCTCCCCATGTCTACAACCAAAATGAATTTGTTCTTGTGTGATGTAACCAATGCTCATGTAAAGCACTCCAATACCTGACAAGTCTGCACTATATAACACTGCAAAAACACAAAACAATAAGTGTTTTGCACACTTCTGTCATTGGGCTATATTTGGGCTACATCTGGGTGATTTTGGGCTACATTTGGGCTCTTTTGTCTCCGGTGGCCATCTTGGGAGATTTATTTGTTATGAAGTTTCCTAATTTCCTCATGTACTGCAGTCTCCTCAGTAGGAAATGCTTTCAGTTTTTTACTTTGATTCCATCATGAAGGTAGTCAGATATGTCACACATTTGCCAATACATTCTGAAAGTTAGCACTCTAGTTGCTCATTAGATCACTGTAGTAAAACTACTGTTCGCCATGGAAGTCTGCTCCTGGTATTAAAAGTGCATGTTTCAGTCTGCATGTCAGAATTTTTTAATGAAATAGTAGAGGATTTGAGAAGTCACTCAAAATGTGCCCTCATTTTCTTTCTTCAGCATAAATCATAATTTCTATGGCAAAATGAACCCCCTCATTGTGTTCCTTTTTAAATTAAATGTTTTAAGTGTTACCAGTTTATTCCAATCAAGATGGCTTCAGGTGTGCCATACTTTTGTCATAATGAAGACAGTAAGCGCTCTAGTTGTTTTTAAGAACACTCTGGGACATTCTGTCATTGGGCTATACTTGGGCTACATCTGGGTGATATTTGGGCTACATTTGGGCTCTTCGGTCTCTGGTGGCCATCTTGGGAGACTTATTTGTTATAAAGTTTCCTAATTTCCTCATTTACTGCAGTCTCCTCAGGAAATACTTTCAGTTTTTTACTTTGATTCCATCAAGAAGACATTCAGATGTGTCACACATTTGCCATAAATTCAGAATGTTAGCACTCTTTTTGCTCATTAGATCACTGTGGTAAAGCTACTGCTCACCAGGGAAAACTGCTGCTGGTATTGAAAGTGCATGTTTCAGTCTGCATGTCAGAATTTTTTTATGAAATAAAAGAGGATTTCAGAAGTCAAAATGTGCCCTAGTTTTTCTTTCAGCAGCACTAATCATATTTTTTATGGAAAAATGAACCCCCTCATTTTGTTCCTTTTTACATTAAATGTTTTAAGAGTTACCACTTTAATCCAAGCAAGATGGCTTCAGGTGTGCCATACGTTTATCATAAGTAGGACTGTTAGCGCTCTAGTTGTTCTTTGGAACACTCTGGGAAGCTGCAGTAGAACACAAAGGAATCAACTGACAGTCTCTGCCCTTGTTGGATGTACATGTTTTACTGAGAATGTCAGACTTCATTCTTACATGACTGAGAAAGATAATGTGAATTTACAGAAAATAAGCTCTCAGTTTAGCTTATAGATCACCTTCCAAACCTCTGTGGGAAAAGCATGAGAAAATATTTTTCTCTCAATCATGATATCCCAGCAGAAGGCTTTTTCACATGGTGAAATCACCTTAGAACATACCACAATTCCTAAACTGAGTATGGTACCATCAACAAATGATTTATAATGTAACTAAAGTCTTAAAACCTTCTATTAACTGCAATGCTTTTTAATGAGGTGCTATCATGTATATTGGTCTCAAGATGGCTGCCAACACTTCTTGGATGAAGTGCTGACAGCCAATCAGATCTCAGGATGAGATGTGTGGTTAGGCTCCACCCACATATATATATGATTTTACTTTTGATTTTCTCAGGAAGTACTGAACAGATTGACACCATACCTGCAAAAGGCACTTCCCTGAGCTGAGGACTACCTATCTGCCAAATTTCAAGTAATTCTGTTCAGCCGTTTGGGCTGTACCTTGGACTAAAGGTCCCTATGGAAAATTGCATGGGGAAAACGCGTTTTGGGACCCCCTTTTTTCTCAGCCCCCGCTTGACGAATCCCCCCCGAGACTTTCAGGGTAGGAGCGGAGCGGAGCGCCCCGCCTATTTTGAAAATTTCGCGAGGATTCGTCAACTGGCGCCAAAGTTATTCCAAATAGAATGTTGCGGATTTCCTATGGAAACACGGTCC
The DNA here is from genome assembly GCF_964204655.1 of Triturus cristatus. Lineage (NCBI taxonomy): Eukaryota > Metazoa > Chordata > Amphibia > Caudata > Salamandridae > Triturus > Triturus cristatus. The sequence goes on from NC_140579.1 coordinate 415,606,745, forward strand.
TAACTATAACTATCTACTGGCGACCGCCAGTAGATAATATATATATAACCTACTGGCGGTATATATATATATGTGTGAAAAAGAAAAGAATTTACCCAACCTTCTATCATTAAGGAACAGGCACTCGTAGTCATGGGTGTTCTCCTGTTTATTGCATAGGCTGCATCACACACACGAACAACACAGGGACACGTTTTGGCAGTCTCGCTGCCTTTTTTAACCTGTCATGCCATATTGGTGCTTCTTTTAAAGTTAAAAAATTGTAAAAATAGAAGATGCCCTTTACTCAACACTGATTGGGTATGCACTTGCATGTGGGAAATTAACTATACAGAACAAAATACATAACTATAAATATTCAGAAGAAGTCGCAACAGGGTAAAGCTTATCGGTAACAGTACTTCACAGTTCTTTTACAACCTGTGCTACTGAGGATTAAGTCTTTCAGTTATATATATATATATACATATCCGTTTTTCTTAGATGATATTACCTACTGGCGGTCGCCAGTAGGTAGTTATAGTTAGGACCACGTTTCCATAGGAAAACCTCAACATTCTATTTTGAATAACTTTGGCGCCGGTCGACGAATCCTCGCGAATTTCTCAAAATAGGTGGGGCGCTATGCTCCGCTCCTACCCTGAAAGTCTCGGGGGGATTCATCAAGCGGGGGCTGAGATAAAAGGGGGGTCCCAAAACGCGTTTTTCCCATGCATTTTTCCATAGGACCTTTAGAACGAGCTACAGCCCGAATGGCTGAACAGAATTACTCAAAATTTGGCAGAGAGGTAGTCCCTAGGTCAAGGAAGTGCCTTTTGTAGGTTTGGTGTAAATCTGTTCAGTAGATTCTGAGAAAATAGCCTTTAAATCAATATATATATCTGAGCCCGCTTACGGTACGCTTACCGTAAGCTTACCGTACGCGTACGGTGGCGTGCGCGAGCGCGATTCTGATTGGCTGTTACATCTAAGTAAACATTCGAATCGGTCGAAACCAGGAAGCGGCGGCCGCCATTTTCTCTCTCGCACTCTGAGGGGGGGGCTGTAAACAAAGGCAAAAAACATATAAAGGGGCTGTTTAGACAGCGCCCATGCACATAGCCATGTTAGTTGAGTCCTCAAAGATCCCCCAAGGCCAAAAACGGTAAATTTTTATTTTGTGAAAATTTCGCCGATTACGCTTACCGTACGCGTACGGTGCGCTTACGCTAAAAATTTTAATAAAAAAAAAAAAAAACACTCTCTGTGTATGGCATATTATTGTCATCACTTACAAATTAAATTTAACAGATTACCTATCACAAGGAAGCGCATAATATGTCCTCCATGTGCGCACGGTGCGTAATGTGGGCACGCGGTGCCCACCTTGCGTGTACGGCACTAACTGCGTTAAGTGGGCGTGCACGCCACAAATGGCGTAAAGTAACTTAGCATTTAAAAAACCGTGCAAATTCACTGAAAAAACCATAGGTTTCACACACGTTATAGTTAGGAATTAGCATTTAAAAAACCTTGCTAATTCAATGAAAAAACCATAGGTTTCACACATGTTATAGTTAGCTGGAAATTTTACTGATAAAAAACCAATGAAATTCCCCCGTTATAGTTACTGTAGGCAACTATAACTCACGCGACCGCAATCCTCTGCTGATGACATATGTGTCTTTATGAAAAAAAAATATTTGTAATATATGTATAGCTAAAATTTAATGGAAGAAGACATGGGCAAATAAGTGTCTAAATACAGTATTAGCATCAGCAGAGGATTGCGGTCGCGTGAGTTATAGTTGCCTACAGTAACTATAACGGGGGAATTTCATTGGTTTTTTATCAGTAAAATTTCCAGCTAACTATAACATGTGTGAAACCTATGGTTTTTTCATTGAATAAATATATATGTATCTTTTTTGTTAGATAAAAAGTTCTATCCAAGATATGTTCATGTATATATAAATAATTATATATTACCAGCTATAGTAACATAGTTAAGCCGCTTTTGGTGGCTCAGTGGACTAATGCATCCACCGCAGGGACCAGTGTTCAACCTCATGGTCACAGGTTCAAATCCCAGCAGGTGCACTCAGTCTTTCATCCATCTGAGGTCGATAAAAATGAGTACCATTGAGCGCCAAGAGACCTATGGATGAACGTGCGCTTTACAAATACACGTTATGTTATGAGCTGACTATAACTTGCATCCCTCCACCATGAATTGTTTATGACCACACATGTTAAATAGGCCACTTTTCAATACATGTGATACATTGCATGCCATTACAACGCGCTCATTACATTGACCGCGTTGTTACATCACATACCATCACAACGCAAGTCGTTACAACAGGTTTGGGGAAGAACACCCTAAGGCTGACTGGTCAAACAATACATTCACAAGTAGATATGCCACCCACACCTCGACCCTATCTGCAATTCTTCCAAGTTTTCATTCAAAATTGGGCCATTTGATCTGGACCCAACCAATACATTTTTTAACCTTGCATTCTTTACCTATGTCCAAATGATTAGCTCTCCAAATGCACTGTACCATAGAGTAACAGAAACAAGACACCATGATCCGTAATCGTTCTTTACTTTTTGTATTTAGTGAAGGACATTCATTTATATATGTTTTTATAAAATAAAAAACTATGATTCTTGATTTCTTATAAAAGAAGTGGGAGAAAATGTTCACTTTTGGTCAAAGACGGCGAATAATGTTTTCAAAATGTAATATGAAGCTAACTCTTGAAAAATAAACGTTGAGATGCTTGTACATTTGGTGTGGCTAAAAAATATTTTTAAGGGTGCAGTGAAGCTCATTAGCAACTTTTCTAGATATCTGGATTATGTAAACGTCTCAGTTGTTTAAATATGACTAAGTTATCAATGTACTGAATGGAAGGACCAAAATAATTGTTATGAGATCTGAGGAACCAGTAAGGAATGGCATCAACAGATCGACTCTCTGTACTTCTCCCTATTGTGTGATTCTCTTTTAAATCTAAGTGCATTGCCTGAGTTTGGCCAGTCATATTTTGAATCAAAGTTTGATGTTATAGTTAGAATATTGTGATTTTAATCCTTTTTGCTATTCACATCAAGTGTTTTGTGCTTCAATTATTTCTTTGTAAAGCAAAATTCTATTGATTTAAAGTGGAGATTGTGATTAGGGCTCTAGGTTTTGTGCTATTTATTTTAACCTTTCTGTCTGTATTCATCCATATTTAGTTTTGGGCAATTGTATTGGTATTTATTCAAATTTATTTTATGTTTTGAGAATAAATGCTTTTGTAAAATGGTATATTTCCACATTTATTTAAATGATAAACATGCTTTGATGCCTTCGCATTTTAGCAAATCAAGCAGGCAAATATAACAAAACACAACTCCAACAGGTAAATATTAGTATTCTATACAGATATAGTTTTGGACATGCTGGTATTTAAAGGAATCCCATCTTAATGTTAAATCCCCATGCTGTCTATCTGCTTAGCAGTTGGTCTGGAGTTCATATAGGACACATAGGAGAGTCACTCACAAGAAGCGCAATTTTCTGTCTTTTTCTGCTGTTAGAAAAAAATACTGACAGGAAATAAATTGTTTTCTGTCTGTATATATCTGTTAAAATGTAAAACTGGAAGCCTTAAATCTGATCATTAGGGGTGTGCTAAGGTTTTTTTCCATCCTAGATGTGTTTATGTTTCCAGGAAGATGCACAATATATGTGAAGGCTGTTGGGGTAACACTGTTGCAGAAAACAATATACATGCTCTGATTAGCACTTTGAGATGACAGAGAGATCACTTTGTTTTTTTTGTGTATCTTTCTCACACAACACAGCTTTTTAGATAGCATGGTGTTACTGCCAGCACTTCACTGCTAGGAGTGAAGGCAAAACCGCATCTTTCATAAAGGAGAGGAATAAAGCCGGATCCCATGAACTGCTAACTTCACATGTGAACTTTCCTCAAAGCTCATAACTCATTTGCAGGATTTGTAAAGGGATTGAGCTGCTCAGGCAAAATATAATTCTGCTGTTGAGGGCTTCTTGCCCATTTAAAAAAAGCCAATTTTCAGGCCTTTTCTTGTGATTGGCTCTGCCTAACGGTGGTGCTATAAGGCTGCTTCCTTACCTCCCCTGGTGGACGCATCAGTTCCTAATAAGTGACTGCAGCAGAGGAGATTGCAGGCTGACAACCATACTCTGTAACTTTTGCTGTATATATTAATTGTCATCCTTTCAGTGCATATAGGGTTTTAATTATGTAAGAATATGATATTGGCATAAATTTCATGGGCGACTTGATACTAGTTCTTTTAGTATTCAACTGAGATTGTCACGTGGTGCCCAAAGACGTAAGTCTGCTGAGAGTCCCACCTGTCCTAAATCTCTTTCTGTTGAGGCGTCTCTCACTCGAACACCTAACAAGAGAAAGCAGGGGAAAGGAGACATAAAGCACAGGACACTTGCTGTCGCAGGTCGGTGTTGGAAAAACCCGGAGTGGAAGAGCATCTTCTTGAGGCTTAATGCACCAATGCATTGTCAGGTGATGTACAGAGCGAATGATAAATGAGTCCGCGAAGGAAGAACAGGCCAATAAGCAAGTACTACTTAAATATGTTACGTACAACGAGACAATAGTCACAGAAGAGTCAGCACACATACCCAAGATGTGGGCAGAGGATATGGACATGAGAGCATCTACCAGGGTACCGGCTCTGCTTCCCACAGCGCCCAGGAGATGAAGGCCCACCAATAGCAGCAGCTGGAAGTGCCGTAAGGACAGATAACGCAGACAGACCGGGCAAGACAAAAACAAGCTTTCTAAGTAAGTACTAAGGTGAGGGAACTGGAAAGTGTACAAAAAAACACCAAAGCAGCGAGAAACGGGGTAATGTGGATAAACTATGTAAGTAAGAGCAGAGAGCCAAGGCTTCTACGCATCCATGCCAGACAAGCAGACTCTTGGGTAGTGCATTTAAATAAGTTCACCACTAGTGACCTGAAAGTGCATTTACAAACTAGTGATTTCCGATTCATGCACTGGTCTGTGGTCTAGCTTTCTCATCCGCCACTGTCCAGTATTCCAAAGGCTCCAGTCCCCTCCCTGTATGAATCGGGTGATTAAGGAATTAATACAAGGGACAGCGTGTGTTTTACTAGACCTCTCTCTTCCCTCTGTGCTCTTGAACGTAATTCCAGACAGAGACTCATGTTATCACCCTCAGATGGATGACTGGAGAATTGAGACCAGGTAGGACTTAGATCTCTGATTTGCAAGTTGCTTGCAGATATCTGAAGTTAGTAATGAAAACTCTGAGCTATTCAAGTAACTTCTTGATGTCTGGGTTTGTTATTCGTGCTATTTCAAGTTTTTCTCTAACTCCTCGCCAAACATATTGAATCCTCAACCTCTTAAATATTAACAATCAGTGCACCTTCGTTAAGACAAGGTAAGAGCACAGGCAGGGAAAACAGGGTGAAGTCTGGCAGCAACCTTAATGTATCACCTACGAGCTCCTGCAAAGTTTCCTGATAACTGTTACTATTACTGGGGGGACATACGTTTTTGGGGAATAACATGCAGAAAATAAACTTTCTCTCTGGGTGTTTTTTCCCCGATATTCCACCCACAAACGTTGCCTGCGTGCAACAGGTGAAATCTGTATTACAGGGAACATAGGAGTTAAAAGGCCACTGGTGTCGATGTCGTTGGTGTTGTCTCTATATTGTAACAAGACGGACAGACTATTGGCCCGTTCAGTGTACGGAGAGCGTTTCATGAGGCAGATCTGTACTGTGCTTGTAAAGCTGAAACTCCACACATTCTAGGATGTAGCATTTATAGGTGTATATCTCAAAAATGACGTCACCAGAAGAACTGCTTCACAGTGCCGCTGGACAGGAAGTGTGTAGATTTATTTATTGATTTAGTCGAGAAGTTTTAATATAGATTAGGTTTAGGCATGTGTGGTTCACACCATAGGAATGAATATTGGCAAGGCTAAGAGATCTCAGGTTTAGTTTTTTTGCACTTTTGCTCTTCCTCTTACTTTACTGCTTTAGAATTGCCACTGGCCACCTTTGAACAGTATTTTCAAAATGGCAAAATGGGTACTGATGTGTCAAACCCTATAAATATGTATCACTGGATATGATGGCCAACCTTGGAATGATGAAAAAATGCCTTTTCAAATTCCAGGATGGCCTCCGCACTCGCATACAAGACCAATGGCCATTTCACGGTTTTTAATTGACCATTGCAACATAGCCAACAGCCATTTTTAATCTGCAGATTAAAATATATATATTATCTACTGGCGGTCGCCAGTAGATAGTTATAGTTACAACCTAGTTTCCATAGGAAATCTCAAAATTCTATTTTGAATAACTTTGGCGCCGGTTGACGAATCCTCGCGAAATTTTCAAAACTAATGGGGCGCTCCTTTCAGCTCCTACCCTGAAAGTCTCGGGGTGATTCGTCAAGCAGGGGCCGAGAAACAAGGGGGGTCCCAAAACGCGTTTTCCCCATGCATTTTTCCATAGGACCTTTAGACACAGCTACAGCCCGAACGGCTGAACAGAATTACTTGAAATTTGGCAGAGAGGTAGCCATAAGGTCAAGGAAGTGCCTTTTGCAGGTGTAAATCTGTTCAGTATTTCCTGAGAAAATAGCATTTAAAAGCATATATATATGTGGGCAGAGCCTAACCACACATCTCATCCTGAGATCTGATTGGCTGTCAGCACTTCATTCAAGAAGTGTTGGCAGCCATCTTGGGACCAATATACATGATAGCACCTCATTAAAAAGCATTGCAGTTAATAGAAGGTTTTAAGACTTTAGTTACATTATAAATCATTTGTTGATGGTACCATACTCATTTTAGGAATTGTGGTATGTTCTAACGTGATTTCACCATGTGAAAAAGCCTTCTGCTGGGATATCATGATTGAGAGAAAAATATTTTCTCATGATTTTACCACAGAGGTTTGGAAGGTGATCTATAAGCTAAACTGAGAGCTTATTTTCTGTAAATTCACATTATCTTTCTCAGTCATGTGAGAATGAAGTCTGACATTCTCAGTAAAACATGTACATCCAACAAGGGCAGAGACTGTCAGTTGATTCCTTTGTGTTCTACTGCAGCTTCCCAGAGTGTTCCAAAGAACTACTAGAGCGCTAACAGTCCTACTTATGATAAACGTATGGCACACCTGAAGCCATCTTGCTTGGATTAAAGTGGTATCTCTTAAAACATTTAATTTAAAAAGGAACAAAATGAGGGGGTTCATTTTTCCATGAAAAGTATGATTAGTGCTGCAGAAAGAAAAATTAGGGCACATTTTGAGTGACTTCTCAAATCCTCTTCTATTTCATTAAAAAATTCTGACATGCAGACTGAAACATGCACTTTCAATACCAGCAGCAATTTTCCCTGGTGAGCAGTAGCTTTACTACAGTGATCTAATGAGCAAAAAGAGTTCTGAATTTATGGCAAATGTGTGACACATCTGAATGCCTTCTTGATGGAATCAAAGTAAAAAACTGAAAGTATTTCCTACTGAGGAGACTGCAGTAAATGAGGAAATTAGGAAACTTCATAACAAATAAATCTCCCAAGATGGCCACCAGAGACAAAAGAGCCCAAATGTAGCCCAAAATCACCCAGATGTAGCCCAAATATAGCCCAATGACAGAAGTGTGCAAAACACTTATTATTTTGTGTTTTTGCAGTGTTATATAGTGCAGACTTGTCAGGTATTGGAGTGCTTTACATGAGCATTGGTTACATCACACAAGAACAAATTCATTTTGGTTGTAGACATGGGGAGACTAAGTGATTTGACCAGAATCACAGAATGTCGAGCTGAAGCAGAAACTTCAACCTGGTTCCCCAGTTGCAAAGTCTGCAGTTCTGGAAGTAACACGACATCCTCTCCCCTAAGTGCAACATTTAATCAAGTGGTCAACTGGATAAAAAGACATAAAGATAACAAATAATTTAAAAGTGCTTTGTCGCTATTTGAAAACTCAGAAAATATGTCCTTATTTTAGTCTTTTAGAGCACTAACCATAATTTTGATGCCAATAAGACCCTCTCATATATTTAATTCTAAAGGAAATGCTCTGGGTATTACAGTTTTGATTACATCAAGATGATGTCAGGCGTTCCACACTTTTGTAATAAATATAGAATGTTAGCAATCTAGTTGTTCATTAGGATACTGTTGAGAGGCAGAGGCCAGGGGCACGGACTCTGAAAATTGAAGGCAGGTAGGAGGGTGCAAAGGCAACAATTTAACCACACTGAGCAGGCAGGAAGGGCCGTGGAAGCACAACAGCCTATGGAGGGCAGTGGAAAGGGGGGCAGGGGCAACAAACCAACAATACAGGACTTGCAAGAGAGGCTGTGGCAATGTAATAGACCATTGTGGGCAGAAGGAAGAGGCAATGGTAGTACAACCATACATGCCAACAGACCCGATTCAGCCAGGAAACGTCCAATGTTTTTTAGCTCAAATGGGCTTTATTTGATCTGTCTCCTGTCTACAATCTCCTCTTTTTCAATGTAACTCAAAGGGGAAAATCAATACCCCAGTTTTTTTTCAAAATCTCCCTCTTACCAAGTTCAAAATGTTCGCAAGTATGGTACATTGGATCATGGAAGGAAATGGGATAGGGACATGGACTTGGATAACAGAGGACAGGAGGGACATGGAGAGGTGCACCAAACTGACCCTGCAGGGCAGGCATCAGGGTTTGCAGCAGCACAATACACCACACAGGGCATGCAGGACGGGAGTGCAGCACAACAATCCATAGAAAGCAAGAGGGAGGGGACAGGACCATGCACATGGACAACAGAGAACAGAGGGGCAAGAGGCAATGGTAGCTAGCTGACCATAATGGACAGACAGGAGAGAAAGCTGCAGCATAACAGACCATAAAGGGCAGGAGGGACGGATCAGGGGCATTACAATGGAACAGACAAGCCAGGAGGGAGGGAGTAGGGGTCTGCACATGTAAACAGAGAGCTGGGGGCAAGGGGGCAGGGCAGGAGCAGCAAGATAGCCATGTAGGTCAGGCAGGATGGGCACTAGAAGCAAGACACACCATGAAGAGCAACAGTGAGACTGTGATGGCATACACACAGACCATGGAGGGAAGGTGGGAGGGGGTCAGGGGCAGCTAACTGACCACACAGGGAAGGTGGGAGGGGCCATGGCAGCACAGAAGAGCCTGCATGGCCAGTGGGAGGGTTAGTGGCAGCACAATGGCTATGATGGGCAAGAAGGAGGGTGCAGGGGCATGCACAAAGGACGATGGAGGATAGAAGGGAAGGTCAGGACCTGTGCACAGACAGGAGGAAGAGGATAGGGGCATGGCATGTGGACAGGCAGGGTGGAGGTGGCAGGGACAGGTTACAGTCATCTGACAATGCTAGGCAGGTGGGAGGGGAGTGGCAGCTCAACAGAACACTCAGAGTAGATAGGAATGGCAGGTCCATGGGACATGGTGGGCAAAAAGGATGGAGCAGGGGCATGCACAAAGACATCGGAGGGCAGGGGGAAGGAGAATAGGGGCAGCAAGCTAAGCACAGAGTTTAAGCAGGAGGTCAATGATAGGGCATAGAATTGGGCAATGGAGGGCAGGAGGAGTGGACTGGTACATCATACTAAATTGAGGGCAGTGGCAGCACATCATACCATGCATGGCAGGAGGGAGGAGGCTAGTCCATGGATTCACACAACAGAGGATAGGGAGGAGGGGGATGGGGCAGCAAGCTAACTGTTCAGAGAAGGCGGGTATTAGGAACTTTATTGTTTTTAAAACATTGTGTCTGTGCAAACTACTTAAAATATGAACAAGTATGCAGCATAATCTCACTTTTATTCAGGAAGAAGAGGACGTTTGTGACTGTGACTCCGGGCTCACTTGGCAGAAACACCCCCTGACCCTCCACCCCCTATCGCAAAATGTAATGCCCGTGAAAAGGGTAGGTGAACACAGTGTTATATAGAACATAGTCCTGAGAGCACGATTGAAAATGAAAACTAGATATAGTGTATGGTATAAAATATGCACCAAAAAGTGTGACATAAGATGAACCGGGCGTGAAAAATAATATGCAATACATTGTGCGCAATGACAGATTCATTGGAGAGCGCGAGATAGCACAGGCACTAGCGGGTGCTATGCGATATGCGCCTTGAAGTGTAATATGCACAGGGCAGTGTTGTGTAACCTAACTAGTCTCTAAAGTTGTAATATAAAATATGTGCTGGGGAGTGTAACGTTGCATATGCACTGTGACAAAAATATGGATCCCAGATTGTAATATGTATGGCATAGCACTGTGCGTTATAACATAGGCATCGAGGAAGGCACGTTAGAGGGGGCAATATAACCCGTGCGAAGACAAGTGTGGCATGACATATTCACGGGGTGGTGTTAGAGAGTGTCATAGCATATGCAGTAGCTAGTGGAATACAACATAGAGGTGTGTGGCACTCAGCAGGCAATGGTGGGTGTAACACAGCGTTGGGCTCTGTTAGGAGCGCGCTGTGACTCTCAAGTGATGTTCGTCCCCTTTCCAGAGAGTAAAATAAAAAGTATTACACATCCGGCAGTGGATGTGTGTTTTATTAACCGTGAGGGGGGTTTCTTGCATAGTTTTGGTCGAATTTTTGTCGAATCCCCTTTGAATGGCTTGGTGTGCATGTGTATTAAATGTGCCCGTCAATAGCTACCCATGTTTGTATAAATAAACGACAGGGGTGTCTACCGGGATTAGGCACGGTAGGGCATCAGACATGTCAGAGCTTCACTAGTGGTGTAAATACATTCCACGTGGATTCATTGCATGCATAGTCGCCTTGTAATGAATATCACGCAAATCGTCATGGTGATAGGTGTGTACGGTTTGTCCAGCATGTCCTAGGTGTGTCTATAAATATATATTTTTTAAAAATAATAAAAAACAGTGGCCGGCCCTGGGGATTGGGGTCAAAAAAATATAATTAGGAGACAGGCCCTGGGGGATGGGGTCATCAGGGCCAATAAATTAGAATAAGAAGGGGAACCACACAGCCCCCCTTCTTAAAAAATTAAAATAAATAAAAGACTGGCATCGTGCCGGAGACCATGCCCCCTCCGTGCAGCACTCTGCAAATGCGCCCCCCAACAGGCATCTCCAGTATGCGCCAGGGAGCTGCGCTGCAGACAGGTGTTCTGAGGGCAAGCCCCTTTTTACACCTCTCTGCAACGCAGCTCTGTGGCGCTTACTGGAGGTACCTAGTGGTCTAGTTTGACCCGAGGGACCCTTAGGATTCAAGGGGACTTAATCTCTCAACTTAGAACAGCCACAGGGCGCGTTTACACAGTGGTGAAGGGAGGGGACGGGGCCTGAGGTGACGTGTGCAAACACGCACTATGGCACGTTTTAAATTGGGGATAAAATTTCCCTTCAATACTGAGGGCCCCTGGGGGCTAACTAGCCCACCAAGTGCTTCCAGTAAGCGCCACTGAGCTGCATTGCAGAGAGGTGGTCCAGGCCGTGCCACTTTTTACACCTCTCTGCAACGCAGCTCTGTGGCACTTACTGGAGGTACCTAGTGGGCTAGTTGGACCCTAGGGACCCTCAGGATTCAAATGAACTTAATCTCCCAACTAAAAACGGACACAGGGCGTGTTTACACAGTGGTGAAGGGAGGGGACGGGGCCTGAGTTAACGTGTGCAAAAACGCCCTGTGGCCTGTTTTAAGAGGTAGTTTTAATCCCCATGCCCTGTTATATACTCGGGGCTTACAGAGGAGGTCATGCTAATCACAGGGGGACCCCAACGCATAATGTTCCCTAGTGTATGTAGGTGTTTTCACTGTATTCTAAGTGTCTTTTAACATAGCACTGGCTCTAGGACTGGTTAGTCAGACTCAGTTACCACCAGTATCCATCTGAAAAAGTTGAGGGTACAGGATGATTTTGCAATAAGGCTTCTTTCTGCTCTTCTTTTTGTTCTTTCTGCACGTTATCCTTCTTCCTGCACTTATCTTCGTATTTGAGGACTTCTGTTGCTTCTTTCTGCACTTCTTTTGTTTCTTTCTGTGCATTTTTTCTTCTTTCTTCACATGTCCTATCTCTGTAGGCATAGTTAGAAATTAGCATTTAAAAAACCTTTGAAATTCACAGAAAAAAACATAGGTTTCAGGCACGTTATAGTTAGGAATTAGCATTTAAAAAACCTCAGAAATTCACTGAAATAAACATAGGTTTCAGGGGTGTTATAGTTAGCTGGACTTTTCACTTGTACAAACCATTGATATTCCCCCGTTATAGTTAGTTCAGCTAACTATAACTCGCGCACCCGCAATGCACTGCTGATGACGTCACATATTACATCACTCATGACATGGTCAGTGACATCACTCATGACATCACTGATGACATCTCAAATGACATCACTGATGACATCACTGATGACATCATGTGATAGAGTGGCAGACCTCCTCTCACCCTAATATAACCTTTGATACACACATTCAAAAATAGAGACTAAAATTTTCAAAACAATGGACATACCAATACCAGTTACAACAACCTCTTCAGTAATTCTAAGACCCACATACACATCCACTCATTCACCAACAGTCCTATACAGTCACTCATACATGTACTCACTCATCATATGTACTCATACACCTATACATCCTGTTACACAATGCCACTCATCCATAGAGTTACTCACACACATAGTCACTCATGCTAATAAAGAATCAAACATACATTTACTTGCATATACAGTTATAAACACACCACCACACTTACTTCTATGGAAACTTACACATACTTAGTCTTTTAAACAATCACTTATAGAAACACATACTTATTCATACAGGAACTCTTTCAATCTCTCACTCTCACATATACTCACATATATACACCAATAGTCACATATACTAGTTTAAAAAATATGTAGTTACTCATAAAGACACTATTGAGACAGTCATTCACTCACTAACACACCCATACACACACTCATCCACCCATACAGTCCTGCACACATGCTGTGTTCAACACATACAAACAGTGAGTCACTCATTCATGCACCTATGCACTACGTAATACCCCCCACCAAACCATGCAGACACTCAGACTGATACTCAAAAAACCAACTATTAACCTATATAGACACCCATGTAGCTACTCACCAACCCATGCAGCCACTTATACACAAAGTGAGAGACTGATACAGATATTTACATATTTAAACATTACTCACTAAGCCATGTATTCACTATGATACACTTAATCAGTCAGTTACACAATCAATTTTTCAAAAACAAATCATCCATTTAGACACTTATATACCCATTTATTCTTCCATCGACCTTGAGATATACATATATAAAACATATTTAATTTTCAGAAAAACACACATTCACTGGATGATATCATCAGTGATGTCATCAGTGATGTCATTTGAGATGTCATCAGTGATGTCATGAGTGATGTCACTGACCATGTTATGAGTGATGTAATATGTGACGTCATCAGCAGTGCATTGCGGGCGCGCGAGTTATAGTTAGCTGAACTAACTATAACGGGGGAATTTCAATGGTTTTGTACAAGTGAAAAGTCCAGCTAACTATAACACCCCTGAAACCTATGTTTTTTTCAGTGAATATATATATATATATATATTCACTGAAAAAACCATAGGTTTCAGGGGGTTTGAGATGTTATCAGTGATGTCATGAGTGATGTCACTGACCATGTCATGAGTGATGTAATATGTGACGTCATCAGCAGTGCATTGCGGGCACGCGAGTTACAGTTAGCTGAACTAACTATAACGGGGGAATTTCAATGGTTTTGTATGAGTGAAATGTCCAGCTAACTATAACGCCCCTGAAACCCATTGTTTTTTCAGTGAATTTCTAAGGTTTTTTAAATGCTAATTCCTAACTATATCATGTCTGAAACCTATGTTTTTTTTCAGTGAATTTCAAAGGTTTTGTAAATGACAATTTTTAAATGTATTAATTGTTATATTTATTTTTTTGATTCTGATTTACTACATTTTTTTTTATCTATTTATTTTTAGATATTTTATTTTTTAAATTACATTATAATTACATTATACATTACATTACAAAATATACTTTCTCAGAATGAATTACTTTAGTTTAAATACTTTGCAAATAGGCAATAGACTTTTAAGTACAGTAGTTAAAGTTGTTGCAATGGGCAACACAATTTCAAACCCAATGCAACATTGAGCTCAATGGGATTTTCTAGTTAAATGCAATTAGTTACTTTATGGATTACTTTTCTAACCACAGGACTGGATCCTAGATTCAGTCCTGGGACATCTCCTGTAAACAGTTTAGTAAAAGCGTTTTGGTTCCACTAGTGATTTTTAAGGAATATTATTGTATTTTAAAAGTGGACACTTAGAAACTTTTCTGGTGAAAACCAGACAATGGATTCATATGGAAGGAAATACAAGTTACTGGTAAGTATGGTTAGAATTACTTTTCAGGATTAGTACTGGGCTCAAAGATGCAGCACAGAGGTCTCTCCTGATAACAGGTGAGTAAATCGGAATTCGTAGTTCCGCTGATTTTAGAGGAATATTTTAAAGTTCCAAAACTCCACACTTAGAAGAATTTCCAAGTGAAACAAATCAATGTTAGCCTATGAAAGGAAATTCAAGTTACTGGTAAGTACAGTTAGAATTACTTTTCAGGATCTGTACTGGGCTCAAAGATGCAGCACCGTGGTCTCTCCTGATACCAGGTGAGTAAATAGGAATTCGTAGTTCGGCTGATTTTACTTTGGTCCAGTATATATAGAGCCACTTTCCTACACCATCCCCTCCCTTCACCACTGTGCAAACACGCCCTGTGGCAGGTTTGAAGTTGGGGAAATTATTCCCCTTCAATCCTGAGGGTCCCTAGAGTCCAAGTAGCCCACTAGTTATATCCAGTAAGCGCCACAGAGCTGCGTTGCAGAGAGGTGTAAAAAGGGGCGTGGCCTCTGAACACCTGTCTGCAACGCAGCTCCCTGGCGCATACTGGAGATACCTGTTGGGCTATTTGGCCCTTAGGGACCCTCAGTATTGAAAGAGAATTAATTCCCCAACTTAAAACGCGCCGCAGGGCGTGCTTGCACAGTGGTGAAGGAAGGGGGTGTGGCCTGAGGTGACATGTCTGAAAACACGCCCTGTGGCGCGTTTTAAGTTAGAAAATTAATTCCTCCTCAATCCTGTGGGTCCCTGGGGGCCAACTAGCCCACCAGGTACCTCCAGTATGCGCCAGGGGTCTGCGCTGCAGAGAGGTGTTCAGAGGCCACACCCCTTTTTACAACACTCTGTAACGCAGCTCCGTGGCGCTTACTGGAGGTACCTGGTGGGCTAGTCAGGCCTAGGGGGTCAGGGTGTTTCTACACTGCCCCCTTTTCGCGTTTTGTGCGTTTCTTTATTAGGTTTCTTGTGCCTCGGTTCTACTGAGGCACAAGATGGCTGCCAACACTTCCTAATTTGGAGTGTTGACAGCCAATTAGAATACAGCTCGTGCACGGCAGGGTTCGCGGATCCAGCGCGGCCCTAGATATATATGTGATTTTGATTTTCTCAGGAACTACGGAACGGATTTACACCATTTAAGCAAAAGGCATGACTCTGAACCAAGGTCTACCTTTCTGCCAAATTTGGTGTAATTCCGTTCAGCAGTTCGGGCTGTAGCTGCGACTAACGGTCCCTATGGAAAATTGCATGGGGGAAAACATGTTTTGGGACCCCCTTTTTTCTCGGCCCCCGCTTGATGAATCACCCCGAGACTATCAGGATAGGAGCAGACGGGAGCGGACAACGAGTTTTGAAAATTTCGCAAAGATTCGTCAACCAGCGCCAAAGTTATTCCAAATAGAATGTTGCAGATTTCCTATGGATAATAGGTCCTAACTATAACTACCTACTGGCAATCACCAGTAGGTTATATATATATATATATATATACATATATATATATATATATATATATATATATATATATATATATATATATATATATATATATATATATATTCACTGAAAAAACCATAGGTTTCAGGGGTGTTATAGTTAGCTGGACTTTTCACTTGTACAAAACCATTGAAATTCCCCCGTTATAGTTAGTTCAGCTAACTATAACTCGCGCGCCCGCAATGCACTGCTGATGATGTCACATATTACATCACTCATGACATGGTCAGTGACATCACTCATGACATCACTGATGACATCTCAAATGACATCACTGATGACATCATCCAGTGAATGTGTGTTTTTCTGAAAATTAAATATGTTTTATATATGTATATCTCAAGGTCGACGGAAGAATAAATGGGTATATAAGTGTCTAAATGGATGATTTGTTTTTGAAAAATTGATTGTGTAACTGACTGATTAAGTGTATCATAGTGAATACATGGCTTAGTGAGTAATGTTTAAATATGTAAATATCTGTATCAGTCTCTCACTTTGTGTATAAGTGGCTGCATGGGTTGGTGAGTAGCTACATGGGTGTCTATATAGGTTATTAGTTGTTTTTTTGAGTATCCGTCTGAGTGTCTGCATGGTTCTGTGGGGGGTATTACGTAGTGCATAGGTGCATGAATGAGTGACTCACTCTTTGTATGTGTTGAAGACAGCATGTGTGCAGGACTGTATGGGTGGATGAGTGTGTGTATGGGTGTGTTAGTGAGTGAATGACTGTCTCAATAGTGTCTTTATGAGTTACTACATATGTTTTAAACTAGTATATGTGACTATTGGTGTATATAAGTGAGTATATGTGAGAGTGAGAGATTGAAAGAGTTCCTGTATGAATAAGTATGTGTTTCTATAAGCGATTGTTTAAAAGACTAAGTATATGTAAGTTTCCATAGAAGTAAGTGTGGTGGTGTGTGTATAACTGTATATGCAAGTAAATGTATTTTTGATTCTTTAATAGCATGAGTGACTATGTGTGTGAGTATCTCTATGGATAAGTGGCATTGTGTAACAGGATGTATAGGTGTGTGAGTACATATGATGAGTGAGTACATGTATGAGTGACTGTATAGGACTGTTGGTGAATGAGTGGATGTGTATCTTAGAATTACTGAAGAGGTTGTTGTAACTGGTATTGGTATGTCCATTGTTTTGAAAAGTTTAGTCTCTATTTTTGAATGTGTGTATCAAAGGTTATATTAGGGTATGAGGAGGTCTGCCACTCTATCACAAGGATGATGTCATCAGTGATGTCATCAGTGATGTCATTTGAGATGCCATCAGTGATGTCATGAGTGATGTCACTGACCATGTCATGAGTGATGTAATATGTGACGTCATCAGCAGTGCATTGCGGGCGCGCGAGTTATAGTTAGCTGAACTAACTATAACAGGGGAATTTCAATGGTTTTGTACAAGTGAAAAGTCCAGCTAACTATAACACCCCTGAAACCTATGTTTTTTTCAGTGAATTTCTGAGGTTTTTTAAATGCTAATTCCTAACTATAACGTGCCTGAAACCTATGTTTTTTCTGTGAATTTCAAAGGTTTTTTAAATGCTAATTTCTAACTATGCCTACAGAGATAGGACATGTGAAGAAAGAAGAAAAAATGCACAGAAAGAAAAAAAAGAAGTGCAGAAAGAAGCAACAGAAGTCCTCAAAGACGAAGAAAAGTGCAGGAAGAAGGATAACGTGCAGAAAGAACAAAAAGAAGAGCAGAAAGAAGCCTTGTTGCAAAATCATCCTCAACTTTTTCAGACGGATACTGGTGGTAACTGATTCTGACTAACCAGTCCTAGAGCCAGTGCTATGTTAAAAGACACTTAGAATACAGTGAAAACACCTACATACACTAGGGAACATTATGCGTTGGGGTCCCCCTGTGATTAACATGACCTCCTCTGTAAGCCCCTAGTATATAATAGGGCAGGGGGATTAAAACTACCTCTTAAAACAGGCCACAGGGCGTTTTTGCACACGTTAACTCAGGCCCCGTCCCCTCCCTTCACCACTGTGTAAACACGCCCTATGTCCGTTTTTAGTTGGGAGATTAAGTTCATTTGAATCCTGAGGGTCCCTAGGGTCCAACTAGCCCACTAGGTACCTCCAGTAAGTGCCACAGAGCTGCGTTGCAGAGAGGTGTAAAAAATGGCACGGCCTGGACCACCTCTCTGCAATGCAGCTCAGTGGCGCTTACTGGAAGCACTTGGTGGGCTAGTTAGCCCCCAGGGGCCCTCAGTATTGAAGGGAAATTATATCCCCAATTTAAAACGTGCCATAGTGCGTGTTTGCACACGTCACCTCAGGCCCCGTCCCCTCCCTTCACCACTGTGTAAACGCGCCCTGTGGCTGTTCTAAGTTGAGAGATTAAGTCCCCTTGAATCCTAAGGGTCCCTAGGGTCAAACTAGACCACTAGGTACCTCCAGTAAGCGCCACAGAGCTGCGTTGCAGAGAGGTGTAAAAAGGGGCTTGGCCTCAGAACACCTGTCTGCAGCGCAGCTCCCTGGCGCATACTGGAGATGCCTGTTGGGCTAGTTGGCCCTCAGGGACCCTCAGTATTGAAGAGGAATTAATTCCCCAACTTACAACTCGCCAGGGGGCGCGTTTGCAGAGTGCTGCAAGGAGGGGGCATGGCCTCCGGCACGATGCCAGTCTTTTATTTATTTTAATTTTTTAAGAAGGGGGGGCTGTGTGGTTCCCCTTCTTATTCTAATTTATTGGCCCTGATGACCCCATCCCCCAGGGCCTGTCTCCTAATTATATTTTTTTGACCCCAATCCCCAGGGCTGGCCACTGTTTTTTATTATTTTAAAAAAATATATATTTATAGACACACCTAGGACATGCTGGACAAACCGTACGTACCTATCACCATGACGATTTGTGTGATATTCATTAAAAGGCGACTATGCATACAATGAATCCACGTGGAATGTATTTACACCACTAGTGAAGCTCTGACATGTCTGATGCCCTACCGGGCCTAATCCCGTGTCGTTTATTTATACAAACATGGGTAGCTATTGACGGGCACATTTAATACACATGCACACCAAGCCATTCAAAGGGGATTCGACAAAAATTTGACCAAACTATGCAAGAAACCCCCTTACGGGTAATAAAACACACATCCACCGCCGGATGTGTAATACTTTTTATTTTACTCTCTGGAAAGGAGACGAACCTCACTTGAGAGTCACAGCATGCTCCTAGCTGAGCCCAATGCTGTGTTACACCGACCAGTGCCCGCCGAGTGCCTCACACCTCTGTGTTGTATTCCACCAGCTAGTGCGTATGCTATGACACTCTCTAGCCCATGTGCACTGTAACACCACCCCGTGAATATGTCATGCCACACTTGCCTTCGCACAGGTTATATTGCCCCATCTAACGTGCCTTCCTCGATGCCTATGATATAACGCACAGCGCTATGCCATACATAATACAATCTGGGATCCATATCTTTGTCACAGTGCATATGCAACATTACACTCCCCAGCACATATTATATATTACAACTTTAGAGACTAGTTAGGTTACACAACACTGCCCTGTGCATATTACACTCCAAGGCGCATATCGCATAGCACGCGCTAGTGCCTGTGCTATCTCGCGCTCTCCAATGAATCTGTCATTGCGCACAATGTATTGCATATTATATTTCACGCCCGGTTCATCTTGTATCACACTTTTTGGTGCATAGTTTATACCATACACTATATCTAGTTTTCATTTTCAATCGTGCTCTCAGGACTATGTTCTATATAACACTGTGTTCACCTACCCTTTTCACGGGCATTACATTTTGCGATAGGGGGTGGAGGGTCAGGGGGTGTTTCTGTCAAGTGAGCCCGGAGTCACAGTCACAAACGTCCTCTTCTTCCTGAATAAAAGAGAGATTATGCTGCATACTTGTTCATATTTTAAGTAGTTCGCACAGACACACGTTTTAAAAACAATAAAGTTCCTAATACCCGCCTTCTCTGAACAGTTAGCTTGCTGCCCCATCCCCCTCCTCCCTATCCTCTGTTGTGTGAATCCATGGACTAGCCTCCTCCCTCCTGCCATGCATGGTCTGATGTGCTGCCACTGCCCTCAATTTAGTAGGATGTACCAGTCCACTCCTCCTGCCCTCCATTGCCCAATTCTATGCCCCATCATTGACCTCCTGCTTAAACTCTGTGCTTAGCTTGCTGCCCCTATTCTCCTTCCCCCTGCCCTCCGATGTCTTTGTGCATGCCCCTGCTCCATCCTTTTTGCCCACCATGTTCCATGGACCTGCCACTCCTATCTACTCTGAGTGTTCTGTTGAGCTGCCACTCCCCTCCCACCTGCCTAGCATTGTCAGATGACTGTAACCTGTCCCTGCCACCTCCACCCTGCCTGTCCACATGCCATGCCCCTATCCTCTTCCTCCTGTCCTACATGGTCCATTGTACTGCCACACCCTTCTGCCCTCCCTGGTCTGTTGTGCTGCAACTGCTCCTCCTGCCTGCCCCGTGCGATCTGTTGTGAGGCCCCTTTCCCTGAACTTTCTTGTCTGTGCACAGGTCCTGACCCTCCCTTCTATCCTCCATCGTCCTTTGTGCATGCCCCTGCTCCCTCCTTCTTGCCCATCATAGCCATTGTGCTGCCACTAACCCTCCTACTTGCCATGCATGGTCTTCTGTGCTGCCATGGCCCCTCCCACCTTCCCTGTGTGGTCAGTTAGATGCCCCTGAACCCCTCCCACCTTCCCTCCATGGTCTGTGTGTATGCCATCACAGTCTCACTGTTGCTCTTCATGGTGTGTCTTGCTTCTAGTGCCCATCCTGCCTGACCTCCATGGCTGTCTTGCTGCTCCTGCCCTGCCCCCTTGCCCCCAGCCCTCTGTTTACATGTGCAGACCCCTACTCCCTCCCTCCTGGATTGTCTGTTCCATTGTAATGCCCCTGATCCGTCCCTCCTGCCCTTAATGGTCTGTTATGCTGCAGCTTTCTCTGTCTGTCCATTATGGTCAGCTAGCTACCATTGCCTCTTGCCCCTCTGTTCTCTGTTGTCCATGTGCATGGTCCTGTCCCCTCCCTCTTGCTTTCTATGGATTGTTGTGCTGCACTCCCGTCCCGCATGCCCTGTGTGGTGTATTGTGCTGCTGCAAACCCTGATGCCTGCCCTGCAGGGTCAGTTTGGTGCACCTCTCCATGTCCCTCCTGTCCTCTGTTATCCAAGTCCATGTCCCTACCCCATTTCCTTCCATGATCCAATGTACCGTACTTGCGAACATTTTGAACTTGGTAAGAGTGAGATTTTGAAAAAAAAACTGAGGTATTGATTTTCCCCTTTGAGTTACATTGAAAAAGAGGAGATTGTAGACAGGAGACAGATCAAATAAAGCCCATTTGAGCTTAAAAACATTGGACGTTTCCTGGCTGAATCAGGTCTGTTGGCATGTATGGTTGTACTACCATTGCCTCTTCCTTCTGCCCACAATGGTCTATTACATTGCCACAGCCTCTCTTGCAAGTCCTGCATTGTTGGTTTGTTGCCCCTGCCCCCCTTTCCACTGCCCTCCATAGTCTGTTGTGCTGCCACGGCCCTTCCTGCCTGCTCAGTGTGGTTAAATTGTTGCCTTTGCACCCTCCTACCTACCTTCAATTTTCAGAGTCCGTGCCCCTGGCCTCTGCCTCTCAACAGTATCCTAATGAACAACTAGATTGCTAACATTCTATATTTATTACAAAAGTGTGGAACGCCTGACGTCATCTTGATGTAATCAAAACTGTAATACCTAGAGCATTTCCTTTAGAAATTACATATATGAGAGGGTCTTATTGGCATCAAAATTATGGTTAGTGCTCTAAAATACTAAAATAAGGACATATTTTCTGAGTTTTCAAATAGCGACAAAGCACTTTTAAATTATTTGTTACCTTAATGTTTTTTTATCCAGTTGACCACTTGATTACATGTTGCACCTAGGGGAGAGGATGTAGTGTTACTTCCAGAACTGCAGACTTTGCAACTGGGGAACCAGGTTGGAGTTTCTGCTTCAGCTCGACATTCTGTGTTTCTGGTCAAATCACTTAGTCTCCCCATGTCTACAACCAAAATGAATTTGTTCTTGTGTGATGTAACCAATGCTCATGTAAAGCACTCCAATACCTGACAAGTCTGCACTATATAACACTGCAAAAACACAAAATAATAAGTGTTTTGCACACTTCTGTCATTGGGCTATATTTGGGCTACATCTGGGTGATTTTGGGCTACATTTGGGCTCTTTTGTCTCCGGTGGCCATCTTGGGAGATTTATTTGTTATGAAGTTTCCTAATTTCCTCATGTACTGCAGTCTCCTCAGTAGGAAATGCTTTCAGTTTTTTACTTTGATTCCATCATGAAGGTATTCAGATATGTCACACATATGCCATAAATTCTGAATGTTAGCACTCTAGTTGCTCATTAGATCACTGTAGTAAAACTACTGTTCACCATGGAAGTCTGCTCCTGGTATTACAAGTGCATGTTTCAGTCTGCATGTCAGAATGTTTTAATGAAATAGAAGAGGATTTGAGAAGTCACTCAAAATGTGCCCTCATTTTCTTTCTTCAGCATTAATCATAATTTCTATGGCAAAATGAACCCCCTCATTGTGTTCCTTTTTAAATTAAATGTTTTAAGTGTTACCAGTTTATTCCAATCAAGATGGCTTCAGGTGTGCCATACTTTTGTCATAATGAAGACAGTAAGCGCTCTAGTTGTTTTTAAGAACACTCTGGGACATTCTGTCATTGGGCTATACTTGGGCTACATCTGGGTGATAAATGGGCTACATTTGGGCTCTTTTGTCTCTGGTGGCCATCTTGGGAGACTTATTTGTTATGAAGTTTCCTAATTTCCTCATTTACTGCTGTCTCCTCAGTAGGAAATACTTTCAGTTTTTTACTTTGATTCCATCCAGAAGTCATTCAGATGTGTCACACATTTGCCATAAATTCAGAATGTTAGCACTCTTTTTGCTCATTAGATCACTGTAGTAAAGCTACTGCTCACCAGGAAACACTGCTGCTGGTATTGAAAGTGCATGTTTCAGTCTGCATGTCAGAATTGTTTAATGAAATAGAAGAGGATTTGAGATGTCACTCAAAATGTGCCCTAATTTTTCTTTCTGCAGCACTAATCATAATTTTTATGGAAAAATGAACCCCCTCATTTTGTTCCTTTTTAAATTAAATGTTTTAAGAGTTACCACTTTAATCCAAGCAAGATGGCTTCAGGTGTGCCATACGTTTATCATAAGTAGGACTGTTAGCGCTCTAGTTGTTCTTTGGAACACTCTGGGAAGCTGCAGTAGAACGTAAAGGAATCAACTGACAGTCTCTGCCCTTGTTGGATGTACATGTTTTACTGAGAATGTCAGACTTCATTCTCACATGACTGAGAAAGATAATGTGAATTTACAGAAAATAAGCTCTCAATTTAGCTTATAGATCACCCTCCAAACCTCTGTGGGAAAAGCATGAGAAAATATTTTTCTCTCAATCATGATATCCCAGCAGAAGGCTTTTTCACATGGTGAAATCACCTTAGAACATACCACAATTCCTAAAATGAGTATGGTACCATCAACAAATGATTTATAATGTAACTAAAGTCTTAAAACCTTCTATTAACTGCAATGCTTTTTAATGAGGTGCTATCATGTATATTGGTCCCAAGATGGCTGCCAACACTTCTTGGATGAAGTGCTGACAGCCAATCAGATCTCAGGATGAGATGTGTGGTTAGGCTCCGCCCACATATATATATGATTTTACTTTTGGTTTTCTCAGGAACTACTGAACAGATTGACACCAGACCTGCAAAAGGCACATCCCTGACCTGAGGACTACCTCTCTGCTAAATTTCAAGTAATTCTGTTCAGCTGTTCGGGCTGTACCTTGGACTAAAGGTCCCTATGGAAAATTGCATGGAAAAAACGCGTTTTGGGACCCCCATTTTTTCTCAGCCCCCGCTTGACGAATCCCCCCGAGACTTTCAGGGTAGGAGCGGAGCGGAGCGCCCCACCTATTTTGAAAATTTCGCGAGGATTCGTCAACCGGCGCCAAAGTTATTCCAAATAGAATGTTGCGGATTTCCTATGGAAACACGGTCCTAACTATAACTATCTACTGGCGACCGCCAGTAGATAATATATTATCTACTGGCGGTCGCCAGTAGATAGTTATAGTTACAACCTAGTTTCCATAGGAAATCTCAAAATTCTATTTTGAATAACTTTGGCGCCGGTTGACGACTCCTCACGAAATTTTCAAAACTAATGGGGCGCTCCGTTCAGCTCTTACCCTGAAAGTCTCGGGGTGATTCGTCAAGCGGGCGCCGAGAAAAAGGTGGGGTCCCAAAACGCGTTTTCCCCATTCATTTTTCCATAGGACCTTTAGTCGCAGCTACAGCCCGAACGGCTGAACAGAATTACGTGGAATTTGGCAGAGAGGTAGCCATAAGGTCAAGGAAGTGCCTTTTGCAGGTGTGGTGTAAATCTGTTCAGTATTTCCTGAGAAAATAGCATTTAAAAGCATATCAATATCTATACGAGCGCACCGTGCACGCACTGTGCGAGCACCCTGCCGTGCGCGAGCGCAATTCTGATTGGTTGTTAGATGTCGGTAAACATTCGAATCGGTCGAAACCAGGAAGTGTTGGCCACCATTTTGTCTCTCGCAGTCTGAGGGGGTGAAAACCAAAGGTGGAGAACGTGAAAAGGGGGCAGAGTGGACAGTTCCTGACCCCCTAGCCTTGGTCAGGGGGTCACAGAAGGACCCCAAGGGAGAAAAATATATATATATATTTTTTTTTTAATCGCGAGGTGCGCGCACCCTACGCGCACTGCGCACCGTGGGCGCTCGGTGCGCGAAGCGTACCGAGTGCCCACAGAGCGCGCACGGTGCGCGCATGGTGTAAAACCTGAAAAAAAATAAAAAAAAATAAAAACATAACTTGGGATTTAAAAAACCGTACAAATTCACAGAAAAAACCATAGGTTTCACACACGTTATAGTTAGGAATTAGCATTTAAAAAACCTTGCAAATTCAGTTAAAAAACCATAGGTTTCACACATGTTATAGTTAGCTGGACATTTCACTCGTAAAAAACCAATGAAATTCCCCCGTTATAGTTACTGCAGGCAACTATAACTCACGCGACCGCAATCCTCTGCTGATGACGTCAGATATTACATCACTGATGACATATGTGTCTTTCTGAAAAATAAATATTTGTAATATATGTATAGCTAAAGATTAATGGAAGAAGACATGGGTAAATAAGTGTCTAAATACAGTGATGTAATATCTGACGTCATCAGCAGAGGATTGCGGTCGCGTGAGTTATAGTTGCCTGCAATAACTATAACGGGGGAATTTCATTGGTTTTTCACGAGTGAAATGTCCAGCTAACTATAACATGTGTGAAACCTATGGTTTTTTAAGTGAATTTGCAAGGTTTTTTAAATGCAAATTCGTAACTATAACGTGTGTGAAACCTGTGTTTTTTTCAGTGAATATATATATATATATATTCACTTAAAAAACCATAGGTTTCACACATGTTATAGTTAGGTGCATATTTCACTCGTAAAAAAACAATGAAATTCCCCCGTTATAGTTAGTTGAGATAACTATAACTCGCGCGCCCGCAATCCTCTGCTCATGACGTCACATATTACATCACTCATGACATGGTCAGTGGCATCACTCACGACATCACTGATGACATCATCCTTGTGATAGAGTGGCGGTCGCGCGAGTTATAGTTATCTCAACTAACTATAACGGGGGAATTTCATTGGTTTTTTACGAGTGAAATATGCACCTAACTATAACATGTGTGAAACCTATGGTTTTTTAAGTGAATTTGCAAGGTTTTTTAAATGCTAATTCCTAACTATAACGTGTGTGAAACCTATGGTTTTTTCAGTGAATTTGTATGGTTTTTTAAATGCTAAGTTATGTATGTCTTATTATATTTTTTGATATATTTATTTTTCAATAAACTACGTATTAAATTTTTAAAAAAATTTTTTAATGGTTTTTCACCATGCACGCACGGTGCGCGCACCCCCGCGATTTAAAAAAAAAATTTAAAATTTTTTTTTCTGCCTTCGGGGTCCTTCAGGGACCCCCTGACCAAGGCTAGGGCTCAGGAACTCTCTACCCTGCCCCCTTTTCACATTTGCCACCTTCCTTTTCCACTCTCGCACTGAAAACAAACAAGATGGCGGCTGACATTTCCTGATTTCGACCGATTCGAACGTTGACTGACATGTAACAACCAATCAGAATTACGCTCGCGCATGTAAGGGTGCGCGCATGGTGCGCGGCTATAGATATGTGTGTGCTTTTAAATGCAATTTTCTCAGGAAATACTGAACAGATTGACTCCATATATGCAAAAGGCACTTCCCTGACCTGAGGACTACCTCTCTGCCAAATTTCAAGTAATTCTGTTCAGCCGTTCGGGCTGTACCTTCGACTAAAGGTCCTATGGGAAAATGCAAGGGGAAAACGCGTTTTGGGACCCCCCTTTTTTCTCGGCCCCCGCTTGACGAATCACCCCGAGACTTTCAGGGTAGGAGCTGAGCGGAGCGCTCCATTAGTTAGCAGAGAGGTGTAAAAAGGGGCTTGGCCTCAGAACACCTGTCTGCAGCGCAGCTCCCTGGCGCATACTGGAGATGCCTGTTGGGCTAGTTGGCCCTCAGGGACCCTCAGAATTGAAGAGGAATTAATTCCCCAACTTACAACTCGCCAGGGGGCGCGTTTGCAGAGTGCTGCAAGGAGGGGGCATGGCCTCCAGCACGATGCCAGTCTTTTATTCATTTAAATTTTTTAAGAAGGGGGGCTGTGTGGTTCCCCTTCTTATTCTAATTTATTGGCCCTGATGACCCCACCCCCCAGGGCCTGTCTCCTAATTATATGTTTTTTTACCCCAATCCCCAGGGCCGGCACTGTTTTTTATTATTTTTAAAAAATATATATTTATAGACACACCTAGGACATGCTGGAAAAACCGTTCGTACCTATCACCTTGACGATTTGCGTGATGTTCATTAAAAGGCGACTATGCATATAATGAATCCACGTGGAATGTATTTACACCACTAGGGAAGCTCTGACATGTCTGATGCCCTACCGTGCCTAATCCCGGTAGACACCCTTGTCGTTTATTTATACAAACATGGGTAGCTATTGACGGGCACATTTAATGCACATGCACACCAAGCCATTCAAAGGGGATTCGACAAAAATTCGACCAAAACTATGCAAGAAACCCCCCTCACGGTTAATAAAACACACATCCACTGCCGGATGTGTAATACTTTTTATTCTACTCTCTGGAAAGGGGACGAACATCACTTGAGAGTCACAGCGCGCTCCTGGCAGAGCCCAATGCTGTGTTACACCTACCATTGCCTGCTGAGTGCCACACACCTCTGTGTTGTATTCCACTAGCTAGTGCATATGCTATGACACTCTCAAGCCCATGTGCACTGTAACACCACCCCGTGAATATGTCATGCCACACTTGTCTTCGCACGGGTTATATTGCCCCATCTAACGTGCCTTCCTCGATGCCTATGTTATAACGCACAGTGCTATGCCATACACATTAAAATCTGGGATCCATATCTTTGTCACAGTGCATATGCAACGTTACACTCCCCAGCACATATTTTATATTACAACTTTAGAGACTAGCTAGGTTACACAACACTGCCCTGTGCATATTACACTCCAAGGCGCATATCGCATAGCACGCGCTAGTGCCTATGCTATCTCGCGCTCTCCAATGAATCTGTCAATGCGCACAATGTATTGCATATTATATTTCACACCCGGTTCATCTTATATCACACTTTTTGGTGCATAGTTTATACCATACACTATATCTAGTTTTCATTTTCAATCGTGCTCTCAGGACTATGTTCTATATAACACTGTGTTCACCTACCCTTTTCACGGGCATTACATTTTGCGATAGGGGGTGGAGGCTCAGGGGGTGTTTCTGCCAAGTGAGCCCGGAGTCACAGTCACAAACGTCCTCTTCTTCCTGAATAAAAGTGAGATTATGCTGCATACTTGTTCATATTTTAAGTAGTTCGCACAGACACACGTTTTTAAAACAATAAAGTTCCTAATACCCGCCTTCTCTGAACAGTTAGCTTGCTGCCCCATCCCCCTCCTCCCTATCCTCTGTTGTGTGAATCCATGGACTAGCCTCCTCCCTCCTGCCATGCATGGTCTGATGTGCTGCCACTGCCCTCAATTTAGTATGATGTACCAGTCCACTCCTCCTGCCCTCCATTGCCCAATTCTATGCCCCATCATTGACCTCCTGCTTAAACTCTGTGCTTAGCTTGCTGCCCCTATTCTCCTTCCCTCTGCCCTCTGATGTCTTTGTGCATGCCCCTGCTCCATCCTTTTTGCCCACCATGTTCCATGGACCTGCCACTCCTATCTACTCTGAGTGTTCTGTTGAGCTGCCACTCCCCTCCCACCTGCCTAGCATTGTCAGATGACTGTAATCTGTCCCTGCCACCTCCACCCTGCCTGTCCACATGCCATGCCCCTATCCTCTTCCTCCTGTCCTACATGGTCCATTGTACTGCCACACCCTTCTGCCCTCCCTGGTCTGTTGTGCTGCAACTGCTCCTCCTGCCTGCCCCGTGCCGTCTGTTGTGAGGCCCCTTCCCCTGAACTTTCTTGTCTGTGCACAGGTCCTGACCCTCCCTTCTATCCTCCATCGTCCTTTGTGCATGCCCCTGCACCCTCCTTCTTGCCCATCATAGCCATTGTGCTGCCACTAACCCTCCCACTTGCCATGCATGGTCTTCTGTGCTGCCATGGCCCCTCCCACCTTCCCTGTGTGGTCAGTTAGCTGCCCCTGACCCCCTCCCACCTTCCCTCCATGGTCTGTGTGTATGCCATCACAGTCTCACTGTTGCTCTTCATGGTGTGTCTTGCTTCTAGTGTCCATCCTGCCTGACCTCCATGGCTATCTTGCTGCTCCTGCCCTGCCCCCTTGCCCCCAGCCCTCTGTTTACATGTGCAGACCCCTAATCCCTCCCTCCTGGCTTGTCTGTTCCATTGTAATGCCCCTGATCCATCCCTCCTGCCCTTTATGGTCTGTTATGCTACAGCTTTCTCTCCTGTCTGTCCATTATGGTCAGCTAGCTACCATTGCCTCTTGCCCCTCTGTTCTCTGTTGTCCATGTGCATGGTCCTGTCCCCTCCCTCTTGCTTTCTATGGATTGTTGTGCTGCACTCCCGTCCCGCATGCCCTGTGTGGTGTATTGTGCTGCTGCAAACCCTGATGCCTGCCCTGCAGGGTCAGTTTGGTGCACCTCTCCATGTCCCTCCTGTCCTCTGTTATCCAAGTCCATGTCCCTACCCCATTTCCTTCCATGATCCAATGTACCATACTTGCGAACATTTTGAACTTGGTAAGAGGGAGATTTTGAAAAAAAAACTGGGGTATTGATTTTCCCCTTTGAGTTACATTGAAAAAGAGGAGATTGTAGACAGGAGACAGATCAAATAAAGCCCATTTGAGCTTAAAAACATTGGACGTTTCCTGGCTGAGTCGGGTCTGTTGGCATGTATGGTTGTACTACCATTGCCTCTTCCTTCTGCCCACAATGGTCTATTACATTGCCACAGCCTCTCTTGCAAGTCCTGTATTGTTGGTTTGTTGCCCCTGCCCCCTTTCCACTGCCCTCTATAGTCTGTTGTGCTGCCACAGCCCTTCCTACCTGCTCAGTGTGGTTAAATTGTTGCCTTTGCACCCTCCTACCTGCCTTCAATTTTCAGAGTCCGTGCCCCTGGCCTCTGCCTCTCAACAGTATCCTAATGAACAACTAGATTGCTAACATTCTATATTTATTACAAAAGTGTGGAACGCCTGACATCATCTTGATGTAATCAAAACTGTAATACCTAGAGCATTTCCTTTAGAAATTACATATATGAGAGGGTCTTATTGGCATCAAAATTATGGTTAGTGCTCTTAAAGACTAAAATAAGGACATATTTTCTGAGTTTTCAAATAGCGCCAAAGCACTTTTAAATTATTTGTTATCTTTATGTTTTTTTATTCAGTTGACCACTTGATTAAATGTTGCACTTAGAGGAGAGGATGTGGTGTTACTTCCAGAACTGCAGACTTTGCAACTGGGGAACCAGGTTGGAGTTTCTGCTTCAGCTCGACATTCTGTGATTCTGGTCAAATCACTTAGTCTCCCCATGTCTACAACCAAAATGAATTTGTTCTTGTGTGATGTAACCAATGCTCATGTAAAGCACTCCAATACCTGACCAGTCTGCACTATATAACACTGCAAAAACACAAAATAATAAGTGTTTTGCACACTTCTGTCATTGGGCTATATTTGGGCTACATCTGGGTGATTTTGGGCTACATTTGGGCTCTTTTGTCTCCGGTGGCCATCTTTGGAGATTTATTTGTTATGAAGTTTCCTAATTTCCTCATGTACTGCAGTCTCCTCAGTAGGAAATGCTTTCAGTTTTTTACTTTGATTCCATCATGAAGGTATTCAGATATGTCACACATTTGCCATAAATTCTGAATTTTTAGCACTCTAGTTGCTCATTAGATCACTGTAGTAAAACTACTGTTCACCATGGAAGTCTGCTCCTGGTATTAAAAGTGCATGTTTCAGTCTGCATGTCAGAATTTTTTAATGAAATAGAAGAGGATTTGAGAAGTCACTCAAAATGTGCCCTCATTTTCTTTCTTCAGCATTAATCATAATTTCTATGGCAAAATGAACCCCCTCATTGTGTTCCTTTTTAAATTAAATGTTTTAAGTGTTACCAGTTTATTCCAATCAAGATGGCTTCAGGTGTGCCATACTTTTGTCATAATGAAGACAGTAAGCGCTCTAGTTGTTTTTAAGAACACTCTGGGACATTCTGTCATTGGGCTATACTTGGGCTACATCTGGGTGATATTTGGGCTACATTTGGGCTCTTTTGTCTCTGGTGGCCATCTTGGGAGACTTATTTGTTATGAAGTTTCCTAATTTCCTCATTTACTGCAGTCTCCTCAGTAGGAAATACTTTCAGTTTTTTACTTTAATTCCATCAAGAAGGCATTCAGATGTGTCACACATTTGCCATAAATTCAGAATGTTAGCACTCTTTTTGCTCATTAGATCACTGTAGTAAAGCTACTGCTCACCAGGGAAAACTGCTGCTGGTATTGAAAGTGCATGTTTCAGTCTGCATGTCAGACTTTTTTAATGAAATAGAAGAGGATTTGAGAAGTCACTCAAAATGTGCCCTAATTTTTCTTTCTGCAGCACTAATCATACTTTTTATGGAGAAATGAACCCCCTCATTTTGTTCCTTTTTAAATTAAATGTTTTAAGAGTTACCACTTTAATCCTCGCAAGATGGATTCAGGTGTGCCATACGTTTATCATAAGTAGGACTGTTAGCGCTCTAGTTGTTCTTTGGAACACCCTGGGAAGCTGCAGTAGAACACAAAGGAATCAACTGACAGTCTCTGCCCTTGTTGGATGTACATGTTTTACTGAGAATGTCAGACTTCATTCTCACATGACTGAGAAAGATAATGTGAATTTACAGAAAATAAGCTCTCAGTTTAGCTTATAGATCACCTTCCAAACCTCTGTAGGAAAAGCATGAGAAAATATTTTTCTCTCAATCATGATATCCCAGCAGAAGGCTTTTTCACATGGTGAAATCACCTTAGAACATACCACAATTCCTAAAATGAGTATGGTACCATCAACAAATGATTTATAATGTAACTAAAGTCTTAAAACCTTCTATTAACTGCAATGCTTTTTAATGAGGTGCTATCATGTATATTGGTCCCAAGATGGCTGCCAACACTTCTTGGATGAAGTGCTGACAGCCAATCAGATCTCAGGATGAGATGTGTGGTTAGGCTCCGCCCACATATATATATGATTTTACTTTTGATTTTCTCAGAAACTACTAAACAGATTGACACCAGACCTGCAAAAGGCACTTCCCTGACCTGAGGACTACCTCTCTGCCAAATTTCAAGTAATTCTGGTTAGCCGTTCGGGCTGTACCTTCGACTAAAGGTCCTATGGAAAAATGCATGGGGAAAACGCGTTTTGGGACCCCCCTTTTTTCTCGGCCCCCGCTTGACGAATCACCACGAGACTTTCAGGGTAGGAGCGGAACGGAGCGCCCCACCTATTTTGAAAATTTTGCGAGGATTCGTCAACCGGCGCCAAAGTTATTCCAAATAGAATGTTGCGGATTTCCTATGGAAACACGGTCCTAACTATAACTATCTACTGGCGACCGCCAGTAGATAATATATATATATATATATATATATATATATTCACTTAAAAAACCATAGGTTTCACACAAGTTATAGTTAGCTGTACATTTCACTCGTAAAAAACCAATGAAATTCCACGTTATAGTTAGTGCAGGCAACTATAACTCACGCGACCGCAATCCTCTGCTGATGCTAATACTGTATTTAGACACTTATTTGCCCATGTCTTCTTCCATTAAATTTTAGCTATACATATATTACAAATATTTTTTTTTCATAAAGACACATATGTCATCAGCAGAGGATTGCGGTCGCGTGAGTTATAGTTGCCTGCACTAACTATAACGTGGAATTTCATTGTTTTTTTACGAGTGAAATGTACAGCTAACTATAACTTGTGTGAAACCTATGGTTTTTTAAGTGAATTTGCAAGGTTTTTTAAATGCTAATTCCTAACTATAACGTGTGTGAAACCTATGGTTTTTTCAGTGAATTTGTACGGTTTTTTAAATGCTAAGTTACTTTACGCAGTTAGTGCCGTGCACGCACGGTGGGCACGCGGTGCGCTGGATGGGCCATGTACGCACGATGCGCTTGGTGCACCGTCCGCACACGGAGGACATATTATGCGCATCGATGTGAAAGGGTAGCTATTACATGTTCTTCACATTATAGATATGCCATGCACAAAAGGTGCCCTGCGGGCAGCTTTTGCACAGGGGGTGGGGATATTTGTGGAATTTGGGTTTTTTTTATTTATTTTTTACCGTAAGCGTATTCGGCGTTTAAAAAAAAAAAAAAAAATTACAATTTTTGGCCTGGGGGGTCCTTCTGGGACACCCTGACCAAGGCTAGGGGGTCAGGAGCTGTCTAGTCTGCCCCTTTTCGTTGTTATCCACCTTAGTGCTTCCTCCCCACCCTCAGAGTGCGAGAGAGAAAATGGCGGCCGACACTTCCTGGTTTCGACCGATTCGAATGTTTACTAAGATCTAACAGCCAATCAGAATCGCGCTCGCGCACGGCACCGTACGCGTACGGTAAGCTTACGGTGCGCGCTGGGAGCGCGCTTACAGATATATATATTGATTTAAATGCTATTTTCTCAGGAAATACTGAACAGATTTACACCAGACCTACAAAAGGCACTTCCTTGACCTGAGGACTACCTCTCTGCCAAATTTCAAGTAATTCTGTTCAGCCGTTCGGGCTGTAGCTGTGTCTAAAGGTCCTATGGAAAAATGCATGGGGAAAACGCGTTTTGGGACCCCCCTTTTTTCTCAGCCCCCGCTTGACGAATCCCCCCGAGACTTTCAGGGTAGGAGCGAAGCGTAGCGCCCCATTAGTTTTGAAAATTTCGCGAGGATTCGTCGACCGGCGCCAAAGTTATTCCAAATAGAATGTTGCGGTTTTCCTATGGAAAGAGGGTCCTAACTATAACTACCTACTGGCGACTGCCAGTAGGTAATATATATATATATATATATATATATATATATATTGTTTTGAAGTCGAATTGAGGGGCCTGACCCACTCGTGCACCCAACCTATCAAGGTAAAGGCTAATAGAGCGAAAAATGGGATGGCGCGAGGAAAGGATTCAGGCAGGGTGACATCCTGCCATGATCGTGCTGCTGAATGGCGTTTTAATTTCAAGTCATCACTTAAATATGAACATTGTGTAACTTTACCAACTCATTTGTCTGCCTTGAAAATAATATTCCACACCAACATCAGTGCGTGTGCTTAATGGAAATTACCTACAAGGCTTTTAACATCTGAGGACTTCCAGCTATTTCACGAACTGGCACACTGCACTGTGGGATCTGTAGTAAAGCAAATGCAGTCACGTTATCTAATCTGTTTAAGAGCACGCCCGAGCGCACCTGAGTGTTTGTCACTTCCATCTGTGAACAAGGCTAGTATGCCGAAACGTCGGAACATGGAAGCAGGCGCTGCTAAACTTGGAAATTTAACCTCTGTTGCAGTATTGGGCCTCACTTCTTTGCGTTTACAGGGGTTGTTTTGCTGGGCTGCTCCGTGCCCAGTGTGTGAGGCCGCCTTGAAGGGTCTTGGGCTCCAGAACGGGGACTGTTGTTTTGAAGTCGAATTGAGGGGCCTGACCCACTCGTGCACCCAACCTATCAAGGTAAAGGCTAATAGAGCGAAAAATGGGATGGCGCGAGGAAAGGATTCAGGCAGGGTGACATCCTGCCATGATCGTGCTGCTGAATGGCGTTTTAATTTCAAGTCATCACTTAAATATGAACATTGTGTAACTTTACCAACTCATTTGTCTGCCTTGAAAATAATATTCCACACCAACATCAGTGCGTGTGCTTAATGGAAATTACCTACAAGGCTTTTAACATCTGAGGACTTCCAGCTATTTCACGAACTGGCACACTGCACTGTGGGATCTGTAGTAAAGCAAATGCAGTCACGTGATCTAATCTGTTTAAGAGCACGCCCGAGCGCACCTGAGTGTTTGTCACTTCCATCTGTGAACAAGGCTAGTATGCCGAAACGTCGGAACATGGAAGCAGGCGCTGCTAAACTTGGAAATTAAACCTCTGTTGCAGTATTGGGCCTCACTTCTTTGCGTTTACAGGGGTTGTTTTGCTGGGCTGCTCCGTGCCCAGTGTGTGAGGCCGCCTTCAAGGGTCTTGGGCTCCAGAACGGGGACTGTTGTTTTGAAGTCGAATTGAGGGGCCTGACCCACTCGTGCACCCAACCTATCAAGGTAAAGGCTAATAGAGCGAAAAATGGGATGGCGCGAGGAAAGGATTCAGGCAGGGTGACATCCTGCCATGATCGTGCTGCTGAATGGCGTTTTAATTTCAAGTCATCACTTAAATATGAACATTGTGTAACTTTACCAACTCATTTGTCTGCCTTGAAAATAATATTCCACACCAACATCAGTGCGTGTGCTTAATGGAAATTACCTACAAGGCTTTTAACATCTGAGGACTTCCAGCTATTTCACGAACTGGCACACTGCACTGTGGGATCTGTAGTAAAGCAAATGCAGTCACGTGATCTAATCTGTTTAAGAGCACGCCCGAGCGCACCTGAGTGTTTGTCACTTCCATCTGTGAACAAGGCTAGTATGCCGAAACGTCGGAACATGGAAGCAGGCGCTGCTAAACTTGGAAATTAAACCTCTGTTGCAGTATTGGGCCTCACTTCTTTGCGTTTACAGGGGTTGTTTTGCTGGGCTGCTCCGTGCCCAGTGTGTGAGGCCGCCTTGAAGGGTCTTGGGCTCCAGAACGGGGACTGTTGTTTTGAAGTCGAATTGAGGGGCCTGACCCACTCGTGCACCCAACCTATCAAGGTAAAGGCTAATAGAGCGAAAAATGGGATGGCGCGAGGAAAGGATTCAGGCAGGGTGACATCCTGCCATGATCGTGCTGCTGAATGGCGTTTTAATTTCAAGTCATCACTTAAATATGAACATTGTGTAACTTTACCAACTCATTTGTCTGCCTTGAAAATAATATTCCACACCAACATCAGTGCGTGTGCTTAATGGAAATTACCTACAAGGCTTTTAACATCTGAGGACTTCCAGCTATTTCACGAACTGGCACACTGCACTGTGGGATCTGTAGTAAAGCAAATGCAGTCACGTGATCTAATCTGTTTAAGAGCACGCCCGAGCGCACCTGAGTGTTTGTCACTTCCATCTGTGAACAAGGCTAGTATGCCCAAACGTCGGAACATGGAAGCAGGCGCTGCTAAACTTGGAAATTAAACCTCTGTTGCAGTATTGGGCCTCACTTCTTTGCGTTTACAGGGGTTGTTTTGCTGGGCTGCTCCGTGCCCAGTGTGTGAGGCCGCCTTGAAGGGTCTTGGGCTCCAGAACGGGGACTGTTGTTTTGAAGTCGAATTGAGGGGCCTGACCCACTCGTGCACCCAACCTATCAAGGTAAAGGCTAATAGAGCGAAAAATGGGATGGCGCGAGGAAAGGATTCAGGCAGGGTGACATCCTGCCATGATCGTGCTGCTGAATGGCGTTTTAATTTCAAGTCATCACTTAAATATGAACATTGTGTAACTTTACCAACTCATTTGTCTGCCTTGAAAATAATATTACACACCAACATCAGTGCGTGTGCTTAATGGAAATTACCTACAAGGCTTTTAACATCTGAGGACTTCCAGCTATTTCACGAACTGGCACACTGCACTGTGGGATCTGTAGTAAAGCAAATGCAGTCACGTGATCTAATCTGTTTAAGAGCACGCCCGAGCGCACCTGAGTGTTTGTCACTTCCATCTGTGAACAAGGCTAGTATGCCGAAACGTCGGAACATGGAAGCAGGCGCTGCTAAACTTGGAAATTAAACCTCTGTTGCAGTATTGGGCCTCACTTCTTTGCGTTTACAGGGGTTGTTTTGCTGGGCTGCTCCATGCCCAGTGTGTGAGGCCGCCTTGAAGGGTCTTGGGCTCCAGAACGGGGACTGTTGTTTTGAAGTCGAATTGAGGGGCCTGACCCACTCGTGCACCCAACCTATCAAGGTAAAGGCTAATAGAGCGAAAAATGGGATGGCGCGAGGAAAGGATTCAGGCAGGGTGACATCCTGACATGATCGTGCTGCTGAATGGCGTTTTAATTTCAAGTCATCACTTAAATATGAACATTGTGTAACTTTACCAACTCATTTGTCTGCCTTGAAAATAATATTCCACACCAACATCAGTGCGTGTGCTTAATGGAAATTACCTACAAGGCTTTTAACAAATGAGGACTTCCAGCTATTTCACGAACTGGCACACTGCACTGTGGGATCTGTAGTAAAGCAAATGCAGTCACGTGATCTAATCTGTTTAAGAGCACGCCCGAGCGCACCTGAGTGTTTGTCACTTCCATCTGTGAACAAGGCTAGTATGCCGAAACATCGGAACATGGAAGCAGGCGCTGCTAAACTTGGAAATTTAACCTCTGTTGCAGTATTGGGCCTCACTTCTTTGCGTTTACAGGGGTTGTTTTGCTGGGCTGCTCCGTGCCCAGTGTGTGAGGCCGCCTTGAAGGGTCTTGGGCTCCAGAACGGGGACTGTTGTTTTGAAGATATATATATATATATATATATATATATATTACCTACTGGCGGTCGCCAGTAGGTACTATAACTACCTACTGGCGACCGCCAGTAGGTAATATATATATATATATATATATATATATATATATATATATATATATATATATATATATATATATATATATATATTACCTACTGGCGGTCGCCAGTAGGTAGTTATAGTTAGGACCCTGTTTCCATAGGAAATCCGCAACATTCTATTTTGAATAACTTTGGCGCCGGTCGACAAATCCTCGCGAATTTCTCAAAATAGGTGGGGCGCTACGCTCCGCTCCTACCCTGAAAGTCTCGGGGGGATTCGTCAAGCGGGGGCTGAGATAAAAGGGGGGTCCCAAAACGCGTTTTTCCCATGCATTTTTCCATAGGACCTTTAGACAGGGCTACAGCCCGAACGGCTGAACAGAATTACTAGAAATTTGGCAGAGAGGTAGTCCTCAGGTCAAGGAAGTGCCTTTTGTAGGTTTGGTGTAAATCTGTTCAGTAGATTCTGAGAAAATATCCTTTAAATCAATATATATATCTGAGCCAGCTTACGGTACGCTTACCGTAAGCTTACCGTACGCGTACGGTGGCGTGCGCGAGCGCGATTCTTATTGGCTGTTACATCTAAGTAAACATTCGAATCGGTCGAAACCAGGAAGCGGCGGCCGCCATTTTCTCTCTCGCACTCTGAGGGGGGGGCTGTAAATAAAGGCAAAAAACATATAAAGGGGCTGTTTAGACAGCGCCCATGCACATAGCCATGTTAGTTGAGTCCTCAAAGGCCAAAAACGGTAAATTTTTATTTTTTGAAAATTTCGCCGATTACGCTTACCGTACGCGTACGGTGCGCTTACGCTAAAAATTTTAATAAAAAAAAAAAACCACTCTCTGTGCATGGCATATTATTGTCATCACTTACAAATTAAATTTAACAGATTACCTATCACAAGGAAGCGCATAATATGTCCTCCATGTGCGCACGGTGCGTAACTGGGCACGCGGTGCGCATAGCGCACTGCGTGCCCACCTTGCGTGTACGGCACTAACTGCGTAAAGTGGGCGCGCGGTGCGCGAAGCACACTGCGTGCTCACCGTGCGCGCACGGTGCGCGAAGCGCACCGTGCGCGCACGGAACGAACTGCGTTAAGTGGCCGTGCACGCCACGAATGGCGTAAAGTAACTTAGCATTTAAAAAACCGTACAAATTCACTGAAAAAACCATAGGTTTCAGACATGTTATAGTTAGCGGAAATTTTACTGATAAAAAACCAATGAAATTCCCCTGTTATAGTTAGTGCAGGCAACTATAACTCACGCGACCGCAATCTTCTGCTGATGACATATGTGTCTTTATGAAAAAAAAATATTTCTAATATATGTATAGCTAAAAATTTATGGAAGAAGACATGGGCAAATAAGTGTCTAAATACAGTATTAGCATCAGCAGAGGATTGCGGTCGCGTGAGTTATAGTTGCCTGCACTAACTATAACGGGGGAATTTCATTGGTTTTTTATCAGTAAAATTTCCGCTAACTATAACATGTCTGAAACCTATGGTTTTTTCAGTGAATATATATATATATATATATATATATATATATATAGATATATATATATATATATATATATATATATATCATCAAAACCAATTTTAGGATAAGTACACTCTCAGAAACACAAAACTCCGTACCAAGGTGAAATCGCCGTTTATTCACAACGCGTTTCGCTCGCCCTCGAGCTTGATCACGTGAATGTAGGCTACCGGATGGAAAAGCAACTATGTAGAAAACAACAGTAATAGAAAGATGGACTAATGTGCTGGGTGCAGCAGACATCTTGAAATGGTGTAAATACATATAAAAGATCTGTCCCCAACATCGTCCCAATGACCAAATGACATGAAAACAGATGAAATATCTGGACATATGGCGCTGCATATGGTCACAACGATTAACTCAATTGGACAATTGAACCACAATTGTTGTAAGTATACTGTGCTTTAAAAGAAAAAATAAATGAAACAAAACACAGAAATGTCAACGCTCACACTGTTTGAATAAACAAAATGAGGTAAGAGCATCCTGCGACCCGTGACCTAAGCAGTTCGCACAAGAAAACCACAAATAAATGACACGTGGGGGTCTAGTGCCCCGTGTTAATCCTAATGAAAATCACAAGCATTAAAGTCATATCTCATGGGGTTATAGTGCCCAGTTCAAACAGAAATGTCCATCTTAGTCATGTTGTCATAAAGGATGAACATGATGCATGAAATTGCTTAACATTGAAAGGTAAATACCACAGCGTCATCCTCATATGCTCATGTTTTTCAAATGATGAAGTTGTGATCAAACTTCCCATCCGGAAAGAAGAAAGATGTGAGTGATGTACAGGTTCCTGTGTCATGTGAAGAATTGGTAAAAAACTTGTGCTGGTGAGATTTGATAGAAGGGCCAAGTCCTTGGCTCTAGTGACTAAAAAGAAACACAGGAAACCAGAATTAGAAAAGAAGATCAAAGAGGAAGATCAATCAGTCATAGAGCAAAGAAAATTAATTAACTGGTAATGGGTAACTGCGATAGTGACACCCTCAAATGAAGAGAGGGAGATAGCATGTTCCGCACTAGTGGCGGCCACCCATCCAGCAGTGTAGCTATAACATGAGCTGTAGCTAGTTAAAAAGTACATCCCAAGTTCAGATGAACAGATGTCAGGAAAGAGAAAATATATACGAAAAGCAAGACAACTGTAATGATGAGAAGCTCCAAATTCGCAATGACTAGTATTTACAGAAATAAGTGTATGTGCAACAATGACACACCCGGTATTATCTGGGTATCTACAGGATCATTCTTTAAGGTGTATTGACAACTCCTCGTCCTGGTTCAATCCAGTGGGATTTTTCGTTTGAAAGTCTATGATATATTTCGACTCTCTTTGCCTTAACATGAGTAGCCTGTTCCCTCCCCTAGGATGTTTTTCAATCTGTTCTAGGATGAAGAAACTCATGTCGTTGGTGTTAGAGCAATGTGTCTCTCTGAAGTGACGCGCTACTGGGTATTTGGGGTCCTGATTTTTTATGGCCCTAGCATGTTCCAGAATACGCTTCTTTGCCATGCATGTGGTGCTGCCGATGTACCAGAGGTTGCACGTACACTCAATGGCATACACCACAAATGTCGAACTGCATGTGAGGAATTGGGTGAGTTCCTTACTGACACCATTGTATCTGACATGTTTACGATAATTGCTTCTGTTGCACGCTTTGCAATGGCCGCAGGGGAAAAAGCCCCTCAGGCCATGCAGATCTTTCTGTGGATAGATAGTGACATCACTGCGTACCAACATGTCTCTAAGGTTTCTCCCTCTCCTAAAAGTTATATTGGGTCTGTCTGGAATCACTCCCCCAATAACGTTGTCACTCTTGAGGATACCCCAATGTTTCGAAATGATATGCCTGATCTTGTTGGCATCAGTGCTGAAAGTGGTAATTATTCTGGGGGAAGCCTCACCCTCCATCTCATCACCAGATTTATCAGCAATGGTGGTAGATCTATCTACCAGTTTGGCTCGATCAAGTGCTCTCTTAAGTACCCATTTCGGGTAACCTCTCTCTGTGAACCGAGTGATGATGTTGTTACTCTCAAGTACATATACCTCTTCTGTGTTGCAGTTCCTTTTTGCTCTCAGCAGCTCACCATAAGGGATACTCCATTTGAGAGTATCCGGGTGGCTGCTGAGAGCATGCAGGATGCTGTTACCTGCTGTGCTTTTCCTAAACAGGGAGGTGTGTATTTTGTTCTGCCTTACTTCAAGCTTCACATCTAAATATTCAGCATAGATATTGCTGATATTCCCGCTGAGTTTGATGTTATACTCGTTGTCGTTGAGTTTCTCAATGAACTCCTTAGCCTCCCGCTCTGTCCCCCTCCAGATAATGAACAAGTCGTCGATGTAGCGAAGCCACAACGCCACCAGTCCAAAATCAGAGATGAGATCCGGATGGGATCGAACAGTCTCCTCCCAGCTCCCCATGAAAAGATTGGCGAAGCTGGGAGCAAAGCACGAACCCATCGCGGTACCGGTAGTTTGGCGAAACAGAGACCCATCAAACATGAATATATTGTTCAGCAGACAGAATTCTGTCATGTCTATGATCATTGAAGTATGATCACGGAGTCTGATGGGCCTCTCCCTCAAATAATGCTTACACGCCTCCAAACCTTGCTGGTGATTGATGATGGTATAGAGGCTGTGTACATCGAGTGTGATCATGAGGAGCTCACTGTTCCATGTGAAGTTATCGATTTTCTTGAGGAAGTCCTTGGTGTCACGTATGTAACTCGGAAGAGTCACAACATACTCCCTTAAAAAATGATCTATGTACTTGGAGATACATTCTGTCACACTGCCTCTGGAGGACACAATAGGTCTCCCTGGGGGCATTTTGGGGTCCTTATGTATCTTCGGAAGAAGATACAGGACAGGGAGGGTAGGGAAATCCCTTTTCAGATACCCATATTCTTCCCAAGTCAAAATGCCCTTGTTTTTCCAGCTTTCCAGAAGATCCCAGATGGCCAGAATGCTATCGTTGTACCTATCTGTACTGACTTTTTCATAAAATTTGTCATCACTCAGCTGTCTGCAAGCTTCGTTGATGTATTGTGCACGATCTAAAATGACAATATTGCCCCCTTTGTCCGCAGGGCGGATAATGATGTTTTTGTCTTCCATCAACGATTTGAGGGCCTGTCTCTGCTTGAATGAAAGGTTAAAGTCCCTTTTGTATTGGTTACTTTGACTCTTGAATCTGAATTCGTTGAGTGCTTTGCTGACACATTCATGGAATGTGTCAATGTTGTCGTGTGCTGTCATGGGCAGAAAATTGGACTTAGGTTTGAAGTGAGTAACTGTGGATGCATCAGTGGTGATGTCAAGTTCGACCAACATTTGTGTAGTAGTGACATCTTGCTCATTGTTACCATTCCCTTGCTCTAAGGAGATCATGGTGTTCAGTGTGTCAATGTCATCAATGTTAAGATCTTTATTACTATCCAATGGGGTCACCCGTGCTGTACACATGTTGGTGTTCCCTTTGAGTTTGTGCCACTTGTTAAGTTTGAGTTTACGCACGTATTTAAAAAGATCTATCCTGGTGTTGGTGTAATTAGAGGGAAAGGACGGACAAAACGAGAGGCCTAGGCATAGGGTTCTCTTTTCAGTGTAACTTACAACTCTAGAAGACAGGTTGATGATAGTCATGTTGATCATTGTGTTGTCCATCAATAGTTCTTTCTGGCGCGTGTTTTGGCATTTCCCATTGCGCCACGGCCCCTGCCTCCTCTGCCAACGTTGCCTGATTCTTGCTCTCCGGTTGCTCCGTGTCCTCTTCCTCGGCCTCGTCCCCTCCCTCTTTGTCCCCTCGTTTTTGGCACTGGTGTTTCTCTCGTAGTCTGTTTTCCCCTTCTCAGAGTTCGATACTCGTCTAAAAAAGTAACCTGTCGGTTACTTCTTACAGTTACTGGCAAGCTGCTCGCAGAGACGTCTGATTCGCTTCCGCTGGTTGTAGCGGTCTCCTCCGTGGGGATCTCATTGTTGTTGTCCACATCGTCCTTGTCATTGTCCTCTTGATTATAAAGATGATCGTATTTGTGGCTGAAAGTTAAAATTCTCCCACTGTCGTAATCATTATAATCACGAATCATCTTCCTTTGTTTGCGCGCTCTTATCTCATCCTCATGTCTTTTGAGGCGTTCTTTATGAAAAAAAAATATTTCTAATATATGTATAGCTAAAAATTTATGGAAGAAGACATGGGCAAATAAGTGTCTAAATACAGTATTAGCATCAGCAGAGGATTGCGGTCGCGTGAGTTATAGTTGCCTGCACTAACTATAACGGGGGAATTTCATTGGTTTTTTATCAGTAAAATTTCCGCTAACTATAACATGTCTGAAACCTATGGTTTTTTCAGTGAATATATATATATATATATATATATATATATATATATATATATATATATATTAACAGTGGTAAATTTTACAAATAAATCTCTCATGGATACTGAAATTAAAGTACTAAGACTGGGACTTACATTCTGTCCAAGCAATCACCTGGAATATACTCAAACCAGAATTGACCTTTTCAGCTTTATACGTAAGCTGAAATTACATAACTATTTTAAACTGAGGTCGAACATTAGGGATCCTAAAATTGGGTCACTAAGAATGACAGTCACTGATATATTAACGGGTAAAGACTTGCCAGCAATTGAACTTCTGGAAGACCTCAGATTAGAATGTAAGGGCAATCTGGATGCCACTGACAACATGGCAGAAAGAGCTAGGAGAGTAGGCATTGAACAAGAGAGGGAA
Organism: Triturus cristatus; assembly: GCF_964204655.1. Lineage (NCBI taxonomy): Eukaryota > Metazoa > Chordata > Amphibia > Caudata > Salamandridae > Triturus > Triturus cristatus. Next base: position 415,650,592 of record NC_140579.1, read on the forward strand.
GAGAGTCCATTCAAGCCTACATCCCTTTTCAATCCTCAAATGCCACTAGATGCCATTGATGTCTTTTCGGAGGCCATGATCAATGATTTATTAAAATTCAGGTAAAAAAAGACTGGGCACCGAATAAGAAGTAACTTAACAATCACAGAAAAGACAGCATTGCAAAATCTAATGAAGGATATGTCAATAATAATCAAACCTTCTGACAAAGGTGGTAACGTAGTCCTTCAAACCAGGGAACGTTACTGCAAAGAGGCCCTACGCCAACTTTTGGATCAAAAACACTATGAAAAAACAACCAGTGATGTTTATCAAAACAGCATCAAATTGTATGATGAACTAATCCGCAAGTGGTATGATAAATCCATGTTGGGGACGGAAGAACATATGTTTCTTCGCAGAACAATCCGGTGGTACCCACCTTTTACCATATCCCGAAACTACACAAGGACAGTGTGGATCCCCCGGGCAGACCGATTGTCTCGTCCTTAAACAGTTTGACAGAACATCTATCAATGTTTATTGACCATTCTTATTTTCTTTTGTGATACAACTTCAATCTTATTTCAAAGACACTAAAGATTTTTTTAACAAAGTTTCAAAGATAACATGGGAGCCTACTTATCTATTAATGGTACTAGATATTACAAGCGTATATACTTGTATAGATCATAAGCATGGTATAAAGGCTGCACAGTTCTATCTGGAGAAACGTCAGCTACGTTATCTGGAACATAATCAAATGTTGATAGAGTTTTTGGAGTTTTGTCTCACGAACAACATCTTCTTGTTTGAGAATCAATATTTCAGACAAAGATCTGGTACGGCGATGGGCACCTGCTTTGCCCCCAGTTATGCGAACTTGTTCGTTGGCTGGTGGGAGGAGCGGGTGCCCAAAACCTATATAGGTCAGAGTAGTGGCAAAGTGGTGGAGTGGTATCGATATATCGATGACTTGTTCATTGTGTGGCAAGGGACAATGGATTCGGCTCTTGGATATGTCGATGCCCTCAACAAAAACAATCTTAATCTACACTTCTTGGGAACAGTGAGTCCAGTGGCAGTGGACTACCTGGATCTGAGGGTGTTTGTAGAGGATGGAAATATACATACGGCATTATACCGCAAATCTACAGCGGGTAATTCCACATTGTTTGCCACCAGTAATCATCCACCTAAACTCATTCAGAGTATTCCATACGGCGAACTTGTCAGATTAAAGAGAAATAGTACTAGAGAGAAGGACTTTGAGGCGGCTGCCACAGAGTGTATTGCCAGATTCACTGTGAGGGGGTACGAATCGGTAGCCCTAGAAAAAACTTTGCAGAAGGTGCGAGGGATTCCAAGAGACAGACTATTAACAGATAAACAGAAACTGACTGAGAAGGACAATAAGGGCAAATTCCGGATGGTCACCCCTTATTCTTCAGAGGCTAACCATCTGAAACATATGCTTAAAAAAAATTGGCACATTTTGAAAACAGATAGTGTCATCTGTGACGACATTCCGGCCTATCCTTTAGTAACTTTTAAGAAAGCAAGGTCTCTACGGGATATGATGGTAAGAAGCCATCTAGAGAAAGTACCAGAAAGAATGAACACTCTAAAAGAAATGAAGGGATTTTTTCCCTGTAGTAGGTGTAAATCTTGCTCTAACAGCAGAAGGGTTCTATCTTACAAGATACCAGACACAAGGAAAACAAAAGAAATAGCCAAGTTTATAACCTGCAGTAAACCGTATGCGGTATACTGCTTGGTATGTCCATGCGGGCTACGCTAAATAGGTAGCACTATACATCAATTGAAAATCAGGATACCATCAAAGTGATAGAAATCAATTACAATATTTTGGCTTAGACCACGGGTACTCATAGTACGGCCCGCGGGCCGCTGGCGGCCCGCCTGGCCTTCATCGGCGGCCCGCGGACCCTTGCATACACATTCATACAGTATGCAAATTCCTTCCTGTAAACAGAGAAGATGGCCGCAGGAGCATACGTAGTGAATGCGTATTCAATATGTATTCACAACGTTTGCTCCTGCGACCATCTTCTCTGCTTATCTTGCCTCTGATTGGCCTGGGCCGCTGAGACGTGACGTGACGTCACACACGGCACCCGGCGCGAAGCACAAGCCCTTTAAAAGTCAGCTGTAACTAGCGCTTTCACAGCTGACTTTTAAAGGACCTTTGAAGAAGCTTCCAGCGTCCGTGGCGACGTCGACCTCCTTGCAGCCCGCAGCCCCGGGGAGAATCTTCATTGCAGCCGGAAAAACTCCGATATCACTCAAGCTGCAGGTAAGTGTATGTAACCGCTTCTGTTTTGTGTTTCTATGCCCGCCGTCTTTTCTGGATGTGATTGAGGGAGAACAAGTAGAAGAGCTCTTTTTCAATGGATGCAATCGTTCCTGTCTTTGCCTTTCATTGCTTTCTTGCCCAAATTTGTTTAAAGATGGGCACGCCATTAGCTGGGTATAAGATTGTAGGCAAGGCATGGTTGGAGAGCGTGCAGAATGATCTCCTTGCACCTTTCAGGTATCTTGGCTGTGGAATTATGTGATATTACAGGTAGATAGATCTCCGGATACCCTGCTGTGTGCATCTATGTGTCACGGAAAGTTACTTTGGTATCCATGGCCCTGTGTGTGCGCAGGTTTGGGAAGGCAGGACATTGAGAGCTTTGCAGAAGACTCCGATGCTGCTGAGGTCGGGTGTAACAGACTCCGATGCAGTACCAAAGCTCAGATACCGAGCAGCATTGGAGAGGCACAGCGGGATGGGACTGAAGGTGACTGAGCGGGAGGGGCTGACGCTTCAGGAGCAAGGGCATCTATTCAGCCCTGAATCACGCTGTCTGCAATTTAGAGGGGCCTCACACATTCCTTTTCTGCCCAGGGCCCCAAACATCCTAGAGCAGGCCCTGATTACCCCGAGGCAGCACGTGTTTACCTTCACAGAGCTTAATTACTGTCACTAAATTGTAAGCAAACCTCGGTTCTTCAAACATGCAGTCTATAATGTAATTTAAAAAAAAGAAATGGCACAATCACACCCACACTGATAAACAAACTATTGTGTATCTGTTGTGACAACTCACTGCACACAGGAAGCAGAATGTTAGCCGTGTGAGGTTCACAAAGTGATAGCAACCGAATCTATGGGCTCCATAAAGCCTATATGTATCTATATGTGACTGTGTGGCTTTAATATGCAGGCGTGTGCCCCACAGATAATGCAAACACTCACTGTACTGGAGACTAAATGTATCCCCTGACCATCCTGTGTATGGCATACTGACCATCTGTCTGCAAACATTGCGTAATTTGTTGTTCTGTAATTACATGAAAAATCAGGAAAATAACCCCAAATTATGCGAAAAACTTCCTTAAAAACACAAAAGCTGCAGGTAAGTTTTTAATTAGATGTGATTCAATGTGTGTGAGATTAATGTGCTTTGAAGAGAAATTGTGATGATGTGTAATTTCTTTCCAGTAATTGTAAATGTATTGTAATTGTATGTTTGGCAACTTGCAAACTAGTATCTAGAATGCTGACATTTTATATAGGCAAACCTTAATAAAATCCTTTTCTGAGAACTGACTTGAAATGAATGTTACTCATTCTATCTGCTGTTTTGCTAGTTACTTTTCCCTGCCCGGGATCTAAGTGCAATAGTCGGGATACGATATTTGTCTTTTCTGGACGGTCACCCTGTAACAGACAGCGCTGCCTCATGTTGTGAAAGGGGAAGTTGCTGCAGCATAACAGAATGGAACATTGCCTGCTTTAATGCTTCTTCTCGTCCACCGCAGCGTCTTCTCGCCCAAAGCCTCTTCTCTGCCTGAGGCCCCTTCTTCGCCACTTGGATTAGGCCAGCAGCAGCTCCATCACCACATCTGCCTTCATCTTCACGACCAGCTTGATTTCCATCACCCTGCAACACCAGCTCCCCCCGCAGGTTGATCTTTGCACCCCGAGAGGTAAGCACAGCATCCTATTTTAGTAGGCAATGTGATGGTCCTTACTTTCCCGGACTCTTTCACCCTGCGCCTTTTCTCAAGTCTCACCATCTCTCTTTCTCCCCACCTGTCTCAGATGCCATTGTAATAATGTTAGATCAAAACAGGAACTCGCATATGAGAAATAGGAGTGGTGTCACAGACGTTACTTGCAGTAATATTAGTGAGCAGCTGCTGTGTTACAATATTGAAAACACTATTACTAGCCATGATTACAAAATGTAAACACTGTTTTTTTTTTAACTAATAGGACATCTCTCATTTCTTTGTGAAGTGAATTGTCCTTGATTGATGGGTGCATTTTGGTTGATCCTGTTTTGAGGTAGCTTTGTGGGAGACGTTGAATGTTTTATGGATTAAAGTCGTGGCAGCTTTGCCTTGCATCCTTGTTTTTACTTTCAGCTAGCTGGAGATATTTAAGAATGCAGCAAATCAGCTGGCATAGACGGCAAAGTTGAGCTACAATGTTTTGTTAAAATTGTCACATCAAGCAGCAGATGATGTATTATGTGTCAGATATGGCAGGGCCCACTGCAGGGGCCTGTGTTCTACCTCATGGTCACAGGTTCAAATCCTGGCGGGTCGTGCCTTTCATCCATCTGAGGTCGATAAAATGAGTTGGGTAGCAATAAACATCTGTTATTCAGCGCCAAGATACCTATGGGTGAACTTGTGCTTATATATATGTGTGTGTGCATGCTATTTGTTTCAAATCCCTATTGAGTGACACATTTCCTGCATAAACCACTGGCTTTAGGAGAGCCTCCTGTTTTTCATTTACAGGTTTACCCATTACTTTGTATGTTTAAACAAAACATTACTTTGGTGTTGCTCACAGATCTGTTGCGAGAAGTGGTGTTGGTCCATCGGTCGTGACGTGGTGTCTGTCCATCGGTCGTGGGGCGTGTCGGTCCATCGGTCGTGTCGGTCCATCGGTCGTGTCGGCCCATCAGTCGTGGGGTGGTGTCGGTCCATTGGTCGTCCGGTGGAAAATCAGATTCGTGGTCCTTGTTACTTTTTGCATAGTAACAAACTAGCTGGAAAGCTCTGCAATGGCCTACAGCCCAGTTTCCAAGCCCTGCAAACGACCCAGATCGATACAGAGCGAACGCAGGACCTTCCAGGAAGCATGGGAAGAAGAGTACTTGTTTGTAGAATGCCCAAAAGAAAAAGCCACCTGTTTGCTTTGCAAAGAGAAAGTAAATGTTCTGAAGAGGTATAACCTGGAACGGCACTACAAAACGCGGCACTCTGGATACACTGTGAACTTCCCACTGAACTCAAAACTGCGATCTGCAAAACTGGCATCGTTGAAGCAAGCTCTTTTTTCCGAGCAGAAGATCTTCCTTTGCCAGATGAAGGAATCTGAGGTTGTAACAGAAGCGTCTTTCAAAATATGCTACTTGCTTGCCAAACATAAAAAAACATTCTCAGATGCAGAGCTTGTGAAGCAATGTTTCCTTTCAGCAGCCGAAATTTTATTTGACAATTACACTAAGAAGGCCAGCATTTTAAAGGAAATCGGTGCATTGCAGCTATCGGATTCCACGTGTGCACGCAGAATAGAGGCAATGGGACAAAACATCCAGGAGCAGGTGATCAATGCAGTGAGAGAGTCGCCGTTCTTCAGCATTGCCATGGATGAGTCCACAGACATAGGCGATGTTGCCCAGTTATTAGTTTGGGTGAGGTATCTGGACCAATCGCTTCATCCCAAAGAAGAGCTCCTGTGCCTTTTACCACTGAAAGGGCACACAAGAGGAGAAGATATAGGACAGACTGTGATAGACTACCACTGCATTATTCACCAGGAAGTATTGTGTGGAAAATTCAAGCGTGGAGAACTGAATAATGTCCTAAAAGGTGCAGTGAAAATTGTTAATTTTATCCGTGCCAAAGCTCTCAACCATAGACTTTTTAAAGCAATGCTGCAGGAATCTGAAGCAGAATATACCGACGTCTTGATGCACACTGACGTGCGTTGTCTAAGCAAAGGGAAGGTTCTGGAGCGGTTCATCGCATTGCTTCCTGAAATTGAACTCTTTGTGAACAGTAGAGGCCAATCGTTCCCAGAACTAACGGATGTGAAATGGCTTGTTATGCTCCATTTTCTTTCAGATATTTTCACACATTTTAATGCTCTTAATTTGACCCTGCAAGGTAAAAAACAGCTTGTGTGCTCCCTCATGAATGGTATTTATGCTTTTGAAAGTAAGCTTGTGCTATTCAAAGAACAACTGGATGATAGTGACTTCACCCACTTCCCAAAACTCTTAGCTGTGATGCAGAGGTTTCCAGATGCACAAGAAATTCTGTCAAACCTAGACCTTGGTGCATGTCTTGAGGAAATTTCTGGGGAGATCAAACGACGATTTGCTCAATTCAGAGCCCTCACCCCTCTGTTCAGGCTGGTTGAAAACCCCTGGATGGTGAGTGCACGAAATCTTGACGTTGTTGCCCTTATTGGCATGGAAAGGGCTCAAGCAGAAATAGAGCTCATTGACATGCAGCACAATTCAGCCCTCAAAGCATCTTTTTTGGGGCAAGCACCCAAAGAATTCTGGAAAATTGTGCCCCCTGACAAGTTTCCTCTTCTTTTTACAGTGGCCCAGAAGGTAATTTGTATGTTTGGGTCAACATATGCTTGCGAATGTTCATTTTCCACAATGGGACTGTTAAAGAGCAAACTCAAAAATAAACTTACAGACATACATCTGGAGCAGCTTTTAAGGCTTGCCGGTTCCAACTTGGTACCTGATTACAGAAAACTAATCAGTGACATGAAATGTAAAATAAGTTCGTAGTGTTTGTCTTTAACATATCTATTTTTGGGACTCTGAAGCCTGTGCTGCACTGGGCATGTGCTGAATATCCGGTTACTGCAAATTGCCATGCAATCCCACTTAAGATTGCTATTGTCTGCTAATAAAAAAACATTATATACATGTGCTCCATGTAGTTACATCTGCTTTGGAAATACAGCATTGTCTAGTAATGTTTTGAAACGGCAGTGATTTTTTCTCCCCCTATAGCCCCGCCCCACTGACCCCGCCCCCAATGACCCCGCCCCCAATGACCCCGCCCCCACCAGTGCGGCCCTCGGCCAGAAACCACACTGTAAATTTGGCCCCCGAGAGAAAGTTTGTGAGTACCCATGGCTTAGACTGTGTTCCAATAAATGTCCGTGGGGGAAATAGACTACGTAAGTTACGGAGACTAGAATCAAGATATATCATAGATTTGCTCACATAATGTCCAAGAGGATTGAACAGTGGGGAAGAATTAGCCGTTCATTTAGGCTCTTAGTTCATATTAGCTTCAGTGGATACATGAATTTCTTGAGTTAATAAATATCAGAATGTAGATTGTTTTTTGAACTCTTGATGACAATATATGTGATTCGAAATGTATAGCGTGTAAATATGGAGTTCGATAGGAAGAGACGTATGCCGATCCACGGCTAGATTAAGTATGACGTTTTGTGGTACAATACAGAATAGCCGAATCACGGCTTAATTAGTGACAATTTGATCTACAAATATTATTTTATATTATAATCATGTAAAGCAGGAAGCATATTGTCAATGAATTTCCATGAGAACTGTATATGCACACACAACTTCAAAATGGCACTCACGTTAGTAAGAGAGTGTTTGTCCCTTCTAGATTTTAGTGCTCCATTACAATGCTTTTTAAACATGCCTCCTCCGATGTGTCATGAACACCGAAGAAGGCTTTTCGCCGAAATGCGTTTGTTTGTTGTTGGTTGCTGAATTAAAAGACTTTCAAGCGCCCCCCCCCCGAGAGTGCGGTATTTCTTTACAACTGAAGAAATCGAGCGAAAATATATATATATATATATATATATATATATATATATATTCACTGAAAAAACCATAGGTTTCAGACATGTTATAGTTAGCGGAAATTTTACTGATAAAAAACCAATGAAATTCCCCTGTTATAGTTAGTGCAGGCAACTATAACTCACGCGACCGCAATCTTCTGCTGATGACATATGTGTCTTTATGAAAAAAAAATATTTCTAATATATGTATAGCTAAAAATTTATGGAAGAAGACATGGGCAAATAAGTGTCTAAATACAGTATTAGCATCAGCAGAGGATTGCGGTCGCGTGAGTTATAGTTGCCTGCACTAACTATAACGGGGGAATTTCATTGGTTTTTTATCAGTAAAATTTCCGCTAACTATAACATGTCTGAAACCTATGGTTTTTTCAGTGAATATATATATATATATATATATATATATATATATATATATATATATATTATCTACTGGCGGTCGCCAGTAGATAGTTATAGTTAGGACCACGTTTCCATAGGAAATCCGCAACATTCTATTTTGAATAACTTTGGCGCCGGTAGATGAATCCTCGCGAATTTCTCAAAATAGGTGGGGCGCTACGCTCCGCTCCTACCCTGAAAGTCTCGGGGGGATTCGTCAAGCGGGGGCTGAGATAAAAGGGGGGTCCCAAAACGCGTTTTTCCCATGCATTTTTCCATAGGACCTTTAGACAGAGCTACAGCCCGAACGGCTGAACAGAATTACTAGAAATTTGGCAGAGAGGTAGTCCCTAGGTCAAGGAAGTGCCTTTTGTAGGTTTGGTGTAAATCTGTTCAGTAGATCCTGAGAAAATAGCATTTAAAAGCATATATATATGTGGGCGGAGCCTAACCACACATCTCATCCTGAGATCTGATTGGCTGTCAGCACTTCATCCAAGAAGTGTTGGCAGCCATCTTGGGACCAATATACATGATAGCACCTCATTAAAAAGCATTGCAGTTAATAGAAGGTTTTAAGACTTTAGTTACATTATAAATCATTTGTTGATGGTACCATACTCATTTTAGGAATTGTGGTATGTTCTAAGGTGATTTCACCATGTGAAAAAGCCTTCTGCTGGGATATCATGATTGAGAGAAAAATATTTTCTCATGCTTTTACCACAGAGGTTTGGAAGGTGATCTATAGGCTAAACTGAGAGCTTATTTTCTGTAAATTCACATTATCTTTCTCAGTCATGTGAGAATGAAGTCTGACATTCTCAGTAAAACATGTACATCCAACAAGGGCAGAGACTGTCAGTTGATTCCTTTGTGTTCTACTGCAGCTTCCCAGAGTGTTCCAAAGAACTACTAGAGCGCTAACAGTCCTACTTATGATAAACGTATGGCACACCTGAAGCCATCTTGCTTGGATTAAAGTGGTAACTCTTAAAACATTTAATTTAAAAAGGAACAAAATGAGGGGGTTCATTTTTCAATAAAAAGTATGATTAGTGCTGCAGAAAGAAAAATTAGGGCACATTTTGAGTGACTTCTCAAATCCTCTTCTATTTCATTAAAAAATTCTGACATGCAGACTGAAACATGCACTTTCAATACCAGCAGCAGTTTTCCCTGGTGAGCAGTAGCTTTACTACAGTGATCTAATGAGCAAAAAGAATGCTAACATTCTGAATTTATGGCAAATGTGTGACACATCTGAATGCCTTCTTGATGGAATCAAAGTAAAAAACTGAAAGTATTTCCTACTGAGGAGACTGCAGTAAATGAGGAAATTAGGAAACTTCATAACAAATAAGTCTCCCAAGATGGCCACCAGAGACAAAAGAGCCCAAATGTAGCCCAAATATCACCCAGATGTAGCCCAAGTATAGCCCAATGACAGAATGTCCCAGAATGTTCTTAAAAACAACTAGAGCGCTTACTGTCTTCATTATGACAAAAGTATGGCACACCTGAAGCCATCTTGATTGGAATAAACTGGTAACACTTAAAACATTTAATTTAAAAAGGAACACAATGAGGAGGTTCATTTTGCCATAGAAATTATGATTAAAGCTGAAGAAAGAAAATGAGGGCACATTTTGAGTGACTTCTCAAATCCTCTTCTATTTCATTAAAAAAATTCTGACATGCAGACTGAAACATGCACTTTTAATACCAGGAGCAGACTTCCATGGTGCAGTAGTTTTACTACAATGATCTAATGAGCAACTAGAGTGCTAACATTCAGAATTTATGGCAAATGTGTGACATATCTGAATACCTTCATGATGGAATCAAAGTAAAAAACTGAAAGCATTTCCTACTGAGGAGACTGCAGTACATGAGGAAATTAGGAAACTTCATAACAAATAAATCTCCCAAGATGGCCACCGGAGACAAAAGAGCCCAAATGTAGCCCAAAATCACCCAGATGTAGCCCAAATATAGCCCAATGACAGAAGTGTGCAAAACACTTATTATTTTGTGTTTTTGCAGTGTTATATAGTGCAGACTTGTCAGGTATTGGAGTGCTTTACATGAGCATTGGTTACATCACACAAGAACACATTCATTTTGGTTGTAGACATGGGGAAACTAAGTGATTTGACCAGAATCACAGAATGTCGAGCTGAAGCAGAAACTTCAACCTGGTTCCCCAGTTGCAAAGTCTGCAGTTCTGGAAGTAACACCACATCATCTCCCCTAAGTGCAACATTTAATCAAGTGGTCAACTGGATAAAAAAACATAAAGATAACAAATAATTTAAAAGTGCTTTGTCGCTATTTGAAAACTCAGAAAATATGTCCTTATTTTAGCCTTTTAGAGCACTAACCATAATTTTGATGCCAATAAGACCCTCTCATATATGTAATTTCTAAAGGAAATGCTCTAGGTATTACAGTTTTGATTACATCAAGATGATGTCAGGCGTTCCACACTTTTGTGATAAATATAGAATGTTAGCAATCTAGTTGTTCATTAGGATACTGTTGAGAGGCAGAGGCCAGGGGCACGGACTCTGAAAATTGAAGGCAGGTAGGAGGGTGCAAAGGCAACAATTTAACCACACTGAGCAGGCAGGAAGGGCCGTGGAAGCACAACAGACTATGGAGGGCAGTGGAAAGGGGGGCAGGGGCAACAAACCAACAATACAGGACTTGCAAGAGAGGCTGTTGGAGGCAAGATCTATTACGGGTCAAGGAAGCTAGGGGCGGTCCCCAGATCCCCGGGAGCCACCACAGAACTGAGCAGGAGAGTGAGTCAGGGACAAAAGGGGCACCTTAATTTGAGCCGGGGTGCCTAGGAACGCTTGCTCCAAAAATGAAGAAAACAGACATATGAGACATGGAATTGGAGGCAGAATACAATGGCAGTTTAATGAGAAGATGCAACTTCAAAGAAACCGCAGAATAGAGACATAAAGTACAAAATACAGAATCCAGATAATCATACAGCTGTCATGATATTCTCTGTATCTCAATTAATGTACTGACAGAGAGAGAGAGAAAACACATCTATAAATGCATCATGAGAAACAAGTTACACCAAGGAAAATGTTACCTAGGAACACTCACGTTTACTCTTAGAGCAAGCATTCCTGCAATTACAATACAAAATCTTTTAAATGCTAAAGTAAAGAGAACAATGGTTAAACATAACATGACATTTCATATAGGTAAAATAGAATAAGATACTTCAAGCAAAGCAGAGCAAGACATTTTAAGCAAAGGAAGACAAGAGCTCCCAGCTCTTGGGGAAAACCTGCACTGCCTGTTAACCTACATACAGACGGCGAGGTAGTCCGTCGATATCTGTGGGTGCTCCCTTTTTATATCATTTTGTGGGCTCCTTTGCACGCTACATCTACCTACGTATGCTACCCAAAAGCTTCGTCTGCAGATTTTACCAGACATTTCGTCATTTACCCACTTAATGCTGACAATGGACTGGGTGAAAAGGTCAGTCTCTCAGGCCAATCGCTTATCGTAAGTTCCATAGAGCAAGCAGAAAATAATGGGTATTGTACGGGAATTCAATATATTCATGTATAAAATCTCCTCAGTTCTCCTAACCTGACGCTCTGCGGTTGCCACTTCCTTAAAAGCGGGAAACCTGCCCAGGAAGCAAGTACCAGTCCAGGATGCAGCCTACTGTATGTCGACAGCTTCAGGGGGATGTTGAACTTTGATACCGAGCACGGAGCACTCGGGTAGGGTGGGGGCTACTGGTTTGGAGCAGAAGGCCTCGCAGACCTGCCTTCAGACTGCTATACACTAAAATTGCAGAGCTATGGTCAATTTAACAAAGAGGCCTACATATTGAACAGAAGGGCCTACACAGGGGTTTTATACTGGCTGAGTGGTAAGGATGTCTCAGGATAATTATATAGCAACACAGGACCCGCTGGTCAATTTAATACGGCCTACAAATGCAGCTGGCAGGGCAAGGACAAGGGTCTCATACTTCAGGTGTGGACAGAACGGGCCAGGGGCCCCCTGTGATACAAAATCTACCCTCCTTCAAGCCTGTGGCAATGTAATAGACCATTGTGGGCAGAAGGAAGAGGCAATGGTAGTACAACCATACATGCCAACAGACCCGATTCAGCCAGGAAACGTCCAATGTTTTTAAGCTCAAATGGGCTTTATTTGATCTGTCTCCTGTCTACAATATCCTCTTTTTCAATGTAACTCAAAGGGGAAAATCAATACCCCAGTTTTTTTTCAAAATCTCCCTCTTACCAAGTTCAAAATGTTCGCAAGTATGGTACATTGGATCATGGAAGGAAATGGGATAGGGACATGGACTTGGATAACAGAGGACAGGAGGGACATGGAGAGGTGCACCAAACTGACCCTGCAGGGCAGGCATCAGGGTTTGCAGCAGCACAATACACCACACGGGTGTGCAGCACAACAATCCATAGAAAGCAAGAGGGAGGGGACAGGACTATGCACATGGACAACAGAGAACAGAGGGGCAAGAGGCAATGGTAGCTAGCTGACCATAATGGACAGACAGGAGAGAAAGCTGCAGCATAACAGACCATAAAGGGCAGGAGGGACGGATCAGGGGCATTACAATGGAACAGACAAGCCAGGAGGGAGGGAGTAGGGCTGGGGGCAAGGGGGCAGGGCAGGAGCAGCAAGATAGCCATGGAGGTCAGGCAGGATGGGCACTAGAAGCAAGACACACCATGAAGAGCAACAGTGAGACTGTGATGGCATACACACAGACCATGGAGGGAAGGTGGGAGGGGGTCAGGGGCAGCTAACTGACCACACAGGGAAGGTGGGAGGGGCCATGGCAGCACAGAAGACCATGCATGGCAAGTGGGAGGGTTAGTGGCAGCACAATGGCTATGATGGGCAAGAAAGAGGGTGGAGGGGCATGCACAAAGGACGATGGAGGATAGAAGGGAGGGTCAGGACCTGTGCACAGACAAGAAAGTTCAGGGGAAGGGACCTCACAACAGACCACACGGGGCAGGCAGGAGGAGCAGCTGCAGCACAACAGACCAGGGAGGGCAGAAGGATGTGGCAGTACAATGGACCATGTAGGACAGGAGGAAGAGGATAGGGGCATGGCATGTGGACAGGCAGGGTGGAGGTGACAGGGACAGGTTACAGTCATCTGACAATGCTAGGCAGGTGGGAGTGGAGTGGCAGCTCAACAGAACACTCAGAGTAGATAGGAGTGGCAGGTCCATGGGACATGGTGGGCAAAAAAGATGGAGCAGGGGCATGCACAAAGACATCGGAGGGCAGGGGGAAGGAGAATAGGGGCAGCAAGCTAAGCACAGAGTTTAAGCAGGAGGTCAATGATGGGGCATAGAATTGGGCAATGGAGGGCAGGAGGAGTGGACTGGTGCATCATACTGAGGGCAGTGGCAGCACATCAGACAATGCATGGCAGGAGGGAGGAGGCTAGTCCATGGATTCACACAACAGAGGATAGGGAGGAAGGGGATGGGGCAGCAAGCTAACTGTTCAGAGAAGGCGGGTATTAGGAACTTTATTGTTTTTAAAACATTGTGTCTGTGCGAACTACTTAAAATATGAACAAGTATGCAGCATAATCTCACTTTTATTCAGGAAGAAGAGGACGTTTGTGACTGTGACTCCGGGCTCACTTGGCAGAAACACCCCCTGACCCTCCACCCCCTATCGCAAAATGTAATGCCCGTGAAAAGGGTAGGTGAACACAGTGTTATATAGAACATAGTCCTGAGAGCACGATTGAAAATGAAAACTAGATATAGTGTATGGTATAAACTATGCACCAAAAAGTGTGATATAAGATGAACCAGGCGTGAAATATAATATGCAATACATTGTGCGCAATGACAGATTCATTGGAGTGCGCGAGATAGCACAGGCACTAGCGCGTGCTATGCGATATGCGCCTTGGAGTGTAATATGCACAGGGCAGTGTTGTGTAACCTAACTAGTCTCTAAAGTTGTAATATAAAATATGTGCTGGGGAGTGTAAGGTTGCATATGCACTGTGAGAAAGATATGGATCCCAGATTGTAATATGTATGGCATAGCGCTGTGCTTTATAACATAGGCTCTGTGGCGCTTACTGGAGGTACCTAGTGGTATAGTTTGACCCTAGGGACCCTTAGGATTCAAGGGGACTTAATCTCTCAACTTAGAACAGCCACAGGGCGCGTTTACACAGTGGTGAAGGGAGGGGACGGGGCCTGAGGTGACATGTGCAAACACGCACTATGGCACGTTTTAAATTGGGGATATAATTTCCCTTCAATACTGAGGGCCCCTGGGGGCTAACTAGCCCACCAAGTGCTTCCAGTAAGCGCCACTGAGCTGCATTGCAGAGAGGTGGTCCAGGCCGTGCCACTTTTTACACCTCTCTGCAACGCAGCTCTGTGGCACTTACTGGAGGTACCTAGTGGGCTAGTTGGACCCCAGGGACCCTCAGGATTCAAATGAACTTAATCTCCCAACTAAAAACGGACACAGGGCGTGTTTACACAGTGGTGAAGGGAGGGGACGGGACCTGAGTTAACGTGTGCAAAAACGCCCTGTGGCCTGTTTTAAGAGGTAGTTTTAATCCCCATGCCCTCTTATATACTAGGGGCTTACAGAGGAGGTCATGCTAATCACAGGGGGACCCCAACGCATAATGTTCCCTAGTGTATGTAGGTGTTTTCACTGTATTCTAAGTGTCTTTTAACATAGCACTGGCTCTAGGACTGGTTAGTCAGGCTCAGTTACCACCAGTATCCGTCTGAAAAAGTTGAGGGTACAGGATGATTTTGCAACAAGGCTTCTTTCTGCTCTTCTTTTTGTTCTTTCTGCACGTTATCCTCTTCCTGCACTTATCTTCGTATTTGAGGACTTCTGTTGCTTCTTTCTGCACTTCTTTTGTTTCTTTCTGTGCATTTTTCTTCTTTCTTCACATGTCCTATCTCTGTAGGCATAGTTAGAAATTAGCATTTAAAAAACCTTTGAAATTCACAGAAAAAACCATAGGTTTCAGGCACGTTATAGTTAGGAATTAGCATTTAAAAAACCTCAGAAATTCACTGAAAAAACCATAGGTGAATGTGTGTTTTTCTGAAAATTAAATATGTTTTATATATGTATATCTCAAGGTCGATGGAAGAATAAATGGGTATATAAGTGTCTAAATGGATGATTTGTTTTTGAAAAATTGATTGTGTAACTGACTGATTAAGTGTATCATAGTGAATACATGGCTTAGTGAGTAATGTTTAAATATGTAAATATCTGTATCAGTCTCTCACTTTGTGTATAAGTGGCTGCATGGGTTGGTGAGTAGCTACATGGGTGTCTATATAGGTTATTAGTTGGTTTTTTGAGTATCAGTCTGAGTGTCTGCATGGTTCGGTGGGGGGTATTACGTAGTGCATAGGTGCATGAATGAGTGACTCACTGTTTGTATGTGTTGAACACAGCATGTGTGCAGGACTGTATGGGTGGATGAGTGTGTGTATGGGTGTGTTAGTGAGTGAATGACTGTCTCAGTAGTGTCTTTATGAGTAACTACATATGTTTTAAACTAGTATATGTGACTATTGGTGTATATATGTGAGTATATGTGAGAGTGAGAGATTGAAAGAGTTCCTGTATGAATAAGTATGTGTTTCTATAAGTGATTGTTTAAAAGACTAAGTATGTGTAAGTTTCCGTAGAAGTAAGTATGGTGGTGTGTGTATAACTGTATATGCAAGTAAATGTATGTTTGATTCTTTATTAGCATGAGTGACTATGTGTGTGAGTAACTCTATGGATGAGTGGCATTGTGTAACAGGATGTATAGGTGTATGAGTACATATGATGAGTGAGTACATGTATGAGTGACTGTATAGGACTGTTGGTGAATGAGTGGATGTGTATGTGGATCTTAGAATTACTGAAGAGGTTGTTGTAACTGGTATTGGTATGTCCATTGTTTTGAAAATTTTAGTCTCTATTTTTGAATGTGTGTATCAAAGGTTATATTAGGGTGAGAGGAGGTCTGCCACTCTATCACAAGGATGATGTCATCAGTGATGTCATCAGTGATGTCATTTGAGATGTCATCAGTGATGTCATGAGTGATGTCACTGACCATGTCATGAGTGATGTAATATGTGACGTCATCAGCAGTGCATTGTGGGCGCCCGAGTTATAGTTAGCTGAACTAACTATAACGGGGGAATTTCAATGGTTTTGTACAAGTGAAAAGTCCAGCTAACTATAACACCCCTGAAACCTATGGTTTTTTCAGTGAATATATATATATATATATATATATATATATATATATATATATATATATATATATATATATTAACAGTGGTAAATTTTACAAATAAATCTCTCATGGATACTGAAATTAAAGTACTAAGACTGGGACTTACATTCTGTCCAAGCAATCACCTGGAATATACTCAAACCAGAATTGACCTTTTCAGCTTTATACGTAAGCTGAAATTACATAACTATTTTAAACTGAGGTCGAACATTAGGGATCCTAAAATTGGGTCACTAAGAATGACAGTCACTGATATATTAACGGGTAAAGACTTGCCAGCAATTGAACTTCTGGAAGACCTCAGATTAGAATGTAAGGGCAATCTGGATGCCACTGACAACATGGCAGAAAGAGCTAGGAGAGTAGGCATTGAACAAGAGAGGGAAGAGAGTCCATTCAAGCCTACATCCCTTTTCAATCCTCAAATGCCACTAGATGCCATTGATGTCTTTTCGGAGGCCATGATCAATGATTTATTAAAATTCAGGTAAAAAAAGACTGGGCACCGAATAAGAAGTAACTTAACAATCACAGAAAAGACAGCATTGCAAAATCTAATGAAGGATATGTCAATAATAATCAAACCTTCTGACAAAGGTGGTAACGTAGTCCTTCAAACCAGGGAACGTTACTGCAAAGAGGCCCTACGCCAACTTTTGGATCAAAAACACTATGAAAAAACAACCAGTGATGTTTATCAAAACAGCATCAAATTGTATGATGAACTAATCCGCAAGTGGTATGATAAATCCATGTTGGGGACGGAAGAACATATGTTTCTTCGCAGAACAATCCGGTGGTACCCACCTTTTACCATATCCCGAAACTACACAAGGACAGTGTGGATCCCCCGGGCAGACCGATTGTCTCGTCCTTAAACAGTTTGACAGAACATCTATCAATGTTTATTGACCATTTCTTATTTTCTTTTGTGATACAACTTCAATCTTATTTCAAAGACACTAAAGATTTTTTTAACAAAGTTTCAAAGATAACATGGGAGCCTACTTATCTATTAATGGTACTAGATATTACAAGCGTATATACTTGTATAGATCATAAGCATGGTATAAAGGCTGCACAGTTCTATCTGGAGAAACGTCAGCTACGTTATCTGGAACATAATCAAATGTTGATAGAGTTTTTGGAGTTTTGTCTCACGAACAACATCTTCTTGTTTGAGAATCAATATTTCAGACAAAGATCTGGTACGGCGATGGGCACCTGCTTTGCCCCCAGTTATGCGAACTTGTTCGTTGGCTGGTGGGAGGAGCGGGTGCCCAAAACCTATATAGGTCAGAGTAGTGGCAAAGTGGTGGAGTGGTATCGATATATCGATGACTTGTTCATTGTGTGGCAAGGGACAATGGATTCGGCTCTTGGATATGTCGATGCCCTCAACAAAAACAATCTTAATCTACACTTCTTGGGAACAGTGAGTCCAGTGGCAGTGGACTACCTGGATCTGAGGGTGTTTGTAGAGGATGGAAATATACATACGGCATTATACCGCAAATCTACAGCGGGTAATTCCACATTGTTTGCCACCAGTAATCATCCACCTAAACTCATTCAGAGTATTCCATACGGCGAACTTGTCAGATTAAAGAGAAATAGTACTAGAGAGAAGGACTTTGAGGCGGCTGCCACAGAGTGTATTGCCAGATTCACTGTGAGGGGGTACGAATCGGTAGCCCTAGAAAAAACTTTGCAGAAGGTGCGAGGGATTCCAAGAGACAGACTATTAACAGATAAACAGAAACTGACTGAGAAGGACAATAAGGGCAAATTCCGGATGGTCACCCCTTATTCTTCAGAGGCTAACCATCTGAAACATATGCTTAAAAAAAATTGGCACATTTTGAAAACAGATAGTGTCATCTGTGACGACATTCCGGCCTATCCTTTAGTAACTTTTAAGAAAGCAAGGTCTCTACGGGATATGATGGTAAGAAGCCATCTAGAGAAAGTACCAGAAAGAATGAACACTCTAAAAGAAATGAAGGGATTTTTTCCCTGTAGTAGGTGTAAATCTTGCTCTAACAGCAGAAGGGTTCTATCTTACAAGATACCAGACACAAGGAAAACAAAAGAAATAGCCAAGTTTATAACCTGCAGTAAACCGTATGCGGTATACTGCTTGGTATGTCCATGCGGGCTACGCTAAATAGGTAGCACTATACATCAATTGAAAATCAGGATACCATCAAAGTGATAGAAATCAATTACAATATTTTGGCTTAGACCACGGGTACTCATAGTACGGCCCGCGGGCCGCTGGCGGCCCGCCTGGCCTTCATCGGCGGCCCGCGGACCCTTGCATACACATTCATACAGTATGCAAATTCCTTCCTGTAAACAGAGAAGATGGCCGCAGGAGCATACGTAGTGAATGCGTATTCAATACGTATTCACAACGTTTGCTCCTGCGACCATCTTCTCTGCTTATCTTGCCTCTGATTGGCCTGGGCCGCTGAGACGTGACGTGACGTCACACACGGCACCCGGCGCGAAGCACAAGCCCTTTAAAAGTCAGCTGTAACTAGCGCTTTCACAGCTGACTTTTAAAGGACCTTTGAAGAAGCTTCCAGCGTCCGTGGCGACGTCGACCTCCTTGCAGCCCGCAGCCCCGGGGAGAATCTTCATTGCAGCCGGAAAAACTCCGATATCACTCAAGCTGCAGGTAAGTGTATGTAACCGCTTCTGTTTTGTGTTTCTATGCCCGCCGTCTTTTCTGGATGTGATTGAGGGAGAACAAGTAGAAGAGCTCTTTTTCAATGGATGCAATCGTTCCTGTCTTTGCCTTTCATTGCTTTCTTGCCCAAATTTGTTTAAAGATGGGCACGCCATTAGCTGGGTATAAGATTGTAGGCAAGGCATGGTTGGAGAGCGTGCAGAATGATCTCCTTGCACCTTTCAGGTATCTTGGCTGTGGAATTATGTGATATTACAGGTAGATAGATCTCCGGATACCCTGCTGTGTGCATCTATGTGTCACGGAAAGTTACTTTGGTATCCATGGCCCTGTGTGTGCGCAGGTTTGGGAAGGCAGGACATTGAGAGCTTTGCAGAAGACTCCGATGCTGCTGAGGTCGGGTGTAACAGACTCCGATGCAGTACCAAAGCTCAGATACCGAGCAGCATTGGAGAGGCACAGCGGGATGGGACTGAAGGTGACTGAGCGGGAGGGGCTGACGCTTCAGGAGCAAGGGCATCTATTCAGCCCTGAATCACGCTGTCTGCAATTTAGAGGGGCCTCACACATTCCTTTTCTGCCCAGGGCCCCAAACATCCTAGAGCAGGCCCTGATTACCCCGAGGCAGCACGTGTTTACCTTCACAGAGCTTAATTACTGTCACTAAATTGTAAGCAAACCTCGGTTCTTCAAACATGCAGTCTATAATGTAATTTAAAAAAAAGAAATGGCACAATCACACCCACACTGATAAACAAACTATTGTGTATCTGTTGTGACAACTCACTGCACACAGGAAGCAGAATGTTAGCCGTGTGAGGTTCACAAAGTGATAGCAACCGAATCTATGGGCTCCATAAAGCCTATATGTATCTATATGTGACTGTGTGGCTTTAATATGCAGGCGTGTGCCCCACAGATAATGCAAACACTCACTGTACTGGAGACTAAATGTATCCCCTGACCATCCTGTGTATGGCATACTGACCATCTGTCTGCAAACATTGCGTAATTTGTTGTTCTGTAATTACATGAAAAATCAGGAAAATAACCCCAAATTATGCGAAAAACTTCCTTAAAAACACAAAAGCTGCAGGTAAGTTTTTAATTAGATGTGATTCAATGTGTGTGAGATTAATGTGCTTTGAAGAGAAATTGTGATGATGTGTAATTTCTTTCCAGTAATTGTAAATGTATTGTAATTGTATGTTTGGCAACTTGCAAACTAGTATCTAGAATGCTGACATTTTATATAGGCAAACCTTAATAAAATCCTTTTCTGAGAACTGACTTGAAATGAATGTTACTCATTCTATCTGCTGTTTTGCTAGTTACTTTTCCCTGCCCGGGATCTAAGTGCAATAGTCCGTATACGATATTTGTCTTTTCTGGACGGTCACCCTGTAACAGACAGCGCTGCCTCATGTTGTGAAAGGGGAAGTTGCTGCAGCATAACAGAATGGAACATTGCCTGCTTTAATGCTTCTTCTCGTCCACCGCAGCGTCTTCTCGCCCAAAGCCTCTTCTCTGCCTGAGGCCCCTTCTTCGCCACTTGGATTAGGCCAGCAGCAGCTCCATCACCACATCTGCCTTCATCTTCACGACCAGCTTGATTTCCATCACCCTGCAACACCAGCTCCCCCCGCAGGTTGATCTTTGCACCCCGAGAGGTAAGCACAGCATCCTATTTTAGTAGGCAATGTGATGGTCCTTACTTTCCCGGACTCTTTCACCCTGCGCCTTTTCTCAAGTCTCACCATCTCTCTTTCTCCCCACCTGTCTCAGATGCCATTGTAATAATGTTAGATCAAAACAGGAACTCGCATATGAGAAATAGGAGTGGTGTCACAGACGTTACTTGCAGTAATATTAGTGAGCAGCTGCTGTGTTACAATATTGAAAACACTATTACTAGCCATGATTACAAAATGTAAACACTGTTTTTTTTTTAACTAATAGGACATCTCTCATTTCTTTGTGAAGTGAATTGTCCTTGATTGATGGGTGCATTTTGGTTGATCCTGTTTTGAGGTAGCTTTGTGGGAGACGTTGAATGTTTTATGGATTAAAGTCGTGGCAGCTTTGCCTTGCATCCTTGTTTTTACTTTCAGCTAGCTGGAGATATTTAAGAATGCAGCAAATCAGCTGGCATAGACGGCAAAGTTGAGCTACAATGTTTTGTTAAAATTGTCACATCAAGCAGCAGATGATGTATTATGTGTCAGATATGGCAGGGCCCACTGCAGGGGCCTGTGTTCTACCTCATGGTCACAGGTTCAAATCCTGGCGGGTCGTGCCTTTCATCCATCTGAGGTCGATAAAATGAGTTGGGTAGCAATAAACATCTGTTATTCAGCGCCAAGATACCTATGGGTGAACTTGTGCTTATATATATGTGTGTGTGCATGCTATTTGTTTCAAATCCCTATTGAGTGACACATTTCCTGCATAAACCACTGGCTTTAGGAGAGCCTCCTGTTTTTCATTTACAGGTTTACCCATTACTTTGTATGTTTAAACAAAACATTACTTTGGTGTTGCTCACAGATCTGTTGCGAGAAGTGGTGTTGGTCCATCGGTCGTGACGTGGTGTCTGTCCATCGGTCGTGGGGCGTGTCGGTCCATCGGTCGTGTCGGTCCATCGGTCGTGTCGGCCCATCAGTCGTGGGGTGGTGTCGGTCCATTGGTCGTCCGGTGGAAAATCAGATTCGTGGTCCTTGTTACTTTTTGCATAGTAACAAACTAGCTGGAAAGCTCTGCAATGGCCTACAGCCCAGTTTCCAAGCCCTGCAAACGACCCAGATCGATACAGAGCGAACGCAGGACCTTCCAGGAAGCATGGGAAGAAGAGTACTTGTTTGTAGAATGCCCAAAAGAAAAAGCCACCTGTTTGCTTTGCAAAGAGAAAGTAAATGTTCTGAAGAGGTATAACCTGGAACGGCACTACAAAACGCGGCACTCTGGATACACTGTGAACTTCCCACTGAACTCAAAACTGCGATCTGCAAAACTGGCATCGTTGAAGCAAGCTCTTTTTTCCGAGCAGAAGATCTTCCTTTGCCAGATGAAGGAATCTGAGGTTGTAACAGAAGCGTCTTTCAAAATATGCTACTTGCTTGCCAAACATAAAAAAACATTCTCAGATGCAGAGCTTGTGAAGCAATGTTTCCTTTCAGCAGCCGAAATTTTATTTGACAATTACACTAAGAAGGCCAGCATTTTAAAGGAAATCGGTGCATTGCAGCTATCGGATTCCACGTGTGCACGCAGAATAGAGGCAATGGGACAAAACATCCAGGAGCAGGTGATCAATGCAGTGAGAGAGTCGCCGTTCTTCAGCATTGCCATGGATGAGTCCACAGACATAGGCGATGTTGCCCAGTTATTAGTTTGGGTGAGGTATCTGGACCAATCGCTTCATCCCAAAGAAGAGCTCCTGTGCCTTTTACCACTGAAAGGGCACACAAGAGGAGAAGATATAGGACAGACTGTGATAGACTACCACTGCATTATTCACCAGGAAGTATTGTGTGGAAAATTCAAGCGTGGAGAACTGAATAATGTCTTAAAAGGTGCAGTGAAAATTGTTAATTTTATCCGTGCCAAAGCTCTCAACCATAGACCTTTTAAAGCAATGCTGCAGGAATCTGAAGCAGAATATACCGACGTCTTGATGCACACTGACGTGCGTTGGCTAAGCAAAGGGAAGGTTCTGGAGCGGTTCATCGCATTGCTTCCTGAAATTGAACTCTTTGTGAACAGTAGAGGCCAATCGTTCCCAGAACTAACGGATGTGAAATGGCTTGTTATGCTCCATTTTCTTTCAGATATTTTCACACATTTTAATGCTCTTAATTTGACCCTGCAAGGTAAAAAACAGCTTGTGTGCTCCCTCATGAATGGTATTTATGCTTTTGAAAGTAAGCTTGTGCTATTCAAAGAACAACTGGATGATAGTGACTTCACCCACTTCCCAAAACTCTTAGCTGTGATGCAGAGGTTTCCAGATGCACAAGAAATTCTGTCAAACCTAGACCTTGGTGCATGTCTTGAGGAAATTTCTGGGGAGATCAAACGACGATTTGCTCAATTCAGAGCCCTCACCCCTCTGTTCAGGCTGGTTGAAAACCCCTGGATGGTGAGTGCACGAAATCTTGACGTTGTTGCCCTTATTGGCATGGAAAGGGCTCAAGCAGAAATAGAGCTCATTGACATGCAGCACAATTCAGCCCTCAAAGCATCTTTTTTGGGGCAAGCACCCAAAGAATTCTGGAAAATTGTGCCCCCTGACAAGTTTCCTCTTCTTTTTACAGTGGCCCAGAAGGTAATTTGTATGTTTGGGTCAACATATGCTTGCGAATGTTCATTTTCCACAATGGGACTGTTAAAGAGCAAACTCAAAAATAAACTTACAGACATACATCTGGAGCAGCTTTTAAGGCTTGCCGGTTCCAACTTGGTACCTGATTACAGAAAACTAATCAGTGACATGAAATGTAAAATAAGTTCGTAGTGTTTGTCTTTAACATATCTATTTTTGGGACTCTGAAGCCTGTGCTGCACTGGGCATGTGCTGAATATCCGGTTACTGCAAATTGCCATGCAATCCCACTTAAGATTGCTATTGTCTGCTAATAAAAAAACATTATATACATGTGCTCCATGTAGTTACATCTGCTTTGGAAATACAGCACTGTCTAGTAATGTTTTGAAACGGCAGTGATTTTTTCTCCCCCTATAGCCCCGCCCCACTGACCCCGCCCCCAATGACCCCGCCCCCAATGACCCCGCCCCCACCAGTGCGGCCCTCGGCCAGAAACCACACTGTAAATTTGGCCCCCGAGAGAAAGTTTGTGAGTACCCATGGCTTAGACTGTGTTCCAATAAATGTCCGTGGGGGAAATAGACTACGTAAGTTACGGAGACTAGAATCAAGATATATCATAGATTTGCTCACATAATGTCCAAGAGGATTGAACAGTGGGGAAGAATTAGCCGTTCATTTAGGCTCTTAGTTCATATTAGCTTCAGTGGATACATGAATTTCTTGAGTTAATAAATATCAGAATGTAGATTGTTTTTTGAACTCTTGATGACAATATATGTGATTCGAAATGTATAGCGTGTAAATATGGAGTTCGATAGGAAGAGACGTATGCCGATCCACGGCTAGATTAAGTATGACGTTTTGTGGTACAATACAGAATAGCCGAATCACGGCTTAATTAGTGACAATTTGATCTACAAATATTATTTTATATTATAATCATGTAAAGCAGGAAGCATATTGTCAATGAATTTCCATGAGAACTGTATATGCACACACAACTTCAAAATGGCACTCACGTTAGTAAGAGAGTGTTTGTCCCTTCTAGATTTTAGTGCTCCATTACAATGCTTTTTAAACATGCCTCCTCCGATGTGTCATGAACACCGAAGAAGGCTTTTCGCCGAAATGCGTTTGTTTGTTGTTGGTTGCTGAATTAAAAGACTTTCAAGCGCCCCCCCCCCGAGAGTGCGGTATTTCTTTACAACTGAAGAAATCGAGCGAAAATATATATATATATATATATATATATATATATATATATTCACTGAAAAAACCATAGGTTTCAGGGGTGTTATAGTTAGCTGGACTTTTCACTTGTACAAAACCATTGAAATTCCCCCGTTATAGTTAGTTCAGCTAACTATAACTCGGGCGCCCACAATGCACTGCTGATGACGTCACATATTACATCACTCATGACATGGTCAGTGACATCACTCATGACATCACTGATGACATCTCAAAGGACATCACTGATGACATCACTGATGACATCATCCAGTGAATGTGTGTTTTTCTGAAAATTAAATATGTTTTATATATGTATATCTCAAGGTCGATGGAAGAATAAATGGGTATATAAGTGTCTAAATGGATGATTTGTTTTTGAAAAATTGATTGTGTAACTGACTGATTAAGTGTATCATAGTGAATACATGGCTTAGTGAGTAATGTTTAAATATGTAAATATCTGTATCAACCTCTCACTTTGTGTATAAGTGGCTGCATGGGTTGGTGAGTAGCTACATGGGTGTCTATATAGGTTATTAGTTGGTTTTTTGAGTATCAGTCTGAGTGTCTGCATGGTTCGGTGGGGGGTATTACGTAGTGCATAGGTGCATGAATGAGTGACTCACTGTTTGTATGTGTTGAACACAGCATGTGTGCAGGACTGTATGGGTGGATGAGTGTGTGTATGGGTGTGTTAGTGAGTGAATGACTGTCTCAGTAGTGTCTTTATGAGTAACTACATATGTTTTAAACTAGTATATGTGACTATTGGTGTATATATGTGAGTATATGTGAGAGTGAGAGATTGAAAGAGTTCCTGTATGAATAAGTATGTGTTTCTATAAGTGATTGTTTAAAAGACTAAGTATGTGTAAGTTTCCGTAGAAGTAAGTATGGTGGTGTGTGTATAACTGTATATGCAAGTAAATGTATGTTTGATTCTTTATTAGCATGAGTGACTATGTGTGTGAGTAACTCTATGGATGAGTGGCATTGTGTAACAGGATGTATAGGTGTATGAGTACATATGATGAGTGAGTACATGTATGAGTGACTGTATAGGACTGTTGGTGAATGAGTGGATGTGTATGTGGATCTTAGAATTACTGAAGAGGTTGTTGTAACTGGTATTGGTATGTCCATTGTTTTGAAAATTTTAGTCTCTATTTTTGAATGTGTGTATCAAAGGTTATATTAGGGTGAGAGGAGGTCTGCCACTCTATCACAAGGATGATGTCATCAGTGATGTCATCAGTGATGTCATTTGAGATGTCATCAGTGATGTCATGAGTGATGTCACTGACCATGTCATGAGTGATGTAATATGTGACGTCATCAGCAGTGCATTGTGGGCGCCCGAGTTATAGTTAGCTGAACTAACTATAACGGGGGAATTTCAATGGTTTTGTACAAGTGAAAAGTCCAGCTAACTATAACACCCCTGAAACCTATGGTTTTTTCAGTGAATTTCTGAGGTTTTTTAAATGCTAATTCCTAACTATAACGTGCCTGAAACCTATGGTTTTTTCTGTGAATTTCAAAGGTTTTTTAAATGCTAATTTCTAACTATGCCTACAGAGATAGGACATGTGAAGAAAGAAGAAAAATGCACAGAAAGAAACAAAAGAAGTGCAGAAAGAAGCAACAGAAGTCCTCAAATACGAAGATAAGTGCAGGAAGAAGGATAACGTGCAGAAAGAACAAAAAGAAGAGCAGAAAGAAGCCTTGTTGCAAAATCATCCTGTACCCTCAACTTTTTCAGACGGATACTGGTGGTAACTGAGCCTGACTAACCAGTCCTAGAGCCAGTGCTATGTTAAAAGACACTTAGAATACAGTGAAAACACCTACATACACTAGGGAACATTATGCGTTGGGGTCCCCCTGTGATTAGCATGACCTCCTCTGTAAGCCCCTAGTATATAAGAGGGCATGGGGATTAAAACTACCTCTTAAAACAGGCCACAGGGCGTTTTTGCACACGTTAACTCAGGTCCCGTCCCCTCCCTTCACCACTGTGTAAACACGCCCTGTGTCCGTTTTTAGTTGGGAGATTAAGTTCATTTGAATCCTGAGGGTCCCTGGGGTCCAACTAGCCCACTAGGTACCTCCAGTAAGTGCCACAGAGCTGCGTTGCAGAGAGGTGTAAAAAGTGGCACGGCCTGGACCACCTCTCTGCAATGCAGCTCAGTGGCGCTTACTGGAAGCACTTGGTGGGCTAGTTAGCCCCCAGGGGCCCTCAGTATTGAAGGGAAATTATATCCCCAATTTAAAACGTGCCATAGTGCGTGTTTGCACATGTCACCTCAGGCCCCGTCCCCTCCCTTCACCACTGTGTAAACGCGCCCTGTGGCTGTTCTAAGTTGAGAGATTAAGTCCCCTTGAATCCTAAGGGTCCCTAGGGTCAAACTATACCACTAGGTACCTCCAGTAAGCGCCACAGAGCCTATGTTATAAAGCACAGCGCTATGCCATACATATTACAATCTGGGATCCATATCTTTCTCACAGTGCATATGCAACCTTACACTCCCCAGCACATATTTTATATTACAACTTTAGAGACTAGTTAGGTTACACAACACTGCCCTGTGCATATTACACTCCAAGGCGCATATCGCATAGCACGCGCTAGTGCCTGTGCTATCTCGCGCACTCCAATGAATCTGTCATTGCGCACAATGTATTGCATATTATATTTCACGCCTGGTTCATCTTATATCACACTTTTTGGTGCATAGTTTATACCATACACTATATCTAGTTTTCATTTTCAATCGTGCTCTCAGGACTATGTTCTATATAACACTGTGTTCACCTACCCTTTTCACGGGCATTACATTTTGCGATAGGGGGTGGAGGGTCAGGGGGTGTTTCTGCCAAGTGAGCCCGGAGTCACAGTCACAAACGTCCTCTTCTTCCTGAATAAAAGTGAGATTATGCTGCATACTTGTTCATATTTTAAGTAGTTCGCACAGACACAATGTTTTAAAAACAATAAAGTTCCTAATACCAGCCTTCTCTGAACAGTTAGCTTGCTGCCCCATCCCCTTCCTCCCTATCCTCTGTTGTGTGAATCCATGGACTAGCCTCCTCCCTCCTGCCATGCATTGTCTGATGTGCTGCCACTGCCCTCAGTATGATGCACCAGTCCACTCCTCCTGCCCTCCATTGCCCAATTCTATGCCCCATCATTGACCTCCTGCTTAAACTCTGTGCTTAGCTTGCTGCCCCTATTCTCCTTCCCCCTGCCCTCCGATGTCTTTGTGCATGCCCCTGCTCCATCTTTTTTGCCCACCATGTCCCATGGACCTGCCACTCCTATCTACTCTGAGTGTTCTGTTGAGCTGCCACTCCCCTCCCACCTGCCTAGCATTGTCAGATGACTGTAACCTGTCCCTGTCACCTCCACCCTGCCTGTCCACATGCCATGCCCCTATCCTCTTCCTCCTGTCCTACATGGTCCATTGTACTGCCACATCCTTCTGCCCTCCCTGGTCTGTTGTGCTGCAGCTGCTCCTCCTGCCTGCCCCGTGTGGTCTGTTGTGAGGTCCCTTCCCCTGAACTTTCTTGTCTGTGCACAGGTCCTGACCCTCCCTTCTATCCTCCATCGTCCTTTGTGCATGCCCCTCCACCCTCTTTCTTGCCCATCATAGCCATTGTGCTGCCACTAACCCTCCCACTTGCCATGCATGGTCTTCTGTGCTGCCATGGCCCCTCCCACCTTCCCTGTGTGGTCAGTTAGCTGCCCCTGACCCCCTCCCACCTTCCCTCCATGGTCTGTGTGTATGCCATCACAGTCTCACTGTTGCTCTTCATGGTGTGTCTTGCTTCTAGTGCCCATCCTGCCTGACCTCCATGGCTATCTTGCTGCTCCTGCCCTGCCCCCTTGCCCCCAGCCCTACTCCCTCCCTCCTGGCTTGTCTGTTCCATTGTAATGCCCCTGATCCGTCCCTCCTGCCCTTTATGGTCTGTTATGCTGCAGCTTTCTCTCCTGTCTGTCCATTATGGTCAGCTAGCTACCATTGCCTCTTGCCCCTCTGTTCTCTGTTGTCCATGTGCATAGTCCTGTCCCCTCCCTCTTGCTTTCTATGGATTGTTGTGCTGCACTCCCGTGTGGTGTATTGTGCTGCTGCAAACCCTGATGCCTGCCCTGCAGGGTCAGTTTGGTGCACCTCTCCATGTCCCTCCTGTCCTCTGTTATCCAAGTCCATGTCCCTATCCCATTTCCTTCCATGATCCAACGTACCATACTTGCGAACATTTTGAACTTGGTAAGAGGGAGATTTTGAAAAAAAACTGGGGTATTGATTTTCCCCTTTGAGTTACATTGAAAAAGAGGATATTGTAGACAGGAGACAGATCAAATAAAGCCCATTTGAGCTTAAAAACATTGGACGTTTCCTGGCTGAATCGGGTCTGTTGGCATGTATGGTTGTACTACCATTGCCTCTTCCTTCTGCCCACAATGGTCTATTACATTGCCACAGGCTTGAAGGAGGGTAGATTTTGTATCACAGGGGGCCCCTGGCCCGTTCTGTCCACACCTGAAGTATGAGACCCTTGTCCTTGCCCTGCCAGCTGCATTTGTAGGCCGTATTAAATTGACCAGCGGGTCCTGTGTTGCTATATAATTATCCTGAGACATCCTTACCACTCAGCCAGTATAAAACCCCTGTGTAGGCCCTTCTGTTCAATATGTAGGCCTCTTTGTTAAATTGACCATAGCTCTGCAATTTTAGTGTATAGCAGTCTGAAGGCAGGTCTGCGAGGCCTTCTGCTCCAAACCAGTAGCCCCCACCCTACCCGAGTGCTCCGTGCTCGGTATCAAAGTTCAACATCCCCCTGAAGCTGTCGACATACAGTAGGCTGCATCCTGGACTGGTACTTGCTTCCTGGGCAGGTTTCCCGCTTTTAAGGAAGTGGCAACCGCAGAGCGTCAGGTTAGGAGAACTGAGGAGATTTTATACATGAATATATTGAATTCCCGTACAATACCCATTATTTTCTGCTTGCTCTATGGAACTTATGATAAGCGATTGGCCTGAGAGACTGACCTTTTCACCCAGTCCATTGTCAGCATTAAGTGGGTAAATGACGAAATGTCTGGTAAAATCTGCAGACGAAGCTTTTGGGTAGCATACGTAGGTAGATGTAGCGTGCAAAGGAGCCCACAAAATGATATAAAAAGGGAGCACCCACAGATATCGACGGACTACCTCGCCGTCTGTATGTAGGTTAACAGGCAGTGCAGGTTTTCCCCAAGAGCTGGGAGCTCTTGTCTTCCTTTGCTTAAATGTCTTGCTCTGCTTTGCTTGAAGTATCTTATTCTATTTTACCTATATGAAATGTCATGTTATGTTTAACCATTGTTCTCTTTACTTTAGCATTTAAAAGATTTTGTATTGTAATTGCAGGAATGCTTGCTCTAAGAGTAAACGTGAGTGTTCCTAGGTAACATTTTCCTTGGTGTAACTTGTTTCTCATGATGCATTTATAGATGTGTTTTCTCTCTCTCTCTGTCAGTACATTAATTGAGATACAGAGAATATCATGACAGCTGTATGATTATCTGGATTCTGTATTTTGTACTTTATGTCTCTATTCTGCGGTTTCTTTGAAGTTGCATCTTCTCATTAAACTGCCATTGTATTCTGCCTCCAATTCCATGTCTCATATGTCTGTTTTCTTCATTTTTGGAGCAAGCGTTCCTAGGCACCCCGGCTCAAATTAAGGTGCCCCTTTTGTCCCTGACTCACTCTCCTGCTCAGTTCTGTGGTGGCTCCCGGGGATCTGGGGACCGCCCCTAGCTTCCTTGACCCGTAATAGATCTTGCCTCCAACAGCCTCTCTTGCAAGTCCTGTATTGTTGGTTTGTTGCCCCTGCCCCCTTTCCACTGCCCTCCATAGTCTGTTGTGCTTCCACGGCCCTTCCTGCCTGCTCAGTGTGGTTAAATTGTTGCCTTTGCACCCTCCTACCTGCCTTCAATTTTCAGAGTCCGTGCCCCTGGCCTCTGCCTCTCAACAGTATCCTAATGAACAACTAGATTGCTAACATTCTATATTTATCACAAAAGTGTGGAACGCCTGACATCATCTTGATGTAATCAAAACTGTAATACCTAGAGCATTTCCTTTAGAAATTACATATATGAGAGGGTCTTATTGGCATCAAAATTATGGTTAGTGCTCTAAAAGGCTAAAATAAGGACATATTTTCTGAGTTTTCAAATAGCGACAAAGCACTTTTAAATTATTTGTTATCTTTATGTTTTTTTATCCAGTTGACCACTTGATTAAATGTTGCACTTAGGGGAGATGATGTGGTGTTACTTCCAGAACTGCAGACTTTGCAACTGGGGAACCAGGTTGAAGTTTCTGCTTCAGCTCGACATTCTGTGATTCTGGTCAAATCACTTAGTTTCCCCATGTCTACAACCAAAATGAATGTGTTCTTGTGTGATGTAACCAATGCTCATGTAAAGCACTCCAATACCTGACAAGTCTGCACTATATAACACTGCAAAAACACAAAATAATAAGTGTTTTGCACACTTCTGTCATTGGGCTACATTTGGGCTACATCTGGGTGATTTTGGGCTACATTTGGGCTCTTTTGTCTCCGGTGGCCATCTTGGGAGATTTATTTGTTATGAAGTTTCCTAATTTCCTCATGTACTGCAGTCTCCTCAGTAGGAAATGCTTTCAGTTTTTTACTTTGATTCCATCATGAAGGTATTCAGATATGTCACACATTTGCCATAAATTCTGAATGTTAGCACTCTAGTTGCTCATTAGATCATTGTAGTAAAACTACTGCACCATGGAAGTCTGCTCCTGGTATTAAAAGTGCATGTTTCAGTCTCCATGTCAGAATTTTTTTAATGAAATAGAAGAGGATTTGAGAAGTCATTCAAAATGTGCCCTCATTTTCTTTCTTCAGCTTTAATCATAATTTCTATGGCAAAATGAACCTCCTCATTGTGTTCCTTTTTAAATTAAATGTTTTAAGTGTTACCAGTTTATTCCAATCAAGATGGCTTCAGGTGTGCCATACTTTTGTCATAATGAAGACAGTAAGCGCTCTAGTTGTTTTTAAGAACATTCTGGGACATTCTGTCATTGGGCTATACTTTGGCTACATCTGGGTGATATTTGGGCTACATTTGGGCTCTTTTGTCTCTGGTGGCCATCTTGGGAGACTTATTTGTTATGAAGTTTCCTAATTTCCTCATTTACTGCAGTCTCCTCAGTAGGAAATACTTTCAGTTTTTTACTTTGATTCCATCAAGAAGGCATTCAGATGTGTCACACATTTGCCATAAATTCAGAATGTTAGCATTCTTTTTGCTCATTAGATCACTGTAGTAAAGCTACTGCTCACCAGGGAAAACTGCTGCTGGTATTGAAAGTGCATGTTTCAGTCTGCATGTCAGAATTTTTTAATGAAATAGAAGAGGATTTGAGAAGTCACTCAAAATGTGCCCTAATTTTTCTTTCTGCAGCACTAATCATACTTTTGATTGAAAAATGAACCCCCTCATTTTGTTCCTTATTAAATTAAATGTTTTAAGAGTTACCACTTTAATCCAAGCAAGATGGCTTCAGGTGTGCCATACGTTTATCATAAGTAGGACTGTTAGCGCTCTAGTAGTTCTTTGGAACACTCTGGGAAGCTGCAGTAGAACACAAAGGAATCAACTGACAGTCTCTGCCCTTGTTGGATGTACATGTTTTACTGAGAATGTCAGACTTCATTCTCACATGACTGAGAAAGATAATGTGAATTTACAGAAAATAAGCTCTCAGTTTAGCCTATAGATCACCTTCCAAACCTCTGTGGTAAAAGCATGAGAAAATATTTTTCTCTCAATCATGATATCCCAGCAGAAGGCTTTTTCACATGGTGAAATCACCTTAGAACATACCACAATTCCTAAAATGAGTATGGTACCATCAACAAATGATTTATAATGTAACTAAAGTCTTAAAACCTTCTATTAACTGCAATGCTTTTTAATGAGGTGCTATCATGTATATTGGTCCCAAGATGGCTGCCAACACTTCTTGGATGAAGTGCTGACAGCCAATCAGATCTCAGGATGAGATGTGTGGTTAGGCTCCGCCCACATATATATATGCTTTTAAATGCTATTTTCTCAGGATCTACTGAACAGATTTACACCAAACCTACAAAAGGCACTTCCTTGACCTAGGGACTACCTCTCTGCCAAATTTCTAGTAATTCTGTTCAGCCGTTCGGGCTGTAGCTCTGTCTAAAGGTCCTATGGAAAAATGCATGGGAAAAACGCGTTTTGGGACCCCCCTTTTATCTCAGCCCCCGCTTGACGAATCCCCCCGAGACTTTCAGGGTAGGAGCGTAGCGTAGCGCCCCACCTATTTTGAGAAATTCGCGAGGATTCATCTACCGGCGCCAAAGTTATTCAAAATAGAATGTTGCGGATTTCCTATGGAAACGTGGTCCTAACTATAACTATCTACTGGCGACCGCCAGTAGATAATATATATATATATATATATATTCACTGAAAAAACCATAGGTTTCAGGGGTGTTATAGTTAGCTGGACTTTTCACTTGTACAAAACCATTGAAATTCCCCCGTTATAGTTAGTTCAGCTAACTATAACTCGGGCGCCCACAATGCACTGCTGATGACGTCACATATTACATCACTCATGACATGGTCAGTGACATCACTCATGACATCACTGATGACATCTCAAATGACATCACTGATGACATCACTGATGACATCATCCAGTGAATGTGTGTTTTTCTGAAAATTAAATATGTTTTATATATGTATATCTCAAGGTCGATGGAAGAATAAATGGGTATATAAGTGTCTAAATGGATGATTTGTTTTTGAAAAATTGATTGTGTAACTGACTGATTAAGTGTATCATAGTGAATACATGGCTTAGTGAGTAATGTTTAAATATGTAAATATCTGTATCAGTCTCTCACTTTGTGTATAAGTGGCTGCATGGGTTGGTGAGTAGCTACATGGGTGTCTATATAGGTTATTAGTTGGTTTTTTGAGTATCAGTCTGAGTGTCTGCATGGTTCGGTGGGGGGTATTACGTAGTGCATAGGTGCATGAATGAGTGACTCACTGTTTGTATGTGTTGAACACAGCATGTGTGCAGGACTGTATGGGTGGATGAGTGTGTGTATGGGTGTGTTAGTGAGTGAATGACTGTCTCAGTAGTGTCTTTATGAGTAACTACATATGTTTTAAACTAGTATATGTGACTATTGGTGTATATATGTGAGTATATGTGAGAGTGAGAGATTGAAAGAGTTCCTGTATGAATAAGTATGTGTTTCTATAAGTGATTGTTTAAAAGACTAAGTATGTGTAAGTTTCCGTAGAAGTAAGTATGGTGGTGTGTGTATAACTGTATATGCAAGTAAATGTATGTTTGATTCTTTATTAGCATGAGTGACTATGTGTGTGAGTAACTCTATGGATGAGTGGCATTGTGTAACAGGATGTATAGGTGTATGAGTACATATGATGAGTGAGTACATGTATGAGTGACTGTATAGGACTGTTGGTGAATGAGTGGATGTGTATGTGGATCTTAGAATTACTGAAGAGGTTGTTGTAACTGGTATTGGTATGTCCATTGTTTTGAAAATTTTAGTCTCTATTTTTGAATGTGTGTATCAAAGGTTATATTAGGGTGAGAGGAGGTCTGCCACTCTATCACAAGGATGATGTCATCAGTGATGTCATCAGTGATGTCATTTGAGATGTCATCAGTGATGTCATGAGTGATGTCACTGACCATGTCATGAGTGATGTAATATGTGACGTCATCAGCAGTGCATTGTGGGCGCCCGAGTTATAGTTAGCTGAACTAACTATAACGGGGGAATTTCAATGGTTTTGTACAAGTGAAAAGTCCAGCTAACTATAACACCCCTGAAACCTATGGTTTTTTCAGTGAATTTCTGAGGTTTTTTAAATGCTAATTCCTAACTATAACGTGCCTGAAACCTATGGTTTTTTCTGTGAATTTCAAAGGTTTTTTAAATGCTAATTTCTAACTATGCCTACAGAGATAGGACATGTGAAGAAAGAAGAAAAATGCACAGAAAGAAAAAAAAGAAGTGCAGAAAGAAGCAACAGAAGTCCTCAAATACGAAGATAAGTGCAGGAAGAAGGATAACGTGCAGAAAGAACAAAAAGAAGAGCAGAAAGAAGCCTTATTGCAAAATCATCCTGTACCCTCAACTTTTTCAGATGGATACTGGTGGTAACTGAGTCTGACTAACCAGTCCTAGAGCCAGTGCTATGTTAAAAGACACTCAGAATACAGTGAAAACACCTACATACACTAGGAACACTATGCGTTGGGGTCACCCTGTGATCAGAATGACCTCCTCTGTAAGCCCCTAGTATATAATAGGGCAGGGGGGCTGGTGGGAGGAGCGGGTGCCCAAAACCTATATAGGTCAGAGTAGTGGCAAAGTGGTGGAGTGGTATCGATATATCGATGACTTGTTCATTGTGTGGCAAGGGACAATGGATTCGGCTCTTGGATATGTCGATGCCCTCAACAAAAACAATCTTAATCTACACTTCTTGGGAACAGTGAGTCCAGTGGCAGTGGACTACCTGGATCTGAGGGTGTTTGTAGAGGATGGAAATATACATACGGCATTATACCGCAAATCTACAGCGGGTAATTCCACATTGTTTGCCACCAGTAATCATCCACCTAAACTCATTCAGAGTATTCCATACGGCGAACTTGTCAGATTAAAGAGAAATAGTACTAGAGAGAAGGACTTTGAGGCGGCTGCCACAGAGTGTATTGCCAGATTCACTGTGAGGGGGTACGAATCGGTAGCCCTAGAAAAAACTTTGCAGAAGGTGCGAGGGATTCCAAGAGACAGACTATTAACAGATAAACAGAAACTGACTGAGAAGGACAATAAGGGCAAATTCCGGATGGTCACCCCTTATTCTTCAGAGGCTAACCATCTGAAACATATGCTTAAAAAAAATTGGCACATTTTGAAAACAGATAGTGTCATCTGTGACGACATTCCGGCCTATCCTTTAGTAACTTTTAAGAAAGCAAGGTCTCTACGGGATATGATGGTAAGAAGCCATCTAGAGAAAGTACCAGAAAGAATGAACACTCTAAAAGAAATGAAGGGATTTTTTCCCTGTAGTAGGTGTAAATCTTGCTCTAACAGCAGAAGGGTTCTATCTTACAAGATACCAGACACAAGGAAAACAAAAGAAATAGCCAAGTTTATAACCTGCAGTAAACCGTATGCGGTATACTGCTTGGTATGTCCATGCGGGCTACGCTAAATAGGTAGCACTATACATCAATTGAAAATCAGGATACCATCAAAGTGATAGAAATCAATTACAATATTTTGGCTTAGACCACGGGTACTCATAGTACGGCCCGCGGGCCGCTGGCGGCCCGCCTGGCCTTCATCGGCGGCCCGCGGACCCTTGCATACACATTCATACAGTATGCAAATTCCTTCCTGTAAACAGAGAAGATGGCCGCAGGAGCATACGTAGTGAATGCGTATTCAATACGTATTCACAACGTTTGCTCCTGCGACCATCTTCTCTGCTTATCTTGCCTCTGATTGGCCTGGGCCGCTGAGACGTGACGTGACGTCACACACGGCACCCGGCGCGAAGCACAAGCCCTTTAAAAGTCAGCTGTAACTAGCGCTTTCACAGCTGACTTTTAAAGGACCTTTGAAGAAGCTTCCAGCGTCCGTGGCGACGTCGACCTCCTTGCAGCCCGCAGCCCCGGGGAGAATCTTCATTGCAGCCGGAAAAACTCCGATATCACTCA
Source organism: Triturus cristatus (assembly GCF_964204655.1). Classification (NCBI taxonomy): domain Eukaryota; kingdom Metazoa; phylum Chordata; class Amphibia; order Caudata; family Salamandridae; genus Triturus; species Triturus cristatus. The sequence continues at coordinate 415,687,315 of NC_140579.1, forward strand.
AGCTGCAGGTAAGTGTATGTAACCGCTTCTGTTTTGTGTTTCTATGCCCGCCGTCTTTTCTGGATGTGATTGAGGGAGAACAAGTAGAAGAGCTCTTTTTCAATGGATGCAATCGTTCCTGTCTTTGCCTTTCATTGCTTTCTTGCCCAAATTTGTTTAAAGATGGGCACGCCATTAGCTGGGTATAAGATTGTAGGCAAGGCATGGTTGGAGAGCGTGCAGAATGATCTCCTTGCACCTTTCAGGTATCTTGGCTGTGGAATTATGTGATATTACAGGTAGATAGATCTCCGGATACCCTGCTGTGTGCATCTATGTGTCACGGAAAGTTACTTTGGTATCCATGGCCCTGTGTGTGCGCAGGTTTGGGAAGGCAGGACATTGAGAGCTTTGCAGAAGACTCCGATGCTGCTGAGGTCGGGTGTAACAGACTCCGATGCAGTACCAAAGCTCAGATACCGAGCAGCATTGGAGAGGCACAGCGGGATGGGACTGAAGGTGACTGAGCGGGAGGGGCTGACGCTTCAGGAGCAAGGGCATCTATTCAGCCCTGAATCACGCTGTCTGCAATTTAGAGGGGCCTCACACATTCCTTTTCTGCCCAGGGCCCCAAACATCCTAGAGCAGGCCCTGATTACCCCGAGGCAGCACGTGTTTACCTTCACAGAGCTTAATTACTGTCACTAAATTGTAAGCAAACCTCGGTTCTTCAAACATGCAGTCTATAATGTAATTTAAAAAAAAGAAATGGCACAATCACACCCACACTGATAAACAAACTATTGTGTATCTGTTGTGACAACTCACTGCACACAGGAAGCAGAATGTTAGCCGTGTGAGGTTCACAAAGTGATAGCAACCGAATCTATGGGCTCCATAAAGCCTATATGTATCTATATGTGACTGTGTGGCTTTAATATGCAGGCGTGTGCCCCACAGATAATGCAAACACTCACTGTACTGGAGACTAAATGTATCCCCTGACCATCCTGTGTATGGCATACTGACCATCTGTCTGCAAACATTGCGTAATTTGTTGTTCTGTAATTACATGAAAAATCAGGAAAATAACCCCAAATTATGCGAAAAACTTCCTTAAAAACACAAAAGCTGCAGGTAAGTTTTTAATTAGATGTGATTCAATGTGTGTGAGATTAATGTGCTTTGAAGAGAAATTGTGATGATGTGTAATTTCTTTCCAGTAATTGTAAATGTATTGTAATTGTATATTTGGCAACTTGCAAACTAGTATCTAGAATGCTGACATTTTATATAGGCAAACCTTAATAAAATCCTTTTCTGAGAACTGACTTGAAATGAATGTTACTCATTCTATCTGCTGTTTTGCTAGTTACTTTTCCCTGCCCGGGATCTAAGTGCAATAGTCCGTATACGATATTTGTCTTTTCTGGACGGTCACCCTGTAACAGACAGCGCTGCCTCATGTTGTGAAAGGGGAAGTTGCTGCAGCATAACAGAATGGAACATTGCCTGCTTTAATGCTTCTTCTCGTCCACCGCAGCGTCTTCTCGCCCAAAGCCTCTTCTCTGCCTGAGGCCCCTTCTTCGCCACTTGGATTAGGCCAGCAGCAGCTCCATCACCACATCTGCCTTCATCTTCACGACCAGCTTGATTTCCATCACCCTGCAACACCAGCTCCCCCCGCAGGTTGATCTTTGCACCCCGAGAGGTAAGCACAGCATCCTATTTTAGTAGGCAATGTGATGGTCCTTACTTTCCCGGACTCTTTCACCCTGCGCCTTTTCTCAAGTCTCACCATCTCTCTTTCTCCCCACCTGTCTCAGATGCCATTGTAATAATGTTAGATCAAAACAGGAACTCGCATATGAGAAATAGGAGTGGTGTCACAGACGTTACTTGCAGTAATATTAGTGAGCAGCTGCTGTGTTACAATATTGAAAACACTATTACTAGCCATGATTACAAAATGTAAACACAGTTTTTTTTTTAACTAATAGGACATCTCTCATTTCTTTGTGAAGTGAATTGTCCTTGATTGATGGGTGCATTTTGGTTGATCCTGTTTTGAGGTAGCTTTGTGGGAGACGTTGAATGTTTTATGGATTAAAGTCGTGGCAGCTTTGCCTTGCATCCTTGTTTTTACTTTCAGCTAGCTGGAGATATTTAAGAATGCAGCAAATCAGCTGGCATAGACGGCAAAGTTGAGCTACAATGTTTTGTTAAAATTGTCACATCAAGCAGCAGATGATGTATTATGTGTCAGATATGGCAGGGCCCACTGCAGGGGCCTGTGTTCTACCTCATGGTCACAGGTTCAAATCCTGGCGGGTCGTGCCTTTCATCCATCTGAGGTCGATAAAATGAGTTGGGTAGCAATAAACATCTGTTATTCAGCGCCAAGATACCTATGGGTGAACTTGTGCTTATATATATGTGTGTGTGCATGCTATTTGTTTCAAATCCCTATTGAGTGACACATTTCCTGCATAAACCACTGGCTTTAGGAGAGCCTCCTGTTTTTCATTTACAGGTTTACCCATTACTTTGTATGTTTAAACAAAACATTACTTTGGTGTTGCTCACAGATCTGTTGCGAGAAGTGGTGTTGGTCCATCGGTCGTGACGTGGTGTCTGTCCATCGGTCGTGGGGCGTGTCGGTCCATCGGTCGTGTCGGTCCATCGGTCGTGTCGGCCCATCAGTCGTGGGGTGGTGTCGGTCCATTGGTCGTCCGGTGGAAAATCAGATTCGTGGTCCTTGTTACTTTTTGCATAGTAACAAACTAGCTGGAAAGCTCTGCAATGGCCTACAGCCCAGTTTCCAAGCCCTGCAAACGACCCAGATCGATACAGAGCGAACGCAGGACCTTCCAGGAAGCATGGGAAGAAGAGTACTTGTTTGTAGAATGCCCAAAAGAAAAAGCCACCTGTTTGCTTTGCAAAGAGAAAGTAAATGTTCTGAAGAGGTATAACCTGGAACGGCACTACAAAACGCGGCACTCTGGATACACTGTGAACTTCCCACTGAACTCAAAACTGCGATCTGCAAAACTGGCATCGTTGAAGCAAGCTCTTTTTTCCGAGCAGAAGATCTTCCTTTGCCAGATGAAGGAATCTGAGGTTGTAACAGAAGCGTCTTTCAAAATATGCTACTTGCTTGCCAAACATAAAAAAACATTCTCAGATGCAGAGCTTGTGAAGCAATGTTTCCTTTCAGCAGCCGAAATTTTATTTGACAATTACACTAAGAAGGCCAGCATTTTAAAGGAAATCGGTGCATTGCAGCTATCGGATTCCACGTGTGCACGCAGAATAGAGGCAATGGGACAAAACATCCAGGAGCAGGTGATCAATGCAGTGAGAGAGTCGCCGTTCTTCAGCATTGCCATGGATGAGTCCACAGACATAGGCGATGTTGCCCAGTTATTAGTTTGGGTGAGGTATCTGGACCAATCGCTTCATCCCAAAGAAGAGCTCCTGTGCCTTTTACCACTGAAAGGGCACACAAGAGGAGAAGATATAGGACAGACTGTGATAGACTACCACTGCATTATTCACCAGGAAGTATTGTGTGGAAAATTCAAGCGTGGAGAACTGAATAATGTCCTAAAAGGTGCAGTGAAAATTGTTAATTTTATCCGTGCCAAAGCTCTCAACCATAGACTTTTTAAAGCAATGCTGCAGGAATCTGAAGCAGAATATACCGACGTCTTGATGCACACTGACGTGCGTTGGCTAAGCAAAGGGAAGGTTCTGGAGCGGTTCATCGCATTGCTTCCTGAAATTGAACTCTTTGTGAACAGTAGAGGCCAATCGTTCCCAGAACTAACGGATGTGAAATGGCTTGTTATGCTCCATTTTCTTTCAGATATTTTCACACATTTTAATGCTCTTAATTTGACCCTGCAAGGTAAAAAACAGCTTGTGTGCTCCCTCATGAATGGTATTTATGCTTTTGAAAGTAAGCTTGTGCTATTCAAAGAACAACTGGATGATAGTGACTTCACCCACTTCCCAAAACTCTTAGCTGTGATGCAGAGGTTTCCAGATGCACAAGAAATTCTGTCAAACCTAGACCTTGGTGCATGTCTTGAGGAAATTTCTGGGGAGATCAAACGACGATTTGCTCAATTCAGAGCCCTCACCCCTCTGTTCAGGCTGGTTGAAAACCCCTGGATGGTGAGTGCACGAAATCTTGACGTTGTTGCCCTTATTGGCATGGAAAGGGCTCAAGCAGAAATAGAGCTCATTGACATGCAGCACAATTCAGCCCTCAAAGCATCTTTTTTGGGGCAAGCACCCAAAGAATTCTGGAAAATTGTGCCCCCTGACAAGTTTCCTCTTCTTTTTACAGTGGCCCAGAAGGTAATTTGTATGTTTGGGTCAACATATGCTTGCGAATGTTCATTTTCCACAATGGGACTGTTAAAGAGCAAACTCAAAAATAAACTTACAGACATACATCTGGAGCAGCTTTTAAGGCTTGCCGGTTCCAACTTGGTACCTGATTACAGAAAACTAATCAGTGACATGAAATGTAAAATAAGTTCGTAGTGTTTGTCTTTAACATATCTATTTTTGGGACTCTGAAGCCTGTGCTGCACTGGGCATGTGCTGAATATCCGGTTACTGCAAATTGCCATGCAATCCCACTTAAGATTGCTATTGTCTGCTAATAAAAAAACATTATATACATGTGCTCCATGTAGTTACATCTGCTTTGGAAATACAGCATTGTCTAGTAATGTTTTGAAACGGCAGTGATTTTTTCTCCCCCTATAGCCCCGCCCCACTGACCCCGCCCCCAATGACCCCGCCCCCAATGACCCCGCCCCCACCAGTGCGGCCCTCGGCCAGAAACCACACTGTAAATTTGGCCCCCGAGAGAAAGTTTGTGAGTACCCATGGCTTAGACTGTGTTCCAATAAATGTCCGTGGGGGAAATAGACTACGTAAGTTACGGAGACTAGAATCAAGATATATCATAGATTTGCTCACATAATGTCCAAGAGGATTGAACAGTGGGGAAGAATTAGCCGTTCATTTAGGCTCTTAGTTCATATTAGCTTCAGTGGATACATGAATTTCTTGAGTTAATAAATATCAGAATGTAGATTGTTTTTTGAACTCTTGATGACAATATATGTGATTCGAAATGTATAGCGTGTAAATATGGAGTTCGATAGGAAGAGACGTATGCCGATCCACGGCTAGATTAAGTATGACGTTTTGTGGTACAATACAGAATAGCCGAATCACGGCTTAATTAGTGACAATTTGATCTACAAATATTATTTTATATTATAATCATGTAAAGCAGGAAGCATATTGTCAATGAATTTCCATGAGAACTGTATATGCACACACAACTTCAAAATGGCACTCACGTTAGTAAGAGAGTGTTTGTCCCTTCTAGATTTTAGTGCTCCATTACAATGCTTTTTAAACATGCCTCCTCCGATGTGTCATGAACACCGAAGAAGGCTTTTCGCCGAAATGCGTTTGTTTGTTGTTGGTTGCTGAATTAAAAGACTTTCAAGCGCCCCACCCCCCGAGAGTGCGGTATTTCTTTACAACTGAAGAAATCGAGCGAAAATATATATATATATATATATATATATATATATATATATATATATATATATATATATATATATATATATATATTCACTGAAAAAACCATAGGTTTCAGGGGTGTTATAGTTAGCTGGACTTTTCACTTGTACAAAACCATTGAAATTCCCCCGTTATAGTTAGTTCAGCTAACTATAACTCGGGCGCCCACAATGCACTGCTGATGACGTCACATATTACATCACTCATGACATGGTCAGTGACATCACTCATGACATCACTGATGACATCTCAAATGACATCACTGATGACATCACTGATGACATCATCCTTGTGATAGAGTGGCAGACCTCCTCTCACCCTAATATAACCTTTGATACACACATTCAAAAATAGAGACTAAAATTTTCAAAACAATGGACATACCAATACCAGTTACAACAACCTCTTCAGTAATTCTAAGATCCACATACACATCCACTCATTCACCAACAGTCCTATACAGTCACTCATACATGTACTCACTCATCATATGTACTCATACGCCTATACATCCTGTTACACAATGCCACTCATCCATAGAGTTACTCACACACATAGTCACTCATGCTAATAAAGAATCAAACATACATTTACTTGCATATACAGTTATACACACACCACCATACTTACTTCTACGGAAACTTACACATACTTAGTCTTTTAAACAATCACTTATAGAAACACATACTTATTCATACAGGAACTCTTTCAATCTCTCACTCTCACATATACTCACATATATACACCAATAGTCACATATACTAGTTTAAAACATATGTAGTTACTCATAAAGACACTACTGAGACAGTCATTCACTCACTAACACACCCATACACACACTCATCCACCCATACAGTCCTGCACACATGCTGTGTTCAACACATACAAACAGTGAGTCACTCATTCATGCACCTATGCACTACGTAATACCCCCCACCGAACCATGCAGACACTCAGACTGATACTCAAAAAACCAACTAATAACCTATATAGACACCCATGTAGCTACTCACCAACCCATGCAGCCACTTATACACAAAGTGAGAGACTGATACAGATATTTACATATTTAAACATTACTCACTAAGCCATGTATTCACTATGATACACTTAATCAGTCAGTTACACAATCAATTTTTCAAAAACAAATCATCCATTTAGACACTTATATACCCATTTATTCTTCCATCGACCTTGAGATATACATATATAAAACATATTTAATTTTCAGAAAAACACACATTCACTGGATGATGTCATCAGTGATGTCATCAGTGATGTCATTTGAGATGTCATCAGTGATGTCATGAGTGATGTCACTGACCATGTCATGAGTGATGTAATATGTGACGTCATCAGCAGTGCATTGTGGGCGCCCGAGTTATAGTTAGCTGAACTAACTATAACGGGGGAATTTCAATGGTTTTGTACAAGTGAAAAGTCCAGCTAACTATAACACCCCTGAAACCTATGGTTTTTTCAGTGAATATATATATATATATATATATTATCTACTGGCGGTCGCCAGTAGATAGTTATAGTTAGGACCACGTTTCCATAGGAAATCCGCAACATTCTATTTTGAATAACTTTGGCGCCGGTAGATGAATCCTCGCGAATTTCTCAAAATAGGTGGGGCGCTACGCTACGCTCCTACCCTGAAAGTCTCGGGGGGATTCGTCAAGCGGGGGCTGAGATAAAAGGGGGGTCCCAAAACGCGTTTTTCCCATGCATTTTTCCATAGGACCTTTAGACAGAGCTACAGCCCGAACGGCTGAACAGAATTACTAGAAATTTGGCAGAGAGGTAGTCCTTAGGTCAAGGAAGTGCCTTTTGTAGGTTTGGTGTAAATCTGTTCAGTAGATCCTGAGAAAATAGCATTTAAAAGCATATATATATGTGGGCGGAGCCTAACCACACATCTCATCCTGAGATCTGATTGGCTGTCAGCACTTCATCCAAGAAGTGTTGGCAGCCATCTTGGGACCAATATACATGATAGCACCTCATTAAAAAGCATTGCAGTTAATAGAAGGTTTTAAGACTTTAGTTACATTATAAATCAGTTGTTGATGGTACCATACTCATTTTAGGAATTGTGGTATGTTCTAAGGTGATTTCACCATGTGAAAAAGCCTTCTGCTGGGATATCATGATTGAGAGAAAAATATTTTCTCATGCTTTTACCACAGAGGTTTGGAAGGTGATCTATAGGCTAAACTGAGAGCTTATTTTCTGTAAATTCACATTATCTTTCTCAGTCATGTGAGAATGAAGTCTGACATTCTCAGTAAAACATGTACATCCAACAAGGGCAGAGACTGTCAGTTGATTCCTTTGTGTTCTACTGCAGCTTCCCAGAGTGTTCCAAAGAACTACTAGAGCGCTAACAGTCCTACTTATGATAAACGTATGGCACACCTGAAGCCATCTTGCTTGGATTAAAGTGGTAACTCTTAAAACATTTAATTTAATAAGGAACAAAATGAGGGGGTTCATTTTTCAATCAAAAGTATGATTAGTGCTGCAGAAAGAAAAATTAGGGCACATTTTGAGTGACTTCTCAAATCCTCTTCTATTTCATTAAAAAATTCTGACATGCAGACTGAAACATGCACTTTCAATACCAGCAGCAGTTTTCCCTGGTGAGCAGTAGCTTTACTACAGTGATCTAATGAGCAAAAAGAATGCTAACATTCTGAATTTATGGCAAATGTGTGACACATCTGAATGCCTTCTTGATGGAATCAAAGTAAAAAACTGAAAGTATTTCCTACTGAGGAGACTGCAGTAAATGAGGAAATTAGGAAACTTCATAACAAATAAGTCTCCCAAGATGGCCACCAGAGACAAAAGAGCCCAAATGTAGCCCAAATATCACCCAGATGTAGCCCAAGTATAGCCCAATGACAGAATGTCCCAGAATGTTCTTAAAAACAACTAGAGCGCTTACTGTCTTCATTATGACAAAAGTATGGCACACCTGAAGCCATCTTGATTGGAATAAACTGGTAACACTTAAAACATTTAATTTAAAAAGGAACACAATGAGGAGGTTCATTTTGCCATAGAAATTATGATTAAAGCTGAAGAAAGAAAATGAGGGCACATTTTGAGTGACTTCTCAAATCCTCTTCTATTTCATTAAAAAAATTCTGACATGGAGACTGAAACATGCACTTTTAATACCAGGAGCAGACTTCCATGGTGCAGTAGTTTTACTACAATGATCTAATGAGCAACTAGAGTGCTAACATTCAGAATTTATGGCAAATGTGTGAGATATCTGAATACCTTCATGATGGAATCAAAGTAAAAAACTGAAAGCATTTCCTACTGAGGAGACTGCAGTACATGAGGAAATTAGGAAACTTCATAACAAATAAATCTCCCAAGATGGCCACCGGAGACAAAAGAGCCCAAATGTAGCCCAAAATCACCCAGATGTAGCCCAAATATAGCCCAATGACAGAAGTGTGCAAAACACTTATTATTTTGTGTTTTTGCAGTGTTATATAGTGCAGACTTGTCAGGTATTGGAGTGCTTTACATGAGCATTGGTTACATCACACAAGAACACATTCATTTTGCTTGTAGACATGGGGAAACTAAGTGATTTGACCAGAATCACAGAATGTCGAGCTGAAGCAGAAACTTCAACCTGGTTCCCCAGTTGCAAAGTCTGCAGTTCTGGAAGTAACACCACATCATCTCCCCTAAGTGCAACATTTAATCAAGTGGTCAACTGGATAAAAAAACATAAAGATAACAAATAATTTAAAAGTGCTTTGTCGCTATTTGAAAACTCAGAAAATATGTCCTTATTTTAGCCTTTTAGAGCACTAACCATAATTTTGATGCCAATAAGACCCTCTCATATATGTAATTTCTAAAGGAAATGCTCTAGGTATTACAGTTTTGATTACATCAAGATGATGTCAGGCGTTCCACACTTTTGTGATAAATATAGAATGTTAGCAATCTAGTTGTTCATTAGGATACTGTTGAGAGGCAGAGGCCAGGGGCACGGACTCTGAAAATTGAAGGCAGGTAGGAGGGTGCAAAGGCAACAATTTAACCACACTGAGCAGGCAGGAAGGGCCGTGGAAGCACAACAGACTATGGAGGGCAGTGGAAAGGGGGGCAGGGGCAACAAACCAACAATACAGGACTTGCAAGAGAGGCTGTTGGAGGCAAGATCTATTACGGGTCAAGGAAGCTAGGGGCGGTCCCCAGATCCCCGGGAGCCACCACAGAACTGAGCAGGAGAGTGAGTCAGGGACAAAAGGGGCACCTTAATTTGAGCCGGGGTGCCTAGGAACGCTTGCTCCAAAAATGAAGAAAACAGACATATGAGACATGGAATTGGAGGCAGAATACAATGGCAGTTTAATGAGAAGATGCAACTTCAAAGAAACCGCAGAATAGAGACATAAAGTACAAAATACAGAATCCAGATAATCATACAGCTGTCATGATATTCTCTGTATCTCAATTAATGTACTGACAGAGAGAGAGAGAAAACACATCTATAAATGCATCATGAGAAACAAGTTACACCAAGGAAAATGTTACCTAGGAACACTCACGTTTACTCTTAGAGCAAGCATTCCTGCAATTACAATACAAAATCTTTTAAATGCTAAAGTAAAGAGAACAATGGTTAAACATAACATGACATTTCATATAGGTAAAATAGAATAAGATACTTCAAGCAAAGCAGAGCAAGACATTTTAAGCAAAGGAAGACAAGAGCTCCCAGCTCTTGGGGAAAACCTGCACTGCCTGTTAACCTACATACAGACGGCGAGGTAGTCCGTCGATATCTGTGGGTGCTCCCTTTTTATATCATTTTGTGGGCTCCTTTGCACGCTACATCTACCTACGTATGCTACCCAAAAGCTTCGTCTGCAGATTTTACCAGACATTTCGTCATTTACCCACTTAATGCTGACAATGGACTGGGTGAAAAGGTCAGTCTCTCAGGCCAATCGCTTATCATAAGTTCCATAGAGCAAGCAGAAAATAATGGGTATTGTACGGGAATTCAATATATTCATGTATAAAATCTCCTCAGTTCTCCTAACCTGACGCTCTGCGGTTGCCACTTCCTTAAAAGCGGGAAACCTGCCCAGGAAGCAAGTACCAGTCCAGGATGCAGCCTACTGTATGTCGACAGCTTCAGGGGGATGTTGAACTTTGATACCGAGCACGGAGCACTCGGGTAGGGTGGGGGCTACTGGTTTGGAGCAGAAGGCCTCGCAGACCTGCCTTCAGACTGCTATACACTAAAATTGCAGAGCTATGGTCAATTTAACAAAGAGGCCTACATATTGAACAGAAGGGCCTACACAGGGGTTTTATACTGGCTGAGTGGTAAGGATGTCTCAGGATAATTATATAGCAACACAGGACCCGCTGGTCAATTTAATACGGCCTACAAATGCAGCTGGCAGGGCAAGGACAAGGGTCTCATACTTCAGGTGTGGACAGAACGGGCCAGGGGCCCCCTGTGATACAAAATCTACCCTCCTTCAAGCCTGTGGCAATGTAATAGACCATTGTGGGCAGAAGGAAGAGGCAATGGTAGTACAACCATACATGCCAACAGACCCGATTCAGCCAGGAAACGTCCAATGTTTTTAAGCTCAAATGGGCTTTATTTGATCTGTCTCCTGTCTACAATATCCTCTTTTTCAATGTAACTCAAAGGGGAAAATCAATACCCCAGTTTTTTTTCAAAATCTCCCTCTTACCAAGTTCAAAATGTTCGCAAGTATGGTACATTGGATCATGGAAGGAAATGGGATAGGGACATGGACTTGGATAACAGAGGACAGGAGGGACATGGAGAGGTGCACCAAACTGACCCTGCAGGGCAGGCATCAGGGTTTGCAGCAGCACAATACACCACACGGGTGTGCAGCACAACAATCCATAGAAAGCAAGAGGGAGGGGACAGGACTATGCACATGGACAACAGAGAACAGAGGGGCAAGAGGCAATGGTAGCTAGCTGACCATAATGGACAGACAGGAGAGAAAGCTGCAGCATAACAGACCATAAAGGGCAGGAGGGACGGATCAGGGGCATTACAATGGAACAGACAAGCCAGGAGGGAGGGAGTAGGGCTGGGGGCAAGGGGGCAGGGCAGGAGCAGCAAGATAGCCATGGAGGTCAGGCAGGATGGGCACTAGAAGCAAGACACACCATGAAGAGCAACAGTGAGACTGTGATGGCATACACACAGACCATGGAGGGAAGGTGGGAGGGGGTCAGGGGCAGCTAACTGACCACACAGGGAAGGTGGGAGGGGCCATGGCAGCACAGAAGACCATGCATGGCAAGTGGGAGGGTTAGTGGCAGCACAATGGCTATGATGGGCAAGAGAGAGGGTGGAGGGGCATGCACAAAGGACGATGGAGGATAGAAGGGAGGGTCAGGACCTGTGCACAGACAAGAAAGTTCAGGGGAAGGGACCTCACAACAGACCACACGGGGCAGGCAGGAGGAGCAGCTGCAGCACAACAGACCAGGGAGGGCAGAAGGATGTGGCAGTACAATGGACCATGTAGGACAGGAGGAAGAGGATAGGGGCATGGCATGTGGACAGGCAGGGTGGAGGTGACAGGGACAGGTTACAGTCATCTGACAATGCTAGGCAGGTGGGAGGGGAGTGGCAGCTCAACAGAACACTCAGAGTAGATAGGAGTGGCAGGTCCATGGGACATGGTGGGCAAAAAAGATGGAGCAGGGGCATGCACAAAGACATCGGAGGGCAGGGGGAAGGAGAATAGGGGCAGCAAGCTAAGCACAGAGTTTAAGCAGGAGGTCAATGATGGGGCATAGAATTGGGCAATGGAGGGCAGGAGGAGTGGACTGGTGCATCATACTGAGGGCAGTGGCAGCACATCAGACAATGCATGGCAGGAGGGAGGAGGCTAGTCCATGGATTCACACAACAGAGGATAGGGAGGAAGGGGATGGGGCAGCAAGCTAACTGTTCAGAGAAGGCGGGTATTAGGAACTTTATTGTTTTTAAAACATTGTGTCTGTGCGAACTACTTAAAATATGAACAAGTATGCAGCATAATCTCACTTTTATTCAGGAAGAAGAGGACGTTTGTGACTGTGACTCCGGGCTCACTTGGCAGAAACACCCCCTGACCCTCCACCCCCTATCGCAAAATGTAATGCCCGTGAAAAGGGTAGGTGAACACAGTGTTATATAGAACATAGTCCTGAGAGCACGATTGAAAATGAAAACTAGATATAGTGTATGGTATAAACTATGCACCAAAAAGTGTGATATAAGATGAACCAGGCGTGAAATATAATATGCAATACATTGTGCGCAATGACAGATTCATTGGAGTGCGCGAGATAGCACAGGCACTAGCGCGTGCTATGCGATATGCGCCTTGGAGTGTAATATGCACAGGGCAGTGTTGTGTAACCTAACTAGTCTCTAAAGTTGTAATATAAAATATGTGCTGGGGAGTGTAAGGTTGCATATGCACTGTGAGAAAGATATGGATCCCAGATTGTAATATGTATGGCATAGCGCTGTGCTTTATAACATAGGCTCTGTGGCGCTTACTGGAGGTACCTAGTGGTATAGTTTGACCCTAGGGACCCTTAGGATTCAAGGGGACTTAATCTCTCAACTTAGAACAGCCACAGGGCGCGTTTACACAGTGGTGAAGGGAGGGGACGGGGCCTGAGGTGACATGTGCAAACACGCACTATGGCACGTTTTAAATTGGGGATATAATTTCCCTTCAATACTGAGGGCCCCTGGGGGCTAACTAGCCCACCAAGTGCTTCCAGTAAGCGCCACTGAGCTGCATTGCAGAGAGGTGGTCCAGGCCGTGCCACTTTTTACACCTCTCTGCAACGCAGCTCTGTGGCACTTACTGGAGGTACCTAGTGGGCTAGTTGGACCCCAGGGACCCTCAGGATTCAAATGAACTTAATCTCCCAACTAAAAACGGACACAGGGCGTGTTTACACAGTGGTGAAGGGAGAGGACGGGACCTGAGTTAACGTGTGCAAAAACGCCCTGTGGCCTGTTTTAAGAGGTAGTTTTAATCCCCATGCCCTCTTATATACTAGGGGCTTACAGAGGAGGTCATGCTAATCACAGGGGGACCCCAACGCATAATGTTCCCTAGTGTATGTAGGTGTTTTCACTGTATTCTAAGTGTCTTTTAACATAGCACTGGCTCTAGGACTGGTTAGTCAGGCTCAGTTACCACCAGTATCCGTCTGAAAAAGTTGAGGGTACAGGATGATTTTGCAACAAGGCTTCTTTCTGCTCTTCTTTTTGTTCTTTCTGCACGTTATCCTTCTTCCTGCACTTATCTTCGTATTTGAGGACTTCTGTTGCTTCTTTCTGCACTTCTTTTGTTTCTTTCTGTGCATTTTTCTTCTTTCTTCACATGTCCTATCTCTGTAGGCATAGTTAGAAATTAGCATTTAAAAAACCTTTGAAATTCACAGAAAAAACCATAGGTTTCAGGCACGTTATAGTTAGGAATTAGCATTTAAAAAACCTCAGAAATTCACTGAAAAAACCATAGGTGAATGTGTGTTTTTCTGAAAATTAAATATGTTTTATATATGTATATCTCAAGGTCGATGGAAGAATAAATGGGTATATAAGTGTCTAAATGGATGATTTGTTTTTGAAAAATTGATTGTGTAACTGACTGATTAAGTGTATCATAGTGAATACATGGCTTAGTGAGTAATGTTTAAATATGTAAATATCTGTATCAGTCTCTCACTTTGTGTATAAGTGGCTGCATGGGTTGGTGAGTAGCTACATGGGTGTCTATATAGGTTATTAGTTGGTTTTTTGAGTATCAGTCTGAGTGTCTGCATGGTTCGGTGGGGGGTATTACGTAGTGCATAGGTGCATGAATGAGTGACTCACTGTTTGTATGTGTTGAACACAGCATGTGTGCAGGACTGTATGGGTGGATGAGTGTGTGTATGGGTGTGTTAGTGAGTGAATGACTGTCTCAGTAGTGTCTTTATGAGTAACTACATATGTTTTAAACTAGTATATGTGACTATTGGTGTATATATGTGAGTATATGTGAGAGTGAGAGATTGAAAGAGTTCCTGTATGAATAAGTATGTGTTTCTATAAGTGATTGTTTAAAAGACTAAGTATGTGTAAGTTTCCGTAGAAGTAAGTATGGTGGTGTGTGTATAACTGTATATGCAAGTAAATGTATGTTTGATTCTTTATTAGCATGAGTGACTATGTGTGTGAGTAACTCTATGGATGAGTGGCATTGTGTAACAGGATGTATAGGTGTATGAGTACATATGATGAGTGAGTACATGTATGAGTGACTGTATAGGACTGTTGGTGAATGAGTGGATGTGTATGTGGATCTTAGAATTACTGAAGAGGTTGTTGTAACTGGTATTGGTATGTCCATTGTTTTGAAAATTTTAGTCTCTATTTTTGAATGTGTGTATCAAAGGTTATATTAGGGTGAGAGGAGGTCTGCCACTCTATCACAAGGATGATGTCATCAGTGATGTCATCAGTGATGTCATTTGAGATGTCATCAGTGATGTCATGAGTGATGTCACTGACCATGTCATGAGTGATGTAATATGTGACGTCATCAGCAGTGCATTGTGGGCGCCCGAGTTATAGTTAGCTGAACTAACTATAACGGGGGAATTTCAATGGTTTTGTACAAGTGAAAAGTCCAGCTAACTATAACACCCCTGAAACCTATGGTTTTTTCAGTGAATTTCTGAGGTTTTTTAAATGCTAATTCCTAACTATAACGTGCCTGAAACCTATGGTTTTTTCTGTGAATTTCAAAGGTTTTTTAAATGCTAATTTCTAACTATGCCTACAGAGATAGGACATGTGAAGAAAGAAGAAAAATGCACAGAAAGAAAAAAAAGAAGTGCAGAAAGAAGCAACAGAAGTCCTCAAATACGAAGATAAGTGCAGGAAGAAGGATAACGTGCAGAAAGAACAAAAAGAAGAGCAGAAAGAAGCCTTATTGCAAAATCATCCTGTACCCTCAACTTTTTCAGATGGATACTGGTGGTAACTGAGTCTGACTAACCAGTCCTAGAGCCAGTGCTATGTTAAAAGACACTCAGAATACAGTGAAAACACCTACATACACTAGGAACACTATGCGTTGGGGTCACCCTGTGATCAGAATGACCTCCTCTGTAAGCCCCTAGTATATAATAGGGCAGGGGGGCTGGTGGGAGGAGCGGGTGCCCAAAACCTATATAGGTCAGAGTAGTGGCAAAGTGGTGGAGTGGTATCGATATATCGATGACTTGTTCATTGTGTGGCAAGGGACAATGGATTCGGCTCTTGGATATGTCGATGCCCTCAACAAAAACAATCTTAATCTACACTTCTTGGGAACAGTGAGTCCAGTGGCAGTGGACTACCTGGATCTGAGGGTGTTTGTAGAGGATGGAAATATACATACGGCATTATACCGCAAATCTACAGCGGGTAATTCCACATTGTTTGCCACCAGTAATCATCCACCTAAACTCATTCAGAGTATTCCATACGGCGAACTTGTCAGATTAAAGAGAAATAGTACTAGAGAGAAGGACTTTGAGGCGGCTGCCACAGAGTGTATTGCCAGATTCACTGTGAGGGGGTACGAATCGGTAGCCCTAGAAAAAACTTTGCAGAAGGTGCGAGGGATTCCAAGAGACAGACTATTAACAGATAAACAGAAACTGACTGAGAAGGACAATAAGGGCAAATTCCGGATGGTCACCCCTTATTCTTCAGAGGCTAACCATCTGAAACATATGCTTAAAAAAAATTGGCACATTTTGAAAACAGATAGTGTCATCTGTGACGACATTCCGGCCTATCCTTTAGTAACTTTTAAGAAAGCAAGGTCTCTACGGGATATGATGGTAAGAAGCCATCTAGAGAAAGTACCAGAAAGAATGAACACTCTAAAAGAAATGAAGGGATTTTTTCCCTGTAGTAGGTGTAAATCTTGCTCTAACAGCAGAAGGGTTCTATCTTACAAGATACCAGACACAAGGAAAACAAAAGAAATAGCCAAGTTTATAACCTGCAGTAAACCGTATGCGGTATACTGCTTGGTATGTCCATGCGGGCTACGCTAAATAGGTAGCACTATACATCAATTGAAAATCAGGATACCATCAAAGTGATAGAAATCAATTACAATATTTTGGCTTAGACCACGGGTACTCATAGTACGGCCCGCGGGCCGCTGGCGGCCCGCCTGGCCTTCATCGGCGGCCCGCGGACCCTTGCATACACATTCATACAGTATGCAAATTCCTTCCTGTAAACAGAGAAGATGGCCGCAGGAGCATACGTAGTGAATGCGTATTCAATACGTATTCACAACGTTTGCTCCTGCGACCATCTTCTCTGCTTATCTTGCCTCTGATTGGCCTGGGCCGCTGAGACGTGTCGTGACGTCACACACGGCACCCGGCGCGAAGCACAAGCCCTTTAAAAGTCAGCTGTAACTAGCGCTTTCACAGCTGACTTTTAAAGGACCTTTGAAGAAGCTTCCAGCGTCCGTGGCGACGTCGACCTCCTTGCAGCCCGCAGCCCCGGGGAGAATCTTCATTGCAGCCGGAAAAACTCCGATATCACTCAAGCTGCAGGTAAGTGTATGTAACCGCTTCTGTTTTGTGTTTCTATGCCCGCCGTCTTTTCTGGATGTGATTGAGGGAGAACAAGTAGAAGAGCTCTTTTTCAATGGATGCAATCGTTCCTGTCTTTGCCTTTCATTGCTTTCTTGCCCAAATTTGTTTAAAGATGGGCACGCCATTAGCTGGGTATAAGATTGTAGGCAAGGCATGGTTGGAGAGCGTGCAGAATGATCTCCTTGCACCTTTCAGGTATCTTGGCTGTGGAATTATGTGATATTACAGGTAGATAGATCTCCGGATACCCTGCTGTGTGCATCTATGTGTCACGGAAAGTTACTTTGGTATCCATGGCCCTGTGTGTGCGCAGGTTTGGGAAGGCAGGACATTGAGAGCTTTGCAGAAGACTCCGATGCTGCTGAGGTCGGGTGTAACAGACTCCGATGCAGTACCAAAGCTCAGATACCGAGCAGCATTGGAGAGGCACAGCGGGATGGGACTGAAGGTGACTGAGCGGGAGGGGCTGACGCTTCAGGAGCAAGGGCATCTATTCAGCCCTGAATCACGCTGTCTGCAATTTAGAGGGGCCTCACACATTCCTTTTCTGCCCAGGGCCCCAAACATCCTAGAGCAGGCCCTGATTACCCCGAGGCAGCACGTGTTTACCTTCACAGAGCTTAATTACTGTCACTAAATTGTAAGCAAACCTCGGTTCTTCAAACATGCAGTCTATAATGTAATTTAAAAAAAAGAAATGGCACAATCACACCCACACTGATAAACAAACTATTGTGTATCTGTTGTGACAACTCACTGCACACAGGAAGCAGAATGTTAGCCGTGTGAGGTTCACAAAGTGATAGCAACCGAATCTATGGGCTCCATAAAGCCTATATGTATCTATATGTGACTGTGTGGCTTTAATATGCAGGCGTGTGCCCCACAGATAATGCAAACACTCACTGTACTGGAGACTAAATGTATCCCCTGACCATCCTGTGTATGGCATACTGACCATCTGTCTGCAAACATTGCGTAATTTGTTGTTCTGTAATTACATGAAAAATCAGGAAAATAACCCCAAATTATGCGAAAAACTTCCTTAAAAACACAAAAGCTGCAGGTAAGTTTTTAATTAGATGTGATTCAATGTGTGTGAGATTAATGTGCTTTGAAGAGAAATTGTGATGATGTGTAATTTCTTTCCAGTAATTGTAAATGTATTGTAATTGTATATTTGGCAACTTGCAAACTAGTATCTAGAATGCTGACATTTTATATAGGCAAACCTTAATAAAATCCTTTTCTGAGAACTGACTTGAAATGAATGTTACTCATTCTATCTGCTGTTTTGCTAGTTACTTTTCCCTGCCCGGGATCTAAGTGCAATAGTCCGTATACGATATTTGTCTTTTCTGGACGGTCACCCTGTAACAGACAGCGCTGCCTCATGTTGTGAAAGGGGAAGTTGCTGCAGCATAACAGAATGGAACATTGCCTGCTTTAATGCTTCTTCTCGTCCACCGCAGCGTCTTCTCGCCCAAAGCCTCTTCTCTGCCTGAGGCCCCTTCTTCGCCACTTGGATTAGGCCAGCAGCAGCTCCATCACCACATCTGCCTTCATCTTCACGACCAGCTTGATTTCCATCACCCTGCAACACCAGCTCCCCCCGCAGGTTGATCTTTGCACCCCGAGAGGTAAGCACAGCATCCTATTTTAGTAGGCAATGTGATGGTCCTTACTTTCCCGGACTCTTTCACCCTGCGCCTTTTCTCAAGTCTCACCATCTCTCTTTCTCCCCACCTGTCTCAGATGCCATTGTAATAATGTTAGATCAAAACAGGAACTCGCATATGAGAAATAGGAGTGGTGTCACAGACGTTACTTGCAGTAATATTAGTGAGCAGCTGCTGTGTTACAATATTGAAAACACTATTACTAGCCATGATTACAAAATGTAAACACTGTTTTTTTTTTAACTAATAGGACATCTCTCATTTCTTTGTGAAGTGAATTGTCCTTGATTGATGGGTGCATTTTGGTTGATCCTGTTTTGAGGTAGCTTTGTGGGAGACGTTGAATGTTTTATGGATTAAAGTCGTGGCAGCTTTGCCTTGCATCCTTGTTTTTACTTTCAGCTAGCTGGAGATATTTAAGAATGCAGCAAATCAGCTGGCATAGACGGCAAAGTTGAGCTACAATGTTTTGTTAAAATTGTCACATCAAGCAGCAGATGATGTATTATGTGTCAGATATGGCAGGGCCCACTGCAGGGGCCTGTGTTCTACCTCATGGTCACAGGTTCAAATCCTGGCGGGTCGTGCCTTTCATCCATCTGAGGTCGATAAAATGAGTTGGGTAGCAATAAACATCTGTTATTCAGCGCCAAGATACCTATGGGTGAACTTGTGCTTATATATATGTGTGTGTGCATGCTATTTGTTTCAAATCCCTATTGAGTGACACATTTCCTGCATAAACCACTGGCTTTAGGAGAGCCTCCTGTTTTTCATTTACAGGTTTACCCATTACTTTGTATGTTTAAACAAAACATTACTTTGGTGTTGCTCACAGATCTGTTGCGAGAAGTGGTGTTGGTCCATCGGTCGTGACGTGGTGTCTGTCCATCGGTCGTGGGGCGTGTCGGTCCATCGGTCGTGTCGGTCCATCGGTCGTGTCGGCCCATCAGTCGTGGGGTGGTGTCGGTCCATTGGTCGTCCGGTGGAAAATCAGATTCGTGGTCCTTGTTACTTTTTGCATAGTAACAAACTAGCTGGAAAGCTCTGCAATGGCCTACAGCCCAGTTTCCAAGCCCTGCAAACGACCCAGATCGATACAGAGCGAACGCAGGACCTTCCAGGAAGCATGGGAAGAAGAGTACTTGTTTGTAGAATGCCCAAAAGAAAAAGCCACCTGTTTGCTTTGCAAAGAGAAAGTAAATGTTCTGAAGAGGTATAACCTGGAACGGCACTACAAAACGCGGCACTCTGGATACACTGTGAACTTCCCACTGAACTCAAAACTGCGATCTGCAAAACTGGCATCGTTGAAGCAAGCTCTTTTTTCCGAGCAGAAGATCTTCCTTTGCCAGATGAAGGAATCTGAGGTTGTAACAGAAGCGTCTTTCAAAATATGCTACTTGCTTGCCAAACATAAAAAAACATTCTCAGATGCAGAGCTTGTGAAGCAATGTTTCCTTTCAGCAGCCGAAATTTTATTTGACAATTACACTAAGAAGGCCAGCATTTTAAAGGAAATCGGTGCATTGCAGCTATCGGATTCCACGTGTGCACGCAGAATAGAGGCAATGGGACAAAACATCCAGGAGCAGGTGATCAATGCAGTGAGAGAGTCGCCGTTCTTCAGCATTGCCATGGATGAGTCCACAGACATAGGCGATGTTGCCCAGTTATTAGTTTGGGTGAGGTATCTGGACCAATCGCTTCATCCCAAAGAAGAGCTCCTGTGCCTTTTACCACTGAAAGGGCACACAAGAGGAGAAGATATAGGACAGACTGTGATAGACTACCACTGCATTATTCACCAGGAAGTATTGTGTGGAAAATTCAAGCGTGGAGAACTGAATAATGTCCTAAAAGGTGCAGTGAAAATTGTTAATTTTATCCGTGCCAAAGCTCTCAACCATAGACTTTTTAAAGCAATGCTGCAGGAATCTGAAGCAGAATATACCGACGTCTTGATGCACACTGACGTGCGTTGGCTAAGCAAAGGGAAGGTTCTGGAGCGGTTCATCGCATTGCTTCCTGAAATTGAACTCTTTGTGAACAGTAGAGGCCAATCGTTCCCAGAACTAACGGATGTGAAATGGCTTGTTATGCTCCATTTTCTTTCAGATATTTTCACACATTTTAATGCTCTTAATTTGACCCTGCAAGGTAAAAAACAGCTTGTGTGCTCCCTCATGAATGGTATTTATGCTTTTGAAAGTAAGCTTGTGCTATTCAAAGAACAACTGGATGATAGTGACTTCACCCACTTCCCAAAACTCTTAGCTGTGATGCAGAGGTTTCCAGATGCACAAGAAATTCTGTCAAACCTAGACCTTGGTGCATGTCTTGAGGAAATTTCTGGGGAGATCAAACGACGATTTGCTCAATTCAGAGCCCTCACCCCTCTGTTCAGGCTGGTTGAAAACCCCTGGATGGTGAGTGCACGAAATCTTGACGTTGTTGCCCTTATTGGCATGGAAAGGGCTCAAGCAGAAATAGAGCTCATTGACATGCAGCACAATTCAGCCCTCAAAGCATCTTTTTTGGGGCAAGCACCCAAAGAATTCTGGAAAATTGTGCCCCCTGACAAGTTTCCTCTTCTTTTTACAGTGGCCCAGAAGGTAATTTGTATGTTTGGGTCAACATATGCTTGCGAATGTTCATTTTCCACAATGGGACTGTTAAAGAGCAAACTCAAAAATAAACTTACAGACATACATCTGGAGCAGCTTTTAAGGCTTGCCGGTTCCAACTTGGTACCTGATTACAGAAAACTAATCAGTGACATGAAATGTAAAATAAGTTCGTAGTGTTTGTCTTTAACATATCTATTTTTGGGACTCTGAAGCCTGTGCTGCACTGGGCATGTGCTGAATATCCGGTTACTGCAAATTGCCATGCAATCCCACTTAAGATTGCTATTGTCTGCTAATAAAAAAACATTATATACATGTGCTCCATGTAGTTACATCTGCTTTGGAAATACAGCATTGTCTAGTAATGTTTTGAAACGGCAGTGATTTTTTCTCCCCCTATAGCCCCGCCCCACTGACCCCGCCCCCAATGACCCCGCCCCCAATGACCCCGCCCCCACCAGTGCGGCCCTCGGCCAGAAACCACACTGTAAATTTGGCCCCCGAGAGAAAGTTTGTGAGTACCCATGGCTTAGACTGTGTTCCAATAAATGTCCGTGGGGGAAATAGACTACGTAAGTTACGGAGACTAGAATCAAGATATATCATAGATTTGCTCACATAATGTCCAAGAGGATTGAACAGTGGGGAAGAATTAGCCGTTCATTTAGGCTCTTAGTTCATATTAGCTTCAGTGGATACATGAATTTCTTGAGTTAATAAATATCAGAATGTAGATTGTTTTTTGAACTCTTGATGACAATATATGTGATTCGAAATGTATAGCGTGTAAATATGGAGTTCGATAGGAAGAGACGTATGCCGATCCACGGCTAGATTAAGTATGACGTTTTGTGGTACAATACAGAATAGCCGAATCACGGCTTAATTAGTGACAATTTGATCTACAAATATTATTTTATATTATAATCATGTAAAGCAGGAAGCATATTGTCAATGAATTTCCATGAGAACTGTATATGCACACACAACTTCAAAATGGCACTCACGTTAGTAAGAGAGTGTTTGTCCCTTCTAGATTTTAGTGCTCCATTACAATGCTTTTTAAACATGCCTCCTCCGATGTGTCATGAACACCGAAGAAGGCTTTTCGCCGAAATGCGTTTGTTTGTTGTTGGTTGCTGAATTAAAAGACTTTCAAGCGCCCCCCCCCCGAGAGTGCGGTATTTCTTTACAACTGAAGAAATCGAGCGAAAATATATATATATATATATATATATATATATATATATATATATATATATATATATATATTCACTGAAAAAACCATAGGTTTCAGGGGTGTTATAGTTAGCTGGACTTTTCACTTGTACAAAACCATTGAAATTCCCCCGTTATAGTTAGTTCAGCTAACTATAACTCGGGCGCCCACAATCCACTGCTGATGACGTCACATATTACATCACTCATGACATGGTCAGTGACATCACTCATGACATCACTGATGACATCTCAAATGACATCACTGATGACATCATCCTTGTGATAGAGTGGCAGACCTCCTCTCACCCTAATATAACCTTTGATACACACATTCAAAAATAGAGACTAAAATTTTCAAAACAATGGACATACCAATACCAGTTACAACAACCTCTTCAGTAATTCTAAGATCCACATACACATCCACTCATTCACCAACAGTCCTATACAGTCACTCATACATGTACTCACTCATCATATGTACTCATACACCTATACATCCTGTTACACAATGCCACTCATCCATAGAGTTACTCACACACATAGTCACTCATGCTAATAAAGAATCAAACATACATTTACTTGCATATACAGTTATACACACACCACCATACTTACTTCTACGGAAACTTACACATACTTAGTCTTTTAAACAATCACTTATAGAAACACATACTTATTCATACAGGAACTCTTTCAATCTCTCACTCTCACATATACTCACATATATACACCAATAGTCACATATACTAGTTTAAAACATATGTAGTTACTCATAAAGACACTACTGAGACAGTCATTCACTCACTAACACACCCATACACACACTCATCCACCCATACAGTCCTGCACACATGCTGTGTTCAACACATACAAACAGTGAGTCACTCATTCATGCACCTATGCACTACGTAATACCCCCCACCGAACCATGCAGACACTCAGACTGATACTCAAAAAACCAACTAATAACCTATATAGACACCCATGTAGCTACTCACCAACCCATGCAGCCACTTATACACAAAGTGAGAGACTGATACAGATATTTACATATTTAAACATTACTCACTAAGCCATGTATTCACTATGATACACTTAATCAGTCAGTTACACAATCAATTTTTCAAAAACAAATCATCCATTTAGACACTTATATACCCATTTATTCTTCCATCGACCTTGAGATATACATATATAAAACATATTTAATTTTCAGAAAAACACACATTCACCTATGGTTTTTTCAGTGAATTTCTGAGGTTTTTTAAATGCTAATTCCTAACTATAACGTGCCTGAAACCTATGGTTTTTTCTGTGAATTTCAAAGGTTTTTTAAATGCTAATTTCTAACTATGCCTACAGAGATAGGACATGTGAAGAAAGAAGAAAAATGCACAGAAAGAAACAAAAGAAGTGCAGAAAGAAGCAACAGAAGTCCTCAAATATGAAGATAAGTGCAGGAAGAGGATAACGTGCAGAAAGAACAAAAAGAAGAGCAGAAAGAAGCCTTGTTGCAAAATCATCCTGTACCCTCAACTTTTTCAGACGGATACTGGTGGTAACTGAGCCTGACTAACCAGTCCTAGAGCCAGTGCTATGTTAAAAGACACTTAGAATACAGTGAAAACACCTACATACACTAGGGAACATTATGCGTTGGGGTCCCCCTGTGATTAGCATGACCTCCTCTGTAAGCCCCTAGTATATAAGAGGGCATGGGGATTAAAACTACCTCTTAAAACAGGCCACAGGGCGTTTTTGCACACGTTAACTCAGGCCCCGTCCCCTCCCTTCACCACTGTGTAAACACGCCCTGTGTCCGTTTTTAGTTGGGAGATTAAGTTCATTTGAATCCTGAGGGTCCCTGGGGTCCAACTAGCCCACTAGGTACCTCCAGTAAGTGCCACAGAGCTGCGTTGCAGAGAGGTGTAAAAAGTGGCACGGCCTGGACCACCTCTCTGCAATGCAGCTCAGTGGCGCTTACTGGAAGCACTTGGTGGGCTAGTTAGCCCCCAGGGGCCCTCAGTATTGAAGGGAAATTATATCCCCAATTTAAAACGTGCCATAGTGCGTGTTTGCACATGTCACCTCAGGCCCCGTCCCCTCCCTTCACCACTGTGTAAACGCGCCCTGTGGCTGTTCTAAGTTGAGAGATTAAGTCCCCTTGAATCCTAAGGGTCCCTAGGGTCAAACTATATGACTAGGTACCTCCAGTAAGCGCCACAGAGCCTATGTTATAAAGCACAGCGCTATGCCATACATATTACAATCTGGGATCCATATCTTTCTCACAGTGCATATGCAACCTTACACTCCCCAGCACATATTTTATATTACAACTTTAGAGACTAGTTAGGTTACACAACACTGCCCTGTGCATATTACACTCCAAGGCGCATATCGCATAGCACGCGCTAGTGCCTGTGCTATCTCGCGCACTCCAATGAATCTGTCATTGCGCACAATGTATTGCATATTATATTTCACGCCTGGTTCATCTTATATCACACTTTTTGGTGCATAGTTTATACCATACACTATATCTAGTTTTTATTTTCAATCGTGCTCTCAGGACTATGTTCTATATAACACTGTGTTCACCTACCCTTTTCACGGGCATTACATTTTGTGATAGGGGGTGGAGGGTCAGGGGGTGTTTCTGCCAAGTGAGCCCGGAGTCACAGTCACAAACGTCCTCTTCTTCCTGAATAAAAGTGAGATTATGCTGCATACTTGTTCATATTTTAAGTAGTTCGCACAGACACAATGTTTTAAAAACAATAAAGTTCCTAATACCCGCCTTCTCTGAACAGTTAGCTTGCTGCCCCATCCCCTTCCTCCCTATCCTCTGTTGTGTGAATCCATGGACTAGCCTCCTCCCTCCTGCCATGCATTGTCTGATGTGCTGCCACTGCCCTCAGTATGATGCACCAGTCCACTCCTCCTGCCCTCCATTGCCCAATTATATGCCCCATCATTGACCTCCTGCTTAAACTCTGTGCTTAGCTTGCTGCCCCTATTCTCCTTCCCCCTGCCCTCCGATGTCTTTGTGCATGCCCCTGCTCCATCTTTTTTGCCCACCATGTCCCATGGACCTGCCACTCCTATCTACTCTGAGTGTTCTGTTGAGCTGCCACTCCCCTCCCACCTGCCTAGCATTGTCAGATGACTGTAACCTGTCCCTGTCACCTCCACCCTGCCTGTCCACATGCCATGCCCCTATCCTCTTCCTCCTGTCCTACATGGTCCATTGTACTGCCACATCCTTCTGCCCTCCCTGGTCTCTTGTGCTGCAGCTGCTCCTCCTGCCTGCCCCGTGTGGTCTGTTGTGAGGTCCCTTCCCCTGAACTTTCTTGTCTGTGCACAGGTCCTGACCCTCCCTTCTATCCTCCATCGTCCTTTGTGCATGCCCCTCCACCCTCTTTCTTGCCCATCATAGCCATTGTGCTGCCACTAACCCTCCCACTTGCCATGCATGGTCTTCTGTGCTGCCATGGCCCCTCCCACCTTCCCTGTGTGGTCAGTTAGCTGCCCCTGACCCCCTCCCACCTTCCCTCCATGGTCTGTGTGTATGCCATCACAGTCTCACTGTTGCTCTTCATGGTGTGTCTTGCTTCTAGTGCCCATCCTGCCTGACCTCCATGGCTATCTTGCTGCTCCTGCCCTGCCCCCTTGCCCCCAGCCCTACTCCCTCCCTCCTGGCTTGTCTGTTCCATTGTAATGCCCCTGATCCGTCCCTCCTGCCCTTTATGGTCTGTTATGCTGCAGCTTTCTCTCCTGTCTGTCCATTATGGTCAGCTAGCTACCATTGCCTCTTGCCCCTCTGTTCTCTGTTGTCCATGTGCATAGTCCTGTCCCCTCCCTCTTGCTTTCTATGGATTGTTGTGCTGCACTCCCGTGTGGTGTATTGTGCTGCTGCAAACCCTGATGCCTGCCCTGCAGGGTCAGTTTGGTGCACCTCTCCATGTCCCTCCTGTCCTCTGTTATCCAAGTCCATGTCCCTATCCCATTTCCTTCCATGATCCAATGTACCATACTTGCGAACATTTTGAACTTGGTAAGAGGGAGATTTTGAAAAAAAACTGGGGTATTGATTTTCCCCTTTGAGTTACATTGAAAAAGAGGATATTGTAGACAGGAGACAGATCAAATAAAGCCCATTTGAGCTTAAAAACATTGGACGTTTCCTGGCTGAATCGGGTCTGTTGGCATGTATGGTTGTACTACCATTGCCTCTTCCTTCTGCCCACAATGGTCTATTACATTGCCACAGGCTTGAAGGAGGGTAGATTTTGTATCACAGGGGGCCCCTGGCCCGTTCTGTCCACACCTGAAGTATGAGACCCTTGTCCTTGCCCTGCCAGCTGCATTTGTAGGCCGTATTAAATTGACCAGCGGGTCCTGTGTTGCTATATAATTATCCTGAGACATCCTTACCACTCAGCCAGTATAAAACCCCTGTGTAGGCCCTTCTGTTCAATATGTAGGCCTCTTTGTTAAATTGACCATAGCTCTGCAATTTTAGTGTATAGCAGTCTGAAGGCAGGTCTGCGAGGCCTTCTGCTCCAAACCAGTAGCCCCCACCCTACCCGAGTGCTCCGTGCTCGGTATCAAAGTTCAACATCCCCCTGAAGCTGTCGACATACAGTAGGCTGCATCCTGGACTGGTACTTGCTTCCTGGGCAGGTTTCCCGCTTTTAAGGAAGTGGCAACCGCAGAGCGTCAGGTTAGGAGAACTGAGGAGATTTTATACATGAATATATTGAATTCCCGTACAATACCCATTATTTTCTGCTTGCTCTATGGAACTTACGATAAGCGATTGGCCTGAGAGACTGACCTTTTCACCCAGTCCATTGTCAGCATTAAGTGGGTAAATGACGAAATGTCTGGTAAAATCTGCAGACGAAGCTTTTGGGTAGCATACGTAGGTAGATGTAGCGTGCAAAGGAGCCCACAAAATGATATAAAAAGGGAGCACCCACAGATATCGACGGACTACCTCGCCGTCTGTATGTAGGTTAACAGGCAGTGCAGGTTTTCCCCAAGAGCTGGGAGCTCTTGTCTTCCTTTGCTTAAAATGTCTTGCTCTGCTTTGCTTGAAGTATCTTATTCTATTTTACCTATATGAAATGTCATGTTATGTTTAACCATTGTTCTCTTTACTTTAGCATTTAAAAGATTTTGTATTGTAATTGCAGGAATGCTTGCTCTAAGAGTAAACGTGAGTGTTCCTAGGTAACATTTTCCTTGGTGTAACTTGTTTCTCATGATGCATTTATAGATGTGTTTTCTCTCTCTCTCTGTCAGTACATTAATTGAGATACAGAGAATATCATGACAGCTGTATGATTATCTGGATTCTGTATTTTGTACTTTATGTCTCTATTCTGCGGTTTCTTTGAAGTTGCATCTTCTCATTAAACTGCCATTGTATTCTGCCTCCAATTCCATGTCTCATATGTCTGTTTTCTTCATTTTTGGAGCAAGCGTTCCTAGGCACCCCGGCTCAAATTAAGGTGCCCCTTTTGTCCCTGACTCACTCTCCTGCTCAGTTCTGTGGTGGCTCCCGGGGATCTGGGGACCGCCCCTAGCTTCCTTGACCCGTAATAGATCTTGCCTCCAACAGCCTCTCTTGCAAGTCCTGTATTGTTGGTTTGTTGCCCCTGCCCCCCTTTCCACTGCCCTCCATAGTCTGTTGTGCTTCCACGGCCCTTCCTGCCTGCTCAGTGTGGTTAAATTGTTGCCTTTGCACCCTCCTACCTGCCTTCAATTTTCAGAGTCCGTGCCCCTGGCCTCTGCCTCTCAACAGTATCCTAATGAACAACTAGATTGCTAACATTCTATATTTATCACAAAAGTGTGGAACGCCTGACATCATCTTGATGTAATCAAAACTGTAATACCTAGAGCATTTCCTTTAGAAATTACATATATGAGAGGGTCTTATTGGCATCAAAATTATGGTTAGTGCTCTAAAAGGCTAAAATAAGGACATATTTTCTGAGTTTTCAAATAGCGACAAAGCACTTTTAAATTATTTGTTATCTTTATGTTTTTTTATCCAGTTGACCACTTGATTAAATGTTGCACTTAGGGGAGATGATGTGGTGTTACTTCCAGAACTGCAGACTTTGCAACTGGGGAACCAGGTTGAAGTTTCTGCTTCAGCTCGACATTCTGTGATTCTGGTCAAATCACTTAGTTTCCCCATGTCTACAACCAAAATGAATGTGTTCTTGTGTGATGTAACCAATGCTCATGTAAAGCACTCCAATACCTGACAAGTCTGCACTATATAACACTGCAAAAACACAAAATAATAAGTGTTTTGCACACTTCTGTCATTGGGCTATATTTGGGCTACATCTGGGTGATTTTGGGCTACATTTGGGCTCTTTTGTCTCCGGTGGCCATCTTGGGAGATTTATTTGTTATGAAGTTTCCTAATTTCCTCATGTACTGCAGTCTCCTCAGTAGGAAATGCTTTCAGTTTTTTACTTTGATTCCATCATGAAGGTATTCAGATATGTCACACATTTGCCATAAATTCTGAATGTTAGCACTCTAGTTGCTCATTAGATCATTGTAGTAAAACTACTGCACCATGGAAGTCTGCTCCTGGTATTAAAAGTGCATGTTTCAGTCTGCATGTCAGAATTTTTTTAATGAAATAGAAGAGGATTTGAGAAGTCACTCAAAATGTGCCCTCATTTTCTTTCTTCAGCTTTAATCATAATTTCTATGGCAAAATGAACCTCCTCATTGTGTTCCTTTTTAAATTAAATGTTTTAAGTGTTACCAGTTTATTCCAATCAAGATGGCTTCAGGTGTGCCATACTTTTGTCATAATGAAGACAGTAAGCGCTCTAGTTGTTTTTAAGAACATTCTGGGACATTCTGTCATTGGGCTATACTTGGGCTACATCTGGGTGATATTTGGGCTACATTTGGGCTCTTTTGTCTCTGGTGGCCATCTTGGGAGACTTATTTGTTATGAAGTTTCCTAATTTCCTCATTTACTGCAGTCTCCTCAGTAGGAAATACTTTCAGTTTTTTACTTTGATTCCATCAAGAAGGCATTCAGATGTGTCACACATTTGCCATAAATTCAGAATGTTAGCATTCTTTTTGCTCATTAGATCACTGTAGTAAAGCTACTGCTCACCAGGGAAAACTGCTGCTGGTATTGAAAGTGCATGTTTCAGTCTGCATGTCAGAATTTTTTAATGAAATAGAAGAGGATTTGAGAAGTCACTCAAAATGTGCCCTAATTTTTCTTTCTGCAGCACTAATCATACTTTTTATTGAAAAATGAACCCCCTCATTTTGTTCCTTTTTAAATTAAATGTTTTAAGAGTTACCACTTTAATCCAAGCAAGATGGCTTCAGGTGTGCCATACGTTTATCATAAGTAGGACTGTTAGCGCTCTAGTAGTTCTTTGGAACACTCTGGGAAGCTGCAGTAGAACACAAAGGAATCAACTGACAGTCTCTGCCCTTGTTGGATGTACATGTTTTACTGAGAATGTCAGACTTCATTCTCACATGACTGAGAAAGATAATGTGAATTTACAGAAAATAAGCTCTCAGTTTAGCCTATAGATCACCTTCCAAACCTCTGTGGTAAAAGCATGAGAAAATATTTTTCTCTCAATCATGATATCCCAGCAGAAGGCTTTTTCACATGGTGAAATCACCTTAGAACATACCACAATTCCTAAAATGAGTATGGTACCATCAACAAATGATTTATAATGTAACTAAAGTCTTAAAACCTTCTATTAACTGCAATGCTTTTTAATGAGGTGCTATCATGTATATTGGTCCCAAGATGGCTGCCAACACTTCTTGGATGAAGTGCTGACAGCCAATCAGATCTCAGGATGAGATGTGTGGTTAGGCTCCGCCCACATATATATATGCTTTTAAATGCTATTTTCTCAGGATCTACTGAACAGATTTACACCAAACCTACAAAAGGCACTTCCTTGACCTAGGGACTACCTCTCTGCCAAATTTCTAGTAATTCTGTTCAGCCGTTCGGGCTGTAGCTCTGTCTAAAGGTCCTATGGAAAAATGCATGGGAAAAACGCGTTTTGGGACCCCCCTTTTATCTCAGCCCCCGCTTGACGAATCCCCCCGAGACTTTCAGGGTAGGAGCGGAGCGTAGCGCCCCACCTATTTTGAGAAATTCGTGAGGATTCATCTACCGGCGCCAAAGTTATTCAAAATAGAATGTTGCGGATTTCCTATGGAAACGTGGTCCTAACTATAACTATCTACTGGCGACCGCCAGTAGATAATATATATATATATACATTCACTTAAAAGACCATAGGTTTCACACATGTTATAGTTAGGTGGATATTTCACTCGTAAAAAAACAATTAAATTCCCCCGTTATAGTTACTTCAGATAACTATTTTTCTTTTTTTTTATGGTTTTTCACCGTGCGCGCACGGTGCGCGCACCCCCGCGATTTAAAAAAAAAATGTAATTTTTTTTTCTGCCTTCGGGGTCCTTCAATGACCCCCCGACAAAGGCTAGGGGGTCAGGAACTCTCTACCTGCCCCCTTTTCACGTTCGCCACCTTCCTTTTCCACTCTTTCACTGATAACAGACAAAATGGCGGCCGACACTTCCTGATTTCGACCGATTCGAACGTTGACTGACATGTAACCACCAATCAGAATTACACTTGCGCACGTTAGGGTGCGCGCACGGTGCGCGGCTATAGATATGTATGTGCTTTTAAATGCAATTTTCTCAGGAACTACTGAACAGATTGACTCCATATATGCAAAAGGCACTTCCCTGACCTGAGGACTACCTCTCTGCCAAATTTCAAGTAATTCTGTTCAGCCGTTCGGGCTGTACCTTCGACTAAAGGTCCTATGGAAAAATGCATAGGGGAAAACGTGTTTTGGGACCCCCCTTTTTTCTCGGCCCCCGCTTGACGAATCACCCCGAGACTTTCAGGGTAGGAGCTGAGCGGAGCGCCCCATTAGTTTTGAAAATTTCGCGAAGATTCGTCAACCGGCGCCAAAGTTATTAAAAATAGAATTTTGAGATTTCCTATGGAAACACGGTCCTAACTATAACTATCTACTGGCGACCTCCAGTAGATAATATATATGTATATATATACATATATATATATATATATTTGCGAGCACCACAACAAAAGAAACAAGTGGTCCAGTAAGTGCGTAGCTGCCGGGCTCTCACAGCAAGAAAAAATGTGTGGAAGAGTAGGAATGAGAAGTGAACGGCCTGAAGCAGCTGCTTGGCCACTGGACATGCAACATTTGGTGATAAATTATTTATAGACCAATAAAGATGAAAGGGTTGGGGAAATAGGCAGAGCGCAATTGGCAAGAGGGGGTCATAGTCAATGGACAGTAGAGAGAGGACCTGGATTCCCTCCCATGGAGTGCTGAAACAGAATTATAAAAAATAGTTCCTTCACATTAGCAGTAGCAGGATGCAAGTCATCTAATCAGAATAGATGTAAATTGGCTGTGCTCCAGTGGCAAGCCAAACACAAGAACAGGGAATAACCTAGGCTAAACACATTGAATTAGGGAGCAGGGAACTAAGATAGACAAGAAAGCCATCCATACGTGCCTGGACCACACCCAGAGCCAGGAACCCTGTCCCTCAGGAAACCCTCTGATACTATACCACCGAGCTCCTGGCAGTAGACCCCAGATGCCATGACAACAACTGCTGCATCACTTCTCCCTGATCAATGGAAGGACCCATTGCTTGCCACTGCAGCCACTTCACATGCAACTCAGGACCTCCCACCAGCACAGTAACCCTCACCACACCCACATAGCCGATAGCAAACACCCGGAACTGCTCAAGTGCATTCTGCTCAATAGCTGGTCCCTCTGAAAACATGCCACCAAAATTTGGGACATCATCACCACCATCACCACCCTCAGCCCCATAGTGATCTTCATCACAGAAACTTGACTCAACCTCTCCTCTATCCCCACCATCACCTTCACAATGCCCATAGGCTATAAAATTATACAGCTGGACGCACCAACAAGCATGGAGGAGGCATCACTATAATCCTCAAGCAAACTGTCCACTGCGCCACTACCGAAGACGAGTCCACACCAATCATGGAATGCCTCAACTTCCAAATTCAAACCGATGCCAGGAAGACCATCCGAGGCACCTTCCCCTACAGACCCCCAAGACCACGCCCTGGCTTCTGTGATGCCATATCCGAATTTATCGTCCCTCTAGCTACTGACTCCAAGCAGTACATCTTTCTCGGTGACTTCAAATTTCACCTTGATCACCCCAACAACGCCAACTCTGCCAATATCCTGGAAAACATGAGCAACATCTGCCTCACTCAACTGGTTACCATCCCAAGACCCTTCACCTCAGAGCCCAAGGCTCATCCCTCAGCCCTACCCTGTTCAATATCTACATGGCACCACTGGCCGACATCATCAGAACCCATGGACTCAACATCATATCCTACACAGACAACATTCAGATCATCCTATCACTCACGGAAGACTCCTCCACCACCAGAACAAACTTCCACAATGCCATGACGAGTGTTGCTGACTGGATGAGGACCAACTGCCCGAAGCTCAACACTGACAAGACGGAAGTGCTCCTCTTCTGGAAAAACACCTCCCTGTGGGACGACACCTGATGGTCCCCTGAACTTGGACCCACACCAACTGACCACACCCACAACCTCAGCATCATCCTAGACAGCAAACTCTCCATGAAGCATCAGATCATCGCAGTCTCCTCCACCAGGTTCCACACCTTCTGCATGCTTCAAAAGATCTTCAGATGAATTTCCATCAACACCAGAAAGACCATCGCTTAAAAACCCTCGTCCCCAGTTGGCTGAACTACAGAAACATGCTGTATGCCGGAATCAGCACTTAACTCCTCAAGAGACTCTAGATTTCACAGAACTCAGTGGCCAGAATAATCCCCAACCTCTACAAACTGACCCACATCAACCCCCACCTCAGGAACCTCACTGGCTCCCTGTCCAGAAGAAATGCAAGTTTAAGATGCTGACACACGCCTACAAGGCCCTCCATGACCAGAGAGCAACATACATCAACCAATGCCTGCACTTCCACCAACCCACCAGACACCTGCATTCTGCCTCCCTCGCACACACCATATTCGCCAAAGCTTCTGTTGAGGTCATTCGTTCTCCTACCTCGCTGCCAAGTCCTGGAACGACATACCCCTCCATCTGCACACTTCAAGCCCTCTCTTGCCAAATTCAGAAAGGGACTCAAGACCTGGCTTTTCAACTGAGACCAGCAAGTTCTTAGTGCCTGGATACCCTCTGCGGTAAAAGCCATGCTCAACAAACACTGACTGATTAATGATTGATTGGTTGATCTGATCATGAGCAGTGGGCTGGCCCAACCCACTATATATTTTGTATTGTGGGCAATAAGACTTAAACAGCAGACAGCAAAAAGCTGTCTATAGGCTAGATTTTAAAAGAAAGCCGTACAGTAGAGCTCGTACAGTTTAAAAAGCATGTGCCCTTTACTTTCCACAACAGACACAGATTCATGATGAACTCTCAGTGAACCCCACTGGAAATAGGCTGGCTTGTAATGTGGACATTTCAAACTTTAAAAGAAAATAGTATATTTTGAAACGGGAGATTTCAAAGAAAATGTGACGACAGGTATTATAATGCTCATTGTGTAAGGATGAAAGAGGTCACTTTATTTCAATGTATGATAAAGGCCCGGGGCATTGCGTTTATTTTAAAAGACGTGCAGTCTCAAGTAATAGCATTTGCACTTTTTTAACGCCCGTTCTAATTTTCTTAAACAGACGCATGATGTGTTCATCAAAGGTTTTACTTTGGTCAAAAGAGGAAGAAACCCCCTGGCGAATCAGACTCTTGGGCAGACATATCAAAAGATTCAGTCGTGTGCTGCCTTGATAAGAAAATTGAAAAGTTACTTTTTCTTGCAGGTAAGAGAACTATTCAATGGGGAGAAGAGTTGGCCTAACGGCTAGGGTGGTCGTCCTCGAATCTGGGGAAACCGGTTCTCGTCTCCGCAACAACGCTGAACATCCTGTGATTCTGTGCAAATCACTCCGTGCGCCTAACAAAAGTGAATGTGTCCTCATGGAACTCAACTGGTGCTATGTAATGCCCTCTGATACCCGATACCGGGTCAAGTTCGCGCTCTATAAGAACTCCGCAAAAAAAAAAAGTTGTACACATATATTGAGGGCAGTGCACTGGCACTCACCTCTTCATGCATACTCTAAAGTGAGCCTCCAGGGACTCTAGAGGTTTCCTCAGCACTGCCAAGGCGCTCAGAATTGGTCTCTAGGCACAAAATATGTTTAAGAAAGATGTGCTGGAAGAACTCTTGGAAGTGTTCCACACTCAGTTCATCAGCAAGGAAATCTTGAAAACTAAGATTATTTGTGGCAGTGTTCATCACTTTGACAAATATTGGAAGTGTGCAGTTCGAATTACAATACCAATTAGAACCCCACTGAACCTGAAAGGAGAACGAAAGCAAAGGGTTGTTCATTCGATTTAAAACATGTAATGAGTATAGATTTGACCTGGTTGAACCAGAGTGATGAGGACGCCTCGGCTGCCCCTGAAAGGACACGAGCCATGCCCTGTGTGCATTAGCAGAGACTACGTTAATAGCATATATAGTGTTTCATAGCACACGATCCACATTTCTATTTGTAGCAGGCGTTACTGTTTTCCAATGTATTCTACTTCATTGCCACTGATTTTCCTGCCCTCACAAGGATGGAGATTTGATTCTGCGCTTACACCTCCTGTTCGGGGGTGAAGCTGACTGACATCCCTGCACAGCCTCCCCATAGGTTCACAGAGGCCAGATCGGATAAAGTATAATTGATAGAGACTCAATAGGGACGATCACTTACCTACCCAGCACCCCATTTGATAACAAGCATTTGCAATGCAATAGGTCTCGCATTTACGCGACTTTAAGCTACTGGCATTGTAAATGACAATTTATTTCTGTTTTAAAAACCAAAACATAAAAGGCATTGTCATTCACAATTCCAATAGCTGAAACTTGCGTAAATGCGAGACCTATTTCATTGTACAACACGCATTACCCATAGTAGTGAAACCTGACTCAGTGGCAACTAGCAGCTGCAAGCAGATGCATTCTTCCGGTTCCGACTGCTATTGGGGGGGGGGTGGGGGGGGGGGAAGGTTCGGTGTTGAAAAAACGGCTTGGGTGGCCATTGGCTGCTTCTCCAGGGGAAATTAAGTGGGCGGCCGCTATAATAAAAGTGTGCCATGCTTGCAAAACAGATAAGTAAATAATACATTTTTAAAAGGAGCAAGCTCTGTCCGCGCCGTAAAATAAATAAATAAGAGCGCAACACCCCTAACCCCCCCTCAAAGGAACATGTGTTGTAGAACTGGATGCTACATAAGGGTGTCAGGGACTGCTATAGTACACAAGCTGAAGTAGACATTTCTAAACAAGCCACTTAAATAAAATAGTGAGAAGTGAGAAAACCATACAAGTAATCTGTGACACACCCAGTGGAGCGTGAGGACTGCCACACACACTCTGCTCTGAAAGAGTTAAATCATCTCCTCACATACCGTATTGCCACCAACAAGCGTAAGCGTGGTGGCTATTGTCATGACAAACAGCCCTGATAAAACGTGTAAAAGGTAGCATAGTCTTTGAAATGAAAA
The DNA here is from genome assembly GCF_964204655.1 of Triturus cristatus. Lineage (NCBI taxonomy): Eukaryota > Metazoa > Chordata > Amphibia > Caudata > Salamandridae > Triturus > Triturus cristatus. The sequence goes on from NC_140579.1 coordinate 415,723,905, forward strand.
ACGAAATTCCCAGTTATTGATGTGAGGACGTGAAAATAACGGAGCTTGATTAGCAGACATGAACAGCCGCCCTGCCCAGCAAAGCAGTCCCATGCTTGCCCCCCCTTGAGGAGTGCCTTTCGCACCAGCGTGTTGCAGGATACCAAACTGGATTGCAAATAGAGTCTAAGACTTCAGGAAGCAAAACTCTTGCGCAACCACAACTCTCCACAGAACCGATCCAAATACAAACTCGAGGGCTGCAAATTAATTACATAAAGAAGCGAGGCCGCTAAAGTGAAAGCGGACCGCACCACAAATTAAAATTAAATAAACATTAAAATAGTGCTGAGAGTTCCTTTTTTTTTTTTTAAACTTTAACACTGAGCGCGGTCTCCTTGAAGCGGGCGCTGCGCTGTGTTAAAGTTAAGAAATATATAAATAAACCGAGTGCGGTGTCCTTGAAGCGGCGCTGCGGAAATATAAATAAAGTGAGTGCGGTGTCCCTAGCTGGCGCCGCGCTCATTAACTAAATAAAAAAACATACAATTTAGAGGGCATAACGCTTCAGCATCGCACTTCGTGGATGAATGACAAAAAGAAAGTGCCTACCCACTAATTGAAGACGACAGCCTAACGCCGCAAGTAAAAGATCCAGTCCGGGTGGGCGGGGCCAAAAGAAGACAGGGGGGAACAAGGAGTGACTAAGAAGCCTCCTTTACAATAGAAAGACAGCGTTTAGCATGCACAGTGACGCAAACCAATTAAAAGAAGGGGCGGGGCTTAACTACCACTTCTAAAATCTCCCCGGTTACAAGAAGCCCCGCAGAGCGAGCAACGCATGTGCGTTGCAATGCTAGGCGAGACCTAAAAAGGAAGGTTTGCTCTTGTTTCTGAAAGGATGATGTTCTGCGAATTCTGTGACATTTTCTAAGTAGACGAGACTAACAACTGGAAACCATGTGTTATGGGTAAAGGTAGGTCTGGCTTACTCGATATTGCAAAGTGGTTCCTATTGAGCAGTTGAGCTGGTTTCCATTTCTTGATGATTTTCTTTATATCACAGTGGAAGTGTGTCATCAAAAAGCAACTTCTTGTGAGAGACATCAAAGTGGACAAAGGTCAGACAACCTACTGCATGACAACTTAGGTGCACACAAAAGACAGAATTAAAGCTTGAGCTATTGACACAAATGGTTTGCATATTTTGGAATTACTTTTTACAAATTGATGTTGATTTTGGTAATACTCATGAAAAAGAACTTTGAAAGGGGAGATCAATATTCTTGTTCATGGTGGCCTGAGTCAGAGGGCCCAACTGAGTATTTTATGTCCTGTTTTTCAAATTTTGGCCCTAGCCTCACACTAATCTGGTGCGTGTCCGTGGGCCTAGTTTTCTCTTGGACATAGGTGATATCCTGGACCTCAAGGGATGCAAAAAGCAAGCACTCATTTGACAGTGGACAACCATCACTGCCATGAGTTCAGAATGTAGAGCGGTGACGGCAGCGCCCCATGGTTGGTGAATCCATAGCTCTGACCAGACCATGTTTTTGTCACTGGACTGGAGACCTCCAGGCCCACTCATGTAAAGTTCTGCATCTATGAACCAAGCCAGATCCTAGCACCAACATACCAGCACAAGGTATGTTGAGCATATTTGTGTAGCGCATGTAGTGTGTATAAGAGTAAACCAGAGTATAGGAGGCCTTTATATCCATTTTGGAAGCCCCTGGCTGTGCACAAGATGGAGGCAATACGGTTTTTCGGAGACCGAATAAGTGTGTTGCTGACACTCCAGAAACTGGAGGGATGAAACCTAGATAGACAATGAGGTGAAAAAGGGCACAGGGTTTCCTTTAGAAATTCAATTAGGTCATTTGGAAGCTGGTGGCATAAAGGTTGGGACTGCAGTCAATGTTGTTCAGAGTGTGAAGGGTCCTTTAAGTTCTTTTTGTTTCTTTCCTGTTCACGGTGGCGGGAGCCTCTTTGTGCCTCTGTTGTGGGTGCTTCAAGCTGGAGACAATCATTGCTGCGTGGGGCATCATTCTACACAAATTCTGTAACAGCAGAATGGCCTGGAGAGGACCTATGAAAGAAGAACAACCGCAAACCAGGTCAGAGTGCAGAGAACCCACATCCCTCTTTTGCTTTCACTGTATAAAAGTGGAAGCCACTGACCCTCTTTTTGTTCCAGTTCCCAGTTCTCTTTGGCCAAGAAAGAGTGCTTTGCGGAGTACTTTGGGGACTGCTGTGCAACCAGAGCTCATGTCTGCCTGAGAGCCAGCTTCCCAGAGGGAAGGGGACATCCCATGTGATCTCACCAGGAAGGAAGATATGTCTCCCTATCCTGAAGGGCCTGGATGGGTAACCTGCTTGTGAAGAGGGGGAAGGAGTGCACAAACCCTGCAGGAAGTGCAATAATCTAGGGCAAGCCAGGAGCAGATGACACCAGAGCAAAGGGGCTGTCCACCCAGCGAAACTCAAACTCAAAGAAGGACCTACGTGCTCCTTGATTGGAGCACAGTCTCTCCTGCCGAGAGGCTTGCACTGTGGTATTGCCCTGAAGTTGTGCGCAAGTGGAATTTGCTGCTGCAAAACTGAAGTTGTATCCAAGCAGCTTTCAGCACTGTCCTGAAACTGTACTGCTGCAATCCTGAAGTTGTAAACGAGAGCACTAGACACTCTGAAGCTGTGCTTAAGCAGACTATGCTGCTGCGACAGCCTGTAGTGTGTTCAAGCACACTGGGATGCTGTGACTACAACCAGAGCAGGCTGCGCTGCTAACCCAGCACCACGAATAAAGCCAGGATTGTGTTGTCTGCCTCCTGGAGGTCCTGGGACCTATGGCCCATGGCTTATCCCTCAACTTACTGAAGAGGCCAACCAGAGACGAGCACCGAACCTGGAGATTTCACAGACTCTGAGGGGGGCATTCGCTGCTGCTCCCTGTGAACCTGGCCCAAGTGTCAGTCAGTGTGTCTCCTCCGAGAACAGGGAGGGAGAGCCAGATGAATGCTGAGGGTTCCTGCCATGGGCGGTGCTGCAGGTTTCTGCCATGGGCGGTGCTGCATTAGAGGTGGTAGGGCCACACCTGTGCCTGATACATACACCTGCCCACAGACAGGCTCGAACCCAGTAATAGGGGCAAGAGTGAGGGGAGGATGGAAAGTGGGGAGGAGGAAATGGGGGAATTACCAATCCCTCGCTAAAGTTTCCCCATGCCAAGGCAATGCTGGTATCTGGCACGAAGTTGAAGATCCACATTATTGCGCTGCTGGGATACTGTGGAGTACTGAGCTTGGAACACACCAGAACTACCTACCTGAGAAGTTTGTTACCGCTTGCCTGAGGGTACCACTAAGAGTCAAGAGCTGAAAGGACTGTACTTAGACCAGTCTGCAAAGCAGTAGTAGGATGGACCCCGGGACGGAGGCAAACGCACCCAGTAGCCCCATATGCAAGAGACCCAGTAGCCCCATATGCAAGTGACCAAGTAGCCATCATGCAAGAGACCCAGTAGCCACCATGCAAGAGACCCAGTAGCCCCTGGCACCTAAAAGCCCTTACTAGACTCACGCCGCTTGCTCCCTCCACTCCCCCCAAAGCGGGGTCCAAGAAGGCTCAAGTAATCAGCACCTGTCAAAGGTTCCTGAAGACATCGACCTGTCGCACACATCTGGCAGCTCGATATACTCACATGCCAGATGCCTGCAGTCATTCATAAAAACTCGGAGATGATACACTCTCTTTGGAGTGCATTTCAGACTCTTGATCGTTTTCCAAAAGAAACATTGGCAAGGAAAGACCAATATAACAGTTCTGCGACAAACAGCTATGTTCCCACTACAGCTTAGCTGCTCTGCTGCCAGATTCCGACCGTTTGCAACATTATAAAATGGGAATAGCAGCAAACAGCTGGCCATTTAACTCTCCAAAAAGACAGCAGAGGCCACCAGATTCCAGGAGTGTAACACTGGAAATCTACCAAACTGGGAAATAAAGCTGCAGGGTTGGACTTCAGTGGGGCCCCAAAAGTTAGATGCGGAAAAGAAGACTGCATCTGAGCACCGAGGAGACAGGCCCTAGACATGCATTAAAACATCTCTTCTGCAAGGAGATCTACCCAGAGCAGGCTCTGGAATATTAAATGTGGCCTCGAGGAAAGCACTTACTTGCCGGGATCAATGACTCCTACACGAACTTGGGAGGTCTGAGCTTGAGAGGAGATGGACAGACTAGAGGCCTGGCCATGGGTATTTGCTGTTGCCTGCCTTTGTTGGAAGACGCTGGAACCAACCAAAAGTTATTGGGCCCAATATCCCCATGGTGAACGTGGCTTCAAATTAATGTTTCTTGTGTAGTCCTCCTGACCCACATCATGTGTGTCAGACGAGAGCGGAGCTCTACTGTGTTAGCACACTCTGGCATGCCGCAGAGCGCTCGCCATAAAGCGGCTTACAGGCAGTGCTACAGCCCAGTGCGTGCCACAGAGCGCTCGCCATAAAGAGACTTACAGGCAGTGCTACAGCCCAGAGCGTGCCGCAGAGCGCTCGCCATAAAGAGGCTTGCAGGCAGTGCTACAGCCCAGAGCGTGCCGCAGAGCGCTCGCCATAAAGGGGCTTACAGGCAGTGCTACAGCCCAGAGCGCTCGCCATAAAGAGGCTTACAGGCAGTGCTACAGCCCAGAGCGCTCACCATAAAGAGGCTTACACGCAGTGCTACAGCCCAGAGCGCTCACCATAAAGAGGCTTACAGGCAGTGCTACAGCCCAGAGCGCTCACCATAAAGAGGCTTACAGGCAGTGCTACAGCCCAGAGCGCTCACCATAAAGAGGCTTACAGGCAGTGCTACAGCCCAGAGCGCTCACCATAAAGAGGCTTACAGGCAGTGCTACAGCCCAGAGCATGCCGCAGAGCGCTCGCCATAAATAGGCTTACAGGCAGTACTACAGCCCAGAGCGCTCGCCATAAAGAGGCTTACAGGCAGTGCTACAGCCCAGAGCGCTCACCATAAAGAGGCTTACAGGCAGTGCTACAGCCCAGAGCGTGCCGCAGAGCGCTCGCCATAAAGGGGCTTACAGGCAGTGCTACAGCCCAGAGCGTGCCGCAGAGCGCTCGCCATAAAGGGGCTAACAGGCAGCGCTACAGCCCAGAGCGTGACGCAGAGTGCATCGCCATAAAGAGGCTTACAGGCAGTGCTACAGCCCAGAGCGTGCCGCAGAGCGCTCGCCATAAAGAGGCTTACAGGCAATGCTACAGCCCAGAGCGCTCGCCATAAGGAGGCTTACAGGCAGTGCTACAGCCCAGAGCGTGCCGCAGAGCGCATCGCCATAAACAGGCTTACAAGCAGTGCTACAGCCCAGAGCGCTCGCCATAAAGAGGCTTACAGGCAGTGCTACAGCCCAGAGCATGCCGCAGAGCGCTCGCCATAAAGAGACTTACAGGCAGTGCTACAGCCCAGAGTGTGCCGCAGAGCTCTCGCCTTAAAGAGACTTACAGGCAGTGCTACAGCCCAGAGCGTGCCGCAGAGCGCTCGCCATAAAGAGGCTTACAGGCAGTGCTACAGCCCAGTGCGTGCCGCAGAGCGCTCGCCATAAAGAGACTTACAGGCAGTGCTACAGCCCAGAGCGTGCCGCAGAGCGCTCGCCATAAAGAGACTTGCAGGCAGTGCTACAGCCCAGAGCGTGCCGCAGAGCGCTCGCCATAAAGGGGCTTACAGGCAGTGCTACAGCCCAGAGCGCTCGCCATAAGGAGGCTTACAGGCAGTGCTACAGCCCAGAGCGCTCACCATAAAGAGGCTTACACGCAGTGCTACAGCCCAGAGCGCTCACCATAAAGAGGCTTACAGGCAGTGCTACAGCCCAGAGCGCTCACCATAAAGAGGCTTACAGGCAGTGCTACAGCCCAGAGCGCTCACCATAAAGAGGCTTACAGGCAGTGCTACAGCCCAGAGCATGCCGCCGAGCGCTCGCCATAAATAGGCTTACAGGCAGTCCTACAGCCCAGAGCACTCACCATAAAGAGGCTTACAGGCAGTGCTACAGCCCAGAGCGCTCGCCATAAAGAGGCTTACAGGCAGTGCTACAGCCCAGAGCATGCCGCAGAGCGCTTTCCATAAAGGGGCTTACAGGCAGTGCTACAGCCCAGAGCGTTCGCCATAAAGAGGCTTACAGGCAGTGCTACAGCCCAGAGCGCTCACCATAAAGAGGCTTACAGGCAGTGCTACAGCCCAGAGCGTGCCGCAGAGCGCTCGCCATAAAGGGGCTTACAGGCAGTGCTACAGCCCAGTGCGTGCCGCAGAGCGCTCGCCATAAAGAGACTTACAGGCAGTGCTACAGCCCAGAGCGTGCCGCAGAGCGCTCGCCATAAAGAGGCTTGCAGGCAGTGCTACAGCCCAGAGCGTGCCGCAGAGCGCTCGCCATAAAGGGGCTTACAGGCAGTGCTACAGCCCAGAGCGCTCGCCATAAAGAGGCTTACAGGCAGTGCTACAGCCCAGAGCGTTCACCATAAAGAGGCTTATACACAGTGCTACAGCCCAGAGCGCTCACCATAAAGAGGCTTACAGGCAGTGCTACAGCCCAGAGCCCTCACCATAAAGAGGCTTACAGGCAGTGCTACAGCCCAGAGCGCTCACCATAAAGAGGCTTACAGGCAGTGCTACAGCCCAGAGCATGCCGCAGAGCGCTCGCCATAAATAGGCTTACAGGCAGTACTACAGCCCAGAGCACTCACCATAAAGAGGCTTTCAGGCAGTGCTACAGCCCAGAGCGCTCGCCATAAAGAGGCTTACAGGCAGTGCTACAGCCCAGAGCATGCCGCAGAGCGCTTTCCATAAAGGGGCTTACAGGCAGTGCTACAGCCCAGAGCGCTCGCCATAAAGAGGCTTATAGGCAGTGCTACAGCCCAGAGCGCTCACCATAAAGAGGCTTACAGGCAGTGCTACAGCCCAGAGCGTGCCGCAGAGCGCTCGCCATAAAGGGGCTTACAGGCAGTGCTACAGCCCAGAGCGTGCCGCAGAGCGCTCGCCATAAAGAGGCTAACAGGCAGCGCTACAGCCCAGAGCGTGACGCAGAGTGCATCGCCATAAAGAGGCTTACAGGCAGTGCTACAGCCCAGAGCGTGCCGCAGAGCGCTCGCCATAAAGAGGCTTACAGGCAATGCTACAGCCCAGAGCGCTCGCCATAAGGAGGCTTACAGGCAGTGCTACAGCCCAGAGCGTGCCGCAGAGCGCATCGCCATAAATAGGCTTACAAGCAGTGCTACAGCCCAGAGCGCTCGCCATAAAGAGGCTTACAGGCAGTGCTACAGCCCAGAGCATGCCGCAGAGCGCTCGCCATAAAGAGACTTACAGGCAGTGCTACAGCCCAGAGCGTGCCGCAGAGCGCTCGCCTTAAAGAGACTTGCAGGCAGTGCAACAGCCCAGAGCGTGCCGCAGAGCGCTCGCCATAAAGAGGCTTACAGGCAGTGCTACAGCCCAGAGCGTGCCGCAGAGCGCTCGCCATAAAGAGGCTTACAGGCAGTGCTACAGCCCAGTGCGTGCCGCAGAGCGCTCGCCATAAAGAGACTTACAGGCAGTGCTACAGCCCAGAGCGTGCCGCAGAGCGCTCGCCATAAAGAGGCTTGCAGGCAGTGCTACAGCCCAGAGCGTGCCGCAGAGCGCTCGCCATAAAGGGGCTTACAGGCAGTGCTACAGCCCAGAGCGCTCGCCATAAAGAGGCTTACAGGCAGTGCTACAGCCCAGAGCGTTCACCATAAAGAGGCTTACACGCAGTGCTACAGCCCAGAGCGCTCACCATAAAGAGGCTTACAGGCAGTGCTACAGCCCAGAGCGCTCACCATAAAGAGGCTTACAGGCAGTGCTACAGCCCAGAGCGCTCACCATAAAGAGGCTTACAGGCAGTGCTACAGCCCAGAGCATGCCGCAGAGCGCTCGCCATAAATAGGCTTACAGGCAGTACTACAGCCCAGAGCACTCACCATAAAGAGGCTTACAGGCAGTGCTACAGCCCAGAGCGCTCGCCATAAAGAGGCTTACAGGCAGTGCTACAGCCCAGAGCATGCCGCAGAGCGCTTTCCATAAAGGGGCTTACAGGCAGTGCTACAGCCCAGAGCGCTCGCCATAAAGAGGCTTACAGGCAGTGCTACAGCCCAGAGCGCTCACCATAAAGAGGCTTACACGCAGTGCTACAGCCCAGAGCGCTCACCATAAAGAGGCTTACAGGCAGTGCTACAGCCCAGAGCGCTCACCATAAAGAGGCTTACAGGCAGTGCTACAGCCCAGAGCGCTCACCATAAAGAGGCTTACAGGCAGTGCTACAGCCCAGAGCGCTCACCATAAAGAGGCTTACAGGCAGTGCTACAGCCCAGAGCATGCCGCAGAGCGCTCGCCATAAATAGGCTTACAGGCAGTACTACAGCCCAGAGCGCTCGCCATAAAGAGGCTTACAGGCAGTGCTACAGCCCAGAGCGCTCACCATAAAGAGGCTTACAGGCAGTGCTACAGCCCAGAGCGTGCCGCAGAGCGCTCGCCATAAAGGGGCTTACAGGCAGTGCTACAGCCCAGAGCGTGCCGCAGAGCGCTCGCCATAAAGGGGCTAACAGGCAGCGCTACAGCCCAGAGCGTGACGCAGAGTGCATCGCCATAAAGAGGCTTACAGGCAGTGCTACAGCCCAGAGCGTGCCGCAGAGCGCTCGCCATAAAGAGGCTTACAGGCAATGCTACAGCCCAGAGCGCTCGCCATAAGGAGGCTTACAGGCAGTGCTACAGCCCAGAGCGTGCCGCAGAGCGCATCGCCATAAACAGGCTTACAAGCAGTGCTACAGCCCAGAGCGCTCGCCATAAAGAGGCTTACAGGCAGTGCTACAGCCCAGAGCATGCCGCAGAGCGCTCGCCATAAAGAGACTTACAGGCAGTGCTACAGCCCAGAGTGTGCCGCAGAGCTCTCGCCTTAAAGAGACTTACAGGCAGTGCTACAGCCCAGAGCGTGCCGCAGAGCGCTCGCCATAAAGAGGCTTACAGGCAGTGCTACAGCCCAGTGCGTGCCGCAGAGCGCTCGCCATAAAGAGACTTACAGGCAGTGCTACAGCCCAGAGCGTGCCGCAGAGCGCTCGCCATAAAGAGACTTGCAGGCAGTGCTACAGCCCAGAGCGTGCCGCAGAGCGCTCGCCATAAAGGGGCTTACAGGCAGTGCTACAGCCCAGAGCGCTCGCCATAAGGAGGCTTACAGGCAGTGCTACAGCCCAGAGCGCTCACCATAAAGAGGCTTACACGCAGTGCTACAGCCCAGAGCGCTCACCATAAAGAGGCTTACAGGCAGTGCTACAGCCCAGAGCGCTCACCATAAAGAGGCTTACAGGCAGTGCTACAGCCCAGAGCGCTCACCATAAAGAGGCTTACAGGCAGTGCTACAGCCCAGAGCATGCCGCCGAGCGCTCGCCATAAATAGGCTTACAGGCAGTCCTACAGCCCAGAGCACTCACCATAAAGAGGCTTACAGGCAGTGCTACAGCCCAGAGCGCTCGCCATAAAGAGGCTTACAGGCAGTGCTACAGCCCAGAGCATGCCGCAGAGCGCTTTCCATAAAGGGGCTTACAGGCAGTGCTACAGCCCAGAGCGTTCGCCATAAAGAGGCTTACAGGCAGTGCTACAGCCCAGAGCGCTCACCATAAAGAGGCTTACAGGCAGTGCTACAGCCCAGAGCGTGCCGCAGAGCGCTCGCCATAAAGGGGCTTACAGGCAGTGCTACAGCCCAGTGCGTGCCGCAGAGCGCTCGCCATAAAGAGACTTACAGGCAGTGCTACAGCCCAGAGCGTGCCGCAGAGCGCTCGCCATAAAGAGGCTTGCAGGCAGTGCTACAGCCCAGAGCGTGCCGCAGAGCGCTCGCCATAAAGGGGCTTACAGGCAGTGCTACAGCCCAGAGCGCTCGCCATAAAGAGGCTTACAGGCAGTGCTACAGCCCAGAGCGTGCCGCAGAGCGCTCGCCATAAAGAGGCTTACAGGCAGTGCTACAGCCCAGTGCGTGCCGCAGAGCGCTCGCCATAAAGAGACTTACAGGCAGTGCTACAGCCCAGAGCGTGCCGCAGAGCGCTCGCCATAAAGAGGCTTGCAGGCAGTGCTACAGCCCAGAGCGTGCCGCAGAGCGCTCGCCATAAAGGGGCTTACAGGCAGTGCTACAGCCCAGAGCGCTCGCCATAAAGAGGCTTACAGGCAGTGCTACAGCCCAGAGCGTTCACCATAAAGAGGCTTATACACAGTGCTACAGCCCAGAGCGCTCACCATAAAGAGGCTTACAGGCAGTGCTACAGCCCAGAGCCCTCACCATAAAGAGGCTTACAGGCAGTGCTACAGCCCAGAGCGCTCACCATAAAGAGGCTTACAGGCAGTGCTACAGCCCAGAGCATGCCGCAGAGCGCTCGCCATAAATAGGCTTACAGGCAGTACTACAGCCCAGAGCACTCACCATAAAGAGGCTTTCAGGCAGTGCTACAGCCCAGAGCGCTCGCCATAAAGAGGCTTACAGGCAGTGCTACAGCCCAGAGCATGCCGCAGAGCGCTTTCCATAAAGGGGCTTACAGGCAGTGCTACAGCCCAGAGCGCTCGCCATAAAGAGGCTTATAGGCAGTGCTACAGCCCAGAGCGCTCACCATAAAGAGGCTTACAGGCAGTGCTACAGCCCAGAGCGTGCCGCAGAGCGCTCGCCATAAAGGGGCTTACAGGCAGTGCTACAGCCCAGAGCGTGCCGCAGAGCGCTCGCCATAAAGAGGCTAACAGGCAGCGCTACAGCCCAGAGCGTGACGCAGAGTGCATCGCCATAAAGAGGCTTACAGGCAGTGCTACAGCCCAGAGCGTGCCGCAGAGCGCTCGCCATAAAGAGGCTTACAGGCAATGCTACAGCCCAGAGCGCTCGCCATAAGGAGGCTTACAGGCAGTGCTACAGCCCAGAGCGTGCCGCAGAGCGCATCGCCATAAATAGGCTTACAAGCAGTGCTACAGCCCAGAGCGCTCGCCATAAAGAGGCTTACAGGCAGTGCTACAGCCCAGAGCATGCCGCAGAGCGCTCGCCATAAAGAGACTTACAGGCAGTGCTACAGCCCAGAGCGTGCCGCAGAGCGCTCGCCTTAAAGAGACTTGCAGGCAGTGCAACAGCCCAGAGCGTGCCGCAGAGCGCTCGCCATAAAGAGGCTTACAGGCAGTGCTACAGCCCAGAGCGTGCCGCAGAGCGCTCGCCATAAAGAGGCTTACAGGCAGTGCTACAGCCCAGTGCGTGCCGCAGAGCGCTCGCCATAAAGAGACTTACAGGCAGTGCTACAGCCCAGAGCGTGCCGCAGAGCGCTCGCCATAAAGAGGCTTGCAGGCAGTGCTACAGCCCAGAGCGTGCCGCAGAGCGCTCGCCATAAAGGGGCTTACAGGCAGTGCTACAGCCCAGAGCGCTCGCCATAAAGAGGCTTACAGGCAGTGCTACAGCCCAGAGCGTTCACCATAAAGAGGCTTACACGCAGTGCTACAGCCCAGAGCGCTCACCATAAAGAGGCTTACAGGCAGTGCTACAGCCCAGAGCGCTCACCATAAAGAGGCTTACAGGCAGTGCTACAGCCCAGAGCGCTCACCATAAAGAGGCTTACAGGCAGTGCTACAGCCCAGAGCATGCCGCAGAGCGCTCGCCATAAATAGGCTTACAGGCAGTACTACAGCCCAGAGCACTCACCATAAAGAGGCTTACAGGCAGTGCTACAGCCCAGAGCGCTCGCCATAAAGAGGCTTACAGGCAGTGCTACAGCCCAGAGCATGCCGCAGAGCGCTTTCCATAAAGGGGCTTACAGGCAGTGCTACAGCCCAGAGCGCTCGCCATAAAGAGGCTTACAGGCAGTGCTACAGCCCAGAGCGCTCACCATAAAGAGGCTTACAGGCAGTGCTACAGCCCAGAGCGTGCCGCAGAGCGCTCGCCATAAAGGGGCTTACAGGCAGTGCTACAGCCCAGAGCGTGGCGCAGAGTGCATCGCCATAAAGAGGCTTACAGGCAGTGCTACAGCCCAGAGCGTGCCGCAGAGCGCTCGCCATAAAGAGGCTTACAGGCAATGCTACAGCCCAGAGCGCTCGCCATAAGGAGGCTTACAGGCAGTGCTACAGCCCAGAGCGTGCCGCAGAGCGCATCGCCATAAACAGGCTTACAAGCAGTGCTACAGCCCAGAGCGCTCGCCATAAAGAGGCTTACAGGCAGTGCTACAGCCCAGAGCGTGCCGCAGAGCGCTCGCCATAAAGAGACTTACAGGCAGTGCTACAGCCCAGAGCGTGCCGCAGAGCGCTCGCGTTAAAGAGGCTTACAGGCAGTGCTACAGCCCAGAGCGTGCCGCAGAGCGCTCGCCATAAAGAGGCTTACAGGCAGTGCTACAGCCCAGTGCGTGCCGCAGAGCGCTCGCCATAAAGAGACTTACAGGCAGTGCTACAGCCCAGAGCGTGCCGCAGAGCGCTCGCCATAAAGAGACTTACAGGCAGTGCTACAGCCCAGAGCGTGCCGCAGAGCGCTCGCCATAAAGAGGCTTGCAGGCAGTGCTACAGCCCAGAGCGTGCCACAGAGCGCTTGCCATAAAGAGGCTTACTGGCCGTGCATAAAGGATAGTAAACTGACCACTCTACAATAACTTAAGATAACATAACGTGCATTAATAAAGCGCAGGTTCACCCGCAGGCATATTGGTGCTGAATAACAGACGTTTAATGTTACACAATTCGATGGTACTCATTTTATAGACCTCAGTATTGTCTATTTACCATTTTCTCGCAGTTAACTCGCTGAGCCATCCTGTGGACTTTATCACTATTCATAGGTCTGCTCTTCCTTTTAAGATAATTCTCTTACAAAGCTATAGTGACACAGTGACACATTACCCAGTGTGTGCACCTGTGGTCCCATTCTGCTTTCCCCTGACCTGTTAAAGAACGCATATAAATGATCGAATGTATAGACCAGTAGAGGGCAGCTCTGCAAACTATCCTATTTCATGTATAGAAGCACTAATGCGAGTTACTGCTACTTTGAATAGATGAATGAATGAATGGCTGAAGGAAGAGACTTGAAGACCACTGCACTGCGAATATAGAGGCACTACTGACAAATACTGCTACTTTGAATGAATGAATGGATGGATGGAGATAGCTGTACAGCTCAACCCTGCCCGATGTCCCTAAGGAAGTATACGACACTACTGAGAAGCACTACTATTGAAAATGAATGAATGGATGCATGCTTGATTGAAGGAATGAGTGACCAAACGACTGGCCTGCCCCGTTGAACAGGTCGCAGTATTGCGGAAAATGTTGATACTGTGACTCAATGAAGGTTTCAGTGATTGGAAGAATGAATGAATGTGACAATTAGTGCAGGGCAGCCCTTCGGGCTGACTCCTTGCACGCACAGATGCATTGCCAAGAAGTGTTTCTCCTCTACTGAATGGATGCGTCAATGAATGGACGGCCGCTGTAGAGGCCTGTCACCTCGCAGCACTAGTGAGAGGTGCAGCACTAACAATGAATGAATGAACAAATGGAATGGGCTCGTGAATCACATCTGCTTCATTGGCAAAATAGCAGAATTGTTGGAAAGTAGTGGCGCTGTGAATGAAGAAACTTGTATAGCACACCCCTATGAACCGTGGAACAGAAAGATACATTTAAACATCTGTGGAGAGCCCGTCGCCGCAGTCTTTAACAGTGACCTGCAGACTGGAAAGAAAGCGTGCCATCTTTCACCAGGACCTAAACCTCCCCCACCCCCACCCCGGGCTGTGCTCTTCCTACGGGAGCCTGGCAGACTTTCAACACGGACGGCAGGGGCGGCCTTAGGCATGTGCAAGCTGTGCACCTGCACAGGGCCACCAAACCCCAGGGGCCACCACGAGGAATCGGATACAATACATATTCGTGGCGGCCCCTGGCAGGGATTTGGCGCATGAACGACTGAGGCGTGCTAAATCTAATGTGATGCACGCTGAATGGTTGTTCTTATACTCTTTTCCTTTCTAACCCAGTCTCGTCTTTGTGTGGGGTCGGCCTTGTTTTGGGCTCTTCTGGTAGGTCTTGTGCTTGTTTAGAACTTTTTTTCCAGGAGAATCGAGCTTGTTTTAATAGTCCAGATCTGGCACCTCCGGAGGCTCGCATGCGCGCGCATGCGCAGTGCCCACGAGTCCTGCAGCGAAGGGGTTACAGAAGCACCATGCATCACTGGCGGCAGGAGGGGTGGCAGCACCCGTGCCCGGCGTGCAGCACCGAGACCGGCCGAGGCCATGCACCGGCGCGCCTAGAGACCCTGGGCAAGAAAGGCCGCCTTGCAGAGAATAGCATGCCAGTGTGCAACCTTTGGTGCCAGCTGCGAGGTGAGCAGCCCGAGGGTCAGGGCATGGGGAGGGGGAGTGAGGAGGTCAGCGTGTGCCACTGCAGAGTGAACCCGAGGGAAGGTGAGCCATTGGACGAGGGTGTGGGGAGCCCTGGGGAGGAGGGCAGATCAGGCATAGGAATGTATCCCAGCCCGTGGGGGTGAGGAGCCGGGGGCGTGGGGAAGGTTGGGTGAGGATGTTATTGTAGATGGTGTGTGCTTTGGGTCTGGGTGGAGGTAAGCCATGTGAGGTGGCGAGCTGGAGGTTTTCTGGTGGTCATGGGAAGGGAGGGCATGATGAATCGTGAGAGAGAGCCTCTCTCTCACGATTCATCTCGGAGAGGGCGCGGGTTGGAGAGGTGGTCACCGTGCGCCAGGGGTAGGGAGTGGTACAGATCGGCGCTGTATGTTGAGGGAAATGTGAGTCAGGAGTGCAGGGGCGGTGTTTACTTGTGGCTGAGGGGAGGCATGGTGACTTTTGGAGGTGTAAGTTGGGAGGCACGGTCGTATTGGGGGGAAGAGGAGAGCAGGGTACGAGGTGTTAGACGTAATGTTAAGGATTCATTAAAATGATTACAATTACTTATCAACAATCATGAAAACAGAGTATGAAGCTGATACTTGTGATCTAATGAGTGATTCTGCCTGCACAAATCTTTTAAAACATCGAGTGTTCGAATGTACTTGGCATTTGGTTATGTCTGTTTATATGGTGTTGAGGCAGACATGAAATGCAAGCACCTATGGATGGATGCCTGGAATAGGATGGCAGTGCCTACCCATGTTAACTCAATCTAATGCCCTTTTGCAGAGACCTTGGTAGGAGACTGGCTTCTTGATCATTTCTTTAATTACATTCCAGTGCTTGTCATGTGACTAGCAGAGAAAACTAGTTTAACTAGTCCTCAGTTTGCAATTGGTGAAGCAGCCTTCTCTGTCCATACTAGGGGCATAGTTACCATTGGTTCAGCAAGTACAGTGGTACTGAGACCCAAAACCCTCAGGGGCCCATTGAACCCTGATAATTGCTATATTTTACTTCCTGAGCAGCAGCCAAAGGGGCCATTTTCCTTGCTTATGCCACGGCCCATGGGGTCGTTGGTACGCTGTGCTAGTGATTCGTACGTCTGCTTGAAAGTTGTCTCCTGACTGGATGTTCCTTGCACATTAATTTTGCTTCAGTGAACCTCTAGTGCCTTTTCATAGCTTTAGGACTCACTGTAATTAATCCTTGTTTAATAGGTGCTCTGTAAAGCGAGCAGAACTGGTTGCTGGAATATGGCACTATACAAGAAACCTTAATTAAATATATTGTATTTTGTCTTTTGACAATGTGGTAAAGTGGACGAGTCTTTGGTTATCTGTAGGCTGTCTTCAGGATCAGTTAGTTGTTGTAAATTGAAACAACGATGTGATTAAGCATTTACTAAAGACATTAATTCCCCTCTTATAGAGCATGTTTTCTCCGTTATGTTGACCGAAGTTCGGACTCCATCTTGTATTGTCATGCTTCCACGTGTTCCCCACGAGAAGAGTCCAACCTCTGTGTTAGTTGCTCTTGTAATCTGCCTAGTAACAGTCTATAAATAGCTTCTTTGTCCATCTGGCACATGCCCAGACTTGACCACATCTGTTATCAGTTAGCCTTGCTTGACCATGTTTTCGCGGGCTCAAGGAGTGTGTCAGCTCCGCCCACATATTGATCTTGTATCGAAAATGTCCATAAAAGGTAACATTCCTTGCCTCATGTTGTATCCGCCCACTTATGAGCCCCTCTGTTGTGTATAAAAGGGGACCGTGTACGCAAGTTCTTTGTGCTACTCTATGCAATACTGAAGAGTGTTGTGTGGATTGAAGGACCACCCTTAAGGGTTAATAAATGCTGTCTTTGTACTTTGCAGTTTCCGTGCCAACTTCCTTATAGATTCCATTACAGGAGAGCGAACCCTTGTGTCCTGCGGGCCTAGCTGGGGCCTGTATTCATCAATTGGCGCCCGTCACGTGGGGCTCATCGGCGACTCGGATGCTCGAAGGACTGGTCGCGACGAAGGTGAGGAATTGGGCCGGGGACGTGATCACTGCCAGCGGCGCCTTAGCCCTGGCATCCCAAGGTTTTTTCTTCCTTCCCTTCCGAGCTGACCGTCTGGGTGGCGCCGGTCCTCGACTGAGACCTCTTCTGTCAGTCTTGCCGTGAAAGCCGTTTGGGCGATTGTGGAGCTTGGCAGTTGGAATCTGGACTCTTGATTGGTAAGAACCGGTGTACGGTACTTGCTCCGAGTTTTTTGCAGCCTGATCTGGCTATTTGAGTTTGATTTGTGATGACTAGTCATATTTTGTATTTGTCTTTGTGAATATATATGCGTTGCAACACATATAGGCAGGTAATGTGGAGAGATTTCTCCGGAGCTGTGTAACTTTGAACGGCGCAACGATTAAGTGCCATTTTTCTATAATATTGCATATTTTGCATTATTTCTGAGCATGCCTGCTTTCAGCGCACTCCGTAAGTGGTGTTGCTGTTTTGGGATCCGGTTGAACCTCGAGGAATCTGCTCCAGCTCCCCCAGAGGGGACTCCTAATAGGGATATGTATGTGAAGCATGGTCTTTCTTCCATAATGTACAGCACAGTATGGAGGAAATATACAAAAAAAGATCCTGAGTTGCGATGGCCTTTGTATGGATCGTTTGATATACGTAAGATTGAGTATGTGGAACAGTGTATGTGTAAGCGGCGTGCTCGTCAGGATATGTTTGAGTGTGTGCGGTTGTGGGTGAAGGAGGTGCGTGAGCGAGAGAAGCGTGAGAAAGCGCTGTTTGATAAAGAACAACGGAAGAATGATCATGTGCGAGCACAGGAAGCGAAGCGTCGGGAGGACAGAGAGCAGACGGACAGGCAAGAGAAGGAGCGTAGGCTACAAGTTTCGGGACAATACGCTGTTCGGCAGCCACTTTATCCTGTCCTTAATAATCTTGATGATGATTTTTATTTACTAGATCGCTCTCCGCCCCCTTATGTCGGCGCATCTGCTCCAAGGCCGCAAGATTCTGTCCCGGGTACGGGTAAGGTAGATACGCGGTCCATGTTATCAGCCGAGCAAATGGCTGAGCTTCGGCAAATTTCCTTCCGTGCACTCAACGGCAAGATATCCATAGAGGAATTATTCCATATTTGGGGGCCGTGGCAGGAGAGAGATAAATTGTATTTTCTGGGTCATTTTGCGGAGGAAGTGATTGATGCTTTCCGGAAACGTTCTGGTGTTTTTGAGCCCGACGAAGTGTCATCGGATGCTAAAGCATTGCGTAATGGTGTTTTCTCTTTTTCTAAGGCTCCAGATACGGCTCGGCGGCTGTTCACCTTGCGGGACGAGGTGCTGGTCTTTAAAGAGAAAGCGCGCCAGCGAGCAGGGGAGGAGAAGCAGTCGGATTCGTGCACAACAGAGGGCCACTCATCCACCTCCCAGTCAGATAAGGATGACATAGTGCATGTTAAACCAATGCGAGAGGCGGCGCCTTTGTATGTTCCTCCTAAAGGAGCGGGGACTAGCTCGGACATTACCTCCGCCGATGCTAAGGGATATTTTGTGTATAATTGGGTTTACACTCCATGGCATAGGGCTGATGTTATGGCATTGAAGAATGCGCTGCCCGACCCCCGCAAGAATCCAGCGGCCTTCAATGAAGAAGTCGAGGGGGCCTTGAATTCTTGCGTTATGACTTTAGCAGATATAGATTTGTTCTTTGGGCTTATTCTACCACCAGATATGTGGCGATCTGTGCGAAAGGTAGATGATGTTGCCACTTTTAAGGCTCGATGGTCTGAACTGGAAGATGAGGATAGGGAGAGGATGCCTGCGCAGAAACCGCCCCAGAATATTTTAGATCTCCCTGCTGCTATTGTGGCTAAGTTGAAGACGATTATCCCCCCTAAAAAGATTGACTGGAATATGTTAGCTGCATGTAAACAGAAAGTTGACGAGTCAGTTGCGGACTTCTTTACGCGCTTTGAGGAGACGTTTCACGATTTTAGTGGACAGTCGCTTACCGACGATACGGGACGCTACCTTTTCGCGGATAAATATGTGGCTAATCTGCTGCCGGCAGTTGCGGCCCGTCTAAAAGCGAGTGAAAGTTCTTGGTCTTCCGCTACACCGACGGCCCTCCTGACTATCGCTCAGTATTATGAGCGTCAGGAGCAAGAAGCGAAGGGCCAGGAGGAAAAGAAATCGAAAGATTTGAAAACAAAGGTGATGTTGGCACAAGTCTATGGCCCGCCTCGACGGGGTAGTAATAGAGGTAGGGGAGGATCTTATGGTCCTCCCTCGGGTCGGTCTGATTTGAATAGGAATCAATGTGCGTATTGTAAGCAATCGGGTCATTGGGCTAGGGACTGCCCGGTGTTGCATGCGTCGCGTCAGGGGCATACCCCCGGTGGCCCGCGAGGTAGAGGGGGTTTCTCAAACTTCCGAGGGAATTCTAACGAACAGGCTCGTTTTGACTCTGCTGGGCAGCACCGAGATAGATCAAATGTTTTCGATCGCCAGCATCAGTATCAAGCGTCAGGGATTGACCGGTCGGGGTACCATGACTCTCAGCATGCATAGGAATGCGTTGGATGGGGGTTAGAATCAGTTGAGGTGCCAGTCAATCAGAAGGGCCCTTATGTATCGGCTGAGGTCTTGGGCTCTACTGATCAGTTCCTAGTGGATACTGGAGCGACACGTAGTGCGCTATCTAAGCAATTGGTTCCGGGGGCTCCCCCATCCGGCTTAATGGTCACATCGGTAGGGTTTGACGGTACACTCTCCCGAAGCCCTCTTTCACAGCCCCTCATGTTTAAGGTTGATTCTTTTTCTGCACCTTGTCCGTTTTTGCTTGCCCCGTACACACCGGACAACATTATGGGTCTTGATATGTTAAAGCATTTTAGGGCTACGATCCGCTGCTCCCCTGCTGGTGTGCGGGTAATATTGAATGACAATTACCCCCGATCTGAACGGATGTGTGCGATGTCAGAGGATGCGCTGTTATCTACCCTCCCTCGTGCTTTGTGGGCGACTTCGGATACTGATGTGGGCCAAATGGTGATTCCACCGGTCCACATTAGCGTCCAGGAGGGGGCGGTGTTACCACGCCTCCCGCAGTACCGTATTTCCCAGGAGGGGGAGGAGGCTCTCACACAGATAGTGCAGGATTTGATAGCGGTAGGGGTAGTGGAGGAAGTCCCCTATAACATTTGTAACAGTCCGATTCTTCCCATACTGAAAAAGGATACGGATGCCAGAGTTTATCGATTCATAATTGATTTGAGAGAAGTGAACAAGATCGTGATACCTCAATACCCAGTGGTTTCTGATATCACGACATTGCTTACCTTGGTCCCGCCTACGGCGACCATGTTCTCAGTGATTGATTTGAAAAATGCCTTCTTTTTCATTCCCATTCACCCTGATAGCCGATATCTTTTTGGGTTTACATTAAATAATAGATCTTATCGTTTCTGTAGGATTCCCCAGGGCTATACAGAAAGCCCTAGCATTTATAGTCAGGCTTTGAAACGACAATTGGATTCCTTTATTCTGCTCGAGGGGGTCGCCCTCATTCAATATGTTGATGACATCTTGCTGGCGGCTGACACTCTGGAGTTGTGTGAAAAAAGTACGTTATCCTTACTTTCTTTTTTAGCGTCCCACAATCATAAGGTATCTAGGAAGAAATTGCAATTCTGTAGACCAAAGGTGACTTATTTGGGTCACCTTTTGTCTAAGGAGGGACGTGCACTCACACCGGATCGTATCCAAGTAATTTTGGATACACCGAGACCGTCCACACAGAAGGATGTGCGTGCATTTTTGGGCCTTGTTTCTTTTTGTAGACAGTGGATATTGGGGTTTTCGCACATAGCTAAGCCATTGTTAGCCCTTTTGACAAAGGACACGCCTATCCCAATCCCTTGGTCAGATGAGTGTGATATTGCTTTTCAGCAACTACGACAGGCCCTTTGTTCAGCACCAGTGTTAGGGACCCCTGATTATGCAAAACCCTTTTCGTTGTATGTGCATGAGAAAGATGGATGTGCATTGTCAGTTTTAGTGCAGATGCACGGCGATAAGCAGCGCCCTTGTGCATATTTTTCGGCTGTACTTGATCCTGTCGCCCGAGCATTACCAGGGTGTTTTCGCTCGGTTGCGGCGACAGCTGTGTCAATACGCCAAAGCGAGGGAATTGTGTTATCTCATAAGCTGTTGGTATTAGTCCCCCATGCTGTTGATGCCCTGCTCAATCAAACAAAGACGCAGCATTTGACCAGTGCCCGTTTAACGGGATATGAGTTGACACTTTTGGCTCCTCATATTACGTTGAAAAGGTGCGTAACGTTAAACCCGGCAACATTGTTGCCATACCCCGAAACCCAGCCTGAGGCGCGGAAAGCGCATGATTGTATTCTCGTGACTGAGGAACAAACAAAGGGTCGTATTGATCTCCAGGATACGCCCTTTCCAGATGTAGATGGAGAACTGTGGGTGGATGGATCCTGTCTGAAGCTACCAGATGGTACGACTTCAGCAGCATATGCAATTACCACATTACAAACGATAGTGGAGACAGCACGCATACCACAGAAATCATCTCAAGCAGCGGAACTGATAGCATTAACACGAGCATGTGAGCTCAGTACAGGACTATGTGTGAATGTTTATACAGATAGCCGCTATGCCTTCGGAGTAGCGCATGACTTCGGCCTACTCTGGAAGGAGAGAGGGTTTTTAACGTCACATGGAGTACAGATAATGCATGGAGAGTTAGTTCATAACCTTTTAACTGCATTGACATACCCAAAGAAAATTGCCGTCGTTAAGTGTAGCGCCCATAGGAAAGTGGTTGATAAAGTTGGAGAAGGAAATGCGTTAGCGGATCGAGTAGCACGGGAGACTGCGATGCAGCCCGGTACTACTGCCATGTATGTAGTGAAGTCACAGGTGGAGAGATGGCATGATGTGAAGGAGGAAGTGCGAGAAATGCAAAGGACCGCTTCTGACAAAGAGCGGGAACAATGGGCTAGCGAGGGAGAACTGGATGACGAGGGTTGCTGGAGAAATAAGCAGATGGATAGATGGAAATTACCCACGGCTTTTGTACAACCTATGGTTCAGATGGCACATGGGCTAGCACATGTTGGAGCTTCCGCAATTGTGAAATTGCTTACCCAAGTCTGGGAGCATCCAGAGATTGCTAGTACAGCGAAGAGGGTGGTGCAGACCTGTATGATTTGCCTGAGGTATAACCCAGGAAAGGGTACTCGAACTCCAGCAGGAGGGTTTGTGACACCCACTGCACCTTTTGAGGTTCTGCAGATGGATTATATCCAATTGGAGCGCTGTAATAATCTGAAGTATGTTCTAGTAGTGGTCTGCGCTTTCAGCAAATGGGTTGAAGCGTACCCTACGAAAGACAATACTGCGATGACTACTGCGAAGATGCTGCTGAAAGAGTTCTTCCCTCGGTATGGCGTCTGCAGACTTCTGTGGAGTGATAATGGCCCTCACTTTGTAGCGGATGTTATAAAGTACGTCTTGAAGGGCCTAGGCATCACCCAGAAGTTCCACGCCGTGTTTCACCCTCAGTCTGCAGGCCTAGTTGAGAAGTATAATGGTACACTGAAGCTTAAGATCGCCAAAATTCAAGCTTCGACGTCTTTGACTTGGCCAGACGCTCTGCCACTGGCGTTATTGTCAATTAGATCAGTACCGCACTCTCGAACTGGCCTTACGCCATATGAGATTGTTTTTGGACGCCCAATGAATATTTGGGGTCCACCCAGACCTAAGGCTGTGTATGATGTACCTTGTGTAATGATGAGCGATTATCTGGCACAGTTAACGGATAACTTGGTTTCTATCCATCAACAGGTCCGAGAGGCGCTCCCTGATCGGTCTACCGGCGAAGGACATGGTCTCCGGCCCGGTGACCATGTCATGGTGAAAGTCTTCGACAGAACGAACAGTTTGGAGCCGAGATGGGTGGGCCCTGAGCAGGTCCTCCTCGCAACGAGGACGGCTGTGCGAGTCTCCAACCGAAAGAATTGGATCCACTCTCTGCACTGTAGGAAGGTGCCGCCCGGATTGGTGGAACCTGCCGTGCTGACCGATCAACGAGAAATTTTGGCTGCAGAGACAGGCCGTGCTGCGGAGCCAAATGCCACTGAGGAGCTCTTTCCGGACCACGCGACTCCTGGAGGAAGGCGATATCATCTTCGACCAAGGAAGTGAGTTCTCCAGTACCGGGACATACTGTCAGAACGGCCCTTGGGTTAGTGAAACGGAGAGCCGATGAGGCAAGGGGGGGGGATCAGCCCTGCATTAGTGTAGCGACACCCGTCTTGGCCCGCTGGTGAAGAAATCAACCGCTGCCCAAGGGGAAGAGTTCTGACAGACTTTTAGTTTCAGGAAGATATTGGGTTTTATTTTTGTTTTGATATGGAGAAAAAGAAAATCCTTTGTGCATTAGGGTTCATGTTGACAGTAGCCATTGTTGGGATAACCACATGGTTCGTGGAGGATGTAACTCCCGCTCGGAAGATTCTTGTGTTGACAACTCCGGTGCCTGAGGAGCACTACTTTTATACGTTACCGTATCAAGAGTTGAAGCATCGACAGTCTTACTTGAATAACACTTTCATCCAGATGCTGCATCATACCCACGTTGCTACGAATGCTACGAACTGTTGGATATGTGGGATGATGCCAGCTCATCAGAAGAAAGGAGGAACGCCATTTATACCACTTCCTTTCTCTCATAATGGCTCTTGTAGAGCATGGTATACTTTGCTTTTTGCCACTCGGAAACCGACAGTGGGACGATTGCTTTTTAGACTTAATAAAGAATGCCATCAAGACAAAAATGGGTATCCACAAGCGAATGGGACAATTTGGGAGTGGGAAGAGTACCGACCAGACAATGAATCCATTCCCTACATCTTCACGAACACAAGAGACACTGTGGGAAAAGACAAATTTGTGATCCAAGTAGCACAAGCTCAAGCGGACCTGTGTGTCCAGAGTGTGGGTTCCATCCCTGTTGGTGTTAGTGATTGCATTACTGTTTTGAATATTGATGGGTTGAATAATAGTACCTTCTTGGCCTCCCATAATACGTATTTTGTGTGTGGAAATAAAGGTTATTACCGTCTGCCGGCTGGGTGGTCTGGGGTATGCTATGTATCATTTCTATTACCTCCTGTATTCCTAGCACCCGCATCTTATCATAAGGATCTGAAATTATTGAATAATGTGACTGTAAATAGGTATAAACGTACTTTATCAATTGATGATGTAGATCAGACTGATACCAGTCTGCAACAGTATATTGATTTTAACTTAGGACTGTTTTTCTTTGTTGGAGCTGCCCTGAACAGTAGGAAGATCCGAAGGTTAACGAGAGTGGTAGAAGCTGTGACAAATCAGACTGCTGCTGCTCTTGGGAATCTTACGGAGGAATTGCAGATTACTAGAATTGTTGCATTGCAGAATCGTATGGTATTAGACGTTATGCTAGCTGACAGAGGAGGAGCATGTAAAATTATTGGAAGTAGCTGTTGTGTGTTTATCCCTGATCATACGCCATCAGTTTATAATGCCATCAATAAACTGCACAAAATTGCAGCTGAGATCCATACAGAAAACGGCACTTGGTCCTTTTCTGGATGGTTTTGGGCGTTAATTACTGCCTGGGGATGGAAGGTTCTAACTGGTCTCTGCATTATTGTAGCGGTTCTGTTTTCATGCTGTATCTGCATTCAGTGTGGTCCTAAACTCTGCTCATTATGTGTATCATTTTGTATCCCCGATAAGAAAACTATTGCCAATGCTGCTCACCAGAAACGTTTAGCTAAAGAAGTTGAAGAAATGATGACAATTGACATATATGATGATTATCCTAACAAACCGGATGTCTTCAGTAAATGCTGAAAGGGTCGTCTGTTGTAAATTGAAACAACGATGTGATTAAGCATTTACTAAAGACATTAATTCCCCTCTTATAGAGCATGTTTTCTCCGTTATGTTGACCGAAGTTCGGACTCCATCTTGTATTGTCATGCTTCCACGTGTTCCCCACGAGAAGAGTCCAACCTCTGTGTTAGTTGCTCTTGTAATCTGCCTAGTAACAGTCTATAAATAGCTTCTTTGTCCATCTGGCACATGCCCAGACTTGACCACATCTGTTATCAGTTAGCCTTGCTTGACCATGTTTTCGCGGGCTCAAGGAGTGTGTCAGCTCCGCCCACATATTGATCTTGTATCGAAAATGTCCATAAAAGGTAACATTCCTTGCCTCATGTTGTATCCGCCCACTTATGAGCCCCTCTGTTGTGTATAAAAGGGGACCGTGTACGCAAGTTCTTTGTGCTACTCTATGCAATACTGAAGAGTGTTGTGTGGATTGTAGGACCACCCTTAAGGGTTAATAAATGCTGTCTTTGTACTTTGCAGTTTCCGTGCCAACTTCCTTATAGATTCCATTACAGGAGAGCGAACCCTTGTGTCCTGCGGGCCTAGCTGGGGCCTGTATTCATCATAGTGACGTACTGAGACAGGTCTCTGTGTGCCATGATTTCAAGGTAGCTTACTCTCTTCCTGCTAAGGTCACATCCCAAATAGATCATGAACTATTCTCCAGGCTCTACTGTTCTCAGTGGACTGAGAAAACAGACCTTGTATGCCAAGTCACATGATCTACCCTATAGTTTTATAACACTCTTCAAATAAACCTTCCATATGTGGCTAGTCCTCATAATGTGTCATACATGTAGTAGGAAGGGTAATTACTATCAATCAGTCAGGGTTTGTAAAGCTCAGCTGCTTCACACATAAGGGTCTCGAGGCGGTGTGGGATTCATGCTGCTGGATCATGCTGCTTGTTGGTTGAACAGCGAGGTCTTGTGGTCCTTCCTGAACTGCTGGAGCGATGGTGAGGCTCTGAGGTGCAGGGGGAGGGTTTTCAGGTCTTCACTGCCAGGTGGGAGAAGTAGCGGCCTCCACTGTTTTATCAGCGGCTGCATTGGGTGGCTGCTAGGGAGATGGTTCTGGAACATATTTTCCTGGTAGGTTGGTGGAAATTCCCTCGTTCATTAAGGTATGCTGGTCCTTCATTGTGTAGTCCAGGGAAGACATGGCTTGGCAGTTCGGGCTGGACTGTTCCCATGAGGCACAGGGTCAAGGCTGATTTGCATATGGCCATGTCTGAACTGGGGTGGTGTGGTGAGCAAAAAAACGATGGATTTAGGCCCAGATCTCTGTACTGGGGTGAATGTATGACATTGTTCTGCATT
This sequence comes from Triturus cristatus, assembly GCF_964204655.1. Classification (NCBI taxonomy): domain Eukaryota; kingdom Metazoa; phylum Chordata; class Amphibia; order Caudata; family Salamandridae; genus Triturus; species Triturus cristatus. The sequence goes on from NC_140579.1 coordinate 415,749,582, forward strand.
CTGTCCATCAACTGTTGTTTTTGCAAGAAAATAAAAATGACACATCAAAATCTTTCAGCAGCCGCCACTGCTGATTGTCTTCTTTTTTTTCCCTACCCACTGCTAGCCTCGCCCGCTGCATTGCAAGCAAAATGAAGAGAATTCGAGTACACAAATCTGGTTATTCGAAACGAAAGAGAAAGGTGGCTCAGCAGGCTTTCGTAGAGTCACAGGAAGGAGCAATCCTGAACTTTATCACCCAAGGGAAACCTAAAGATGGAGAATCCTCTGGCCAGAGTACTGCTGATGCACTAGGTAAAACAGGTGCTGACGACCATAAAGAACAAAAAAATGATGATATCCATGAGCAGAATGATACTCATGAGCAGACCAATGAAAATGAACAAGGTGACTCTGAAATTGATAAAAACATGTAGCAATTACCAACTCAGGATGAGGATTATTACAAAAGACCCTCAGACAGAGAAACTGAAACATCATTCATCGGTCCATCAACATCTGGCATTCTGAAGGAGGTTCAGAGTTTATAGACGGATGATGCTGGTATTGAAGAGGAAGCCAAAGAGCAAGACCATGTTACAGACCCGTGTTCTGAATATGATTTATGTGATTGGAGGGATCCTACTTTGTGGCCGAACTCTCTTACGGACGCGCAACGTGTTTTTCTTGTTGAAAGGGGTCCCTCTAGAGACCCAGATTCTAAAACAAAGTATCCAAGTGATGAGCACTCAAAAAGTAAACGTCGTTTTTCTGTTACCATGCCTTTTCTGGACGTTTTATTAAAACACCTTCCTGAGCTCCGCCCCGCCCGGACCCCCTCTTCTTGGGCCCCCTACCTGCGCTCCCTGCACAGGGCCACCATGAGCCTAGAGCCGCCCCTGCGGACGGGCTCATTTGTACCGGTGTCACTTGTTCAACACTGCGTTTTGATATTAGACGACCTGGCAAGGTATGACCGAAATGTAGCTAAGGATTTTACTGTAATGTTAATTGCTAACTATAGAAACATCACATTCTAATAGGCCGCGTGATAGATTATGATTAATTCCTAATTGAAAGTGATGCAGTAGATTGTCATGGAGCCAAGTGCGGCTTGAACCTCGCTGGAGAATTAATTCTTCCAAAATGTATACTTTCTAACTCTTGAAAGGTTCCAATATTTTACTGAATGGTTCAGTATGTTGGTGTTTCTGTGTTTTTTCGCCAGCATATCCATGTAAAAAATTACCACATGTATTCCGTCATACAGAAAAGGGGTGGTGGGCTTGCGGTGATATATCACGAATCACTCACCCCACATTTTTCACCTGTCTGTGTCCAGGGCTGTGAAGCACTGTCCTTTAAAATCTTTTCAGCTCTTCACAAGCCTTTTTCTGGGATCCTAATCTATCGCCCACCAGGAGAGAGGAAGGGATTTATGGATTCCCTAAATGGGATACTTGAAGAAGGTTTGAGTCAAAAATCATTTGTAATGCTTGGCGATTTAAATTTTCACCTGGAAAAGTCTGACGACCCGGATACTGTCAGGCTTCATAATATCATGGCCATAGGAGGTCTCGAACAACTGGTTTCTTTCCCGACTCATACCAAAGGACACACCTTAGATGGGATTTTTTCCAATTAATTGTGATCTAGTTAATATCTCCATTCTTCCGATCACTTGGTCTGATCATTTTATAGTTAATTTTGAATTAAAATGTGCTACGAGGTATCCTACTGGCCCCAAACCAAAAAAGGAAATTATTACTAGAGCTTGGGGAAAATTAGATGTCAAACAACTGGAACTCTCTCTCATTGACACCATGTATACAGCACCACTGGACATTGAAGAGGCCACCTGTTCTTATAACAGCTGGATAATGGATGCGTGTCTTAAATTGGCACCTCCAAAAAAATGGATACCGAAAAGGGCCTCTCCTACCACTCCTTGGTATACAGGGGAGCTCAGGGAGAAAAAACTCTTATGCAAACAGGCTGAAAGGATATGGCGGAAGAATTATGCCATGTCGGATAAATTAGACTATAAACAAACTATTTCTAATTATAAACAAGCTCTTATGTCAGCTAAAAAAGAATACTTCGGCACCCAAATCATGATAGCTAAATCTGACTCCAAGGAGCTGTTTAAAACAGTTATTAAACTGTCAAATCCTAGGTTGCCGAAGGACTCTGCTGCTCTGGATTTCTGCAACACCATCGGGGCGTTTTTTCAATCAAAAGTCGAGTCAATATTCATCTCCTTGTCAGAATCGATTGACATAAATCTAAATGATGTCAAAGCAGAAGTCTATTATCCCTCTGGTAGCACCTTGGACTGTTTCTCTCCTTTGCAAATCGAGGACACCGTGAAACTTATGAACAGCATAAAATCTGGTGCCCCGAGTGATCCTTGCCCCACATGGATCATTAAACAGTTAGCAGATACCACGTGTAGGGTCTTGACACCCTTATTGAACGATATCATTCTTTCAGGTTTTTTTCCAAATACTTGGAAAAAAGCTTCAGTGCTTCCGCTACTGAAAAAACAGACTCTTGATCCTAAGGACCCATCAAATTATCGTCCCATCTCTAGACTCCCATTACCAGCCAAAATATTGGAAAAGGCCATAAATAGGCAACTTAGTGACTTCCTCCAGCACAACAACCTGTTGGACTCCTCACAATACGGCTTCAGAGTTCTCCACAGAACTGAGCTGGCGCTCCTCAAATCAACAGAGGAGATCAGAGAGGTGATGGATAAGGGAGGTAACGCGATGCTGATTCTCTTAGATCTATCTGCGGCCTTTGATACCGTGCATCACATGGTATTACTCAATCGGCTATCAGAGATCGGGATTAGAGGTCAAGCATGGAATCTGCTCAACTCCTTTCTCAAGGACAGGTTACAAACCGTTAAACTCAATGGCAATACCCCTGAATCCTTTTCTTTGCCTTGTGGGGTGCCGCAGGGATCATCTCTTAGTCCCACTCTTTTTAATATCTATGTGGCACCCCTGGCTGGCATTATTAGAGCTTTTGGATTTCAGCTCACCTCCTACGCGGATGACACTCAAATTGTACTGTCAGTCAGGGAGGGAGCTGAAAAAGAAACAGGAGTACGTTTTTCAAACTGTATGGGTGCTATCTCCAGGTGGATGTCGGCCAATTGCCTCAAGCTGAACTCAGCTAAAACAGAGGTTCTGAGATTTGGCAACAACCCCTTGATGTGGACACCAGACTGGTGGCCTGCTGATCTTGGCCTCTGTCCCACACCTTGCAAGAAAGTTAAAAACCTTGGCGTTGTGGTAGACGAAAAACTCAATATGGGAGACCAGGTCAGCAAGGTGATATCTGGATGTTCTCTGATACTGAGAATGATTAGGAAAATCAGGTTCTTTCTTTCTGAGGGGAACCTGAGAACGGTGGTGACTGCACTGATATTGTCACGACTTGACTATTGTAATAGCCTTTATGTCAACATACAAGCGCAACATCAAAATAGGCTTCAAACTATTCAGAATGCAGCTGCCAGACTGCTGACCAGGACTCCCAGGTCAGTCTCAGTCAAAGGAGAACTAAAAAAGTTACACTGGCTCCCCACTCATTTGAGATCCCAATTCAAGGCACTATGCATAGTTTTCAGAGCCCTGAACGGTACAGGCCCACAGTGTCTAAGAAACAAGTTTTCCTGGTACACCCTGTCCAGAACCCTTAGATCAACGGGTGCTAAACTAGTGAAAACCCCCTGCTTCAAAAAAGTTAATTGGGGAGGTAGAAGCTTTGTAACCAGTGCATCCAGAATCTGGAATGAACTACCTCTCTCGCTAAGAAACACCCCTGACGTTTGTGTGTTCAGGAAGGGTCTTAAAACATGGTTGTTTTCTCAGTTTTAGTTATGTTATGTACTTGGTAGTTATGCTTAGCGCCAGGACACCGGAATGGTAATCGTGCGCTTTATAAATTTTAATAACATAACATAACATAACATACAGACGTCTTAAAGTGTTTGCTGTTCAGTATTTATTGCAACGTGAAAACATTTTCCTTTTTCCCCCTGCCTTAAAGCTCTGCTCGCCGCGTATCTGTGCCAGTAGACAATGTCTAACCAAATGCTTGCAGACTTTCGCAAATATGGCGCCCTTTTGAGGCAGAAAAAGAAATAGAAGAGTACACGCTGTCTTTCCAAAAACAATTCCATTTGTGTACATGTCAAGCATTGGAGAACTGGTGAGGGGACTGAATTGCAACCTCGAGCTTTAACAAGCATTGAAAATGCAATAGGTCCGGCCTTTCATTAAGGTTAAGCCATTTGCTTTGCTAATGGTACTGTATAGCAAGGCAAATGGCTTTAACTTAATGAAAGGCGAGACCTATTGCATTTTTAATGCTTGTTGGTTCTGCTGAGACATTTGAGAATTGCAATGAACACAATAGTGTTTTTAAGCCCAGTCACATTTTAACAGTGAAATAGTTAAGACGAGGATTCGCGACTATGGGGTTCCACCCTGCAGGAATATGGGTGTCTACTGAGCACAATATACATCGGTTTATAGGGGCTCCAGAGGAGTATTTCTCGCTCACCACATCCTATTGGCTGCTAGCTCTATCCATCTGCTGGAGTGTTTCCATTGCAGCACACGAACTGTAAAGTAAGGCCATTTTACATCGCCAAGCTACACGGACATCACATTTTTTTCACATTCTATCCACCAAGATTACCAACCCCACCACCGCATTACCAGCCTAGCACTGCACTACCAACAAACAGCACTACCAGCTCATGCACCTCAACACAACTGCCACCGCCTTGGTCTCTCCACCCTCCCACAACAGCACTGCACAGCCATCCCACCAGCACCCAATGACCCAGCTCCCTGACACGGCCCAACACTGCAGTACTACTCTCTGTATGCTTACAATACCACATGAAAATACTGCTCACAACCCTCACACTACAACACCCCAGCGAATACTGTTGCACCTCACAGCACCAAGCATCTGCCTCAGCGCCACTCTGCCCCTAGAAACTGCGGTAGGTTCATAACTGCAGTCTGTGAAGCGCTACATAACTTAACAGTCCTAGTCTTCCATTGATATATTAATAAAGAGATATCATTGGTAATGCTTGATAAGCTAAACCTCTCTTTCGCCAGCCCATGAACAACAAGGAAAACAGAAACTAAATGAGCAAGGCAACACAGGACACCACCAAGAGTTCTATGAAACTTCAACAAAAAGAAAAACAGTGGCATAATTCCAAAAACACCAGCATGCAGTAAAGCCTAACTGGTCACAGAAATAGAAACGAGAGGAAGCAGCAGCTGATGTAGGCAACATAAGTAAATGAAATGTTCAACAGAGAGCTCCAGGTACAGAAGAGAGACCTGTCAAAGGAAATTAAGAAAATAAATAAAGGACGTGTAAACCCCCAGGGAAGGGAAAAAAGACTTGCAGACCTCATATATTCTTTGTGGCTGAGAGATGTAGGTAAAGGCTTCTGATGCAGAAAAGATGCCAGTTCAAGATGCTAACCCATGCTTTCAAAGCCCTTCACAATGAAGGACCAGCATACATCAACAAGTGCATGACCTCCCACCAACAGACCGACCAGACCCCTTCGATCTGCCTCCCTCTTCATCAGAGACCCCTCCCCATAGCGGAGAATACGCTTTCTTGCACCTGGTGGCCAAGGCATGGAACGACATTTCCCTGCACCTCAAGACCGCCCCCTCCCTACAGCATTTCAGGAAAGAACTCAAGATCTGGATGTTCGAATGAATAAACCAAACACACAGCAGTCATCGGGGCAGGTGATTTGCTATGCTTAATAAATGTTTGACTGATTGATAGAAAGAACACTTCCTTTGGATGCATGGGTAATGTGTCAAAGTAGTAAGGAAAAAAATGCTAAACTATTTCAAAAAATACTTTTAGCCCCAGTATATGGTTCTTTGAAACCAATAAAAAAAATTTTTTTAAAAGACACCAGTAGCCCCAGGATAATTCTTCAAAGTTTTCATTTTTCAAGTAGGAAAAATAGGGCACTATCAATTTGCTCTTTTAATATAGTTATTCATTGGCATCTATTTCTTGGTTAAAACTTTAATTACCGACGTAAAATAGTTTTTACAAGTATGATTTTTAAGGTTTCCCGGTTTCATTTCTACATGTTGCCCCTGCTGCAAACCACAGCATTAATACTGACCACAGCAGCACAAGTTTTTTCCGTTCAGTCGGACACACGCATCAACGCAGTACATGTGTGGAAGGAGGCCTTCTGCACCACTGCAAGTTTATGTAACATGGGCCCTGGTTGGCTCTCCACAAAACAGCAAATGATGAATCTAGGGAGAGGAGCCGGTCAAAAACTACTACACCACCACCAGTAGCGTGACGGGGCCTGTGTCGCAGTTATGAATATGCAAATGAAATAAGGGACACAGGGCCACCGTTCCGTTTTCGTGGCGGGAAAGACCCCGAGCGGTCTTCCGCATCCTTTATTTATACCCTCGGGACGAGCCCGCCCCGAGGGGTGCATGAATGCGTGTGTGAGTGCAACATTGTCGGGGAGAGCCCGGATGGCTCTCTACATCCCTCCTTTCTTTCAGTTCAGGACCCTCACGTTCTCCCCGGTCATGGAGAAGTATATACAAAGTCCTTCAGCCTCTGACTCGGGACCGGGTTCGGCCGGAGACCACACTTCTGGCTCCGGACACAAGGCTCAGGGGAAATGCCCAATGGGACACTCCCAGATGCCTCGGCGGCAGTGTCCTGGCAGGTTGGCCATACATTACCAGCATAGTCCTGACTGACTCGCTGAGGGGTGATCGGTGAGGTGATCCTCTCACTGGGAGACGCATGGGAGGACAGGCTCAAAGGTGATCCTTGATAGCCGGCCCCATCTTGGTCCGTATCCGCCTCCGAGATCTTCTTGAAGCTCGATACGTTCCTTGTGACGGATTGCTGTCCCCTTTTAGCCGTGACCATGGTCCCTTGAACATTGACTACAGTCCACACCTCGGGCTCATAGGGAGTCAGGAATTTCCACCCAGGGTGTCGGTCCTTGATCACCACGCGGTCTCCCACTCTCAGCTGCGGTTCCTGGGCCCTTCGGGCCTCACTGGTTGTTTCTCTCCTTGCTTGGATGGCTGCGTCATCCCGCTCTGCAGGTACCCACGCCGGATCTGACGGAATGCTGTCCCGTGGGGCTCTTTGGAATAGAAGGTGGGCCGAAGCACTCCTGGTGGTGCTGTGTGGAGTCTGGCGGTATGCACCGAGGAACTGCTCAAGAGCCGCTTCCGGATCTTCTCCATTCTCCACGGCAATGCGCAGCGCTCGATTGATTGTTCTCATTAGTCGTTCCACTTCCCCATTTGCTTGGGGCCATAGTGGGGTAATCTTCCTGTGGTGTATCGCTAGATATTCGAGGTATTCTTGAAATTCTCGCCCCTGAAAAGGGGGTCCGTTGTCCGACCTGACCTCCTCGGGCAACCCCATCATTGCAAACACTTGGTCCAGGACCTTCTTCACATGGGTGAACGCGGTCGACGCTATCACTTCGACAATAGGAAACTTTGAGAATGAGTCGACCATGACCAGCATGTGCCGACCATCTGGAAAACTCCCAAAGTCCACGCTGAGATGCGTCCACGGAGTCCTGCTCGATTCTTCGGTGATTACTGGGGCTGGCGCAGGGTGCCCTCCGGTGATGGTACAGGCGTGGCATTGTCGGACCATCTCATCTACTTTGGAGTCCATCGCCGGGAACCAGACTTTGTCGCGCAGCCTGGCTTTGGTTTTGGTCATGCTTTGATGGCCCACGTGTGCCAGCATGAGGACAATTCTCTGTAGGCTTTCCGGAACCACTATGAGGGGTCCCCTCAGGATGACTCCTTCTTCCCCCACACTGAGTTCGCTCCGGACGTGCCACAATTGTTGGCGAGCATGGCTGACCTCTTGCCGTAGGGCGCGGGCACCATCCATGAAATGGGCCCATCCATTATTCTCCAGCGCTTTTCGAACACGAGAGAGAGTGGGGTCCTCTTGAGTTGCTCGACCCATTTCTTCCAGCGTCATGGCCCTGGGACATGCCCTTTGCGACACCATGTTGACGAATGCTTCAGTGCTGCATATGTCCTCCGACCGGGCAGATGTCGCCGCCGACTCCGGGTGCCGGAACAGATAGTCCGCTGGGTTGTGAGCCCCAGGACGATAGATAACTTTGAAATTGTATGCTTGTAGCTGCACCGCCCATCTTTCGATCCTCGGTGGCGCTAACCGGGACGAGCCAGCAAACAGCGGGAGCAGCGGCTTGTGGTCCGTCACGACATGAAATTCTTGTCCACACAGATACAGGTGGAAATGTTGACAGGCCCATTTGATGGCCAGCGCCTCCCTTTTGATCTGGGCATACCTCGTCTTGGTGTCCATGAGAGCTTTGCTGGCATATGCGACTGGTTTCCACACTTCAGGGCCATGTTCCTGCAGGAGGACTGCCCCTAGGCTCACCGGGCTGGCATCAATGACCAGTTCTGTTCGCCGCCTGGGGTGGAGGTATGCCATGACGTCTTGTCTAGTAGTCCTGTTTTGATGTCTTGGAACGCTTTGTTGGCAGCTGGCGTCCATTCCCACTTGTGGTCGTGACGCGTGAGGGCGCGTAGTGGCTCCGACATGGCTGCGAGATTGGGGATGAACCGTCCACAGTAGGTGGCCATGCCGAGGAAGCTCCTCACTTCAGTGGGACTTTGAGGTGTGCTGGCCGCCCTGATGGCTTCAGCCTTCTTCAGGTCTACCAGAAGTCCTTCCCGAGTGAACGTGTACCCAAAGAAGTCTATGCTTTTCTGATAAAAGGAGCACTTGGATTTGTGTAGAGTCAGTCCACAATCTGCCAGCCTCTTGAGCGTGGCCCGGAGGTGGGAGTAATGTTCCTCGAGCGATGTGGAGAACACAAGGATATCGTCACTGAGGTTAATCACCCCTAGCAGCCCTGACAGTGCCTTGCGGATTGCATTTTGGAATACCTCGGCGGCTGATGATACTCCGAAGCTGAGCCTTTTGTACCTCTGGAGGCCAACATGGGTTGAAAAAGTGGTGATGTACTGGCTTTCCGGATCCAGTTCCAGCTGGTGGTAGCCGGCATTCAGGTCCAGCTTTGTGAACCACTTTGCCCCATTGAGGTCCGCCACGATGTCGTCCATCGTGGGGTGATGTGACGTTCCCTCTTCACCGCCGTGTTGGGCAGTCGCATGTCGACACAGAGTCTGATGGCCCCCGTTTGTTTGGGCTTGGGTGCCACGACCAGCGGGGACACCCAGGGAGTGGGGCCCGAGACCTTCTCGATTACGTCCAGCTCTTCTAGCTTTTGCAGCTCCTCCTCCACTTGCGGGCGTAAGTTGAAGGGCACCCTCCGGTGTCTGAGGGCTACCGGCCATACTGAGGGGTCTATGTGGAACTTGAACCTCTTGCCCTTGAGTTTCCCCAAGCCAGTGAAGAGCGCTGGGAATTCCTTCAGTATTGCCTCAGCATGCGAGTCGTGTACCTGGTTGGCGAAGAAGACAAGTCCTAAATCCTCTGCTGTGTGGCAGCTGAGTAAAGTTCCTTTCTTGCCTTCGGTGACATGGAACTGTGCCTCCGTAGAGTAGCTCCCACTAGCGATGGTGGCTCGGATGACGCCACGGAGGGGGAGAGGATCTGTGCCTTCATACGTGTATATCCGCACCGTGGACGGTGCAAGGGGGAGTCGCGGTGACAGACGGTCATACTGATCGGAGTCCATCACATTGACAGATGCACCGGTGTCGATGAGGGCCTGTACCTCCGTGCCCTCAACTGAAACTGAACACATGGGAGGTGGTCTTCACCAGGAGTCTGTCCGGCTGACATACGACACTACGAACACCTAATCGTCTTCGTCCTCGTATATCGGGTGTCGTGCCTGTGGCTGGTCTTCCGAGATCAGCGGCGGGTCAACGAGAGAGACCTGGCGAACCTGCTGTGGCCCGAACCTGGGTCTTGACGATTGCTGCCGGAACCGCCCACCGCGGCACACTCTGGCATAGTGGTTTAGCCTTCCACAGCGGGAGCACATTTTCCCCTTCACCCTGCAGATGGCTGTTGCCGGGTGATCTTCGCCACAGTACCCACACGACCCACCTGGTGGTGGTTTGGAGGCCTGACGAGGCGCTGCGGGACGCCTCTGGATGGCCTCCACCTTTTCTTCTTTGATGTGCGGGGCACTCGGCACCAACCCCGTGGCAACCGGAGTATGTAAGGCAGCCTCCATCTCTTCTGCCCGGGCGTCCGATAGTTCATGGGAGCGGGCGAGGACCAGGCTCTCATCCAGCGGGATTCCTGGCTGTTGGAGGATCAGCTTTCGCAGGAGCTTTGAGCGGCAGCCTAAGATGATCTGGTCCCGGATTTCCTCCCTCTGGTCTGTGAATAGGCACGTGCTAGCCAGCCGGCGTAGCCGTGCATAGAACATGTCAACCGACTTGGTTTCGGTCTGCCACGCCCTCCGTAACTTGAATTTTTCGAATTTGGGGTTAAGCTGTGGATCGAAGTGTCTGTTTAGCGCGGCGACCACCGCATCGTAGTCGTCCTCATTCCCTGTATTGGGGAGCGTCTCAAACAGGTCGTAAATCTCTGCTCCTCCATAGTAGATAAGGAGTGATCGTTTTACCGTTCCATCGGTTTCGCGTGTCCCCTTGAAATAATGATTCAGCCGACCTACCCACGCCTTTCATCGTGGCGCAGCAGTGGCGGGGTCCGAAGCTTCGCTGAACGGGGGTAGTGGTGCGACTGCGGTGTGGGTGACCACTGGGGGTGGTGGGTTGGCACCAGCGACTGGGTTGCGCCCTCCATCTTGCTGGGCGGCCGCGCCTGCGGCAGGTGCGGTGCTCATCGCGGCCAGGCAGGGGCGCGCCGGTGCAAGGGCACGGCTTGTACGTTAGAGTGTCGCTCTGGGGCGTGTGCTCTGTCCTTACTCCTGGTCGGGGATGCCCACATGGCACAGTCCTGCAGGCAATGCCTACGGCCTCCGATTAGCCCCTACTGCCCTGTGGATGAAGGCTAACAAAGTATGCTCGAGGTGGGCCACAGCGTGTGCTGCGCAAAGTAGTTGTCCAGTGCCTGCGTGTCTGGATGTGTCACTTGGATGCTGCCAATGCTTGTTGCCGCCGGGCCCACGGTCGTGTTCCTGGGATGACCTGCACCCCCTTTTCTCCTTCTTGAGCCCCTTTTTCCCCTTTCCTTTACTCTTCTTCTTTTTTTTTTTCCTTCAGGCAGCAGAGAGGGCAGCCCTGATGAGGCCCCCACAGCACACCGGCCGGCGTGGATCAGAAGCCAGCACTGGGCAGAGCAGGAGCGGGGGCATCACACGAGGAAGACGCTGCAGCGCGGGGTCACTCCACTTACCCCACGCAGCGCTCTCCTGTTGCTGAGCGAGATGCGTGGGCGGGCGCAGCGCTGACAGGCTGATAAGCACGGGGAGCCGAAGGCGGGACCGCCGCGCAGTCCAGGCGGTCTGATCGGAGCGGTGCGGGTGGGCTCTGCGAGCTCCGGAACGCAAACAGGTAGGCAGCAGGAGAGCGAGCACCGCTGGTGGGCTCCGCAGGGACCGGAAGGCACGCGTATGGGCGTGACCGGCCTCGTCCCAATGTAGCGCGGCGGGGACTGTGTCGCAGTTATGGATATGCACATGAAATAAGGGACACAGGGCCACCGTTCCGTTTTCGTGGCGGGAAAGACCCCGAGCGGTCTTCCGCATCCTTTATTTATACCCTCGGGACGAGCCCGCCCGAGGGGTGCATGAATGCGTGTGTGAGTGCAACATTGTCGGGGAGAGCCCGGATGGCTCCCTACACCACCATCTAGTGGCCAGCTCTCAAACCTGCTCTTAAATCTTATCCAAGGCAACAATGTTCTTTCTCCAAAGGACAGTCTAGTCATTTTCAATGTTATTCTGGTGTGCAGCATATAATTAATAATTAACGTTTAACGTGGACAGTGGTCCTTGTAACAAGTAATGCAAGTTAAATAAATATAGAATGCAATCAAATCTATATTTCAACTATCCAGCCGGATAGGGAATTAATCCAATTTATTCCAAATTAACAAAGCAAAAATTAAACAAAGTGGGGTACAGTCCTGTACCGAAAAACGTAAGGGTGAAGTAATATGTGACATTAGGACACAAGAAACAAAGACATTTTAGGCAAACCAAAACAAAACAGCTTGTTGTAATTATAAGGCATGAAACAAGCGTGATAGTGGGCACAAACGTGGCACTGGTATGAGCAGATTTAGTAAGTGTACACGTTGTTTACAAAGGTCGACGACGTTTCCATCCCGTTTCCAAAAATAGAGGGATCATCATCAGGACTGACAATATTTGCCTTCGATATTGCCCTCAACCAAGGATTGCGTGTTGGTAGGTTTGGAAATTGAGGTTCAAGCCAAGAATTCAGGCAGTACAGGTTTTCACCATTAGTGGTGAACCAAACCTCAAGGACGGTGATCGTGTCGGGAAACATCTGGTAAATACCGTTCCATGGAGGAGCTCAATGACTCAGCTCCTCCATGGAACGGTATTTACCGGATGTTTCCCGACGCGATCACCGTCCTTGAGTATCCATCTCCTGAAACACTGCTGCAGAGTGGAGCGGCGCAGAGTCGAATAAAGCGGAGTGGCGTAAAGCGGAGTGGCACTAGAATTCTCCTCTTCATTGGGTCATCACACTAGCTGAAGGGAGTATGCTGCACAGGTCCCAGGAACCGTAGAGCTGGGGAAGAGAGGCCCAGAAAGAGGAGGAGAGCAGCCCCTTCCTAGTGAAAGTCAACAAAAGGACTCAGCGGAGAGGACTAGTCGACAGAGCGTGTGGAACAGCGATACACCGGCTGCAGGATGAACGAGGGGCACAAATAATCGGGTGGTCAACGAAACATGGGAGAGCAGGTAGAGGAAATAAAATAGTTCCCCATGAACTGCAAAACACGTTCTGACGTCAGCGGTGAAAGGACACGTCAGCCACTCAGAACAATGTGATCCCAAAATGCCCTAGGTGGGACAAAGGCAAGAATAGGAAGAAAGCTGTTCAATCAGGCAAGTGGGATATGCAACAAAGCCATCGAATCACGAAGAAGGGTGTGGCATTCTACACTGAGATGTTGCTTAGCAACATGAAACATGTCCATGTCATATTGGAATCTCTGATGTCAGAGAATGTTGTAAATAGGATTGTTCTGGAAAGTCAGTTGTTTGATGTAATGCTGCCTGATGGATGGGATCTTCTTTCATGGATTAAACTCACTGCAACTACTTACCTGTCTACCTTATTCTTTGGATATGGGGATTACTTCACTGGCGTAGTCGGCACAGGAGTAAAGAAGAAGATCTCAACAACAACGTGGCTGCATTTAAAGTTTAAAGGAGGAATTTAACTTCTGGTCTTCCGTTTAAAACAATTCCTGTTTTACCACAATTGAAGGACATTCAGGGGTCTGAAGGCCATTCATCTTAACGGAGTACTCAAAAAAAGAAATTCACATGTGGTATTTGGATCATCAGCACATTCCTACAAGCTGCGAGCAACGGTGGAACATCAATTTTTAATCAAACGAGGCTTTTTCATCGCGTTGTTGCACCTTGAACATGTGTGAGGATTTCGACGTTTAAGTGTTGCGGTAGCGTGTGTATATTTATACATGCGTAGACTGTTCCTGTGCTTTTATGGTGCATCGGAGAGCGTCGGAGAGCGAGGGAGAATTTGAGAACATGAAATGTGAGGTTATTTGAAACTACGTTGTTGTCGTTCTCTGGCGTGTGGAGATATTTAAAAATTCAAAAGTAAACATTGGGAGCTCGAGAGGCGTGATACCTTCTTACCTGGAACTTGGATTTTGTTCTATCCGGTTCGTTCCATGTTCTGCTTCTGCGTCGGCAGGGAACAGAGTCAGTGCAGCGGGTCGTAAAGCTTCCTTCATTGTTCACGATCCGAATCTTCAGTCGGAAGGCAGCGTCAGCATCAGCAGTCTCTCGAACGCTCTGGAGGGTGTCATCACGCACAGGCAGCGTCAGCATCAGCAGTCTTTCGAACGCTCTGGAGGGTGTCATCACGTACCACGCTATTGTTTGCGTGTGCGTGGGTGCCATTTTGGTTTCTGTATCCTAGCAACGGCACAAACTTTATCGGCAATCTTTGAACAGCGCGCATGGAAGTGCCGATTTCAATTTAAAGCAAGCAAAGGAAGAGTGTCCTGTAAAACGTTTTCATTTCCTGCGCGCAGGGAGGTGCCAATTTTTATTTAAAAATTTTAAAAGCATGCAAAGGAAGTTTCATCAAGAGAGACACATAAAAGAGTCCTCTTAAACATTGTTTTATTTATAATAGTATGTGACAAAATTCTAGTGTTTTTTTAGATATAGAAGGAGATTAATACTTACGGTCGTACACTATAGTACATTCTTATTGATAACGTTTAGGTTCATATTGGTTGAAGTCAAATCACGCAAACATGCAGAATGTTACGGCTGCTCCTTTCTTTTTGTCATGTCCTGGGTCACCTCCAATTAAGTGGAAAAAATGGAAGGTAGTTTTTGAGAGGTATGCCAGAGTGTGTGGACCATCTTTGAGCGCAGAAAGGAAGTCATCTCTGCTTCTGCATTGTTTAGGTTCTGAAGGTCAGGATGTATTCGATCACTTGCCAGATCTTCCAGATTCAGAGGCGGGGAGGTTGAATGATTATGAAGTATGTATTAAGAAACTTGATAAACATTATCTTCCTAAAGTTAGCACAATTTTAGAAAGATATCAATTTGCAAAGAGGATGCAATCAGCTGAGGAGACTGTTGAGGATTACATAACCCAACTAAGAAAATTAGCGTCATCATGCAAATTTGACAATTTGATGGATGAACGCATTAGGGATCAATTTATGTTTGGGTGCACTATTGAGAAAATTAGAGAGGAATTGTGGTTAAAGGATGAACCGACATTGGATGAGGTGTTGACTATTGCCAAACGAATTGAGCATTCGTTAAAGTGTGTTGCCGTTATTAAAAGGGACGCAGAAAAAGGGTCTAAAGTTGAATCTGTGAAAGTAGAGACTAAAGATCGCAATAATGAAGTAAAAAGAAATCCTGAAAAGGGGTGGTCTGAAAGAAAATGCTACAGATGTGGCAAAGCTGGACACCTAGCCAATGACAAGAAATGTCCTGCGCTCAATCAAACATGTTCCAAATGTAAATTAAAGGGGCATTTTACGGCGTTATGCAAAACTAAATATAAACCTAAGGTAAAAGAAGTTGAAATATACCAAAGGGAGTTAGAACAGTCGGAAGATCATGTGTGTGGGCAGATAGTAATACAGGTTGACAGTAAAGGTAATACTAAATCTTGTCCTTATGATGAAATCGTAGTAGATGGAGAAAAAACGAGAGTACTATTCGATTCTGGGGCAAAGATTACCATCGTCTCTAATGAGTTCTATAACTCGAAGCTCAAAGGAAAGATCAATTTAATGAAACCTGATATTATTCCTTTGGCATATGGTGGAGAGCCAATAAAACTCCATGGTTATTTTGTGGGATTGATTGAATATAAAGACAGGATGGCATCGGGGAAAATTTATGTGTCAAAGCGGGGTGATAGTATTATCAGCTGGATTCACCAGGGGGATTTAGGAGTGTATTTGGACCCCAACGCTAATCCGTGTATACAGCTAAGGGATAGGATCCAATCTGTGGATAGGAACACCAATGAGGAGTATGTTCAGAATTTAAGGAGGGAGTTTCCTAATGTATTTAAGGAGACTTTAGGCTGTTTAATGGGGTATCAACATAAAATTCAGCTGAAAGGTGATGCAATTCCTGTGTGTTGTAAAGTGAGAAGTGTGCCATTGTCAGTTAAGGAAGACATGAAGAAGGAAATACAAAAGTTAAGCAGTAGTGGAATAATTGAGGAAGTAGAGGGATCAGAATGGTTGGCCCCGGTTGTGGCAGCACGCAAACCCAATGGCAATCTGCGTTTATGCATTGATTTAAGACAACTTAACAAAGCGGTGGTGGTGGATAGGTATCCATTGCCAAACATAACTGAATTGTTGACTTTACTTGATGGAGCTAAAGTGTTTAGCACCATAGATCTCACTTCGGCATATCACCAAATTGAGTTAGATGAATCATCACGGGATTACACATCTTTTGTCACGCCCTTTGGAACGTATAGGTTTAGAAGAATGCCTTTTGGATTGGTGTCTGCCTCTTCTGTGTTTCAGAGGGTGATGGAGAGGGTATTAAAAGACTTACCAGGGGTATGTGTATACCAGGACGATATCTTGGTGTTTGCAAAAGATGAAGTGGAACATGACATTAGGTTGAAATCCGTTTTGGGGAATTTGTGCAAATATAACCTTACGGTTAAGGTGGAAAAATGCAAGTTTAGATCAGACAACATCAATTATTTGGGTCATAGTATCTCTGGGGAAGGAGTGAAACCTAAATCTGATTTAATTGAGACCATTATGAGGATGTGTTCTCCCTCTGACAAAACCGAATTGATGAAATTCCTGGGCATGATAGAATATTATGCAAAATTTGTTATGGACTTTGCTGTGGCAACAGTGAACATGAGGCGATTACTGAGGAAAGGTGAAGAATTTGTATGGTCTGAGATGTGTGAGAATGAATTTGTAGCCATTAAAAAGAAGCTGAGTCATGCTCCTTCTTTAAAAAGTTTTAACCCTGCAAGTAAATCCATCTTGGTGACTGATGCGAGTGAAAAAGGTCTTGGAGCAGTTCTGAAACAACACGGGACCGATGGCATGCGCACAATAATGTTTTTGTCAAGGAGTCTCAGGGATCCTGAGACACGTTATTCAGTGGTAGAAAGGGAAGCTCTAGCGGTATCTTGGGCTGTCAAGAAGTTAAAGAAATTTTTGTGGGGTGTTAATTTTGAAGTCCATACAGATCATAAACCCTTGATTGAGATATTCAGTAAAAAGGGGTTAGACCTCATTTCTGGAAGGATAACTAAATGGATTATTGGATTACAGGAATACAATTTTAATATAAAATATATTCCTGGTATTGAGAATGGAATTGCAGATGTTCTTTCACGTTTAGTTCCAAAGAATAGTATGTGTGAAGACTGTTCTGATGATGATGAGGAGGATGAAATAGTGTGTGTAGTGGATCATAATATTATTTCAGAGGAAAGGTGGTTGAAGGAATTGAAAGATGATGAGACATTGTGTGAAGTGACATCTTTGTTAAAGAAAGGGTGGATGTCTAGTAGAGAGGGGTCTGAAGGCACAAGATTCTTTTGGACTATACGCAATGAATTATCGGTTGATAATAACTTGCTGTTTAGGGGAACAAGATTGGTTCCTCCTGCTAGCCTTAGAAAGGAATTAATTGATCTAGTGCATGTGGCACATTCGGGTTTGTCAAAAAGTAAAGAGAGACTACGCATGTCATATTGGTGGCCTGGAATGGACAACATGATAGAGAGGATTATCAGGGACTGTGTTACTTGTGCAGTAAGTGATAAAAACAAATGTGTTCATGTACAACCTATGGTCTTGAGGAAACGCCCTAGTGGTCCATGGCAGGAAATTGCTTTGGACATTGTTGGTCCTATTCAGGAGAAAGGATCGCAAATTTACATTTTGGTTGTTATTGATATGTTCTCTAGGTGGCCTGAGATTTTCTTTCTATCAATTATTAATACTTCTAAGGTGATTGAGTGCTTGAAACTCTTATTTGCTAGAGAAGGTTTTCCAAAATCAATATTGTCGGACAATGGGGTCCAATTAGTTTCGAAAGAAATGGAACAATTTTTAAATGCTAGGGGTATTATTCACAAGACCTCTGCTCTCTATCATCCTGAAGCCAATGGGATGGTGGAAAGATTTAATAAGGTTATCAAGGAAACCATAGCTCTGGCTAAAGGTGTGGAGTTGGATTGGAAAAAACAGGTTTTGGAGAAAGTTGAAGAGTACAGATTGGTTCCTCATGCAACAACAGGGAAGTCTCCTTTTTTGTTGTTTCGTGGTAGAGTACCCAATACTAGTGTTGAACCTTATTGGGTTAATAAGTATGAACTTGCTAAAGGCAAAGAGTGTGTGTGTGATGGTGAATGCATGCTAAAACTAGAAGATGAGAAGGCTAAATCTAGAAAGGCATATTTTGATGTGAAACATGCAGTAAAGAAAACTAAAGTAAGTGTTGGTGATTGGGTCAGGATTAGATGCCCTGGGTTGTTGGGGAGTTCTATGTCAAAATACATGAAGCCCATCAAAGTAATTAAAACATTTAATAATGCTATCCAAACGCAAGACCATAGAATTTGGAATCTGAATAGAGTTGTAGTGTGTAATAATATGCAGAACTTAAATAAAGAGTTGGTTTCTGCTAAGGATGTGGAGGAGAAGGAGCTAAACTCTCAAAGAAAGTCTTCAAGGATGGTTAAAAAACCAGGTTATCTTGCTGATTTTGTTTGAGGTAATTTTGCAACTTTTATTTATTCATCTATATTTTTTTTTTTTTTGTTGTTTTTGTTTTTGGAACGGTGATGATGGGTTCGGTACAAAGGTTAGGTTGTGTTAAGATAATGTTATGATAATCTAGAGGGTAGCTTAATGTTAAGTTCTTTTAGACTTTGTATTAGTTTAATGTGCTTGTATGTTCTAAAATGAGGAAGGGAGATGTGTGGCATTCTACACTGAGATGTTGCTTAGCAACATGAAACATGTCCATGTCATATTGGAATCTCTGATGTCAGAGAATGTTGTAAATAGGATTGTTCTGGAAAGTCAGTTGTTTGATGTAATGCTGCCTGATGGATGGGATCTTCTTTCATGGATTAAACTCACTGCAACTACTTACCTGTCTACCTTATTCTTTGGATATGGGGATTACTTCAAAGGGGCTGACCCAAAGCCCACTCTACGTATATGTAAGGTATTGGAAACAATAAGTGATGACAAACAACTGCCCGCAACACAGACATAAAAAAGCAGAATATCGTAAATATTGAGATCTTCACAATGCGTACACTTCGATACCAATGTCCAAATAAAATGTCATGTTATTCTATTATTGTATATGACACAACGAACGCCAGGGGGCTAGCTTATAAGTATCAAAGAGTAACCATGGATGCAATATTCCCCACATTTCTATTCTCAATAAAGCCAGGAAAAAAGCCCGTTTTCATAATGTCACAGGAAAGGTGTTTTCACCCCTGAAACTTGGACAGGACAACATAGAGAACAAAATAATCTCGAGCAGACAAATGCTTTATTTTTAATTATGTGATCTGTAACACTGTAATTTAGTAACATGGGCCTGCTCCATTAGCCAATAATGAAACCATGATGGGGGACAACAATGTTTTCTTTGCAGAACAGCACACGAGAGACTTCCATCCATAATACAAGATAAGCAACCTTTTACAAAAGACAACACACCAGTAACGTGGTGGTCCTTGAGGGACGGGCTGAACTGCAACCACCGTGATTAAAATGTTTTAGGTGCTTTTTGAAGGTGTTACTATGGTGTGATGTTAGGATAAATACACTGATTAGCTGGGAGGTGCAAAGGATAGAGTGGCTGCAACACTGTGTTGATGTCTCAAGCTAAGGTGGGCGTGCAGACTACAAGAGGATGTACTGGGTAAGATGGCGAAAAAAGAGGAAAAGCCATGTATAGATGTATACATCAATCAAAGAGCCCGCAAGGGCACCTCACTATAAAATGTGCCTAGAGAATATTCCTCGGTTATGAGAAGACAATCACCCAAAAGCTCATGAAAAGAAGGAGCCTACATGGTGTTAAAACAACCACGCCAATTCCCAACAGTAGGAGAAGTCATTTTCTTTCTGGATTTTCGCTCTCTTTTTGAAACTCAGGAGCAGCAACATTGTCGTAGTGTCTGACACCAGGGCTGTAAGTGGAAGTTTGTTCAATATTAATATACAAGCCATAGTTGCCGCCTATTTGTCGAAAGCAACTAACAACCATTGACAAAGCCAATAGTCCTAACTTGTTATAGGTGTGATGTCTCCCCCTCCTGTAGGCTCCTTTGACTGTCACCTTCCACCCTTTCCTCTTCCCCTCCTAATAGGTTCCACTTTCCACCCTTTCTGCTCTTCTTCCCAAGTGTACTTCTCGTGTTCCGTCTTTCCCCTCTGATACCCTTCCACTGTCTGGAGTGTTCCCATCTCAGGATGTCTGCTCCCCTGACACCGTCCGTGACCCACGCCCCCACTCTTTCCTCCCCCGTCACATGGGCGCACTTCTCACCTTCCAGCCTTTCCTCTTCCCTCCTCAGGGGTGCCAGAGTCTCACCTTCTGCCCGTTCCTCGCCCCCTGCCACGGATTCCACTTTCTCCTTCCTTTCCCTGTGCTCTGGGTGGCAGTCTCACCTTCTGCCCTGCCCTCTTCCCGGCTTCCACGGATGCCACACTCACCTCCTCTACGTTGGTGAATGCGTGCATACCCATCGCTGCCAGCCCCTCGCGCAGCTCGTTAATGTCCACTCGGCTATCCTTGTTGGCGTCCAGTTGGTCAAAGAGCTGGGCCCAGAGCAGCTCCCTCTCGGGGTCCCTGTGCAATGCTAGTGCCGCCACCCTATCCTGGCTGGCCAAGGGTGACAGGGCATCCCCTCTCGGGGGGTCTCTGCCATCCTGACACCAGACTAGAGGCAAGAGGGCTCCGATCTTGGGGTGCATGGTCCGCTGATATCGAACTGCTGTCTGGGCTGGTCCGTTCTCCGATCCTGCATAGCCGGCGCACCTTCCCGGTGTCAGCACAGTCCAGTTCTCAGGGTCACTGCTTCTCTGACACCCCGCTGACCTCAGCACAGTTCTGTTGTCTGTGTTCTTGTTCCGCTGGCACACGGCCACTGTCTGAACAGTGCCTGTACCCAGGTGCCTGCTCCACTGGCACCCTCCTGGCCTGTGGCCCGTGCCACAGGAGGGGTGCCCGTACTCTTCACCGCGGGTTCGACTCTCCATGTCTGCCATGCTTCTCCAAGTTCAGTCACTCCTCGGGTGCCGGGGCCCAGGCTTCCTCATGCCACTGCCGGGGTTACAGGCGCGGTGTACTACGGTGGCATGGCTCCGGTGCCACAGTCCAGTCCTGCCCCAGCTGCTGGCTCCTGAGTGTTCAGACTGGTCTAGGTAGCAACTGTCTGGGTGCAAGGCACCTCTGGGCGCTATACTCCTCTGAGTGCTTGGTGTTCCTTGGGCTGTATGTTGCCTGTTGTGACTGCTGTCCTACTGCGAGAGCTGAGTGTAGCTCTGGACCTGCTTACCTTCTTGCCGGCCTGCCTTGGCTTCTACGCATGTCTTGCCGATGGGTGCTGCTTAATTTGGGTGCTCCTGTTTTGGTTTCTAGGCGCCTCTTGGGGCTGGGCGATGCCGACACTTGATCCGGATTCCTCCTGTTTCGTGATCCGGGTGCTGTGCTCCATGGCTTCCCTCCTGCCTGCTGTGCGTGCGCTCAGTTGCCCAGCCCGCTCCACTGGCTGCCTGCTCTCTTGTGCTGCCTTTCCCAGCCTGCTCTGTTCTCTTTGAAATCCGAGCCTGGGATGCTGTTACAGTCTGGTGTCTGCGCCCGCCTGCCCGCACAGGATTTCAGCGTAGGGGCGGGAGGGGGGCGAGCGCACGCCTGGAGTGCGGGTTGCAGCTGGTATCCAGCGCTCAGCTACCGTACACTGCCCCCTAGCTGCAGCCCCCACTCCATGACGTATTTGCTCGTCTTTTTGTGCCGGGGACGGCCTCGCCTGCCAAAAGGTTTCTTGTCTTTATGGGGCCATGTGTTTGGCCCCATAAAGATAAGAAACCTTTTGCGACAAACGCAAAGCAGGCGAGGCCGTCCAAATGGGACGGCTCAGAAAGCCGAGCAAAGACGTCACCGACCCCTCTTTTCCAATGGCTGGCCACCGTTTAGCATAAACGGTGACGCCAGCCAATAGAAAAAAGAGGCGGGGCTTAATGCCCCTTACAGAAAATACCACATCTCATTAAATCTCGCCAGCGAGACTGCGCATGCTCGCAGCCTATGCCAGTCGAGACCTAAAAAAGGATCTTAATTTCCACAATCTTGCTCTGGGCTGGATTACATAGATGGCTCAAGCTTGTGCCACTTTGCCAAGACATTTCCTGAAGCTTGGGTGTAATCTGGATCCCAGGCACAAAGTCCAATTTCTACCAGAGTGGTGAATACCAGGGGTGCAGTGAAAGTGAAAGCTGTGACTTCTTTAGGCCTGGTACCACTGGTAGGAGCTTTCCGGTCATGCCTGGGGAACGAGGTGTGACCCGTTCACCCGAACATACCTGATGGTGAAGTGTTTCATCCATCCTCACCAGCGGTTGTTCCTCCATGGGAGAGGAGAAGCGCCACCAACCCCCACCCCTTCCCCACCCCCGTACTGCTGCGCAGAAAGCTGGAAGAATAAAATGGTAATAAAAGAAGTTTCTTACCATTTTATTTTTCCGGCTTTCTGCTGAATGGAGAGGGCAGGGTGGGGGCAGTGCATCATTGCTGCTGATTGGGAGCAATGACGAGTGTCCCCTTCAGTATGAATTGTGCATGTTGGCTTGGCCGGGAACATTATTACGGCCAAACAGGCATGTGCAATTCAACCAAATCAACCTGGCTGTCATAGACAGCTGGGTTGGAGAGCAGACTCAGGCCTTCAGTGCTCTTCAGAGTGCTGAGGCAGCCTACTACAGCAGACACCTCTCTCGTGCAGCATGAGAGCAGTGTCTGAGTTGGAGAAGGAGCTGTGGGACCTCGCACGGAGGATTCTGGAGCTGGGGCCTGAGAGCACCGAGGATGTGCTGCAGGCTTAGGTGAGTGAACGTTTTTTTTTTCATTTTTAAATGTTTATTTGCATTTTTTAAATTATATTTATGTTATCGTTTTAATTGTATTGATGTCAACCCACCATTTTTATGAGTTACTAACCGCCACTGATCCTCACAACCCTCTGTGCTCATAACTGTCAGTTGGATCACCCAGATAGTTGAAAATGGGTCCTCTGGATTGCTGCTTCATTAAGATTTGTGGTGAGTGGTACATTCGTGCTGAAGGGAAATCATTTTTCTAATTCTTTCTTCCTTTATTATTGCATAATGGAATATTTTATGTTACCTTCATTTCACTTAACTACTTTGATTATTGTCAATGTATTTTAAATGGAGTAAATCTCAGAGCTCTTCAGTTCCTAAGGTAAAGTTCTAATGATTCAAGTCTTCTGTATGCGCTTTTTATGTGTATGAAACAGGCAAAGGCTCTTACTCCTGAGTGCCATAGGGTCACTTCAAGAGGCAGGCTCCTGGTGATGTAGAGAAGAATGTGAGCACACCAGGACTGGATCCAGTCTTCTCCTCTATTCCTTGCTTATTCTGCCCATGTTTCCCCCCTTCCTCCACTTACTCACTTGAAAGGAAGAATATGGGGCATCACCACATGGCCCCAGTCTCCAGCTTTTGTCCATCTAGGCCCTGGAAATGGATTGTTATGTAAGGCAGGACAGCTCCTCTTCCTGCCCTCCCCTTGAATCTGGTGGCCTAACTGACAGGCAGCATGCTTGACCCTTCCATTTTGTCCTCTTCCTGAATCGTTTTAGGCGAACTAGAATAACAGCCCGCTCCCTTGTCAATGGAGTGCCCTGACCACTGTCCTGGGGTCTCCTCCACCATGGCTGTTGTTGATTTTCCATGTTTTCCCCTTTCTGCTTCTGCCAGTCTTTATTGCCAGTCAAAACAAAATGGCAAACCCTACCAATCACAGATGTCACATTTTTGCCAGACACTGCACACATCGAGGTATTTGGGTGACTTGGTATATATCCGTATTTTTCGTTTAGTGGGCTTGTGAAAGTATCTGCCTGGATCCACCTGTTCACAGAGGCTGGGACACCCTCACTTAGACAACAGATGTTCTTATAGGTCCTGGTAATACAGAATGAACTTGAGGTTTCTTGAAATATAGGGATCTGCACTGTTTACCCCTAACAGAGGAAGTGCTAAAATTAGGGATGTGTGAAATTTGCATAATTTGCCTTCACGTAATTATGCAAAATTTCTGTAAAATTAGGTGTAATTATTTGCATAGCAATTCTGTCATTTTGTGCTATATTTTATGCTAAATATGTCCTTCCTCTAATTAGTGTAGAAAACTGTACGTATTCTCTTATTCCCAGGCATTCGTGGAACTTTTTTATTGAAAACTGGATGTTCTTAGTAAATTCTTAACACGGCTGGGACATAATTACGCAACGTGGCCTGCTGGCATCATTTCAGGAACTTTGCGTAACAACGTAACTCGGAATTCCAGTAATTATGCAAATTATGCATCATAATTTCGTCCAGGCCTAACTTCAATACCCTGGATGTTGTTTGATACTTGAATCAAACTCAATTGCTAAAGGGCTTGCCCCACGACGAAGTCCCAGACTGCATAAAAACTGTTTAATTCAAGGTAGCTGCTTTTGGTAGATGGGTATAGACAGCTTCCTAGCAATATATGAAAGGAATTACTTTTATGAGCACTTTGGGGGTACATCAAAAACAATGAGAATGACTAAAATGAACATTAGAACACAAACTGAGACGTGTGGATCTGAGCAACTTTTAGAAATGGTGTTTCTGGTTGGCAGAGTATGCACTGTCTAAGCAAGAACCACAATCGTAATTGGGGTAGCTTGGCACAGAGCAGTCAGGCTAAATCAAAGAGGTAATGTGTAAAGTATTTGTGCACACACACAGTACCACAGTGAAAACCCAATAAAAGTACTCCACACCAATTTAGAAATAAAGCCAATATTTATCTGAGTAAAACAAGACCAAAACAACAAACATCCAACATATTCAAGTCAAGATATGAATTTTGCAAGATTAAATCAAAATACAGTGCTAAGAAGTCAACAGCTCCAAATGGGGCTATCTGGTCGTGCTTGACCGGGGCAAATCCAAAATTTCAGTCCGACTGCTATGGAGCATAGGCCAGATACAGGAGTTATGCAGACCCACTTACAGTACCTTGAATGCTTCAGAAATCGTAGACTATGCAAGGGGCAGAGGAGGTGAGTCATCGCAGATGCAGGTGATGCATCAGTTCCTTAAGGAGGTGCAAGGTCATTGAGACTTTCACACTTGGGGATACTGCAGTGTGCAGAGATGGTGATGCTTTGGTTACTGGTGCGAGGCTTAGTTTCCTGAAGGTGATGCAGTGTTGAGTATGTACTGATGTCAAGAGTACCATGTGTTGATTCTACGGCGATGATGTTGAACTGCTGGGCTGCAGGCACTGTGTTAGTTTGAAGCTACGCACATGGGAGTCAGAACGGTGTGTCAAGGACTTCGGTGAGGTGGTGTTCAAACTCACGCAATGGCAGTTCTTCAGAGGTGCTGTGGAAAAGTCAGGCTGTTCTGTAAGTCGTGGTTGATGTGTCACGCACTCAGCAAGTGGGGTCCACAGCTTTGGTGCAGGCAGTGGCAATGTATCAATTTTGCAAGGATGCACCAGTTCCAAAATGACGCTTTGGAGTCAATGCCTCAGTTTCTTGGTTAATAATAGTAGCGGACAAATGGTTCGCTTCACTTAGTCGACAACGTTTCGACCCACTTGACAATGTGGGGTCTCATCAGGACCTAGCAATGAAGGGGCACCTAAAAAAATAATAATAACTAAGATTTCAGTAATGGGGTGTGGTAGAGAAAATTAGAGAATTGCCTCAAAAAGGTAGATTGTCATTCGGTAATCATACCTGGGCATGACTGTCAGGTAACGTGGTGTGCACCGTGTGGAGGTGAAAAGGGAAAGAGTGTACTCACATAGGGCCCAGTCAGGCACTATGGGGATGAGAAATGAGGAATATTGAAAATAAATACTGGCAGACAGGGTACATACTTGATTTCACCAGCTCTGTTTAAAAATATAATTTACCCTATAGTGGGGAGGGTATTGGCAGTCCCATCACTAGCACCTCATTACAAACTGGTCCTGGGAAGAAAAGAAAAGGAATTACTTTTTGCTTACTCTGTCCGAAAGTGTACAGAGGTCTGGAACTGCCCTCCTTTCCATCCAAGAACTGGAAGTGCTCCTCAGGGTTCAGATAATCTGGCTTTCACTGGGCCTAGGGACACAGAGACAAGTATGACATATTTCCCATGAAGAATCGCTAGCCACTGCACACTTGGAGCTTAGCAGTGGCTGATGAGGGTGGATAACCCTGCCTCATACCGCTGTCTGTGCCCTGGTGCCCTGGAAGCTGCCCTTGGGAATGGGAACTTGAAAAAGAGCTTCACCATCCAAGAAAGTGTTGACTTTGAAGAACCTAAATAGGACGCAGGAGGTACCTAAGGAAGGTGTGACCTCAGCAGGCAGGATTTCCTGGTCCAGTCCACTCATAGCCTTTTAAAGAAAGAAATGAATTCTCAGCAGAGCCCAGTGAAGACAGTATCAGGGCATGTGTAGCCCTGCGAGGCTACAATTCTTGGCCTTATCCTGATTGAGGATTTCTAACTCCTTAAAAGGGGTGTAATTGGCAAAGCCATCCCTGCAGCAAATCAACATTTGCGACTACATTTTTAAGTTCTTCCCCCTTATAGCTTTTGGCACCAAAATTCAAGCGCATCCACATCCAACATATCTATCAATGTGGACCCATTGTTCTCTACACTGAACTGCATTCCTTTCTCAGTTGTTACTAAAACGTTTTAAAGTCCTCTGACTTGTGTTTTATTGGTTAAAACATTATGGAATCGTCAAATATACATCCAGGTATCAGTGCAATACAGTCTGTGTGATGAAACCAGGACCCCAGCAAGTTTCTGAGGCAGAGAAAACATGTAAAATCAGCGGGGGCAGGAGAGATTGGAAAATAAAAAAAATAAAAAACACTTGCCTTCCAGTCAGATCCGCTCTGCTCCCGCTAGCAGCCACCTTGTTCCTCCTGCTCCTCGTGTCCCGGAAGTGGATGGGCCTAACGGCACAGGCTCCCCACCCAATCCAGACGATGCTCTATAGCACAAGAGATTGGTCTGAGAGGCCTCATTTGTCACTCCGGCAGTGCCTGGGAGCCTATGGGGTTTCTTCAACTCAGCTGTACCATACAGCCGGGTTGGAGAAACATTAGTGTGCATGCAAACACACATGTGCACTTATAAGTGCACAGTACTCCGCCCTGCCCTGGCCCGGACTCACCCCTCCTGTCGGACATAAGTAACTCTGTGAGAGATAAATAAAACAATAATAACAATGTGTTATTATTGTTTTATTTATCATCTGCTGGCAGTGGGGCTTCGCTCCTCCGCTATTACTGAGGAGCTGCCCCTGGTACAGATGTACACTTGGGAAGAGTAGGCAAACTCAGGGCTGCAGTAACATACTGAGGCATTTTCCCTTTGATTTGACGCTAACCCCAAGGGAGATGGCCAAATGAAGAGCATCAATGTTTTACTGGGGGAACTTTCAAACGCTGACACATGGAGAACCTTGCACTGACCTGCTCTCAGACTCTCGACAACGGGGCGGCAACGCTGTTAGTCTCCCCTGCCGCCGAAGGACATCACCGGCCGCAGTCGGGGGAGACTACAGCTCCCAGGATACCCAGCAGCATCGGAGCACTTCCGCCCACCAGCGCGCCCGGAGGCGCTTAAAAGGCAGAGGCTCCCTCGGTGGAGCGGGGGGAACTTTCAAACGCTGACACACGGAGAACCTTGCACTGACCTGCTCTCAGACTCTCGACAATGGGGCGGCAACGCTGTTAGTCTCCCCTGCCGCCGAAGGACATCACCGGCCGCAGTCGGGGGAGACTACAGCTCCCAGGATACCCAGCAGCATCGGAGCACTTCCACCCACCAGCGCGCCCGGAGGCGCTTAAAAGGCAGAGGCTTCCTCCGCGTCACGGGACGCGCGTGGGCGGCGCCGGGCGAAGCCCGGGCAAAGCGCGGGCCGTCCGTGGCTGTCAGGGGCAGACAGAGGCAGGGCAGGGCTACCCCCCTTTCCACCCACGAAAAGAAACAGCGAGAAAGAGGTACGTTATATTCCAGGGACTAAGATTTCGATCGCTTCTCCGCCTCACATGGACTGGCTGTGATCATCCGTCTGAAAAGACACTTATTAGTTAACATAACTGAGTCGGACTGTGTAGTCTGTGTAACTTGTTTCTATTTTAATCTCTGCTCCAAACATGGAAAAACGCAAAAGCGCTGTGGGCACTCTAGACGCCTATTTATTAAGAGCAGAATCCTTACTCGAACAGGAAATACAATCCACTGAAAGGAGGCTTTCGATAGATCCAACCACCAGAGTAATTAGAATTTCTGATGTTCTAAACCCATCGCCACCGACCAAATCACCCACTCTGATACTTACCTCTGACTCCCTAGCCTACCCCCTTCTAAAATCCCCGGGGTGTACAGGAGCATCGCCAAAAACCACCCCCCCACAATCGAAAGGACCCCTAACTCGAGGGAAAACCAAAACAAAACCGATTGCCGGAAGGGGGGCACACACAAAAGGTCGCCCCCACAAAGTGGGGAAGACCTCAATCCATCTAGTCTCCCGTGATATAGCCACACAGACAGAGGAAAACAATCAAATTCCCTCCGTCAAACTAGATACCCTCGGTGCAATGATAGAGATGACAGCTAAGCAAAGTGAAAAGGCAATCCAAACAGCAGTAAAACAAGGCATAGAAGAGAAATTGGGCGAAATGATCTCCATACTTTCTGCTGTCTTCGAAGACAAATTCGCTCAATTAAGGAAATCGTTACTTGAGGGCATAACACGACCAAACTCGCTTAGAACACAGGCCGTAAATAGTCAATCTACCTCTTCCGAGGCATACTCTTCATCTTCTGCAACAGAATTTTCTAACAACTCCACCGTAAACACTCTTATCCTCCCCTCTACAGCTATACCGGTAAATAACCAGGGTACCAAGGGGGAGATTAGACCAAATGTAACAGTGGAACAATCTTCAAGAGCTTCCGAAAGTTCCAAACAAGATAAAACGCCTGCTCCTAAAACCTTTCTACCTGTAAATAAAGAGCGCCTAAACTTACCGC
Source organism: Triturus cristatus (assembly GCF_964204655.1). Taxonomy (NCBI): domain Eukaryota; kingdom Metazoa; phylum Chordata; class Amphibia; order Caudata; family Salamandridae; genus Triturus; species Triturus cristatus. The sequence goes on from NC_140579.1 coordinate 415,778,646, forward strand.
CGGCTGCTCGCCCATATGTCCTAGTCTTAACAGGCGTCCCACCCTTAAATAAAGACTCAACCGAAACATGGGTTTCACTTAGAAACAAGGTTACGGACTGGCTTACTAAATACACCTATTTTCATCCAAATCACATAAATCAGATTTTGATGGTCAGAAGAGTGGGTTGGATCGGGGATTCCCAGAAAAGGTGCTCTGGAGACTGCATAGTTGTAAATTTCAAATCACCAGGTCTAGTGCTTTCCCTCCTCAGGATTAATAGGGGAACAATACACGAAAACACAAAAATTAATTTGGTGTCACTTGATTTTTTCTACCACACTGAGCAAACAAATGACTATAGAAGGAATGGGTGCATCTTTTCACAAAATAGATTTGAACAACTCGCAACACTAGAGGAGGTGGACTGACAACCAACACCCCCAGATAATCCCGCTCCCCCAAACGTTACTCAGACTCTTCCCTCATCTAACGAACATCTTGAGTCCAATTATGGTCACGGCAAGAGTATGGCACCTTCTATTTTCAGCTTCCCCGTGCTCCCAGTTCAAACAGGGTTTTCCCCTATCTCTAAATCCACCAGCGTGCCTGAAAATATAGCTCCTTTGATAGATAGATCACGCAAGGAGGACGACATCAGCCCACCCGTGGACCCTTTAGAAGCCAAATCAAATGCTGAAAGGATCCCCATCAGTTTTAATAAAACTTCTCCGAAGGATTCAGATTTAAACATAACTTTCTGGAACATATCGGGCCTTCGATCAAAGATCCACAATGAAGGGTGGATGAATTTCATTAAAGAAAATGAAATCGTCTCCTTCCAGGAGACATGGGCAACCACCCCTATTCATATAAACGGCTACAAAACCTTTTTCAGTCCAGCCCTGGCCTCAACATCAGGCAGAGCAAAGGGTGGATTAGCCACCTACGTCTCAAATCTAATCCCAACTTTGGAAGTTCATGCTCTCAAAAACGAGATATATTATCAGATATTACGAGCAACCGTAAGTAGAATGTCACCCATCCTGATAGTCAATATTTACAATAATCTCACAGACCCTAGGTTTATGGAGGTTACGAAAGAAATTCGACACTTTTTACAAGAACAAACTATCCATAGCAAAGGGAAAGAACCAATAATAATTTGGGGAGGTGACTTTAACCTTACACTATGCAAGAGCAGACATAATGGCAAATGTGGTTATATAGGCCATCTAAATAATAATACCACACATTTTTCGCACTCTCAAAAGGGGTCTTTACTGAACAAGACCATGACCCTTCTTCAATTAGCCTTCGCAAATGAACTTATTGAGCCTCCAGTTGTCTTTGCCCCAACCTTTAATGGTAGAGGATTATTTTCTTGCATTGATTTTATCCTGGCAGGAAACATTCCCTCAGAGCTGATCACTGCAGTCACTACTCACGATTGTGCATTTAGTGACCACTTCCCATTGTCCATCACCATTCAAACCACTGCTCCACATAAAAAGGCACAAACATTATATCACGAAGATAACATCTCAATGCCTCGTCCAAACGGCTACGTACTCAAATGGTCTCATATCGATCCCACCGTTATTTTAGAAACCATATTTAAAGTGGCACGTCCAGCCTTTGCAGTATGTCTAACGGAGACGTCATCTCCCATTGAGATTGTAGCCAACTACGAGAAAATAATATCTGAAGTAAAGAATGCCCAAAGGGCAGAAAACTCCAAAGGATAAACCTAAGTTTTGGTGGTTTAATTCAGCCTGTACTACAGCATATAAATTCCTTAAAAAAACCTTTAAAAAATCCCCAAGAAATGCCATAGAGGTTTCACAAGCCAGGAAAATATATAACAAAACACTTACATCTAGGAAAAAAGAACTAAAAGAGGCACATTGGACTGCCTTACACGATAGCTGTTACAACAAATATTCGGTCACCTTCTGGGAGATCGTCAATTCGTCCTTTCTCGCAGGTCCTAAAGAATGTGGCACACTCGAAACAACCATCACTGAACAAGAGTGGACCACCCATTTCTCAAAAACAATTTCTATCCCAGAAGGGATAAGTCGACAGATCCATATTCCCCCAACGGATCGGATTATTCCACCAGACATGTACTTCAACCTCGCTGAGGTGAAGATGGCCCTGAACGTTAGTAGATCAGGAAAGGCCCCGGGACCCGACGGTGTCCCTATGGACCTCTATAAATCGAATATCGATCTCTGGGCCCCCCTGCTACTTAACGTTTTAGAGGCAATGGGAAAGGTAGGACTACCAAATTCCTGGTCAGACTCGATCCTAGTCCCCATTTTTAAAAAGGGTAACAGGAACAGCCCAGCGTGCTACCGACCCATATCCCTATTGGACTCTTTAGGAAAAGCAGTAGGAAGAATCCTTTTGGAACGCCTACAAAAATGGGCAGAGGCAAATAATATTCTATCCGATCTTCAATTTGGCTTCAGGGAGAGAAGAGGCACCATTGAACAGGTCCTTAACCTCACACTTCTGAGAGGGAAGTATGTCCAGGCAAAGGGTGGCAGCCTCTGCATGGCATACGTAGATCTATCCGCAGCCTTCGACTGCGTAGCCCACAACAAGCTGTGGAGTATAATGACACAAATGGGAATCGACACTAACCTGGTTAATTATATCAGGGAAATTTACTCTAACACGACCACAAGAGTAAGATATGGCTTAGGGCGGCAGCTAACGTCATCATTCGGAGTTGAGCGGGGAGTCAGGCAGGGTTGTGTCCTGGCTCCCTTCCTTTTCAACCTGTATACAAACGGCCTAGAAGCAGCCTTGTTAAAGGGTAGCCAGGACCAACCATATGTTCAATTGCGTCCGATCCCCGCCCTCCTCTATGCGGACGACGCAGTTATAGTCGCCCGCACCCCCCTGGAGCTACAACGGGCCCTGGACAGATACAAAAATTTCATGAACCTTTTGGATCTAAATATTAATGTCAAAAATACCTTTATAATGACATTAGGTAATCAATCTCGAAAAATAAAAAGCATCTACCTAAATGACCTAAGAATAGAACATACTACCACCTACCCTTACCTGGGAGTTGTAATAGACAACAAAGGCACTTGGAAAAGCTCAACAGAAAATAGAAAACTACAATTTCTTAAAGCAACAACGGCACTGACAGTGTTTGCTCGGAGACTGGGTAAGAGAGCCTCCAAAGAAATGCTCGATATTTATAACTCAAAATGCCGTAGCACGGAAATTTATGGGGCAGGGATTTGGGGAAACGTACGAGTCGATTCAATCCAAAAGGTAGAGAACACTTTTTTGAAATTTTTGCTGGCGGTCCCGTCTTCCACTTCAATTTTTAACATCCACAGCGAACTGGGCCTCCCATACATTACAGACGTGATACGAATGCAGCCAATTCTCTTATGGCATCGCGTCTGGACCACACCGGAATTAAAATTCATGCAGGCACTTATCACCGATTGCATGAATCTGGATCACGGGTCCCAAATCACTTGGCTATCTTATGTTAAAAACTTCTTATCTGATTTGGGACTTGGCCATTTTTTCTCTAATCCCCACAAATTAAATTTAATTCCAAGAAAGAAACTACGAGATATGTGCTCAAGCCATCTAGCAGATCTGCGTCTGGTTCTCGAATAAAGTAAAAACTCTGTACAGCTCTTTCTTCCCATTCAGACCACAGACCAAATGGAGCCTTATTTGAATTCAAGTTTAAGTAATTTTGAGAAATTCTTAATGACAAGATTGTGACTTAATATGTTCCATCGGCTAATCACCTTTCCAACGATAAATGATTGGGCACCCCAATTGACTCTATGTCCTTGTGACGATCTTTCTGCCCAATCGACTCTGCACGTAATCATGTTTTGTAAATTTTATATTGAACCAAGAAAGTTATATCTGATCCCTTTATTGAAACAGCTGGGCCTAAAACAATGTCGACCAGCCCTAATGGTTCTCCAAATGTTAGAAACAGAACCATTGGCAATAAACATGACGAAGTTTTTAAAATTCTGTGTGCGACATAGAACAAACCTCTAAACGGAAACTTGTTCCCCTTCTAAATATTTAAAAAGACGATCACCATTAATAAATTAAAACATACCCTACGATGAACCGGGATTACCCCCCTATGCATCTTAAATCTGCTACTGGGGGGTTTGTTTTTTGATCCGTCTTTTTAATTCTTAACACCTATATAATTCCATCTACTGATCAATGGCCATGAAAGGCACACAAATATTTGATTGCTAATTTGCACATATTCTTATACTGTAGGTAAAAAACAAAATCCTTCCTTTTTATAATCAAATCTTTTAATACTTTTTAAAATGTATTTTAAACTGATGTCTAACGTATAAATGTAATTGCTTTTTATGTAAATGCTTTTATGGTCTGTAATTGCCTTACCGAATAAAGCTTTTTCATCATCATCATACTGGCTACATGACACCAGAGGTGGACATTTATTCATGCATACTCCTTAGCATGAAAGGGATAATTCAGCAGATATCAGGAGGGCCTTCAGGTGGGGACTGCATTTTCTGAGCTTTACTGGTGGTTCCTCTTGATGGGTGAGATCAGTGAAATATCAGTGAAAGGTTCAAGGGAAGGCATTGTTTTGAAACAGGGCTACGGGATATTTGGGGTGTTCACTGCAGGCTATACATAAAATACTACGAGTCCTGGTATTCTCCTTTCCATATTGGAATCTTTCTGCATACATAAAGAAAAAACTGCAAAAACGGCTATACTCTAAGGAGAGTAAGGACTTTGTGACTTTTGAAGCATTTGATAGCCGGAGTTAAAATGTTCCAATAATTATGCATTTGAATCTCATGTCATAGGGCTTGATTATGAGTCTGGTGGTTTTTGACCTGCAGTTGCCATATTACTGAGATGGCCATTCGGACCACCACCACTGTGCCTGGGTATTGTGCTTCCTGGCTTAGGCACAGCGGACAGGGGTATACAATATGTGAGGCGGGACCATTTTGGTCCGCCAAGCATATTACGAGTTTCCCCACCTCCACCCTTTTCATGGCAGTGAGCCTGCAATGAAAAGGTTGGCAGAATGGGAAACAAAGGGGGCCCTATAGGGCCCTCATGCCCTCACTTCTATGGGGATGTATTCAAGGGGGCTCAACATATGACCCCTGTTTGCATGCACCCCAAGTTCCGGCACGGCATGTACTTCACAGTCCATGTTTTGCTGGAACTGCTTTTGAGTTCCCATTGTGGTGCCCATTTTCAGGGCACTGCCTTGGAAACGGCAAACGAAAAGCCCGCCAGACATGAGTTGATCTCGTAATCTGGTGGGCGGGCCGTGCAGGGCTTTGGCAGTGCTGTGCCAGCACAAAGCTGACGCAGCACTGCCAAAGTCGTAATCACGGCCCATAGTTAATTAGGCCCCTAAATGCAAGAGGGAAGAGAATATTGCAGCTGTTTTCCACTGTTGTATCAACCTGTGGTCTAATTTTGCCTCGTATAGATAAACAGCCAAAGTATTTCGAGAAAAAAACGAAATCTGACCAACATACAACATACATGGGGGCAATTGTGCAATTCTATTATGGTACAGTGCAAGGTCAGTGCAAGCAGCTTTAGACAATATAAGTAGTCTGACAACTTCAGCAGTACAATTCCTAATACCCTACACTTCAACTTCTATGGTGCACAATATGTTACCCTGGAGGGCCATATTCAACATGACAAAAGCTGAAAACAGTATAATGACCCTCACAATTTTTTTTTTTTTACAAATATACACATTTTGGATCATACTGATTTGAAGGGTGGGGCCAAGAGACAATTCTGAGCCTCTACTGCTGAGGTGTTATTATGCTTTGGAAACACTGATCTTAATAATCGTCGTTGTAATGGCTGTAACAGGGCACAGACAAATAACACATGATTTCTTCCCTAGCTAATCCTGCCCATGCTCCTGTTATGATTTGCAAGGGGAGCAAGTTCAGCAATAGTAACACAATAGTTCTACACACTCCATTGGGAAGGTTCCATTAGATGTATGGTTGAGGTTGTTTGCACATGCTACTCTCCACTATTATGCCATTCCTAGAATGCCTTGAAAACAGTACAATATCTCTTTTGCGACTAACTTTATAAATTGTTTTTTAATTAAAGTTTTCAAAACCTGCTTTGTAAGAGGGCATGCTCAACATTGCCCAATTTCGAACATGCCTTGGGCTTTCTCATAATTTCTGAAAACAACTCTTTTCCCCTTCAAAAAGAGAAGATTTCCTGTTTTAGCGCAGCCCGTATGAAACTCGCGACACTATTCAATTAAAAATGACCCCACCTTCGGCTTGCTACCATAGCAAACACATAGGTCGAAAAAAGTCCGCATTTGAGCCAAAAGGCCACTGGAGCAGCTGCACAATTCAGGTTACAAATTTGATGCCAAATGCCCCCATCCACCTTCTGAAAAAAGTCTGAGTGCTGTTCGTCCCCTGATTTGCAAGTGTAACTCAGTGAGGTCGGGATTTTAATCCTGTAAACCAATAAAACATGGGCAAAATGTCTTTGTCCACAGCATTTATATAGCCTGCCAATTGCAGAGACCTGAGATATTGCTTTACTTCTGCAGTGGCTAATGTGATGACTAGAGCAGTTGCTTGAAAAAATTCAACCTAAATATGGGTACAACTTCACTGCATCTAGTTTATCTTTCCCCAAAAATCAGTGCATATTTTTCATAACCCTGCATCCCTGGGACCTGAAAAACATGATTTTGCTCTTGGAGATATTTATTTTTAAGAAAAATTCATCGGCATAGTGCCCTAGCTTGTTAAGATGCCTCTGTAAACCTATCGGAGTTAAATCTAACAGGATGGCGTCATTTGCGTACAGTAGACAACCAAGTTTCACTGTTTCTAGCTTTGGTGCGTCCCCCTTACAGTGCCCCACCCTACTAGGCAAGTCATTGATATAAAGGGAAAAAAGGAGAGGTGCTAGTAAGCATCCTTGCTTCAACCAATTATGGGTTTCCACTTTATTCGACAGACCCTGGTTCCCTCCCATCAGGACCTGAGTCAAAGTTGAGGAATGCAATGCAATAACCAGGCTAAGCAAATGTGCATGATCCCCGTTGCGGCCAATTTCCTCCACAGCTCCCCTTGGTCAATCCTGTGGAGAAATCTATAAGGGCAGTATACAAGGCCGTACCCTTGCTCACTGGATACTTTTCAATCAAAGTTTGCAAGTCAGAGATGTTATCTAGGGTACCACCATGCTTACGAAAGCCACCTACTCTGCAGCAACAAAATCATTACCAAAGTCCAAACCCTATAGGTGAAGAAGTATACTCTTGGCAATCAGTTTTCCGATCGCATCCAATAATGTGATATGCCTAAAACCGGTAGGAGAGGTTTTAGGCAGATCACATTATTATTTTATATAAAGGTACCATCATGCTTCCTTTCCAAGAGGACAGGCTAGTCCCATGTACATAGCAGCATTGAAACACCGGATAGAGAAAAAGGGCCCATGCAGAGCTATCTTGTTTAAAAATGGCTATCGGTAGATTGTCCAGGCCCTTTGCCCCAGAGTACCTTGCTCCTTTAATAAAACACTTTATCTCCTCACAAGAAGGTAGGCCATAAACATTCCCAAAGAGAGACTCACCGATTGACTCTAAATAAAACTTACCCCTAGAATTTACTGCATATAACAGTGAAATATATTGGATCCATTCCGCATCAGATATTAAAATGGCATGAGCCTTAGTTCTACAGTCACAATATTCAGCTATTAAAGCCCAATATTTATGTGAGTCACCAGAAAGTGCAACCTCTCTCAGTTTATTCCATTTTTGATCATCCACTCCTCTAATTCAGACACCTTGAGCTTCATTCTTACCCACTTCAATGGATTGATTTCCTTTTGCATCACAAATGATGACTGCTTAAATTGGTCCCTTACTAGGGCATTCAGCTCCTGATTTCGCTTTTTTACTTCCCAGGAGGTTGTCACTAAGTGGTTAGGGCCATTAGCTTGTTTCTTATTCCCACTTGAGCTAAATAAAGTCAAATGCTTCTCAAACCAAACAATGGGAATTTCCGGAGCTCACATTTTTAACAAGTCCTACCAAGTTTGTCAGATTTTTATTTGACCAAAAGGTACACCCATTTGTTTTATTAAACATAATATTATAATCTTTAGGATTCCAGGGCTTAAGCGTCTTGAGTTCTGAATTGATATTCACAGAGAGAATACTGTGATCACTCAAATTTGTCCTCAGTACCTTAAACTGTGAACATGCTTCATAGAATTGATAGGATACCACGATGTAATCAATAAGTGACAGAGCTCTGGAGGAGTGAAAAGTAAAGGATGCTGGAGAATCCACTGGGAATCTCCCATGTACAATAACAAGATCATTGGTTCTCAGACACAACAGAGGATTAAAACTAGAATAAATTGACAAAAAAAGTTTTTGCAAAATTTAATTTTTAAAGATCCTGCCATAATTGCTCATAATTGGAGCAAACATGCAATGTACACCAATGGGACATGTTACACTGGGACCGAAGCAGTCCCTGTAGCTGACCAACGATAAAACAAGGTCTGGTAAGGACTACAAGGTCTTCAGCTGACCATCAATGGTGGTTTACCTTTAGACTTTAAACATTTTTTGAAGGTTAAATCCTTCAGCATGTCAAGGTGTGGTTTCATTGGACCTGCAAGCTATGTGCTCAAAAGTCCCAAGTGAAGTTCCAAGTGGTAGAAATGGTCTTTGAGGTTACATCTTCTGTGGGTGGTGTCAGCCACTGTATCTAATGTCTTCCACAAGTCAAGCCATTTCTAAGTTCCAACTGTAGTAAACATTGAATATCTTCTTCATGGGTGCTCCAATAGTTCACATACTATCAAGTACTCTTTTTAAGGCTCCAGGTCATGGATTTTAGTAGGAGGCATATACAATAACAACATGCTTTCGGACCACGGCCACAAGTCCAGTTCCCACTTGTTGTGCAGGTGTACACCAAGTCAGTACAATGCTCTGTATTCTTGGGCCCTTCATCCTTCTTCCAAGCCTTGGGCCGATTCTACTCGATCGGTGCTAGGGCCTTCATCTCCTTGTGGACATCATGAGGGGCAGATAACCTGACCTTTGAGAATGGCTTGCAACTAAGGAGATTCAGAAGAAAGTGAGTTTCAATCGAGCCTTGCTCAGATGATAGGAATACACGTTCTGCAGTCTATGCTACTATTCTTCAGGTGCAGGAGCATTCTCCTTCTCTGTTGGTAGAAACACCAAATTATAGGGGTAAAAAATGAGTGGTTGGCAGACCACCACAAGCATGTTCTAACAAAGGGCCAAAAGTACAACGAGGTTAGTCACAAAAAGTGGTCTCAAATTGTGCACTGTTTTTTTTGGAACCTGTCTCTTATATTGTGTTGTGACTTATGTATTAATAGGCCACATAAAAAACTATAGTCACAGGGGATCACAGAACGACTTACCTCATGAATATAAATTAGAGAGGTTGCTATTTGTGAACTCCTGTGTTTAACTAGAAACACAGGGATGACAGCCTATAAGGAACAACAGACCACAAGTCCTTTGTTTGTGTTCTCAAATGGGAAGCAAGTGCTCCTTAAAGGGGGGGTGAGGTGCTGATTTTAAACCAAAAAAAGCATATAAATAATTTAAAAATTTAAAAATCTCAGTTGGGAAACCTTCAGGGGAGGTGGGCAATTTAGTGGCTCCCTGAGACACTGCCTAGTCCTCAGAGTTCGCCCAAGCTCATTCCCAAAGGGGAAGGTGGCAACTCCCTTATGCTAATCAGTTCCTGTAGCCTTTGATAACTGATCAATGATTTGCAACCACAATTGCAATAACAAACCATTAATGCTTGCCATACCGATCTGCAGTTAGAACTGAAAACTCTTTTCAGGCCCCTTCCTACTTAAAACTAGGTCTGCATCACTAAATCCATTTTGCGAGTCTGGAAGGCTTTGCCAACTTACACAATGAGTTTAGTACAAACCTTAAAAACATTTGTAACCACAAGCCCAATGATTTTCCGTAGCAAAGGGATAGTGAATGCAAAATGGCATCATACATCTACCCTAAAGTTTCCATGAGGATCCCTCCCAGGATTTTCAGCACTTCCTCTGCCTTGTGGCTGAAGCTATCTCTGATAACATTATTTGAAAATCTTTGATAGGTGCCTCAGGGCTGCTTGGCTCTCCAAGCTCCATAAGCCTGCCATTGAGCTTGCCCAGTCTAACTAGTTGCATCCCTCTGAACTTCAAAGAGAGGCCCAGCCAGCTGGTCACCCTACGTACCCTACCCTACTGGGTGTACGGAGTTAGGGTAGCAGGGCCCATGCCTATAACAAATGTCCTTTTCCAGTGAGCATGGCATTTGTAACTTGAAAGAGGATACCAAACTATTCTGAATGTCTTTGTGTTAAGAAGACCTAACTCAACACTCCACTCACTCTCTATCAACATGACCATTATCTATCCAACAGAGCCTTTTTACAAACCTAGTTCAAGCTCCTGTAAGCAGGAAGTCTGGGTTCGGTGAAAGGCTAAATGCAATAATGGCAGGACGTTCCAGGGCTGGTAACTCTCAGTTCATGATGCATCCATTCGAGAAAGATATTCGTGAAATCTATACCACCAGTACAAGCTCCTTGATTATTAAGTATTCTGCAGCTTCGTAAAATGTCACAAGAATGAAAGCTGTACTTGTTCCCAACACTAAGATACCTAAATGTGCTGTTTAAACATAATGAAAGTTTTCTTCAATGAAATATGTTTGTAGTTTCACACATTAGATTTTCAATTTGGCCTTCAATGCTGGAGAGGTGCTTGCACGAAATCCACGTGTGAATATTGTAAAAAGATGCTTCTCCCCACATCGAGCATCTGACATTTATGCCACCTGGCAGGTTTTGCACTCTTTCACCATGAGCGTGCCTAAAAGTCAAATATGCCCATCGGCGTTTGCAAATTGCGATCAATGTTTTAGGGGAAGACGCATGCAGATGGAGGATGGTTAACGCTGTCACAGCGCCCAGAGTCAAAATGTACCAGTTTTCATGTGCAAAGAAGTGGGAGGGGCCACATGCAAACATATATACTTTGCTACACTGCCCATCCCACTTTTTCAAGACAATCATAGATATCTGAACTTTCCCAGTTTGAAGTTCTTCCTTTACGACGACTGACCACCACTTCCAAACTTAAAATAGCAGTAACACCTGGCTCTTATCCCAGTTTCTGACCACAAAGTACAGTTTAGCACTTTGCTAACATTTGTTGCCATTGTTTAATACATAACACGTTGACAGAGACTGCAGTGAAAGGTGCTTTAAAGCTGAGACGAATATAACTTATCAAAGTTTCTGGATAATAGCCGCGTATTGTGCAGCTACATAGTTATGCTTTGTTATACAATGATATATTATACAATTAGTTATTTTATTTTATATTCTGGGACATTTTTGTTATGATTTCACAAAAAGCAACAGAACCACTTAAAATCCCATTTAAAATGTTCAGTATATTAAATGCCTAGCTCTAAACAAATCATTCCATTGCAAAATTATTCTAATGTCATTTTAGCACCATAGGAGAGACAAAGTAGGAAAAGATATATCAAATTATAAATAAAATATCAAGATGATATATTTGTAGTTATTTTCATAATCCACTGCATCTTTCCTAATAAATTGTTCATGAAATGTGAAGGTTGTGCCCTTTGCGAGCAGTCCTACATAGTTTCCACTCTCTGTTTCTAGGTTAAGACATATCACTCGCTGATATTTCTTGTCAGCCAAGGAGTTTGTTCTAACATTTTGGGAACTCTCTCATGAAAGTTGCTCAACAGAGCAGATTGGAGGTCCATTTGAAGCTTCTTGTCTGGGATGCCAGCCTGACAGGTTGGCAGATGGCATAGACCTACAGGCCTGGTTTAACAATCCCCTCCTTGCTTGGCAAAGACTTCTAAGCCTTTAGTGGCACTGCTAGTGCAGCGGACGCACTGCAGACTCCGTGAAATGCCTAGCAGCAACCATGTTCTAGTCACCCAACTGAGCACTTCCGTTTGCTTTTCACAGACAACCTCAAAAGAAGGAGTTTGTTTGTGGAAAAACAAGTGATCAATGGCCTTGATATGGAGAGAATGATCTCCCTTTACCTGGGCACCAGTGATGTATTTTCCTGACACAGGTTGCCATTCCTTGCTTTTTCATGGCAGTCTCAGGCAGGAAAAACTAGTGACCGCCAACCTACCCTGAACGTGACGGTGACGCCATCACTATGACCTAATCCAGCGTCACCACACAGGTCGCCAGGCCAAGGGCTTCCACCGAGGGAGTCTCTAAGGCACAGTCCTTCACCCACTCCTAAATAAGGCAGTAACTACGAGTGTTGGGTGGAAGCCATATCAACTTATGGTAGGGCTTCTGTTCCGCAACTCCTAAAGGATTTCCTCAGTGTCTTTGAATTCAGTGCTGCACATATCGAGAGCGAGTCTTCACTTTTGTATTTGCTGATGGTGGGTCCAACCAGTAAGAAGTGATGCTGGCTCTCAGGGTGGCTTAGATCCCATGGGCATACATCCACAATATGAGGTTGTTGGACTTAGCCCTTTTTACAGGGTCATCCGTGAACTTTTTGCCTTCCTCCTGGTATTTATTTTGACCTGGTGTTGGTGTTTTTAGGACTCTGGGCACTTTTGTTACAGAAATTGTTTTTTATTGGGAGCTATTGTTTTTTTCCTGAAGAAAGTGATGGTCCTAATATAGCACCCACCGAAACGCGTCGATGCTCCATCAATGAAGGCCCACTACGAATCCATGTGGACAATTGTTATTGAGGATGTAATAGGACAAACAACTCTCTTGAAATATAATAACATTGATCCATGTAAGATTTAGTGGTCTTTTTCATGATTAAGAACTATTTTCCTGCTTTTTCTCCCAACCGTTATTGTTGCTGTTATAAGAAACCTTTATGTGCTTTTTTAAATTAGTAAATCATATTGTTTTTAGGGTTTTTATTGTCATTATTAATTGTATTCAGAAAGTGACTGTGACTTTTAACATATGTTTTTAATATAAATTTTGTACAGTACATTGCATATACGCATATTGAATAAATTGGTATTGTCCATTTGATGTCTTGATCTCGTGGTTCCTATATTCATTGTTTTTAGGTCTCGCCTGACCCAGCGCATGCGCTGATCTGGCGAGACTTATTGAGAGGGCTCCAAAAAGTGCTACCAGGCCAGCCTAGAGCTACAGTGCATGTGCGCGGGCGCACGCCGCGCTTTACCGCGATTACTTTCACTTTCGCAGCCGCAGGGCCGCTTTGATGTTTGATCGTGATCCCGATCACTTTCACTTTCGGGGCCGCATGCCCGCTTTGCATAGCCAATAGGTCTCGCTTTTGGGACCTTATAAGTATTTAGTTATGCAACTGTTGCATAGCTAAACACTTATAAGGTCCCGAATGCGAGACCTATTTGCTATGCCAATGCTTGTTATATTGGTGATACTGGGTTGTTATTGTGAGTTTGGATCCCTGTATGTGTGCTTTCCCAAAGAGGGTTTCTTTGTGACTAAGGCCTGAATAGGACTGTGCCTGCCTTACACAATGCTGGCTCCGCCCCCTTCTGGTGTGTTTGGGGCCTAGCCTACACTAACAAAGCAGGTTGTTGTGCACTGTAAATAAAATGTTTTAAGTGCCCCCTAGAACTGGTTTGGACCGGGCACAGAGCCCTGTGTCGGGGGTGAAACAAAGACATTGGCAATATAAATATTCGGGCTGTGACCCCATGTACTTTGTGCTTACTTGGGACTGAAGAAGAGACACTGTGTGGGCTGCAGTGAGCCAGGAGGAACCGCCATGGGATTTGGTTGGTGAGAGGAGGACTGCCCCTCTGTCCCTTGTGCTGGCCTGCCTGGCTGCGCCCTGCCGGCGTGTTCTCAGTACTCTGCCAGGAGGGCTGAGTGCTCTGGCTTGGTTGTCCTGGACTTGAGCTTGGAGCCAGACAGGAGTCCTAGATGTTGAGCCCCTGGTGTGAGCTAATCTGCATCAGCGCGTGGTGGGCGCTTTGCAATTGTATTTCTGTAGCCCAAGAAGGGGGCTCCAACTTTGCTCGTAAACTAGCGCTGAGGCCCAATCGGAAGTCAGGCAGAAGGACGCCTGACTGTAGGCGGGGCTCCTGTGAGGAAATGGAGAGCCCTGCTGGTCCAGTTCGCCTGGGGAACTGCTGACGCCATTGGGGTGGGTCCCGTTGCTGTGCTCCCTTGACCTGATTAGAGTGGTGATTTCTGCCTGGCTTCGGCGCTTACCCTAGCCAACCAGAAATCCCATCCTTAACAGAGGTGATGCTGGCTCTTAGAGTGGCTTATATCCCATGGGCATGCATCCACAATAGGAAGTGATGCTGGCTCTCAGGGTGGCTTAGATCCCATGGGCATGCATCCACAATAGGAAGTGATGCTGGCTCTCAGGGTGGCTTAGATCCCATGGGCATACATCCACAATAGGAGGTGATGATGCCCTTCAGGATGGCTTAGATCCCATGGGCATGCATCCACAATAGGAAGTGATGCTGGCTATCAGGGTGGCTTAGATCCCATTGTGGTACTTTAAATTTTGGGACCACGTAGGAGGCATGGCCCTACCCTGCCTATTCGGTATCAGCGAACCGCGAATGGCCAATGCAGTAATGTACAAGTGTTTTGCATAACGTTTCATCGATAAATTCACTTTGTATACGATATTACACATTGACTTCGTGGGTTCCATTTTAGAGCGGTAGCCATCTTATGGTTGCCCTCACATAGGCTGAACATTAAGGACATGCACAGGCTTTCAGAACACATGTACCTTCTATTGACTTCTCTGTGACCTGTGCGAACTGGCTCCACTGCCCGAGGTCAGTCCGGTCTCACGAGCTCCCCTTCCTACGGCCACCTGTGATTAGCATCAGGGTTTGACACACCATAAAGCCTTTCATCCCACACAAGCCCCCGACTAACCTCTTTCACACCTGACTCTGCTTCCTGCTTTATCGCCTGTTTTACGAGGAGGAGGTGCCTGTGTTTATTGGGGTCTGCTGATATCTGATGAGGGATCTGAGCCTCGCTGGGTAAATAATTGTGGGCTGGCTGAACTGAAATGTGGGATGGTCATCATGACTCTGCCTTTTCGTTTGTAATGAATACATATGAATGACCATATCGTAAAACGAGGAATGTGTGCCTGAAGCATGATATTTTGTATATAAGGAGAAGACTGGTTTTGTAAGTTTGAGCAGTCTCCTGAGAACATACCCGTGTGTACTTCTAGGATTGCTGTTACTGGCTGCAGTCAATAATAAAACGATCTTTGACGCCACCACAAGACTCTGTGTTTCTGTGGTCCAAGAGAGGAAGAACTCGAAGTCATAGGGTGCTACCCCTGGCACCGCTGGGGTCCTAAAAACCCCAGTACTTCAGTTGGCGCCCAACGTGAGGCGATTTCAGCGGTACTGGTCCAAGCCAGAGGTTCGTGAGGAGCTTCGTGTGGAAATTCTGGAGGAAGGCCGCCACTTCATCGACCCCTGCATGTCGACGTGGTCCGAAAGTCTTTGCTGCGAGGTTCCCCGCTTGCTGACGGCTACGAAGGACTGCTGCCCTGACTATCGCCCTGTTTTGGACCCTTGATAATTTGGTAGAGCGAAACGATTAACCGAGTCTTCTGGTGACGTCATCGATACCTCAGTTAAGTATAAGTGGAGCGTCTCCTAATTCTTAGTTTGGTTCTTAGGTTTGGTATCCCTTCGGGATCGCTTTGATTTGGAGCTTGCAAGCGCCAAAGCCGAAGGACTCGTGTATTCACGAGACTATCGCGTTTTGATAATCCTTTGAAGTTTGAAACTAGACTAGTGAGCCAAGATGCCTGGTTCTAGTATATTTGGAAACTTGTTTTGTTTGGGTTGTAAAAGGGATTCCCAATTAGAGGATTCGTGTCCGGTTCCTCCAATTGGAACTCCAACTTATGAGCTTTATGTAAAACATGGCGTGGGCCCCATTGCATATAATGAAGTATGGATCCGATACACCAGAAAGGACGGTGTTTTAAAATGGCCCCAAAATGGTAGTTTCGATACAGATACCTTAGACAATTTGGAAGTTAAATTATTTAAAAAGAAAGCCCGGCCGGCGATGTTTGATTCTTTCCGCCTATGGCGAAAGGAAGCCAAACAGAAGGAAATTAAATTAGCAAAAAGAAATAAGAGAGAAAAAGGTATGTCGATAATGCAAGCAGCTGTACAATTTAAAGATAATGAGGAGGAACAAATGAATGAGCAGTTACATAGGCAACGTAAACTAGGGATCGATAAATGTTACCCAGTTTTACCACACCTTCAACAAAATGTGTTAAAAGAAAAGGAGAAAGATCCCCTAATGTCACATTTGCTGAGTTTGCCACCTCCGTATGCGCAGAGTGCTACAGCACCTCCGCAACCCTTGAATGCACAGCCTCCAGTTAATGTGCCGCAAGCTTTCCTGCAGCCGCCAGCTCCTCCTCAGCCGGCGCCTGCTCTTGTGGTGCAGCCCCCTCAAGGGCCGCCGACTTTGCTGCCTGCATCCCCTTTGCCTTCTGCAACTTTGCCTGCTGCACCAACTGCCTCCCTTGGCACTCTCCCTGATACTGTCCTTGCATCTGCATCTACACCTACTATGCTTCCCTCTGTCTTTCCCCCTGTTCTTGCCTCACCCTCTCCTTCTACACGACAAAGAATAGCTAGTGCAGTCACTAGTTTCATATCGCCTTTATTTGGGTCATCTAGTGCGACCCCTGACTTCAAGCGTAAGCAGTTGCGTAGTCAGCGGCCTGGTTCTGAAGAGAAAGAAGTATTAGACCACATGGCACGTAACTGGATTGTTCATCCATCAAGGTATAATGTGGAGTCTGTCATGAGTGTCTTTCGTCAATGGGAAACACCAAAGCAAAGATATGTTTTTGATAAAATGTGTGAATTCCTCTGTGAGGAATTGGAAGATCATGGTCTAGACTCAAGCCCGAAGGTTTTGTGTCGCCTACGGTTTGAATTTGACAAAGGCACGATTGTGGGCCCCAACGTTGATAGAGCAGTTACGACATTGTTGTCCTTCAGGAATGGGGATTGTCATCAGTCACTGTTCGAACAAGAGTTCTCTGTAGGGAAAAAGGGAAAAGTGCGACAATACCCTATGAGGGAAGTCCCTCCGGTATGGAAAGAAGCCGTTGCGGCTGATCCCAATAACGGTATTCTTGCTGCTCCAGCTCATTTCCAGCGTGTTTGGGTGCATGTCCCTTGGAAACGATCTGAAGTAATAGCGCTTAAACAGACATTGCCTGATCCCCGTAAAAACCCAGCAGGATATTATAAGGAATTGTCACAGACTGCAGGATCATGTATCATGAATCTAGCTGACATAGATATGTTGTTTGGAAATGTTGTTCCACAGCCTTTGTGGGGATTGATTCGTAATGCAGATCATGCTGCAGAGTTAGGTGACACATGGGCAAATATTATTATTGCTAATGATGGACAAAATGGTGGTGCCAAGCCTGACCCTTTGGTAGCAGAACTCCCTGCTAGAATCATTGCTTACATGAAGACTTTAATGCCCGCGATGCGTGTGAATTGGGATAAATTGTCTGCGTGTAAGCAGAAGAAAGATGAAACAGTGTCTGATTTCTTCACCAGGTTTGAGGAAACGTTTATTGACCACAGTGGTCAAGATATGAGTACGGAAGGTGGTCAACGATTATTTGTTGATAAATTTGTGCATAATTTGCTTCCCGAGTTGTGTAAGAAGTTAAAAGATTCAGAGAGTTCTTGGGCTGTTTCCTCATCAGCGCAAATACTGGCTACTGCACAGTATTACGAAAATAGAGATAAGGATGAGAAAGATAAAGCAGACAAGAAAACAAAAGAATTAAAAACGAAGGTTCTTTTACAGCAAGCTTACCCACCACGTGGTGGCCAGAGTAATTATCAGCAACAGCCTCAGTTTCAGAGAAACGTGCAAAGGTACTAGTATTTGTAACCACGTGTTCCTGTCGGCCCTAATCAATGTTCATATTGCAAGGAGGAGGGTCATTTCAAGTATAGTTGTCCTATTCTGTTACAGCGCGCTAATGGCGCTTTTAGCACCAGAGGTAGAGGTGGTCAACAAGCTCCTAGAGGTAGGGGACGCGGGAATGTTCCCCAGAACGCGCGTCCTCTTCCATCTCAAAATACGATTAATAGTTTTGATCAGCAAGGCAATGCAACTGGTAGGACAGCTCAGTACTATAACAATGACTATTATACAGAAGATGAAAATGCAGAAAGTAATGATTACTAGGATAGCCGTAGACAAAGAGAGGGAGTTGTTTCAGTGCCAGTGGATCAGAGTGGACCGTATGTCAAGGTGACTACAGCGGGTGTGTCAGAACCTTTTCTGTTGGATACTGGTGCTGCAAAAAGTTCAATTATGCATTCAAAACTCCCTGGCGCACCTTTGTCTGGCGACATGAATGTTTCAGTAGGTTTTTCTGGCGCCCCGGTTAGGAACCCGATCTCTAGTCCTATGCCCCTTTCTGTTGGACCTTGTGAGCTGAAAGCACCCCTTATCCTAACGACAGGTTGTGGTGAAAACCTGTTAGGATTAGATTTGTTGAAGAGATTACATGCGACATTATATTGTTCCCCCTCGGGAGTACAACTTACACTTGGTAGGGAAGTGATTTCTCCAATGTATTTGTCAAGGAATGAACTGCCAGCTGAATTGTTGTCTCTTCCGGATGCTCTTTGGGCTTCTGGTCTTAATGATGTGGGCCTTTTGGAAATACCGCCATACGTGGTAACTTTGAAAGCCAATGTTAAATTGCCACGCATTCCCCAGTACAAGATCTCTAATGAAGGTGAAAAAGCGTTGCTAGCGATTATCTATGATCTGATTGAAAAGGATGTAATTGAAGAGACAAGAGGTAACGTTTGCAATAGCCCTGTTTTGCCTGTTTTAAAACGTACTGACCCTTCACAGCCACCTGTTTACAGATTTGTGATCGATCTTAGAGAGGTAAATAAGATTGTTGTGCCACAGTTTCCAGTTGTCCCTGATATAACTGCTTGTTAACTATGATTCCAGCTTCCGCTGCTTGGTTCTCAGTGATTGATTTAAAGAATGCTTTCTTTAGCATCCCGATTGCAGAGGAAAGTAGGGACATTTTTGGTTTTAGCCTAGGAGGTCGTAGCTTCCGTTTTAAACGCGCTCCTCAAGGCTACTGTGAAAGCCCATCAATATACAGCCAAGCTTTAAAAGCACAGCTTGATGCAATTGTTTTACCTAGTGGTGCCACCCTTATCCAGTATGTTGACGATTTACTAATCGCCGCGGATACTGAGGAGATTTGTAAAGAAGCTACGGTGTCATTGTTGCGTCATTTGTCTGCCTTCCATCACAAAGTGTCTCTCTCAAAACTGCAATATTGTCGACAAGAAGTGACCTACTTAGGTCATCTCTTTTCGAAGGAGGGAAGGAAACTGACCCCAGAAAGAATTCAGGCCATTGCAAAATTGAGCGTGCCAAGAACACAGAGAGAAGTGCGTGCTTTCTTGGGTATTACTTCCTACTGTAGGCAGTGGATCCCGAGTTTTTCTTTGCTGGCAAAACCTTTAATAGCATTGACATGTAAAGATACACCGAATCTCGTCCCATGGTCTGAAGAGTGTCAGAAAAGTTTTTCTGAATTGCGTGAGGCATTATGTTCAGCTCCTGTTTTGGGCACTCCCGACTACAGCAAGCCTTTTACATTGTATGTTCACGAGAAAGAAGGTTGTGCATTGTCAGTGTTCACACAGTCTTTTGGAGACAAACAGCGCCCATGTGCGTATTTGTCATCGACCTTGGATCCGGTAGCTAAGGCCTTGCCAAGTTGTTTGAGAGCCACAGCGGCAGCAGCTGGCTCTATTCGACAGTCTGCTGGGTTAGTAATGAATAACACGTTAATTGTGATGGTTCCGCACGCAGTGGACACGTTGTTGAACAGGACCAAGACACAGCACTTAACTAGTGCTCGATTGTCAGGTTATGAGTTGACACTATTAGCGAGTCATGTACACATAAAAAGATGCAACACATTGAATCCAGCTACTTTATTGCCGATTGCAGCAGACACAGATGAGATTAAACAGCATGATTGTCTGTTCAGAACAGAAGAGGAAACAAAAGGGAGAGCGGATCTTAAAGATACTGCCTTGACTGAGTGTGATGGTACCTTATGGGTGGATGGTTCATGCTTCAAGCTTTCAAATGGTGATACGACTGCTGCATATGCTGTCACGACTTTGCACACGGTTGTTGAAACCGCACGTATACCACATAACTCGGCTCAAGCAGCAGAGCTAATTGCACTTACGAGAGCATGTGTGTTGTCGAAAGGTATGAGGGTGAACATATACACAGATAGTCAGTATTCTTTTGGCGTGGCCCATAGTTTTGGGCGCTTGTGGAAAGAACGTGGATTCCTGACTTCGCATGGAACCAAAATTCAGAATGGTCAGTTGGTGAATGATCTCCTTGAGTCACTGACCTTGCCGCTACAAGTTGCGATTGTAAAATGCAGTGCACACAAGAAAGTTACAGATGATGTCGGTCGTGGTAATGCATTTGCTGATGAAGTTGCGAAAGAAACAGCAAAGAATGTAAATAATCGAATGTATGTTGCAGGCCCTGCAAGATGGGTTGGTGATGTTGGAATGTGTGAAGACACGATAGAGAGCGTGAAGTCCCTTCAAGCTGAAGCCACAGAGAAAGAATTGAGCAAGTGGAGAGAAAGTACGGGTAGATTGGATGAAAAAGGTTGTTGGGTCGATTTATCAGAACATCAGCGTTGGTTGTTACCCGATGCGTATGTGCTTGCAGTGGTGACGATGGCTCATGGAATGGCCCATATTAGTGTAAAAGGGATTTGCAAGTTGTTGGCTCCAGTATGGCAAAATGCTGGAATTCCCAAATGTGCAGAGAATGTGGTCAAGAATTGCATGGTGTGTCTAAAATACAATCCTGGTAGGGGAACCCCAACTCCAGCTGGTCATTTTGCACCTCCAACGTATCCGTTCGAGGTTTTGCAGCTAGATTTCATCCACATGGAAAGGTGCAACAATTTAAAATATGTACTCGTTGTTATCTGTGCCTTCTCAAAGTGGATAGAAGCATACCCCTTAAAAGACAATACTGCCTTGTCCACTGCTAAAGCCCTTGTCAAAGAATTTTTCCCTAGGTTTGGAATGCCGAGAATGGTCTGGAGTGATAATGGGAGTGAATTTGTGGGTCGAGTGATGAAAGAAGTATGTGAGGGGCTAGGGATTCAGCAGAAATTTCACGCTGCAAATCACCCCCAATCAGCTGGATTAGTAGAGTGCTATAACGGCACCTTAAAACTTAAATTGGCTAAGATTCAAGCAAGCTCTGGTCTTAAATGGCCTGACGCGCTGCCTTTAGCACTCCTGTCAACAAGAATGACTGTGCACTCACGAGTGGGACTTAGTCCGTATGAGATAGTGTTTGGCCGCCCGGCCAATATATGGGGAGTGCCAAGGCCTACAAAATTCAGTGAAATCGAACATCCAATACTGCTTGACTATCTGTATGAATTGACGGCTAAATTGCGTGTTTTACACCAACAGGTGCACGATACTCTGCCTCAGGCCTCTGAAGCTCCAGGACATCCCATCGATCCTGGAACGTGGGTGCTGGTGAAGAATTTTCAACGGGCAAAGAATGATGAGCCCCGTTGGACCGGCCCCCATCTCGTCCTTCTTTCTACAAGATCGGCTGTTCGAGTGAAAGGAAAGAAGAACTGGATCCACGGCGTCCACTGTAAAAGAGTCCCTTTGCCTTTGCCATATGACCGGTGGGTCCAGGAGGGGATCGCTGATTCTGAAACTGAGACCGTGCCTCGTTTTCTGCCTTTTAGCGATGCGCGTGTGAAAGGAACAAGCTCTGAGCAAGAAAGTGACAATATTCTGCAAGAAGCTGTGCCACCGTCAATCCGATTGGATACTACAGAGCCTGAACTTTTGTTTCAAGATCAGACAGTACCCGGACGAGAACGCTATAACTTGAGGCCTAGAACTATGGACAAATAAAAATTCTTTTTCTTTGATATTTTTGACAGTACAGCTCTCTCTCATCTGAGAAACTTTCTTATTTTTGGTTTTTCTTTTTCGAACCACCATCCGGGTTCAGCTGTAGGGTCGCGGTGCCAAGACTTTGGGGTACAAGCCGGAGACGTTAGGTCAACGGTTCTGGTTAGTCTGGGGAGTTCCCTGGACTGACAGGTGTATTCCTAAGCAGAAGAAACTCACCCGCCGCGAACAGCACGATTAGAGGATGGAGTTTTTCAAGATGGAGAGACCCGCTGAGGAAATGAACTTTAAGAAAAAAATATGTAAAATAATGAAAAGCAAACGTTTTGTATTATTATGTCTGTTTGCACTAGTTAGTATGATGATGTTTACTGTGGGATATGTATTATTGTCCTCTCAAGAGCCATTTGCACCCACTGTACAGCCTATACCTCCTCCTACTGTCTCCTTACACTCTTTCCACCCTCTGCCTGAACACGAACAAGCTAGACGGTCTGAGTTCGTAAACAACTCGTTTATTCAACTCCTGCACCAGCACCAACTAGTTATGAATACAACCAATTGCTGGGTGTGTGGTTTAATGCCACATACCATTAATAAGGGTATCCCATATCTAGTGCTGCCGTTTAGCTATAATGGATCGTCATGGGCATTCCAGACTATGTTTCTTTTTGCATTAGATGCCTACTCCCCGCGACAACCGCGTTCCATCAGACCTAGCACGAACAATAAGGCCTTAATGAAAGGAGTTGCTGATATGAGCAGAGATATCGACGCATACTCATCTATTCCTAAGGATGAATTGCGAGCTTATGTAGGTTGGAATGCGACGGGGTATAGCATTAGTCTGGGTGAAAAGCAGCGAAAAATTTCATCCCCAATTTGGGTCGTACCCCACATAGGTCGGTTCTGTTTACAAGGTAATGGTCAGAATCCAAGAGCTCAACTGGGGAAAAGTGACTGTACTGAAACGTACACTTTTCCATCACAGTTTCCCCCTGCGTTTTTGGCTGCCAAGGGTACATATTTTGTCTGCAATGACCGAGCATATACATAGTTGCCCCCTGATTTCTCGGGCACATGGTATATTGCAAACTTGCTACCGCCAACATTTACTGCTGCCTCTGATTAATCCAAGACCAGAGTTGTGAGAGGCGTTGTTAGTCAGGAGGATACTGCCGGTCAGGAAGCGGGAGACTTCTTTTTGGGTTTCCTACCGTTTTGGGGACCGATGGTTAATAGTAGGAACCTGAGACAACTGACTCGTGTGGTTGAATCCACTGTTAATGTAACGGCTGGTGCCCTTGGTAATTTGACAGCTGAGCTCCAAGCGGATCGCCTCATGACTTTGCAGAACCGTATGGTTCTAGACGTCATACTTGCAGACTGTGGTGGGGTATGTAAGGTCATCCAATCTAGCTGTTGCATTTTCATACCAGATAACGCTCCAACAGTTTATCAAGCCATCTCCAAACTGCATAAAATATCTGAATCTATTCACGTGGATAAAGGAGATTAGTCACTGATGGGGTGATTCTGGGAACTGATATCTGCCTGGGGATGGAAGATTCTGATGGTCATTGGAATGATCTTAGCTATTCTTTTCCTGTTCTGTCTGTGTGTACAGTGTGCTCCTGCGATATGTGGCCTCTGTGCTACATTGTGTGTAAGGAAACCTGTATCGAGGGACGAGCTAAGTAATAGGATGATGCTACAGCAACATCTCCATGACCTTATGAATATAGACCTGGACTCGGATTAATATGAGTATAGGTATTGCCTATCTAAGGGCAAAAGGAGGGTCTGTGGTACTTTAAATTTTGGGACCACGTAGGAGGCATGGCCCTACCCTGCCTATTTCGGTATCAGCGAACTGCGAATGGCCAATGCGGTAATGTACAAGTGTTTTGCATAACGTTTCATCGATAAATTCACTTTGTATACGATATTACACATTGACTTCGTGGGTTCCATTTTAGAGCGGTAGCCATCTTATGGTTGCCCTCACATAGGCTGCACATTAAGGACATGCACAGGCTTTCAGAACACATGTACCTTCTATTGACTTCTCTGTGACCTGTGCGAACTGGCTCCACTGCCCGAGGTCAGTCCGGTCTAGCGAGCTCCCCTTCCTATGGCCACCTGTGATTAGCATCAGGGTTTGACACACCATAAAGCCTTTCATCCCACACAAGCCCCCGACTAACCTCTTTCACACCTGACTCTGCTTCCTGCTTTATCGCCTGTTTTACGAGGAGGAGGTGCCTGTGTTTATTGGGGTCTGCTGATATCTGATGAGGGATCTGAGCCTCGCTGGGTAAATAATTGTGGGCTGGCTGAACTGAAATGTGGGATGGTCATCATGACTCTGCCTTTTCGTTTGTAATGAATACATATGAATGACCATATCGTAAAACGAGGAATGTGTGCCTGAAGCATGATATTTTGTATATAAGGAGAAGACTGGTTTTGTAAGTTTGAGCAGTCTCCTGAGAACATACCCGTGTGTAATTCTAGGATTGCTGTTACTGGCTGCAGTCAATAATAAAACGATCTTTGACGCCACCACAAGACTCTGTGTTTCTGTGGTCCAAGAGAGGAAGAACTCGAAGTCATAGGGTGCTACCACTGGCACCGCTGGGGTCCTAAAAAGCCCAGTACTTCACCATGGGCATGCATCCACAATGGGAAGTGATGCTGGCTCTCAAGGTGGCTTAGATCCCATGGGCATGCATCCACAATAGGAGGTGATGCTGGCTCTCAGGTTGGCTTAGATGCCATGGGCATGCATCCACAATGGGAAGTGATGCTGGCTCTCAGGGTGGCTTAGGGCTTAGATCCCATGGATATGCATCCACAATAGGAGGTGATGCTGGCTCTCATGGTGGCTTAGATCCCATGGGCATGCATCCATAATAGGAAGTGATGCTGGCTCTCAGGGTGGCTTAGATCCCATGGGCATGCATCCACAATAGGAAGTGATGCTGGCTCTCAGGGTGGCTTAGATCCCATGGGCATGCATCCACAATAAGAAGTGATGCTGGCTCTCAGGGTGGCTTAGATCCCATGGGCATACATCCACAATAGGAGGTGATGATGCCCTTCAGGATGGCTTAGATCCCATGGGCATGCATCCACAATAGGAGGTGATGCTGGCTCTCAGGTTGGCTTAGATCCCATGGGCATGCATCCACAATAGGAAGTGATGCTGGCTCTCAGGGTGGCTTAGATCCCATGGGCATGCATCCACAATAGGAAGTGATGCTGGCTCTCAGGGTGGCTTAGATCCCATGGGCATACATCCACAATAGGAGGTGATGATGCCCTTCAGGATGGCTTAGATCCCATGGGCATGCATCCACAATAGGAGGTGATGCTGGCTCTCAGGTTGGCTTAGATCCCATGGGCATGCATCCACAATAGGAAGTGATGCTGGCTCTCAGGGTGGCTTAGATCCCATGGATATGCATCCACAATAGGAGGTGATGCTGCCCTTCAGGGTGGCTTAGATCCCATGGGCATGCATCCACAATAGGAAGTGATGCTGGCTCTCAGGGTGGCTTAGATCCCATGGGCATGCATCCATAATAGGAGCCTAAGCTGGCTCTCACATGGGGATGTATCCACAACAGGAGGTGACGCTGGCTCTCAGGGTGGCTTAGATCCCATGGGCATGCATCCACAATAGGAAGTGATGCTGGCTCTCAGGGTGGCTTAGATCCCATGGGCATGCATCCACAATAGGAAGTGATGCTGGCTCTCAGGGTGGCTTAGATCCCATGGGCATGCATCCACAATAGGAAGTGATGCTGGCTCTCAGGGTGGCTTAGATCCCATGGATATGCATCCACAATAGGAGGTGATGCTGCCCTTCAGGGTGGCTTAGATCCCATGGGCATGCATCCACAATAGGAAGTGATGCTGGCTCTCAGGGTGGCTTAGATCCCAATTGGCATGCATCCACAATAGGAGCCTAAGCTGGCTCTCAGGGTGACTTAGATCCCATGGGCATGCATCCATAATAGGAGCCTAAGCTGGCTCTCACATGGGGATGCATCCACAACAGGAGGTGACGCTGGCTCTCAGGGTGGCTTAGATCCCATGGGCATGCATCCACAATAGGAAGTGATGCTGGCTCTCAGGGTGGCTTAGATCCCATGGGCATGCATCCACAATAGGAAGTGATGCTGGCTCTCAGGGTGGCTTAGATCCCATGGGCATGCATCCACAATAGCAAGTGATGCTGGCTCTCAGGTTGGCTTAGATCACATGGGCATGCATCCACAATAGGAGGTGATGCTGCCCTTCAGGGTGGCTTAGATCCCATGGGCGTGCATCCACAATAGGAGCCTAAGCTGGCTCTCACATGGGGATGTATCCACAATAGGAAGTGATGCTGGCTCTCAGGGTGGCTTAGATCCCATGGGCATGCATCCACAATAGGAAGTGATGCTGGCTCTCAGGGTGGCTTAGATCCCATGGATATGCATCCACAATACGAGGTGATGCTGCCCTTCAGGGTGGCTTAGATCCCATGGGCATGCATCCACAATAGGAAGTGATGCTGGCTCTCAGGGTGGCTTAGATCCCAATTGGCATGCATCCACAATAGGAGCCTAAGCTGGCTCTCAGGGTGACTTAGATCCCATGGGCATGCATCCATAATAGGAGCCTAAGCTGGCTCTCACATGGGGATGCATCCACAACAGGAGGTGACGCTGGCTCTCAGGGTGGCTTAGATCCCATGGGCATGCATCCACAATAGGAGGTGATGCTGCCCTTCAGGGTGGCTTAGATCCCATGGGCATGCATCCACAATAGGAAGTGATGCTGGCTCTCAGGGTGGCTTAGATCCCAATTGGCATGCATCCACAATAGGAGCCTAAGCTGGCTCTCAGGGTGACTTAGATCCCATGGGCATGCATCCATAATAGGAGCCTAAGCTGGCTCTCACATGGGGATGCATCCACAACAGGAGGTGACGCTGGCTCTCAGGGTGGCTTAGATCCCATGGGCATGCATCCACAATAGGAAGTGATGCTGCCTCTCAGGGTGGCTTAGATCCCATGGGCATGCATCCACAATAGGAAGTGATGCTGGCTCTCAGGGTGGCTTAGATCCCATGGGCATGCATCCACAATAGGAAGTGATGCTGGCTCTCAGGTTGGCTTAGATCACATGGGCATGCATCCACAATAGGAGGTGATGCTGCCCTTCAGGGTGGCTTAGATCCCATGGGCGTGCATCCACAATAGGAGCATAAGCTGGCTCTCACATGGGGATGTATCCACAATAGGAAGTGATGCTGGCTCTCAGGGTGGCTTAGATCCCATGGGCATGCATCCACAATAGGAAGTGATGCTGGCTCTCAGGGTGGCTTAGATCCCATGGATATGCATCCACAATACGAGGTGATGCTGCCCTTCAGGGTGGCTTAGATCCCATGGGCATGCATCCACAATAGGAAGTGATGCTGGCTCTCAGGGTGGCTTAGATCCCAATTGGCATGCATCCACAATAGGAGCCTAAGCTGGCTCTCAGGGTGACTTAGATCCCATGGGCATGCATCCATAATAGGAGCCTAAGCTGGCTCTCACATGGGGATGCATCCACAACAGGAGGTGACGCTGGCTCTCAGGGTGGCTTAGATCCCATGGGCATGCATCCACAATAGGAAGTGATGCTGACTCTCAGGGTGGCTTAGATCCCATGGGCATGCATCCACAATAGGAAGTGATGCTGGCTCTCAGGGTGGCTTAGATCCCATGGGCATGCATCCACAATAGGAAGTGATGCTGGCTCTCAGGGTGGCTTAGATCCCATGGGCATGCATCCACAATAGGAAGTGATGCTGGCTCTCAGGTTGGCTTAGATCACATGGGCATGCATCCACACTAGGAGGTGATGCTGCCCTTCATGGTGGCTTAGATCCCATGGGCGTGCAACCACAATAGGAGCCTAAGCTGGCTCTCACATGGGGATGTATCCACAATAGGAAGTGATGCTGGCTCTCAGGGTGGCTTAGATCCCATGGGCATGCATCCACAATAGGAAGTGATGCTGGCTCTCAGGGTGGCTTAGATCCCATGGGTATGCATCCACAACAGGAAGTGATGCTGGCTCTCAGGGTGGCTTAGATCCCATGGGTATGCATCCACAATAGGAGGTGATGCTGCCCTTCAGGGTGGCTTAGATCCCATGGGCGTGCATCCACAATAGGAGCCTAAGCTGGCTCTCACATGGGGATGTATCCACAATAGGAAGTGATGCTGGCTCTCAGGTTGGCTTAGATCACATGGGCATGCATCCACAATAGGAGGTGATGCTGCCCTTCAGGGTGGCTTAGATCCCATGGGCGTGCATCCACAATAGGAGCCTAAGCTGGCTCTCACATGGGGATGTATCCACAATAGGAAGTGATGCTGGCTCTCAGGGTGGCTTAGATCCCATGGGCATGCATCCACAATAGGAAGTGATGCTGGCTCTCAGGGTGGCTTAGATCCCATGGGTATGCATCCACAACAGGAAGTGATGCTGGCTCTCAGGGTGGCTTAGATCCCATGGGTATGCATCCACAATAGGAGGTGATGCTGCCCTTCAGGGTGGCTTAGATCCCATGGGCGTGCATCCACAATAGGAGCCTAAGCTGGCTCTCACATGGGGATGTATCCACAATAGGAAGTGATGCTGGCTCTCAGGGTGGCTTAGATCCCATGGGCATGCATCCACAATAGGAGGTGATGCTGGCTCTTAGGTTGGCTTAGATCCCATGGGCATGCATCCACAATAGGAAGTGATGCTGGCTCTCAGGGTGGCTTAGATCCCATGGGCATGCATCCACAATAGGAAGTGATGCTGGCTCTCAGGGTGGCTTAGATCCCATGGGTATGCATCCACAACAGGAAGTGATGCTGGCTCTCAGGGTGGCTTAGATCCCATGGGTATGCATCCACAATAGGAGGTGATGCTGCCCTTCAGGGTGGCTTAGATCCCATGGGCATGCATCCACAATAGGAAGTGATGCTGGCTCTCAGGGTGGCTTAGATCCCATGGGCATGCATCCACAATAGGAGCCTAAGCTGGCTCTCAGGGTGACTTAGATCCCATGGGCATGCATTCATAATAGGAGCCTAAGCTGGCTCTCACATGGGTATGTATCCACAACAGGAGGTGACGCTGGCTCTCAGGGTGGCTTAGATCCCATGGGCATGCATCCACAATAGGAAGTGATGCTGGCTCTCAGGGTGGCTTAGATCCCATGGGCATGCATCCACAATAGGAAGTGATGCTGGCTCTCACGGTGGCTTAGATCCCATGGGCATGCATCCACAATAGGAAGTGATGCTGGCTCTCAGGGTGGCTTAGATCCCATGGATATGCATCCACAATACGAGGTGATGCTGCCCTTCAGGGTGGCTTAGATCCCATGGGCATGCATCCACAATAGGAAGTGATGCTGGCTCTCAGGGTGGCTTAGATCCCAATTGGCATGCATCCACAATAGGAGCCTAAGCTGGCTCTCAGGGTGACTTAGATCCCATGGGCATGCATCCATAATAGGAGCCTAAGCTGGCTCTCACATGGGGATGCATCCACAACAGGAGGTGACGCTGGCTCTCATGGTGGCTTAGATCCCATGGGCATGCATCCACAATAGGAAGTGATGCTGGCTCTCAGGGTGGCTTAGATCCCATGGGCATGCATCCACAATAGGAAGTGATGCTGGCTCTCAGGGTGGCTTAGATCCCATGGGCATGCATCCACAATAGGAAGTGATGCTGGCTCTCAGGTTGGCTTAGATCACATGGGCATGCATCCACAATAGGAGGTGATGCTGCCCTTCAGGGTGGCTTAGATCCCATGGGCGTGCATCCACAATAGGAGCCTAAGCTGGCTCTCACATGGGGATGTATCCACAATAGGAAGTGATGCTGGCTCTCAGGGTGGCTTAGATCCCATGGGCATGCATCCACAATAGGAAGTGATGCTGGCTCTCAGGGTGGCTTAGATCCCATGGGTATGCATCCACAACAGGAAGTGATGCTGGCTCTCAGGGTCGCTTAGATCCCATGGGTATGCATCCACAATAGGAGGTGATGCTGCCCTTCAGGGTGGCTTAGATCCCATGGGCGTGCATCCACAATAGGAGCCTAAGCTGGCTCTCACATGGGGATGTATCCACAATAGGAAGTGATGCTGGCTCTCAGGGTGGCTTAGATCCCATGGGCATGCATCCACAATAGGAAGTGATGCTGGCTCTCAGGGTGGCTTAGATCCCATGGGTATGCATCCACAACAGGAAGTGATGCTGGCTCTCAGGGTGGCTTAGATCCCATGGGTATGCATCCACAATAGGAGGTGATGCTGCCCTTCAGGGTGGCTTAGATCCCATGGGCATGCATCCACAATAGGAAGTGATGCTGGCTCTCAGGTTGGCTTAGATCACATGGGCATGCATCCACAATAGGAGGTGATGCTGCCCTTCAGGGTGGCTTAGATCCCATGGGCGTGCATCCACAATAGGAGCCTAAGCTGGCTCTCACATGGGGATGTATCCACAATAGGAAGTGATGCTGGCTCTCAGGGTGGCTTAGATCCCATGGGCATGCATCCACAATAGGAAGTGATGCTGGCTCTCAGGGTGGCTTAGATCCCATGGGTATGCATCCACAACAGGAAGTGATGCTGGCTATCAGGGTGGCTTAGATCCCATGGGTATGCATCCACAATAGGAGGTGATGCTGCCCTTCAGGGTGGCTTAGATCCCATGGGCGTGCATCCACAATAGGAGCCTAAGCTGGCTCTCACATGGGGATGTATCCACAATAGGAAGTGATGCTGGCTCTCAGGGTGGCTTAGATCCCATGGGCATGCATCCACAATAGGAGGTGATGCTGGCTCTTAGGTTGGCTTAGATCCCATGGGCATGCATCCACAATAGGAAGTGATGCTGGCTCTCAGGGTGGCTTAGATCCCATGGGCATGCATCCACAATAGGAAGTGATGCTGGCTCTCAGGGTGGCTTAGATCCCATGGGTATGCATCCACAACAGGAAGTGATGCTGGCTCTCAGGGTGGCTTAGATCCCATGGGTATGCATCCACAATAGGAGGTGATGCTGCCCTTCACGGTGGCTTAGATCCCATGGGCATGCATCCACAATAGGAAGTGATGCTGGCTCTCAGGGTGGCTTAGATCCCATGGGCATGCATCCACAATAGGAGCCTAAGCTGGCTCTCAGGGTGACTTAGATCCCATGGGCATGCATTCATAATAGGAGCCTAAGCTGGCTCTCACATGGGTATGTATCCACAACAGGAGGTGACGCTGGCTCTCAGGGTGGCTTAGATCCCATGGGCATGCATCCACAATAGGAAGTGATGCTGGCTCTCAGGGTGGCTTAGATCCCATGGGCATGCATCCACAATAGGAAGTGATGCTGGCTCTCACGGTGGCTTAGATCCCATGGGCATGCATCCACAATAGGAAGTGATGCTGGCTCTCAGGGTGGCTTAGATCCCATGGATATGCATCCACAATACGAGGTGATGCTGCCCTTCAGGGTGGCTTAGATCCCATGGGCATGCATCCACAATAGGAAGTGATGCTGGCTCTCAGGGTGGCTTAGATCCCAATTGGCATGCATCCACAATAGGAGCCTAAGCTGGCTCTCAGGGTGACTTAGATCCCATGGGCATGCATCCATAATAGGAGCCTAAGCTGGCTCTCACATGGGGATGCATCCACAACAGGAGGTGACGCTGGCTCTCATGGTGGCTTAGATCCCATGGGCATGCATCCACAATAGGAAGTGATGCTGGCTCTCAGGGTGGCTTAGATCCCATGGGCATGCATCCACAATAGGAAGTGATGCTGGCTCTCAGGGTGGCTTAGATCCCATGGGCATGCATCCACAATAGGAAGTGATGCTGGCTCTCAGGTTGGCTTAGATCACATGGGCATGCATCCACAATAGGAGGTGATGCTGCCCTTCAGGGTGGCTTAGATCCCATGGGCGTGCATCCACAATAGGAGCCTAAGCTGGCTCTCACATGGGGATGTATCCACAATAGGAAGTGATGCTGGCTCTCAGGGTGGCTTAGATCCCATGGGCATGCATCCACAATAGGAAGTGATGCTGGCTCTCAGGGTGGCTTAGATCCCATGGGTATGCATCCACAACAGGAAGTGATGCTGGCTCTCAGGGTGGCTTAGATCCCATGGGTATGCATCCACAATAGGAGGTGATGCTGCCCTTCAGGGTGGCTTAGATCCCAGGGGCGTGCATCCACAATAGGAGCCTAAGCTGGCTCTCACATGGGGATGTATCCACAATAGGAAGTGATGCTGGCTCTCAGGGTGGCTTAGATCCCATGGGCATGCATCCACAATAGGAAGTGATGCTGGCTCTCAGGGTGGCTTAGATCCCATGGGTATGCATCCACAACAGGAAGTGATGCTGGCTCTCAGGGTGGCTTAGATCCCATGGGTATGCATCCACAATAGGAGGTGATGCTGCCCTTCAGGGTGGCTTAGATCCCATGGGCATGCATCCACAATAGGAAGTGATGCTGGCTCTCAGGGTGGCTTAGATCCCATGGGCATGCATCCACAATAGGAGCCTAAGCTGGCTCTCAGGGTGACTTAGATCCCATGGGCATGCATTCATAATAGGAGCCTAAGCTGGCTCTCACATGGGTATGTATCCACAACAGGAGGTGACGCTGGCTCTCAGGGTGGCTTAGATCCCATGGGCATGCATCCACAATAGGAAGTGATGCTGGCTCTCAGGGTGGCTTAGATCCCATGGGCATGCATCCACAATAGGAAGTGATGCTGGCTCTCACGGTGGCTTAGATCCCATGGGCATGCATCCACAATAGGAAGTGATGCTGGCTCTCAGGGTGGCTTAGATCCCATGGATATGCATCCACAATACGAGGTGATGCTGCCCTTCAGGGTGGCTTAGATCCCATGGGCATGCATCCACAATAGGAAGTGATGCTGGCTCTCAGGGTGGCTTAGATCCCAATTGGCATGCATCCACAATAGGAGCCTAAGCTGGCTCTCAGGGTGACTTAGATCCCATGGGCATGCATCCATAATAGGAGCCTAAGCTGGCTCTCACATGGGGATGCATCCACAACAGGAGGTGACGCTGGCTCTCATGGTGGCTTAGATCCCATGGGCATGCATCCACAATAGGAAGTGATGCTGGCTCTCAGGGTGGCTTAGATCCCATGGGCATGCATCCACAATAGGAAGTGATGCTGGCTCTCAGGGTGGCTTAGATCCCATGGGCATGCATCCACAATAGGAAGTGATGCTGGCTCTCAGGTTGGCTTAGATCACATGGGCATGCATCCACAATAGGAGGTGATGCTGCCCTTCAGGGTGGCTTAGATCCCATGGGCGTGCATCCACAATAGGAGCCTAAGCTGGCTCTCACATGGGGATGTATCCACAATAGGACGTGATGCTGGCTCTCAGGGTGGCTTAGATCCCATGGGCATGCATCCACAATAGGAAGTGATGCTGGCTCTCAGGGTGGCTTAGATCCCATGGGTATGCATCCACAACAGGAAGTGATGCTGGCTCTCAGGGTGGCTTAGATCCCATGGGTATGCATCCACAATAGGAGGTGATGCTGCCCTTCAGGGTGGCTTAGATCCCATGGGCGTGCATCCACAATAGGAGCCTAAGCTGGCTCTCACATGGGGATGTATCCACAATAGTAAGTGATGCTGGCTCTCAGGGTGGCTTAGATCCCATGGGCATGCATCCACAATAGGAAGTGATGCTGGCTCTCAGGGTGGCTTAGATCCCATGGGTATGCATCCACAACAGGAAGTGATGCTGGCTCTCAGGGTGGCTTAGATCCCATGGATATGCATCCACAATAGGAGGTGATGCTGCCCTTCAGGGTGGCTTAGATCCCATGGGCATGCATCCATAATAGGAGCCTAAGCTGGCTCTCAGGGTGGCTTAGATCCCATGGGCATGCATCCACAATAGGAAGTGATGCTGGCTCTCAGGGTGGCTTAGATCCCATGGGCATGCATCCACAATAGGAGCCTAAGCTGGCTCTCAGGGTGACTTAGATCCCATGGGCATGCATCCATAATAGGAGCCTAAGCTGGCTCTCACATGGGGATATATCCACAACAGGAGGTGACGCTGGCTCTCAGGGTGGCTTAGATCCCATGGGCTGCATCCACAATACGAAGTGATGCTGGCTCTCAGGGTGGCTTAGATCCCATGGGCATGCATCCACAATAGGAGCCTAAGCTGGCTCTCAGGGTGACTTAGATCCCATGGGCATGCATCCATAATAGGAGCCTAAGCTGGCTCTCAGGGTGGCTTAGATCCCATGGGCATGCATCCACAATAGGAAGTGATGCTGGCTCTCAGGGTGGCTTAGATCCCATGGGCATGCATCCACAATAGGAAGTGATGCTGGCTCTCAGGGTGGCTTAGATCCCATGGATATGCATCCACAATAGGAGGTGATGCTGGCTCTCAGGGTGGCTTAGATCCCATGGGCATGCATCCACAATAGGAGCCTAAGCTGGCTCTCAGGGTGACTTAGATCCCATGGGCATGCATCCATAATAGGAGCCTAAGCTGGCTCTCACATGGGGATGTATCCACAACAGGAGGTGACGCTGGCTCTCAGGGTGGCTTAGATCCCATGGGCATGCATCCACAATAGGAAGTGATGCTGGCTCTCAGGGTGGCTTAGATCCCATGGGCATGCATCCACAATAAGAGCCTAAGCTGGCTCTCAGGGTAACTTAGATCCCATGGGCATGCATCCACAATAGGAAGTGATGCTGGCTCTCAGGGTGGCTTAGATCCCATGGGCATGCATCCACAATAGGAGCCTAAGCTGGCTCTCAGGGTGACTTAGATCCCATGGGCATGCATCCATAATAGGAGCCTAAGCTGGCTCTCAGGGTGGCTTAGATCCCATAGGCATGCATCCACAATAGGAAGTGATGCTGGCTCTCAGGGTGGCTTAGATCCCATGGGCATGCATCCACAATAGGAAGTGATGCTGGCTCTCAGGGTGGCTTAGATCCCATGGATATGCATCCACAATAGGAGGTGATGCTGCCCTTCAGGGTGGCTTAGATCCCATGGGCATGCATCCACAATAGGAAGTGATGCTGGTTCTCAGGTTGGCTTAGATCCCATGGGCATGCATCCACAATAGGAGGTGATGCTGCCCTTCAGGGTGGCTTAGATCCCATGGATATGCATCCACAATAGGAGGTGATGCTGCCCTTCAGGGTGGCTTAGATCCCATGGGCATGCATCCACAATAGGAGGTGATGCTGCCCTTCAGGGTGGCTTAGATCCCATGGGCGTGCATCCACAATAGGAGCCTAAGCTGGCTCTCACATGGGGATGTATCCACAATAGGAAGTGATGCTGGCTCTCAGGGTGGCTTAGATCCCATGGGCATGCATCCACAATAGGAAGTGATGCTGGCTCTCAGGGTGGCTTAGATCCCATGGGCATGCATCCACAATAGGAAGTGATGCTGGCTCTCAGGGAGGCTTAGATCCCATGGGCATGCATCCACAATAGGAAGTGATGCTGGCTCTCAGGTTGGCTTAGATCACATGGGCATGCATCCACAATAGGAGGTGATGCTGCCCTTCAGGGTGGCTTAGATCCCATGGGCGTGCATCCACAATAGGAGCCTAAGCTGGCTCTCACATGGGGATGTATCCACAATAGGAAGTGATGCTGGCTCTCAGGGTGGCTTAGATCCCATGGGCATGCATCCACAATAGGAAGTGATGCTGGCTCTCAGGGTGGCTTAGATCCCATGGGTATGCATCCACAACAGGAAGTGATGCTGGCTCTCAGGGTGGCTTAGATCCCATGGGTATGCATCCACAATAGGAGGTGATGCTGCCCTTCAGGGTGGCTTAGATCCCATGGGCGTGCATCCACAATAGGAGCCTAAGCTGGCTCTCACATGGGGATGTATCCACAATAGGAAGTGATGCTGGCTCTCAGGGTGGCTTAGATCCCATGGGCATGCATCCACAATAGGAGGTGATGCTGGCTCTCAGGTTGGCTTAGATCCCATGGGCATGCATCCACAATAGGAAGTGATGCTGGCTCTCAGGGTGGCTTAGATCCCATGGGCATGCATCCACAATAGGAAGTGATGCTGGCTCTCAGGGTGGCTTAGATCCCATGGGTATGCATCCACAACAGGAAGTGATGCTGGCTCTCAGGGTGGCTTAGATCCCATGGGTATGCATCCACAATAGGAGGTGATGCTGCCCTTCAGGGTGGCTTAGATCCCATGGGCATGCATCCACAATAGGAAGTGATGCTGGCTCTCAGGGTGGCTTAGATCCCATGGGCATGCATCCACAGTAGGAGCCTAAGCTGGCTCTCAGGGTGACTTAGATCCCATGGGCATGCATCCCTAATAGGAGCCTAAGCTGGCTCTCACATGGGGATGTATCCACAACAGGAGGTGACGCTGGCTCTCAGGGTGGCTTAGATCCCATGGGCATGCATCCACAATAGGAAGTGATGCTGGCTCTCAGGGTGGCTTAGATCCCATGGGCATGCATCCACAATAGGAAGTGATGCTGGCTCTCAGGGTGGCTTAGATCCCATGGGCATGCATCCACAATAGGAAGTGATGCTGGCTCTCAGGGTGGCTTAGATCCCATGGATATGCATCCACAATACGAGGTGATGCTGCCCTTCAGGGTGGCTTAGATCCCATGGGCATGCATCCACAATAGGAAGTGATGCTGGCTCTCAGGGTGGCTTAGATCCCAATTGGCATGCATCCACAATAGGAGCCTAAGCTGGCTCTCAGGGTGACTTAGATCCCATGGGCATGCATCCATAATAGGAGCCTAAGCTGGCTCTCACATGGGGATGCATCCACAACAGGAGGTGACGCTGGCTCTCATGGTGGCTTAGATCCCATGGGCATGCATCCACAATAGGAAGTGATGCTGGCTCTCAGGGTGGCTTAGATCCCATGGGCATGCATCCACAATAGGAAGTGATGCTGGCTCTCAGGGTGGCTTAGATCCTATGGGTATGCATCCACAACAGGAAGTGATGCTGGCTCTCAGGGTGGCTTAGATCCCATGGGTATGCATCCACAATAGGAGGTGATGCTGCCCTTCAGGGTGGCTTAGATCCCATGGGCGTGCATCCACAATAGGAGCCTAAGCTGGCTCTCACATGGGGATGTATCCACAATAGGAAGTGATGCTGGCTCTCAGGGTGGCTTAGATCCCATGGGCATGCATCCACAATAGGAAGTGATGCTGGCTCTCAGGGTGGCTTAGATCCCATGGATATGCATCCACAATAGGAGGTGATGCTGGCTCTCAGGGTGGCTTAGATCCCATGGGCATGCATCCACAATAGGAGCCTAAGCTGGCTCTCAGGGTGACTTAGATCCCATGGGCATGCATCCATAATAGGAGCCTAAGCTGGCTCTCACATGGGGATGTATCCACAAGAGGAGGTGACGCTGGCTCTCAGGGTGGCTTAGATCCCATGGGCATGCATCCACAATAGGAAGTGATGCTGGCTCTCAGGGTGGCTTAGATCCCATGGGCATGCATCCACAATAAGAGCCTAAGCTGGCTCTCAGGGTAACTTAGATCCCATGGGCATGCATCCACAATAGGAAGTGATGCTGGCTCTCAGGGTGGCTTAGATCCCATGGGCATGCATCCACAATAGGAGCCTAAGCTGGCTCTCAGGGTGACTTAGATCCCATGGGCATGCATCCATAATAGGAGCCTAAGCTGGCTCTCAGGGTGGCTTAGATCCCATAGGCATGCATCCACAATAGGAAGTGATGCTGGCTCTCAGGGTGGCTTAGATCCCATGGGCATGCATCCACAATAGGAAGTGATGCTGGCTCTCAGGGTGGCTTAGATCCCATGGATATGCATCCACAATAGGAGGTGATGCTGCCCTTCAGGGTGGCTTAGATCCCATGGGCATGCATCCACAATAGGAAGTGATGCTGGTTCTCAGGTTGGCTTAGATCCCATGGGCATGCATCCACAATAGGAGGTGATGCTGCCCTTCAGGGTGGCTTAGATCCCATGGATATGCATCCACAATAGGAGGTGATGCTGCCCTTCAGGGTGGCTTAGATCCCATGGGCATGCATCCACAATAGGAGGTGATGCTGCCCTTCAGGGTGGCTTAGATCCCATGGGCGTGCATCCACAATAGGAGCCTAAGCTGGCTCTCACATGGGGATGTATCCACAATAGGAAGTGATGCTGGCTCTCAGGGTGGCTTAGATCCCATGGGCATGCATCCACAATAGGAAGTGATGCTGGCTCTCAGGGTGGCTTAGATCCCATGGGCATGCATCCACAATAGGAAGTGATGCTGGCTCTCAGGGAGGCTTAGATCCCATGGGCATGCATCCACAATAGGAAGTGATGCTGGCTCTCAGGTTGGCTTAGATCACATGGGCATGCATCCACAATAGGAGGTGATGCTGCCCTTCAGGGTGGCTTAGATCCCATGGGCGTGCATCCACAATAGGAGCCTAAGCTGGCTCTCACATGGGGATGTATCCACAATAGGAAGTGATGCTGGCTCTCAGGGTGGCTTAGATCCCATGGGCATGCATCCACAATAGGAAGTGATGCTGGCTCTCAGGGTGGCTTAGATCCCAT
The DNA here is from genome assembly GCF_964204655.1 of Triturus cristatus. NCBI lineage: Eukaryota > Metazoa > Chordata > Amphibia > Caudata > Salamandridae > Triturus > Triturus cristatus. The sequence continues at coordinate 415,817,508 of NC_140579.1, forward strand.
GGGTATGCATCCACAACAGGAAGTGATGCTGGCTCTCAGGGTGGCTTAGATCCCATGGGTATGCACCCACAATAGGAGGTGATGCTGCCCTTCAGGGTGGCTTAGATCCCATGGGCGTGCATCCACAATAGGAGCCTAAGCTGGCTCTCACATGGGGATGTATCCACAATAGGAAGTGATGCTGGCTCTCAGGGTGGCTTAGATCCCATGGGCATGCATCCACAATAGGAGGTGATGCTGGCTCTCAGGTTGGCTTAGATCCCATGGGCATGCATCCACAATAGGAAGTGATGCTGGCTCTCAGGGTGGCTTAGATCCCATGGGCATGCATCCACAATAGGAAGTGATGCTGGCTCTCAGGGTGGCTTAGATCCCATGGGTATGCATCCACAACAGGAAGTGATGCTGGCTCTCAGGGTGGCTTAGATCCCATGGGTATGCATCCACAATAGGAGGTGATGCTGCCCTTCAGGGTGGCTTAGATCCCATGGGCATGCATCCACAATAGGAAGTGATGCTGGCTCTCAGGGTGGCTTAGATCCCATGGGCATGCATCCACAGTAGGAGCCTAAGCTGGCTCTCAGGGTGACTTAGATCCCATGGGCATGCATCCATAATAGGAGCCTAAGCTGGCTCTCACATGGGGATGTATCCACAACAGGAGGTGACGCTGGCTCTCAGGGTGGCTTAGATCCCATGGGCATGCATCCACAATAGGAAGTGATGCTGGCTCTCAGGGTGGCTTAGATCCCATGGGCATGCATCCACAATAGGAAGTGATGCTGGCTCTCAGGGTGGCTTAGATCCCATGGGCATGCATCCACAATAGGAAGTGATGCTGGCTCTCAGGGTGGCTTAGATCCCATGGATATGCATCCACAATACGAGGTGATGCTGCCCTTCAGGGTGGCTTAGATCCCATGGGCATGCATCCACAATAGGAAGTGATGCTGGCTCTCAGGGTGGCTTAGATCCCAATTGGCATGCATCCACAATAGGAGCCTAAGCTGGCTCTCAGGGTGACTTAGATCCCATGGGCATGCATCCATAATAGGAGCCTAAGCTGGCTCTCACATGGGGATGCATCCACAACAGGAGGTGACGCTGGCTCTCATGGTGGCTTAGATCCCATGGGCATGCATCCACAATAGGAAGTGATGCTGGCTCTCAGGGTGGCTTAGATCCCATGGGCATGCATCCACCATAGGAAGTGATGCTGGCTCTCAGGGTGGCTTAGATCCTATGGGTATGCATCCACAACAGGAAGTGATGCTGGCTCTCAGGGTGGCTTAGATCCCATGGGTATGCATCCACAATAGGAGGTGATGCTGCCCTTCAGGGTGGCTTAGATCCCATGGGCGTGCATCCACAATAGGAGCCTAAGCTGGCTCTCACATGGGGATGTATCCACAATAGGAAGTGATGCTGGCTCTCAGGGTGGCTTAGATCCCATGGGCATGCATCCACAATAGGAAGTGATGCTGGCTCTCAGGGTGGCTTAGATCCCATGGGTATGCATCCACAACAGGAAGTGATGCTGGCTCTCAGGGTGGCTTAGATCCCATGGATATGCATCCACAATAGGAGGTGATGCTGCCCTTCAGGGTGGCTTAGATCCCATGGGCATGCATCCATAATAGGAGCCTAAGCTAGCTCTCAGGGTGGCTTAGATCCCATGGGCATGCATCCACAATAGGAAGTGATGCTGGCTCTCAGGGTGGCTTAGATCCCATGGGCATGCATCCACAATAGGAGCCTAAGCTGGCTCTCAGGGTGACTTAGATCCCATGGGCATGCATCCATAATAGGAGCCTAAGCTGGCTCTCACATGGGGATATATCCACAACAGGAGGTGACGCTGGCTCTCAGGGTGGCTTAGATCCCATGGGCATGCATCCACAATACGAAGTGATGCTGGCTCTCAGGGTGGCTTAGATCCCATGGGCATGCATCCACAATAGGAAGTGATGCTGGCTCTCAGGGTGGCTTAGATCCCATGGGCGTGCATCCACAATAGGAGCCTAAGCTGGCTCTCACATGGGGATGTATCCACAATAGGAAGTGATGCTGGCTCTCAGGGTGGCTTAGATCCCATGGATATGCATCCACAATACGAGGTGATGCTGCCCTTCAGGGTGGCTTAGATCCCATAGGCATGCATCCACAATAGGAAGTGATGCTGGCTCTCAGGGTGGCTTAGATCCCAATTGGCATGCATCCACAATAGGAGCCTAAGCTGGCTCTCAGGGTGACTTAGATCCCATGGGCATGCATCCATAATAGGAGCCTAAGCTGGCTCTCACATGGGGATGCATCCACAACAGGAGGTGACGCTGGCTCTCATGGTGGCTTAGATCCCATGGGCATGCATCCACAATAGGAAGTGATGCTGGCTCTCAGGGTGGCTTAGATCCCATGGGCATGCATCCACAATAGGAAGTGATGCTGGCTCTCAGGGTGGCTTAGATCCCATGGGCATGCATCCACAATAGGAAGTGATGCTGGCTCTCAGGTTGGCTTAGATCACATGGGCATGCATCCACAATAGGAGGTGATGCTGCCCTTCAGGGTGGCTTAGATCCCATGGGCGTGCATCCACAATAGGAGCCTAAGCTGGCTCTCACATGGGGATGTATCCACAATAGGAAGTGATGCTGGCTCTCAGGGTGGCTTAGATCCCATGGACATGCATCCACAATAGGAAGTGATGCTGGCTCTCAGGGTGGCTTAGATCCCATGGGTATGCATCCACAACAGGAAGTGATGCTGGCTCTCAGGGTGGCTTAGATCCCATGGGTATGCATCCACAATAGGAGGTGATGCTGCCCTTCAGGGTGGCTTAGATCCCATGGGCGTGCATCCACAATAGGAGCCTAAGCTGGCTCTCACATGGGGATGTATCCACAATAGGAAGTGATGCTGGCTCTCAGGGTGGCTTAGATCCCATGGGCATGCATCCACAATAGGAAGTGATGCTGGCTCTCAGGGTGGCTTAGATCCCATGGGTATGCATCCACAACAGGAAGTGATGCTGGCTCTCAGGGTGGCTTAGATCCCATGGATATGCATCCACAATAGGAGGTGATGCTGCCCTTCAGGGTGGCTTAGATCCCATGGGCATGCATCCATAATAGGAGCCTAAGCTGGCTCTCAGGGTGGCTTAGATCCCATGGGCATGCATCCACAATAGGAAGTGATGCTGGCTCTCAGGGTGGCTTAGATCCCATGGGCATGCATCCACAATAGGAGCCTAAGCTGGCTCTCAGGGTGACTTAGATCCCATGGGCATGCATCCATAATAGGAGCCTAAGCTGGCTCTCACATGGGGATATATCCACAACAGGAGGTGACGCTGGCTCTCAGGGTGGCTTAGATCCCATGGGCATGCATCCACAATACGAAGTGATGCTGGCTCTCAGGGTGGCTTAGATCCCATGGGCATGCATCCACAATAGGAGCCTAAGCTGGCTCTCAGGGTGACTTAGATCCCATGGGCATGCATCCATAATAGGAGCCTAAGCTGGCTCTCAGGGTGGCTTAGATCCCATGGGCATGCATCCACAATAGGAAGTGATGCTGGCTCTCAGGGTGGCTTAGATCCCATGGGCATGCATCCACAATAGGAAGTGATGCTGGCTCTCAGGGTGGCTTAGATCCCATGGATATGCATCCACAATAGGAGGTGATGCTGGCTCTCAGGGTGGCTTAGATCCCATGGGCATGCATCCACAATAGGAGCCTAAGCTGGCTCTCAGGGTGACTTAGATCCCATGGGCATGCATCCATAATAGGAGCCTAAGCTGGCTCTCACATGGGGATGTATCCACAACAGGAGGTGACGCTGGCTCTCAGGGTGGCTTAGATCCCATGGGCATGCATCCACAATAGGAAGTGATGCTGGCTCTCAGGGTGGCTTAGCTCCCATGGGCATGCATCCACAATAAGAGCCTAAGCTGGCTCTCAGGGTGACTTAGATCCCATGGGCATGCATCCACAATAGAAAGTGATGCTGGCTCTCAGGGTGGCTTAGATCCCATGGGCATGCATCCACAATAGGAGCCTAAGCTGGCTCTCAGGGTGACTTAGATCCCATGGGCATGCATCCATAATAGGAGCCTAAGCTGGCTCTCAGGGTGGCTTAGATCCCATGGGCATGCATCCACAATAGGAAGTGATGCTGGCTCTCAGGGTGGCTTAGATCCCATGGGCATGCATCCACAATAGGAAGTGATGCTGGCTCTCAGGGTGGCTTAGATCCCATGGATATGCATCCACAATAGGAGGTGATGCTGCCCTTCAGGGTGGCTTAGATCCCATGGGCATGCATCCACAATAGGAAGTGATGCTGGTTCTCAGGTTGGCTTAGATCCCATGGGCATGCATCCACAATAGGAGGTGATGCTGCCCTTCAGGGTGGCTTAGATCCCATGGATATACATCCACAATAGGAGGTGATGCTGCCCTTCAGGGTGGCTTAGATCCCATGTGCATGCATCCACAATAGGAGGTGATGCTGCCCTTCAGGGTGGCTTGGATCCCATGGGCGTGCATCCACAGTAGGAGCCTAAGCTGGCTCTCACATGGGGATGCATCCACAATAGGAAGTGATGCTGGCTCTCAGGGTGGCTTAGATCCCATGGGCATGCATCCACAATAGGAAGTGATGCTGGCTCTCAGGGTGGCTTAGATCCCATGGGCATGCATCCACAATAGGAAGTGATGCTGGCTCTCAGGGTGGCTTAGATCCCATGGGCATGCATCCACAATAGGAAGTGATGCTGGCTCTCAGGTTGGCTTAGATCACATGGGCATGCATCCACAATAGGAGGTGATGCTGCCCTTCAGTGTGGCTTAGATCCCATGGTCGTGCATCCACAATAGGAGCCTAAGCTGGCTCTCACATGGGGATGTATCCACAATAGGAAGTGATGCTGGCTCTCAGGGTGGCTTAGATCCCATGGGCATGCATCCACAATAGGAAGTGATGCTGGCTCTCAGGGTGGCTTAGATCCCATGGGTATGCATCCACAACAGGAAGTGATGCTAGCTCTCAGGGTGGCTTAGATCCCATGGGTATGCATCCACAATAGGAGGTGATACTGCCCTTCAGGGTTGCTTAGATCCCATGGGCGTGCATCCACAATAGGAGCCTAAGCTGGCTCTCACATGGGGATGTATCCACAATAGGAAGTGATGCTGGCTCTCAGGGTGGCTTAGATCCCATGGGCATGCATCCACAATAGGAGGTGATGCTGGCTCTCAGGTTGGCTTAGATCCCATGGGCATGCATCCACAATAGGAAGTGATGCTGGCTCTCAGGGTGGCTTAGATCCCATAGATATGCATCCACAATAGGAGGTGATGCTGCCCTTCAGGGTGGCTTAGATCCCATGGGCATGCATCCACAATAGGAAGTGATGCTGGCTCTCAGGGTGGCTTAGATCCCATGGGCATGCATCCACAATAGGAGCCTAAGCTGGCTCTCAGGGTGACTTAGATCCCATGGGCATGCATCCATAATAGGAGCCTAAGCTGGCTCTCACATGGGGATGTATCCACAACAGGAGGTGACGCTGGCTCTCAGGGTGGCTTAGATCCCATGGGCATGCATCCACAATAGGAAGTGATGCTGGCTCTCAGGGTGGCTTAGATCCCATGGGCATGCATCCACAATAGGAAGTGATGCTGGCTCTCAGGGTGGCTTAGATCCCATGGATATGCATCCACAATACGAGGTGATGCTGCCCTTCAGGGTGGCTTAGATCCCATGGGCATGCATCCACAATAGGAAGTGATGCTGGCTCTCAGGGTGGCTTAGATCCCAATTGGCATGCATCCACAATAGGAGCCTAAGCTGGCTCTCAGGGTGACTTAGATCCCATGGGCATGCATCCATAATAGGAGCCTAAGCTGGCTCTCACATGGGGATGCATCCACAACAGGAGGTGACGCTGGCTCTCAGGGTGGCTTAGATCCCAGGGGCATGCATCCTCAATAGGAAGTGATGCTGGCTCTCAGGGTGTTTTAGATCCCATGGGCATGCATCCACAATAGGAAGTGATGCTGGCTCTCAGGGTGGCTTAGATCCCATGGGCATGCATCCACAATAGGAAGTGATGCTGGCTCTCAGGTTGGCTTAGATCACATGGGCATGCATCCACAATAGGAGGTGATGCTGCCCTTCAGGGTGGCTTAGATCCCATGGGCGTGCATCCACAATAGGAGCCTAAGCTGGCTCTCACATGGGGATGTATCCACATTAGGAAGTGATGCTGGCTCTCAGGGTGGCTTAGATCCCATGGGCATGCATCCACAATAGGAAGTGATGCTGGCTCTCAGGGTGGCTTAGATCCCATGGGTATGCATCCACAATAGGAGGTGATGCTGCCCTTCATGGTGGCTTAGATCCCATGGGCGTGCATCCACAATAGGAGCCTAAGCTGGCTCTCACATGGGGATGTATCCACAATAGGAAGTGATGCTGGCTCTCAGGGTGGCTTAGATCCCATGGGCATGCATCCACAATAGGAAGTGATGCTGGCTCTCAGGGTGGCTTAGATCCCATGGGTATGCATCCACAACAGGAAGTGATGCTGGCTCTCAGGGTGGCTTAGATCCCATGGATATGCATCCACAATAGGAGGTGATGCTGCCCTTCAGGGTGGCTTAGATCCCATGGGCATGCATCCACAATAGGAAGTGATGCTGGCTCTCAGGGTGGCTAAGATCCCATGGATATGCATCCACAATAGGAGGTGATGCTGGCTCTCAGGGTGGCTTAGATCCCATGGGCTTGCATCCACAATAGGAGCCTAAGCTGGCTCTCAGGGTGACTTAGATCCCATGGGCATGCATCCATAATAGGAGCCTAAGCTGGCTCTCACATGGGGATGTATCCACAACAGGAGGTGACGCTGGCTCTCAGGGTGGCTTAGATCCCATGGGCATGCATCCACAATACGAAGTGATGCTGGCTCTCAGGGTGGCTTAGATCCCATGGGCATGCATCCACAATAGGAGCCTAAGCTGGCTCTCAGGGTGACTTAGATCCCATGGGCATGCATCCATAATAGGAGCCTAAGCTGGCTCTCAGGGTGGCTTAGATCCCATGGGCATGCATCCACAATAGGAAGTGATGCTGGCTCTCAGGGTGGCTTAGATCCCATGGGCATGCATCCACAATAGGAAGTGATGCTGGCTCTCAGGGTGGCTTAGATCCCATGGATATGCATCCACAATAGGAGGTGATGCTGCCCTTCAGGGTGGCTTAGATCCCATGGGCATGCATCCACAATAGGAAGTGATGCTGGTTCTCAGGTTGGCTTAGATCCCATGGGCATGCATCCACAATAGGAGGTGATGCTGCCCTTCAGGGTGGCTTAGATCCCATGGATATGCATCCACAATAGGAGGTGATGCTGCCCTTCAGGGTGGCTTAGATCCCATGGGCATGCATCCACAATAGGAGGTGATGCTGCCCTTCAGGGTGGCTTAGATCCCATGGGCGTGCATCCACAATAGGAGCCTAAGCTGGCTCTCACATGGGGATGTATCCACAATAGGAAGTGATGCTGGCTCTCAGGGTGGCTTAGATCCCATGGGCATGCATCCACAATAGGAAGTGATGCTGGCTCTCAGGGTGGCTTAGATCCCATGGATATGCATCCACAATAGGAGGTGATGCTGGCTCTCAGGGTGGCTTAGATCCCATGGGCATGCATCCACAATAGGAGCCTAAGCTGGCTCTCAGGGTGACTTAGATCCCATGGGCATGCATCCATAATAGGAGCCTAAGCTGGCTCTCACATGGGGATGTATCCACAACAGGAGGTGACGCTGGCTCTCAGGGTGGCTTAGATCCCATGGGCATGCATCCACAACAGGAAGTGATGCTGGCTCTCAGGGTGGCTTAGATCCCATGGGCATGCATCCACAATAGGAGGTGATGCTGGCTCTCAGGGTGGCTTAGATCCCATGGGCATACATCCACAATAGGAGGTGATGCTGCCCTTCAGGGTGTCTTAGATCCCATGGGCGTGCATCCACAATAGGAGCCTAAGCTGGCTCTCACATGGGGATGTATCCACAATAGGAAGTGATGCTGGCTCTCAGGGTGGCTTAGATCCCATGGGCATGCATCCACAATAGGAAGTGATGCTGGCTCTCAGGGTGGCTTAGATCCCATGGGCACGCATCTACAATTCATCTTTTTGGCAGGACATTTGAGAGGGGAATAGCGCCGCACCTCTGCATGACAGATAGTTGTCTCTCTCCAGGGTTACCTGTTACAAACATACGCTTGCTGAGCATTTACCACATTGTAAATGTCTAGCTTTGGGAAATGCAACAATGTTTTAATGTAGTTACTGCTCTCTCTTGTCACCACAAATCCTGCCTGACTTTCAGTTCTCTGAGAAGGCTAGCTTTACTTGCTGTCGTGTTGTGGTGACGTGTGGTATGGCAAGCAATGGATGTCGAAGCAACTGTACCTTATTCCTCCCAGGCAAGGGTTCGGGTATTTCTGGTCGGGATACAACTAAAAGCAAAAGGCCCGAGGTTGGGCTATGTATGTCAAAATATGGTGATGAACCCTCTGCTTGTTATGACCTATCCAAGTGCCAGGACTGAGCACTCACTGAGGTCACCTCACAGATATTCAAAAGCCAGTGGCCAAATAGGGTGGGGCACCTTCCTGACACCGTTAAGGGGCACTTGCCTGCTGAGATCCCTTAAATTCATGCACGCGGCCATGACAATCCTTTAACAGTGGTGCTGTGTTGTGTGCAGTGCACACACCGAAACTTAGGTTGTGGTGTGCATGGATCTGCAATACATGGCATTAAACCTGCTTTGCCCTATATTTCCTTTTTTACTGCTGCATGCCAAGACCCTGCTCATGCTCTGGCTTTCAATGCAGAGGGGGAGAGGGTGCGGGCTGCAGATGTTGGTATTCACAACACATTTCAGGCTTCACGCTGAATGATTTATAAGCTATGCGGAGACGTGCTCCAGATATCTGCAGCTGGAAACGCACGCCCCAGTAGGCTTTATGGGGCATATTTTACAGCTGAAGCATGATTGTTGGACCTCTTTAATCAATGTCCGCAAACACTGTGCTGGTGTGAAAGTCACACTAATGCGGGACTTCCGTTTCCAATCAGGTGGCGCAGGTAGCTGGCGCTATTCTGCGGTGAAATGAGGTTTCGAAGTGCAATGCACTCGGGTTGTTCCTCGTCATAGTCATTAGCGTTTTGCACCATCAGCAAACACAGGTTACTGCTCTCTAGTGCTATGTATATCTTTCCTAATGAAAATGTGTTCTATTCAATAAGCTTTTACGATACTCAAGGTGGCAATGCGCACACCGTGCTGCTTGTTTTATAAACAATGGGAAGAGGAAAGCAGCAAGGAAAGACTGCACACAACCTATTGTTAGAGTCTTTAAAGGGCAAAGTGTATAGGAGACGAGTAGGCATGCAATACTGAAGAAGAAGGGGCGTGCATGGTGTGTGTATAAACAGGGAGCTAGCTCAGTGGAGTGCAGAGAGCTTGCGCATCAGTGGTAAGGTAGGCGCTCATTTATTGAGAGTTTGTGGCGAGGTAGATCTCCCTTTAGCAGATGGAATCTGTGTACCCTCTTCAGCTAACCTGACCGCAAGGGCCCACGGTCAGTTTAGTTATGGATGCTGGACCACATAGAGAAGGAAGGAAAACAACCATCCCAGCTCCCCAGACCTACCAGCAATCCACCTCCTGCTACAACTCTCCCAAGATCAGGGATATTGCTTGATCATCTAAAACCCACCATACTGGACAGTGACCGTAAGGAGCAGCATGAAATCCCAGAGGTTCTCTCGTCATCAGGGAGCCGCACTCATCATATATGCAAAGTCTAGCAACACTGAGATGTTGTGCTGTCTTCCTGTGCGGAATCATCTGGTAGTGGATAGGAGTGAGTGAAATTCGAAATTCACAGAATATGCTTTTGTGTAATTATGCAAAATTATGTAATATTTTTGCAAACTTATGTGTAATTACTCAAAAAGCAAAACCAGTGCTTGCCACTATATGTTAGCATGAAATGCCTTCTTGTGCCCATTTGATATGTGAGGGCTCATTTGGTACAAAATTACACCTCCCAGACTGCTCGCAGTCAAGTTCGAGGAATCGACGGACAGAGCGGTGCCTCCTTCACCGAGCAGTCAGCCGGGTGAGGTGAGGCTTTCCTCCCACAGAAAGCTGGGAAAGAAGATAAAGCGATAGTACCTAAGCAAAAACCTTGCTAGTCTGGTAGGGTGGCTTCAGCCACATACTTAATCTTTATGATAACATCATAATCATCTTCGAGAATCATTGTCTTTTTACACTGTTTGTTACACTATTTTTTCACTGAATAAATCCTGCAGTAGCCTTAAATACCATCGAAATTAGGTCCTAAAGAAAGCCGGGTCAGCTGACCCTGATGGCTGAAACATGTTGACCTCACGAGACCAAGACAGGGAATAGTCATAGTTTTTATGACTATTTTGGTTTTAGATATGACACCTCGTCAATTTTGAATAAACATATTTTTTGACCACGCAATCATTTTTAAACACTTTCACGTTAGAGCACTGCATTTGTTGTTTTTTTGAGTCTTCAAAAGTTATACTGCACACTGTGGCAGGAGATTTTTCGATCCTGGGATCTTTGACTAGGGCACACAGCAGGGCCGGCTGGCTCGAATCAGTGGGCCTAGACCTTGACCCCTGAGAGTCTCAAATGACGAAGCTCCGCCAACAAGGGTGGGCTGATGGACTCTTAATCTTCTAGCTCAGTGATGTATTAACTATTTGAAGAAGTTCACACGGTTTTTACAGCATTACTCGGCCTTTTGTTCATTATTGTTGGACTTAAAACCTTCTGTTAGTGTAGTTCTGTGTCTTTTGGGGATTGAAGGTATTATAGTCCTTAAACTAATTCCCCTGGAACCCCTGTGTATATATTAGTGTTGAGAACAAAATTACAAGCGCCACAAACAGCAGTCATTTGCGTTCTGGTCATTCGTCAATTTCCTGTAAACTTGCACTGAATTCTTTAGCAAATGGTGCATAGTTACAAGATGAGGCGTAATAGGGTACTTTCAGAAAGTTCACGCTACAAGCGTAACACAGATTTCACCCGGGCCTAGTAGTGGACTGGACTATACACAAACCTAGCCTTAAAGGCCTCCTTCTGAGGTTCCTGCTTAAAATGGAGAGGGTTCTCTCTACCTTGACTTGGAGGCAGCATGGAAGGGCAGAGGGAGGGGCTCTTCTGTTGGTTCATAATCGCACCCATACCGTTGCCTGGAATAGGACAACTTCAACTCATCGTATTACACCAGAATGTGTGTTCAAGGAGGTCGGGCTGGCACAGATAAGCTCGCTTCAGACACATTGTCATTGTTCACCTTTTTGGGATAGGAAAAACGTCTGATTCAGGATCCCGACTGTGTTGTTAAGCTCTGCAACAGAGATATTGTGGGGTGGATGAGCATTCTTTGTTCAAATGTGACCTTGTGTACATACATTGTCGAAGAAGAGAACCCATTCATTCTACATCACGCATTCTATCATAAAAGTTGACTGAACTTCTACAAGTGCCTGTGTGGTTTTAGCATGTGAGGTTAGAGCTTGTGAACGGGTCTGATCTGAAAGGTCTAAGTGTGTGACACCTCCTAATGCTGGACTCGAGGGCCTGAGGTTACTGTTTCCCAAGTGTTCTATTTATGAAGCTGGAAGTGGGAAATGTGTATTTGTCGTAAGTAGTCCTACCACGTTTCAAAAGAAGCTGAATGGGTGGTTTTCATCTGCTGATGCTGGCAATATTGCTTTGGAACTGCCAACCACTGACTTCTGTTTTCCAAATGCAAATAGCCATACCCTTCTGTTAGCTAATCCACACTGCACTGTTAGTGGTACAGCATTTACATCTGTTCCAACCAAGGAGCGTGAATTCCTAGCTGAAACACCTTGCAGTGAACTAAGCAGCACAACAGTACGACATTCCCTCGGGAGTCTACCAGTGTGAATTGCCCCAGTACTTGTCCCTTCACTGTCTGTTGTCCATATTGCAATGGAAGCTTCATTGACAATTGAAAAGGTGCCCTTTGTGAAAGTGAATATATACCTTGGCAAAATTCAACCGTGGTAGCCAGTTGATTAGACTAAGACCTTAAAACAAGCCACGGGTGAAGGACTTTCATTTACGATCAAGGTAAATTGTGGTTGGGCTGGTATTCACCTGTTATTCCTTCCAAGTTGTGGAAACTTCAGCTTCTGAAAATTAAGAAGAATAATGCCGATGAAAAACAAATAATGATCAAAGAAAATTACTATATCCTTCGATGGGGTGGAGAAAAAATATGGTTTAGATTGTTAAAAAAGTTTAGAAGATACAGGTGGGATATGTTTTAGAAGAATAGAGTAAACCAGCAAAATTTGAAATTTGGAAAATCTAGGAAAATAATAGTTTAAATATTTCAAACGAGTCAGTCTGTCAAAATATCTTTATTCGGATATTGAAACATCCAAGAAAAGAACAATACATTTACACATATCACAATACAATAATATGGGCAACTAATTTTAAAATAATTAAAATAAATCATTTCTACAGAGTCTGTCCAGGACCTTAATAACAGGGTTACACGGGGGCTTAATAAAGGCTGCGAATTCATAACATATTTAAAGTGCAGAGTGCTAACAGCTATAAGGTACGAGATACCAACACAGTAAAATTAATTAAAATGCATGATCATAGCCAGTTTAAAACAATGCTTTATAAAATAGGCTATAGCATATTAAAAATACCATAAAACATCCCTGATGCACTATGCCATACAATTCATAGTTTACATACATCCTCGGTAACGTCTACAGTTATATACCGGACATATACAACTTTAATCAAATCACCCAACCATCGGTGCCCAGCAAGCAAAGTTGCTTACACCTCACGTCTAGACTTCCTTAATTTTGCAGCTAGTCTTAAAAAGTTCACGGTGCAAAACAAGGTAAGGGGTTCCGAGGAGAGTTTTAAGTATAAGAGTGCTACCCTAACTTGAGTAAATTTGTTCACTCTTAGGATGGTTTTTAAGAAAACAGCCCGCGGGTATTCATAAAATGGACAAAACAATACAAAATGGAGGGTGTCCTGCGGAGATCCCAGATCGCAGCCGCAAGGACCCTTTGATACAGTATCTCTTGTGAACCCCGCGGGAACAGCTAAGATGTGATGTAAAAGATCCAGTCAGAATCTGGTCATTAAAAATCTGTCATTTTTATTATATATCTGCGCCAGATAAGGTTCTAGACCTACGACAGATTTCGTTAATATGTGTGATCACACTGACCCTTTCAATATTTCACTATCTTCCCGGGCACAGGCTAGACGCCTGAAATATTCTGCTTTGATATCTGCTTTTAACTGGGGGGTCAGAGATGTGGGTTCCTCAAAACAGTTTACAAAGCCCAACCACTTCAACGTGTCCTTCACATATTTTAGCCATGGTATCCTATATCCTTTGTCCCTATTAATACAGTCTTTGATTATTTCTCTACTTAGGCTAGCCTCGGGGTTGGTCCAAATTTTAATCCAACACATTATTGGTTTGATGCTTACTCTATCAGTAATGTAGGGGAGCCCTAGCTCCTCATGAACAATAAAGGCCGGGATACTTTGAGGGACTTGCAGAATCCTTCTGAGAAACTTGTTTTCCTCTAATTGTATCATGGAAGTGTTTCTGAATCCCCAAACCTCACTCCCGTACATGATTTTGGAGCAACAGATTGAGTTATATAAATTCAATATTTCATTCGGTGACCAACGGCCTGATCTCGTAGCTCGATTCATTATTGAGCCAATTGTGCTCAAGAGTTGATTACATTTTTCTGAGATTAGTCTCTTAAAGTTGAGGTGTTTGTCGAAAACTATCCCTAAATAGTTAAAGACCTCGACCTTCTCTAATTTATGACCCCCAATTTTAAAATTAAAATTCCTCGTCGGTCTTTTTCCTGCTTCCATGATGTATGATTTTGTTAAATTGGGAGATAAGTCTAAGTTTGCCATAAACCCACAGAAGCCATCAATAAGAGACTGCAGTCCCCTCCCTGTGCGTGACAGGAGTACTGCGTCATCCGCATATAAAAGGACAGGTATGCTTCTATTGGCCACTCTAGGACAGTCTACCCCCAGTTCTCCCAGTGCTTTATCCAGGCCATTTATATATAGCGTGAATAGAAAGGGCGCTAGGATGCAACCCTGCCTCACACCCCTAGTGCAAGCGAAGCGGTCAGTAAGATTCCCCTCATTACTATATGTGACCTGGGCTGTTGTGTTCATATGTAATGTTTTTAAGATGAAAATCAAACCTAAATCAACCCCTAACAGCTCTAAAATCTCCCACAATTTTTCTCGGTTAACCCGGTCAAACGCTGCTGTCAGGTCCATAAAGGCTAGAAAGACTGTCCCCTCGCCAGCCACGGTGTACTTTGCCACCAAGTTGTATAAATTGAGGCATTGATCCGAGGTGGAACGGCCCATTCTAAATCCGTACTGGGTGTCGGTAATGATTTCATTTTCCTCTGCCCAGTCCATTAGGCGGTTTAGGATTACCTTCCCTAAAACCTTTACTGACACGTCAATTAGTGAAATCGGGCGATAGCATTGGGGGTCACACTTGTTGCTCTTTTTAAATAGGGGAACAATACTGGCAGTTGACCAAGAGCTGGGCATTCCCGTTTCAACTGCCGTATTAAAAACTCTCATGAGTATGGGTGCCCACAGGTCAACCTGGGACAAAAATAAATCAGGAGGGATCCCATCCGGTCCCGGGGCCTTATTCCGAGTCAGGGAAAGTATTCCATCTTTAATTTCACCCACTGTGAACTGCGACCAAGAGCTTGGTAAAATGCCCACATCTGTAATTTGTCGGGCAGTGAGGCTAGCATGGTTATACAGTTTTTTAAAATGAGAAACCCATGCTTCGGGCAGAACATTGCAAGCCACCTTCTCATTGTTCGGTGCCTGGAAATTGGGGTCATTAATCACCCTCCAAAAGCTCGACATATCTCTCTTCTCAGCTGCCTCCCTCAAATTCTCCCAAGCCTCGTAGTGGATAGTGTATTTCCTCTTCTTTATGGCCAGTTTATATTGAGCCCTGCATTCCACTATCCTACTCCTATCCTTGGGCACCATTTTAAGTGCCCGTTTCAATTCTTTTTGGGCTCTGGAGCATGCTTTGTCGAACCATTTAGGTGAGAGATTAGACATAGGTGATGATTTGCCCCTCAGTAACCTGTCAATGTCCCTTACTGAACTTTCAAAAGCACTTATCAGTTCTTTACCTTCAACTTCCTGGTTTAGGCACTTATATATCCCACTTTCTGAGGATGCCAAAAGTTTTTTATAAAATGCTTCCCCATCTATATTGGTCCAACATATACGCCTGCCCTGATCAATTGCTTCCAATTTTCCCCTCGTCATCCTAATCCTTAACTGCGTCGAGAGTTCCAAATCCCTCAGGGACAACACCAAAGGGTTATGATCACTAAAAATGCTAATTTCTATACTAAAATCTATGATCTTACATTTAAAACAATGAGAAACAAAAATAAAATCAATAATTGTATCCCTACCCCTGCCTTTAAAAGAAGGATTGATGATATTAGAGTTCCTGGGCTTGATTAAGTCCATCGTGGGGGCTAAATCATATATGCCCAGGATCTTACTTAGTTCGCGACCTTCCATTGTATGCTCTAGGTGCCAATCCTTTGTGGATGGGCAAGAGTCCCATTTACCCCCTCCCCATTTCAGGTATGGGCATTGGTGACAGTTAAAGTCGCCCACCAAGATCATATTTGGGGGGGTATTTCCCCTGGTGTGCAAATCTGCCAATCTGTCCTTAAGCTCAATCAACCTCTGCATTGATTGGCCCGCATTATAGAAATTTATCAGGACGAATTTTAAGCCCTTCTTACAGTAACTGATACCCTGGATATTATCCGAGCTCCAACCCAGAACCTCCCAAGTCCCTTGTAAGGAAAGAGACACGTACGTTATTAAACCCCCTTTGGCTCTTCCCATTATAGATTTTCGGGCGGGAACAAAAAACATTTTATACCCCTCTAAATGCGGGGCACAACTATCCGTCTCCCACGTTTCTTGTAGGCAGATAATGTGGAATTTTTGACTGAAATCCAACCATTCCTTGTTTTTTAATTTGGTTGAGATCCCTGCAATATTCCACGATACCACCCTAAGTTCCTCAGCCACATGATTTATCTCGCTCCTAACTGGGATAGGCTGTGTTTGGGGAGAAAGTCCTACTAAACAACTCGTTACCAGTATAGTACTCTTAACTGGGGGGTTAAGCGAAACCTCGTTTGTGTGGATATCAAATGGAAGAATATTTCCCATGGGGCCCACAATCTCCCTTAGCATTGGACTGACTGGAGAGGGGGGAGTATCCCTAGTCGCACCTTGGACCAGTCAATCTAGTTCATCCATCACTGCCGCGTCAAACAATGGGATGAACCTGTTTGAAACTGGTCCCAGTCTATTGGTCCTTGTGTTGGGAATTTCCCCTCTTCTGCGTGTCACTTGGCCTGACTCTTTTGAGAAGTCCCTATAAAAAAAGTTCAGGGGGAGCATTTTTATAGTTGTGCCTCTGTCAAAAGCCCCATAACTGGATGTAAGCAATTCTTTTACCATCTCTGGGTGTCTAAAATTAACAATAACGCAGTCTCCTGCAAACTTTTTTTCAGAGGGTCCAACCCAAGCTACCCTCCTTGCCATAAGGATGTGACTGTTCTGTAGCTGAAACTCCTTCACATTGTTATACATCCAATGATTAACCTTATTTATCAGGGAGCTTGTGGACTCTTCTCTATCCTGGTTATGGGCTGGAACCCCCGCTAAGACTATCGTGTAAGGACAAGAAGCTGGGGGTAAATCCAGCGTCTGCAACCCCGGTGTACATTGCGCCTGCTCAACTAGGGGACTAAGGGCTGCTACAGGCCCTTTTTTACTGTCCTGATGTTGTGGTCTATGGGGCACAATGATAGAGGGAATGCCTTTATCCTTACCGGAAGTGGGGTCAACTCTCTGCTTATTTCCTACCAACCTACTTCTGTTTATACCGGGACTGACAGGGCAAGGTGCAATCCCTAACCCTTCATGACTTGGGCTCGGTGGGGTCACTGGGGGTTCACCACTGTTCAGTTCTAGAAGCTTACTGACTGTCTCCTCTATTCTCTGTATGTGTTCCACTATGGGAGCCAAATGTTTAAGAAAAAGGGCTTCCAAATTGGCCTCTAGTCTTTTCATTATCTCCTGCGACCATTCCGTCCCATTTGCAGGAGAACAGGTTTCGCGGTGTTTGCAGGCTTGCTTGAATCTCCCATCCTCAACAACTTTGGAATTTTTTCTGGGGCCACCTTTTTTCGCTTTATTATCTAAACTGTTTTTATTGGTCCCGTTGCTATGTGAAATAACAGTGGTCCTTGTATCATCTGAAGCGCCAGTTTCTGAAGGAGAGACTGGCACCAATAATGCTTTTTTTGAACGGGTAACCATTTCCCTATCCCTCCTTGATGGTGCATTGGATTCCCTCTTCCCTGCCGTAATAATATCTTCCTGCTCTTGATCTCCCTTTGCCCCAATGCCCGATGTTTCTGCCACCAAATTTTCCTTCGATCTCATGGGGGTGAGTTCATGTTGGTGAGTAGTGATTACAGCCCCCTCCAAAGGCAGTGGCTCTTGCTCCCCACAAACTGGCGGATTAGTGTGGACTTGTGCCGTGGTAACACACTGGGTTATGCTATGGACAGGGGATCCCTGAGTTACTGGGGTACTTACCCCTGGTGTAACACACTCAGCTATTGTACCCAGCGACGAACGTTTATGTGCCAGAAGGGAATCAAGGGACAGCCTACGCTCTGTTAGCTGTATTTCGTGGATCAACAGGGTTTCGGCTCGTGTGATAAAAGCATCCAGGGTTCCCTTTACTCCACCCCCTGATCTAATCGGAGTTTTTTTAGTTTTCCCCATATCACCGCTTCAGACTCACAGGCTTGTATTACCGTGTATCTACTTCCTTGGCCTACCGTATCTCAATAAGACAGATGGGGCTGACCAAAAGGATAGCTACTATGTATGTTAACCAGCGTTATCAGCCCACATTAATAGCCTGATACACAAATAGCAATACACCTTAACAAGCCCCAGTAGTGATTACGAAGCAGTAGTCAACAATCCAGTTTCGAAATTCAAAAGGAGTGGCCCTGCCCGGCCTCCTCTGGCCCCTGACGGCCACAGACGGCCCGCCCTTTGCCCGGGCTTAGCCCGGCGCCGCCCGCGCGCGTCCCGCGACGCGGGGGGCGGAGTCAGTTTTGTAGCGCCTTCGGGCGCGAAATGCGGCGCTTCCGGGATGCCAAGGATCTTGGGAGATGTAGTTCCGATGCTCTCCCCCCACACGGCGGTCGCGTTTGTCCGGCGACGGCGGGAGGGAGAATCAGAGGCCAACAGGGAAGGCAGCCCCAAGACTCAAGGGGCACAGCAGGTAAGTGTAACAGCACTCCAAAATGATCTCCAGCTCGTGACAACAGCCCCCGCTCTGCCGAGGGCGGAGTCAGTTTTGTAGCGCCTTCGGGCGCGAAATGCGGCGCTTCCGGGATGCCAAGGATCTTGGGAGATGTAGTTCCGATGCTCTCCCCCCACACGGCGGTCGCGTTTGTCCAGCGACGGCGGGAGGGAGAATCAGAGGCCAACAGGGAAGGCAGCCCCAAGACTCAAGGGGCACAGCAGGTAAGTGTAACAGCACTCCAAAATGATCTCCAGCTCGTGACAACAGCCCCCGCTCTGCCGAGGGCGGAGTCAGTTTTGTAGCGCCTTCGGGCGCTAAATGCGGCGCTTCCGGATGCCAAGGATCTTGGGAGATGTAGTTCCGATGCTCTCCCCCCACACGGCGGTCGCGTTTGTCCGGCGACGGCGGGAGGGAGAATCAGAGGCCAACAGGGAAGGCAGCCCCAAGACTCAAGGGGCACAGCAGGTAAGTGTAACAGCACTCCAAAATGATCTCCAGCTCGTGACAACAGCCCCCGCTCTGCCGAGGGCGGAGTCAGTTTTGTAGCGCCTTCGGGCGCGAAATGCGGCGCTTCCGGGATGCCAAGGGTCTTGGGAGATGTAGTTCCGATGCTCTCCCCCCACACGGCGGTCGCATTTGTCCGGCGACGGCGGGAGGGAGAATCAGAGGCCAACAGGCAAGGCAGCCCCAAGACTCAAGGGGCACAGCAGGTAAGTGTAACAGCACTCCAAAATGATCTCCAGCTCGTGACAACAGCCCCCCAAACGAGTCAAAATATTTATTTATTTATTTTTTGAGTTTTATATAGCGCAAACTAGACCCGAAGATACCAGGTATCAGAGCGCTTTACATGAACACCAGTTTCGTTACACAAGGACACATTCATTTTTATTTTTTGTTAGGCATGGGGAGATTAAGTGATTTGCCCAGAATCACAGAAAGGTGAGCGTCGTTGCCGAGACTCGAACCCAGTTCCCCAGCTTTGAGGTTGACCACTCTAGCCATAAGGCTACATCCTCTCCCCTAATAAACGATAAGTTCATATATTGGCCAATGGTCTTCCATATAGAGTCTTCAAAATATATTATTCCTACATCTTTTTGAAGGTAATGGTATCTATTGTTTTTAAAAACTATTCAACAAGCTCCTATTAGTAAGGAAAGGCCAGGCCTGCATTAGCCATTCTGCTACTCTGTCATTTTCCCAGTGGATGGCAGGCTTGGGATTGCCTTCAGATCAGGGTGGGCTGCCATTACCCAACCATGACATTAATCAAGTCTTAGCCCCTGGCAATGTGGGCTAATTGGAGCATTTGTGCAAGTGCTGCCATTGGTTTCAGCTCGGCCCTGGGATAGGCCTGCATCTTATAAGACCCTGCATAGTTCAGAGTTGGTAACTGTTGTTATGGTCTTAAAAACAGCCTGACTTTGTAAAGGATAGGCAAAGTACCTCCAGAATGTTCAACCTGCATAACCAGAACTTATCCCTGAGGGTGATTACTAGGCTTGGGTGGAGTTTGTGGAGTTCTGCTACATGGAACTCCATGAAGTGACAAGAAACTCTGCCGCACTATGCGGAGTTCTGCAAGCGGCAGAGTGCTTTAGGTAGGTCGCACCATTCCCGCTGATTTTTGGTGCCTGGTGTTTTGTCACGCACTGAAAAATCAGCATGAACGGCAGAATGCGCAGTGCAAGAGGGCAGTGCTTCTTTCTGCTGCTCGAGTAGATTTTCTACTCGAGCAGCAGCTTCTTCAACGCTAATGGATGGTTTTTCAATGCAAGCAGTCACAACCATCTGCGATCGCCCGCATTGAGAAATCTCGCTGGGATCTAGCATTGCATTTTCCTTGCTCATGCTCACCAACTTGACGTTGCTCCGAATACTCCGCAAACTTCGTAAACAGAGCGGAGTTCACCGCCCAGGCTTAGTAATTACAATTATTCAGTAGTGGCTGCTACTGGATGGGGGTGGTGGGGCAGGGGGATGGGGGGCGGGAAGAGGAACCTAATTGTTTTTAAAGAGCACTTACCTTTAATGGCCGACCGGATGCTGCCTCTCCTACGTCCTCCGTCCTCCGTCC
Organism: Triturus cristatus; assembly: GCF_964204655.1. Taxonomy (NCBI): domain Eukaryota; kingdom Metazoa; phylum Chordata; class Amphibia; order Caudata; family Salamandridae; genus Triturus; species Triturus cristatus. The sequence goes on from NC_140579.1 coordinate 415,838,195, forward strand.
TCTTCATTTTTCTGTACCGGCAGCAGCAGGGAGCACCCGGGCACACAGGTTCTCCTAGCCAATCACAAAGCTGCAATGCAGAATTGTGATTGGTCTGAGCGCCGTTGATCGGCACTTAGACTGGAACAGGGAGCCTGTGCATGTTCCTCACCAGCCTGTGTAATGCAGCCAGGTAGTGTGCATGCCAATAGACCCGATTCAGGCAGGAAACTCCTGATTTTTCAAGCAAAAAATTGCTTTATTTTAGCTGTCTCCCATCTGAAATTAAATTTTCTTCAATGGAAGTCAATGGGGATATTACATTCTCCCGATTTCTGTTTCACAATCTCCCACTTCTCTGTCCTAAAATGTTGGCAGGTATGTGGTAGGAACATGCACAGTTCGCATTAACTGTTTGGTCGGCCCAAGAGAGCTGGCCAAACAGTTCATGCGCACTTAGGAAGTGCACACCACTCCTACCCTGCTCTGGCTAGCCCTGCCCCGCCCCACCACTGACTGCAATAGAGGAAATAAAATTATAATAACAATATGTTATTATCATTATATTTTTTCTTTTGAGCGGTAGGGCGACGCCACTCTAATAATTATGTAATTGGCACTAAACTCCTCAGGCACAGAGAATATCTGCAAACATTTCACAGAGGTGGGTCTTTGCAAACTACAGCAAGGTTTTACACATAAAACTGTACTGGCTGCTTTCGGGCTGAACATAAGTACCATTCAGCATGCAGGAAAAATATACTTCCTAATGCTTATACACTTATGCATTTTCTTCATATCACCTGCATGTATGAGCTTTCCAAGCTTCCCTCGCACACATACAATGCACAGTAACCCTGAAGCTGTAGTCTGGAACCAGCTCACAAATCCAGAAGATGAAATGCCCATCAAAGCAACTGTACAATCTCTGAAAGGCAAAACAGGGCACAGGGTATTTTTTGGCTTTGACTCATATTTGAATCTCAGCCTTGGATCAATTCACATCTCCTTTTCCCAAATTGAGTGTTTTTGCCTACATGATTAAATTGTGTTAAATAGCTTGTGAGTCTTTCTACATAAACCGTCCAAGGATTCCAAATCCTTCGCATTGAGCTAATGTTTCTTTCATATTCTTACAAACATGTGATAACGAAGGTCGCTGCATGCACAAGGGAAGTGCTTTTCCTTGGACACTTGGTAACAGTCGCATGATGTGAATGTTTAAAAACATTTCCGTAATATGCGAACTATTGACTGTCAGCTGCATGAGAATTGCCTGTGAGGACATACCTCGTGTACAAACGTGACCTGAGGTACCGACTGAAGACTAGTTTGTACACGGCCATGGCACACATCCGTTTCACAGATGTGCAAGAGATGTTCTGCTTCAACTGGTCTACCGCAGGTGAAAATTATGTGAAAAGAATTAACTGGGAAAAATAGATATTCAAAATATTACAAACACAATAATTTCAAGTAACACAACATTTCAATTGTGTAAAAGAAATCTCATCTAGGTCTTTGTGCCATGTCTGTGTTGATGCGCAGCATGAGTTACACAGGATTTCACTCGTGAAAAAAAATGAAGGCGGCTGGTGGATTTTAAAAATGCTGGGTCTATTACAGACCCTATTATAATGGGCAAGGAAGTGTAGTGGGTGAGCCCGAACTGAAAGCGTAGGTGCATGAAGAGTGTCCTCCCCACCATAAGAATATTTTGAAAAGAAATTAATAGAAATAGTGGATTTATCAGCATAAATTTGATGACAATTTTTTTTAAAAGCTATCCAAATTAATTATTTTAAAGCAGAAGAAAACATTAAAAGTAAACTGAAAAATATGCAAAGCATACTGTAAAATGTGCCTGACTATGTTTATATATGTATTTCTTTCAATAGAGAAAAGAGAGACTCGTGCAGAAGGTCCAACTAACATGAGTCCAGTGAGCCAACTCTTACTTCTCCAAAGCATTGCTGGAAATAACCCCTTGGCTTTTTATAGGGATAGTATTTCTTCACGACCACAGGCCGCTAAAGAGGTAGCTCATTGGTGCAACGTGCTTACTGCAGGGAAGTGTGTGCGATCAGATGTTTGAACTCCTTTTGGGGATGGCTCAACCATCATCCTTCAAAACTACGAAAGACTCCCTCATGACCTCTATTTCTTTAACATAATAAAATACATCTATGACAGGGTTACTAACACAAATCAGAAGACAATCAAAATCACAACAGTTAAAAATTCATTATAAATGTATTCATTTTTTAGATCAAATATTTTTATCATTCATTTTTTTTAATTACTTTTTTTCTAGACCAGTAAATGGGCAATATGAGTCAACCACATATGAAAACAATCAATACATATAAATTCTTTTATCATGTTTTACAAGAAAATTTCATGCTAACAATGTTGTCTTCTAACACAACAATTGATTTTTCGCTACAACCCTACTAAAACACAGTACAAATAAATATACACTCACTCAACCAAACATTCTAGCAAACAACCATACACATGCATCAAAAGCCCCAGACAGTTGTGTGTTCTCTTCACCATGAACCTATCATGGGAAATGCGCACATGTTGTTGTCGACGCACGTTTCGGTGGACAAGCCACCTTCGTCAGGACCTCCACAAATCCCAAACAAGAAAAGTAGGGGCACCTAAAATAATTCAAAACAGTATATATCAGTAACCCAAACATTTATCAAAACATAATAAATGATTGGACCACATTTAATATAATTCAACTAACACCATGCTGCAAGAAAGAAAAAGAAGAAGAATGGTTTATCCAAGACATAAGCCCAGAAAAGAGATTTCTTGGCAAACTCAAAAAAGAAAAGAAACTTTTCTCGCATTTAGTGAACCACAGTACACAACTTCAAGAGTGTCAGAAAGTATTTGTTATAACACCACACCACCAAAAGTGAAAATACAGCAAGTCCTCAGAAAAGAACAAACAAGTATAGCTTGCCCAAAATTCACATGTGTAAGTATGATCATTAGCATGCTAAAAAGGTGAAACATGTGAGACCCAAGGGACCACAGACGGAATTAAAGAAGAGAATCACAAAATGTCGCAATAGCACAAGCTGGTATTAGAGGAAATGTTTCTTCTATCTTGGAAGTTTCTAATTTGCCAGCATACAACTTTTATCAAAAGAAAAGAAAGAAGAAAATACCTTATTTCAATATCAAACGTTATTTCCCTTTGCGCAAGATATGGAAACCAATCCCGTAGTCTTTGATACGAGTATCTCCTGTAAATAAATAGAATCTGGATTAAAAATCCAATACTAATATCTTTCCCATACCCTGTATGAAACATTGACGTTTCCACACACACCTCACGGAACTTTGTTGAATAAACCCCAAAGGGGAAAATCTTTTTCACTTTTAAAAGGATCCCTTCGTGATGGTTTCCATTTCTTATTGTTTGTGACTATTATCCTGGATTATCTGTTAAAATCAAGCAGTTTCCAGTAGTCGGGGCAAGGTAGTTACAGGATCCTGAGTATTGAATAGGTGTTACCTTTTGTAGCATTTCCTTTTTGAAATGATTACAGAAGGTATGTTTAACAATTTGCGCTAAGGATTTTAGCGCTAGACATACGTCTTGTGACTTTGCAATACTCAGTAGATGTGGGTAATGATGCGTGTAATGATGCGGGTAATGATACTGGCAATGAAATTTGAAGCACCACTGTAGGAGAGTAGGATCTGCCTCTTATGTTGCCCCCACTTTTTTACTGATGTTTGCACTGGTTTCGGGCTATAGTCTGGCTGGGTCCCTGCTAATCAGGGTCCCAGCCTCTCTGTTCTCTCTAAACAACTTGAAGTGCATATTAGGTGCACTAGTGATTGGATACTGCGGTGCCTTATGAGTCCCTAGTATATGGAGCCTTAGGTACCAAGGGAATAGGTACTTCACAGGCCTATCAGGGGCTGAAGCATGTATTATGCCACCCCTGGAAAGCAGACTAAATCTGACACCACAGGCCTGCTACTGCAGCCTGGGTGAGGTAGTGTTAGCACTCCTCACTGAGATATAGGTTCACTATATCTCTCCCTGCACACACATTTAAATCTATCAGTCACCCCTAAGGCAGGCCCTATCAATCCTGAGGGCAGGGTGCTTGGTTTCCATGTGAGGGGGTGCCTCTGCCTGAGCAGGGCCCCTCCGCAGCTCTCAGAGTCCATTCTCTGGGGCTGTTTGTGAATGCGGTCAAACCATATACTCTTAAATGCATGATAACCTCGCGGTAAATGCTAACTCTGGGATGGCTGCATCAAAACATGTTGTGTTTGGTGTCAAACGCTTTGGAATCATACCCCCACACCAGTAACTGGTGTGGGTGTATGATCACACCCTTCTAGAGGGATAGACATATACCTACTGTGGAAACACGGTAGAATCCTGAAGAGCCCTGGCATCATAAAATGGATGCCACCAGTCACAGACACCGGGCTGCCCTCCTGCTGATGACCGACACTCACAGTGGAGGAGGCCCAACAATAGGCATCCTGTCACAGGGAGGTGTGGCCACCTCCCAGACAGGGTTTAGTGTATTGGGGCTGGGTGGGTGCAATCCTAGAGTGCTTTCAAGTCCTGCACTGGAGGAGCAGTAGGCTCCTCTGTGCATACACCAGTTCAAACCGGCTCAGGGGCTACCTAATTACTTAGCAGCCACTAATTAAAATAAGGCACATACCACTGCTGTCCATGAGGCCAAGTCATGGAGCCACCTCCCAGCCCCATACCGAGCAACATAGCCTTTCATAAATAAGCAGTGAGTAAAAACAGAGATGGGTGAACCAGCAAATTAACAGGGTGAGCCGAGCCAGGAGTTGGCTCTGACACTAAGAGCCCGTGCAATAGGCAAGGCTCGTAAATATTTGGAATGTAAATCATGCAAAAATACAATGTTAAAATATAATAGGGTATCTTCTTATTTCAAAAAGTGCATTTCTTTACCACTTAGAAGCATGGCCCCATATTACATCAGATTTGGCCAGTATTTTTAAAAGTGAGCTTTTAACCGTGAACAGAAAAACACTCCTGTCATCGTCCTAATGATAATACTATCAGCAAATTAGGAGGCATGTCTGGGGTCATGTGTGCTCTACGTGTTTCCTAGAATCTTATTATAGATGGATAAGCATATAGGCTATTAAACAGAAGAGAGGTTTTTGTACACAATACTTTCTGAACTCATAAATTTGAAGGTACTTCCATGTAAAGAGCTCAATAGCGTTAGACAGTGCTATTTAAACCTCAAATAATAATAACAATATGTGGCAATGAACAAAAAGAAAGCATGATGAAAGAAAGATTTGCTTAGGATCACACAATTCGTTCACATGGGGAAGCCGGGATTGAACACAGATGTTCAAGTTCCACACTGTGAAATTCAATTACTAGATGGGTATCCCTTTCTGACCTTAAAGTTTAATGCTTTGAGGCTAAGAGGAGAGCAGGTGAGAAATAAGAGAGACTTTTAATTGTTCACAGTGCGAATTTGCCATGCAGGCCCCTGGCAAACAAACACTTACTATATTACACACTTTTATTTCTTTTTGCTCATGGAAATTTGCCACGATTCACAAGATGCTGAGAAGGGAAACTGGGATTAAAACATGAAGCTGCGAGGTAACATGGTCAGCAGCAGTAGCCAGTAGGCTACATTGGGCTTCACTCAAAATTTCAAGAGTCTCGACTCAGGTGAGCCAGACTTCACATTTGAGCCTGGCTCGTGTTTGCAGGGGCAATAACAATTCCAAAAGGAACTTATGCAAATTACACACCTAACTCTCGCCCACCTTTAACTAAAATAGATTGTAGTGTCTGGAGCCCATGTATTCAACCCATCTCCTTGCTTGCACGACTGCCTTGCTTTGCATCTTCTGAAAGGAGAAGTTACAATCACCGCTAACATTTTTAGGTCTCGCCTACGCAGCGCGCATGCGCTATATAGGAAAAAGACCTTTACCCTTCGATTCCTTTTTTCACGCAAAAACGTGCACGGGTTGCATTGCTTTGAATGGCAACGCGTGCACGTTTAGCGATTCCCTTGCGGGAGCGAGTGGCACCATCTGGTAGCAATTATTGCGCTCGCTCTCGCAAGGGAAACGCTGCGCGTGCCTACTCTCGGCCGCACTGCCCCCAATTGAGGCATGCACACTTGTTATTTCCTTGTAGCGCGCTTGCACACAACTCCCGGGCTTAGTGCTTTCACCTGATAATGTCCGATTACAGTACATGAAATAAAATGATGAAATGAAATGATATTTATAAAGCGCGATGGCTACCCGTAGGCCTCCCAGCGCTGCGGACAAACAGGCAAAGAACAGTAAACAAAGATGGAAGCTAAAACAGCCACGTTTTTAGTAGCCTACGAAAAGATAGGAGGTTAGATTCTTTGCGTAGTTGAAGCGGACGAGCATTCCAACCAGTGGCACCATTATATGAAAAGGAGCGACCACCATATCTGGCCCTCTTTATTCTAGGTTGAAGAGCAAGAAAAGATGATCGAAGGTCTCTCTTCGGATGATAAGGGGTAATCAAAGACTGAAGAATGGGAGGACCACTCTTCCAGAAAGATTTGTGGACCAGACACATAGCTTTAAACTGGATCCTTTCTCTGATTGACAGCCAGTGCAAGCTCTTTAATGCCTGTTTGGCAGAGTACCAATGGGGAATCTGAAGAAGTCTACGGGCAGCACAGTTCTGAATAACTTGGAGCTTATTAATGGTATACTTCGGGGCTCCCAGATATAAAGCATTTCCATAATACAGGCGAGAAAGGATCAGGGCTTATACCATGATCCTTCTAGCGTGGAAAGGGAGAAGGGGAAGGACCTTACGCAGCATCCTTAGTAGCCCGAAGCAGGTTGCGGAGAGTTTTGCTGCCTGGTGACTAAACGTAAGGGAATGATCAACCCAGATGCCCAGGCTCTTGATTTGATCTTTAGGGGCCAGAGCTGGGCCTAGGTAGCCTGGCCAGAGAGAAGCTGGATCAGAGACAGGAGAGTTGCCCAGGAGCATAAGCTCCGTCTTATCCCCATTAAGTTTAAGGCACGAGCGTTCCATCCACTTGGCAACCTCCTCTAGGCAGCAGCCTAGCGTGCTACATGACCCTTCGGGGTGGTTAAGCGCCACCACGAGCTGGGTGTCATCTGCATAGGAGACGATTTGTATGCCAAACGGATGGACGATCTCAGCCAGAGGTTTCAAATATATATTAAATAGCGTGGGGCTCAGGGCACAGCCCTGAGGAATCCCGCAATTGAGGGGATACTGATTGGAAACTACATCTCCTCTCCCTCAAAAACCCTAAAAGAACGGTCACTGAGAAAGGATTGCAACCACTCTACTGCCATACCGGACACTCCCAAATTCATGAGTCTGAGGAGCAGGGTGGCATGATTAACAGTATCGATGGCGGCGCTGAGGTCAAGAAGGATAATAGCCGCAGTGCCCCCTTGATCCAAAATCCTTCTAGATTCCTCTGTCACTGCAAGGAGGGCTGTCTCAGTACCCATTTGGGGACGGAACCCAGTCTGAGAGGGGTGTAGTAAATTATTGGTTTCTAGAAAGGCTACCATAGTATTATTTACATGCCTCTCTAGAATCTTACTCACCCAAGGCAGGAGGGAAATAGGACGATAATTGGCAAGATTGTCCTGATCCAGGTTAGGTTTTTTTAGAAGAGCTTTGACCATTGCACATTTACACGCTAACGGAACCGTACCTGAGGAAATAGAAGAATTCACCAGGTCCAGAATTATGGGGCAAATGGTATCAGCTACTAAGATAAGAGCCTGGGGGGGAGCAGGGTCAATGGGAGAGCCCGATTTTATGTGTGCCATAATTGGACCCAGCGAGGCAGAGTCAAGAAAAGGAAATTGAGCCAAAAGGGTATGAGGCCCTACCGTCGACTCAACAGGAACAATCGTGGAGCTGGTTGATTGAGAGGGTGAAAATGCCTGATAAATAGTTTGAATTTTCTTTTGAAAAAACTCTGCCGATGTGTTGCAGTATGTTAAAGCATCATGCAATCTGGGAGGTTTCTGAGGCAGTTTAGTGAGGGTTCTGGCAATTTTAAAAATTTCATTGGGGGAGTTAGCAGCTAAAACAATTTTCTGTTCATAAAAGGTAGCTTGGGTGACTTTGATTTCAGATTTGTACCGTCTAATAGATTCCCTATATTCCATTTTACTAAGATCAGAGTAGTCCAACCTCCATTTCCTTTCAAGTCGTCTGCAGCGCTGTTTGAGTTCCCTTAAATTAGGAGTGAACCAAGGTGCAGTTTTCGGCCTATTGGATATAAAAGCAGGTTTCTTAGGAAGTACTATATCCAAGGAGCCTTGGATCCAGGAGTTAAATCTCTCATTAGCTTTCCCCAGATTAGAATTACCCTCACAAGATGGTCTCTCAAATTCCACGACCGACTTCCACTGATCAATTGGGAGTTTAGACCAATTTCGCTTACACATCGAGATTATATTGGAGGAGCGAGCAGGTCCAGGGATTTCCCACACTAACGGGATCAGGAAATGATCCGTCCAAGGAAGGGGGACGGGCGGTCCGATAATAAGTTCACCGCAATTGCTGAAGACTGGGTCCAGAAGATGACCTTTGGAATGAGTAGGTTTAGCCACTTTCTCCATAAGCTGAAGTGCTGACAGATTCTCAGTCAGCTCCACAGCCATTTTATCAGATTAATTATCTAGGTGTAGATTAAGGCCACCTAGTATAGTAAAATTAGCTGGTCCCATGGCTAGGTCCGCCACTACAGTAGGTAGTGCATTGAGAAATTGTCTAGCATTACCTGGAGGGCGGTAGACTAGAATGCCCGAGAAAGTGTTAGTAGAAGAGATCTCTAGGGTGAAGGCCAAACTCTCACAGTCTAATAAAGGGTCTGCGGTAAAATGACAAAAAAAAGTATTTTTAAAAATAATGGCTATCCCACTCTTCTACCGGTCTTCCGGTCAATCCGATTTATAGCATAATCAGGAGGAATAATTTGCACAAGAGTGGGGTCTGACTCGTTATGGAGCCATGTCTCATTTAAGAAGAGGACATCAGGTTTTAAATCTTCCAACAGCATAGCATGTTCCGTAGAGTGTTTAGAGACAGATCTATAGTTCAGTAAGAACATTTTTAAAAATAGAGGAATAACAAGGCGTTCTGACACTTTAAAAACGGGCGAAAAAGCAAAATAACAATGAAGACATTGCACATCTTCACTCAGAGCATTCATAGAGTGCCGACAGTTTTCCGAGTTGATTGTGCAGAGTGAGTGAAGGAAGTGAGAGCTATAGGAAATAAATTTGACCCCAGAACAGACAGGGGTTGTGGCCCCAGGACCCGTAGGGGCGCGGACGGGCGCAGACGGGCTTGCCTTTGGCGCGCCTTGGGCGCGTCGCCGGTGCGCCCGCTGCACGCGTCTGCTGCGCGTATGCCAGGGCATCCGGTTAAATGGGGAAAGTAGCGCGAAAACTAGAGCGCTAACCTCCCGAAACCGGAAGTTGCCTTTTCTCCCTCCACACAATCGGGACAACACCCGTGGTGGACCGAGGTGGGGCAACTGAGCAGCAAACAACAATCAATGTCCCCCCAAAGTGCAAGTAACAGGTCAGTGCATAAATCCTAATTAAAAATGGCAACAGATAAAAAGGAGTAAGGGTTTTTGTATTGAGGCCACAGGGTCTGGTAAAATCAAGACTATTCAAGCAAACAACAAAGCTTCTGCCTTGCCAGCGCACGTCCGATTACATTACATTAGGTCACACCCACTTGCCTGTCCTGCATAATTATAGCGCACACTTGAACCAAGGGCATTATAGCGCTTCACACGGAAATCAGCTCCCCTTACACAACAGTTTTTAAGCACAGTGTAACAAAGCGATTTGCACGGAATCACAAGATGCCGCGCCTGAGCCGAGATTCTAACCTAGTTACCCAGTTCTAACATCCGCAGTCCTAGCCGCAACGGGTTTGTTAGGAGATTTGTCATAAGAAGAAGCACTCCCTGAGCTGTGAATACGTAGTGCTTTCACCTGATATTGTCAAATTACATTACATTAGGCAACACCCGCTTGCCTGTCCCGCATAATTATAGCGCAAACTTGAACCAAGGGCATTACAGCGCTTCACAAGGAAATCAGCTCCCCTTACACAACAGATTTTAAGCACAGTGTAACAAAGCGATTTGTACGGAATCACAAGATGCTGCGCCTGACCCGTGATTCTAACCTAGTTACCCAGTTCTAACATCCGCAGCCCTAGCCCCAATGGGTGTGATATTAGGAGATTTGTCATAAGAAGAAGCACTCCCTGAGCTGTGAATACGTAGTGCTTTCACCTGATATTGTCAGATTACATTACATTAGGCCACACCCGCTTGCCTGTCCCGCATAATTATAGCGCAAACTTGAACCAAGGGCATTAAAGCGCTTCACACGGAAATCAGCTCCCCTTACACAACAGTTTTTAAGCACAGTGTAACAAACTAAGCACCACCACAGCATCACTCAGCACCACCACAGCACCACCACAGCATCACTCAGCACCACAACAGCATCACTCAGGGCCACCACAGCATCACTCAGCACCACCACAGCATCACTCATCACCACCACAGCATCACTCAGCGCCACCACAGCATCACTCAGCATCACCACAGCACCACCACAGCATCACTCAGCACCACAACAGCATCACTCAGGGCCACCACAGCATCACTCAGCACCACCACAGCATCACTCATCACCACCACAGCATCACTCAGCGCCACCACAGCATCACTCAGCATCACCACAGCATCACTCAGCACCACCACAGCATCACTCAGCACCACATCAGTATCACTCAGCATCGCCTTTGCACTAGTACACCACCACATCATCATCACTCAGCAAGACCTGAGTATCATTCAGCATCACCTCAGCATCGTCTCCGCACCAGTCACCACCACCACCACCACCACCTCAGCATCCCTCAGCACCACCTCAGCCTGCTCTCGGAATCTGGCATCTATTGATTCTCCGCTAGCGTCTGGCACTGCTAGTGTTATAATACAGGTACTAGTTCCCAACCTTCACCCTCCGATTGTTTATGCCCTCTCAAAAAAAGCTTTAACAAACAACCATTGGAATAGGCAGAAACAAGTTGCCAGCATTGCAAGAACAAAAGAAAACTGAGGACATTTTTAATTGTAAATACTTTTTTAATGTGGTCGTTCAGTTGTACATAATGCCTTCTTGGTCATATAAAAGGTAACAAAAATGCTTCTGACACTTTTTTATTGAAACTTTTTAGCAAGCTGCACAGCAGCCACACTTCTCTACCGCACAGCTTAAAGACATTGGCAAAGTCAATAGCTCTGGCTAAACACTTATAAGGCCCCAAAGGTGAGACCTATTGTCTATGCCAGTGCTTGTTATTTCACATCCCTGGGCTGTTTGTGCTTTTCACCGGGCCCTTCTCTGCTCCTGAAAATGGCAATATAGTGCGTATCAGGTTACTGTAATTGTTCTGGTCATGGGCAGATGGTGTGTCTTTCTGCTTTCTCATCCCAGCAGTGGAACCGTGGCGCCTTTTCTCCTATGATTCGAGTACATTCAAAAAGAGCGGACTCGGCAATACGGCCTTTCAAATCCTGCAGAACTGAAAACAGGCTTACATGCTTCTTTGCCAGATTCTGTTCGGTCTGCCTTTCCCCTCGCGAGGCCCTACAATAGTTCAAATCCACTCATACATTACACTGACAAGGAAAGGCAGTAGGGTCTGTAGATTGCGCACGGTGATGCTCCTGTGTATTAGGAAATAATGATGTCTGTTTCATCTGTGACAGTGCTCCACGGAATTTAAACAACGACTGCCCAGCATTGTTAACAGAGAGCAGATAGGTCCACACTCAATTAGCCAATGCAAAAACTTGTGGCTACTTGTTACACTGATGGAGTGAAGGACTTTGAACCTATACATGAAATTCGAATAAACCGTCACGAAAAACGACTGGGGAGACTATTAATTGGACTTTTTCACTTTGTTCTGTGAATATCGCTCAGGAGTTTATTTTTTGCATTGGCCACTCATACATTGATTTACAACGGCTCACTGAATTCCAGCAGGCTGGTTGAGATAGCAGAGAGGCCATCCTGCATCTTCTGAGCCAATCCGGAGGCTACTTCCTGTAACTATTAAACAGCATGGAGGCAGCGCCTGGATTGGCTGGAGCGGGCAAACACAACACTCCTTAAGAAACCGAGGGGTTGTATCTGCAACCTCACCTGGGTCACTAATGTTGCAGAAAGGAGACGCCTGATGTGCGCATGTAGGGTTGGACGCATAAGGGCACCCATCCAACACGACACGCGCGCACACTTTACCACAACCAAAGCCTGCGCTCTCACTCGTTAAAATTGGCACCACCCTTGAAATGAAAACATTGAGGCCGCACAGTGGTAAAACAACAATAAGCTAATTGATTTGCTACTGAAGCTAGGGGCAAAAAATGCAGGGGGGGCGACGCTCCAGTGCCCTAATAGGGCAGCTTTCCCTGGTTTTGGGTATATGACATTGTAGGTGTGCAACAGGCACTGTATAGTGCTTTTATGTGACACATTTATTTTGAAGTGCCTGGCAAGAAAACTATCAAAGCCTTGTCCGAAAATGACATATAAAAGAACTTTACAACAAAGACCCCATCACACAAACCTATGAGGGCAATGATCTTCAGAAGAATGCTTGATGGTAAGCCATGTGCATGTTGTGTGAAGTAGCTTTAGAAACTAGACTGTAAGGATCTCATTTAGGAAAAGTGATGCATCGCTGGGCAAAATGAGTGATGCGTCACTTTTCATAACGCCATCCTTCCAACACCATGGATGCGCATCCATGGTGTAAGGATTTACAGATACATCAGGAATTCTGAGGTATCTGGTGGTGCAAAAATGATGCATTGCTGGAGAGTGTCAGAAAACGAACGTAACTCCAGCAATGAGTCATAACCCATGGGTGATTTCCATGTGAAAAGACCTGTGTCAATCCTTAAGCCTGCTTGAAGCAGGCGTAAGGATTTTGACGCAGTCAAGTCACAGAAGTGACTTTGTGAAATCTTATATTTCACTGCGCTACTTCTATGAGGCTTCTTTATGGGGCAACACCCACCCTGCATACATTATACCTCACACAGGTATAATGTAACCCAAAAAATTATTACGGTAGTAATGTTTGAGAGGGCCCACATCAAAGACAGTTAGTATGATCGGATTGGGTATACAGTAATAATTGTCAAAAAATGATAATTTTAATAGCAAGATCAGTTTATGGTGCCACTCGGGATAAGAAAGCACCCTCCTACCTAGGTGCTAGAATACACAGATCATGTAAGGCAATCCCCGTGATGAACAAAGTTCAGACAAAGATATCCCAGCACTCCAAAATCACAGTTGTTGTTCGTATTGGTTATTAGCCACAAAAGCAGAGAACAAAATATTATCAGTAAGAAACTGGCTACAGAACAGATTAGGTCCTCACAGTAATATATGACAAAGAATAATGTAATTGAGAATTTTGCATGAAAAGGAAAGGAAGTTCTGTGGTATAGTATTTAATAAACAAAACATACCAAAACTATGTTTATATAGTATAGATCAATGGTGTCTTAACAAAATCTAACAAAATATTTCAAAAGCAAAGTTACAGACATAGTATACAAAAATCGTTGTGCAAGGGTCATTTTTTTTCCAAAACTAAAGTCACTTCTCAATGATAAACAAAGTATACATATTTTACTAAAGTGTCAGAATGCAATAGCTTACAGAATATACATAATAACAGATATTTGAAAAATTAAGTACTTCACAGTTGGAGCCTGCATGGCCACTTAGCTCTGATAAGAATTCTATACTTATATAATTATAGAGAATTAAAATCATATTTCACCTGCTGATGTGGCACGGTCATCGATGTTACGGTAACACCAGCGAAAGAATCCAAGGGAACATCCTCAGGATCATGCGAGAAAAATCACAAAATATTGCACCCTCAAAGTTCTCTATCGCATACGTATAGTGATATAACTGAGCTGTTTGATGCCAAATATTGCCGGCAGTGATGTACAGGAACCCCAAAGCAAAGTCAGAAATCCGGTAAACAGGCGAGTTCCAAAGTCTGGATGCAGCTATGGAGAAAGATCGTCACAGGTCGCTAGTTGTGGGTGCTTTCAGAAGCAATTAGAGGATCATATGATGGGCTCCATTATGAGTGCACCACAAGCTCTGTGCCGGAATTTATGATACTGGGTAGTTTCTCTCCATGAGATTACAGGATTACAAGTGGGTGGAATAAAAGGTGGAAACCAGAATACTGTTTCCAATTGTGCATATTTTTCATCCTTCCGGGAAAACAACTGGCCCAAAGTGCTTGGTGTATGTGGTAAATGGATAGGGGCTTACATTTTTGCTGGTAGGTTCCGAAAGGTGCAGGCAAGATGGGAATGCAGATTACTTTTCCCTGCAACCGAGGGTAGCTTTCTCTGATCGGGCAGGTACTGGGATTAGCATCTGCTTTCAGCCCACATGGCGCTGCAGATATCCCCAGTGTTTGCAAATGTGGAATTGTCAAGTCTTGATTTTGCAGGCCTGGAAATGTCAGACCTGGACACATCAGCAAATAAAAATGGCCCCTAGTGGTATCACTCCAGAGATACCTCTTTGCAGTGATACTGCTCCAGGCCTCTCGTAATGAAGGTCTTAAAGTTTAGGGCAATATAGTGTGAACATGAAATCCAGAATTTTTTTTAAGTTTCTGGTAAATTGCTCTTTGTACAGTAGGTGTAGCTTTAAATCTGTAAAGGGAACTAGTGAGGTGATCTTAACATGGATGAAATGTACTCTTGTTTGGTCACCCACATTGAGGTTCCGTGCGAGATGGAACGACACTGTTTGGGTGTTGTCGAATATGGATGAGTTTGGTATCTACGAACCGCAAATGACGAGTTTAGTGGGTGTACGCGGTTTCGCTACGCAACCACGCATGGTTCGTCTCATTTTTGGGTTTGTCCATCCGAACCCTCGGGTTCCATTTTAGATGCGGCATCCATCTTGTCTCTTGCCCTCAAGTAGCCAGCGAACGGACTTTGTCCGCTCTGTGACCCTGGGATTCCCAAGCTTACACTAAGGACACGTGTTTTCTTTGAGGCTGACTTTTATGATAGGGGGAATGACACGGCAGAGGCAGATGGCCCCGCTCGAGGCTCATCTTACCGTGCTAGTCTATTGTTTCAGTCGTGCATGCATTGGGCACGAGGTCTTTGATCCAGTAATCAAGTTTCCGTTATTACTCCCAACACTCTTTTCCAATCTGTCGTGCATCCTTGTTCTTTCTTTGCATCTGTTTCTGTCCCTTCTCCTAATGTGTTTACAGTCAGAATGGAATGTGTTTAACTGTGGGGATGATATGCTTTTACAGTTGGGAACCGGCAATGCTGCTGTAAATATGTTCCGGCCTCCTGAAACATGAACGCGACTCTTTTGAAGTTTATTGTGGGAACTGAGTTGTAACCTTTGTTTGCCATGTTGTGCAATGGCAAAAATATGTATAAAAGGAGCGATCCACTTTTGCAATTCGAAGCAGTCTCCTAGAACCTACACGTTGTGTACTTCTTGCGATTTCTGTATCCCTGCAGTAAATAAATACCGATCTTTGACGTCGCTGGAAGTGTCCCGTGTCTCTGTATTTTGTACGCCAGAACAGGTAACCCACGAAGGTTTCAGGTGTTGTCCCCTGGCACCACTGGGTCTTAGAATAACCCAGTCCTTCAGTTGGTGCCCAACGTGGTGCCACATCAGCGGTACCGGTCCAAAGCCCGACGATCGTGAGGAACTTCGTGTGAAATCTCCGAGGGAAGGTGCACCCCGCTTCATCGATCCAGTTGTCGAAATAAGTGGCCCGAAGTCTTTTCCCGCGAAGATTCCCGCTTCCAGACGGCTGCGACGGACTGATGCCCTGACTGTCGACCTGTTTTGGCTCCTGGCGTAGTCCTTTGTACGGCGAGACGATAGACGGGCCTTCCTGGTGACGCCATTGCTCTTTCAGTTAAGTATTTGTGGGTCGCTCCCAGAGTTACCTCGTTGTTTGCATGGTTCCATTGCATTTGTGGTTCTTAGTTGTTGGTTCTTAGTTGTTGGGTTTTATTTGACGATTGCAATTGCCAAAAACCGAGGGTCTTGCATTTTTTTGTGCGAGGACATCATAATTCGATAGCCCTCGAAGTTTGTAAACTCGGTTAGTGTGCACGATGCCTGGCCGTAGTACTTTGTTTGGTTTCCTTCAATGTTGCAGCACGGATTCCCGGCTGGAGGATTCATGTCCGATACCTCCGGTTGGAACTCCAATTTATGAGCTCTATAGTCGCCATGGCGTAGGTCCTATCGTATATAATGAATATTGGGTTCGTTACACTAAAAATGATGGTGTTCTTAGTTGGCCATCGCATGGTAGTTTCGAAACTGCCGTCTTAGATAATCTTGAAGCTAAACTGTTTAAAAGGAAGGCTAGGCCGGCTATGTTTGATTCCTTCCGGTTATGGCGCAAAGAGGCCAAGCAGAAAGAAATCAAACAGCTTAAGAAAGATAAGAGAGAAGGTGTTATTACGGTGATGCGAAATGCAGAACAGTATCAGCGAGACAAAGATGAGAAGGAGCAGGAAGTCAGTGCTCGACTTCATCACATGGCGGTGGATAAGTGTTACCGTCTAATTCTGATAAGACGGGAGAGGAAGGGATAGAAGATTCGTTATTGTCTTATCTGTTGAAATCACCACCTCCCTATGCTCCAGATACCGTGGGTCCTATGATTCTTCCTATTCCTCAACCTGCTGTTCTGGCGGCTGCTGGTTAGCCCGTCGTTCCTCCTCCTCTCCCGAATCCTCTTGTGCCGCAGATTGTTCATCCTCCTTTACCAGCTCTTCTTCCTACTGCTCCTGTTACCCCGTCCACTACTACTGTCTCTACTCCTACTGTTGTTGCTCCTGTACCTCCTTCTTCTTCTCCTTCTGTTCGTAGCCGTCTCTTTAATGCTGTTGCTACTCTCTATTCTCCGCTTTTTGGGCCAATACTCGGATCAACTCTTTCTGATGTTGCTCAGAGGCGCAGTCAGATTCCTGATGGTAGGGAACGTGAGTCGTTGGTAAAAATGGCGCGTAAATGGATTCGCCATCCTGTGAAGTACACTTCGCGTATAGTGTTTGAGACATTTTCCCAGTTTAATGCGCCCACACAGCGATTCGTGTTCGAGGAAATGTGTAAATCTTTGAGAGAAGAGTGGGATAATGATGCGGTTGATAATGTACCGCCCGAAGTCTCTGAGCTCCAGAATCAATTTTCGACTGGTGTGATTGTAGGTGATAATGTTCGATGTGCTCTAGAGCGTCTGTTATCTTTTCGATGTACAGTGCAACCCCGAGCATTGTTTAAGGACGAGACTGAAGAGTGGATGGCAAAACCTGGTCAGTATCCTATGCGGGAAGTTCCCCCAGTATGGATGCCAGGTGATCCTAATGCTAATCCTGCTATTCCAGCACGTTTTCAGAGAGTTTGGATACACCTCCTTTGGAAGCGATCGGAAGTTTTGCAGGTAAAGCAAACTTTGCCCGACCCCCGTAAAAATCCTGCAGGTTATTATAAGGAGTTGTCCCAACTAGTGGATGCTACCGTTATGAACCTTGCCGATATTGACATGTTGTTTGGCAATGTAGTGCCTCAGCCGATTTGGGCGAAAATCCGTCATGAGAATCACGCGGCCGAGTTAGGCGGTGACTGGGCTGCTCTTGCGGCGGCAGACGCCCAGCAAGTTGGTGGGGCTAAACCTGAACAGCTTATTGCGGAGTAGCCCCAGAGGATAATTACCCTTATGAAGACACTTATGCCAGCAATACGCGTTAATTGGGACAAGTTGTCTGCGTGCAAACAAAAGAGGGATGAGAGTGTCTCCGATTTCTTTACGAGATTTGAGGAGGCATTTATTGATCATAGTGGTCAGGACATGAGCTCTGAGGGTGGTCAGCGGTTGTTCGTTGATAAATTCGTATCGAATTTGTTGCCTGAACTCAGCAACAAGCTGAAGAATTCTGAAGGTTCGTGGGCTGTTTCTACCACTGCTCAGATATTAGCCACGGCCCAGTACTACGAAAACAGAGAGAAGGAAGAAAGCGAACGCGCAGACAAGAAAACGAAGGATCTTAAAACTAAGGTCTTATTGCAGCAAGCGTATCCTCCGCGCTCGAATTACAATGACTCGCAACAGCCAAATCGATCGCAATCGCAGTTTTCTAGATCACAGTTGCGTAATGACTCTTCTGTACCTCGCTTTGTGTTGGGGTATAATCAATGCGCGTATTGTCGGGGTGAGGGCCATTTGAAGTTTAATTGTCCAGTTTTACGTGACAGGAACAATGGTGTTTCGGCTTGAGGAGGTCGTAGTGGTCCTCAACAAGCTTCACGTGGTAGAGGTCGCGGTGTTACTCAGAATCAGACCGGGCGTCTTGCCACTTCCTCAGACTCGCAAAATTGTTTCGATCGACGCGATCTCTCGTCTGGTAGATCTGCACAGTATCATGTGGATGACTATTATGTCGAGCATGATGTTGATGCGGATGGTATCTACTAGGACAGCCGTAGACAGAGGAAGGGAGAAGTATCAGTTCCGGTTGATCAGAGAGGGCCTTATGTCGCAGTTGCCACATTGGGCGTAGTCGAGCCTTTTCTGTTGGACACTGGTGCAGCGAAAAGTTCCATCATGCATTCGAAACTCCCTGGCGCGCCTTTGTCTGGCTTAACGAATGTTTCCGTTGGATTCTCTGGCGCCCCCGTTAGCAATCCAGTTTCTAGCCCTTTGCCCCTTACAATTGGGTCTTCTGAGTTAGAAGCTCCGTTGATTTTGACTACTGGTTGTGGTGAGAATCTTTTGGGCTTGGATTTGTTGAAACGGTTACATGCGACTTTGTATTGCTCTCCCGCAGGAGTGGAGCTTACATTGGGTCAGAGAGTGATCTCTCCTATGTATTTGTCGGTTGATAAGCTCCCACCGGAATTGAGTTCTCTTCCGGCTTCTTTGTGGGCGACAGGTCCCAATGATGTGGGCCTGCTGGATATACCCCCTTATGTTGTTCAATTGAAATTCAACGCGCGACTGCCGCGCATACCCCAGTATCGTATCTCCCTTGATGGTGCACGAGCACTATTAGCGATCATTTACGATTTGATCGATAAAGATGTCATTGAGGAAACACGGGGTAACGTGTGTAATAGTCCTGTGTTGCCTATTTTGAAGCGAACTGATCCCTCCAAGCCTCCTGTGTACCGTCTAGTTATTGATTTAAGGGAGGTAAATAAAATTGTTGTTCCACAGTTTCCTGTGGTACCTGACATTACAGCTTTGCTGACTCTGATTCCAGCCTCTGCATCTTGGTTCTCGGTAATCGATCTGAAGAATGCGTTCTTTAGCATTCCGATTGCTGCGGAAAGCAGAGATTTATTCGGTTTCTCATTAAGTGGTCGTAGCTTCAGGTTCAAGCGTGCACCTCAGGGCTACTGTGAGAGTCCATCGATCTACAGCCAAGCTCTTAAGAGTCAACTTGATGCGTTCGTGCTGCCAACTGGTGCGGCCTTGATTCAGTACGTTGACGATCTGTTGGTAGCTGCAGACACTGAACAGATTTGCAAGACTGCTACAGTGTCACTGTTACAGCATCTTTGTGACTTACATCACAAAGTGTCACCTTCTAAACTGCAATATTGTTGTCAAGAAGTAACCTATCTAGGTCACTTATTGTCAAAGGCGGGAAGAAGGTTGACCCCCGAAAGAATTGCAGCAATTGCTCGAATGACTGTGCCAACAACTCAGAGAGATGGACCGGAAACAAGCTTCCAAGGACCGGTTTCTGGCATTTTAGCCGTCTTCAGCCAGGCTTGCTTGAATCCAGTGGCAAAGTGAGCAAGGGACTCACGTCTGAGCATACCCTGCCAACTTATGGCGAACAAAGCAAAACCAAAGGAAATGATGGACGGAGTGTTGAACATTGCAAGCGATCACCCCCAGTCAACTGATCTGGGTTTAATCCATCACCGTTCTTTAGCCCACTCTGCCACCCCAGTTCAGACATGGCCATATGAAAATCAGTCTGACCCTGTGGCTCATGGGAACAGTCCAGCCCGAACTGCCAAGCCATGTCTTCCCTGGACCGTAAACAAGCTTCCTAGGACCGGTTTCTGGCATTTCAGCCGTCTTCAGCCAGGCTTGCTTGAATCCAGTGGCAAAGTGAGCAAGTGACTCACGTCTGAGCATACCATGCCAACTTATGGCGAACAAAGCAAAAACCAAAGGAAATGATGGACGGAGTGTTGAACATTGCAAGCACTCACCCCCAGTCAACTGATCTGGGTTTAATCCATCACCGTTCTTTAGCCCACACTGCCACCCCAGTTCAGACATGGCCATATGCAAATCAGTCTGACCCTGTGCCTCATGGGAACAGTCCAGCCCGAACTGCCAAGCCATGTCTTCCCTGGACCGGAAACAAGCTTCCTAGGACCGGTTTCTGGCATTTCAGCCGTCTTCAGCCAGGCTTGCTTGAATCCAGTGGCAAAGTGAGCAAGGGACTCACGTCTGAGCATACCCTGCCAACTTATGGCGAACAAAGCAAAAACCAAAGGAAATGATGGACGAAGTGTTGAACATTGCAAGCACTCACCCCCAGTCAACTGATCTGGGTTTAATCCATCACCGTTCTTTAGCCCACTCTGCCACCCCAGTTCAGACATGGCCATATGCAAATCAGTCTGACCCTGTGCCTCATGGGAACAATCCAGCCCGAACTGCCAAGCCATGTCTTCCCTGGACCGTAAACAAGCTTCCTAGGAGCGGTTTCTGGCATTTCAGCCGTCTTCAGCCAGGCTTGCTTGAATCCAGTGGCAAAGTGAGCAAGGGACTCACGTCTGAGCATACCCTGCCAACTTATGGCGAACAAAGCAAAAACCAAAGGAAATGATGGACGGAGTGTTGAACATTGCAAACACTCACCCCAGTCAACTGATCTGGGTTTAATCCATCACCGTTCTTTAGCCCACTCTGCCACCCCAGTTCAGACATGGCCATATGCAAATCAGTCTGACCCTGTGCCTCATGGGAACAGTCCAGCCCGAACTGCCAAGCCGTGTCTTCCCTGGACCGGAAACAAGCTTCCTAGGACCGGTTTCTGGCATTTCAGCCGTCTTCAGCCAGGCTTGCTTGAATCCAGTGGCAAAGTGAGCAAGGGACTCACGTCTGAGCATACCCTGCCAACTTATGGCAAACAAAGCAAAAACCAAAGGAAATGATGGACGGAGTGTTGAACATTGCAAGCACTCACCCCCAGTCAACTGATCTGGGTTTCTGGCATTTCGGGCTGGACTGTTCCCATGGGCTAAAGAACGGTGATGGAGTAAACCCCGATCAGTTGACTGGGGGTGAGTGCTTGCAATGTTCAACACTCCGTCCATCATTTCCTTTGGTTTCCAACAAGTACCTAGGGGTAGGGGATGTGGTACGTTTCCCCAGAATGAACGTTCCTTTTCCCCTCAGAATTCTATGAATTATTTTGACCAACAGAATGTTCCGACCGTCCAGTCCGCTCAGTACTACACTGATGATTATTATGTTGGAAGTGAGAGTGCTGGGTTTAATGATAGTTAGGACAGCCATGGACAAAGGGAGGGAGTAGTGTCAGTTCCAGTAGACCAGAGTGGACCTTATGTTGAAGTGATTACATCAGGTATGGCAGAACCTTTTCTTTTGGATACTGGTGCAGCAAAGAGTTCTATCATGCACTCTAAACTCCCCGGCGCACCTTTGTCTGGCTTGACCAATGTTTCAGTAGGATTTTCTGGCGCCCCAGTTCGTAATCCGGTTTCTTGTTCTCTGCCCCTTTCTATTGGTCCCTGTGAATTAGAGGCTCCCCTTATTCTAACGACGGGCTGCAGCGAGAGTCTGTTGGGTTTGGACTTGTTGAAAAGATTGCATGCGACATTACATTGTTCTCCTTCGGGAGTACATCTTACGGTGGGTAAGAAAGTGATTTCCCCGATGTATCTGTCTAAGGATCGCCTTCCACTGGAACTGCGTTCTCTCCCTGATACACTTTGGGCTACAGGTCCCAATGATGTTGGTCTCTTGCAGATTCCACCCTACGTTGTTACCCTTAAGTTGAATGCTAAATTACCTCGCATTCCCCAGTACAAAATTTCCAGTGATGGCGAAAGAGCTCTTTTAGCGATTATCTATGATTTGGTTGAGAAAGGTGTGGTTGAAGAAACGAGAGGTAATGTGTGTAACAGTCCTGTTCTGCCTGTCCTTAAGCGTACTGACTCTTCTCAGCCACCTGTGTATCGGTTTGTGATCGACCTTCGAGAGGTCAATAAGATCGTTGTGCCACAGTTTCCTGTTGTCCCGGACATTACTGCTTTATTGACTATGATCCCTGCCTCAGCTGCTTGGTTTTCTGTTATTGATCTGAAGAACGCTTTCTTCAGTATTCCGATTGCTGAGGAAAGTAGGGATATTTTTGGCTTCTCTTTAGGAGGCCGCAATTTCCGGTTTAAGCGCGCTCCTCAAGGTTATTGTGAGAGTCCCTCCATTTACAGTCAGGCTTTGAAAACTCAGCTTGATACTCTTGCATTGCCTTCTGGTGTTACTCTTATCCAGTATGTTGATGATCTGTTGGTTGACTACTTACATGATTTGACTGCTAAATTGCGTGTTCTTCACCAACAGGTCCATGACACTTTGCCTTCAGTTTTGGAGACGCAGGCCACACGATTCAACCTGGCGACTGGGTTCTAACCAAGAATTTCAAGAGGTCAAAGAACTTGGAACCAAGATGGACCGGTCCATACCAAGTCCTGTTATCAACTCGGACTGCTATTAAGGTGTTCGGCAAGAAAAACTGGGTACATGGTACCCATTGTAAGAAGATACCTTTGCCCTTACCGTACGATAAGTGGGTCCGGGAAGGTGTTGCCGATTCCGAGAGTGAAAGGGTTCCGAGATTTGTACCTTTTAGCGATGCACATCTGGAATGGACTCAGTCAGAACGTGCGGATGATAAAGTCTTGCAAGAAGCTGTGCCGCCGTGTTTGAGACTTGATACTACGCACCCAGAGACACTCTTTCAGGATCAAACTGTGCCTGGTAAAGAACGCTACAACTTAAGGTCTAAAAAGGACAAATAAAATGTGAATTTTTTTTTAATTACACTCTTTCAGACAAGAGACTATTTTTCTTTTTCGAACCACCATCCGGGTTCAGCTGCAGGGTCGCGGTATAAGAACTTAAGGGGTGGCCCGCGTATTGACGAAAGGTCTGCGGTTCTAGGGACATCTAGGACACCTAGACGCACACTTGAGTGAAGAAGGAAAATTGCCGCGAGCAGCACGTTAGAGGATGGAGTCTGTTGTAACTGAAAGAGATGTTGAGAAAATAGCTCTTAAGATAAGATTTTGTACATTGATACATAGCAAATGTTTTATAATATTGTGCTTTTTGATGTTTTTAAGTATCACATTAGCTTGTGTGGGTTGGACTGTCTATGCTACACAACAGACATCTGCACCCACCTCCCAACCTATGCTTTCTTTCACTACTGTTTCTTTGCACCAGTTTTATACGTTGCCTGAACATGAACAGACAAGGAGATCAGAATTTGTCAACAACTCGTTTATACAGTTGTTGCATCAGCATCAGTTAGTAGTAAATACCACTAATTGTTGGGTTTGTGGTCTTATGCCTCATACGACAGATAAAGGTATGCCATATTTGGTTTTGCCTTTTTCTTTTAATGGGTCTGTGTGGGCTTTTCAGACCATGTTTATCTATGCAAATGAGGTACACCCCTTACGTTCCCTTAAAGATAACTCGAGCAATAGTGCCTTAATAAGGGGAATAGTAGCTATGATCCGAGATATTGAAACATATAATGCTATCCCTAAGGATGAGGTGCAGGCTTACGTTGGTTGGAACGTGACTGGATATAGTACCAGTTTGACAGAGAAGGAGAGACGAAAAAGGTCTCCCCCTATTTGGATTGTACCCCACCAAGGCCACTTTTGTTTTCAAGGTAATGGTCGGAATCCGAAAGCTCAGCTAGGTAAGAGTGTGTGTGCTCAAACCTATGTCTATTCATCTCAGACTTCTCCACCGTTAGTGCCAGCTAAAGGCACATATTTTGTTTGTCATGACAGAGCCTACACATGGTTGCCACCTGATTTTTCAGGAACGTGTTATGTGGCGTTTCTACTTCCCCCTACATACACTACTGCTTCAGACTATCATAGAACAAGATATGGTAGAGGTGTCTTCAATAAGGAAGAAACCGCAGCACACGAAGTAGGAGATTTCTTCAAGGGCTTCTTGCCCTTTTGGGGTCCTATGATCAATAGTAGGCATATTCGACAGCTTGTCCGCGTTGTTGAAGCTACTATTAATGAGACAGCAGGTGCTCTTAGTAATGTTACAGCTGAGCTTCAAGCGGACTGTCTTATGACTTTACAGAACCGTATGGTATTAGACATCATACTTGCAGATCGAGGAGGAGTATGTAAATTGATTGGATCCAGTTGCTGTGTTTACATACCAGATAATGCCCCTACAGTGTACCAAGCCATCTCTAGGTTGTATAAAATCTCAGAGTCTATCCATGTAGACGAAGGAGACTGGTCATTGACGGGATGGTTTTGGGGACTACTGTCCAAATGGGGATGGAAGATTTTGACATTCCTTGGTATGGTTTTAACCATCCTTTTCTCTTGTTGTCTTTGCATCCAGTGTGGTCCCGCCATTTGTAGTCTTTGTGCTACTATGTGTGTTCGGAGACCTGTCCCGAGAGAAGTAGAGAATAATAAGATGATGCTACAGCAACACCTTGATGACCTAATGAATATCGATATAGACCTAGATTCAGATTAACATGAGTCTTAGGTTATTGCCTACGTAATGGCAAAAGGAGGGTCTGAGGTTCTGTAATTCTCGAGTCTGACTCCATTTTGTTCTGTGCCACCAGTTTGTGTTGCCCTCACGTAGGCCTGTGAAGGTAGCCTGGCGAATAAAGTGGCCTGGCCTTCTTAGTTCATGTATACATTAACTAGGTTTCTTTTTGACTCTGAAATGAACTGTAAGAAACTGACCTCTGCACCTGAAACTGACCCCGCAAAGCCAATTTCCCTGATCGATCTTTGTCTGAGATTGCCAATGAATATTCAGGACATCGTTAACTTTTAATTTCCTTGCACATGCCTTATCTTGTTCAGCATCTGTTACCGTTTCTTTTTTTATGTTTCTTCATTACATGGGTTATGCTTTCAATTATAGGTTTGTCCGGCTTGTGGAGATTGAATTTGGGACATTCCTAATAATTAACTTTTGGGTTGGGATACTGTAAATTGAGTTTTTGTTATGTGACACTTTGTTTGAAAATGTACCTTATTGGCTAGAATTTTGTGCAGTGGGTGTACATTTATAATGTGAATATTGGGTATAAAAGGAGACGTCTCGCCTTAGTAAAATGAGCAGTCTCCTGAGAATTTACACCGTGATGTATTTCTAGGATCACTGTTACTAGCTGCAGCTAATAAACTTGGTCTCTGATGCCATCCAGAAGTATTCCGTGTCTCTGTATACCAAGACAGGTGAACTCGAAGATCTTAGGCATGCCCCTGACGCCGCTGGGTTAAACCCCGGTTCTTCAGTGTAGAGAGCTCCTGTGTACTCCTGGTTTCCTTATCCAGTGTGTGGTGATCTCTTCCCCATTCAAAACCAGTACATGGAGAGTGATTCTTGGTAGGAGAGGCTTATGTGGAGTGCTTCGTGTTGCGGGGAGCCGTGACAGAAATCTACTGCATTCTCTCAACCTCAGCACTGCCTCTGCAGCCAGAGGGAGATGCCTTAGCCATGAATGAGGTCCAGCTCTGTAGCCCCATTGGGGTGCAGCGAGGAAGCAGAGGAGCTACACTTGGGTATCACTGTGGTCGGGATCTGGTGAGGCAAGCCGCCCCTGCCTTTTCCTCCACAACTCTTGGACTACGGGCTATGTGGAGAAGATCATTTGAAGCCCCCCTTGTGAGACTCTTCCAAGGAGAGCCACAGTGCCTGTGGAGAGGGTGCCATGCTGAGGGCTCGTGTCAGCAGCTCTCTCTCCTACCACAGCAGGTGTTGGGGACAGGTTGGGAACACTGAAGCTTCACTACTCGACGACTGGTAGCTGTTATCCAGTTCTGCCCACAGGGGATGGGGGAGGTCTCCCCGCCGACTTGGGAAGTGTGGGTCCACGCCCTTCCTGTTGGGCACATCCCTGGGGCAAGACATGTTAGAGTGAATCCTCCCTGGAGGACCCAACTGGAAGTTGATTTCAAGGAAACCACTCTGAGTCCCATATTAACCATAATGGGCGTGCCAATGCACTGTGGCCTAGGAGTCTGTTATGACATGGTGATTTATGTCCGACAGTGAATTATGGTGATACCTGGTGATCTGTGTTTCCCTTCCTAACATAACTGCTGCATTTTATGTCCTGATGTAATGATGTATATTTGATTGGTACTGTATGCACAGTAATGGTGCCTTCCAAGAGGTTTTTATGATGTGGACAATATATATGTCTTAATCTTATTGCACTAAGTGGAATTTTATGACAATTGCGTATGTGGCAAATTGATTTATGGTTTATGTAATTGTGGTCTATGTGTTTTATATACAATATATGATATATTTTAATATAACCTGATGTGGAGTCTATTTTGTGGTGTATTTATTGCGTCACTGTTGTGTGTGTCTGTTGCGCAAAGGCTTTACACCATGCCTCTAGGATAAGCCTGACTGCTCGTGCCAAGCTACCACGGGAATGAGCAGGGATTATCTTGGGTGTGTAACTTCCTTATCCTGACAAGAGTGGTGGGTTCTGCCTGGCTTAGGTGCATACCCTAACTAAGCAGAAACCCCATTTATAACAGGAAGTCACTGCCCGTGCCTGAAAAAGGGGCAACTCTGGCTGACTTGTGTTGCAGATCTTGGAGGGCGCCATTAATTGCCCTTCCGTTTGTTTTCAGTAAGTGCCAATACAAAACAGTGGGCTTCTAAATCTGTCCGTTCTTGCACCTAGGGTTTTTTGGGTGAAGAAACTCATATATATATGTATAGATATATATATATATATATATTCACTGAAAAAACCATAGGTTTCAGGGGTGTTATAGTTAGCTGGACTTTTCACTTGTACAAAACCATTGAAATTCCCCCGTTATAGTTAGTTCAGCTAACTATAACTCGGGCGCCCACAATGCACTGCTGATGACGTCACATATTACATCACTCATGACATGGTCAGTGACATCACTCATGACATCACTGATGACATCTCAAATGACATCACTGATGACATCACTGATGACATCATCCAGTGAATGTGTGTTTTTCTGAAAATTAAATATGTTTTATATATGTATATCTCAAGGTCGATGGAAGAATAAATGGGTATATAAGTGTCTAAATGGATGATTTGTTTTTGAAAAATTGATTGTGTAACTGACTGATTAAGTGTATCATAGTGAATACATGGCTTAGTGAGTAATGTTTAAATATGTAAATATCTGTATCAGTCTCTCACTTTGTGTATAAGTGGCTGCATGGGTTGGTGAGTAGCTACATGGGTGTCTATATAGGTTATTAGTTGGTTTTTTGAGTATCAGTCTGAGTGTCTGCATGGTTCGGTGGGGGGTATTACGTAGTGCATAGGTGCATGAATGAGTGACTCACTGTTTGTATGTGTTGAACACAGCATGTGTGCAGGACTGTATGGGTGGATGAGTGTGTGTATGGGTGTGTTAGTGAGTGAATGACTGTCTCAGTAGTGTCTTTATGAGTAACTACATATGTTTTAAACTAGTATATGTGACTATTGGTGTATATATGTGAGTATATGTGAGAGTGAGAGATTGAAAGAGTTCCTGTATGAATAAGTATGTGTTTCTATAAGTGATTGTTTAAAAGACTAAGTATGTGTAAGTTTCCGTAGAAGTAAGTATGGTGGTGTGTGTATAACTGTATATGCAAGTAAATGTATGTTTGATTCTTTATTAGCATGAGTGACTATGTGTGTGAGTAACTCTATGGATGAGTGGCATTGTGTAACAGGATGTATAGGTGTATGAGTACATATGATGAGTGAGTACATGTATGAGTGACTGTATAGGACTGTTGGTGAATGAGTGGATGTGTATGTGGATCTTAGAATTACTGAAGAGGTTGTTGTAACTGGTATTGGTATGTCCATTGTTTTGAAAATTTTAGTCTCTATTTTTGAATGTGTGTATCAAAGGTTATATTAGGGTGAGAGGAGGTCTGCCACTCTATCACAAGGATGATGTCATCAGTGATGTCATCAGTGATGTCATTTGAGATGTCATCAGTGATGTCATGAGTGATGTCACTGACCATGTCATGAGTGATGTAATATGTGACGTCATCAGCAGTGCATTGTGGGCGCCCGAGTTATAGTTAGCTGAACTAACTATAACGGGGGAATTTCAATGGTTTTGTACAAGTGAAAAGTCCAGCTAACTATAACACCCCTGAAACCTATGGTTTTTTCAGTGAATTTCTGAGGTTTTTTAAATGCTAATTCCTAACTATAACGTGCCTGAAACCTATGGTTTTTTCTGTGAATTTCAAAGGTTTTTTAAATGCTAATTTCTAACTATGCCTACAGAGATAGGACATGTGAAGAAAGAAGAAAAATGCACAGAAAGAAACAAAAGAAGTGCAGAAAGAAGCAACAGAAGTCCTCAAATATGAAGATAAGTGCAGGAAGAAGGATAACGTGCAGAAAGAACAAAAAGAAGAGCAGAAAGAAGCCTTGTTGCAAAATCATCCTGTACCCTCAACTTTTTCAGACGGATACTGGTGGTAACTGAGCCTGACTAACCAGTCCTAGAGCCAGTGCTATGTTAAAAGACACTTAGAATACAGTGAAAACACCTACATACACTAGGGAACATTATGCGTTGGGGTCCCCCTGTGATTAGCATGACCTCCTCTGTAAGCCCCTAGTATATAAGAGGGCATGGGGATTAAAACTACCTCTTAAAACAGGCCACAGGGCGTTTTTGCACACGTTAACTCAGGCCCCGTCCCCTCCCTTCACCACTGTGTAAACACGCCCTGTGTCCGTTTTTAGTTGGGAGATTAAGTTCATTTGAATCCTGAGGGTCCCTGGGGTCCAACTAGCCCACTAGGTACCTCCAGTAAGTGCCACAGAGCTGCGTTGCAGAGAGGTGTAAAAAGTGGCACGGCCTGGACCACCTCTCTGCAATGCAGCTCAGTGGCGCTTACTGGAAGCACTTGGTGGGCTAGTTAGCCCCCAGGGGCCCTCAGTATTGAAGGGAAATTATATCCCCAATTTAAAACGTGCCATAGTGCGTGTTTGCACATGTCACCTCAGGCCCCGTCCCCTCCCTTCACCACTGTGTAAACGCGCCCTGTGGCTGTTCTAAGTTGAGAGATTAAGTCCCCTTGAATCCTAAGGGTCCCTAGGGTCAAACTATACCACTAGGTACCTCCAGTAAGCGCCACAGAGCCTATGTTATAAAGCACAGCGCTATGCCATACATATTACAATCTGGGATCCATATCTTTCTCACAGTGCATATGCAACCTTACACTCCCCAGCACATATTTTATATTACAACTTTAGAGACTAGTTAGGTTACACAACACTGCCCTGTGCATATTACACTCCAAGGCGCATATCGCATAGCACGCGCTAGTGCCTGTGCTATCTCGCGCACTCCAATGAATCTGTCATTGCGCACAATGTATTGCATATTATATTTCACGCCTGGTTCATCTTATATCACACTTTTTGGTGCATAGTTTATACCATACACTATATCTAGTTTTCATTTTCAATCGTGCTCTCAGGACTATGTTCTATATAACACTGTGTTCACCTACCCTTTTCACGGGCATTACATTTTGCGATAGGGGGTGGAGGGTCAGGGGGTGTTTCTGCCAAGTGAGCCCGGAGTCACAGTCACAAACGTCCTCTTCTTCCTGAATAAAAGTGAGATTATGCTGCATACTTGTTCATATTTTAAGTAGTTCGCACAGACACAATGTTTTAAAAACAATAAAGTTCCTAATACCCGCCTTCTCTGAACAGTTAGCTTGCTGCTCCATCCCCTTCCTCCCTATCCTCTGTTGTGTGAATCCATGGACTAGCCTCCTCCCTCCTGCCATGCATTGTCTGATGTGCTGCCACTGCCCTCAGTATGATGCACCAGTCCACTCCTCCTGCCCTCCATTGCCCAATTCTATGCCCCATCATTGACCTCCTGCTTAAACTCTGTGCTTAGCTTGCTGCCCCTATTCTCCTTCCCCCTGCCCTCCGATGTCTTTGTGCATGCCCCTGCTCCATCCTTTTTGCCCACCATGTCCCATGGACCTGCCACTCCTATCTACTCTGAGTGTTCTGTTGAGCTGCCACTCCCCTCCCACCTGCCTAGCATTGTCAGATGACTGTAACCTGTCCCTGTCACCTCCACCCTGCCTGTCCACATGCCATGCCCCTATCCTCTTCCTCCTGTCCTACATGGTCCATTGTACTGCCACATCCTTCTGCCCTCCCTGGTCTGTTGTGCTGCAGCTGCTCCTCCTGCCTGCCCCGTGTGGTCTGTTGTGAGGTCCCTTCCCCTGAACTTTCTTGTCTGTGCACAGGTCCTGACCCTCCCTTCTATCCTCCATCGTCCTTTGTGCATGCCCCTCCACCCTCTTTCTTGCCCATCATAGCCATTGTGCTGCCACTAACCCTCCCACTTGCCATGCATGGTCTTCTGTGCTGCCATGGCCCCTCCCACCTTCCCTGTGTGGTCAGTTAGCTGCCCCTGACCCCCTCCCACCTTCCCTCCATGGTCTGTGTGTATGCCATCACAGTCTCACTGTTGCTCTTCATGGTGTGTCTTGCTTCTAGTGCCCATCCTGCCTGACCTCCATGGCTATCTTGCTGCTCCTGCCCTGCCCCCTTGCCCCCAGCCCTACTCCCTCCCTCCTGGCTTGTCTGTTCCATTGTAATGCCCCTGATCCGTCCCTCCTGCCCTTTATGGTCTGTTATGCTGCAGCTTTCTCTCCTGTCTGTCCATTATGGTCAGCTAGCTACCATTGCCTCTTGCCCCTCTGTTCTCTGTTGTCCATGTGCATAGTCCTGTCCCCTCCCTCTTGCTTTCTATGGATTGTTGTGCTGCACTCCCGTGTGGTGTATTGTGCTGCTGCAAACCCTGATGCCTGCCCTGCAGGGTCAGTTTGGTGCACCTCTCCATGTCCCTCCTGTCCTCTGTTATCCAAGTCCATGTCCCTATCCCATTTCCTTCAATGATCCAATGTACCATACTTGCGAACATTTTGAACTTGGTAAGAGGGAGATTTTGAAAAAAAACTGGGGTATTGATTTTCCCCTTTGAGTTACATTGAAAAAGAGGATATTGTAGACAGGAGACAGATCAAATAAAGCCCATTTGAGCTTAAAAACATTGGACGTTTCCTGGCTGAATCGGGTCTGTTGGCATGTATGGTTGTACTACCATTGCCTCTTCCTTCTGCCCACAATGGTCTATTACATTGCCACAGGCTTGAAGGAGGGTAGATTTTGTATCACAGGGGGCCCCTGGCCCGTTCTGTCCACACCTGAAGTATGAGACCCTTGTCCTTGCCCTGCCAGCTGCATTTGTAGGCCGTATTAAATTGACCAGCGGGTCCTGTGTTGCTATATAATTATCCTGAGACATCCTTACCACTCAGCCAGTATAAAACCCCTGTGTAGGCCCTTCTGTTCAATATGTAGGCCTCTTTGTTAAATTGACCATAGCTCTGCAATTTTAGTGTATAGCAGTCTGAAGGCAGGTCTGCGAGGCCTTCTGCTCCAAACCAGTAGCCCCCACCCTACCCGAGTGCTCCGTGCTCGGTATCAAAGTTCAACATCCCCCTGAAGCTGTCGACATACAGTAGGCTGCATCCTGGACTGGTACTTGCTTCCTGGGCAGGTTTCCCGCTTTTAAGGAAGTGGCAACCGCAGAGCGTCAGGTTAGGAGAACTGAGGAGATTTTATACATGAATATATTGAATTCCCGTACAATACCCATTATTTTCTGCTTGCTCTATGGAACTTACGATAAGCGATTGGCCTGAGAGACTGACCTTTTCACCCAGTCCATTGTCAGCATTAAGTGGGTAAATGACGAAATGTCTGGTAAAATCTGCAGACGAAGCTTTTGGGTAGCATACGTAGGTAGATGTAGCGTGCAAAGGAGCCCACAAAATGATATAAAAAGGGAGCACCCACAGATATCGACGGACTACCTCGCCGTCTGTATGTAGGTTAACAGGCAGTGCAGGTTTTCCCCAAGAGCTGGGAGCTCTTGTCTTACTTTGCTTAAAATGTCTTGCTCTGCTTTGCTTGAAGTATCTTATTCTATTTTACCTATATGAAATGTCATGTTATGTTTAACCATTGTTCTCTTTACTTTAGCATTTAAAAGATTTTGTATTGTAATTGCAGGAATGCTTGCTCTAAGAGTAAACGTGAGTGTTCCTAGGTAACATTTTCCTTGGTGTAACTTGTTTCTCATGATGCATTTATAGATGTGTTTTCTCTCTCTCTCTGTCAGTACATTAATTGAGATACAGAGAATATCATGACAGCTGTATGATTATCTGGATTCTGTATTTTGTACTTTATGTCTCTATTCTGCGGTTTCTTTGAAGTTGCATCTTCTCATTAAACTGCCATTGTATTCTGCCTCCAATTCCATGTCTCATATGTCTGTTTTCTTCATTTTTGGAGCAAGCGTTCCTAGGCACCCCGGCTCAAATTAAGGTGCCCCTTTTGTCCCTGACTCACTCTCCTGCTCAGTTCTGTGGTGGCTCCCGGGGATCTGGGGACCGCCCCTAGCTTCCTTGACCCGTAATAGATCTTGCCTCCAACAGCCTCTCTTGCAAGTCCTGTATTGTTGGTTTGTTGCCCCTGCCCCCCTTTCCACTGCCCTCCATAGTCTGTTGTGCTTCCACGGCCCTTCCTGCCTGCTCAGTGTGGTTAAATT
Organism: Triturus cristatus; assembly: GCF_964204655.1. Taxonomy (NCBI): domain Eukaryota; kingdom Metazoa; phylum Chordata; class Amphibia; order Caudata; family Salamandridae; genus Triturus; species Triturus cristatus. Next base: position 415,871,363 of record NC_140579.1, read on the forward strand.
GTTGCCTTTGCACCCTCCTACCTGCCTTCAATTTTCAGAGTCCGTGCCCCTGGCCTCTGCCTCTCAACAGTATCCTAATGAACAACTAGATTGCTAACATTCTATATTTATCACAAAAGTGTGGAACGCCTGACATCATCTTGATGTAATCAAAACTGTAATACCTAGAGCATTTCCTTTAGAAATTACATATATGAGAGGGTCTTATTGGCATCAAAATTATGGTTAGTGCTCTAAAAGGCTAAAATAAGGACTTATTTTCTGAGTTTTCAAATAGCGACAAAGCACTTTTAAATTATTTGTTATCTTTATGTTTTTTTATCCAGTTGACCACTTGATTAAATGTTGCACTTAGGGGAGATGATGTGGTGTTACTTCCAGAACTGCAGACTTTGCAACTGGGGAACCAGGTTGAAGTTTCTGCTTCAGCTCGACATTCTGTGATTCTGGTCAAATCACTTAGTTTCCCCATGTCTACAACCAAAATGAATGTGTTCTTGTGTGATGTAACCAATGCTCATGTAAAGCACTCCAATACCTGACAAGTCTGCACTATATAACACTGCAAAAACACAAAATAATAAGTGTTTTGCACACTTCTGTCATTGGGCTATATTTGGGCTACATCTGGGTGATTTTGGGCTACATTTGGGCTCTTTTGTCTCCGGTGGCCATCTTGGGAGATTTATTTGTTATGAAGTTTCCTAATTTCCTCATGTACTGCAGTCTCCTCAGTAGGAAATGCTTTCAGTTTTTTACTTTGATTCCATCATGAAGGTATTCAGATATGTCACACATTTGCCATAAATTCTGAATGTTAGCACTCTAGTTGCTCATTAGATCATTGTAGTAAAACTACTGCACCATGGAAGTCTGCTCCTGGTATTAAAAGTGCATGTTTCAGTCTGCATGTCAGAATTTTTTTAATGAAATAGAAGAGGATTTGAGAAGTCACTCAAAATGTGCCCTCATTTTCTTTCTTCAGCTTTAATCATAATTTCTATGGCAAAATGAACCTCCTCATTGTGTTCCTTTTTAAATTAAATGTTTTAAGTGTTACCAGTTTATTCCAATCAAGATGGCTTCAGGTGTGCCATACTTTTGTCATAATGAAGACAGTAAGCACTCTAGTTGTTTTTAAGAACATTCTGGGACATTCTGTCATTGGGCTATACTTGGGCTACATCTGGGTGATATTTGGGCTACATTTGGGCTCTTTTGTCTCTGGTGGCCATCTTGGGAGACTTATATGTTATGAAGTTTCCTAATTTCCTCATTTACTGCAGTCTCCTCAGTAGGAAATACTTTCAGTTTTTTACTTTGATTCCATCAAGAAGGCATTCAGATGTGTCACACATTTGCCATAAATTCAGAATGTTAGCATTCTTTTTGCTCATTAGATCACTGTAGTAAAGCTACTGCTCACCAGGGAAAACTGCTGCTGGTATTGAAAGTGCATGTTTCAGTCTGCATGTCAGAATTTTTTAATGAAATAGAAGAGGATTTGAGAAGTCACTCAAAATGTGCCCTAATTTTTCTTTCTGCAGCACTAATCATACTTTTTATTGAAAAATGAACCCCCTCATTTTGTTCCTTTTTAAATTAAATGTTTTAAGAGTTACCACTTTAATCCAAGCAAGATGGCTTCAGGTGTGCCATACGTTTATCATAAGTAGGACTGTTAGCGCTCTAGTTGTTCTTTGGAACACTCTGGGAAGCTGCAGTAGAACACAAAGGAATCAACTGATAGTCTCTGCCCTTGTTGGATGTACATGTTTTACTGAGAATGTCAGACTTCATTCTCACATGACTGAGAAAGATAATGTGAATTTACAGAAAATAAGCTCTCAGTTTAGCCTATAGATCACCTTCCAAACCTCTGTGGTAAAAGCATGAGAAAATATTTTTCTCTCAATCATGATATCCCAGCAGAAGGCTTTTTCACATGGTGAAATCACCTTAGAACATACCACAATTCCTAAAATGAGTATGGTACCATCAACAAATGATTTATAATGTAACTAAAGTCTTAAAACCTTCTATTAACTGCAATGCTTTTTAATGAGGTGCTATCATGTATATTGGTCCCAAGATGGCTGCCAACACTTCTTGGATGAAGTGCTGACAGCCAATCAGATCTCAGGATGAGATGTGTGGTTAGGCTCCGCCCACATATATATATGCTTTTAAATGCTATTTTCTCAGGATCTACTGAACAGATTTACACCAAACCTACAAAAGGCACTTCCTTGACCTAGGGACTACCTCTCTGCCAAATTTCTAGTAATTCTGTTCAGCCGTTCGGGCTGTAGCTCTGTCTAAAGGTCCTATGGAAAAATGCATGGGAAAAACGCGTTTTGGGACCCCCCTTTTATCTCAGCCCCCGCTTGACGAATCCCCCCGAGACTTTCAGGGTAGGAGCGGAGCGTAGCGCCCCACCTATTTTGAGAAATTCGCGAGGATTCATCGACCGGCGCCAAAGTTATTCAAAATAGAATGTTGCGGATTTCCTATGGAAACGTGGTCCTAACTATAACTATCTACTGGCGACCGCCAGTAGATAATATATATATATATATATATATATATATATATATATTGGTATTTTGTTTACCGTCAGCATATTATTTTGACACTTTTAATCATATAAGAGAAAGCAGATATCCTCTGTAAACTTCGCATAAATCACATACATAAAACAAAACAATAGGATTTATTTAGATGCATGGATACATAAATGCCACTAACTCCAAAGACCACAATCCATAGAGATGAGATATTTATTTAGAAACAATACTTGCAGCAGAGATGCTGTGTTCAAAAAAGGCTTTGGACATTTGGTCCTATGTATCTAAATGAGTCCGTAGTAGACATGTTACTTTTTTAGCCAGCTCTATGGATAGCGGAAGGAGGGATGGGCGGGGGTTCATCAGGAGAGGAGAGTGGCTTGTCCGTCAGTCGTGAAAATTCAGCGAACAGAAGAGAATGGAGCAACGAAGGCCTGCAAGTGACAATGTAGACAGTGGTACAAGGCTTTCATTGGACCGGTAATGTAGAAAGGAAGAGCAGGTGGAGTGCAGAAACAGAAATACTGATGGCGGAGAGTGAGCTGCAGTAAACATAAGAATGGGCAGAGTAGGCAAAGTGCAAAATGGAAGTAAAAAGCATGGCAAGGTGGCATTCCAGAGCGGATGTAAGGATTCGTAGTGTAGAATGGCCGAAGATGGAGAGAGGAGGAAATGATGGAGACAGTGTGAGGAAAGGGAGCCACTCGCAGGAGGGAGATTGGCAGCAACAATTGGAAGACTGAGGGATGTGGACAGTGAGCTGAAGTGAAGTAAAGATGCAGACACTTTGAGGGGGGAGGCAGCAAGTCAAGATGGATAGAACGGATGAGTGAGGATAGGGCAGAATCTTACCAAAGAGAGGTAAAAAAGAAGAGGTGGCAAAGGTGATGGAGGTAAAGACGGGCGAGTAGGAGGAAGAGATGCCAGATGGAAAGATGCTGAGAGTGTGAAGGAAATGTGGGAAGAAGGAAGGGAAACTGGGTGAACTGCTGAGAGGGGCTCGTGGCAGTAGTAGGGAAGCGAGCCTTGAGAGTGAGTGAGGCGAGAGTTCAGGTGTTGCTGTGAAAGCGAGAAGGGAACGGTGAAAGGCAGAGCAAGAACCATGGAGAACGAGAGAGTGAGTCCCTGCAACCAATGGACGTATTTGCTGATATCCCAATTGTGTTAATACAATGAAATAGTACATTTTTGTGCACCTACAACACATAGGTACAAGTGTATCAACAACAAAATAACATAGAGATGCAACCTTGTAACTCTTTTTCTGACAATTGATTTAAACGAATGAGAAAAATATCTAAAAATATTTGTTTTTAAGTCCAAATGTATTCCTGATCTGATCAAAACAGTGCACCATGATGCTGTTCCACGCTTCTTGGGCAACCATCTTTTCACAAAACTACACCATCAAAAGTATGAATATATCAGATCTGTGGGGTTTTATTAGAGATCAATTGAACTGGTGAGTAAAAGACAAGACAAACCCAAGTGCACCACTGCTGCTGACAGAGCAGAATGGAACAAGGATAATTTGCTTCATTGCTTATTACAGAGATATTTCTTCACCGGGGCAAAAATTGAGACCACATATTGTAAAAACATAAAATCTTATAGCTATCTAATCTTCGTGGACAGAATAATAGAGATTTTAACAAACATGACTTAATCAACAAAAAACCTCGCTTTTCGAACAAATGTCATCAAAGTTTGAACAAAATCATTTGCTTCAAACTTAGATTGGCATTTCACATTCGAAAAGTGTATGGGGGATATTACAATACAGCAATTGTCAGGTTTCAATGGTCTCTGGGCTCTGGTGCACTGCACCTGTTGCACCAGTGGTAGCTACGACCCTCATCTTGGAACTTTGCCTGGCTTTCCATCAAGTCCTGCTGGATGATTGTGTGCTCCAATTAAATTACAAAGTCCCAACATAGAAAACGCGAGCGGGCAGAGTGGCAAAAGTAACCTCAGTGATGAGAGAACTTCAGTGGTTAGGATATTCAAGTTCACCCCCACACAGAGCTCACTCAACTACACCTTCAACATTAGCCCAAATAAGATGTTTCTAGCCTTGTGAAGTCTTTAGTATCTACAGAGTCCTGCCTTGCCCCGCACAGTGACTTTGAGCCTCAGTAAAAGACTATACGGCTCAGTTAGGGTTGGCACAGTAGGAGTTTCAAGACAAATTGCCAGGGCTCCCAACCCGCCAAACCTTTGGTCTCCCTACTGCATTCAGAGTTTGGGAACTGCCAGTTTTCCATCAGTGGTGTCTCATCTCTCTCTACCATTAGAAACTCTTGAACCGGATGCCATGTCCTATTTTAGGTGGGGTATCTGCCCCCAATTTCCCTCCTAAAACCACCATTCTAAACATAGGGCACCTGATCAAGTTAATAGGAAAGTATCTCTGATGACCAGGAACAAAACTATCTAAATGTCAGGAACACTTGTTTTTTTTCTCTAAGCAACAAACACCTACTTTGAAGTATTATTTGTCGCTGATACAACAAGCTAAATGCAAACTGGGTCACATCAACATGGCAGTGTGATCAACGTCCAGCCCAACAGAAAATACTTCCACTAAGCCGATTGATGCACCTTGGACAAGAATATGCCTGGCAGACATGGGGGATACTCTATAAGGATGGGGCGGAGATAAAGGCCTTCACTGACCCAGTGAGCTTGCAGACCACCAAAAAGTCTCTAAATTAGGCCATTAGTCCCAATACATAATAAGCGAGCTACAAAAAAACTTTGCAGTTTACTATTTCAAAATAGTTCTACTGGGAGCCTCAACTATGTTGATAATTTAGATATTGGTAGATAACAGGGCATCTATCAAAAAAGGGAGTATTCCCCATCAGTTATACACGGCCCATTTCAAGGTGGTGGAAATGCAGGGATTCTGCAAAAGAAACCCTTGACCTAATGATCTATGAACCAAAGGACATGAAGGTCACAGTGAAACTCGCCCAGCCCTATTGATTGCAGGACCATTGTCACTCTATTCCCTGCCAAGGTGTGCAATGAGAGGCAAGACGAGTGGGGGTGCAGAAATCTAAAAATGTCACTCATGCACAGGAAGTTTTCTGTCTGCACATCAGGGTCATTTATTATTCCTTTTTCGGACACAAACCCAACAAATTCCCTACAATAGACACATTTGAGAGCTCTTTCACTCAGCTTTCATTGGCACAATACTGTTTCACAATTGGAATATATGTAACTACTATGTCTACTATGTTTACTGTGTATGTTGCATACACAGTAGACATAATGTGATTGTCATACATGCATTATCAATTAAATGTTATATAAAATATATTTTGGGTGAGACATTGGATTGTCTAATTGGAAGAAATCTAACTAGGAGGAAGAAATTAGATGCGTGGATTTTTTATCTTCTTTTGGGTTATCGGACAAGCTATACACATGTTTTCATAATAACAACATTTTATGAGGCAGTACATCAGTCGGCCACTGGAGAGGAGCATTATTATTGAAGATAATTATTATAGATTGTAATCTCTGAGCTCTGATTTGGTCTGACCGCATATGTGGCAAATCAAGGCCCTAAACATTAGACATCTTCAAAAGAATTGCTATTGTTGGACCTGTCCCTCTCTGCAGGGTCACCACAGATTTTTGTCTTCCTCTACCTTCCTTTGCTGGGACCTGTTTTTGTTGGCTTTTAGGGCTTTGTACACTTTTACCCTCCTAACCAGTGGTAATGTGCTTCTGCTTGCCCTTAGAAACATGGTAACTTTGGCCTGCACCTTAATTTACTTGTAAGTAAATGGTACCACATGTACTCATGGCATATAAATTAAATGCTACTAATGGGCTGCAGCATTCATTGCATCACTTTAAAACATGTCTCTGGCCTGCCAATACAGCCTGTAGTGCAATTTTAGACTGCCATTTTGACCTGGCAAAAAAAAACTTCTGCCAGTCTTAAACCTTCCTTTTTACAACTTATAAGTCACCCCTGAGGTAGGTCCTAAGCACTAGTGGAGCTGGGTGCATTGTATCTAAAGTATAAAACGTGTGTTTAAGTTTTACATGTCCTGTCAGTGAAAAAAATGCTGAAATCGTTTTTCACACCTTTAAGGCTATCTCTCCCAAAGTTTGACAGTTGGTTACTTTATAACATTTATTAAGTGCTAATTTCAGACTGGGAGCAGATAGAGAAATGGTGTTTGCATTCAAATGATTTGAAATTTAAAATCCTCATCAAAGATAAAGTCAGATTTTAAGTTACAATTTTGAAAATGCCACTTTTACAAAGCTGGTGTTTTCTTGTCCTAACCAACTCTCCCAGATCACATGACTCTATATGACCTTGCTGTTGGGGTTTTGTGCATTGATTCCAGGCATTTGAACAAAGAAGGTCTAGATGTGAGAGGAGTGGGTCTTCCTGACAGGATGGCTGGAGAAGAGCTTTTATCCGTCCTGATAAAACTTCAAAAAGCTCTGCCTGCTTTGAACACAAAGGAACCTGACACCACACCTGCCCTGCCTTTTGTCAGGCTAGACAGTTTGGAGCCAACCCCTGGGGAAGGGGAAACTGACCAGAACCATTTTTGGGGGTAGGTCAGGGATTTTCCTCGTATATAAAGGCTGGCACTAGGTTTAAAAATAGGGCCTTCAGAAGCACTTATCAAAACACTCCTGGGCCTGTCAAAGATTCAGAAGAAGAACAGCCTTGCTGCCAGAAGGACTACCCTGTTGCTGGAAGGATATCCTTGTTGTCTGAAGAAGGAAGATTGAACCTGCTTGACTTGATCCCAGGCTAATCAGATCGAGTCCAACGGTCAGCTGGTGGACCTCTTGTGTGAGCTACAAGGACACAACAACCTTCCAGAGGCCTCCCTGTAACTGCCCAGCTAACCAGCACCAACTGGACCTGCCTGAGCCCAGCAGCTGGCCTCTGGTGAAGTGAGCCCTCATCGCTAGAGGTGCCCTCCAGGTCTTGGGCTCTTGACTGGCATCAATGAGATCTCCCCCACAAGAAAAGGTGAAAATCCTGAAGTATGCATTTTATGTGACTGCAAAGTGACCTCTTTGCACGAGAATCAATGGGTCACGATGACTGCCAAAGTGAAAGCATCAGCGTGACCTTCTCTTCACAATGATAGCGACTCTCCACAACAATCGTCAGTGCAAGACTTGCACTGTGCACCTACAGCGACCATCCACTATGATCAACAAATGCGAATCTCCAGTAAACACCGGCTCTTCTGTGGAAATATGGATTTTCATGATCAGTTATGTCCCCTATCTTGGACCCCAACGGTTCTATGTACATGTTACAAGTACATGTATGTTCCCTCCAGTTCCAGTTATGAAGACGCAAATACATGTGCGTCCACCGTCAACATGTCCTCTGTCAGATCCACCATGAATAGGCCGGATATTCCATTCCTAAGTACAAAAGGCCACCGGCTTTATATGGTTCACTTATGCCATTTTACAGTCCAGGCAAGTAGGCCCTAATTCTGTCATCAAAACTCTTCTTGCCTTCTGCCTCTGAAAGCTCCAGTCTGAGCCTGCATCTGTGACCATGAACTTTGTCTCATTCTCTACGCGGCTCATGAAGCCTGACATCAGCCTGTTCTCTGCCAAGAACTGTATTTCACCTTCGAATTATCTGCTTCCCCCTCAGCCGATGCATTCCTGCCTAGTAGTTTAAGTAAACATTCTTCCAGCTACCAAGCAAAGGGCCCGGCTTCTCTGTCTTAATACAAGTAATTCATAGTCCTATCACCATGGAATATTTCTACCCCCTCGCATTTAGTGTAGACACTTAGACGCTTGTACACTCACGCACAGTCAGTATAGAATAGATTCTGTCCGAGAGTCCTTCCTTTGTGGATAACATAGTTCTTTAAACATAGGATGTTAGATATGATTTGGGATTAGGTTGACTTGACCCCCCAGACTTTTTGTCTCCACATGTAGAGCTAAATGTCAAGTCCCCTTCACCCCCTAGTTACACGTCAATCACACGTCATAATGCTGCGCGCGCATCCATGCCAAGTATTATCTTATAGATCCACCTATACATGACATCACAACCAATTATGTTCCTTTTTACTCCTTATTACACCCATTTTTTGGTTACGTAGATATATCGTCATTTTCCTTATCAATTGTTACGCCTACTGTATTCGCTTCATTGTAATGTATGTACTATAAAAGCCATTTCATGTCAATAATGTATGTACTTCACTTCCTGAACCTTCGTGGTGACGGAACTTGGAGCATCCGATTATAATCGAGTATTGGAATAAAGCCCATTCCGAACCTCTAATACCACGGATTCTGCCTCTCATTTTACTGAGCTATTTTATTATGTTTCTGTATCAAATTCAGTCCCGGTAAAGGAAAATTATTTACCACATGAATGGCGCCCGAACAGGGACACTTTCTCATCTCACGCGCCGGCGGTGAGTTGCAGGCCCGGTCTCCTGCCACAGCTGGACGGACAATAACGCGTACCAGCAGGATTTCCTGTATCTCCCTCCGGTCAAGCGGGGGCGACTGAGGCTGCGATCGACACCCAGACGAGGCGGTGAGAAGTGCGAAGTATCCCGACCAGAGCCTAGCTGAGAGAGCAAGATCCGAGGTATACAGAGGCCCACCAGTGTCTGAAGTCCCAAGTCGAGTCCAGTGTCCGACGAGTCGAGTCGAGTCCAGTCCGATTCAAGTTCAAGTTACCGAGGCCTTCCGTTTCCGAAGCTACCCGGTGAGTACCATTGCTGGGGAGGCATTTCTGACGTGCACATAGATTGTGCCGGTCAAGACGGGTTTGGGTACACAAATCCGGTCTGCACTGTTTTAGCAGTGTATCTGTACTGTTTAGCAGTATATCAAGTATTCCGAAGTATCTAGTTATTGTCAAGAATTAAGCTTGGTGATTAGTTATGCAGACGATCATCATTGTTGTTTCAGTTAAAGGTTTAATGTCTAAATGTTAAATGTGTTTAAATACGTTCTGTATATTGTGGTATGAATGACTGTTCATTATCGCGTTTATTGTATCGAGTCTGTTCAAAATCAAGTATAAGGTCAGTTCTCAAATATGCCGTTCTTTTCGAAACTAAGACAGATCACTACAAGAAAAGGGGTACTCGAAGAGGCCGTTCCTATTCCTCCTAGGGACACCCCAGGGTACTTCATGTATCATAAACATGGCTTAGATGCCATATTATTTCTTGATTTATGGGTAGACTATACCAAGGAATTACCAGAAAGTCAGAGGTGGCCCACAGCGGGAACCTGGGATGCGGAATGCATCATAAAAGTAGAAGAAGAGTTATGGAAAAGAAAAGTCAGACAGTCACAGAAAGATGCCATTGAATTATGGCGTAAAGAATCACATAGACGAACAGAAAAAGCACGTAGACTGGAAGAGAAGAGTAAAGAGAATTCCAATAAAGTTCAAGAAAATCTATTAATTGAGGAAGGTATCCGAGTGAAAGCAGAACAAGTAGACAGACAAAGAAATGCCCTTATGAATGGTATGTATCCCCTTCTGGCCGAAGGATTACCTAAGGCTACTCCAGAAATACCGAAAGACTTGCCACCCCCATTGTTCCCAATAAAGGTACATCCTAAGGGGCATCCTAGAACCGCAGAAGACGTTTTTCTTTCCTCATATTTAGATGACGCAGCTCCCGAATATGCTAATTCCGCCCCGCATAGACCGCATACCAGGGAGGTCCAACGCCAAGATCCAGCACCCGTATCCCTACAGCAACAAATCGAGTCACAAGTTCTGGCAAGCACATCTGTTTCTGCATCCGCTCCTACAGCTACTTCTATAGCTGTGTCCACACCTATAGTTGCTGTGTCACGTCCGACGAATCCTTTCACACCCGACACCCCAGATGGGGCCACGGGAGGTGCTACCAATATCTTTTCTACGCCGCCTAGAATAAATAAACTTACTTTTCAAGAGTCAGCACATTCACGTACACCCAAACTCATAAGTGCCCGTGCGCTGAAGGAACTTCTTATAGATTGCAGATATGACCCCGTGCCCGGTAAAGAGGACGAAATGACCCTGGCGTCATTACGTATCAGACGAGCCGCAGTGTATTTAGGGAAGTTACCAGGAATGACTGCGCATCTAGATAATATATACCATTTTGTCCAAACAGGGCGAGATCCAGAATGTATTCACAGAGCTATGGAATACCAGAAAGTAGAGATACAGGGGGAACTGTTACGTTTCCTCATAAACTGTGTGATCAGAAATCAAGACCGACCGGGGGTAGACCCGGAAGCAATGCAAATTCTTACAAGATGGAGCCAGAATATATCAGAAGGGAGACATGATAAACAAAATTGTATAATAGCCATGTGCCGAAAGATCCGTAAAGAAATAGAACGCCTACACGAAGAGAGATTAGAGGTAGACGAGTTCGAACAAAGCGAGGAAGAAGGGTCAGGACCGCCCACAGGACAGTCAGAAACTATAGCCTATGTAGGTAAAAGAAGATCTTGTAATAGTACGAGATGTCTTATTGACCCAATACGCCCGATATGTCCAGACAATAACAGAGGTTTCCCAACACCCATAGTCCATATAAGGTCTAACGAGCATTCGTTCCAAATAGCTGACAAATTACTCCGAGAACGAAGGGGTTATCATTTCCTCGATTCTATGGATGAACAAGATTTAGCCAGGGCAGCTGTCCATTGGGTGGACAGTCCCGGAAAATATAGTGATGATACAGTAGTACGCACATTTTTGAATCTCACCCCAGATGAACAGAGGTTAGCTGGGATTTATATGATTCAACAACTCATTATACTATATCGGAGTCAACATTCAGATCCTGGTCCCTTACCCGACATATTGACTGAATTACTCACGAATAGATGGAGAGGTTCAGGTACTAAATTAATTAAAGAAATTCTAGAATCAAGAAAGCAATATATTCTTTTTGTATGTTCAGAACATGTTCCATTGCCCGTCAAGGAAAGAACCACGTATCACATGGATAGACAGAATCCCTTACGAGAAGTGCACCCAATAAAGGGCGAGGACAACGAGTTCAAGCGCGTATTTGTATACACGCCCATATCGAAAATAGAATTGTTACAAATGAAGAAAGTGGTACCCAGTCATGACAAAGACCCAGCGGGTTTTCACCGAGAAATTAAAGACATGTTACTCATGGGGGAGTATACCTATCCCGACATTATGACAATACTGAAGGTATTGATGCCTGCTGGTATTTACGAAAAACTCAAGGAAAAAGAGTGGGAGGTAGGAAACCAAAAGATAGAATGGTCAGCATTAGAAGCAGAAGAAAAGGCCCGAACTGCAGGAGCAGGGCTTGGGGACAAAACTAAGGCATTACCAGGTTTACTAGTACAGGTACTGCCACGTTTATTAACTACGAAAAAGGAAGATTGGGGTACAATTTCAGCCTGTAAACAGAAGCAAGATGAAGACACTAGTGATTACTATGCCCGATTTGAAAAATGTTTTGGTATAAATAGTGGCATAAAAGCAAGCAGCGAATCATACCCACATCTGTTTGTAACAAAATTAGTCGAGAATGCCCTGCCCCAAGTAAAGAATAGAGTATTAAAATTCGAGAGTACCTGGCAAGGTAACACTCCATCACAAATGTTACAAATGTTACAGTATCATCACAATAGAATTAGAGAGGAACAAGAACATGAACACAGACGCATGAAAGACACAAAAATGAAAATGCTAGTTTCTCAGACAGTTCCAGCTGAAGGACATAAAAAGGGTATGACACATTCTGATTCAGCAGGACCTGTAAAAGGGATATGCAATTATTGCAAAAAGCCAGGTCATTATGTACACGATTGTCCAGTTTTAAAACATAATATCGCCATAGGTAAAACGCAAGAAAGATCACGGCCACTTAGACAAGATCAGAATGAACAAGGAGCTCTGCAGCATGCCCAGGCCATGCCAGCCGCACAACAGCCAATACAGTTCGTGCCAGCTGCACCAGCGTTGCCTGTTGCTGCCACACAGACAACAACACGACAAATGTATCAGACCGCACAGTATGAATATCCTGAGTACCAGCGTTACGCATGAACTAGCCGAGAGAGGGAAGTTGACTTACCCCTTATCGAGATACCAGTAGACCAAGAAGGACCTTATATACATAGTGAATTGTTAGGCCAAGACAGAAAATTTTTACTCGATACCGGGGCAAGTCGAACAACCATAAAACGTAGTGAAGTTCCAGGGGCACCCCTCTCAGGCTCACAAAATATTTCCCTTGGTTTTTCAGGAAAACCTATTGTTAATGAAGTGTCACAACCTCTGCCACTTACGATAGGACCTCTGACCCGAACTACAGATTTATTGCTTACTAAATCATGTCCAGAAAATCTATTAGGAATAAAAACGTTAAAAGCTCTAGGAGCCATAATATGTTGTTCTCCGGAAGGAGTAAGATTGTTTTTACGTGATTTTAAAGGTCACTATGTATCTAGAGACATGGATCCCCGACTGCAGACTTTACCGACACATCTATGGGCACAAGGCCCTACTGATGTTGGTTGCATGAATATTACACCATATCGAGTCACATTAAAGGCAGGAGTGGTGCTACCACGAATGCGACAATACAAGTTACCGCCAGATGCTGTAGTGGCTTTACTACAAATCATTGACGAGCTCATTACCCAAGGAGTAGTTGTAGAAACAGACTCCAATGTATGTAATTCCCCGATAATTCCGATTCTTAAACGAACAGATCCTAAGGCCCCGCCAGTATATCGACTGGTTATTGATCTGCGCGAGTTAAACAAATGCATTGTGCCACAATTCCCTGTGGTCCCAGATATCTCGTCATTACTGACAGCCATTGATTCCGAAGCAACATTCTTTACTGTAATCGATCTCAAGAATGCCTTTTTCAGCGTCCCAATAGATCCGGAAAGCCAATATTTATTCGGATTTAGTTTAAATGGACGTAGCTTCAAATTCTCACGCGCACCTCAAGGATTTACAGAAAGCCCCAGCATCTATAGCCAAGCACTGAAACGAGAACTTGACAGTATCCACATGCCAGTTAACACTGCTCTGCTTCAATACGTCGATGATCTGCTGATCACCGCCCGAAGCGAACCTGAATGTGAAAAAGCATCACTGACAGTTTTACAATTTCTAGCCGAAAAGGGGCACAAGGTGTCCCCTTCTAAGCTGCAATTCTGTGTCCAGCGAGTTATTTATCTTGGACACTCGCTGTCCAAGGAGGGAAGGCAGCTTACACCAGACCGCATTCAGTTAATAGCTAACATGCCAATACCCAAGACACAAAAGGAGGTGCGGGCTTTCATAGGCCTCACTTCATACTGTAGACAGTGGATCCCGCAATATGCATTTCTAGCAAAACCACTCATTCAGTTGACAACCCAGGAGGCAGCCACATCGACTGTTCTCCCTTGGACCCAGGAACATACGCAAGCTTTTGAAAGCCTAAAGAAAGCTTTATGTCAAGCACCTGTTTTAGCAACGCCATGTTACAGAAAACAGTTTACACTCTTTGTTACAGAACGCGAAGGTACTGCTTTGTCAGTACTCACACAGGAACAAGCAGGATCACACAAACCATGTGCTTATTTTTCTAGCACATTAGATCCCGTAGCTCAGGCTTTGCCTGCATGCCTGAAATCAGTAGCAGCGACAGCTTTAGCAATTAGACAAAGCGATGCCATAGTGTTAGGACATCCATTGACAGTTCAAGTACCACATGCAGTAGAGGTTCTTGTAAATAGAACGCAAACACAACACTTGACTATAGCACGACTCACAGGGTACGAACTTACACTGTTTCAGCCACACATAGAAATCAGACGCTGTAACACATTGAATCCTGCCACACTTTTGCCAGTAACCGGAACAGACCCACTAGCCCATGACTGTATTGAAGTTATTACTATAACGACGAAACCTAGACAAGACTTGACAGATGTTCCATTGTCAGATCCAGACCTGACATTGTATGTAGATGGTTCATGTATGAGAACAAGTACAGGAGAGTTGGTGGCTGCTTACTCAGTCACAACAGATACTGAAGTCATTGAAACAAATCGTATAAATACTTTGTCAGCTCAAGCCGCAGAGCTTATTGCTCTGACACAAGCCTGTATTCAAGCCACAAGTAAAAGGGTCAACATATACACTGATTCACGATATGCATTCGGAGTTGTACATGACTTCGGCGTGCTGTGGCGAGAGAGAGGTTATTTAACTTCCCACGGTGCCCACATTCAGCACGGACCCCTCATTCATGCCTTATTAGATGCAATACATCTACCTACTGCAATATCAATTATGAAATGTAAGGCTCATACGAAGGTTACTGATATCATTTCTCAAGGCAATGATTTAGCGGACAGAACAGCTAAACAGACTGCTCAAACACAAACATCCGACATGACAAAGACAATAGTCCCGATGCCGACACATTGTATGACAGTTAAAGATCCTACTCTTGACGTAATTGACATACAGACACATGCTACACCAGACGAAATAAAGAAATGGACTGAATTAGGAGGGATCCAAACGGACCAAGGATGGATGACGAAGGAAAAGTCTGTATGGTTCCTTCCTGATTCAATGGTCCAAGTCATTATTAACACTATCCATAGTCCAGCGCATCTAGGAGAGAAAGCTATGCTAGACAGCATTCAACACATTTGGTTCAATAAACATTTACGAGAAGCAGCCAAACAAAAAGTCCGTACCTGTATGATCTGTTGCCAGTTCAACCCAGGAAAAAGCGTTCCCGTAGAACAGGGTGGATTTCATCCTCCTGATCACCCTTTTGAAGTCCTCCAGATGGATTATATCCAGATGGAACGATGTCGAGGATTCAAATATGTTCTCGTAGTTGTCTGCGCTCTGTCTCGTTGGACGGAGGCATACCCGGTTTCAGATTACACTGCCCCGACTACTGCCAAACAGTTAGTTCGAGAATTCTTCCCACGCTACGGTTTACCACGTGTTGTCTACTCAGATAACGGCCAGCCGTTCTCATCCGAATTAATGAAACATGTTTCACTTCTGCTAGGATATCAGTGGAAATTCCACTGTGTCCGACACCCCGAAGCAGCAGGTCTCGTAGAAAGACATAATCAGATACTGAAAATCAGACTGTCCAAAATATGCAGAGAGAAAGGTGTCGACTGGATAGTAGCATTACCAGTTGCACTCTTTTACATGAGAATGGTAGCACACTCTCGAACAGGGCTATCCCCGTATGAGGTGATCTTCGGCAGACCACCAAATATGTGGGGGACGCCTGTACCACGCAAAATAACTGATATTGACTGTAATATGCTGACAGATTACTTGGCTTCCTTGATGTCTGCACTACAATCTTGTCGTTCACAGGTTGCTGCAGCATTTCCCGACAACACTGAGGTGAAACCCCATGACGTAGTTCCGGGTGATATTGTATTTGTGAGAAATTTCGACCGAAAGACTCAGCTGGAGCCCAGGTGGAAGACACCCAAGTTGGTTCTGCTGACCACAAGAACAGCCGTGAAGATCGAGGGCCGCAAGGGCTGGATTCATTCAAGTCATATCAAGAAATTTCATGGACTATCCTCGGATATAGACATTGTGCCCTGCACTCCCTCACAGACTGATTCAAAACTTCCTTTGGTGGAAAAAACTGAAAGCGAACTCTACAAAGTTAAGTTGAGGCCTAGAACGTCAGACGGTTTGATTGTTTAAGTCCTCTCCTAGGTGAAGCGGTTGAATCTGTCTCTGACATGTATCCTCTAGACCTGAATCATGGACAGTCACGAAAAATGATGAAACGACAGGCGTATTGTAAATCACTGCGTAGCCATTGTATAGTGACATTATTAATTTTGTTTTCCTTAAGTCTTTTAATAATTATTACTAGTATGTTGTTGCACATATATTACCCTATTGCCAGAAATGTTCACAATGTTATTGCAGAACATTCTTTTAGTGACTTACCCCCGCATGAATTGTCCTATAGACTTGCGCTGCGCAATAACACTTTCATTAGTATGTTACATCATTCCCATCAGACTAGTAATGCCACTAATTGTTGGGTGTGTGGCCGACTCCCTCCCTATCAGAATTATGAAGGAGTCTTGCCTTTCTTTCCACATCCATTTACACATAATGGCTCCTGTGGAGCATGGTTTAGTTTAATCAATTCCATAGACTCAGACACAGCAGTTTACCAAGATCAGTGGGTATGGGGAAACCTGAACCTAGTTTTACTCAAGGTCTGCTATCCTGACAAGGAGGGTCGCCCCAAAGGAACAGGAACTGATCTAGAAAATGAAGTATATGGATTAGGTAATTTTACACCTAATCTCATGATTCTAAATGTCGTAACCGAAGTTGAACTAGTCTTACCCACCATGTCAGTATTCCCAGCAAAAGGTGAATTGTGTGTAAGAAAGGTTGGTTCCATACATATGGGCCATAGTCAATGCACTACTACAGTAGAATTCAGTGATCAAGGCAAATCTTCATTCAGAGCTTATCGCCACTCCTACTTTATATGTGGTCAGATTGCATATATGCGTCTACCTCTAGATTGGGATGGTACCTGCTACATTGCATTCCTTTTGCCACCTGTCTTCCTAGCTCCTCCTGATTATTATAGAAAAATTCATTTAGTACACAAGAGAGAGCGGAGAGATCTCCCAATTGTCGATTATACTGAGACGGCATGGGACAAGTATGTAGATTTCAATAAAGGCATCTTTCCCTATATAGGTACAGTTACCAATAGTAAGCTGATACGTAGATTAACTAGAACCCTTGAAGCAGTAGTGAATGAAACTATTTCCGCCTTAGGCAATTTAACAGAAGAGCAGTCTGCTATGCGGATTGTTGTGCTTCAAAATCGTCTTGTCCTTGACGTCATCCTGGCTGATAGGGGCGGAGCTTGTAGGGTCATCGGATCAAGCTGCTGCGTATTCATACCAGAGAATTCGCCATCTGTATATAAAGCTATAACTCGCCTTCACAAGATTGTAAGCCAGATACACCAGAATCCAGGCACCTGGACTTGGTCCAGTTGGTTTTGGAGTGTGATATCAGCCTGGGGATGGAGAGTTCTATCCTTCCTAGGCATTGGCCTTCTCATACTATTCAGTTGCTGTCTATGTCTACAATGTGGACCAGCGATTTGTGGTCTGTGTGCCACATCGTGTATTCCACCACCAAGATTTCATTCAAGACCCCGGAAGAAGAAAGAAGAACAAATGATGCTATATGAACAAATCGATGGATTAATGAAGATTGATGTCTCTTGATGGGCAAGTAGGGGACAAGGAGGGAATGTGGAAATATGGATTTTCATGATCAGTTATGTCCCCTATCTTGGACCCCAACGGTTCTATGTACATGTTACAAGTACATGTATGTTCCCTCCAGTTCCAGTTATGAAGACGCAAATACATGTGCGTCCACCGTCAACATGTCCTCTGTCAGATCCACCATGAATAGGCCGGATATTCCATTCCTAAGTACAAAAGGCCACCGGCTTTATATGGTTCACTTATGCCATTTTACAGTCCAGGCAAGTAGGCCCTAATTCTGTCATCAAAACTCTTCTTGCCTTCTGCCTCTGAAAGCTCCAGTCTGAGCCTGCATCTGTGACCATGAACTT
Source organism: Triturus cristatus (assembly GCF_964204655.1). Taxonomy (NCBI): domain Eukaryota; kingdom Metazoa; phylum Chordata; class Amphibia; order Caudata; family Salamandridae; genus Triturus; species Triturus cristatus. Next base: position 415,889,616 of record NC_140579.1, read on the forward strand.
TGTCTCATTCTCTACGCGGCTCATGAAGCCTGACATCAGCCTGTTCTCTGCCAAGAACTGTATTTCACCTTCGAATTATCTGCTTCCCCCTCAGCCGATGCATTCCTGCCTAGTAGTTTAAGTAAACATTCTTCCAGCTACCAAGCAAAGGGCCCGGCTTCTCTGTCTTAATACAAGTAATTCATAGTCCTATCACCATGGAATATTTCTACCCCCTCGCATTTAGTGTAGACACTTAGACGCTTGTACACTCACGCACAGTCAGTATAGAATAGATTCTGTCCGAGAGTCCTTCCTTTGTGGATAACATAGTTCTTTAAACATAGGATGTTAGATATGATTTGGGATTAGGTTGACTTGACCCCCCAGACTTTTTGTCTCCACATGTAGAGCTAAATGTCAAGTCCCCTTCACCCCCTAGTTACACGTCAATCACACGTCATAATGCTGCGCGCGCATCCATGCCAAGTATTATCTTATAGATCCACCTATACATGACATCACAACCAATTATGTTCCTTTTTACTCCTTATTACACCCATTTTTTGGTTACGTAGATATATCGTCATTTTCCTTATCAATTGTTACGCCTACTGTATTCGCTTCATTGTAATGTATGTACTATAAAAGCCATTTCATGTCAATAATGTATGTACTTCACTTCCTGAACCTTCGTGGTGACGGAACTTGGAGCATCCGATTATAATCGAGTATTGGAATAAAGCCCATTCCGAACCTCTAATACCACGGATTCTGCCTCTCATTTTACTGAGCTATTTTATTATGTTTCTGTATCAAATTCAGTCCCGGTAAAGGAAAATTATTTACCACACTTCCCACAACAGCAACAACGTTCCGCAATATTCATCCTGCTCTTTGTGCGAAAGTTTTCTCCTCACAAAACTCTTTGCGCCAGACTTGAGAAGGTAACTCTTCAGTGGAACAAACCTGATCCCTGAATCCGACCTCCACTCCATTGTGATCAGTCGGACTTTGCGACTTCCCCCAGTCTAGCACGACCAGATAACCGCGAGTGGCGCTTTCTGCTTTTTGTGCTATTTTTACCTAAAAGTTTAACATTTTATATCTCCAGTTCTACTGAATGGATTTTGCTTGTTTTGGTGTCATTCATTTATTTAAATCTGCACTATTTTGTTTATATTGGTTTAGAAGTTTTAATATGGTGTGTTTTCACTTCATTACTGTTTGTGTGTTGCCCGGATACTTTAAATTAATACTTTAAATTAAGCCTGAATACTTGTGTGCTAAGACACCACAGGGTTAAGCACAGGATAACTTACTGACTTTTATAGTTCCTCCTGAAAAGGACTGTGGTTGTTGCCTGAGTGGGGCTTCCACCCTTATCAACGAATAACCCGATTCCTTACAGTTATGCTTTATTAACTGAACTAAATAAAAATTATTCCTTAGTGTGGAAGAATAAATGTATTAAGCTCAGGAACGTTGATTCAACAAAATATTTGGGGTAGCCAAAGTCAAATCATACACCATTTACTCCCTGTTGTCCCACCTTTACACCCTCAACAGATTTCTATTTACTAATGAGGGATTGGGAAAAACAAAGAGCGAAACTACAGAAGTGAATTGAGCTTTTAGAGCTATGCTTACTTGCTTTTCCTGTGCTTGTTTCATGACCCCGAGACTAGGCATAGCAAGGGTAGTTAGTGTCAGAAGCAGCAAAGAGCAAGCCCAGGTTAGAAGCTGCTACCCCTAAAGGATATCCGCCAGTGGTCTGAATGCACTTCATTGTTTTAGGATTGAAGTACTAGGGTATTTAGGACCCCAGCGGTGCCAGGGGTAGCACCCTATGACTTTGAGTTCTTCCTGTCTTGGACCACAGAAACACAGAGTCTTGTGGTGGCGTCAAAGATCGTTTTATTATTGACTGCAGCCAGTAACAGCAATCCTAGAAGTACACACGGGTATGTTCTCAGGAGACTGCTCGACGTTACAAAACCAGTCTTCTCCTTATATACAAAATATCATGCTTCAGGCACACATTCCTCATTTTACGATATGGTCATTCATATGTATTCATTACAAACGAAAAGGCAGAGTCATGATGACCATCCCACATTTCAGTTCAGCCAGCCCACAATTATTTACCCAGCGAGGCTCAGATCCCTCATCAGATATCAGCAGACCCCAATAAACACAGGCACCTTCTCCTCGTAAAACAGGCCATAAAGCAGGAAGCAGAGTCAGGTGTGAAAGAGATTAGTTGGGGCTTGTGTGGGATGAAAGGCTTTATGGTGTGTCAAACCCTGATGCTAATCACAGGTGGCTGTAGGAAGGGGAGCTCGTGAGACCGGACTGACCTCGGGCAGTGGAGCCAGTTCGCACAGGTCACAGAGAAGTCAATAGAAGGTACATGTGTTCTGAAAGGCTGTGCATGTCCTTAATGTGCAGCCTATGTGAGGGCAACCATAAGATGGCTACCGCTCTAAAATGGAACCCACGAAGTCAATGTGTAATATCGTATACAAAGTGAATTTATCGATGAAACGTTATGCAAAACACTTGTACATTACCGCATTGGCCATTCGCGGTTCGCTGATACCGAAATAGGCAGGGTAGGGCCATGCCTCCTACGTGGTCCCAAAATTTAAAGTACCACAGACCCTCCTTTTGCCCTTACATAGGCAATACCTATACTCATATTAATCCGAGTCCAGGTCTATATTCATAAGGTCATGGAGATGTTGCTGTAGCATCATCCTATTACTTAGCTCGTCCCTCGATACAGGTTTCCTTACACACAATGTAGCACAGAGGCCACATATCGCAGGAGCACACTGTACACACAGACAGAACAGGAAAAGAATGGCTAAGATCATTCCAATGACCATCAGAATCTTCCATCCCCAGGCAGATATCAGTTCCCAGAACCACCCCATCAGTGACCAATCTCCTTTATCCACGTGAATAGATTCAGATGTTTTATGCAGTTTGGAGATGGCTTGATAAACTGTTGGAGCGTTATCTGGTATGAAAATGCAACAGCTAGATTGGATGACCTTACATACCCCACCATGGTCTGCAAGTATGATGTCTAGAACCATACGGTTCTGCAAAGTCATGAGGCGATCCGCTTGGAGCTCAGCTGTCAAATTACCAAGGGCACCAGCCGTTACATTAACAGTGGATTCAACCACACGAGTCAGTTGTCTCAGGTTCCTACTATTGACCATCGGTCCCCAAAACGACAGGAAACCCATAAAGAAGTCTCCCGCTTCCTGACCGGCAGTATCCTCCTGACTAACAACGCCTCTCACAACTCTGGTCTTGTGATAATCAGAGGCAGCAGTAAATGTTGGCGGTAGCAAGTTTGCAATATAACATGTGCCCGAGAAATCAGGGGGCAACCATGTATATGCTCGGTCATTGCAGACAAGATATGTACCCTTGGCAGCCAAAAACGCAGGGGAAAACTGTGATGGAAAAGTGTACGTTTCAGTACAGTCACTTTTCCCCAGTTGAGCTCTTGGATTCTGACCATTACCTTGCAAACAGAACCGACCTATGTGGGGTACGACCCAAATTGGGGATGAAATTTTTCGCTGCTTTTCACCCAGACTAATGCTATACCCCGTCGCGTTCCAACCTACATAAGCTCGTAATTCATCCTTAGGAATAGATGAGTATGCGTCGATATCTCTGCTCATATCAGCAACTCCTTTCATTAAGGCCTTATTGTTCGTGCTAGGTCTGATGGAACGCGGTTGTCGCGGGAAGTAGGCATCTAATGCAAAAAGAAACATAGTCTGGAATGCCCATGACGATCCATTATAGCTAAACGGCAGCACTAGATATGGGATACCCTTATTAATGGTATGTGGCATTAAACCACACACCCAGCAATTGGTTGTATTCATAACTAGTTGGTGCTGGTGCAGGAGTTGAATAAACAAGTTGTTTACGAACTCAGACCGTCTAGCTTGTTCGTGTTCAGGCAGAGGGTGGAAAGAGTGTAAGGAGACAGTAGGAGGAGGTATAGGCTGTACAGTGGGTGCAAATGGCACTTGAGAGGACAATAATACATATCCCACAGTAAACATCATCATACTAACTAGTGCAAACAGACATAATAATACAAAACGTTTGCTTTTCATTATTTTACATATTTTTTTCTTAAAGTTCATTTCCTCAGCGGGTCTCTCCATCTTGAAAAACTCCATCCTCTAATCATGCTGTTCGCGGCGGGTGAGTTTCTTTTGCTTAGGAATACACCTGTCAGTCCAGGGAACGCCCCAGACTAACCAGAACCATTGACCTAACGTCTCCGGCTTGTACCCCAAAGTCTTGGCACCGCGACCCTACAGCTGAACCCGGATGGTGGTTCGAAAAAGTAAAAACAAAAATAAGAAAGTTTCTCAGATGAGAGAGAGCTGTACTGTCAAAAATATCAAAGAAAAATAATTTTTATTTGTCCATAGTTCTAGGCCTCAAGTTATAGCGTTCTCGTCCGGGTACTGTCTGATCTTGAAACAAAAGTTCAGGCTCTGTAGTATCCAATTGGATTGACGGTGGCACAGCTTCTTGCAGAATATTGTCACTTTCTTACTCAGAGCTTGTTCCTTTCACACGTGCATCGCTAAAAAGCAGAAAACGAGGCACGGTCTCAGTTTCAGAATCAGCCATCCCCTCCTGGACCCACCGGTCATATGGCAAAGGCAAAGGGATTCTTTTACAGTGGACGCCGTGGATCCAGTTCTTCTTTCCTTTCACTCGAACAGCCGATCTTGTAGAAAGAAGGACGAGATGGGGGCCGGTCCAACGGGGCTCATTATTCTTTGCCCGTTGAAAATTCTTCACCAGCACCCACGTTCCAGGATCGATGGGATGTCCCGGAGCTTCAGAGGCCTGAGGCAGAGTATCGTGCACCTGTTGGTGTAAAACACGCAATTTAGCCGTCAATTCATACAGATAGTCAAGCAGTATTGGATGTTCGATTTCGCTGAATTTTGTGGGCCTTGGCACTCCCCATATATTGGCCGGGGGGCCAAACACTATCTCATACGGACTAAGTCCCACTCGTGAGTGCACAGTCATTCTTGTTGATAGGAGTGCTAAAGGCAGCGCGTCAGGCCATTTAAGACCAGAGCTTGCTTGAATCTTAGCCAATTTAAGTTTTAAGGTGCTGGTATAGCACTCTACTAATCCAGCTGATTGGGGGTGATTTGCAGCGTGAAATTTCTTCTGAATGCCTAGCCCCTCACATACTTCTTTCATCACTCGACTCCCATTATCACTCCAGACCATTCTCGGCATTCCAAACATAGGGAAAAATTCTTTGACAAGGGTTTTAGCTGTGGACAAGGCAGTGTTGTCTTTTAAGGGGTATGCTTCTATCCACTTTGAGAAGGCACAGATAACAACGAGTACATATTTTAAATTGTTGCACCTTTCCATGTGGATGAAATCTAGCTGCAAAACCTCGAACGGATACGTTGGAGGTGCAAAATGACCAGCTGGAGTTGGGGTTCCCCTACCAGGATTGTATTTCAGACACACCATGCAATTCTTGACCACATTCTCTGCACATTTGGGAATTCCAGCATTTTGCCATACTGGAGCCAACAACTTGCAAATCCCTTTTACACTAATATGGGCCATTCCATGAGCCATCGTCACCACTGCAAGCACATACGCATCGGGTAACAACCAACGCTGATGTTCTGACAAATCGACCCAACAACCTTTTTCATCCAATCTACCCGTACTTTCTCTCCACTTGCTCAATTCTTTCTCTGTGGCTTCAGCTTGAAGGGACTTCACGCTCTCTATCGTGTCTTCACACATTCCAACATCACCAACCCATCTTGCAGGGCCTGCAACATACATTCGATTATTTACAGTCTTTGCTGTTTCTTTCGCAACTTCATCAGCAAATGCATTACCACGACCGGCATCATCTGTAACTTTCTTGTGCGCACTGCATTTTACAATCGCAACTTGTAGCGGCAAGGTCAGTGACTCAAGGAGATCATTCACCAACTGACCATTCTGAATTTTGGTTCCATGCGAAGTCAGGAATCCACGTTCTTTCCACAAGCGCCCAAAACTATGGGCCACGCCAAAAGAATACTGACTATCTGTGTATATGTTCACCCTCATACCTTTCGGCAACACACATGCTCTCGTAAGTGCAATTAGCTCTGCTGCTTGAGCCGAGTTATGTGGTATACGTGCGGTTTCAACAACCGTGTGCAAAGTCGTGACAGCATATGCAGCAGTCGTATCACCATTTGGAAGCTTGAAGCATGAACCATCCACCCATAAGGTACCATCACACTCAGTCAAGGCAGTATCTTTATGATCCGCTCTCCCTTTTGTTTCCTCTTCTGTTCTGAACAGACAATCATGCTGTTTAATCTCATCTGTGTCTGCTGCAATCGGCAATAAAGTAGCTGGATTCAATGTGTTGCATCTTTTTATGTGTACATGACTCGCTAATAGTGTCAACTCATAACCTAACAATTGAGCACTAGTTAAGTGCTGTGTCTTGGTCCTGTTCAACAACGTGTCCACTGCGTGCGGAACCATCACAATTAACGTGTTATTCATTACTAACCCAGCAGACTGTCGAATAGAGACAGCTGCTGCCGCTGTGGTTCTCAAACAACTTGGCAAGGCCTTAGCTACCGGATCCAAGGTCGATGAAAAATACGCACATGGGCGCTGTTTGTCTCCAAAAGACTGTGTCAACACTGATAATGCACAACCTTCTTTCTCGTGAACATACAATGTAAAAGGCTTGCTGTAGTCGGGAGTGCCCAACACAGGAGCTGAACATAATGCCTCAAGCAATTCAGAAAAACTTTTCTGACACTCTTCAGACCATGGGACGAGATTCGGTGTATCTTTACATGTCAATGCTATTAAAGGTTTTGCCAGCAAAGAAAAACTCGGGATCCACTGCCTACAGTAGGAAGTAATACCCAAGAAAGCACGCACTTCTCTCTGTGTTCTTGGCACGCTCAATTTTGCAATGGCCTGAATTCTTTCTGGGGTCAGTTTCCTTCCCTCCTTCGAAAAGAGATGACCTAAGTAGGTCACTTCTTGTCGACAATATTGCAGTTTTGAGAGAGACACTTTGTGATGGAAGGCAGACAAATGACGCAACAATGACACCGTAGCTTCTTTACAAATCTCCTCAGTATCCGCGGCGATTAGCAAATCGTCAACATACTGGATAAGGGTGGCACCACTAGGTAAAACAATTGCATCAAGCTGTGCTTTTAAAGCTTGGCTGTATATTGATGGGCTTTCACAGTAGCCTTGAGGAGCGCTTTTAAAACGGAAGCTACGACCTCCTAGGCTAAAACCAAAAATGTCCCTACTTTCCTCTGCAATCGGGATGCTAAAGAAAGCATTCTTTAAATCAATCACTGAGAACCAAGCAGCGGAAGCTGGAATCATAGTTAACAAAGCAGTTATATCAGGGACAACTGGAAACTGTGGCACAACAATCTTATTTACCTCTCTAAGATCGATCACAAATCTGTAAACAGGTGGCTGTGAAGGGTCAGTACGTTTTAAAACAGGCAAAACAGGGCTATTGCAAACGTTACCTCTTGTCTCTTCAATTACATCCTTTTCAATCAGATCATAGATAATCGCTAGCAACGCTTTTTCACCTTCATTAGAGATCTTCTACTGGGGAATGCGTGGCAATTTAACATTGGCTTTCAAAGTTACCACGTATGGCGGTATTTCCAAAAGGCCCACATCATTAAGACCAGAAGCCCAAAGAGCATCCGGAAGAGACAACAATTCAGCTGGCAGTTCATTCCTTGACAAATACATTGGAGAAATCACTTCCCTACCAAGTGTAAGTTGTACTCCCGAGGGGGAACAATATAATGTCGCATGTAATCTCTTCAACAAATCTAATCCTAACAGGTTTTCACCACAACCTGTCGTTAGAATAAGGGGTGCTTTCAGCTCACAAGGTCCAACAGAAAGGGGCATAGGACTAGAGATCGGGTTCCTAACCGGGGCGCCAGAAAAACCTACTGAAACATTCATGTCGCCAGACAAAGGTGCGCCAGGGAGTTTTGAATGCATAATTGAACTTTTTGCAGCACCAGTATCCAACAGAAAAGGTTCTGACACACCCGCTGTAGTCACCTTGACATACGGTCCACTCTGATCCACTGGCACTGAAACAACTCCCTCTCTTTGTCTAAGGCTATCCTAGTAATCATTACTTTCTGCATTTTCATCTTCTGTGTAATAGTCATTGTTAAAGTACTGAGCTGTCCTACCAGTTGCATTGCCTTGCTGATCAAAACTATTAATCGTATTTTGAGATGGAAGAGGACGCGCGTTCTGTGGAACATTCCCGCGTCCCCTACCTCTAGGAGCTTGTTGACCACCTCTACCTCTGGTGCTAAAAGCGCCATTAGCGCGCTGTAACAGAATAGGACAACTATACTTGAAATGACCCTCTTCCTTGCAATATGAACATTGATTAGGGCCTACAGGAACACGTGGTTGAGAATACTCGTACCTTTGCACGTTTCTCTGAAACTGAGGCTGTTGCTGATAATTACTCTGGCCACCACGTGGCGGGTAAGCTTGCTGTAAAAGAACCTTCGTTTTTAATTCTTTCGTTTTCTTGTCTGCTTTATCTTTCTCATCCTTATCTCTATTTTCATAATACTGTGCAGTAGCAAGTATTTGCGCTGATGAGGAAACAGCCCAAGAACTCTCTGAATGTTTTAACTTCTTACACAACTCGGGAAGCAAATTATGCACAAATTTATCAACAAATAATCGTTGACCTCCTTCCGTACTCATATCTTGACCACTGTGGTCAATAAACGTTTCCTCAAACCTGGTGAAGAAATCAGACACTGTTTCATCTTTCGTCTGCTTACACGCAGACAATTTATCCCAATTCACACGCATCGCGGGCATTAAAGTCTTCATGTAAGCAATGATTCTAGCAGGGAGTTCTGCTACCAAAGGGTCAGGCTTGGCACCACCATTTTGTCCATCATTAGCAATAATAATATTAGCCCATGTGTCACCTAACTCTGCAGCATGATCTGCATTACGAATCAATCCCCACAAAGGCTGTGGAACAACATTTCCAAACAACATATCTATGTCAGCTAGATTCATGATACATGATCCTGCAGTCTGTGACAATTCCTTATAATATCCTGCTGGGTTTTTACGGGGATCAGGCAATGTCTGTTTAAGCGCTATTACTTCAGATCGTTTCCAAGGGACATGCACCCAAACACGCTGGAAATGAGCTGGAGCAGCAAGAATACCGTTATTGGGATCAGCCGCAACGGCTTCTTTCCATACCGGAGGGACTTCCCTCATAGGGTATTGTCGCACTTTTCCCTTTTTCCCTACAGCGAACTCTTGTTCGAACAGTGACTGATGACAATCCCCATTCCTGAAGGACAACAATGTCGTAACGTTGGGGCCCACAATCGTGCCTTTGTCAAATTCAAACCGTAGGCGACACAAAACCTGCGGGCTTGAGTCTAGACCATGATCTTCCAATTCCTCACAGAGGAATTCACACATTTTATCAAAAACATATCTTTGCTTTGGTGTTTCCCATTGACGAAAGACACTCATGACAGACTCCACATTATACCTTGATGGATGAACAATCCAGTTACGTGCCATGTGGTCTAATACTTCTTTCTCTTCAGAACCAGGCCGCTGACTACGCAACTGCTTACGCTTGAAGTCAGGGGTCGCACTAGACGACCCAAATAAAGGCGATATGAAACTAGTGACTGCACTAGCTATTCTTTGTCGTGTAGAAGGAGAGGGTGAGGCAAGAACAGGGGGAAAGACAGAGGGGAGCATAGTAGGTGTCGATGCAGATGCAAGGACAGTATCAGGGAGAGTGCCAAGGGAGGCAGTTGGTGCAGCAGGCAAAGTTGCAGAAGGCAAAGGGGATGCAGGCAGCAAAGTCGGCGGCCCTTGAGGGGGCTGCACCACAAGTGCAGGCGCCGGCTGAGGAGGAGCTGGCGGCTGCAGGAAAGCTTGCGGCACATTAACTGGAGGCTGTGCATTCAAGGGTTGCGGAGGTGCTGTAGCACTCTGCACATACGGAGGTGGCGAACTCAGCAAATGTGACATTAGGGGATCTTTCTCCTTTTCTTTTAACACATTTTGTTGAAGGTGTGGTAAAACTGGGTAACATTTATCGATCCCTAGTTTACGTTGCCTATGTAACTGCTCATTCATTTGTTCCTCCTCATTATCTTTAAATTGTACAGCTGCTTGCATTATCGACATACCTTTTTCTCTCTTATTTCTTTTTGCTAATTTAATTTCCTTCTGTTTGGCTTCCTTTCGCCATAGGCGGAAAGAATCAAACATCGCTGGCCGGGCTTTCTTTTTAAATAATTTAACTTCCAAATTGTCTAAGATATCTGTATCGAAACTACCATTTTGGGGCCATTTTAAAACACCGTCCTTTCTGGTGTATCGGATCCATACTTCATTATTTGCAATGGGGCCCACGCCATGTTTTACATAAAGCTCATAAGTTGGAGTTCCAATTGGAGGAACCGGACACGAATCCTCTAATTGGGAATCCCTTTTACAACCCAAACAAAACAAGTTTCCAAATATACTAGAACCAGGCATCTTTGCTCACTAGTCTAGTTTCAAACTTCAAAGGATTATCAAAACGCGATAGTCTCGTGAATACACGAGTCCTTCGGCTTTGGCGCTTGCAAGCTCCAAATCAAAGCGATCCTGAAGGGATACCAAAACTAAGAACCAAACTAAGAATTAGGAGACGCTCCACTTATACTTAACTGAGGTATCGATGACGTCACCAGAAGACTCGGTTAATCGTTTCGCTCTACCAAATTATCAAGGGTCCAAAACAGGGCGATAGTCAGGGCAGCAGTCCTTCGTAGCCGTCAGCAAGCGGGGAACCTCGCAGCAAAGACTTTCGGACCACGTCGACATGCAGGGGTCGATGAAGTGGCGGCCTTCCTCCAGACTTTCCACACGAAGCTCCTCACGAACATCTGGCTTGGACCAGTACCGCTGAAATCGCCTCACGTTGGGCGCCAACTGAAGTACTGGGGTATTTAGGACCCCAGCGGTGCCAGGGGTAGCACCCTATGACTTCGAGTTCTTCCTGTCTTGGAGCACAGAAACACAGAGTCTTGTGGTGGCGTCAAAGATCGTTTTATTATTGACTGCAGCCAGTAACAGCAATCCTAGAAGTACACACGGGTATGTTCTCAGGAGACTGCTCGACGTAACAAAACCAGTCTTCTCCTTATATACAAAATATCATGCTTCAGGCACACATTCCTCGTTTTACGATATGGTCATTCATATGTATTCATTACAAACGAAAAGGCAGAGTCATGATGACCATCCCACATTTCAGTTCAGCCAGCCCACAATTATTTACCCAGCGAGGCTCAGATCCCTCATCAGATATCAGCAGACCCCAATAAACACGGGCACCTCCTCCTCGTAAAACAGGCCATAAAGCAGGAAGCAGAGTCAGGTGTGAAAGAGATTAGTTGGGGCTTGTGTGGGATGAAAGGCTTTATGGTGTGTCAAACCCTGATGCTAATCACAGGTGGCTGTAGGAAGGGGAGCTCGTGAGACCGGACTGACCTCGGGCAGTGGAGCCAGTTCGCACAGGTCACAGAGAAGTCAATAGAAGGTACATGTGTTCTGAAAGGCTGTGCATGTCCTTAATGTGCAGCCTGTGTGAGGGCAACCATAAGATGGCTACCGCTCTAAAATGGAACCCACGAAGTCAATGTGTAATATCGTATACAAAGTGAATTTATCGATGAAACACTTGTACATTACCGCATTGGCCATTCACGGTTCGCTGATACCGAAATAGGCAGGGTAGGGCCATGCCTCCTACGTGGTCCCAAAATTTAAAGTACCACAGGATGGTGATAAGACAGCATGTAATATTATGGTGGATTCATCATGTTCACCTAGAAACTCACTCTTAACTTCCATAAACATTTTTTAACGAGAGGATGTGGTGTAAAGACCAATGCTACTTTGAAATTGGGGAACCAGGTTTGAGTCTCAGCATTGGCTCAATGCAGGAGAGTAGGATCTGCACCTTATGTTGCCCCCACTTTTTTCTGATGTTAACACTGGTTTCTGGCTATAGTCTGGCTGGGACCCTGCTAATCAGGGACCCAGCCTCTCTGTTCTCTCTAAACAACTTGGAGTGCATATTAGATGCACTAGTGATTGGATCCTGTGGTACCTTATGAGCCCCTAGTATATGGTACCTTAGGTACCAAGGGCATAGGTACTTCACAGGCCTACCAGGGGCTGAAGCATGTATTATACCACCCCTGGGAAGCAGACTAAATCTGACACCACAGGCCTGCTACTGAAGCCTGTGTGGGGTAGTGTTAGCACTTCTCACCGAGATATAGGTTCCATATATCTCTCCTTACACACACATATAAACCTATCAGTCACCCCTAAGGCAGACCCTAACAATCCTGAGGGCAGGGTGTTTGGTTTCCATGTGAGGGGGTACCTCTGCCTGAGCAGGGCCCTTCTGCAGCTCTCAGAGTCCCTTCTCTGTGGCTGTTTGTGGATGCGGTTAAACCATATACTCTTAAGTGCATTATAAACTAGTAGTAAATGCTAACTTTGGAATGGCTGCATCAAAACATGTCGTGTTTGGTGTTAAACGCTTTGGAATCATACTCTGTGAGAAGTTGGCCTGGTATATGCTGGTCACTAGTTAAAGTGGCTACCTTGCACCAGTTCAATTCGACTCTTATAGTAGATAGGTTTATGACAACCTTTTAAAGAAAGCTATCCTAGTGGTAGCTGTGGAGAGCAGCCTTCAGGCTTAGTCTTTAGAGGAATGTAAAGCAGCTTGTTTTACCTTATAATCTCTTGAATCACTAAATGAAAGGACACCACACAGGTATATATATAAAATATATATGTATTTATTTCTAACACACTCTACTAATCTCTTTATGAGATTAGAAGTCAAGGACATATGCACAAATCAACGTTTCACAGCAAATTAAGCACTTATATGGCTGGGGCCCTAGGGGCGTACTAGACCATATCCTAAAAAAAGAGGTTTAAGAATATCGACTTGAGAAGAGACAAAGCCTAGGGCCTTCAGAAGCGCTGGGGCCTCATTAATCCACCCAAGGCAGGTAAGTAAAGGACCCACGGGAGACGCATGTAGTGTGAGAACACAGTCGCGGATCCCAATAGACTTCAATGGAGCAAGTCGCGGTTGGAATTTTAAAGTTTTAGGATACTTCGGGAGAGTCTACAAGCAAGTCACTTACAAGGTAAGTAGTTCTAGAGCCAACACCCACAGGCGCACCGTTGTGCTGGAGTTACCTTACCCAGGGAAGCCGGGTGCATAGGTGTTTTTTGGTGTTGGGTCGCGGCGTCGTTTTCAATGGGAGCCAAAGAAGACTTGCTGCTTGTGAAGACAGGAGAAGTGTCAGGTGATTTCAGGTGATCACGTCGTGAAGGGGTTGCACTCGAAAATAGTGCACGGTACACTGGGATTGCGGTTCCTCGTCACTCATGGGGTCCACTTGCCTCAGTGTCGCTGGGGACTCACGATGGCCTTGGAGAAGTCAGGAAATCCTCTTCCTAGGATGCAGGGACTTTGAACTCCGACGGGAGCGGGAAAGTTTGTGACCGTTGATTGCAAGATTGGGTGCCTGCCAAGCAGGGGAGTCACTACTTGACTCCAAGTGAGATTCTTCAGTCTTCCAGAGGTAGTGGAACGTCGAAGGTCCAGGATTCTTCTTCAGAGCGTCGTGCAGGGATATCTAGTTTGCAATGGCAAGGGTTCCCTAACTTATACTACAAGGAAGGGAGGGTCAGGGGAGTGGGTGGCTACACCCACTTCCCTTTGTCCCGTTTCATGCCAGAGCAGGGGCTGGTAGACCCTGAACCGGTTTGAGCTGGCATATGCACAGAGGAGCCTACTGCTCCCCCAGTACGGGACTTCAAAGCACTCAAGGAGTGCACCCACCCAGCCCCAATAGACTAAACCCTGTCTGGGAGGTGACCACACCTCCCTGTGACAGGATGCCTATTGTTCAGGCTCCTCCACTGTGAGTTTCGGTCAGCAGCAGGAGGGCAGCCCAGTGTCTGTGACTGGTGGCATCCATTTTGTGATGCCAAGGCTCTATACGATTCTACCGTGTTTCCACAGTGGGTACATGTCTATCACTCTAGAAGGGTGGGATCATACTCCCACACCAGTTACTGGTGTGGGGGTATGTAGGAGAGTAGGATCTGCACTTATGTTGCCCCCAGTTTTTTTCTGATGTTTACACTGGTTTCTGGCTATAGTCTGGCTGGGACCCTGCTAATCACGTCCCAGCCTCTCTGTTCTCTCTAAACAACTTGGAGTGCATATTTTATGCACTAGTGATTGAATACTGTGGTACCTTATGAGCCCCTAGTATATGGTACCTTAGGTACCAAGGGCATAGGTACTCCACAGGCCTACCAGGGGCTGAAGCAAGTATTATGCCACCCCTGGGAAGCAGACTAAATCTGACACCACAGGCCTGCTACTGCAGCCTGGGTGAGGTAGTGTTAGCACTCCTCGCTAAGGTATAGGTTCCCTATATCTCACCTTACACACACATATAAACCTATCAGTCACCCCTAAGGCAGGCCCTATCAATCCTGATGGCAGGGTGCTTGATTTCCATGTGAGGGGGCACCTCTCAGAGTCTATTCCCTGTAGCTGTTTGTGGCTGTGGTTAAACCATATACTCTTAAGTGTATTATAATCTAGCGGTAAATGCTAACTTTGGGATGGCTGCATCAAAACATGTCGTGTTTGGTGTCAAACACTTTGTAATCATTCCCCCACACCAGTAACTGGTGTGGGAGTATGATCCCACCCTTCTAGAGGGATAGACATGTACCCACTCTGGAAACAGAGTAGAATCCTAAAGAGCCCTGGCATCACAAAATTGATGCCACCAGCACAGACACTGGGCTGTCCTCCTGCTGCTGACCGAAACTCGCAGTGGAGGAGGCCCAACAATAGGCATCCTGTCACAGGGAGGTGTAACCACCTTCCAGACAGGATTTAGTGTATTTGGGCTGGGTGGGTGCACTCCTAGAGTGCTTTGAAGTCCTACACTGGGGGAGCAGTAGGCTCCTCTGTGCATATGCCAGCTCAAACTGGTTCAGGGGCTACCAGCCCCTGTTCTGGTGTGAAACTGGACAAAGGGAAGTGGGTGTAGCCACCCACTCCCCTGACCCTCCCATAGGAGTGGTCATAGAGCTAGTCCCTCCCTTCCTTCTAGTATAAGTTAGGGAACCCTTGCCATCGCAAACTAGATATCCCTGGACGACGCTCTGAAGAAGAATCCTGGACCTTCGACGTTCCACTACCTTTGGAAGACTGAAGAATTTCCCTTGGAGTCAAGGAGTGACTCCCCCTCTTGGCAGGCACCAAAACTCTGCACCAACGGTCGCAAACTTTCCCGCTCCCGCCGGAATCCGAAGTCCCTGCAGCCTCAGATGTGGATTTCCTGACTTCTCTACGGCCATCGTGAGTCCCCAGTGAAGCTGAGGCAAGTGGACCCCACGAGTGACGAGGAACAGCAATTCCCGGGTACCGTGCACTACTGTCTAGTGCAACCCCTTTACGATGTTCTACTAACTTGTGCTTTGGACCATGTGTGGTCCAAGCCTCCAGCAGGATTTCTTCTGAAGATCAGAGGCCTACCTTGTCCTGAGTGACCGTGGGCTCCTGGTGAGTGAATCCTCCCAAGGCGTCTTCGCGATCCCTTGCCGGTTGGCTTGTGGGTCCCCAGAAGACTTTTCTACAGAACCAAAGGGCTCCTCTGATTGCTACAGGCCTGCCCTGACTTACCATCGCTGGGTGAGTCCCTCAGACCTTGCTGACTTTCTTCACTTTCCACAAGATTATCTGTTGCCAAGGCTTGTTGGCTCCAATCCGGTTGCTGACACCTCAGTTAGCTGCAGACTTCGTGGTTCACGCCTAACCCAGCTCCTGGTCATCGTCGACACCTCCTGGACCTCGTGGCTAAAGAGTCAAGAGACCCATGATCACCTGAAATCACTCGACGACTGTGGGCATCCATCTTCCTTGACCCGGGTCACTGCCAAGTGACTTTGAACACTGACGCCATTGCTTTCAGGTCTTCCTTCTTCTGAATCCAGCCTTGGACTCCACCGGACACTTCTCCTGTCTTCACAAGCAGCAAGTCTTCTTTTGCTCCCATTGAAAACGATGCCGCGACCCGACACCAAAAGACACCTATGCACCCGGCTTCCCTGGGTGAGGTAACTCCAGCACTACAGTGCTCCTGTGTGTGTTGGCTCTAGAACTACTTACCCTGTAAGTGACTTGCTTGTAGACTCTCCCGAAGTATCCTAAAACCTTAAAATTCCAACCGCGACTTCCTCCATTGAAGTCTCTTGGGATCCGCGGCTGTGTTCTCACACTGCATGCGTCTCCCGTGGGTCCTTTACTTACCTGCATTGGGTGGATTAGTGAGGACCCAGCGCTTCTGAAGGCCCTAGGCCTTGTCCCCTCGCAACTCGATATTCCTAAGTCTCTTTTTTAGTATATGGTCTGGTACCCCCTAGTGCCCCAGCCATATTTGTGCTTAGCTTGTTGTGAAATGTTGATTTGTGCATATGTTCCTGACTTCTAATCTCATAAAGAGATTAGCAGAGAGTTGTTAGTAATAAATACATATATATTTGATATATATACCTGTGTGGTGTCCTTTCATTTAGTGATTCAAGAGATTATAAGGTAAAACAAGCTGCTTTACATTCCTCTGAGACTTAGCCTGAAGGCTGCTCTCCACAGCTACCACTAGGATAGCTTTCTTTAAAAGGTTGTCTTAAACCTATCTACCACAAGAGTCGAATTGTACTGGTGCCAGGTGTCCGCTTTAACTAGTGAACAGCATATACCAGGCCAACTTCTCACACTCAACATCCTGTGATTCTGAGGAAATCACTTAATCATAGAACACCATCATGTCAATTGTTTTACTGCAACATAGGAAGTGTACAATAACAGTTTTGAAATAATGTACTGTTTCTAATTTCATATCAAATATCAATATAATTAAATTGTATTTTTTCATCTTTCCCATCACTCACAGGTTGTAGCATTTGTGTATCTGCCACCCTTTTAAGTTCAGCACACTGGAGAGAAGGCCCTGGACTGCTTTTATATTTGTACTTCCAGAAAGTGTCAATGTTTTGCTCCATTCCAGGCCCTGAAAAAATACAGAGATGTACAGCCCTCGCCTCGCCCCCCCCCCCGCCCCCCCTTCCATTTCTACTAACTCTCGTTTGATTCAGACCAGTATACAGCCCTCCTTACAGCGCCCTTCAACTCCACAACCAAGGGCGTGTACACTCAGCGCCCCAAAGTCTTCCAGAATTGTCATCCTTGTGCACTTGGAATGAATTGCAGAACACCCCAGAAGTGCAGGCACTCCTTCGTGAAGTGCACTGTAGTCCCCGGGGAAGAATAGCAGAGGCCGCCCCCGAAGGGGGCTCAAGGGCCGGTGCCATAATGGCCGCCAGAGCCCGACAAGGAACGAACTGGTTCTCGCCAGCGGGAAGCGCCGCAGGGCGAAACGCCCTGAGGCCCCCGCCCCCCCCTTCCAAGAACAAGAACAATAAGAGAAGAGGAAGGGGAGATATAAGGCGACGCTCCCCCTGTAGCAGCGGCGCCAACGATTTTCGACGATTTCAAATCGGCCGTGGGATCTTAGGAGCAGCTGCGGCCTACACCGTCATGACCCAGGCGACGAAAGATCCAAGCCAGCAGTAGAGAGCAGGGAACCCTGCTACCACATGAGGTCCCAGATGTCGGAGGACTACATGCCCGAAGCGTCCCCACCCCCGCCGGGGCACGGAAGATCGGGATGGAATGGACCGAGGCCGAGACACGCAGGCACGACCCTCAGCTCCCCAGGCATTATGACGAGGCTCGCAGCGCCGGAAGCAGTGGCAGTGTAAGGGCTCGAGGAGTGGCGGCGTCTCTGCCGGTCACCATTGCCATGTTATAATAACTTGCCTGCCCTGCCTTTCTTAGCGCAAGGGCGATGTGCGAGCCATTTAAGAGTAAGCAAATGTAGCGCCAATCGTTAATATGGGCTGGAGGCGCAGCGAGCGGAGGGCTGTTATGCGCTCCACAACGCCGCCACCGCAGCAGGTGCCCCTTCCTCGCTTTGCTCCTTAGCAGAAATGCCAGAGGTTGGAGTTCGGGCGGCAGGTAGCCTTGAAGTGAACCGTACGATGCATTGCTGCTTTGCCACAACACCCCCCCCTTTCCCACCGCTGGCAGGGATCAGTGCCGAGGACGCGCGGCTAGGCGCATCCCCACTGCATAGCGGGAGTGGGGCTGGAGTGGGGTCAAAGCGAGGAGAGATTGTGGCCCGCCGGCGGTGCTGCCGCCGCTAGGAAAGCAGGATCGCGTCCTCGCCCTGTGATTCTTGGCAAATCACTTAAGTCTCCCCGTGCCTGAATGTGTAACGGGGATGCGGTGCTATGTGAAGCGCTCCAAGGCCTTCCGGTTGAGTTCGCGCTATGTAAATGTGCAAAAATAAAAAGCCGTAACAAGTTACTCGTACTCCAAGGCCTTAGGCACTATGTGGAAAAGTCCCGGTTAAACCGCAGTCAGTCCCACATGCAACCCGATCAGGCCCCAAGGCTGGTGCATCCGACCCCCGATCATACTGCAGAGTTCTCAGACCGACATAGTTGGGGTAGATCACTTAGCCCCCTGCCTGAGTGTGTGGCGTGGCCGGCACGCATGTAAAGCGCTCCGGTGCCTTCGGGTCGAGTTTGCGCTATATATAAAAAAAAAAGAAAGTTGGGCGGGGTGCTTTGCCACTCCTGGCTCCTCTTGCTCCTTGGAAAGTTCATCGGCATCTCCTCGTTTCGGGTGCACCGAGTGTGGATGAGTCTCCCCCCGAGCAGAGTGCTGTGTGGGGCGCCATTGGTGCGGAGGGTGCTGGAGTCGGGGGAACGGATGCGGAGAGTCTCTGGGCTGTGGCCTCGACTTTCGGGCCCCTGGGGGGGATTTGCCATGGCCCCCGGGGGGAGCTGCGCACCTTTGCCCATCGGAGCCGTGGTGTATGCGGCTTGCCTTTTAAAATGTGAAAAACTCATATGTACATTGTCTAGGTAGGCGAAGATTTGTGGATAAACGGGCCTTCACAAGCGAATTAAAAAGTCATAACCTTAAAAAAAAAAACAAAAAAAAAAAACGAACTTGCAATTTAGCCTTTCAGAACCGGTTTATGGAAATCTCTCCTCCCGTTAAACGTCTTGCAGATGGACGTTTAGTACATACATCAACCCACAAGCTCGTTTATATAATAAATCCAGAGTTCAGCCCCTGCCTAGTTAGAAATGTGCGACTCCTTGGTTCCTCGTGTTACGCCACATCAAAGATGATACGAACTCTGAAGCGGATATAGACCGCTCTGTGCATCAGCTATAACAAGCATTTACAATGCAATGGTCTCGGCATTGTTAAAGTTAGAGCTATTGTCACTGCTCATGACATTTTTTTTGTTTATGTTTTTATTTTTTAAACATTTAAAGAAACGCCATTGTTATTTACAATGTCAATAGCTTAATCTATCTCAAATGCGAGACCTATTGCATTTGCACCCACACACAGAGCCACACACACAAAGCTACCCACAAACACAGAGCCACCCACACAGAGCCACCTACACAGAGCTATTCACATAGAGCAACCCACACACAAATAGAGCCACCCACACAGAGCCACCCACACACAGACAGAGCCACCCATGCATAGAGCCACCTACAAAAAAAGCCACCCACACAGAGCAACACACACAGAGGCACACACATACACACACACACATAGAGCCTCCCACACACACACAGAGCCACACATACATACACAGAGCCGCATGCACATACACACACAGCCACACACATACAGAACCACACACACACATAGATATAGACACATACACATTAATCTTGGGAGCCAAAGCAGAAGTGGCACTGTTGTTTCTAGATCTTTGCATTTATCACAAAAAATTAAGCATGACTTTTCCTATTGGTTGCTGCTCAGAGCCTGAATGAGTTTTTGGAAGTGTGCGGTTGAAGGTCAACTAGAGGGCAGGAGAATGACGTCAGAGAGAGTCTCCTAGGGGTGCTCGTAGAAGAGCGTTAGAAAGAAAGTGAAACCGATAGAAAACATTCATCTGGACCCTCGTTAGAGACTTACTTCTCTTAGCCCAGGCACATAACACTAGCTTTTATCTTGAAATACCTAGGCATTGCAGTATGTTACCAATGGAGCAATAATGCATGCAAAACGGGCAACACTCACTATTGTTTAACTCAAGCGTTTTAATCTAACACAACAACAAAGCTGCTTGTCACAAATGTTATTTGCACAAAGAGGTTTGTGCTTCCAGCACTAATACATAGGTTTAAATGATATCACAGGACTGTTAGCTCTGAAAATAGGTACCCTTCCTAAGATGGTGGCAAGAGCAGCGCGCGACAAAATCCGTTTTTCATAAAACAACAGGGCTCATGATGAGAAATCAGTTGCAAATCTTTTTCCATTGAATCAGAGGTTTAAAAATGCAAATAGAGTTTGAAAAATGTCTTCTGGCAAATTAGTTTTCTGGCTCAAGCTAGAAATTAAAGAGGGTTTGCGAGGCTCAGCAGCGCTGAGCTGGCAAGTTCCAGAGCCCCCTGAGCAATGTCTTCAAAGGGGTCGTTCTCCGAGGTAAGGGCTGCGTGCTGAGCACAGATAAAACCACTTGGAACCTGGATGAAAGCAGCCTAGCAATCAAGGGATTAGAGGAGAAAACAGGGCTAAGCCACACAAAACCTCAAAGGTGGATTCGCTGGCGCAGACGCAGCGGTAAGTACCGCGTGCAGCCAAGAGCGGAATCCAAGCTTAACACGAAAGGGTGAATGGCCATCCTGTAACCTTGCAGCTTCCAATGTGCAGCAGTATCCCGCCTTGAGGTCGAAAGGCCTCATCTTACCTTCAAGGGCGGCTCCAGGATCTCAGCTGCTGCTCGACAATTCTGGAAGTCCTTCACAGTCATTGAGGCCTGATTGATTCTACGCTGTTCTGAACGCATCAAGACCCACCCTCAACTGGACCAACAAGAGCACCAGCTCACAAGCGAGTCTATTCACAGCAGGCTGTCCACAAAACCCATAGGCAAAGTATTGTAAATTAACAGACGCCTGGACACCACCGCCTTTCTCCGAGGCTAAGCAGAAATGCCTCGGAGAAAGGCAGTGGCATTTTCGGATTCGGGGTCGTGTTTTCGGATTCGGGGGCGTGTTAAACACGCCCTGAGAAAACTCGCAAAAAACACGCCCCCGAATCCGAAAAGGACGGGGCCTGTTCGGAGAGACAAAGCCTCTTCTCCAATGGCTGGCCAGCATTTAAGAGGCCAGCCAATGGAGAAGAGGAGAGAAGAGGGGCGGGTTCAAGCCCCTCTTCTCCAAAACATTAATTCTCCGGACTTCCGGTTCTGCCTTCGGCAGACCGGATGGTCCCGAGACCTAAAAACCGGAGCACAACCCCCACGCCCTTTCCCGGCGCTATCTGTGCAATAAATACATTATTAAACAGGTTAGTGGCGTGAACTAGTCCACGAGTCACTGACTCCACAGGAAGGAGGAGGCAGACTCCGCTGCTTTATTAAGCAGGCGCGCATTCGGGGGCAGTCTACAGCGCCTTTGGGGTGAGGATGTGGTGGAATCCCTGCGATGGGCAATGCCGCCAGACCTGTGAAAAGGCACGTCTGGCATGCCGGCACTTTCTGCTAGACCGGTTTTTCTATTTAAAAATAACAGCAGAGTGTGCCGGTTTTGATATTAAAGGGAGTTAATATGCAGCGCTGGCATTCAGCGCTGATGGAGGTATGCCCCTACAGATCGGGGCTTCTTAGCGGCAATACCTTTCACGGTGCTTTCATGGGCTAATGGGTAAGGCGTCCGACTTCGGACTAGAAGTTTGAAGGTTCGAATCCCTGCAGATCGGGGCTTCTTAGCGGCGGACATTGCAACTCTTAATCTCCCCGTGCCTGAATGTGTAATGTAAATGCGGTGCTACGTAAAGCGCTCCACTACCTTCGGGTCGAATTCGCGCTATATAAATGTGCAAAAAAAAAAAAAGTCAGAGGCAAGCCGTTTAAGGCATTTAACCGTGCTCCATAATCCGATAAGAGGCAGATTAGGGAGAAATACACTACAAATGTCTGCGAAAAAATTACAAAAAAAAAAAAAAAACGAGGCGATAAGATATAATTTAGGGACGACCAGCTCTGTTAACGCCAGACTGGTTCTGTTAACTAGCGGTGAACGGGACCGGAAGTGAGCCACGTTGCTCACCAGGTACATACACCAAAGAGCAACCTGTGTGTCATGTGGGCGTCTATCAATGTATGTAATAAACACCATCAATTTATATATAACAAAAAAAAAGAAACACCATTCTGGCTGTCGACACAGAGTTTAGCAGCTATGTATTTAAAGCTGACATGCGTAAAAATGGTGTGTTCCCAAGGAATCTCTCCCAGGGATATTCAGTCCATGAAAACTCAGAGAGCCATTTCCAGACAGAGCCTTTGCATGACCAGTAGGTGTAAGGATTCCATCCCACTGCAGAGGACTATGGGGATTGCTAAAGGTCCCCTAAGCGAGCTACCGCGACCAGTATAGTCTAAAGCAGAGAGGCTGACGTCATTACTAAAATATATATATATATATATATATTCACTGAAAAAACCATGGGTTTCACACACGTTATAGTTAGGAATTAGCATTTAAAAAATCTTAGAAATTCAATGAAAAAACCAAAGGTTTCACACATGTTATAGTTAGCTGGACATTTCACTCGTAAATGTCATTTGAGATGTCATCAGTGATGTCATGAGTGATGTCAGTGACCATGTCATGAGTGATGTAATATGTGACGTCATCAGTAGTGCATTGCGGGCGCGCGAGTTATAGTTAGCTGAACTAACTATAACGGGGGAATTTCATTGGTTTTTTACGAGTGAAATGTCCAGCTAACTATAACATGTGTGAAACCTTTGGTTTTTTCATTGAATTTCTAAGGTTTTTTAAATGCTAATTCCTAACTATAACGTGTGTGAAACCCATGGTTTTTTCAGTGAATTTGCAAGGTTTTTTAAATGCTAATTCTTTTTTTTTTTTCAATTTTTTTAACATATTTTTATTTTAATTTTCTATCCTTTTTTAAAGACTATGGTTAAATTTTAAAAATTCTACAATATATTTTTTATTTTTTCCATTTTTTTAAACTAAACAGGTAAGATTTATTAGTATAACATAGTGGGGTTTTTTCCCCTTTTTTTTTTTTTTTTCTATAATTTTTTTAACGTGCGCGTACGGTAAGCGCACGTCTTGCTTTTATAACGTTAGATTTCTACGCTGTTTGCGTTCATTTACGCAATTTGCGTAGACGTACGTCACGCGAGCGCAGCGCGTAACGCGTACGCTGCACGCGCATGTTACGCGGAAGTGAAGGGGCGTGCCTGTTTTGCGCATGCGCGCGTGCGCGTGTCTTTTTTACGCGCATGCGTACTTTTGCCGTAAGCGCTCCGTAAGCGTAACGTACGCGCACGGTGGGTCATGTGATCAAGAAACACAACTTTTGATTGGTTGAAACTACTTTCAGTTCTAGAACTCTCCTACACCACACCCATTCCCCTCATTTCTGATAAAAGCACATGTCCAAACTGCTTTTTGAGACCAGCACCATGTGTAACCTGGGTGACTGACTACACTCCAGCAAGGGCAACCAGCCTAAGTGATGCTGAATGTATTTGCATTACTGACTGCAACCTCAAACCCCACTCGGTTGTGAATACTATGCATGATTCCACAGGATAAGCAGCTGGGTGTGTGCTAAGAGTCTGCTTCTGCACAAAAAAATAGCTCCCCCTTAACATCTAATGCAAATGTTAAATCACCAGAGCATAACGCAATAAATCTCTGCCTGTAATTCCTCTTTCCACACAGAGTCATGTTTTCATATTAGTCTGAAAACGTAATTTCTTTACCAATTTGAAACCACACTTACTACTCTTTTTTTTGGCAAGTGATAAATACTTTTACAGTCTGACACATTTTAAATCCACTTTTCAGATTCTTAAAAAAGCACATGTCCAAACTGCTTTTTCAGACCAGCAACATGTGTAACCTGGGTGACTGAGTACACTCCAGCAAGGGCAACCAGCCTTAGTGATGCTGAATGTATTTGCATTACTAAGTGCAACCTCAAACCCCACTCGGTTGTGAATACTGTGCATGATTTCACAGGATAAGCAGCTGGGTGTGTGCTAAGAGTCTGCTTCTGCATAAAAAAAATGCTCCCCCTTTACATCTAATGCAAATGTAAAATCACCAGAGCAATACGCAATAAATCTCTGCCTATAATTCCTATTTGCACACAGAGTCATGTTTTCATATTAGTCTGAAAACGTAATTTCTTTGCCAATTTGAAACCACACTTACTACTCTTTTTTTAGGCAAGTGATAAATACTTTTACAGTCTGACAAATTTTAAATCCACTTTTCAGATTCTTAAAAAAGCACATGTCCAAACAACATTTTCAGACCAGCAACATGTGTAACCTGGGTGACTGAGTACACTCCAGCAAGAGCAACCAGCCTTAGTGATGCTGAATGTATTTGCATTACTGACTGCAACCTCAAACCCCACTCGGTTGTGAATACTCTGCATGATTCCACAGGAAAAGCAGCTGGCTGTGTGCTAAGAGTCTGCTTCTGCATAAAAAAATAGCTCCCCCTTTCCTACTAATGCAAATGTAAAATCACCAGAGCAATACGCAATAAATCTCTGCCTGTAATTCCTATTTGCACACAGAGTCATGTTTTCATATTAGTCAAAAAACGAAATTTCTTTGCCAATTTCAAAACACACTTACTACTCTTTTTTTTGGCAAGTGATAAGTACTTTTACAGTCTGACACATTATGAATCCACTTTTCAGATTCTTAAAAAACAACATGTCCAAACAACATTTTCAGACCAGCAACATGTGTAACCTGGGTGACTGACTACACTCCAGCAAGGGCAACCAGCCTTAGTGATGCTGAATGTATTTGCATTACTGAATGAAACCTCAAACCCCACTCGGTTGTGAATACTATGCATGATTCCACAGGATATTCAGCTGGCTGTGTGCTAAGAGTCTGCTTCTGCAGAAAAAAATACCTCCCCCTTTCCATCTAATGCAAATGTAAAATCACCAGAGCAATACCAAACAGCTTTCTGAGACCAACAACATGTGTAGCCTGGGTGACTGACTACACTCCAGCAAGGGCAACCAGCCTTACTGATGCTGAATGTATTTGCATTACTGAGTGCAACCTCAAACCCTTAAAGTATTCCTTATTTATACCAGTACACCTTAATTTATCGTGAAAACATAGTCCATATTATTTTACATGTTCCTCACATTTAAATTTCTCCCAAAACAGAAAATGATAAACACAACTTCAACAAAACGAATTCCAATTCTATTATTAATTTCTTAATTTACCATATACATCCCCTCTCAAACTCTAAACTCACCTTTAAAATTACTTAGTTGTGAAAGAAATGTGGCACTCAAACAGCAGATTATCAGAGCCAGGATCTCTGTTCTGTACACCTCTCTCCTCTCAGCAGAACCAGATAATGGCAAACTTTCCCTCTCTTTTTCCACACATATACATGTAAGTTTCAAATCTCAGTGCTTCCCCCTTTTTAGGTCTCGGGACCATCCGGTCGGCAGACCGGAAGTCCGGAGATTTAATGTCTTTGAGAAGAGGGGCTTGCACCCGCCCCTCTTCTACCCTGTTCTCCATTGGCTGGCCTAGTAAATGCTGGCCAGCCATTGGAGAAGAGGTCCCGTCACTCCAATCATGCCCCGTCCTTTTCGGATCGGGGGGCGTGTTTTTTGCGAAAAGTCTCAGGGAGGAGACAACAGCAAAACACGCCCCCCAATCCGAAAAGGACGCTGCGTTTCTCCGAGGCAGTTCTTCTCAGCCTCGGAGAAAGGCGGTGGTGTCCCGGCGTTGCTCCCTCACCTGATCTCCTTGTTCAAGAGGCCTGTGGCTTCTCTACCAAGGCATGTAGAGTCTCCAATCACCGGAACAACCCCAGTCGCTGCGGAACCCATATTTTTCCCGCCGAGGCTGCGAGAGTAGATGTTTTTCTTTTCTCAGAAAGTATCATGGCTGTGAGCTTGGCAGGCACCTACTCCGCTGTAAACACCGCACCAGTGTTCCAGGTGCCCTTTCAGGGATCACGCATCAAACATCAAACACCCCGAGCCAGCGCAGACCGTGGCACTGAGGTGCCAGCGCCACGCCGGAGAAGGGCGCGGTGTGTGATATCAGACATGAAAGGCAGGGGAGCGCGCTGGCGGAAGTCACTTAGCTCGGGCCTAATCCCACAATAGTGACTCGGCTCTTTTCATGTCGGGGCTCTGTGTAGTTGTAGGGCTTCGTGCCTGCTTCACAGTCTTCGTGGCACCTTAGTTTCTAATTTAACTGCAATCTGGATTTATCAAAGGGCACCAGTCTGTCTTTCTTTGGCAAATGGCGCCTGACAGATCTCGCCTCGTACCTCCTGTGTTTTAGGGAATGTGTGCATTGGCTATTCCAGACTAGCAGCTGCAGCATTGATCTGGCTTCAGCCTTGGGAGTTGCAAACAACTTTTTGTGAAGTGTCTTTATACCATTGAGCCACAACTGGGATCCCATTTCTTAGGATGCGGTCGCTAGGCGCTATATCAGGGCTGTGAGCTTGGCAGGCAGGCACCTACTCCGCTGTAAACACCGCACCAGTGTTCCAGGTGCCCTTTCAGGGATCTCGCAGCAAACATCAAACACCCCGAGCCAGCGCAGACCGTGGCACTGAGGTGCCAGCGCCAAGCCGGAGAAGGGCGCGGTGTGTGATATCAGACATGAAAGGCAGGGGAGCGCGCTGGCGGAAGTCACTTAACTCGGGCCTAATCCCACAACAGTGACTCATGAATTACCGCCAAAAAGCAGGTTTTGTGACATTAAAAGAAAAAAAAACAGAGCAGGATTTTCAAGGAATTCAGGCCCTAGACAAGGAGAAGAAAAGATAAGCTGTGCAAACAGGCAGGCATGTCTTGTAAGACGCATGCCCCTTTAAAGTGCCCAAGAGCAAACATGCTGGGGGTATTGTGAAGACACAAAGCGCACAGGAAGGCCGGCTCCTGCCTGAGCCCGGCTGCCATTAGTCACCGCGGGGGCCAGTCCTCGGAGCTCAGGGGCCCACCTGACAATGGCTTCTGCAGCTGAGGTCAGCCCCCA
This sequence comes from Triturus cristatus, assembly GCF_964204655.1. NCBI lineage: Eukaryota > Metazoa > Chordata > Amphibia > Caudata > Salamandridae > Triturus > Triturus cristatus. Next base: position 415,917,050 of record NC_140579.1, read on the forward strand.
AGCCCCCTGTTTGTTCAACAGGGCAGGCCGAGCCGCAGGGAGGCTCATTTAATGCATCCCCCCCCCCCCCCAGGGTGGTACACAAAGGGTCTAGATTGGAGAGGAGGGGATGTGTGGGGGGTGGGGGGGCACTCACCTGGTTCTGCTGCTCTCTGACAATGTACTGGGGTCACCGTCTCAAAGACGGGGTGAGGGCGGCAGACCTGCCTGGGTGGCATACTTACAGTTACCCTCTAGCGCTTGTTAACTCTGTATTTTTTTCCTGGCACTATAAATAGCTGATATTGTTTTTCTACTTTTTAATGACACTCGGGGTCTAAAAGCTTATTAAGTGGAAACCCGGGGAGAGAAACACGGCCCTTTATAGGCTATAAAGGACCGTGTTTCTCGAGCTCAGGTTTCCATTTAATAAGCTTTTGCAACCCGAGTGTCATTAAAATGGAGAGAAACAATATCAGCTATTTATAAAGCCTAGAAAAAAACACTGAGGTTACAAGCGCTATAGTAACACAATTTATGTTTAGTATTGTTAGTATAAATGCTTTTTTATTACAACCTTTATTGGCATTATTAGTTGTAATCCTGTCTCACGTCCATTGGCCTGACTGGGCAAAAGCACCAGGACACACGGTTTGTGAGGGGAAAGCTCAGGAGTGGAGGGGCACGTGGAGTCGCGGGGGGCAAAGGATTCAGCTGGTAATCAAAGCACTAGGGTTTCAATAGAAGCCCCTCCAGTCCAGTCCATTCGAAGAGAGATGGGGGCCTGGGGAGGAGAGAGAGCAGATAAACAAAGAGGCCAAACAGTGAATGTGCATAAGATTGACACTGTTTATTGATTGAAAACGACCCCTCCGCAGAGGGGCAGGCAATTAAATGGACAGGTGGGTAGAACTCTGCTGCCCTCACGCCCAAGGGTAATCCTAGAAGGGAAAGGCCAAAGAAAGAAAGAGCACAGGCGACAAGCTCGCACCAAAAGGAGAGGCCAAGATTTGAATGTGCATAGAGCACAACCACCCCCTGCAACTAACCATGACCTGGGCACCTCTCGGCATTGTTAAAGTTAGAGCTATTGACATTGTAAATAACAATGCCGTTTCTTTAAATGTTTTAAAAACAAAAACATAAACAAGAATAATGTCATGAGCAGTGCCAATAGCTCTAACTTTACCAATGCCGAGACCATTGCATTGTAAATGCTTGTTTTCAAATGTAATCACACATTTCTATTGGTTGAAAACCAACCCTTTTCCAAAAGTACCCTTCCCCCAACTTGACTTCTGCCTAGTACCCTTCCCCCAACTTGACTTCTGCCTGCTACCATAGCAACAGCTCTTGAAACACTGCTGTGCAGAGTTAGGTCAGAAGTTCACCAAACAATGTTTCATTTCCAAAGAGCAGGAGTGCTTGACTTTTCAAACCTAACAGCAAATCCATAGTACTGTTCTTTGGTAACACATTTTTCTGTACCAATACAAAACATGCTTCTATAAATTTACACATACAGCCTAGTTTTTATTCTAGAATGGTATGAAACAGCCAATCAGTTTTTAAAAAAAATATATATATATGTATGCCTCCATTTCCAAACTGTCTTTCATTTCTTTTTACCATTCTACTGAATTACACCTCCTGAGTGCATCCAGTTCTCCTTTGAAGATGTTCACAGTGTGGATTGTAGGGCACAGCTATGTCTTCTGGAGTGAAAAGTATGCAGAGAAAACAGGTATGGTGAGAGACCTTGCTTTGCCAAATGTAGACATTAAATGGATTGGTCAGAGAGGGTTAAAGTGGCACCAATTGATGCCATTGGTGAAATCCTTCATGCAAATCCAACACCCTGACCTCATAATAGTGCACTGTGGTGGCAATGACCTAGGCACTTTGACTGGGGTAGGTCTGGAAATGCTTATGAAGGAGACCTTTGCACAACTGTTTTCACTTTTCCCTAAAACTGCCTTTGTGTTTTCTAACATATGCCAAAGGCAAAAATGGAACTGGTCCAATCATTTCTGTCCACAGATTGACAAAGCAAGAAAGCACGTCAACAAATCTGTTTCTGCTTTCCTCCGAGACTATGGTATGGGTTCCATTTACCACAACAACTTGCGTTACGACATGCAAGACATTTATAGAGGAGATGGTGTGCACTTCAATGATGAAGGGAACAGAGTCTTCCTCTTGAACCTTAGACTCTGCATCGGTACTTACTTGTAGGTACCAATAAAAAATCACTTCATAAACACAACGGCTCTTTTTAGAGCCCCCTAATATCTAAACACTTAAATCTGCATTTCATTTCTTTTTTTCTTTTTTTTTTACCGTACGCGTACGTTGAGCTTACCGTACGCGTACCACGCGATTTTTTTTAAAATTAATAAATGTTTTTTTTGTACTTTTCTATCCTTCTTTGACCCCCTTTTAAATGTTATGGGGTCTGTAACTCTATTCCTTGCCCCCTTTTCAAGTTATCACCCTTTTTTTCCTGAGTGAAACACACAAAATGGCGGCCGCCGCTTCCTGGTTTCGACCGATTCGAATGTTTACTAAGATCTAAGAGCCAATCAGAATCGCGCTCGCGCACGTCACCGTACGCGTACGGTAAGCGCACCGTAAGCGCACCGTAAGCTGGCTCAGATATATATATTGATTTAAAGGCTATTTTCTCAGAATCTACTCAACAGATTTACACCAAACCTACAAAAGGCACTTCCTTGACCTGAGGACTACCTCTCTGCCAAATTTCATTAAATTCTGTTCAGCCGTTCGGGCTGTAGCTCTGTCTAAAGGTCCTATGGAAAAATGCATGGGAAAAACGCGTTTTGTGACCCCCCTTTTATCTCAGCCCCCGCTTGACGAATCCCCCCGAGACTTTCAGGGAAGGAGCGGAGCTCAACGCCCCACCTATTTTGAAAATTTCGCAAGGATTCGTCGACCGGCGCCAAAGTTATTCAAAATAGAATGTTGCGGATTTCCTATGGTAAGAGGGTCCTAACTATAACTATCTACTGGCGACCGCCAGTAGATAATATATATATATATATATATATATATATATATATATATATATATATATATTATCTACTGGCGGTCGCCAGTAGATAGTTATAGTTAGGACCGTGTTTCCATAGGAAATCCGCAACATTCTATTTGGAATAACTTTGGCGCCGGTTGACGAATCCTCGCAAAATTTTCCTACCCTGAAAGTCTCGGGGTGATTCGTCAAGTGGGGGCCGAGAAAAAACGGGGGTCCGAAAACACGTTTTCCTCATGCATTTTTCCGTAGGGACCTTTAGTCCAAGGTACAGCCCGAACGGCTGAACAGAATTACTTGAAATTTGGCAGAGAGGTAGTCCTCAGGTCAGGGAAGGGCCTTTTGCAGGTCTGGTGTCAATCTGTTCAGTAGTTCCTGAGAAAATCAAAAGTAAAATCATATATATATGTGGGCGGAGCCTAACCACACATCTCATCCTGAGATCTGATTGGCTGTCAGCACTTCATCCAAGAAGTGTTGGCAGCCATCTTGGGACCAATATACATGATAGCACCTCATTAAAAAGCATTGCAGTTAATAGAAGGCTTTTAGACTTTAGTTACATTATAAATCATTTGTTGATGGTACCATACTCATTTTAGGAATTGTGGTATGTTCTAAGGTGATTTCACCATGTGAAAAAGCCTTCTGCTGGGATATCATGATTGAGAGAAAAATATTTTCTCATGCTTTTCCCACAGAGGTTTGGAAGGTGATCTATAAGCTAAACTGAGAGCTTATTTTCTGTAAATTCACATTATCTTTCTCAGTCATGTGAGAATGAAGTCTGACATTCTCAGTAAAACATGTACATCCAACAAGGGCAGAGACTGTCAGTTGATTCCTTTGTGTTCTACTGCAGCTTCCCAGAGTGTTCCAAAGAACAACTAGAGCGCTAACAGTCCTACTTATGATAAACGTATGGCACACCTGAAGCCATCTTGCTTGGATTAAAGTGGTAACTCTTAAAACATTTAATGTAAAAAGGAAAAAAATGAGGGGGTTCATTTTTCCATAAAAAATATGATTAGTGCTGCTGAAAGAAAAACTAGGGCACATTTTGACTTCTGAAATCCTCTTTTATTTCTTAAAAAAATTCTGACATGCAGACTGAAACATGCACTTTCAATACCAGCAGCAGTTTTCCCTGGTGAGCAGTAGCTTTACCACAGTGATCTAATGAGCAAAAAGAGTGCTAACATTCTGAATTTATGGCAAATGTGTGACACATCTGAATGTCTTCTTGATGGAATCAAAGTAAAAAACTGAAAGTATTTCCTGAGGAGACTGCAGTAAATGAGGAAATTAGGAAACTTTATAACAAATAAGTCTCCCAAGATGGCCACCAGAGACCGAAAAGCCCAAATGTAGCCCAAATATCACCCAGCAGGGGCGGTGGGTGAGATTTTAAAGTGGTGAGGTGCAAACGAATTAGCATACAGCACCGTAGCGATCGAGCGCAGCGAGCGAGCCCGAACCCCAAAAGGGGGGTTTGGGGGGGTTTCCCCCCTCCCCAAGAAAATTTTGAAAAAAAAGAAGAAACATCGTGCATTTTCAAGCAAATTTGAGAAAGCAGGAAGGTTAATAAAGCAATTGTGAAAGTGCAGTTATTACATTAATAGATGGCATAACATAGGTAGCTGCCCAGGGCGCCAGACTTTCAGGGGACCACTGATAGAGCCAACTCTGTTCTGCAGAGAGCCTTGTCCTGATGACCGTGAATAATTATTAAATAGATTTTTTTAAAATATCGTTTTCCTTTAATATATTTGTTAATGTGGTTGATGTATGATTTTCTATTACAACATTTTCAGAGAAAGTGTATGTTTGTGCTTCATGCAACATCTATAAAAAGTTGCTTTTAGATCAAAACAGGTCCTGAGATATGAGAAATGGTAGGGTGTCACAGAGACTACTTTCAGCAATATCAGTGAGCTACTGCTGCTGTGTTACAATACTGAAAACCCAAGTCACTGTCCTTGAATATTAGATGTAAACGAAACACATGTGGAGTTTGGACTATTTTGCCGGTGCACTGACAGTGACCTGGCCAAAGAGGGCAAGAAAGAGCTAATATTGGATCATAAATTCAAAGGGTTCCGAATAGGTGCCCCCAAAATACGTTTGACACAAGGCCGCCAAATCCCTTAAGATGTCCATGAACCAAGCAACCATTCCCATTGTAAACCGTTGCTTAAGAGCAGTGTGGGCAGTCCCTAGATAAGACACCCCAGGTACCTGAACATTTGAGATATGTTGAGTGACCGAGGTGGCCTCCACTGCTCTCGCTATCTCAGCGCATCACCTTTACACCCAAATGAGCCGTCTCCAACTACACGCACAGTAGATCACATGCACGCGAACTTTGAACTGTCATGGACAAGGGTATTTCTCAGTACTCAGTGCGTCCCAGGCACGGCTGCCCCACCACTCGGAGGCCCATCCAGCTCACTCGCTGCTCTCCATGAAAATGATGCTTGTAACCGGTGCTCTGCATCAGGGCTGCCCAACTTAACACGCATCTGCATACAACGAACCTCAGTGGACTTGATCAACATGTTCATGGGTTATTCTGAAAAATCACGCTGAAACGTCCCTCCTGAAACCACTTTGGACACCCTTGCCTAGAACTCTAATCTCATCCTACTACTCGGTAGCGGCTTCCTATAAAGAATGAATATAAAAAAATAAACAGTACACACCCGTAAGACTACACTCTCTCTCCTGGGCCCAAATGTACTAAGGTTTTGCGTAGGCGTTCTTTGAAGAAAAGCAGTGCAAACGGGCGCTGTCGTCGACTATATGCTTTAAAGCCCTGTGGGCGCTCGTGCAAAACTATGCAAATATGGGCCATAGTGTTAACTCTTGGAGCTGCTGCAGGCCAACATCTGCCAACCTCTTTACCATTCCAGGAATGCAGAAAGTTGCATGCGTATGGGAAGCGCGGGGAACGTTTTCATCTACAGCATTCCCCGTACAGTGTTTTTACCGACTCGTCTTTAACATACATGGAATAATATTGCTATCTATGGAGCACGCACGCTAGTTTTGAAAGACAATTTACTTCTTTAAAAAAAATCCGGAGATTACAGCATAGAGCGGAGGGAATGTAAGCAGCATTAAGGTGAGTGCTTGAAATGGAAACCTATTAAATATCAAATTTGGATATATCTTGGAAATCACAGTACAACAGAAAGCTGAGTTTAGTGAGTGTTTTAGCGAGAAACAGTATTTTTCCTCTCATATAGCTGTTCATTTTCATTCTTGCAGTCCTGTACTTGCCATTATAAATGCAGGACTACAAGTCCCACAATGCAACGAGGTGTGTATGCTTTGAAGCTAGGACAGTCTGCAACCCTCTCACATCACAGGGCATAGACTAAATGTTCTGCTCTCCTAAAGTGTACTTCTCAAGCTACCCATGAGTGTGCATGGAAGGGATAGGTTATAAAAAATAAAGCATATGCATTATATTGGTCGGAAATGTACATTAGTTGCACTAGCGCATTCTAAAATGTAGAAAAAGAACTTCACGTAATGTCTGGCCAGTGAACAGAAGATATTGACAAGGGCTGTCTTTTTTATAAATTATGGTTCAACCTCCGAAGCACTTCTCTTACAGACTGGGCGCTTAAGGTGTTTGCACTTTATCCACTTTAGAGAATACACAGTTGCCAAAACAGCGCCCAGAGAAAAACCCGGACCAGGCAACAGGATATGTGATGCATTTAACGCTGGAATGTAAACACTTCATTTGGAAAAAAAGTAGGCTGCAGGTGCTGCTTGGGCAAATAAAGCGATTGCATTTTAATGATAAAATGCAAGCAATGTTCCTGATGTTAGGCGCCAGGCAGACGGGCCTTCCTCTGGTACAGCAGGACAAGAAGAGCTAGGGGGCATGGCCCCCACTTCCCAATCAGCTCCACCACTTACTAGCGCTAAGGCACCCTAATTCACAATATTTTCCAACTAACAAAGGTCAGTGACTTAGGTACTCAATGCTGGCGTCTGTGAGAAGCCTGCAGTGCACAGTTTAATGTCACACTTCGAAACCTATTGCAGAATTCAGTCATTAACAATCCGGTCTTCTACAGTGGTGCGAAACGACAAATCTGATGTAGTGAACGCTGTATAAAAAAATATTCAAATTACAATAAACATTTTTGGATAGCACTCGTGGCCCTGCTGGGCAGTAAATAACAGCTGCTACTAAAGAAGGCACTTTTGAACCAGTCTGGTGTACACTGCGGCAGTTGCGGCTCGTGGGGTGTCGCGGGGGGGTGTATCGCGGAGGTGGGGGGGGGGAGTTTTGAAATAAAATTAAAAAATCCTACCTGAGCAGGTCGGTCCGCTGCCTTGGGTCCGTTGGCGCAATGGCGCCTACACTCGGGAACAGCCACGCACACATCACTGACTGCTTGCAAGTGGGCGTGCATAACCCTCTCAGCCAATCCTGGCGCTGCTGGCAGCGCCAGGATTGGCTGGGGCACGTTTTACACTCCGCCCGCCTGCCCATTAGGAAACCGAGGTTTGAGCCTTTGCTCAACCCTCGCTCTCCTAATGGGCATGCACCAGAACTGCAAACACAAGTGCGCATGACTGGGCACGGTGCGAAAATTCGGCCTCCGTCCCCACTCATACGCACTTGTGCATTGTGCTGCTCCATGCCCCTGGTGACGGTCTGACTGCATGTCAGTCAACATGACGCCGGACCGCCCACGGGTGGTCTGACGTCATGCTGACTGACATAATTGTCAGTTGTTCAGTCCAGCAAGCTCCCGTGAAATTAAATAGTTTGCCCTGCTTTATTCCCTCACCCGGGCGTTTCTTTCGCTTTCCGGGGCTTCTTCTGGTCGCGCGCTCCGGCTGCCGGGTTTCCTGTCACTTGTGAGGCTCGAAGAGGTTAAAGGGAAGAAGAGAAATGGGCAGCCGCGGGTCCAAGCAGGGCTGGCTGGTGGGGCTACGCCCCTACGCCCCAATGGATGCACCGCGGCTGTCACCCAGATGTAGCCCAAGTGTAGCCCAATGACAGAATGTCCCAGAGTGTTCTTAAAAACAACTAGAGAGCTTACTGTCTTCATTATGACAAAAGTATGGCACACCTGAAGCCATCTTGATTGGAATAAACTGGTAACACTTAAAACATTTAATTTAAAAAGGAACACAATGAGGGGGTTCATTTTGCCATAGAAATTATGATTAATGCTGAAGAAAGAAAATGAGGGCACATTTTGAGTGACTTCTCAAATCCTCTTCTATTTCATTAAAACATTCTGACATGCAGACTGAAACATGCACTTTTAATACCAGGAGCAGACTTCCATGGTGAACAGTAGTTTTACTACAGTGATCTAATGAGCAACTAGAGTGTTAACATTCAGAATTTATGGCAAATGTGTGACATATCTGAATACCTTCATGATGGAATCAAAGTAAAAAACTGAAAGCATTTCCTACTGAGGAGACTGCAGTACATGAGGAAATTAGGAAACTTCATAACAAATAAATCTCCCAAAATGGCCACCAGAGACAAAAGAGCCCAAATGTAGCCCAAAATCACCCAGATGTAGCCCAAATATAGCCCAATGACAGAAGTGTGCAAAACACTTATTATTTTGTGTTTTTGCAGTGTTATATAGTGCAGACTTGTCAGGTATTGGAGTGCTTTACATGAGCATTGGTTACATCACACAAGAACAAATTCATTTTGGTTGTAGACATGGGGAGACTAAGTGATTTGACCAGAATCACAGAATGTCGAGCTGAAGCAGAAACTCCAACCTGGTCCCCAGTTGCAAAGTCTGCAGTTCTGGAAGTAACACCACATCCTCTCCCCTAAGTGCAACATTTAATCAAGTGGTCAACTGGATAAAAAACATAAAGATAACAAATAATTTAAAAGTGCTTTGTCGCTATTTGAAAACTCAGAAAATATGTCCTTATTTTAGTCTTTTAGAGCACTAACCATAATTTTGATGCCAATAAGACCCTCTCATATATGTAATTTCTAAAGGAAATGCTCTAGGTATTACAGTTTTGATTACATCAAGATGACGTCAGGCGTTCCACACTTTTGTAATAAATATAGAATGTTAGCAATCTAGTTGTTCATTAGGATACTGTTGAGAGGCAGAGGCCAGGGGCACGGACTCTGAAAATTGAAGGCAGGTAGGAGGGTGCAAAGGCAACAATTTAACCACACTGAGCAGGCAGGAAGGGCCGTGGCAGCACAACAGACTATGGAGGGCAGTGGAAAGGGGGGCAGGGGCAACAAACCAACAATACAGGACTTGCAAGAGAGGCTGTGGCAATGTAATAGACCATTGTGGGCAGAAGGAAGAGGCAATGGTAGTACAACCATACATGCCAACAGACCCGATTCAGCCAGGAAACATCCAATCTTTTTAAGCTCAAATGGGCTTTATTTGATCTGTCTCCTGTCTACAATCTCCTCTTTTTCAATGTAACTCAAAGGGGAAAATCAATACCCCAGCTTTTTTTCAAAATCTCCCTCTTACCAAGTTCAAAATGTTCGCAAGTATGGTACATTGGATCATGGAAGGAAATGGGGTAGGGACATGGACTTGGATAACAGAGGACAGGAGGGACATGGAGAGGTGCACCAAACTGACCCTGCAGGGCAGGCATCCATAGAAAGCAAGAGGGAGGGGACAGGACCATGCACATGGACAACAGAGAACAGAGGGGCAAGAGGCAATGGTAGCTAGCTGACCATAATGGACAGACAGGAGAGAAAGCTGCAGCATAACAGACCATAAAGGGCAGGAGGGACGGATCAGGGGCATTACAATGGAACAGACAAGCCAGGAGGGAGGGAGTAGGGGTCTGCACATGTAAACAGAGGGCTGGGGGCAAGGGGGCAGGGCAGCAAAATAGCCATGGAGGTCAGGCAGGATGGGCACTAGAAGCAAGACACACCATGAAGAGCAACAGTGAGACTGTGATGGCATACACACAGACCATGGAGGGAAGGTGGGAGGGGGTCAGGGGCAGCTAACTGACCACACAGGGAAGGTGGGAGGGGCCATGGCAGCACAGAAGACCATGCATGGCAAGTGGGAGGGTTAGTGGCAGCACAATGGCTATGATGGGCAAGAAGGAGGGTGCAGGGGCATGCACAAAGGACGATGGAGGATAGAAGGAAGGGTCAGGACCTGTGCACAGACAAGAAAGTTCAGGAGAAGGGGCCTCACAACAGACCGCACGGGGCAGGCAGGAGGAGCAGTTGCAGCACAACAGACCAGGGAAGGCAGAAGGGTGTGGCAGTACAATGGACCATGTGGACAGGAGGAAGAGGATAGGGGCATGGCATGTGGACAGGTAGGGTGGAGGTGACAGGGACAGGTTACAGTCATCTGACAATGCTAGGCAGGTGGGAGGGGAGTGGCAGCTCAACAGAACACTCAGAGTAGATGGGAGTGGCAGGTCCATGGAACATGGTGGGCAAAAAGGATGGAGCAGGGGCATGCACAAAGACATCGGAGGGCAGGGGGAAGGAGAATAGGGGCAGCAAGCTAAGCACAGAGTTTAAGCAGGAAGTCAATGATGGGACATAGAATTGGGCAATGGAGGGCAGGAGGAGTGGACTGGTACATCATACTAAATTGAGGGCAGTGGCAGCACATCAGACCATGCATGGCAGGAGGGAGGAGGCTAGTCCATGGATTCACACAACAGAGGATAGGGAGGAGGGGGATGGGGCAGCAAGCTAACTGTTCAGAGAAGGCGGGTATTAGGAACTTTATTGTTTTTAAAACGTGTGTCTGTGCGAACTACTTAAAATATGAACAAGTATGGAGCATAATCTCACTTTTATTCAGGAAGAAGAGGACGTTTGTGACTGTGACTCTGGGCTCACTTGGCAGAAACACCCCCTGACCCTCCACCCCCTATCGCAAAATGTAATGCCCGTGAAAAGGGTAGGTGAACACAGTGTTATATAGAACATAGTCCTGAGAGCACGATTGAAAATGAAAACTAGATATAGTGTATGGTATAAACTATGCACCAAAAAGTGTGATATAAGATGAACCGGGCGTGAAATATAATATGCAATACATTGTGTGCAATGACAGATTCATTGGAGAGCGCGAGATAGCACAGGCACTAGCGCGTGCTATGCAATATGCGTCTTGGAGTGTAATATGCACAGGGCAGTGTTGTGTAACCTAACTAGTCTCTAAAGTTGTAATATAAAATATGTGCTGGGGAGTGTAACGTTGCATATGCACTGTGACAAAGATATGGATCCCAGATTGTAATATGTATGGCATAGCACTGTGCGTTATAACATAGGCATCGAGGAAGGCACGTTAGATGGGGCAATATAACCCGTGCGAAGACAAGTGTGGCATGACATATTCACGGGGTGGTGTTACAGTGCACATGGGCTAGAGAGTGTCATAGCATATGCATTAGCTAGTGGAATACAACACAGAGGTGTGTGGCACTCAGCAGGCAATGGTGGGTGTAACACAGCATTGGGCTCTGCCAGGAGCGCGCTGTGACTCTCAAGTGATGTTCGTCCCCTTTCCAGAGAGTAAAATAAAAAGTATTACACATCCGGCAGTGGATGTGTGTTTTATTAATCGTGAGGGGGATTCTTGCATAGTTTTGGTCGAATTTTTGTCGAATCCCCTTTGAATGGCTTGGTGTGCATGTGTATTAAATGTGCCCGTCAATAGCTACCCATGTTTGTATAAATAAACGACAAGGTTGTCTACCGGGATTAGGCACGGTAGGGCATCAGACATGTCAGAGCTTCACTAGTGGTGTAAATACATTCCACGTGGATTCATTGTATGCATAGTCGCCTTTTAATGAATATCACGCAAATCGTCATGGTGATAGGTACGTACGGTTTGTCCAGCATGTCCTAGGTGTGTCTATAAATATATATTTTTTTTAAATAATAAAAAACAGTGGCCGGCCCTGGGGATTGGGGTCAAAAAAATATAATTAGAAGACAGGCCCTGGGGGATGGGGTAATCAGGGCCAATAAATTAGAAAAAGAAGGGGAACCACACAGCCCCCCTTCTTAAAAAATTAAAATAAATAAAATACTGGCATTGTGCCGGAGGCGACGCCCCCTCCTTGCAGCACTCTGCAAACGCGCCCCCTGGCGAGTTGTAAGTTGGGGAATTAAATCCTCTTCAATACTGAGGGTCCCTGAGGGCCAACTAGCCCAACAGGCATCTCCAGTATGCGCCAGGGAGCTGCGCTGCAGACAGGCGTTCTGAGGCCAAGCCCCTTTTTACACCTCTCTGCAACGCAGCTCTGTGGCGCTTACTGGAGGTACCTAGTGGTCTAGTTTGACCCTAGGGACCCTTAGGATTCAAGGGGACTTAATCTCTCAACTTAGAACAGCCACAAGGCGCGTTTACACAGTGGTGAAGGGAGGGGACGGGGCCTGAGGTGACGTGTGCAAACACGCACTATGGCACGTTTTAAATTGGGGATATAATTTCCCTTCAATACTGAGGGCCCCTGGGGGCTAACAAGCCCACCAAGTGCTTCCAGTAAGCGCCACTGAGCTGCATTGCAGAGAGGTGGTCCAGGCCGTGCCACTTTTTACACCTCTCTGCAACGCAGCTCTGTGGCACTTACTGGAGGTACCTAGTGGGCTAGTTGGACCCTAGGGACCCTCAGGATTCAAATGAACTTAATCTCCCAACTAAAAACGGACACAGGGCGTGTTTACACAGTGGTGAAGGGAGGGGACGGGGCCTGAGTTAACGGGTGCAAAAACGCCCTGTGGCCTGTTTTAAGAGGTAGTTTTAATCCCCCTGCCCTATTATATACTAGGGGCTTACAGAGGAGGTCATGCTAATCACAGGGGGACCCCAACGCATAATGTTCCCTAGTGTATGTAGGTGTTTTCACTGTATTCTAAGTGTCTTTTAACATAGCACTGGCTCTAGGACTGGTTAGTCAGACTCAGTTACCACCAGTATCCGTCTGAAAAGTTGAGGGTACAGGATGATTTTGCAACAAGGCTTCTTTCTGCTCTTCTTTTTGTTCTTTCTGCACGTTATCCTTCTTCCTGCACTTTTCTTCGTCTTTGAGGACTTCTGTTGCTTCTTTCTGCACTTCTTTTTTTTCTTTCTGTGCATTTTTTCTTCTTTCTTCACATGTCCTATCTCTGTAGGCATAGTTAGAAATTAGCATTTAAAAACCTTGAAATTCACAGAAAAAAACATAGGTTTCAGGCACGTTATAGTTAGGAATTAGCATTTAAAAAACCTCAGAAATTCACTGAAAAAACCATAGGTTTCAGGGGTGTTATAGTTAGCTGGACTTTTCACTTGTACAAAACCATTGAAATTCCCCCGTTATAGTTAGTTCAGCTAACTATAACTCGCGCGCCTGCAATGCACTGCTGATGATGTCACATATTACATCACTCATGACATGGTCAGTGACATCACTCATGACATCACTGATGACATCTCAAATGACATCACTGATGACATCACTGATGACATCATCCTTGTGATAGAGTGGCAGACCTCCTCTCACCCTAATATAACCTTTGATACACACATTTAAAAATAGAGACTACAATTTTCAAAACAATGGACATACCAATACCAGTTACAACAACCTCTTCAGTAATTCTAAGATCCACATACACATCCACTCATTCACCAACAGTCCTATACAGTCACTCATACATGTACTCACTCATCATATGTACTCATACACCGATACATCCTGTTACACAATGCCACTCATCCATAGAGTTACTCACACACATAGACACTCATGCTAATAAAGAATCAAACATACATTTACTTGCATATACAGTTATACACATACCACCACACTTACTTCTACGGAAACTTACACATACTTAGTTTTTTAAACAATCACTTATAGAAACACATACTTATTCATACAGGAACTCTTTCAATCTCTCACTCTCACATATACTCACTTATATACACCAATAGTCACATATACTAGTTTAAAACATATGTAGTTACTCATAAAGACAATATTGAGACAGTCATTCATTCACTAACACACCCATACACACACTCATCCACCCATACAGTCCTGCACACATGCTGTCTTCAACACATACAAACAGTGAGTCACTCATTCATGCAACTATGCACTACGTAATACCCCCCACCGAACCATGCTGACACTCAGACTGATATTCAAAAAACCAACTAATAACCTATATAGACACCCATGTAGCTACTCACCAACCCATGCAGCCACTTATACACAAAGTGAGAGACTGAGACAGATATTTACATATTTAAACATTACTCACTAAGCCATGTATTCACTATGATACACTTAATCAGTCAGTTACACAATCAATTTTTCAAAAACAAATCATCCATTTAGACACTTATATACCCATTTATTCTTCCATCGACCTTGAGATATACATATATAAAACATATTTAATTTTCAGAAAAACACACATTCACTGGATGATGTCATGAGTGATGTCATGAGTGATGTCATTTGAGATGTCATCAGTGATGTCATGAGTGATGTCACTGACCATGTCATGAGTGATGTAATATGTGACATCATCAGCAGTGCATTGCGGGCGCGCGAGTTATAGTTAGCTGAACTAACTATAACGGGGGAATTTCAATGGTTTTGTACAAGTGAAAAGTCCAGCTAACTATAACACCCCTGAAACCTATGGTTTTTTCAGTGAATATATATATATATATATTCACTGAAAAAACCATAGGTTTCACACACGTTATAGTTAGGAATTAGCATTTAAAAAACCTTGCAAATTCACTTAAAAAACTATAGGTTTCATCCATGTTATAGTTAGCTGGACATTTCACTCGTGAAAATCCATTGAAATTCCCCCGTTATAGTTAGTGCAGGCAACTATAACTCACGCGACCGCAATCCTCTGCTGATGACGTCAGATATTACATCACTGTATTTAGACATTTATTTACCCATGTCTTCTTCCATTAATTTTTAGCTATACATATATTACAAATATTTTTTGTTTCAGAAAGACAAATATGTCATCAGTGATGTAATATCTGACGTCATCAGCAGAGGATTGCGGTCGCGAGAGTTATAGTTGCCTGCACTAACTATAACGGGGGAATTTCAATGGTTTTTCACGAGTGAAATGTCCAACTAACTATAACATGAGTGAAACCTATGGTTTTTTAAGTGAATTTGCAAGGTTTTTTAAATGCTAATTCCTACCTATAACGTGTGTGAAACCTATGGTTTTTTCAGTGAATTTGCACGTTTTTTTAAATGCTAAGTTATGTATTTTTTTTTTTAAGGTTTTTCACCGTGCGCCCACGTTACGCAGTTCGCGGAATTTTTCAGTTTCTACCGTACGCGCACGCTACGCGTACTCCGCGATTTTTCGCAAAAAAGTTAAAGGAAATTTTGGCCCTTGAGGGTCCTTCTGGGACCCCCTGACAAAGGCTAGGGGGTCAGGAACTGTCCACCCTGCCCCCTTTTCACCTTCTCCACCTTTGTTTTTCACCCCCTCAGACTGCGAGAGACACTTCCTGGTTTCAACCGATTCGAATGTTTACTAGGATCTAACAACCAATCAGAATCGCGCTCGCGCTCACGCACGGCAGCGTGCGCGTACGGTAAGTTTTACCGTACGCGCACGGTGCGCGCTTATAGATATATATATGCTTTTAAATGCTATTTTCTCAGGAAATACTGAACAGATTTACACCAGACCTGCAAAAGGCACATCCCTGACCTGAGGACTACCTCTCTGCCAAATTTCAAGTAATTCTGTTCAGCCGTTGGGGGCTGTAGCTTGGACTAAAGGTCCTATGGAAAAATGCATGGGGAAAACGCGTTTTGGGACCCCCCCTTTTTCTCAGCCCCCGCTTGACGAATCCCCCCGTGACTTTCAGGGAAGGAGCGGAGCGGAGCGCCCCACCTATTTTGAAAATATAGGCGCCAAAGTTATTCCAAATAGAATGTTGCGGATTTCCTATGGAAACACGATCCTAACTATAACTATCTACTGGCGACCGCCAGTAGATAATATATATATATATATATATATATATTCACTGAAAAAACCATAGGTTTCAGACATGTTATAGTTAGCGGAAATTTTACTGATAAAAAACCAATGAAATTCCCCTGTTATAGTTAGTGCAGGCAACTATAACTCACGCGACCGCAATCTTCTGCTGATGACATATGTGTCTTTATGAAAAAAAAATATTTCTAATATATGTATAGCTAAAAATTTATGGAAGAAGACATGGGCAAATAAGTGTCTAAATACAGTATTAGCATCAGCAGAGGATTGCGGTCGCGTGAGTTATAGTTGCCTGCACTAACTATAACGGGGGAATTTCATTGGTTTTTTATCAGTAAAATTTCCGCTAACTATAACATGTCTGAAACCTATGGTTTTTTCAGTGAATATATATATATATATATATATATATATATATATATATATATATATATTAACAGTGGTAAATTTTACAAATAAATCTCTCATGGATACTGAAATTAAAGTACTAAGACTGGGACTTACATTCTGTCCAAGCAATCACCTGGAATATACTCAAACCAGAATTGACCTTTTCAGCTTTATACGTAAGCTGAAATTACATAACTATTTTAAACTGAGGTCGAACATTAGGGATCCTAAAATTGGGTCACTAAGAATGACAGTCACTGATATATTAACGGGTAAAGACTTGCCAGCAATTGAACTTCTGGAAGACCTCAGATTAGAATGTAAGGGCAATCTGGATGCCACTGACAACATGGCAGAAAGAGCTAGGAGAGTAGGCATTGAACAAGAGAGGGAAGAGAGTCCATTCAAGCCTACATCCCTTTTCAATCCTCAAATGCCACTAGATGCCATTGATGTCTTTTCGGAGGCCATGATCAATGATTTATTAAAATTCAGGTAAAAAAAGACTGGGCACCGAATAAGAAGTAACTTAACAATCACAGAAAAGACAGCATTGCAAAATCTAATGAAGGATATGTCAATAATAATCAAACCTTCTGACAAAGGTGGTAACGTAGTCCTTCAAACCAGGGAACGTTACTGCAAAGAGGCCCTACGCCAACTTTCGGATCAAAAACACTATGAAAAAACAACCAGTGATGTTTATCAAAACAGCATCAAATTGTATGATGAACTAATCCGCAAGTGGTATGATAAATCCATGTTGGGGACAGAAGAACATATGTTTCTTCGCAGAACAATCCGGTGGTACCCACCTTTTACCATATCCCGAAACTACACAAGGACAGTGTGGATCCCCCAGGGCAGACCGATTGTCTCGTCCTTAAACAGTTTGACAGAACATCTATCAATGTTTATTGACCATTTCTTATTTTCTTTTGTGATACAACTTCAATCTTATTTCAAAGACACTAAAGATTTTTTTAACAAAGTTTCAAAGATAACATGGGAGCCTACTTATCTATTAATGGTACTAGATATTACAAGCGTATATACTTGTATAGATCATAAGCATGGTATAAAGGCTGCACAGTTCTATCTGGAGAAACGTCAGCTACGTTATCTGGAACATAATCAAATGTTGATAGAGTTTTTGGAGTTTTGTCTCACGAACAACATCTTCTTGTTTGAGAATCAATATTTCAGACAAAGATCTGGTACGGCGATGGGCACCTGCTTTGCCCCCAGTTATGCGAACTTGTTCGTTGGCTGGTGGGAGGAGCGGGTGCCCAAAACCTATATAGGTCAGAGTAGTGGCAAAGTGGTGGAGTGGTATCGATATATCGATGACTTGTTCATTGTGTGGCAAGGGACAATGGATTCGGCTCTTGGATATGTCGATGCCCTCAACAAAAACAATCTTAATCTACACTTCTTGGGAACAGTGAGTCCAGTGGCAGTGGACTACCTGGATCTGAGGGTGTTTGTAGAGGATGGAAATATACATACGGCATTATACCGCAAATCTACAGCGGGTAATTCCACATTGTTTGCCACCAGTAATCATCCACCTAAACTCATTCAGAGTATTCCATACGGCGAACTTGTCAGATTAAAGAGAAATAGTACTAGAGAGAAGGACTTTGAGGCGGCTGCCACAGAGTGTATTGCCAGATTCACTGTGAGGGGGTACGAATCGGTAGCCCTAGAAAAAACTTTGCAGAAGGTGCGAGGGATTCCAAGAGACAGACTATTAACAGATAAACAGAAACTGACTGAGAAGGACAATAAGGGCAAATTCCGGATGGTCACCCCTTATTCTTCAGAGGCTAACCATCTGAAACATATGCTTAAAAAAAATTGGCACATTTTGAAAACAGATAGTGTCATCTGTGACGACATTCCGGCCTATCCTTTAGTAACTTTTAAGAAAGCAAGGTCTCTACGGGATATGATGGTAAGAAGCCATCTAGAGAAAGTACCAGAAAGAATGAACACTCTAAAAGAAATGAAGGGATTTTTTCCCTGTAGTAGGTGTAAATCTTGCTCTAACAGCAGAAGGGTTCTATCTTACAAGATACCAGACACAAGGAAAACAAAAGAAATAGCCAAGTTTATAACCTGCAGTAAACCGTATGCGGTATACTGCTTGGTATGTCCATGCGGGCTACGCTAAATAGGTAGCACTATACATCAATTGAAAATCAGGATACCATCAAAGTGATAGAAATCAATTACAATATTTTGGCTTAGACCACGGGTACTCATAGTACGGCCCGCGGGCCGCTGGCGGCCCGCCTGGCCTTCATCGGCGGCCCGCGGACCCTTGCATACACATTCATACAGTATGCAAATTCCTTCCTGTAAACAGAGAAGATGGCCGCAGGAGCATACGTAGTGAATGCGTATTCAATACGTATTCACAACGTTTGCTCCTGCGACCATCTTCTCTGCTTATCTTGCCTCTGATTGGCCTGGGCCGCTGAGACGTGACGTGACGTCACACACGGCACCCGGCGCGAAGCACAAGCCCTTTAAAAGTCAGCTGTAACTAGCGCTTTCACAGCTGACTTTTAAAGGACCTTTGAAGAAGCTTCCAGCGTCCGTGGCGACGTCGACCTCCTTGCAGCCCGCAGCCCCGGGGAGAATCTTCATTGCAGCCGGAAAAACTCCGATATCACTCAAGCTGCAGGTAAGTGTATGTAACCGCTTCTGTTTTGTGTTTCTATGCCCGCCGTCTTTTCTGGATGTGATTGAGGGAGAACAAGTAGAAGAGCTCTTTTTCAATGGATGCAATCGTTCCTGTCTTTGCCTTTCATTGCTTTCTTGCCCAAATTTGTTTAAAGATGGGCACGCCATTAGCTGGGTATAAGATTGTAGGCAAGGCATGGTTGGAGAGCGTGCAGAATGATCTCCTTGCACCTTTCAGGTATCTTGGCTGTGGAATTATGTGATATTACAGGTAGATAGATCTCCGAATACCCTGCTGTGTGCATCTATGTGTCACGGAAAGTTACTTTGGTATCCATGGCCCTGTGTGTGCGCAGGTTTGGGAAGGCAGGACATTGAGAGCTTTGCAGAAGACTCCGATGCTGCTGAGGTCGGGTGTAACAGACTCCGATGCAGTACCAAAGCTCAGATACCGAGCAGCATTGGAGAGGCACAGCGGGATGGGACTGAAGGTGACTGAGCGGGAGGGGCTGACGCTTCAGGAGCAAGGGCATCTATTCAGCCCTGAATCACGCTGTCTGCAATTTAGAGGGGCCTCACACATTCCTTTTCTGCCCAGGGCCCCAAACATCCTAGAGCAGGCCCTGATTACCCCGAGGCAGCACGTGTTTACCTTCACAGAGCTTAATTACTGTCACTAAATTGTAAGCAAACCTCGGTTCTTCAAACATGCAGTCTATAATGTAATTTAAAAAAAAGAAATGGCACAATCACACCCACACTGATAAACAAACTATTGTGTATCTGTTGTGACAACTCACTGCACACAGGAAGCAGAATGTTAGCCGTGTGAGGTTCACAAAGTGATAGCAACCGAATCTATGGGCTCCATAAAGCCTATATGTATCTATATGTGACTGTGTGGCTTTAATATGCAGGCGTGTGCCCCACAGATAATGCAAACACTCACTGTACTGGAGACTAAATGTATCCCCTGACCATCCTGTGTATGGCATACTGACCATCTGTCTGCAAACATTGCGTAATTTGTTGTTCTGTAATTACATGAAAAATCAGGAAAATAACCCCAAATTATGCGAAAAACTTCCCCAAAAACACAAAAGCTGCAGGTAAGTTTTTAATTAGATGTGATTCAATGTGTGTGAGATTAATGTGCTTTGAAGAGAAATTGTGATGATGTGTAATTTCTTTCCAGTAATTGTAAATGTATTGTAATTGTATATTTGGCAACTTGCAAACTAGTATCTAGAATGCTGACATTTTATATAGGCAAACCTTAATAAAATCCTTTTCTGAGAACTGACTTGAAATGAATGTTACTCATTCTATCTGCTGTTTTGCTAGTTACTTTTCCCTGCCCGGGATCTAAGTGCAATAGTCCGTATACGATATTTGTCTTTTCTGGACGGTCACCCTGTAACAGACAGCGCTGCCTCATGTTGTGAAAGGGGAAGTTGCTGCAGCATAACAGAATGGAACATTGCCTGCTTTAATGCTTCTTCTCGTCCACCGCAGCGTCTTCTCGCCCAAAGCCTCTTCTCTGCCTGAGGCCCCTTCTTCGCCACTTGGATTAGGCCAGCAGCAGCTCCATCACCACATCTGCCTTCATCTTCACGACCAGCTTGATTTCCATCACCCTGCAACACCAGCTCCCCCCGCAGGTTGATCTTTGCACCCCGAGAGGTAAGCACAGCATCCTATTTTAGTAGGCAATGTGATGGTCCTTACTTTCCCGGACTCTTTCACCCTGCGCCTTTTCTCAAGTCTCACCATCTCTCTTTCTCCCCACCTGTCTCAGATGCCATTGTAATAATGTTAGATCAAAACAGGAACTCGCATATGAGAAATAGGAGTGGTGTCACAGACGTTACTTGCAGTAATATTAGTGAGCAGCTGCTGTGTTACAATATTGAAAACACTATTACTAGCCATGATTACAAAATGTAAACACTGTTTTTTTTTTAACTAATAGGACATCTCTCATTTCTTTGTGAAGTGAATTGTCCTTGATTGATGGGTGCATTTTGGTTGATCCTGTTTTGAGGTAGCTTTGTGGGAGACGTTGAATGTTTTATGGATTAAAGTCGTGGCAGCTTTGCCTTGCATCCTTGTTTTTACTTTCAGCTAGCTGGAGATATTTAAGAATGCAGCAAATCAGCTGGCATAGACGGCAAAGTTGAGCTACAATGTTTTGTTAAAATTGTCACATCAAGCAGCAGATGATGTATTATGTGTCAGATATGGCAGGGCCCACTGCAGGGGCCTGTGTTCTACCTCATGGTCACAGGTTCAAATCCTGGCGGGTCGTGCCTTTCATCCATCTGAGGTCGATAAAATGAGTTGGGTAGCAATAAACATCTGTTATTCAGCGCCAAGATACCTATGGGTGAACTTGTGCTTATATATATGTGTGTGTGCATGCTATTTGTTTCAAATCCCTATTGAGTGACACATTTCCTGCATAAACCACTGGCTTTAGGAGAGCCTCCTGTTTTTCATTTACAGGTTTACCCATTACTTTGTATGTTTAAACAAAACATTACTTTGGTGTTGCTCACAGATCTGTTGCGAGAAGTGGTGTTGGTCCATCGGTCGTGACGTGGTGTCTGTCCATCGGTCGTGGGGCGTGTCGGTCCATCGGTCGTGTCGGTCCATCGGTCGTGTCGGCCCATCAGTCGTGGGGTGGTGTCGGTCCATTGGTCGTCCGGTGGAAAATCAGATTCGTGGTCCTTGTTACTTTTTGCATAGTAACAAACTAGCTGGAAAGCTCTGCAATGGCCTACAGCCCAGTTTCCAAGCCCTGCAAACGACCCAGATCGATACAGAGCGAACGCAGGACCTTCCAGGAAGCATGGGAAGAAGAGTACTTGTTTGTAGAATGCCCAAAAGAAAAAGCCACCTGTTTGCTTTGCAAAGAGAAAGTAAATGTTCTGAAGAGGTATAACCTGGAACGGCACTACAAAACGCGGCACTCTGGATACACTGTGAACTTCCCACTGAACTCAAAACTGCGATCTGCAAAACTGGCATCGTTGAAGCAAGCTCTTTTTTCCGAGCAGAAGATCTTCCTTTGCCAGATGAAGGAATCTGAGGTTGTAACAGAAGCGTCTTTCAAAATATGCTACTTGCTTGCCAAACATAAAAAAACATTCTCAGATGTAGAGCTTGTGAAGCAATGTTTCCTTTCAGCAGCCGAAATTTTATTTGACAATTACACTAAGAAGGCCAGCATTTTAAAGGAAATCGGTGCATTGCAGCTATCGGATTCCACGTGTGCACGCAGAATAGAGGCAATGGGACAAAACATCCAGGAGCAGGTGATCAATGCAGTGAGAGAGTCGCCGTTCTTCAGCATTGCCATGGATGAGTCCACAGACATAGGCGATGTTGCCCAGTTATTAGTTTGGGTGAGGTATCTGGACCAATCGCTTCATCCCAAAGAAGAGCTCCTGTGCCTTTTACCACTGAAAGGGCACACAAGAGGAGAAGATACAGGACAGACTGTGATAGACTACCACTGCATTATTCACCAGGAAGTATTGTGTGGAAAATTCAAGCGTGGAGAACTGAATAATGTCCTAAAAGGTGCAGTGAAAATTGTTAATTTTATCCGTGCCAAAGCTCTCAACCATAGACTTTTTAAAGCAATGCTGCAGGAATCTGAAGCAGAATATACCGACGTCTTGATGCACACTGACGTGCGTTGGCTAAGCAAAGGGAAGGTTCTGGAGCGGTTCATCGCATTGCTTCCTGAAATTGAACTCTTTGTGAACAGTAGAGGCCAATCGTTCCCAGAACTAACGGATGTGAAATGGCTTGTTATGCTCCATTTTCTTTCAGATATTTTCACACATTTTAATGCTCTTAATTTGACCCTGCAAGGTAAAAAACAGCTTGTGTGCTCCCTCATGAATGGTATTTATGCTTTTGAAAGTAAGCTTGTGCTATTCAAAGAACAACTGGATGATAGTGACTTCACCCACTTCCCAAAACTCTTAGCTGTGATGCAGAGGTTTCCAGATGCACAAGAAATTCTGTCAAACCTAGACCTTGGTGCATGTCTTGAGGAAATTTCTGGGGAGATCAAACGACGATTTGCTCAATTCAGAGCCCTCACCCCTCTGTTCAGGCTGGTTGAAAACCCCTGGATGGTGAGTGCACGAAATCTTGACGTTGTTGCCCTTATTGGCATGGAAAGGGCTCAAGCAGAAATAGAGCTCATTGACATGCAGCACAATTCAGCCCTCAAAGCATCTTTTTTGGGGCAAGCACCCAAAGAATTCTGGAAAATTGTGCCCCCTGACAAGTTTCCTCTTCTTTTTACAGTGGCCCAGAAGGTAATTTGTATGTTTGGGTCAACATATGCTTGCGAATGTTCATTTTCCACAATGGGACTGTTAAAGAGCAAACTCAAAAATAAACTTACAGACATACATCTGGAGCAGCTTTTAAGGCTTGCCGGTTCCAACTTGGTACCTGATTACAGAAAACTAATCAGTGACATGAAATGTAAAATAAGTTCGTAGTGTTTGTCTTTAACATATCTATTTTTGGGACTCTGAAGCCTGTGCTGCACTGGGCATGTGCTGAATATCCGGTTACTGCAAATTGCCATGCAATCCCACTTAAGATTGCTATTGTCTGCTAATAAAAAAACATTATATACATGTGCTCCATGTAGTTACATCTGCTTTGGAAATACAGCATTGTCTAGTAATGTTTTGAAACGGCAGTGATTTTTTCTCCCCCTATAGCCCCGCCCCACTGACCCCGCCCCCAATGACCCCGCCCCCAATGACCCCGCCCCCACCAGTGCGGCCCTCGGCCAGAAACCACACTGTAAATTTGGCCCCCGAGAGAAAGTTTGTGAGTACCCATGGCTTAGACTGTGTTCCAATAAATGTCCGTGGGGGAAATAGACTACGTAAGTTACGGAGACTAGAATCAAGATATATCATAGATTTGCTCACATAATGTCCAAGAGGATTGAACAGTGGGGAAGAATTAGCCGTTCATTTAGGCTCTTAGTTCATATTAGCTTCAGTGGATACATGAATTTCTTGAGTTAATAAATATCAGAATGTAGATTGTTTTTTGAACTCTTGATGACAATATATGTGATTCGAAATGTATAGCGTGTAAATATGGAGTTCGATAGGAAGAGACGTATGCCGATCCACGGCTAGATTAAGTATGACGTTTTGTGGTACAATACAGAATAGCCGAATCACGGCTTAATTAGTGACAATTTGATCTACAAATATTATTTTATATTATAATCATGTAAAGCAGGAAGCATATTGTCAATGAATTTCCATGAGAACTGTATATGCACACACAACTTCAAAATGGCACTCACGTTAGTAAGAGAGTGTTTGTCCCTTCTAGATTTTAGTGCTCCATTACAATGCTTTTTAAACATGCCTCCTCCGATGTGTCATGAACACCGAAGAAGGCTTTTCGCCGAAATGCGTTTGTTTGTTGTTGGTTGCTGAATTAAAAGACTTTCAAGCGCCCCCCCCCCCGAGAGTGCGGTATTTCTTTACAACTGAAGAAATCGAGCGAAAATATATATATATATATATATATATATATATATATATATATATATATATATTCACTGAAAAAACCATAGGTTTCAGGGGTGTTATAGTTAGCTGGACTTTTCACTTGTACAAAACCATTGAAATTCCCCCGTTATAGTTAGTTCAGCTAACTATAACTCGGGCGCCCACAATGCACTGCTGATGACGTCACATATTACATCACTCATGACATGGTCAGTGACATCACTCATGACATCACTCATGACATCTCAAATGACATCACTGATGACATCACTGATGACATCATCCAGTGAATGTGTGTTTTTCTGAAAATTAAATATGTTTTATATATGTATATCTCAAGGTCGATGGAAGAATAAATGGGTATATAAGTGTCTAAATGGATGATTTGTTTTTGAAAAATTGATTGTGTAACTGACTGATTAAGTGTATCATAGTGAATACATGGCTTAGTGAGTAATGTTTAAATATGTAAATATCTGTATCAGTCTCTCACTTTGTGTATAAGTGGCTGCATGGGTTGGTGAGTAGCTACATGGGTGTCTATATAGGTTATTAGTTGGTTTTTTGAGTATCAGTCTGAGTGTCTGCATGGTTCGGTGGGGGGTATTACGTAGTGCATAGGTGCATGAATGAGTGACTCACTGTTTGTATGTGTTGAACACAGCATGTGTGCAGGACTGTATGGGTGGATGAGTGTGTGTATGGGTGTGTTAGTGAGTGAATGACTGTCTCAGTAGTGTCTTTATGAGTAACTACATATGTTTTAAACTAGTATATGTGACTATTGGTGTATATATGTGAGTATATGTGAGAGTGAGAGATTGAAAGAGTTCCTGTATGAATAAGTATGTGTTTCTATAAGTGATTGTTTAAAAGACTAAGTATGTGTAAGTTTCCGTAGAAGTAAGTATGGTGGTGTGTGTATAACTGTATATGCAAGTAAATGTATGTTTGATTCTTTATTAGCATGAGTGACTATGTGTGTGAGTAACTCTATGGATGAGTGGCATTGTGTAACAGGATGTATAGGTGTATGAGTACATATGATGAGTGAGTACATGTATGAGTGACTGTATAGGACTGTTGGTGAATGAGTGGATGTGTATGTGGATCTTAGAATTACTGAAGAGGTTGTTGTAACTGGTATTGGTATGTCCATTGTTTTGAAAATTTTAGTCTCTATTTTTGAATGTGTGTATCAAAGGTTATATTAGGGTGAGAGGAGGTCTGCCACTCTATCACAAGGATGATGTCATCAGTGATGTCATCAGTGATGTCATTTGAGATGTCATCAGTGATGTCATGAGTGATGTCACTGACCATGTCATGAGTGATGTAATATGTGACGTCATCAGCAGTGCATTGTGGGCGCCCGAGTTATAGTTAGCTGAACTAACTATAACGGGGGAATTTCAATGGTTTTGTACAAGTGAAAAGTCCAGCTAACTATAACACCCCTGAAACCTATGGTTTTTTCAGTGAATTTCTGAGGTTTTTTAAATGCTAATTCCTAACTATAACGTGCCTGAAACCTATGGTTTTTTCTGTGAATTTCAAAGGTTTTTTAAATGCTAATTTCTAACTATGCCTACAGAGATAGGACATGTGAAGAAAGAAGAAAAATGCACAGAAAGAAACAAAAGAAGTGCAGAAAGAAGCAACAGAAGTCCTCAAATACGAAGATAAGTGCAGGAAGAAGGATAACGTGCAGAAAGAACAAAAAGAAGAGCAGAAAGAAGCCTTGTTGCAAAATCATCCTGTACCCTCAACTTTTTCAGACGGATACTGGTGGTAACTGAGCCTGACTAACCAGTCCTAGAGCCAGTGCTATGTTAAAAGACACTTAGAATACAGTGAAAACACCTACATACACTAGGGAACATTATGCGTTGGGGTCCCCCTGTGATTAGCATGACCTCCTCTGTAAGCCCCTAGTATATAAGAGGGCATGGGGATTAAAACTACCTCTTAAAACAGGCCACAGGGCGTTTTTGCACACGTTAACTCAGGCCCCGTCCCCTCCCTTCACCACTGTGTAAACACGCCCTGTGTCCGTTTTTAGTTGGGAGATTAAGTTCATTTGAATCCTGAGGGTCCCTGGGGTCCAACTAGCCCACTAGGTACCTCCAGTAAGTGCCACAGAGCTGCGTTGCAGAGAGGTGTAAAAAGTGGCACGGCCTGGACCACCTCTCTGCAATGCAGCTCAGTGGCGCTTACTGGAAGCACTTGGTGGGCTAGTTAGCCCCCAGGGGCCCTCAGTATTGAAGGGAAATTATATCCCCAATTTAAAACGTGCCATAGTGCGTGTTTGCACATGTCACCTCAGGCCCCGTCCCCTCCCTTCACCACTGTGTAAATGCGCCCTGTGGCTGTTCTAAGTTGAGAGATTAAGTCCCCTTGAATCCTAAGGGTCCCTAGGGTCAAACTATACCACTAGGTACCTCCAGTAAGCGCCACAGAGCCTATGTTATAAAGCACAGCGCTATGCCATACATATTACAATCTGGGATCCATATCTTTCTCACAGTGCATATGCAACCTTACACTCCCCAGCACATATTTTATATTACAACTTTAGAGACTAGTTAGGTTACACAACACTGCCCTGTGCATATTACACTCCAAGGCGCATATCGCATAGCACGCGCTAGTGCCTGTGCTATCTCGCGCACTCCAATGAATCTGTCATTGCGCACAATGTATTGCATATTATATTTCACGCCTGGTTCATCTTATATCACACTTTTTGGTGCATAGTTTATACCATACACTATATCTAGTTTTCATTTTCAATCGTGCTCTCAGGACTATGTTCTATATAACACTGTGTTCACCTACCCTTTTCACGGGCATTACATTTTGCGATACGGGGTGGAGGGTCAGGGGGTGTTTCTGCCAAGTGAGCCCGGAGTCACAGTCACAAACGTCCTCTTCTTCCTGAATAAAAGTGAGATTATGCTGCATACTTGTTCATATTTTAAGTAGTTCGCACAGACACAATGTTTTAAAAACAATAAAGTTCCTAATACCCGCCTTCTCTGAACAGTTAGCTTGCTGCCCCATCCCCTTCCTCCCTATCCTCTGTTGTGTGAATCCATGGACTAGCCTCCTCCCTCCTGCCATGCATTGTCTGATGTGCTGCCACTGCCCTCAGTATGATGCACCAGTCAACTCCTCCTGCCCTCCATTGCCCAATTCTATGCCCCATCATTGACCTCCTGCTTAAACTCTGTGCTTAGCTTGCTGCCCCTATTCTCCTTCCCCCTGCCCTCCGATGTCTTTGTGCATGCCCCTGCTCCATCCTTTTTGCCCACCATGTCCCATGGACCTGCCACTCCTATCTACTCTGAGTGTTCTGTTGAGCTGCCACTCCCCTCCCACCTGCCTAGCATTGTCAGATGACTGTAACCTGTCCCTGTCACCTCCACCCTGCCTGTCCACATGCCATGCCCCTATCCTCTTCCTCCTGTCCTACATGGTCCATTGTACTGCCACATCCTTCTGCCCTCCCTGGTCTGTTGTGCTGCAGCTGCTCCTCCTGCCTGCCCCGTGTGGTCTGTTGTGAGGTCCCTTCCCCTGAACTTTCTTGTCTGTGCACAGGTCCTGACCCTCCCTTCTATCCTCCATCGTCCTTTGTGCATGCCCCTCCACCCTCTTTCTTGCCCATCATAGCCATTGTGCTGCCACTAACCCTCCCACTTGCCATGCATGGTCTTCTGTGCTGCCATGGCCCCTCCCACCTTCCCTGTGTGGTCAGTTAGCTGCCCCTGACCCCCTCCCACCTTCCCTCCATGGTCTGTGTGTATGCCATCACAGTCTCACTGTTGCTCTTCATGGTGTGTCTTGCTTCTAGTGCCCATCCTGCCTGACCTCCATGGCTATCTTGCTGCTCCTGCCCTGCCCCCTTGCCCCCAGCCCTACTCCCTCCCTCCTGGCTTGTCTGTTCCATTGTAATGCCCCTGATCCGTCCCTCCTGCCCTTTATGGTCTGTTATGCTGCAGCTTTCTCTCCTGTCTGTCCATTATGGTCAGCTACCTACCATTGCCTCTTGCCCCTCTGTTCTCTGTTGTCCATGTGCATAGTCCTGTCCCCTCCCTCTTGCTTTCTATGGATTGTTGTGCTGCACTCCCGTGTGGTGTATTGTGCTGCTGCAAACCCTGATGCCTGCCCTGCAGGGTCAGTTTGGTGCACCTCTCCATGTCCCTCCTGTCCTCTGTTATCCAAGTCCATGTCCCTATCCCATTTCCTTCCATGATCCAATGTACCATACTTGCGAACATTTTGAACTTGGTAAGAGGGAGATTTTGAAAAAAAACTGGGGTATTGATTTTCCCCTTTGAGTTACATTGAAAAAGAGGATATTGTAGACAGGAGACAGATCAAATAAAGCCCATTTGAGCTTAAAAACATTGGACGTTTCCTGGCTGAATCGGGTCTGTTGGCATGTATGGTTGTACTACCATTGCCTCTTCCTTCTGCCCACAATGGTCTATTACATTGCCACAGGCTTGAAGGAGGGTAGATTTTGTATCACAGGGGGCCCCTGGCCCGTTCTGTCCACACCTGAAGTATGAGACCCTTGTCCTTGCCCTGCCAGCTGCATTTGTAGGCCGTATTAAATTGACCAGCGGGTCCTGTGTTGCTATATAATTATCCTGAGACATCCTTACCACTCAGCCAGTATAAAACCCCTGTGTAGGCCCTTCTGTTCAATATGTAGGCCTCTTTGTTAAATTGACCATAGCTCTGCAATTTTAGTGTATAGCAGTCTGAAGGCAGGTCTGCGAGGCCTTCTGCTCCAAACCAGTAGCCCCCACCCTACCCGAGTGCTCCGTGCTCGGTATCAAAGTTCAACATCCCCCTGAAGCTGTCGACATACAGTAGGCTGCATCCTGGACTGGTACTTGCTTCCTGGGCAGGTTTCCCGCTTTTAAGGAAGTGGCAACCGCAGAGCGTCAGGTTAGGAGAACTGAGGAGATTTTATACATGAATATATTGAATTCCCGTACAATACCCATTATTTTCTGCTTGCTCTATGGAACTTACGATAAGCGATTGGCCTGAGAGACTGACCTTTTCACCCAGTCCATTGTCAGCATTAAGTGGGTAAATGACGAAATGTCTGGTAAAATCTGCAGACGAAGCTTTTGGGTAGCATACGTAGGTAGATGTAGCGTGCAAAGGAGCCCACAAAATGATATAAAAAGGGAGCACCCACAGATATCGACGGACTACCTCGCCGTCTGTATGTAGGTTAACAGGCAGTGCAGGTTTTCCCCAAGAGCTGGGAGCTCTTGTCTTCCTTTGCTTAAAATGTCTTGCTCTGCTTTGCTTGAAGTATCTTATTCTATTTTACCTATATGAAATGTCATGTTATGTTTAACCATTGTTCTCTTTACTTTAGCATTTAAAAGATTTTGTATTGTAATTGCAGGAATGCTTGCTCTAAGAGTAAACGTGAGTGTTCCTAGGTAACATTTTCCTTGGTGTAACTTGTTTCTCATGATGCATTTATAGATGTGTTTTCTCTCTCTCTCTGTCAGTACATTAATTGAGATACAGAGAATATCATGACAGCTGTATGATTATCTGGATTCTGTATTTTGTACTTTATGTCTCTATTCTGCGGTTTCTTTGAAGTTGCATCTTCTCATTAAACTGCCATTGTATTCTGCCTCCAATTCCATGTCTCATATGTCTGTTTTCTTCATTTTTGGAGCAAGCGTTCCTAGGCACCCCGGCTCAAATTAAGGTGCCCCTTTTGTCCCTGACTCACTCTCCTGCTCAGTTCTGTGGTGGCTCCCGGGGATCTGGGGACCGCCCCTAGCTTCCTTGACCCGTAATAGATCTTGCCTCCAACAGCCTCTCTTGCAAGTCCTGTATTGTTGGTTTGTTGCCCCTGCCCCCCTTTCCACTGCCCTCCATAGTCTGTTGTGCTTCCACGGCCCTTCCTGCCTGCTCAGTGTGGTTAAATTGTTGCCTTTGCACCCTCCTACCTGCCTTCAATTTTCAGAGTCCGTGCCCCTGGCCTCTGCCTCTCAACAGTATCCTAATGAACAACTAGATTGCTAACATTCTATATTTATCACAAAAGTGTGGAACGCCTGACATCATCTTGATGTAATCAAAACTGTAATACCTAGAGCATTTCCTTTAGAAATTACATATATGAGAGGGTCTTATTGGCATCAAAATTATGGTTAGTGCTCTAAAAGGCTAAAATAAGGACATATTTTCTGAGTTTTCAAATAGCGACAAAGCACTTTTAAATTATTTGTTATCTTTATGTTTTTTTATCCAGTTGACCACTTGATTAAATGTTGCACTTAGGGGAGATGATGTGGTGTTACTTCCAGAACTGCAGACTTTGCAACTGGGGAACCAGGTTGAAGTTTCTGCTTCAGCTCGACATTCTGTGATTCTGGTCAAATCACTTAGTTTCCCCATGTCTACAACCAAAATGAATGTGTTCTTGTGTGATGTAACCAATGCTCATGTAAAGCACTCCAATACCTGACAAGTCTGCACTATATAACACTGCAAAAACACAAAATAATAAGTGTTTTGCACACTTCTGTCATTGGGCTATATTTGGGCTACATCTGGGTGATTTTGGGCTACATTTGGGCTCTTTTGTCTCCGGTGGCCATCTTGGGAGATTTATTTGTTATGAAGTTTCCTAATTTCCTCATGTACTGCAGTCTCCTCAGTAGGAAATGCTTTCAGTTTTTTACTTTGATTCCATCATGAAGGTATTCAGATATGTCACACATTTGCCATAAATTCTGAATGTTAGCACTCTAGTTGCTCATTAGATCATTGTAGTAAAACTACTGCACCATGGAAGTCTGCTCCTGGTATTAAAAGTGCATGTTTCAGTCTGCATGTCAGAATTTTTTTAATGAAATAGAAGAGGATTTGAGAAGTCACTCAAAATGTGCCCTCATTTTCTTTCTTCAGCTTTAATCATAATTTCTATGGCAAAATGAACCTCCTCATTGTGTTCCTTTTTAAATTAAATGTTTTAAGTGTTACCAGTTTATTCCAATCAAGATGGCTTCAGGTGTGCCATACTTTTGTCATAATGAAGACAGTAAGCGCTCTAGTTGTTTTTAAGAACATTCTGGGACATTCTGTCATTGGGCTATACTTGGGCTACATCTGGGTGATATTTGGGCTACATTTGGGCTCTTTTGTCTCTGGTGGCCATCTTGGGAGACTTATTTGTTATGAAGTTTCCTAATTTCCTCATTTACTGCAGTCTCCTCAGTAGGAAATACTTTCAGTTTTTTACTTTGATTCCATCAAGAAGGCATTCAGATGTGTCACACATTTGCCATAAATTCAGAATGTTAGCATTCTTTTTGCTCATTAGATCACTGTAGTAAAGCTACTGCTCACCAGGGAAAACTGCTGCTGGTATTGAAAGTGCATGTTTCAGTCTGCATGTCAGAATTTTTTAATGAAATAGAAGAGGATTTGAGAAGTCACTCAAAATGTGCCCTAATTTTTCTTTCTGCAGCACTAATCATACTTTTTATTGAAAAATGAACCCCCTCATTTTGTTCCTTTTTAAATTAAATGTTTTAAGAGTTACCACTTTAATCCAAGCAAGATGGCTTCAGGTGTGCCATACGTTTATCATAAGTAGGACTGTTAGCGCTCTAGTAGTTCTTTGGAACACTCTGGGAAGCTGCAGTAGAACACAAAGGAATCAACTGACAGTCTCTGCCCTTGTTGGATGTACATGTTTTACTGAGAATGTCAGACTTCATTCTCACATGACTGAGAAAGATAATGTGAATTTACAGAAAATAAGCTCTCAGTTTAGCCTATAAGATCACCTTCCAAACCTCTGTGGTAAAAGCATGAGAAAATATTTTTCTCTCAATCATGATATCCCAGCAGAAGGCTTTTTCACATGGTGAAATCACCTTAGAACATACCACAATTCCTAAAATGAGTATGGTACCATCAACAAATGATTTATAATGTAACTAAAGTCTTAAAACCTTCTATTAACTGCAATGCTTTTTAATGAGGTGCTATCATGTATATTGGTCCCAAGATGGCTGCCAACACTTCTTGGATGAAGTGCTGACAGCCAATCAGATCTCAGGATGAGATGTGTGGTTAGGCTCCGCCCACATATATATATGCTTTTAAATGCTATTTTCTCAGGATCTACTGAACAGATTTACACCAAACCTACAAAAGGCACTTCCTTGACCTAGGGACTACCTCTCTGCCAAATTTCTAGTAATTCTGTTCAGCCGTTCGGGCTGTAGCTCTGTCTAAAGGTCCTATGGAAAAATGCATGGGAAAAACGCGTTTTGGGACCCCCCTTTTATCTCAGCCCCCGCTTGACGAATCCCCCCGAGACTTTCAGGGTAGGAGCGGAGCGTAGCGCCCCACCTATTTTGAGAAATTCGCGAGGATTCATCGACCGGCGCCAAAGTTATTCAAAATAGAATGTTGCGGATTTCCTATGGAAACGTGGTCCTAACTATAACTATCTACTGGCGACCGCCAGTAGATAATATATATATATATATATATATATATATATATCTTAAACACACTGAATTCTGGTTCTGGGACCAGGGTGCATAGTACGCTAAACGCTGGCAAGATTACAAAAAAAAAAAAAAAAGGGGGACAAAGAAAAATAAATAAATGTGTCCTTTTGTAAGAGTTCATGCGTGCTGTGAAAGCGCCCCAATACCTTTGGATCGGGCCCGCGCTATATAAAGGTGCCAGAAAATAAACAAACAAAGTACAAACGTTTCGCAGACAGGGGTATTATCGCCCACTATGTAAATCCGGTGAGAACAAGTAGGGCAACACCTGGCAGGAGGGATTAGCAGAATTAGGCATGCGTGTGTTGCCTATAATCGCTGGGCTTGCCAGCCTCCTGGTGCCCGTGACAGAGTGAGGTTCCAGAAGTAGAAGTAAGCATGTGTGGGTGCCTACCAGCGCCGTGCGTCCCAGCCTCTAGGCGCCGGTAAAAGAGCGCTTTCCCGGTAGGCATGGATCAGACACCAGACAGGGAGGGCTGTGCTGAAGTTACACAGTGTTTGGGTCAGCATACCTGCTGCAAAGACCGTACAACATGCAGATCACGAGGGCAGGGCAATGTCAGATTTCAAAGCATAAGATCGGAGCATAGTTCGCAAAGAGCACCTCAAGCCATTGCGTGACACTGTAGATTCGGAGTTTGGGTTGGTCCAGAACAAGTACGCTGCAAACGTACTGCTTACCTGTAAGGTGCAGCAGAACGTGGGATGTCAGAGCTTTTTAAAAAAAAAAAAAAAAGCAGGCGTAATAGAGGATGTTGTGTGATGAAGGTATGCTGTATCACGCCTCTACAAGAGGCATCTGACTGTCTCTCAATTTTGATTTCATGTATAACCATGGCGGGAGGAGACAGTACTGTAAGACACAGAAGAAGGACACAGGTGTGCCAAGGCAGTAAGGGCAAAGATGGAGCAGGGCGCATCATTGCGTTTGTGGGAAGATTACCGTCGGAGCTGACCAGATGTGGGGGGAGCCGCAGGAAGACGTAAGCCTCCCTGGCGGCGTGGCGGAAACAACGAGTGTATTGGTTCTGTATGGGAGCACACCGACAGGGCGGTGTGTAGAAGGTGGGCCACTCACTTTGGGATGCCGCACGGCAGGGTGAGTGCGCCTGACAAAATCGGGGTAGCAAACGGAGAGGGCGCTCGCAGCCCAGCCCCCGCCAGAAGGTGGGGCACAAAAGAGACTAACAAGGTAGCGAGTTGGGGCCTAACTCCAGGGAAAAGGCTACCCCCACACGCAAAGGGGCGTGGTAAACAACAAAGAACAATCTACGAGCTGTCAGGGTGATTTACGGCCCTAGGAGTTGCAAATGAGCAAAAAGACAAACCAGTGATTTATGGCCAGCCGATGATTTATGGCTGATGATTTATGATGCTCATGCAGAATGATTTATGACAGCGGAATGAGGACAGATTGTGACAGAATGATTTATGACATACCAATGATGTATGACCCATGATTTATGGCTGATGATTTATGATGCTCATGCAGAATGATTTATGACCACGAAATTCTGATGGCTTGTGACAGAATGATTTATGACCTACCGATGATTTATGACCCATGATTTATGGCTGCTGATTTATGGTGATCAGGCAGAGTGATTTATGGCAACAAAGGAATGGCCAACAGAATGATTTATGATGGATAATGATTTATGGCCCATGATTTATGATGTCCAGCTGACAATGCACGACATCGCATTTGTAATAATGTGTGACAACGATTTATGACCCCGGCCTCCAAGGGGATGTCCGGGGGAGTTGTACAAGTGTGACTATGTAATAAGTAATAAAAACTGTGGCCAACAATTACCACCACATACGACGATTGTTGGCTGTGTTTAGTAATGCAGATGCACAAGTATGGTACGGTTCCTGGAATGGGCGCAGTGCGGCCGTTATGGCCGCAGCATCGCCGTGTTTGGACCACATCGGGTGCTCGTGTGACTGTTGTGTGCAGCTTTCGAACGGAGCCCATGGAGGCTCGCTGCTGTATCTGTTTCTTGGCCGTTCTCAATTTGTTGTAAGGCGCTACCTGCCTTTTAGTTGTTTTTATCCTGCTGCCTTGCTATTCAAAATTCAAATACGGTACAGCTAAAAGCTGCGCTATATCCCAGACCGGTGAGCTGGGAGCTAGCACAAAACAAGCAAAAAACAAACAAACAAAATCAGTATTCGTCATGGCTCCTGGCACTGCTTGAACACAGTAAAGCACAGGAACCATCTCCGGGGGCCGCGCTCGCACTGCAGTGCTCAGCTCGATTGGATTAGAATGGAACCCTGCCTCGCATTTGACGTTTTGCTAAACCTTATCAGCATAGATAGGCCGGGTCTGGTGGCTCAGTGGACTAATGCGTCTGCTGGAGGGGCCTGTGTTTGACCTCATGGTCACAGGTTCAAATCCCGGCGGGTCCACTCAGCCTTTCATCCATCTGAGGTCAATAAAATGAGTACCATTGAGTTGGGTAACAATAAACATCTGTTATTCAGCGCCGAGATACCCGTAGTGGTGAACGTGCGCTTTACAAATACACATGTTATGTTATGTTATAGATAAAATGAGCGCGTGCGCCTTGCCTTTCAGCGCTACACTGCTGAGCTCAAAGGTAAATAAATGTTAGGAGCGGATCTTCCGACAGAGAAAGGGCGGGAAGGGGTAACCCATTTTCAGCTTTTGCCGTTGTAAACACACAATACTGCCGTGGTTCCCTTTTCAATATGATTCATATTATATGAAGTCTCCTGTAGCAACTACATGTCAGTCACTGCAGAGAAATAAGCGAGGCTACCTCTCTGAACCCGGCCAGCGCCAGGGAGATGTCCGTCGCAGTCCGTCACACGCGTTGCTCGAACACAGTGACGAGGGGCGCAATGCAGGCGAGCTCAGGGAGCGCACAGCCTTGACTAGGGAAAGTCAATTTCAGCAGCGCGGGTCATTCCGTTGAATATATAATTAATTACCTGTAGACTCCTTGATTTCTTGGCAGAAAGTGTATAAAATAATCCGAGTAGGAAGTCGAAGGTCTGGAGTCAAGGAGATGGGGGCAGCAATTGTAAATATAACGCAGGCCTGCAAGGCCGCGCGCACAGAGATATTTGTTTGCAGGAAGAGACAGAGATGTGCCCTCAGTGTGACAGTTAGAATGTTCTTTGGTATAATACTATCAGCAAGACTCCACTTGTTTTATTGTTAAGTGCAGCCCTTGAATTCTAACACATTTTTATGTCAAAGTGGAATTTTTATTGAAGCAATTTTCAGACACGGATTTTCCCTAATTGCTTTATTTCTGCGGGTAGTTGTGGGTGCCTGGCACCGGCACTTATTTAAAAACACTGATCATTTCTTATGACAGCTCACTACATGGCGGCGCTGTATGATTATTATTAAGAAAATCTCTTCAACAAAGCGGTGCAGGCCATCCTTAAAGCTTGAGGTGACCTGGATTAGTCTGAACTCCTCTTCTGTGATGGTTAGGTTTTAGCTGTGCTGCAGGGACAGTGGATCCGGCTAATCACAATGGCCGCCTGAGAAATATCTCTGGCCTAGCACTTATTTGTTTTTTTTTTACAAATTATGCACTGGTTTTGTTTTTTGTTAAGTTAATCAGAGGCACATCCATATAACAGGAAGTGTAAGGTAAACAGGGCACCCATCACTCCATGCATTAGCTCAGTGAGCTATGTCAGCCTTCAGACAAATCAGCATGAAATGATTTGCAGGTTTGTCCTTTCAGCGAGACTGACCACCAACATTCCTTCTTCCACAGTCCTTCTTTCACGTCAGCACAGGAAGTAACATCACTGGATCACTCATTAACCACCTACACAGAATATTCCCATCATCCATCTGCACAGGAAGTGACAATACTGGTTTCCCCATCAAAATCATCTTTAATAGAAGAAGCCAAGCAGGAGGATTTCATTTCCCATCGCAGCATAGAGAGTAACATCACTGGATCTCCCATCATCCACCTTACTGGGTTTTCAGCCAAAACAGTCTTTAAAAGAAGAAGCCAAGCAAGAGGACTTAATTTCCTTTCACCCATCAGCACAGCAAATGACTACGGTACCCTGAACTCCTCCTAGGACCTACTTAATGGCAGTGGCAACATGTATGCACAACAGACGCTCCACAGGCGAGCCCCTCTGCACTCATCTGCACCTGGCCCACGCCCAACATTAGGATCTCTGGCCCACTCACCATCCAGCAATACTCCACAGCACTCCTTAGGATTTTAAACCTCCTACGCCGTTCCCACAACTGCTGTCATGCCGTGCCTCACACCATGGTAGGAGCTTTCACTTGCACCCGCTGCCAGTTCTCCAGCAGCCACCCACCCACATCACCATGCAAATATTAACAGTGCCCTCAACAACCCCTGCCAATACACAACCACCAACAATGCCTACACCCCTACCCTACAACACATGCCACAGTAAACCTGCACGTCAACACCCACTCTCATGCACGCTTCTCAACACACAATCACTCAGCAAGCACACAACCGTAATATAGGGCCTGCTGAGTAGTGATGCATCCGTAATCCTCTTTGTGAGGAAGTCATTCTTTTTTCCCTGTTTACCCCCATTTTCTGACTGATGCCGGTGGTAACTTACTCTGACTATGCCCTGGGCTTTGCTAATGAGGCCCAGGGCCAGTACTCTGGTGAAAAAGGTATATGTGATCCAGCGGGTTACCAGCTATAGATACTCACAAACCACATACTCACCTGGGCCCATAAACACGCATTCACATAAGCTGGTAAAGTATCGCCGGGGTCAATTTATATGATTTGCTTTCAGATTAATTTACATTAACATTTTCCAATAATATCTTTTCTGAATCAAATGTACTTTCCTCTGGTCAATGGACCTTTTAGTTAAGCTAGTAAATTGAATATTTTAAATAACTACAGACTCGGGAAGAGTTTAAATGTTTATCTAGTTAAATTCATGTGAGCCAAAGCAAAATACAATTTGTACACGGTTTTTTCCAAGGAAGCAAAATTTAGATTTTTCACAGCCTGGTGGGCAGAAAATCTGGATTTTATTAAGGACACGGAGGCCAAGATTATGCAAATCTCCTTTATTGCCACAGCTCTGCAGAAACAATGAAGAGAATATAGAACTTCAAGCAACATTCCATTACAGTATATAGTCCATGAACATGCAGCCATCTTCCTTCTTTGTCAAGAGCTGCGAACAAGAAATAAACTTAGAAAAACATGACTTCACATTTGATGTGGAACAAATAACTTCTTTCTTTAACAATCCGTAGACATCTTATTCTGCAAGAAAAAAGACACACCAGGTCAAAATATAAAATCCCTAGGGAGGGCTAGAAAGTGGAGGGATAATCTTGGCCTCCGTGTCCTTAATAAAATCCAGATTTTCTGACCACCCGGCTGTGAAAAATCTAAATTTTATGGCACGACTCGGAGGCCAACATTATGCAAGTTTAAAGTGAAGCAAGTACATTATCAATCACATTATTGATTGGTCTGAAATAACAATTCTTAAACATGCTTTCATTTGACCAGTCAGCTGCTCTAAGGATATCCTGGAGTCCTCCACCTAGCATAAAAGCTTTAGAAGCAGAAGCGCCTCTTACGAGTGCGCACCAAAAATAGCAACATCAACACCACTCTCACTCATCACTTCTTTAACCCATCTAGCAAGCGTGGGAGAATAAACTGCTTTATGAGGGGATCTGTGAGAAATCAACAGTTGAGTTCCAACTCCTCTCAGACTTACCGTCCTTCTTTCATACTCTTTGAGACAATTAACAACACATAGACTTTCATTAAGAGGAAAGAAAGAGTAGAAAATAGAGGAAGACATAGTTTTGGATCTTTTCTTAAGGTAAAAACAAACTCCCTCAGGCTGGTAAGCCCTGTTAGTAACATCTAAAGCCTTAACATCCGAGGTTTGCCTGAAAGAAACTAAGCAAAGTAACACAGTAAGCTTATAAGCAATGCGTTTGAGAGAGAGGTTACCGTTATCTCCCCAAGAAGAAATAAGTTGTAATACCAATTTTACGTCCCATAAGGCTGAGTATTTCGCAGTTGGAGGATGAAGAACTCGCATGCTTCTCATAATCTTTTTTGTTAAAAGGCTTTGTCCAACTGAGACACCATCAACTAAGGAATGACATGCAGCTGTTGCTGATCTATAGACATTAACAGTTCTATAATTGAGGCTAGAAGCGAAAAGTTCCGATAAATAGTTAACAACGTGTATTAAATCAGTTGAAACGGGATCGTAGTGTCGTTGAAGACACCAGCGAACCCATTTATTTCAAGCCAGTCGATATGCCTTCCTTGTTCCGGGTGCCCAAGACTCAGATATGAGTTGGAAAGCATGTGGCGAAAGGCCAGGGATTTGCCATTGTCACCTGAAATCTTCCAGGCCGTCAGAATCAATTGACCTTGGTCTCTGAGAGGAGGGGATTTGCCGTGAGGACCCAGGAGTAGTTGCCCGAAAGGAGGTATTAGAATTGGGAAGTCCACAGCCATCTCCAAGATGGCAGGGAACCATGCCTGAGACCTCCAAAGGGGGGTTATCACCACCATGTTCTGAAGGTATCAGCGAGCGTGTAAAGGAGGACGAGGAAGCATGACAAACGGCGGGAAGGCATATGGCTTTTAGCCTTGCCAGCCCTGGAGGAAGGCATCCACCCCTATTGCTTGAGGGTCTGGCTTCCAGCTGAAGAAATTAATCAATTGAGTATTCATTCGGTCTGCGAAAAGATCTGTCCCGAAGGGACCCCATTTGTCTTGGATTGTCATGAATATCTCGCTGTTTAATTTCCAGTTGCTGGAATCCCTGAAATTCCTGGAGAACTAGTCCGTTACCCCATTGTTCTTACCAAGGATATGTTCCGCTGTGATGGAGAGTCCCCTGTTTAGACAATAGCCTCAGAAGGCTTTCGCTACTTCAGGAAGACCCTTTGAATGTGGTCCCCCCATCTTGTTGACGTATCTCACTGCAGATACATTATCCATGCGTAACATTATAAAGCACTTTATTGTTCTGGGTCAAACTCCGAACTGCAAAGGAGCCTGCTAGGAGTTCCAGGCAGTTGATCAGTAGTTGCTTCTCTTCGGGTGTCCAAAGACGACTTGTCAAAAAGTTGCCACATGTGGCACCCCAGCCTTCTAGACTCGCATCTGATTCTATAATCAATTCTGGGGTTTCCCCAAAAATTGCTCTGCCATTCCAGGCTTCTGCATTCTTTAGCCACTAAGATAGTTCTTTCCTCGAATCTTCGTCTAAGCAAGTCATCTGAGTGTAGGGCAGAGTCGACTTCAGAGCTTTTGCTTTGAGTCTCTGGAAGGCCCTGTAGTGTAATGGGCCTGGAAAAATAGCCTGGATGGTTGAGGAGAAGAGACCCAGGATCCTGGCTAAGAGTCTCAAGGGGAAGGCCTTTAAAGAAAGGATCTTGCTGTGTTCCTTGTGGAGCTTCTTTATCTTTTCCCTTGGTAGTTTTAGTTCTGCAGAAACTGTGTTTACCAAGAAGCCCAGAAATTGAGTTTCTTGGGTTGGTGTAGTGCATGATTTTTTGGCATTCATCACAAAGCCTAAATGTTCCAGTAGGCTTAGTAAGATCTGTATGGTGAGATACTGTTGTCTTGGACTGACTCATTATAAGGATATCGTCCAAACATATTATTAGTCTCACACCCCTTTCCCTCAGCCATGCTCCTACTGGGCGTAACACCTTGGTGAAGCACCAAGGGCCGATGACAGACCGAAGGGGAAAGTGTGGAATTCCCAAAGTTTTCCTTCTCAGGTGAATTGGAGGAATTTTCTGTGAGGGGGCCAAATTGGGATGGTCAAGTAGGCGTCCTTTAGTTCTAGAGGTGTTAACCAGTCTCCCTTTCTCAATATGTCCCTTAAGAGGTGTATTCCCTCCATCTTGAAGTGGTGGTAAGATACCCAGCCGTTTTGATTTTTTAAATTTATGACAGGTCTCTGTCTCTTGTCCTTCTTTTTTACTAACAATTTATTGCTGATGAAACCTGTTTCTGAGCTCTCTACTATGGCCCTTTTTGCTAACAAATCCTTTACTTCCTGAGATACTAGTTTTCTCTGTTCTTGAGAGAAGGTTATCTCGTGAGGTCTCTTTGACTGAAAGGGGGTATACGTGAATTCTATTTTGTATCCCTTGACACTTTCCAGAACCCACGGGTCCTGAGTTACTAAGGTCCAGTTCCCAGAGAAAAGGGCTAGTCTCCCTCCCACCTTTATAGGGGTATCTGAAAGGTCTCCCAATATTCCTACCTGCGGAGAATCCTCTGCTTCTTCTCTCGCCTCAGAATGGTCTTCCCCTGCTTCTTTGTCTTTGAGGTAAGAACGGCTGGTTTCCATAGAAGGATGATTGTTGGAATCTCGATCCTCGTCCCAGAAAGGTTCTTGAGGCAGACTAACCGCGGCCGGGGAACCGACCCCGCATTCTCCCGGCCCTTTCAAAAATTTTGTCTTGGAAGAATCTTTTAATGTCACGCTGAGACTTTTGGATTGAAATAAATGCACTGACATATTTGGCCATGTCATGAATGAAATCCTCTCCAAAAAGGAATCCCTGTGAGGTGGCTCCTCCCTCCTTGTTAGCTAATTCTATGAGTTTAGGGTCAATTTTGAGGAGTACGCCCTTTCTGCGTTCATTAGAAATGGCAGTGTTTGCGTTGCCAAGTAGGCAGATAGTTTGTTGGACCCATTCACATAGCTCCTTAGGGTTGATAGGAGCTCCCTCGATATAGGCGCTTTCAGCCAAGTTGAAAATTTTGGTTAAGGGTCCAATGGTGTCCAGAAGACGGTCTTGGCATGATCTTAGGCGCTTATCTATGCCTTTTCTGGGGTCTTTTGCACCCTTTGTAATGAAAGCAACGACCTTAGGGTCGAGTTCGGGGGTCATTGCAATCTTGTCTGGGAGAGATGGGCGAGGGCATTCGGACCTCAGTCTAGATCTGACTTCTTTGGGAATCTCCCTTCTCAGCCAGAAACTAATGTAGTCTGCTACATGTTGGGAAGGTAGCCATTCGGGAGAAAGGG
Source organism: Triturus cristatus (assembly GCF_964204655.1). Lineage (NCBI taxonomy): Eukaryota > Metazoa > Chordata > Amphibia > Caudata > Salamandridae > Triturus > Triturus cristatus. Next base: position 415,959,416 of record NC_140579.1, read on the forward strand.
GATGTTTGATTAAAAGGCGGTCGAACATAAAGTCCTCGAAGGGGTCGGTAATACCCATTTTGGAACCTGAGGCCTTGGTTCTTTCCAATGTTTTGTCTCACAAATCTTAGGTGTCTGTGTCAAACCCTGATGAGCAGGAGAGATCTGTCTCTGCCTCATCTGGTTTGTCACTGTCAATATGTATAGGGGGTTCTGGCTCAGATTGTTGCCCTTTTGTGATGCCCAAGGCATCATTCTGGTCACCGCCTGAAAAGCGTGAATGAGCTGCTTTTCCTATTTTCTTAGTCTTTTTAGCACCTTTAACAGTGGGTTCTGGTGCAGCTCTTTTCTTGGGGGCCTTGACTACCCCTTCTTTTGCGCCAAAAGTATGCTCTGTACTTGTAGAGCGCCATGCCCTTGACAGGGATTTGAATTTTTTATTAATAGTCTCATAGAATGAGTCCATAACTTTATCCATTGCCTTAGAGACCATTGACTCAATTTTACCTTCTAGGTTGGTATCTGCGTTGAGAGACATTGTGAAAAAATCCCATTTTTTTCTTTTTTTTTAATATAGTTATTTAAATTGTAAGGATTAATAGCGTTATTCTCAAGATAAAATAGTAAAATAACCTATATAAAAGATAGAATAGCTCTAAAGGATTAATCTGAGGGGTTAATTTCCCAAAGAATTGTGGAGATAGGGGTTACATTTTCCCAGGTAGGGCGTGTCCGAGTTAATTTCTTGCTCTAGGACGAGTAGAAAGCGATCAAACAGCAGCAACTGTCAAATGTTTACTGCTGTTGTTATGGTAACCACTCACGTCTGTTGTGTGCGTGCTTACCCCATGGGGCCTTTCCTTTAATAATTGTGCCCTCCGCGGTACGCAATTGAAAACGCACCGCGGTAGGGGAAGAATGGCCTATGTTTCCGGTGCGGTCCGGAGAAATGCAGGAGCTCCGAGGGAGCCCAAAAGGTTTTTTACTTTGGGTGTACAAGCCCGTAAGCCCGTCAGCGCTCAGAACGCTGGTAGGGAACGGGAGTTTGGGCGCATATCAGTTCCTATGCCTGTCATGCTCAAAGCGCTGCCAGGCAATGGATATGGGGTCGCGTCGTTTGAAAGGAAGCGAGCCAGGGGAGAACGATTTAGTTTCTGTAAGGGCGATGCCGAGGGCAAAAGCAGAACATGAGAGAGAGGCATAAGGGGTGATGAATATCGCCCAGAGTTAGAAAAAATACATTAACAAGCTAAATATGGTTCACGAAAGAGAAAAACTCATAGGAAAGATCTATTGATAAGAAATAAACGCATGGTAGGGTCAATAGGACCCAGTCATGCGAGATATAAATAAATACAAGCATTAATCACAAAAACAACTATAAATTTCCATATATACATGAAATAGTTTGCACGAATGAAATGAGGGTACTTATCTCTGTGAGCAGCAGCAACAAAGAAGGAAGATGGCTGCATGTTCATGGACTATATACTGTAGTGGAATGTTGCTTGAAGTTCTATATTCTCTTTATTATTACTGCTGAGCTGTGGCAATAAAGGAGATTTGCATAATGTTGGCCTCCGTGTCGTGCCATAAAATGAAGGAAAATGAATCCATCAAATATGTCAGTAAAATCATCTAAACAATATTATCACAATTACAGTACCTGGAGAGGAAAAAACAAAGAGAGCAGTACAATGACATACTACACAGAATTATAATTACCTAGGATGGTGTGGAAACCAACCCCATGGCCAAGGAGTTGGAAGGGTCCCCTGGGACAGCTCAGGTGATAAAGGTTTCAGGACAGGTTTCAGGGACAGGATAGATGACCTCTTCTAGATTCGACGCCTGTGTCGCACCGCTCTCTGACACTATCTTCCTCCTCGATTCTTCCATGATCTTCTTCTTATTTTTTGCCTTATTTCCCTCCTCAATTCTTCCGCGATCTTCTTCTTATTAATTAGATTTTGGCTCTGAGTTCTGCAATTTAATTCTTCTTCAGTATTAGGTCAGCTCTCGGACAGCATCCCGGTCTCTCAGCAATACGAACAGCAGCAGCATCCGCATCAGCATCAGCATCAGCATTAACTAACTAACTACCTCAATTATACTTTTCTAATGGCATGTACCACCCCTAAATGTTTCAAATTTATGAAACTCCTAATTCTGATTGGGCAGGAAAGGGGGGATGATCATCACACCATGCTAAGTTTTAACAATTTTCTAGTTCGTTGTTCAGTGATCCCGTCCCTTAATTTATTTTCCCAAGCTTTATTTCCCACCCGCATTTCACATCTTTATCAATAAAAAGAATACATAGAACAGTTGTCTTGTTCACCCTGCAGGATGTCCATCATTTTCCCAGGACATGTTGCGAACGCGGCCTTGGTCTCGATCCAAGCACACCCTCATGGCTTCTGGCTGGTTGTCACTGTGCCAGCGTGAGGAGTCAAGTGACGTATAGACTTTAGCATCGCTCAGAGGCCTAAATACGAACTAATAGAGAGGTCAAAAAGAAACATGTTAAAATCAAAATAAAATGATTTCACTGTATACCACCTATCTCTACTCTAATCCCATTTTCCTATAATTAGTCTCCCTGCATTAGCATTTAGTAAATAGCATATTTTAGTTTTAGCGAGGCAGATGCTTAGCATGTGAGCTTTCAAGCGGCCATTTTAGAAGCAAGTGCGCAATAGCAGAAAAATTCCCTCCAAGCTTTAGTCTGTCATCCTGTGTAGATGAAGTTGGGTTACTTGTTAGTAAGACACATACGCAAGCTTTCTCTAAGCTAATTATATGGACTGTGGTGCATATTCATCTTTACAAACATGATTAATACAGTCTTACGAGTTATTTGAGAGGATTGCTTCCGAGCAAGTCTCTTTTATACGTGTCCTTGCTCCATCAATCCCCCTCTCTGATGTCATTTGTGCCATCACCAATTTACCTATCACCAAATCAGATGCCAACTTTAGCATATCTCAACTGCCTTTTCTGTCTTTTCATCTCCTTCTTTATTATTGTATTTGTAAATTCTTCATCTTTTTGTATAAATCTCCCTTCGTTTCTTCCAACTGAATTTCATCATACTTCCTTTTTTTTCCCTTTCGTTCACTTCATAACTCTTTATTTTCTTACTGCATTTGCTCCATATCATTATTGCTAAAACTAATATTGTTATTCCAAGTATCGGTAGTATTATTTGACCTATAATACTCTTACCTATATTAGTAAACCATCTCCCCATGGTAGTAATACTTTTTGTTAATTTCTTCTATACACTGTCAACTTCCAGTGGTCTCAAATCTTCCTCCAATTTCGTAATATTTTTAATGTATCCTCCAATTTCAACACTTTTATCAATTAATATAAGTGCAACAATGTTGTGCTTTCAACATTTTACAGACTCCGCCGTCTTTTGCCAATAATATATCAAGACTAAGTCGATTTTGTAAAACCATTGACCTAATTACAACCATTTCTGTATTGATCATCAAGAAAACCCAGCAGTATCAGTCGATAGACAATCAACTACTGTAGATAACTGACACATTTTCCGTGAATTCAGAATTACTCCCACTGTAGGTATCAATGCACTAAATATATCACCTACTATTTCTGAAAAACTAGCTCTCTTGATACATGTTAGTTCCTTTGTGTCTTCATTGCTTCCAGTGATTCTTTTCACATGGTACACTTTTGGGAAAACTATTCCAAAATAGCAACTCCCGTACCAATGTGCAGGCAGCCTAAAATAGGCTTTATTCCCACACATGTAATAAACTCCAGGAAATACTGGGTGTGTTCCACCTTTTAGTCCCCATCCCCCAATAACTAAGAAATTATGTTCACATTCACTGGAACCAATAAATGAATTATTATAGTCAGTCTTTAACGTATGGAGGCAGAGCTTCCCTTTCTTTTCAAAATCGAGGGACATCGCAGCATCAGTCTTGCCAGCTGTATAAATCTCCTCTTTCTCAGCCCATTGAGGAATCTGAAGTTTCTTTTCAGAAGCCTTTCTTTGGAATTCCTGTCGCCTTTGCTCCAATAAATTAAAAAAAATATTTTCTTCTTTGGGTAATGTACATGTTAAATTGTGCTTGTGCGCTTCAGCTATATCTATTGTTTTCATTGTTAAGAAATATTCACCCATAAACTGTGCATCCTTAGTACTAAGAACTGGGTTCATACTCTTTCGAATAGGAACCTCTGAAAAAATCACATCTACGTTAGAATAAAAATACTGCAATTTTCCTGTTCTATAAAATAAACTCGACAAAATACTACATGAAATACCATATGTTAATGGTAAATGGTGATATGTTACACCTTCTGCTACTAATGCTGGTAATTTCATACATACATAACAATCACTAACTTCCATAGTGTCTATATATTGCAATAATAACTTTGTAAATACATTTAAAGCAGTGTCATTGTTTGTCACAGTGTGATGTAAGTCTAATTCATCTGGTGCTCCTAATGCTACTCTATCTCCTTTAATATTTGACTCATCTGATGCTTCTAATGCTACTCTATCTCCTTTAAAGTTAGCTACCCATTCATTAGTGTTTGTGTTATTTGGCAACATGGCTACTGTTAATATTAACCAAATTATTAGTACTAAAAATATACTACGTATTCATATTCTACAACATTTCTTTATGCAATTTCGTTTTGGTCTTCTAGCAACCCTATCATCAACCATTTTGGACTAAGAAGATTTCTCTTCTTTATTTCTGATTTGCCTATGGGGTTTTTTAATTCTGGGGTTTTCAAGTGGGTTTCACTTCTTCTTCGTCAATCTGTTCTGCAATTATTTCTTCATCACTTTCTTCATTTAAATCTAAATTCTCGAATTCTTCAAGAATCACATAAGTCCATTCAGGACCTTTGAACTTATTATTTAATATCCTCAGACTTTGACTTCTCCGTTTGGGCCTACTATTTGATTGCCCAGACTGGCTAGTGACTTTGTTTACTTGTTCAGGTTCTTCACTTATTGTTCTGAAGCAATATTTTAACCTTTTAACACCACCTGGCCAGTTATCGCCTCTTCGGACCTTTTTTGCTTGTACTGCACTGTCACTTTCTTCAAGTGTTCTTTTATTATTGTTAAGTTGTGGCACAATTTGATTATCTTCGTCCTCAGAATCCCTCTCTGTCTGTCCTTGTCCAGGGCTTATAACTGTGGCCTCATCTGCCTGGACATGTTCTTCTTCCCTTTTCTGACCCTGTTCAGGTTTTATTTCAATTTGCTCCTTTTCTTCTACTTCAACTTGTTCTTCTTCTCCTAACTGGTCCTGCTCAGGTCTTACTGCACTTTTGTTTTCTGCAGCCTGAACGTGTTCTTCTAGACCTATCTGTCCCTCCTCAGATCTGTGAACGTTTCCGTTCACCTCTGTCTGAGTATATTGGCTTTCCTTGTCTGACCCTGCTCAGGATCTCCAACAGTTTGATTTTCCCTTCCCTGAGCCTGTTCTTCTACACCTACCTGGTCCTCTCTATTTTCCTGCCTCTCTAACCTGGTTCTGCTTCTTGTCTTTACAATCACTTCGGGTATGTCAACCACTGGTATCCAGTCGTCCTGACTTGTGCTCAGTTGTTCTTGGTCAGCTACTTCAGGATCTGATATCCTAGATCTATCAGCTGCACAACCTTCAGCGGCCTCATCTGTATGTGTCAGTTGTGGTCCCTCTTCGCCAGGGGCTGGTACTCTTTTAGTATGGCTTGCGTGAATCCAGTTAGGCAAACCTGCACATTTTACTGCTGTTGTTGTAACCAATATAACCTGATGTGGTTTTTCCCACCTGGGTGCTAGGCACGACTCTCGAGTGTGATTCTTCACCACCACCCTGTCTCCGGGATTCAGATCATGTGCTTGAATCGACTGCCTGGCAACTGTGTCCTCTCCAACCTGGTGAGAGACAGAACGCACTAGGTCAGCTAATCCTTTGCAATAGTCTAATACCAGATCATCAGATATATTCAACAGTTTGTCTCATTGCTCTTCCCATGAGAATTTCATGGGGACTCAATCCTGTATTTCTGTCAGGAATACTTCTGAGTCCCATCGGAACAAGAGGTAAAGCATCAGGCCACTCCAGCGGTGTGGATGCACACACCTTTGCCAATCTTGCCTTTAATGTGCCATTCATTTGTTCAACCACTCCAGAAGCCTCTGGTCGATATGCACAGTGCAGTTTTTGTTCAATTTTAAACGCTTCACAGATTAATCAAATTATTTCATTATTAAAATGAGACCCTCTAAAATGATTGCAAAGCTACTGGAAAACCAAATTGTGGAATCAATTCCCTCAGCAGTAGTTTGACGACTCTTATGCTGTCATTTCTTCTAGTAGGGTATGCCTCCACCCACCGTTAGAATAAGCAAACTATGACAAGGATGCACTTCAATCCCCTGCAAGGTGGTAATTGGATGAAGTCTACTTGTAACCTCACAAATGGTCCTTCTGCCGTTCCAATTCTTCCCCAACTGACCACTGTTTTCCTGCCTGGATTAATTTGTTGACAGGTTAGGCATCTCTGGCATAGACTCTCTGCGACATTCCTGAACCTTGGATTAAACCAATCCTGTCTATAGAGTCTGATCACAGTGTCCCTACCTATGTGTGTGTCTCCATGATACATTCTGGCCATCTGTGAAAGCAGACAACCTGGCATTACTGGCCTGCCATCCAGATACATCTACACATCATCCTCTGTCCTCCTCTGGCATCCTATCTTTATCCATTCTTCTCTTTCACTCACTTCCACCTCATCCTGTAGTTGTATTACTTCTTCCCATGTTTCTGTTCCTGAGAGTAGCATAAGTTGGCAGCTAATTCTTCTTGTTTCAATATTCTTGTTCACTGCCAATTTATTTCTGGCACAATGCTGGGCGACCTGGTCAGCATACTTATTACCAGCTGTCACTTAGTCATCTCCTGCAGCACACTTGATCAATGCCACTTCTTTTGGCAATTGTATTGCTTCAAGCAGTTCTTTCACAAATTGTCCATTTTTAATTGGGTATCCTGATGAAGTCATGAAATCCCTCTGCATCCAAAGCTGGTCTAAATCATGTACAACCCTGTAACCATACTGGTTATCAGTAAATATGGTTACTTTCCAATTTTTCCCAATTTTGCAGGCTTTAATCAAAGCTATTAATTCGGCTACTTGTGCAGATTTGACTCCGGGTAAATAGGATGCTTCAACTATTCCAGCCAATGTGCACACTGCGTAAGCAGCACTTAATCCCCCCTCCTCATGTCTTAAACACGAGCCATCTACAAATAGCTCATGTTCAGCATTTTTCAGAGGCTCTTCCTGAATGTCTGGACAGGGTTTCGCACACAGTTCAATCTCATCCAAACAGTCATGCTCAACTTCATCTTTCACCTCCTCTCCTCGTACATCTGGCAATAAGTTAGCAGGGTTTAATACAGTATACCTGACTATTGACACATTTTCAGCTGGGAGTAAGGTACTGTGTTCAAGTTCTCGTTAAAAGAATCTCGACTGAATGTGGGATATACAGTTTTACAGGATGTCCCATCACAATTGATTCACTTTGTTCCAGACTCATACACGTTGTAGCTACTGCTTTCAAACAACCAGGTAACGCTGATGCTACAGATCCAAAGTAGCAGAAAAGTATGCTACTGGACGTCTCATCAAACCATGTCTTTGTGTTAAAACTGAAAGTGCACAGTTTTCTCTCTCACAACAGAATAGTGCAAACTCTTTTGTGTAATCTGTTATACCTAAGGCAGGGCCTCACACAAACAATTTTGTAACCTCACAAAGGCTTCCATGCTTTCATCATCCCATTCTGTTGGATCCTTTGCTCGTTTCTTTGTCATTTGTATTAAGGGTTTGGCTAGTAGAGAAAACCCTACAATCCACTGTCTCCAGTATCCTACCACTCCAAGGAACATTCTAACCTCTCTCTGGGTTTGTTTTATTATCTTTATTCTTTCAGGGGTCATCGTTCTATTCGATGTCCTAGATATCCGACTCCTGTCCTGCAAAATTGCAATTTTCCGGGGACACTGTATGTCCACCATCAGCCAAGTGGTTTAACAAAGCAATCGAATCAGTAACACAATCATCTCTTGTCTTTGATGCGACCAACAAGTCATCAATGTATTGGACTAAAACTGACTTTCTGGGCAGTACTAAGGTTTATAAGCACCTTTTTAAAATGTGATTGAAAATGGAAGGACTTTCTGTGTACCCTTGAGGAACTTGATTCCAAACTAAAATACGATCTTCAAACTTGAATGAAAAGAGATACTGGCTGTCTGGGTGTAAAGGAATGGAGAAAAAGGCTTGGCATAGATCAATTACAGTAAACCATTCTGCCTTCCATGGTATCTGATACAGAATTACTGCTGGATTGGGCACTACAGGGCACGACAGTCGTATTAATCTTTCTTAAATCTTGAACTATCCTGTATTTCCCACTAGGTTTCTTAATGCCATTTATAGGTGAATTACAGGGACAGCTCATTATCTCTTTCAAAATGCCTTGTTTAATCATTCGATCAATTTCTGCTGCAACACCAGCTTTGACTTCAGGACTCATTTTGTACTGTCGAGTGTTTGGATAAACTGCACCTTCCTTTATAGTCACCTTCACGGGGTCTACATTTTCCATTAACCCTACTTCCTTTCCTGTAAAATCCCATACATCAGGATTTACGGTTGTTTTTAATTCATCTGGTAAATCGTCTTTTGTCATTAAGAAATACATCTCGTCAACTTCTGTGCCTTGTTTAGCTAACATGATTTTGTAGACTCCCTCTTCATCTGGGGTCTGAATTGCAACACCGTCCGGTGTGCAAAATATGGTGCAATTCATTTTGCCCATTAGGGGCCTCATGTAGGTAGCTAAATACCGGTCGGTAACGGCCGAAATTCGGTAAATATCCCGTTATCGACCGGTATTTAGCCAATTGAGATGTAGAAGGCCAAAAAGAAGGATTCGGTAAATATGAATCGGTAAATATGAAGTGGTAAAACGAGAAAAGAGATGTAGGTAAATTCGGTATTTAAGAAATCCCTGAAATTCGGTATTTAAGAGTCGGAAATTAACACAGATTGAAAGCAGGTGGAAATCAGCAACAGTGCATATAAGCAATCCCAAAATGCAACAGCGTGGACACCATGGCGGCTCTCTATGTGATTGCAAGGCGCCTACGTCTACAGGCAGCAGGGCTGAGGATTTGGAGACGGGAGGAACGCATTTACAGACAGCGCATCACACTCTTTCAACAGACTGAGGCTGAGATACATGAAAGGTACAGGCTACACCCCCAAACCATCATGGACCTGATAAGGGACCTGCACCCACTCCTGGACCAGCCAACAACAAGGGCGCATGCCATACCACCACATGTGCAGGTTCTCTGTAGCCTACATCTACTTGCATCTGACAGTTACCAGGTGGTGATAGCTGCGGTAGGCGGTGTATCCCAGAGTTGCCTGTCCCGTTTCTTCAGGAAGTTCCTGGATGCCATGATGCTGAGAATGCACCACTTTATCAGCTTCCCAAACACACAGGCTGAACTGCAGAAAACCAAGACAGACTTTTACCAGATGGCACAGTTCCCGCATGTCATAGGCTGTATTGATGGCACACACATTCCAATCTGCCCACCAGCAGCCACTGAGCACATCTACAGGAACAGAAAGTCCACCCACTCCATCAATGTGCAGGTAATCTGCGATGCAGGGAACATTATCACTGATATCGTATCTAAGTTTCCTGGGAGCACCCACGACTCCTTCATCTTCCAGAACAGTGGGATCTACACACGACTGCTTGCCGGAGAATTTGGAGAAGGATACCTGCTAGGTAAATCACTGTGACGCTCCCTAATACTTATCGCAAATTATTGTGTATTGAGGCATGTGACTGATGGTTCTCTCTTACTCACCTAGGCGACAGTGCATATGCCGTGCGGTCATTCATCCTCACTCCCTACCTACACCCATCAACCCTGAGTGAGAGACGATATAATGTGGCACACAAATCAACATGCAACGTGGTGGAGCGCACGTTTGGACTATTGAAAAGCAGGTTCCGCTGCCTCCACAAAAGCGGAAGTGCACGCCAGTACACACCCATCATCTGCTGCAAGATCATTACCACTTGTGCAATGCTGCACAACCTTGCCACGAAGAGAGGTACAGAGGTGGAACTAACTGATTTTGAGGACAATGATGATGAGTCTGCACAGCCAGAGGCCAACGCAGCAGGAGTGGCAACAGCAACAGATGGGAGAGAGAGACGGGCAGAGATCACATGCAACTATTTCTGAGTAAGTAAGGGGACACAGCCAGTAGTTGGATGCCATGACGTAGTTTAATCATGCGGCACTACGCCACAACACAAAGGAAAACCTGTCCTCTCAATATTGTGCAATCACTAGTTGCAAGTCAAGGGTTACTTCACCCAATTGTCTCATGCTATACTGTGCAGCATTAGTGTCTGCGCCCACGCACTGCAGTGCGGGATGCCATTGATTGTGCGTCCTCACTAGTGGCAGCCCCATGCCGCCTGCTGCTCCTCCGTGTATCTGGGACAGGGGGGTAATGCTGCTCCTGCTGGTAGTTTCTTCGCTTTCCACAGCATCCACAGCACCAGTTGTGGCAGACTGGCTTGTCAGTAGAACTTCCAGTGCACTGGTGACCCTCACCATCCCCCTTGAGACGTCATTGCTGCAGTGCGTAAGGCCCTCCTGCATTGCCACAGAGCGCCTGCAGAGCAGCAAAGTGGCAGTTGCCAGCCGGTTGACTGCCCTTGTGTGATGGTCTTGTCTCTGCCGTTCCCGGCGCTGTGCTGCCCTGTCCTCATCAAACTTTGTGCACAGCAGCATGACGGACTGGGACATGTCCCGCATGCCCGCAGCCATCTCACTCATTCCCTCAGCCATAGCGCTGATGCCCCTGTCAATATTTCCAAATGTATCCTTGAGGCCCCGCATTTGGCGCTGCACTGACATCACTGCCTTTGCTTGTAGGCGCTGTATGTTTACCATGGTGGCCTCCAGCCCTGAGAACACTCCATGGCTCTCACCCTGTGGTGGTGGACTTTGCACCCGAGCCCTGCGGCGACGTCTGGCACCTGTGTGTGCTCCCTCAGAGGCGGAGGCATGGCTACCATCCAGTGGCACAGTGGATGGTTCCGCCCCCCTGCAGTCTTCAGATGAGGACTCCGAAACATGCAACCTGGAAGCAGCACGCCTCCTCGACCTGAGCAATGCAGGCAGTGATGATGCCGGTGACTCCAGCAGGAGTGGCGATGCTGGCTGTGGTGGCGATGCTGGCTGTGGTGGTGAGGCTGGCTGTGGTGGTGAGGCTGCGTGTGGTGCTGATCTCTGCCCAGAACTTGTGGTGGCCTTCCCTGAGCTGTCCTTCCGGTGTGCCCTCTCTCCCGTCTCATGTGCAGTCCTGCGCAATGTATCGTCTGTGGACAGAAATGCAACATCAGCTCAGTGTACCTGAAGCCCTGCATTGCTAGCATCACAATACATTTCTGAAACACTCTCTCATTGTCCTCTGCCAGCTTTTCGCTAATGTGTGTAACATGCCTTGTTGTTCTGTGCTAGTCTTCTCATGTTTGGGGTTTCCGAGACTACATCTCCCATAATGCATTGCTAGTATGCACTATCACCTGTACTGGAGTGGGATACTCATTGCCCAATTGGGGAGTTGGGATAGGGGTAGGGGGGGCCACATTGCTGTGCATGCCTCTTACCTTGTTTGGTGGCGGCCCTGGCAGAGCTGTCTGCATCCCCAATCCCCACGACACTCTCGGGCTCTATTGTTGACTCCACCAGCTCCTCAAGTTCTGTGAGGGCAGGTGCCCTGTTCCTTCCCCCTCCTGTCCGGCTGGCCTCTTTCTGCAGTTCCCCCATCTTCCTCTTTGTGACGATACGTAGGTCGTACCACCGCTTCTTCAGCACGTCTATGTCCCGGGGGGTCACTCCGATTGCATTCACCTGCGCCTGGATTCCCAGCCAGATTTTCCTCTTCTCCGACTCAGGCACTTGCAGGGACTGCTTTCCAAACAGCTTCTGGTGCTGCTTGACCACCTCCTCCACTAGTACCTGCATTTCCTTTGGGCTGAATTTTTGTTTTCTCCTCCTTTCACCACCATCTATCTCTGTCTCCTGGCTGGACATTGTGTCAGTTTGTTGTTCACAATCAGGCACTGGCTCTGTTGCTCTGCTCTGCACTACCAGCCTCTCCAGAGTCTGATGATTGTGTGCACCTGCCTGGGTGTGGCCACTTCCTGGTTGGGTGGGGTTGGCCTTGCACGGGATTGGCTGATTCATCAAGTGATGTAAATTTGAATTTCCGATTCGGTAAACTCCGATTCGGTATTTACCGAATCGGTAAATACCACTTCGGTATTTACCAATTCGGAAAATACCGCTTCTTGATACCGGCCGGTATTGTGGATTCGGTATTCATTTACCGAATTTTACCGATTCGGTAATTTATACCGAATGTTTACCTACATACTATTTACCGATTCATAAATACCGATTCGGTAAAATTCGGTATTTATGAATCGGTAAATGGTATGTTACCTACATGAGGCCCTAGATCTCTTCCTAGTAAGTTTACTGGACTAGAGTCACAAACCACAAACTTGTGCATGTCCCTAAAATTGCCAATACGCACCTCCATTGGTTTTGAAATCGGTGTTCTAATCTGTTTATTTGAATCGACCACTACTTGGATCGCTTCTCCCGAGAGGGGTAGGTTTGGAATGTCTGCTGTTCTCACAGTAAGACGGGTAGCACCAGTTTCCAACAAAAAGGTAATATCTTTTCCTTCTACTTTACCATTAATATATGGACCTGACTGATCTACCGGTAAGGATGCGCCAAGTACGCACTCCCTTTCCTCCCCCCTCAGGCACCGTCATTGGTCATTGTCATCAAGATAACTATTCTGTTAAAGAAATTGCGAGGTTACTGAATTTTTCTTACCACTTCCTCCTTAAAATCCGGTGTCCTCACCGTACTTGTCTCTGTTCACAAAATTTGGCATAGGGGCAGGTGGCAACTGACTCTGCTGATTTACAACCTGCTGCGGTTGACTCATTATCACCTCATTCTACGTCTGTGGATTTAAATTTTGATTTGGACCATTATTATTCTGAATATTTTTACACTTGTTTTTCCAATGCCACAATTTTCCGCACCCATGACAGGGAAACTTCTTCTTTGCCTCCTCTCTACTCATTCATCCTCTTTGTTTTCCCCCATTATTTTCATTCTGGCCTTGTCCTTTCCCTTGATCCCCTGTCTGACTGTTTAGCTTAAGTTCTTGGTGTTCTGCTAATTTCACTTTGGCCCATATCACCTTTTCTTCAAACTTTTTACGTCTATTATCTATATCATCTCCGCAGTACTTGGCATATTTAAGAATCTCATCGATCGGCTTTCCTTGCCAGCACAACATGTGCTGCTGAATCATTTGACAGATTTCTGGTCTTAACCCTGACACAAAATGATACACAAAATGTCCCATATTCTTATCGCCGATGTTCTCAAATCCACTGTACTGCTTAAATACTTGCAACAGATGCTCATAATAAGCATGTACAGTCTCAATATGTCTTGTGTGGTCCTATCTATCTTTACCCAATCTATTTCCTTTGGAGGGATTTTCCCTTTCAAGAAAGTAATTACCTGGTGATATTTCTTCATTACCTCTTCTGAAGGGGCTCCTGTTTTCTCGTCTCTCGGGTACTCATCACTTGGCCAATCAATTGTAAGTTTGCATCTGTCAATAAATCGGCTGGTACCACTATGTCAAACAGACCATCCAAATCCTTCAACAAAACCTTAGAAACCTTCACAAACCTTGCCGGTACCATTCAACTGGTTTTTCTCTTAACCCCGGGAAATCATTAATAAATGAAAACATGGAACATGTACATATCCTCCTCCAGGGACTTCTCTCATTGGGCACAATTTTTCTACCTTTCCTGTTTCTTTCAAAAAAAATTCTGAAGTTGTTCGAATTTGTCTGTGCTTCCTCCTTTTTCCTCATCCATCTGGCTTTCCATTTGTCTAAATCTCCCCATTTTTGCAAAATGTTAATTAATTCCTTAATCTGTCATTTTCTCCCTGACACATTCATGTTTTCCAAATCCTTATCACTAAATTCTGCTCTATATGGTTTCTGTAATACCTTTGATTTCCCTATCTCAATACCCATTTCTGAGGCTAGATCTGTCAATTGCTCATGCAATATCTTCGTGTTTCTAGTAATACTTCTACAAATAAACAGCAATTCTTCTTCTCTGTAGGCATTTAGTCGGTCCAATCCCACATTTCCTACTATCATCTCTTCCAATTCCACTCTTAATTTCTAACTATTTAAAATCTTTAGCGGCTATTTCGGTTTATCTATTCACTGCGCCCATCTTTCTAATTCTTTTGGAGATACTCTTGTGGCATTCTTAACTCCTGTTGAAGTTTCTAGTCGTATTTCTTTTGAACAACTAGGTGCAATCCTTTTTGGGGTTTCATTTTCCTGTCCTCTTATCGGTAAATCCATCAATGATATTACCGAATCGCACTCACTGCCTTGATCATCAATTATTATATTTTCTTTTCTAGACTCAATTATAGGTGTGGTCATGACTGGTGGTCTGGGACAGCTCGTTTGATCCCCGTACAATGGAACAACCGGACCTATGGTCACTGGTATAGTCAGTGCTTCAGGGTGTGTATTCAATTGGGTTATTTTTTGTATTAGTTCTTTCCTATTTTTATTTATTGCTTCTCTTTCCTTCTCCTGGAGTACCCTTCCATTCATTTGTTCATGTATGACTTGCGGAACCAAAGGTGTTCCTAAAACAGGGGCACTAGGAGTGGTTCTACTGGGTCCTTCCAGGTATGGTGGAGGGTTTTTCGTTAAAATATCCTCCATGAACTCAACTTCCGATTCCCAACAACCTGTCATTGTCAAGTGTCTGGTTTTCTCTGTACACTTGCCTCCTGACTGTTCCTCAGCCATTAGTACAGGATACAGTCCTTCTTTAATCATTACTTGTCTCCATTGTTTCATCTGGCTATCTCGTGATTTGCGCATCTGTCCAGGGAAAAATCCTCTGTAACTTCTACTACTTCTAGGTCTGTCGCGCTCAAATGCCTCTGTTCCCCATTCTTCTAAAGCCTCATACTGTGTTAATCTTGGTCTGGGCTCTAATTCATTCATTCATTCGCATTCTCAAATTATGTAGTATCCTCCCATTGAATGTGCCATTCTCTGGGAAAGCTAACACTCCATCACTTTTAGTATATTCTATCCAATTTTCTAACCATACACAGGTATGATAACCTCTTTCCATCATCATGAATGATGCAGACATTTTCGGGGGAGGTATAAGAATTCCTTCTCTAGTCTTAATGGGTTTATCCTTCTTAAAATAATTTTTAATTTTCTGCATAAATGACATCGTTCTCTTTTCTCCGTACATTTTAGGTGAAGATTTTTTTATCTATTCGTCTCTGGCAAATCCTAAATATCTTCTGTCTGGGCGATTCCCTATTAGTGTTGGATCGTATTTCCACATACAAACTCCACTGTCTAATATTATTACAGCTTCTATTCTGACAACCAATTAGATTCTCTCTTACATTTGAGGTTTGACCGATCACAGCGCGGCTTCTCTTCTTTCGACCAATCAAATTCAGGCTCACACTATTTGTCTAGCCAATACTAGCGTGGCCTTTCTGTGACATCAGTATCACTCCTTACTACTGAACCCTCCTTTACAATTTCGCTTCAGTCACACGCCCGCTGTTTCAACCAATCCCAGTGCGGCCCCCTGTGACATCAGTGCAACTCCAGCAACTGACCCCTACTTTACAAGGTAACATGAAAAACTTATTTTCTTACACTTTTCATACAAATTTCATTAATGATGACATAGAAACATTCGCTACTCTGTCTGCTCCGCTAAAACCAAAGAATTGTCGATTTCTTTTACTGCGAGTAAACCTTTCAATCAATCAATCAGAACATTTGTAAAGCGCACTACTTACCCATGATTGTCTCAAGGTGCTGGGGGGGGGGGGGGTGCTGCTACTGCTTGACTAGCCAGGTCTTGAGGTGTCTTCTGAAGGTAAGCAGGTCCTGGGTCTGCCGTAGGATGATGGGTAGGGTGTTCCAGGTCTTGGTGACGAGGTGGGAGAACGATCTGCTGCCGAAGGTCGCTCTTCAGGTGCAGGGGACTGTGGCGAGGGTGAGGTCGGCAGAGCGGAGCTGGCGGTTGGGGGTGTAGAAGCTGAGTCATCTGTTGAGGTATGCTGGTTCAGTGTTGTGGAGTGCCTTGTGTGCGTGGGTGAGGAGCTTGAAGGTGATCCTCTTGTTGACGGGGATCTTTCAGGTGGGGTGTGATGTGGCTGCGGTGAGGGATGTCGAGGATCAGGCGTGCAGAGGCATTTTGGATGCGTTGAAGTTGTTTCAGGAGTTTGGCCAAGTTTCCTGCATAGAAGGCCTTTCTGTATTCCAACCTGCTGCTGAGGAGGGCCTGGGTGACCTTTCTTCTTGTTTCGATGGGGATCCACCTCTAGATCTTGCGGAGCATGCGGAGGGTGTTGAAGCAGGAGGACTAGATGGCGTTGACCTGCTTTGTCATGGAGAGAGTAGAGTCGAGGATGAACCCTAGGTTGCGTGCGTGGTCGGTGGATGTTGGAGCTGTTCCCAGTACGTTCGGCCACCAGGAGTCATCCCAGGCCGAGGGGGTGGAGCCGAGGATAAAGACTTAAGTCTTGTCCGAAATTAGCTTCAGTCGGCTGTTCTTCATCCACTCGGCGACGGCTTTCATTCCTTCGTGGAGGTTGGTTTTGGCGGTGAGGGGGTCCTTGGTGAGGGAGAGGATCATCTGAGTGCCGTCGGCATAGGAGATGATGTTGAGGTCGTGTAGTCGGGCGACATGGGCGAGTGGTGCCATGTAGATGTTGAACAATGTCGGGCTGAGGGATGAGCCCTGGGGTATGTCGCAGATGATCTCGGTGGCTTCGGAGCGGAAAGGGGGAGGCGGACGCTCTAGGTTCTGTCGGAGAGGAAGGAGGTGGTCCAGTCCAGAGACATGTCTTGGATCCCAGCGTCATGGAGGCGTGTGCGTAGGGTGCGGTGGCAGAGAGTGTCGAAGGAGGCTGACAGGTCCAGGAGGATGAGGGCCGCGGTTTCCCCGTTGTCCAGCAGGGCCCTGATGTCATTGGTGGCGGCGATGAGGGCAATTTCGGTGCTGTGGTTGCTGCAAAACCCGGACTGGGATGGGTCTATTATGCAATTCTCCTTAAGGTAGCAGGCCAGTTGTCTGTTGACGGTCTTCTCAATGACCTTCACCGGGAACGGGAGCAGGGAGATGGGCCGGAAGTTCCTGAGGTCCTTGGGCAAAGCCTTGTTTTTTTTTGAGTAAGGCGTTGATCTTGGCGTGCTTCCAGTTCTCCGGGAAGGTTGCTGTCTCGAAGGAGATGTTGATGGCTTTCCGGAGATGGGGTGCAATAATGGTGCTGGCTTTGTTGAAGATGTGGTGTGGGCATGGGTCTGACGGAGATCCGGAGTGGATGGTGTTCATGATCTTGATGGTGTCGTCATCGGTTATGTTGGTCCAGGAGAGCAGGGGGTCAGTGTGGATGTTGGCCGTGGGGACAGAGGTCTCCGTGGTTGTCGGGACGGTCATGGCGTTGAAGTTGTCGTGGATGTCTGCGATCTTGCGATGGAAGAAGGTGGCAAGGGAGTCGCACAGGTCTTGCGAAGGTGGGATGTCGCTAGTGTAGGAGCTGGGGCTGGAGAGTTCCTTCACGATGTTGAAGAGTTCTTTGCTAATAAGTGCGTTGTTGTCTAGGCGGTCTTTGAAGGAGGCCCTTTTGGCGGATCTGATGAGGCGATGGTGTCTGCGGGTGGCGTTCTTGTGGGCTGCGTAGCTGTCCGGTGTCTGTTCACGGTACCATTTCTTCTTTAGCTTTCGGCAGGTTTGCTTGGAGGCCTGGAGGTCTTCAGTGAACCAGCTGGCTTTCATGCTGGTGTGTCTGTTGGAGGGTTTCTTGATCGGGGCGAGGGTGTTGGCGCAGTCGTCTATCCATTGTCTGAGGTTGCGGGCAGAGTCGGGGTCGGTGGGGTCGGCGGGTGGGCTCCAGGTGAGGGTGGTGGTTAGCTGGTCTTCGGTGACTTTGCTCCAGCAGCAGCAGGGGATCTGTTGGGTGCAGTGGTGCGTGGTGGGTTTCCGGAAGGTGAAGTGGATGCAGCGATGGTCGGTCCAGTTGAGTTCGGTGGTGTGGATGAAGAAGACTTGGGAGCTTGCAGAGAAGATGGGGTCAAGCGTGTGGCCGGTGGAGTGGGTGGGTGTTGTGACGAGTTGTCTGAGTCCGAGGTTGGTGAGGTTGTCGATCAGGGTGGTGGAGTTGCGGTCATTGTTGTTCTCGAGGTGGAAGTTCAGGTTCCCGAGAACGATGTAGTCTGTGGAGGCGAGGGCGTTTGTACTGACGAAGTCGGCGATGGAGTCGCTGAACTGTGGTTGGGGTCCGGAGTCTGTAGACGAGGGTTCCTCTGAGGGTGGTGTTGGGATCGGTGTGGATCTGGAACTGCATGTGGTTGGCGGTGCTGAGGGTGTCGTCTGCGTTGGTCTGTGTAACTGTTCCGCTTACTCTTCACACACTACGAGTAAAACTCTTCTGCGTACTCTTCACTCAAGCTCCGAGGAACCTGCTACTCCTTGGTTTTACCCTTTCTAGGTGATATAAGACCAAAGATTCACCAGTGAACTATTTTGCTATCAATCACTCTCACCTTTATACAAAAAATAATCCCTAAGTCAGCACTGCCAGCTCTGCAGAACTTTTCAGTGCTATTCCAACAGACAAGTAACCTCACTGCAGTGTGGCTTCCATTTACCACTCGCTATTCAATATTCCCGGGAATTTCCAGACAACATAAAACAAAATACAAACGGGTTTGTTAATACATAATCAATAACTCAAATGTCGATCTTTTCACCTAATTAGTTAATAAAAAACCATAGCTCTGCTATCAGAAAAACTGATCCAGTGGGTTACCAGCTAGAGATACTCACAAACCACATACTCAACTGGGCCCATAAACACGCATTCACATAAGCTAGTGAAGTACCGCTGGGGTCAATTTGTGTGATTTTCTTTAAGTTTAATTTACCTTAACATTTTCCAATATCTTTTCTGAATCAAATGCACTTTCCTCTGGTCAATGGACCTTTTAGTTAAGCTAGTATAAGGTGAAATGGCATAAATTGAATATTTTAAATAACCACAGACTCAGTAAGATTTTAAATGTTTATCTAGTTAAATTCATGCGAGCCAAAGCAAAATACAATTCGTACACCATTTTCTCCAAGGAAGGAAAAGAAATCCATCAAATATGTTAGTAAAATCATCTAAACAATATTATCAAAATGACAGTACCTGGAGAGGAAAAAACAAAGAGAGCAGTACAATTACATACTACACAGAATTATAATTACCTAGGATGGTGTGGAAACCAACCCCTTGGCCAAGGAGTTGGAAGGGTCCACTGGGACAGCTCAGGTGACAAAGGTTTCAGGACAGGTTTCAGGGACAGGATAGATGACCTTTTCTAGATCCGATGCATGCGTCGCACCTCTCTCTGACACTATCTTCCTCCTCGATTCTTCCATGATCTTCTTCTAATTCTTTGCCTTATTTCCCTCCGCGATTCTTCTGCTATCTTCTTCTAATTAATTAGATTTTGCTCTAAGTTCTGTAATTTAATTCTTCTTCAGTATTGGGTCAGCTCTCGGACAGCATCCCGGTCTCTCAGCAATACGAACAGCAGCAGCATCCGCATCAGCATCAGCATTCAGTAACTAACTACCTCAATTATACTTTTCTAATGGCATGTACCACCCCTAAATGTTTCAAATTTATGAAATTCCTAATTCTGATTGGGCAGGAAAGGGGGGATGATCATCACACCATGCTAAGTTTTAACAATTTTCTAGTTCGTTGTTCAGTGGTCCCGCCCCTTAATTTATTTTCCCAAGCTTTATTTCCCACCCACATTTCAGCATCGCTCAGAGGCCCAAATACGAACTAATATAGAGGTAAAAAAGAAACATGTTAAAATCAAAATAAAATGATTTCACTGTATACCACCTATCTCTACTTTAATCCCATTTTCTTATAATAAGTCTCCCTGCATTAGTATTTAGTAAATAGCATATTTTAGTTTCAGCGAGGCAGGTGCTTAGCATGTGAGCTTTCAAGTGGCCATTTTAGAAGCAAGTGTGCAGAAGCAGAAAAATTCCCTCCAAGCTTTAGTCCATCATCCTGCGTAGATGCAGTTGACGCATGCGCAGTACAAATTCCAGCGTTAGCAGCCATTTAAGTTTCACTCGGGTTACTTGTTAGTAAGACACATATGCAAGCTTGCTCTAAGCTAATTATATGGAATGTCGTGCATATTAATCTTTACAAACATGATTAATACAGTGTTACGAGTCATTAGAGAGGATGCCCTCCGAGCAAGTCTCTTTTTTACGACTCCTTGCTCCATCATATGGTAATTAGGTATAATTGCAATTGGCAATGACAGACCCCTGTAAGTCCCAAGTATATAATAAGGCAAGGGGGATTCAAACTACCCTACCTATAAGTCCCTGGCATATTATAGGGCACAAGTGTTTAGAAGCCCAGTAGATTTTCTGCAGTGGAATGTGCACTATTGTGTTGCCTGCTGTCATTTTTAAAGGCAGCCCTACTTTGCAGACTGTCTTTTGAAGTAAGTTATATACAAATTCGACTTTGGAATTAAAGGTACTTCCAAAGTAGTAATCTACCTTATCTTTACAAATAGGTCATGCCATAATGTCTCTCCTAGGTGCCCCAGGGGTGGGGTGCCATGTAACTATAAGCAGGGACATTATAAAGTATGTTTTATATGCCTTAGAGAGGGAAAACTACCAATTACATTTTCCCCCATTGTAGATTATTAGCTCCATAGGCTAACATTGGAATATTTTTATCTCAGCACAAATATTTCTAGGAAGGAGCTGCAAATGTCATTCAAGGACTTAAAAGATTGACAAGGATAAATCCAACAACTTGCCACTGTTGAATTTATCATAACCAGTACAGAATAGACTTTATAAAACTTTATTTTCTGTGAGCCAAAATCCAGTCTTATAGCAGCACCTCCTGATTGGTCAGTGTGAGAAGTTGGTCTGGTATATGCTGGTCACTAGTTAAAGTGGCCACCTTCCACCAGTACAATTCGACTCTTATGGTAGATAGGTTTAAGACAACCTTTTAAGAAAGCTATCCTAGTGGTAGCTGTGGAGAGCAGCCTTCAGGCTAAGTCTTTAGAGGAATGTAAAGCAGCTTGTTTTACCTTATAATCTCTTGAATCACTAAATGAAAGGACACCACATAGGTATATATATAAAATATATATGTATTTATTACTAGACACACTCTACTAATCTCTTTATGAGATTAGAAGTCAAGGACATATGCACAAATTAACATTTCACAACAAGTTAAGCACAAATATGGCTAGGGCCCTAGGGGCATACCAGACCATATACTAAAAAAAAGGGTTTAGGAATATTGACTTGAGAAGAGACAAGGCCTAGGGCCTTCAGAAGCGCTGGGGCATCACTAATCCACCCAAGGCAGGTAAGTAAAGGACCCACGGGAGACGCATGCAGTGTGAGAACACAGCCGCGGATCCCAATAGACTTCAATGGAGCAAGTCGCAGTTGGAATTTTAAAGTTTTAGGATACTTCGGGAGAGTCTACAAGCAAGTCACTTACAGGGTAAGTAGTTCTAGAGCCAACATCCACAGGAGCACCGTAGTGCTGGAGTTACCTCACCCAGGGAAGCCGGGTGCATAGGTGTCTTTTGGTGTCGGGTCGCGGCGTCGTTTTCAATGGGAGCCAAAGAAGACTTGCTGATTGTGAAGACAGGAGAAGTGTCCAGTGGAATCCAAGGCTGGATTCAGAAGAAAGAAGACCTGAAAGCAGAGGAGACAGTGTTCAAAGTCACTTGCCAGTGACCCGGGGCCAGGAAGCTGGATGCCCACAGTAGTGGGGTGATTTCAGGTTATCATGGGTGTCTTGACTCTTCAGCCACGAGGTCCAGGAGGTGTTGACAATGACCAGGAGCTGGATTCGGCGTGTCCCATGAAGTCTGCAGCTCACTGAGGTGGCGGCAACCGGATTGGAGTCAACAAGCCTTGGCAACAGCAAGTCTTGTGAAAAGTGAAGAAAGTCAGCGGTGCAGACCAGCAAGGTCTGAGTGACTCACCCAGCGACGGTAAGTCAGGGCAGGCCTGGAGCAAACAGGGGAGCCCTTTGGTTCTGTTGAAAAGTCTTTTGGGGACCCACGAGCCAACCAGCAAGGGATCGCAAAGACGCCTCAGGAGGATTCACTCACCAGGAGCCCACGGTCACTCGGGACAAGGTAGGCCTCTGATCTTTGGAGAAAATCCTGCAGGAGGATAGGACCAGATGTGGTCGAAAGCACAAGTTCATAGAACGTCGTGAATGGGTTGCAGTCGACAATAGTGCACGGTACCCGGGTATTGCTGTTCCTCGTCACTCGTGGGGTCCACTTGCCTCAGCTTCGCTGGAGACTCACGATGGCCTTGGAGAAGTCAGTACATCCACTTCTGGGGCTGCAGGGACTTCGGACTCTGACGGGAGCGGTAAAGTTTGCGACAGTTGATGCAAAGTTTTGGTGCCTGCCAAGCAGGGGAGTCACTCCTTGACTCCAAGGGAGATTCTTCAGTCTTCCAAAGGTAGTGGAATGTCGAAGGTCCAGGATTCTTCTTCAGAGCGTCGTCCAGGGATATCTAGTTTGCAATGGCAAGGGTTCCCTAACTTATACTAGAAGGAAGGGAGGGACTAGCTCTGTGACCACTCCTATGGGAGGGTCGGGGAGTGGGTGGCTACACCACTTCCCTTTGTCCAGTTTCGCGCCAGAGCAGGGGCTGGTAGCCCCTGAACCATTTTGAGCTGTCATATGCACAGAGGAGCCTACTGCTCCCCCAGTGCAGGATTTCAAAGCACTCTAGGAGTGCACCCATCCAGCCCCAATACACTAAATCCTGTCTGGAAGGTGGTTACACCTCCCTGTGACAGGATGCATATTGTTGGGCCTCCTCCACTGCGAGTTTCGGTCAGCAGCAGGAGGGCAGCCCAGTGTCTGTGCTGGTGGCATCCATTTTGTGATGCCAGGGCTCTTCAGGATTCTACAGTGTTTCCACAGTGGGTACATGTCTATCCCTCTAGAGGGTGGCATCATACTCCCGCACCAGTTACTGGTGTGGGGGTATGATTCCAAAGCATTTGACACCAAACACGACATGTTTTGATGCAGCCATCCCAAAGTTAACATTTACCGCATCCACAAACAGCCACAGAGAATGGACTCTGAGAGCTGAAGAGGGGCCCTGCTCTGGCAGAGGCACCCCCTCACATGGAAACCAAGCACCCTGCCCTCAGACTTGTTAGGGCCTGCCCTAGGGGTGACTGATAGGTTTATATGTGTGTGCAGGTAGAGATATAGGGAATCTATACCTCAGTGAGGAGCGCTAACACTACCTCACCCAGGCTGCAGTAGCAGGCCTGTGGTGTCAGATTTAGTCTGCTTCCCAGGGGTGGCATAATACATGCTTCAGCCCCTGGTAGGCCTCTGGAGTACCTATACCCTTGGTACCTAAGGTACCATACACTAGGGGCTCATAAGGTACCACAGGATCCAATCACTAGTGCATCTAATATGCACTCCATGTTGTTTAGAGAGAACAGAGAGGCTGGGGCCCTGATTAGCGGGGACCCAGCCAGACTATAGCCAGAAACCAGTGTAAACATCAGAAAAAAAGCGGGGGCAACATAAGTGCAGATCCTACTCTCCTACACAACCCCCCCAAACGCAGGGACACTAAACTAACCTTGACCAGTTGAGTCTTCGTGTTCTAAGTGGAAATACCTTGAGAGTCCATCTGCATTGGAATATTGGGTCCCAGGTCTATGTTCCACTGTATAGTCCATCCCCTGTAGGGAAATGGACCACCTTAAAAGTTTTGGGTTTTCACTTTTCATCTGTTTAAGGCATAGGAGGGGCTTGTGGTCAGTCTGAACTATGAATTGAGTGCCAAACAAGTATGGCCTCCGCTTCTTCAGGGCCCACACCACAGCAAAGGTTTCCCTCTCTATAGCTGACCAACGTTTCTCTCTAGGGGTCAGCCTTCTGCTATAAAAGCTACTGGCTGGTCTTGACCTTCAGCATTCTGTGAGACAGTACAGCTCCCACACCCAGCTCAGAAGCATCTGTTTGGACAATTCACTTTTTGGTGTAGTCTGGACTCTGTAAAATGGGGGCAGTGCACATGGCCTGCTTTAGGTCTTCAAATGCCTTCTGACAGCTATCTGTCCACTGAAACTTTTTTGGCATTTTCTTTGATGTAAGATCATTTAAGGGCGTCACTATAGATCCATATCCCTTAACAAACCTCCTATAGTACCCAGTCAGGCCTAAAAAGGCTCTCACCTGTGTCTGGGTGGTTGGAGCAACCCATTCCATGATGGTTTGGATTTTGCTCTGTAAAGGCTGAACCTGGCCTTCACCTACAAAGTGGCCCAGGTACACAAACTGACTCTGCCCTATCTGGCACTTGGTTACCTTGATAGTGAGGCCTGCTTTTTGCAGAGCCTCCAAAACATTTCTGAGGTGGACCAGGTGATCCTGCCAGGAGGAACTAAAGACAGCAATATCAGCAAGATTAGTAGAGCAATAAGTTTCCATCCCTGTCAGAACTTTGTTCACCAACCTCTGAAAAGTGGCAGGTGCATTCTTCAAACCAAAGGGCATCACCACAAAGTGGTTGTGCCCACCAGGGGTTGAAAATGCTGTTTTTGGCTTTGGCATCCTCAACTAACCCGATCTGCCAGTAGCCAGCTGCTAGGTCAAATGTACTCAGATACTTGGCTGAGGCCAAAGTATCAATCAGTTCATCTGCACTGGCATGGATAGGCATCAGTCCTGGTGACTGCATTGAGGCCTCTGTAGTCTACACAAAGCCTCATTTCTTTCTTACCACCCTGCGGATGAGGTTTGGGTACTAGGACTACTGGACTAGCCCAAGGGCTATCTGAAGGCTCAATTACATCTAGTTCCAACATTTTCTGGACTTCAGTCCTAATACAGTCCCTGACATGGTCAGGTTGCCTGTAGATTTTACTCTTGACATGCAGACTGTCTCCAGTGTCCACCTCATGGGTGCACCAGGAAGTCTGACTAGGGGTCAGGCTAAACATATGTCTAAACTGTTGCAAACCTGTCTGCACTCAGTTTGCTGATGATCAGTTAGGCTGCTTGCCAAAGCAACACCATCTACTGACCCATCATCAGGGTTCTGTGAGAGCAGGTCAGGGAGAGAGTCACTCTCCTCCTGTTCCTCATCAGTTGCCATGAGCAAGCCCATGTCAGCCCTGTCAACATATGGTTTCAATCTGTTGACATGGAGCCCCCTAAGGGGGCTCCTGGGAGTTCCAAGATTCACCAGATAGGTGACTTCTACCTTTTGCTCAACAATGGTATGGGGGCCACTCTACTTGTCTTGGAGAGCTGCTGGGGCCACAGGCTCCAACACCTACACTTTATGTCCTGGCTGGTACACAGTCAGCACAGCCTCTTGGTCATGCCAAGTTTTTTGTAATTCTTGGCTGGCCTCCAGGTTTTTAGTTGCCTTCTTCATGTATTCGGCCATCCTGGAGCGGAGACCAAGTACATAGTCCATCACATCCTGTTTGGGAGGTTTGAGAGGTAACTCCCAGCCCTCCTTCACCAAACATAATGGACCTCTTACAGGATGCCCAAACAGAAGTTCAAATGGGCTGTAACCAACCCCCTTCTGTGCAACCTCTCTGTATGCAAACAGAAGGCAGGGAAGTAAAAGGTCCCATTTTCGCCTAAGCTTTTCTGGGAGGGCTTTAATCATTCCCTTTAGGGTTTTGTTGAAATGTTCAACTAACCCATTGCATTGTGGCTGATAGGGAGTAGTGTGGCTCACTGATTAGAGGCGGCAGACCCGGAAGCAGAGGACGGCCGGGACCAGGGTTCAATTCCCGACGCGGCAGGGTCGGACCAGGGCCAGCGGACCGATAATTCTCGCCTCGGTGCCTACTCTAACCAGGGATCACACTCGGCAACTCTGGGCATTAGCTTGCCTCATCTCCACAACGGCCCCCCACATTCGCCGGGGATGCCTGGTTTCACCTTGGAGATACCCAGGAGGGACCATCTCACAGGGATAGCCAGGACGGGTTCCCCAGCGGTCTACAGCGCCACGACGCCTCGGCAGCAGTGCGCTTTACAAAAAACACATACATACATACATACATAAGTTACACCACACTCATTCCACATTGCTTTAAGATATACTGACATGAAGTTGGAACCTCTGTCAGATATAACCTCCTTTGGGAAACCCACTCTGGAGAAAACTCCAATGAGGGTTCTTGCCACCACAGGGGCTGTGGTGGTCCTCAGGGGAATTGCCTCTGGATACCTGGTGGCATGATCCACTACCACCAGGATAAACCTGTGCCCAGATGCTGTTGGAGGGTCAAGGGGACCAACAATGTCAATCCCTACCCTTCAAAGGGTACCCCCACCACAGGTAGTGGTATCAGGGGGGCCTTTGTTGTGCCACCTGACTTGCCACTGGCTTGGCAAGTGACACAGGAGCGTCAAAACTCCTTGGTGTCCTCTGACAAATGTGGCCAATGAAAATGTGGAACAAGCCTGTCCCAGGTCTTGTTTTGGCCCAAGTGTCCTGCTAAAGGGATGTCATGTGCTAGGGTCAAGAGGAACCCACTACACTTCTGAGGTATTACCAACCTCCTGGTGGCTCCAGGGGTTGTATCTCTAGCCTCAGAATATAGGAGTTCCTCATCCCAATAAATGTTATGGGACCCACTAGCACTCCAAGCAGCCTCAGCAGCAGTCTGCTGTCTGAGGGGTTCAAGAGAGGGGCAGCACTGTTGCTTCTTACTCATATCTTCCCTAGAAGGTCCCCCTGCCCCCAAGAACTAAACCTGGGGTAGTTCCTTCTTCAGGATCTGCTTCTCCTCCCTCAAGAGGTGAATCTGTGATCTGAGACAGAGGGGAAGGCACTGTCTTAACCCTACTGCGCCTCTTCTTGGGTAGCACCTGGTCCATAGTTTCAGGATCCAGAGCGGGTTCAGTTTGATGCATTTTGGCCTGTCACTTGGTCACAGCAAATACCTCTGCAGATATGCCCAACATCTCAGCATGAGTCCATAACTCTACTTCAGACCAGGCTGAAGTCTCTAGATCATTGCCCAATAGACATTCGACAGGGAGGTCTGCACTAACTACTACTTTCTTGAGGCCAGTTACACCTCCCCAGGAGAAATTCACAACTGCCAGACTTTGGTTGGTCCTGACATTGCTTGCATTAGTAACCTGGTACATTTCACCCAGGATGATCTGCCCATGGTCCACAAGATCCTCCGCAACCATGGTGACACTAGCACCTGTGTCCCTGAATGCCAAAGTCTGTTTGCCATTTATTACAGGCTGCTGTTTGTATTTGCCCAGATTACTGGGGCTCACAAGTAAGGACATATCAATGTCTCCATCAGAAATCAGCAATGCCTGAGTGGGTACTCTGACTAGGCCAGAGTCCACTTCAGAACCCAGGGTCAACCCTACTACACCCTTATTCTGATTACCACCTCCACCAGTAGCTGTACTTGGGGGAACAGTTGCCTTAGGGGCAGGAGTGGTGGTGGTTTTGTCTTTGGACTTGTTACAGTCAGATGTCCAGTGCCCTTTCTGTTTACAGAATTTGCACCAGGGCTTCTTTTGGCCTTTCCCTTTGTTAGACTGTGAATCCCCACCAGATGCATATTTTTGGGGCCCTTGTGAAGACTTCTGGTTTTGTGACTTATCCCCACCTTTCTCAGAGCCTTTAGGATCCTGCTTCTTAGTGTCACCCCCTTGGTTCTGGGTTTTCTGCCTGACCCTGGTTCTGACCCATTTGTCTGCCTTCTTTCCCAATTCTTGGGCAGAGGTCAGATCAGAGTCCACCAGGTACTGATGCAACAACTGGTTTTGGCAATTATTAAGGATCTGTTCTCTTATCATAAGATTATACAATCCCTTAAAATCAGTAACTCTACTACCAACCAGCCAACCCTCCAGAGCCTTGGTTGCACAATCTACAAAGTCAGTTCAGTCCTGAGTCTGTGCTTTCTGGGTGTCTCTGAACTTCAACCTGTACTGTTCAGTGGTTAAGCCAAACCCATCTATTAATGCACTCTTCAGGACTTCATAGTCATCGGCATCCTCTTCTCTAACAGTGTGGAGCTTGTCTCTGCCTTTATCTGAAAAGGAGAGCTACAGGATTGCTGCCCACTGTTTCTGGGGGACCAGTTGTACTGTACAGGCCCTCTCCATAGCAGTTATCCATTTGTGGATATCATCCCCACTCTGGTAGGGAGGAACAACCTTGGACAGGTTCCTATGGTCTGGAATGTATTCTCTGACTCTAGGGACACTGTTGCTGCCACCAGGGGGTTCTAACCCCTCTCTTTTAGAAGCTCACTGGAGCTCAAAGGCTTCTTTGTCTAATGCCAACTGCTTGGTTTTGAGGGCAAATCTTGCTTCCTCATACTGCTGCAGTTTGTACATTCTTTCAGAGGAGGTCTCTCTTCTATTAAAGTATGAGTTCCTCTGTTGGACAGATTATCTGCCAGAGTGATAGGAGTGGTCAGATTCCCTTGAAGGGGACCTTCGCCTCTCTTCCACTCTGTCACCTCCCTTAGGGACAATTCCTCTGTCCTTTTCAGATCCCTGTGGATCTGGCCCTTCAACCACAGAGTCCAGGTCATCTTGATTTTCATCATCTTACCCAGACTCTGTAATTGACCTACCCGCCGATTCAGACTCATTAGCTCCTAGAGCTAATCTAAGGTCATCTGCTGTCAGCAGATCTATCAGGTGAAGTGTGGAGGGACTCTGTCCTATCCTCAGGTGCCTTGCAGCACACATGGCTTTCAAGTCAAATAAAGTCATGTCCTTATACTGAGGCTGGGTGGACCCACTGGCTCCAACCCTTGAGGACATTCTAGTGTTGTGCAGTGTTGTACTACCTACACTAGTTTGTGGACTACTGATCCTAGCTTGAGCTGTAGAAAGGGTGTGCTATCCCTTGACACGCAGCTCTAAGTTCAGTAGAACTTATTGATACTAAGCTTGCCTTTATATGTACTTTGAGTACCTATAGTGGTTTTCAGTTTGTAATTCAAATAGAGATTTTCTGGTAAAACAATGGCAAGCTGTAATCCCACACGCTGCCCACCAATGTGAGAAGTTGGCCTGGTATATGCTGGTCACTAGTTAAAGTGGCTACCTTGCACCAGTACAATTCGACTCTTATGGTAGATAGGTTTAAGACAACCTTTTTAAGAAAGCTATCCTAGTGGTAGCTGTGGAGAGCAGCCTTCAGGCTAAGTCTTTAGAGGAATGTAAAGCAGCTTGTTTTACCTTATAATCTCTTGAATCACTAAATGAAAGGACACCACACAGGTATATATATAAAATATATATGTATTTATTACTAGACACACTCTACTAATCTCTTTATGAGATTAGAAGTCAAGGACATATGCACAAATCAACATTTCACAACAAGTTAAGCACAAATATGGCTGGGGCCCTAGGGGCGTACCAGACCATATACTAAAAAAGAGGTTTAGGAATATCGACTTGAGAAGAGACAAGGCCTAGGGCCTTCAGAAGCACTGGGGCCTCACTAATCCACCCAAAGCAGGTAAGTAAAGGACCCACAGGAGATGCATGCAGTGTGAGAACACAGCCGCGGATCCCAATAGACTTCAATGGAGCAAGTCGCGGTTGGAATTTAAAAGTTTTAGGATACTTCGGGAGAGTCTACAAGCAAGTCACTTTCAGGGTAAGTAGTTCTAGAGCGAACACCCACAGGAGCGTCGTAGTGCTGGAGTTACCTCACCCAGGGAAGCAGGGTGCATAGGTGTCTTTTGGTGTCAGGTCGCGGCGTCCTTTTCAAGGGGAGCCAAAGAAGACTTGCTGCTTGTGAAGACAGGAGAAGTGTCCGGTGGAATCCAAGGCTGGATTCAGAAGAAAGAAGACCTGAAAGCAGAGGAGACAGTGTTTAAAGTCAAATGCCTGTGACCCGGGGCCAGGAAGCTGGATGCCCACAGTAAGTGGGGTGATTTCAGGTGATCACGGGTGCCTTGACTCTTCAGCCACGAGGTCCAGGAGGTGTTGATGATGACCAGGAGCTGGATTCGATATGTACCATAAAGTCTGCAGCTTACTGAGTTGTTGGCATCCGGATTGGAGCCAACAAGCCTTGGCAACAGCAGATCTCGTGGAAAGTGAAGAAAGTCAGCGGTGCAGACCAGCAAGGTCTGAGGGACTCACCCAGCAAGGGTAAGTCAGGATAGGCCTGGAGCAATCAGGGGAGCCCTTTGGTTCTGTAGAAAAGTCTTCAGGGGACCCACAAGCCAACCAGCAAGGGATTGCAATGATGTCTCATGAGGATTCACTCACCAGGAGCCCATGGTCACTCAGGATGAGGTAGGCCTCTGATTTTCAGGGGAAATCCTGCTGGAGGCTTGGACCACACGTGATCCAAAGCACAAGTTCATAGAATGTCG
This sequence comes from Triturus cristatus, assembly GCF_964204655.1. Taxonomy (NCBI): domain Eukaryota; kingdom Metazoa; phylum Chordata; class Amphibia; order Caudata; family Salamandridae; genus Triturus; species Triturus cristatus. Next base: position 415,990,177 of record NC_140579.1, read on the forward strand.
TGAAGGGGTTGCACTTGACAATAGTGCACGGTCCCTGGGTATTGCTGTTCCTCGTCACTCTTGGGGTCCACTCACCTCAGCTTCACTGGGGACTCACAATGGCCATCGAGAAGTCAGGAAATCTACTTCCAGGGCTGCAGGGAGTTCGGACTCTGGCGGGAGTGGGAAAGTTTGTTACCATTGATGCAAATATTTGGTGCCTGCCAAGCTGGGGAGTCACTCCTTGACTCCAAGGGAGATTCTTCAGTCTTCCAAAGGTAGTGGAACATCGAAGGTCCAAGATTCTTCTTAAGAGCATCGTCCAGGGATATCTAGTTTGCAATGGCAAGGTTTCCCTAACTTATACTATAAGGAAGGGAGGGACTAGCTCTATGACCACTCCTATGGGAGGGACAGGGGAGTGGGTGGCTACACCCACTTCCCTTTGTCCAGTTTCACGCCAGAGCAGGGGCTGGTAGCCCCTGAACTGGTTTGAGCTGGCATATGCACAGAGGAGCCTACTGCTCCCCCAGTGCAGGACTTCAAAGCACTCTAGGAGTGCACCCACCCAGCCCCAATACACTAAATCCTGTCTGAAAGGTGGTTACACCTCCCTGTGACAGGATGCCTATTTTTGGGCCTCCTCCACTGCGAGTTTCGGTCAGCAGCAGGAGGGCAGCCCAGTGTCTGTGCTGGTGGCATCCATTTTGTGATGCCAGGGCTCTTCAGGATTCTACCGTGTTTCCACAGTGGGTACATGTCTATCTCTCTAGAAGGGTGAGATCATACTCCCACACCAGTTACTGGTGTGGGGGTATGATTCCATTGCGTTTGACACCAAACACGACATGTTTTGATGCAGCAATTCCAAAGTTAGCATTTACCGCTAGGTTATAATGCACTTAAGAGTATATGGTTTAACCGCATCCACAAACAGCCATAGAGAATGGACTCTGAGAGCTGCAGAGGGGCCCTGCTCAGGCAGAGGCACCCCCTCACATGGAAACCAAGCACCCTGCCCTCAGGATTGTTAAGGCCTGCCTTAGGGGTGACTGATAGGTTTATATGTGTGTGCAGGTAGAGATATAGGGAACCTATACCTCAGCGAGGAGTGCTAACACTACCTCACCCAGGCTGCAGTATCAGGCCTGTGTTGTCAGATTTAGTCTGCTTCCCAGGGGTGGCATAATACATGCTTCAGCCCCTGGTAGATCTGTGGAGTACCTATGCCCTTGGTACCTAAGGTACCATATACCAGGGGCTCATAAGGTGCCACAATATCCAATCACTAGTGCATCTAATATGCACTCCAAGTTGTTTAGAGAGAACAGATAGGCTGGAGCCCTGATTAGCAGGGACCCAGCCAGACTATAGCCAGAAACCAGTGTAAACATCAGAAAAAAAGTGGGGGCAACATAAGTGCAGATCCTACTCTCCTACAGTCAGCCTTAACAGACTTAACCAATCTGCTTTGATGAGGTGATAAGTGGCCTGCATAGAGCAGAGGTTATCTAATGGGGGGCTCTGCCGCTTCAGAGAACAGGTCAGGTCAGGTCAGGGGCTGGGTAAATCATGCTGGGGTTCAAAGTGATCAGGACAATAGGAAAAGCCAGCCAGGCATACCCCCTCTTCCTGTACCCCCACCCAGTTGGCAAGCCCAGAATGGAATTGGCAGAAGGTAGAGGTGGAGTGTTAAGAGAAATGAGCCACACCTGTGGGTTGGTTTAGCCAGCTATTACTGCAAAGGAAAGAAAATATTAATCTTGAATTTGAAAGTGCAGTGCTTCGTTGGACAAGAATATGCCACACCTTGGAGGAAACTGTCATGCTTTTGGGAGGCAACCTGCAACTCACTGGACAGGGGTGCTCTCTGTTTGTTGCCCTAGATCATTGAATAAAAATGTGAGAGGTGCGTAGTAACTCAGATTTGCTGCTTGAAACTACACGATGAAGGACTGCCCTGCAGGAACCAGGGTCTGCATCACACAGGATTGCTTTTTGAAGGACTGCTCCTGTTGCACACTTGGAACTACAGCCTTGAGGGCGTTGCCTTGCTGCAAAAAGGATTAAGGAGTGGACTTCCTGAAAGAAACATGCTAACAGAGCTTTCCCAGTAACACCTCCCTCAAGAAGTCCCCAGCTGGAGTACGTCCAGTGGTCCTTTAAGGATTTGGCCATGTGAATTGTGGGAATTGTAGTTCCAAACTTCCAAGGACCATGTCAGAGCTTCTAGACCATTGGATTTGTGTTTTGAACACTTTGAACCACCAACAGAACGTCAGGAAAAAATTAGAGAAGTTTGGTGCAACTTTTGTTAACAGCTCCATATGTGGACCAACCCGACCCGATGTCCAGAGTCAAGCCAACTATCTTCACCTGCATCCCTGCCTGGATTTCGAGTTTGTTCCGCTGAAAGCTCTGGCGCTCCAGACTACCAGGATCTGACCGTGGTCTTGGAGAGAAGCAATTCAATGACGTTGCATCGAAATTCGCCTGCCTGAGGGGACCACACGAGGTCAAGGGAAAATCCTCCAGAAACATTTCTAAGCTCAAATGTAAAATTTTAGCTGGGGCCTCCCGCTTAGTGTATCCAACCAGGGCTACATTGTGGTCTGCCTCAAACTCTAACTTTGTACCGGTCAAGCGCTACTAGATGTCCCAAGTTGTCCCAACTTGTCAATATTTAAGCACTAGAAAGTGGTAAATCTTTAAAAATTCATACCTTTTGTTCCATATATTGTCTTTTTTTATTAGTTTGGTGCCATTTTAAAGATAAAAATATTGCCTATATTTATAAATGTATAAATTGGTGTGGGATTAATATTGCGTGTTGTGTTTTACTTATTTGATTTAGTGGTGTTATTAAATTCTTTACAAACCTGTCTCCTGAGTTAAGCCTGCCTGCTCGGGTTGTGCAAGGGAATAATTTATTGAAACCTTGTCTGGACCTTATATTTCATTGGTGGCCTTATTTCTAGTGGTAGCTGTAGACTTACTTATACTAATAATCCACTTTCCAACACAGAAACCTGCCTCAACCTCTCATCGGCTCCTAACATCACTGTTCCAATCCAGAACAGAACTGCCTTTACAAACCAGGAAGAGGAATCGCTATCATCTATAAAGAAACCATCAAATGCACAACATCCACATATAATGTCAACAAAATTCATGGAACACTTGCGCTTTCAGCTGCAAATCACTGACAACTTCACACTGAACAGAACCCTCACATACCAACAACCCAGACCATGAGCCACCTTTACCAACCCCATCACCAACTTCATCACTCCGCCCGCCATAAATTCTCTAAGGTGACCTCAACTTTCACCTGGGAGAACGAAATGACCCCTGCTCTGCAGTACTCTCCGAAAGCCTGACAACATCAGACTCACCCAGTTTCTTACAGAACAAACACACACCGCAGGACACACACTGGACCCCATCCTCACCACAAGCGACAGCATCAAATACAACTCTACCACACCACTCACATGGACTGACCACGCCATCATCCACTTCCACATCAACACACCTCTAGACAACAACCCACCCAGGTTCAGCAAATCAAGCCACAGCTGGGACAAAATCCCAGAAGCAGACTGTCTCAGTCCCCTTAGCACGGATCAACCTAGCCCCACAGACAACCTCAACAGAACATCAACTTTAACAAATGGATTAAGAACTGCAAGGACTCCCTCGCACCCATCAAACCCAAACAAGCAGGCCAGCTGTTACACAGAAGACCTCTGAGACACCAAACAACACTGTAAACAGCAAGTTAGGAAATGGAGAGCCAATAGTGACACCACAGACAGAACTACCTACAAGGCTGCACTCAGAAGATATCACCAGCAAATAAGGAACACCAAGAAAAAAACACCTTGACGACTTCCTGACTGAATGGACAATTCTCACCAGAAACAACACAATGGCATTCATGCAGACTACTTCTGTCAAACATAAAACCCCTTTGGACTCTTTTTAAAGCATACAGCGATATCTTACTCACATCCACTCATAAACCACTCACCAGCACCAAATAGAAACCAAAAATATAATATAAAACTGTCATATATTTTTTATTTATTAGGATCCTTATAGATTCAACAGATATTAAAAAACAAATATCTTATCAATACACATATGTTAAAAACATTTCATTCATCTTACCGACCGACGATTAGGAGAGCGGAGCATGCGAGGAGACGGTTTAGTCCTGGCAGTTTATTGGATACCTTGAAATTACCAATTGACGAGGTGCTATTCCATACATCAGGTCCATATCCATTTTGGAATATTCAATGGTTTTGCGGGCCATAGCTCCGGTGGTCAAGATAATAAGGACGTATAAAACAGCTCAATCAGTGAGATTGTGGTTCCTGGTTGTCGCCTTTCTCGTGCCTGCCTTATACTAAAATCATCGAGAGAAAGAGGCCACTAAGGGAAAACGCTGTGTGTCCCTATATTGAGCGTCATTATTGTAGTTTACCCAAGGAGGAAGCCGCCATTGGGGAAAGATAGACACATCTTCCCTCAGTTGACTAATTATCGGATGAATATGTTGGGAGATATTGAATAGTATTTGTTAGCCTGAAGAAGGTGGTGAACCAAACGATACCACCGAAAAGCGTCGCAGCTTTGGTTAATAAAGCATCTAAACAACACCTGGCCTTAATAGGAGAAAAGGAACGCCATATTTTACATTGTACCAGGGACATTAGTATTAAATCTTATGCACCTGGAATGCCCTTTTAAATTCACCAGGTTGTTGTTGTTTTTAGGGTATGATAAGATTCTCCCGTTGCTTTGTGAATGAAATGTTTTTAACATATGTGTATTGATGAGATATTTGTTTTTTAATATCTGTTAAATCTATAAGGATCCTAATAAATAAAAAATATATGACAGTTTTATATTATATTTTTGGTTTCTATTTGGTGCTGGTGAGTGGTTTATGAGTGGATGTGAGTAAGATATCGCTGTATGCTTTAAAAAGAGTCCAAAGGGATTTTTACGTTTGACAGAAGTGTCTATTTTTGGTGTCCTGTCCCTTTGGCTGAGTAGGACTCTCTTATTTTGGGATTCATGCAAACTATCCATGAGGGACCCCAATGGACTCATGCCCCCACTACATCTACAACCTGAAAACATAACCAATCAGCACCACCCTGACCCATATCATCAACACCTCCTTCACATCTCCCACATTTCTGGATGAATGGAAACTTGCAGAAATCAACACCATCCTCAAAAAGCCCACAGACAACCTGAGTCAACTGAGTAACTTCTGACCCATCTACCTGCTCCCCTTTTCAGCCAAAGTAATTGAGAAGGCCATCAACAAGCAACGCACAACCCACTTCGAACTTCACCATCTTCTAGACAACACTCAATAAGGAGTCAGAAAGACCACAGCACCGAAACAGCATTCAGTGCTGCCAATGACAACATTTGAATCATCCTGGAACTATGAGAAATAACGGCCCTCATTCTGCTCAACCACTCTGCGGCCTTCAACACTCTGATGAGGGTATTAGGGGAGACAACCCCTAATACCCTCATCAGAAGACTCCAAGAGATTAGCATACAAGGATCTGCTCTGAAGTGGATCTGCTCTTTACTCACAGGAAGAACCCAAAGGGTCAAGCTGTCACTCTTCACAGAGACCAAGAGATTGTATGTGGAGTCCCATAGCCCTACCCTTTTCAACAAATACATGACACCTTCCGCCGACATCATCCAATCACACGACATCACTGTCCTCTCCTACGCCGATGAGACCCAACTCATCCTCTCACTGACGGACAAGGCAACCACCACTAGGACAACCTTCACCAACTGCATGACCATGGTAGCAGACTGGATTAGAACCAGCTGCTTGTACCTCAACTCCGGTAAGAACAACATTTGATCCAGACGCACCTCTTTTGGTGACCAAAGAGGCAAAAAGACTCTTCAAATTAATTTACTGAGTCACCGAAAAAGTTGTTTTATGATTACTTTAAACAAGAGAGTAAAAATACTCTTCCAACATATACCAGAGAGAAAGACACAAAAACTCAATTTAAGAGACAAAAATCATCTATATATATATTAGTTATAAATGTTGCATAATCATTTGAACAAAAAACGGTTGTCGAGCATGAGAAGTGCAAGGAAACTGCTCATGTGCCTAAGTCGGGTCGAAACGTCGACAGCCCTCATTCTATGGCCTGAAATATACTATATTTGTCCTTCCACAGCTGAATGGTGCATTCTAAAAACAATAGCATCATTTTGTAAAATGGACATGGGAGAATATAACTAAATTGTGTTGTAAACAGGCCCAGGAACACTGGTTTACTCTTCCTAGGCATCATTACAACCAGTGCTGTCTATGAGAAATTAGGATACCATGATCTCCAACTATTTCTTTTCTGGTTTTCCCTTTTTTCACCCACCTCGCACATGACCACTTTCCTTGCACTTCTCATTTTTGACAACCATTTTTTGTTCAATGACAGACTGTCACACAGGCACTCATCACCGGCAGGCTGGACTACGGCACCTCTCTTTATGCCAGAATCTCCAAACATCTCCTAGACAGAACTCCACACCATCCCGAACAGAGCTGCTTCAAGACTCAGACTCTACATCCCACACTGCACCAACATCACACTGCACCTCAAGAAGCTTCATTGGCTTCCCAGTAACAAGAGCAGCCCATTCAAACTTCTCATGCACACATACAAAGCCCTACACAACACAGGACCGGAATTTCCGAACAGCCTTGTATACCTCCACAAACCCGTCAGACACCTATGCTCTGCCTCACTCGGCACATCAAAGCCTCTTCCTCACTTCTTGAGTCCTGCAAGAAACTGAAGATCTGGATCGTCGTATTAGCACCTTGGAGGCCTCCGATCTACACACCTGTGCAAGCTCCTGGATACCATCTTGAGTGATTAGCGCACTATACAAATCAATATAACATATGATATATCTATCTCTGCATTATATTTCATGAAGTAATTATTTTGCATCATATTATAATTTTAAAATGAACATTTTGTTCCAGCAGTCTCCTGACAGTGTTTCACTTCCTTTTAAATTCAGCAGAGGAGCAGATACTTAATAGAAAGTGCTTATTTCAAACCAAGAGAATTAGGGACAAGAACATCTTTAATGGAAAACACACACACTCATCTGTATCTGCGACCAATCAACTTGAAGCTCAGTCACCCAGTGAGGGCGCTAGTATCGCCTTTTGCACTGAGTCACTGAATGTCTTCTACTACTAGCCGTTCATTGACCTGCGTCAAGTAATCAGAAGTGGGATTGAGGAGAGATGGCTGTGAAGAGACTCCGATCTTACATATGTCATAACTTGCTTTCTAAACATTAAGGATTGGTAAATTAAACACAGTGCAAGCAGTGTTTTGCTTTTTTTTGCAATTTTTGGAACACAAGTGTAATATATAAATATACATTATTAACTTTCGCTTGCATAAATATCAAAAATTTCCAATCAGATCTTATTTTCTGTTGAAATTTGCTTTACACCGCTGTAAATGTTCCCGTAGTTTTCAGCAGAGTGGGACTGTCTCAGATAGCTATCACATTCTTTGTCGGTGGCTTGTAGCTTCTGGATATCGAGTCTAGGATATTGGATGAAACAAATATTGTGAACAAAATATTGAGGAACAAAATATCGAAAAGTAGATATGTATAGATTTTTTTTTGCCTAACTCCACATTTCAACCTTGCCAATATATATGTTGTTAAGGCACATAGATTGGAATTAAAAAAAGTAAATGTATGTTTCTCTCTTTAAACTTACCTTAATTTTTTTCGTCTCTTGATATTTTGTCCAGGATATTAGTGTGCTACAAAATTGTTGTACTCAATATTCAAGAGTACAGTCATTGGTGGTAGGTTTCAAAAGGCGCTCTGAGAATGTTTTTGAATTACATTGCTCTATTATGACTATAGCTGCTCCTGTGGTGAATATAAAATACGGGTACTATCATCCATTTAACATAATGGAGTAATAATAAAGTTCTCCATAATGACTCAAACCCCAAAATGTAGATTTTGTGTTTACATTTTGATTCTAGAGAACTATTGCCAATAATCTACCTTCGATTGAAGTGGGTGTGACCCATTCTTGAGGAATGTTGCTCTTCAACTGCATAGTGCATAAAACAGATGGCTCTCTCAGCCTTTGCTTCATACATCATTGATGATGTACAAGACTTTGCTCTCCATTCACAGTAACCAAAACAAGTCAACCCCACGTCACTTATAAATCCTCAAAAAGAAAAGAGCTGATGCGGCCAGCAAGCTCACAGGTTAACCTTTTATTCATAAACCAATAAGATAGCCCAGTCAGTTAATTGCTTGCTGCTGACATCAAGTATGAGCTGCGTGGGCCAATTCAGCCTTTAATTCATTCTTTATCTATTAATAAGTTGACTGCTATAATATTGGTATTATTAGTGAAAAAACAATACCATTAACCACAGTTAAAAACCTATTTATGTATTGTGGTATACATGATACATCCTTGAAGGAACATAACATGGCGTGTGTCTTTTTGTACTCATCTATCCAGCATCTTGTTTTCTGACTCTTTCCAACAAAGTTTAGGGCTGAGAGGTTCACTGATCCATGTTAGGGTAACTGAAGATCTGCGATGTACTTTATTGGGACGTTAGACACCATGACAAAGAAGACCTAGGGAGAGCTATGTTTGGATGAAATTTTAACTATGTGAACGTCATCCAGCATAATCCGCAATTAAAGGGTATTGTGTCTTTTCGGTCAGTTACAATAGTTTGTGTAATTTTTCTCATGTGGGAGAACAGTTCAGAAAAAGTCTATCAGGAACTATGAAACTGATGGGTGTCGCGGTCAAAGACATTTCCTGCTCAAATAATTTTTACACTATTGCATGTGACTTTTGTATGTAAGGTATGCCCTTGTGTTCAACTTTCACTCACGATGCAAGTGAAGTACGATTGTAAAATGTGTGCAGTTTCTTTTAATGCCAATGGGCTCAATAACAAGCGCAAAGCCCAGGCTATAGAAAGCGGATTAAGGGATCGCAGCCTAAATATCAAACTTTTGCAAGAAACACATTTTAAGAACCAACAGTGTGAATAGGATTTTTCAACAATGGGCTGGGTTTTATTGTCTATCAAATGCCAGCTGCGCACAGAAGACGGTAGGGATATATGTGGGTAAAAAAGTCCCATATCAAATCAAAGCTATGCAGACATCCCTGGGGGACGGTGGGCATTCATAAATGGGAGACTCAAACCTTCTAACCTGACCATAGAAACAATCTATGCACCAGTTTTAGATATTCCACTTTCTCTGCTACAGCTAAAACAAGCCTTAACCAATATCACTTGTCAGATCATTTTAGGCGGAAATTGTACTTTTCTGCAAGACCCATCACTGGATTCATCCACTATAACTCGAAGACAAAATAAGCCACAAATGGCCACAGCCGTAACGTACTGCAAAAAAGGAATCAGACCTCGTCGACCTATGGTGTTTACATCACCCCAAAGAACAGGCTTTTTCTTGCTTCTCAGCAAAGTACTATACTCCCTCCAGAATAGACAATTTTTTAGTATCACATGGGTTGAAACGTATCAATCATGAACACATCTCAAATGCTTTTGTATACCATGCACTGGCTAAAATGGAAATAGCAGATGTGGAGATCGAAAAAGCACCTAGAAGATAGTTTTTTAATAAAGTCAAACTGGGGAGTCAAGAATGGTTACTGAGGGAGCAAATGAGATCAAAACCTCTTTCTGAACAACACAGGCACCACCGAGTAGACATTGTTTGGGAAGCCTTTAAGGCCGTTCTGCGGGGCCTCATCACCTCTAAAGAAATTAAACAACAAAGAGAGAAAAGGGCAAAAAGAGGTGAGCTGGAAAGCAAATTAGAGAGAGCTAATAGAACTTACTCCCAAATGAAAAACTTGGCTGCATGGCATGAGTTATCACAGGCTAAATCAATATGCAGACTTATTATTACGCACAGGGTAGCACAGCCAATACGGCTTATCTCCAGAGGATATATGAGGAAAGTGAGTATACAGGGAGACTATTAGCATGGCCGGCTAAAGATCAACAAGTTCAAAACAGGATCCTATCACTGACAGACACAATCTTAAAGACACAGATTACCAGCCCCTCAGAAATGGGGAATGCTTTTTTAAAACATTATGAGAAAATCTATTATAGATCAACAAACTATGGCTGACCATCGTTTCCTATTTTTAGACAAGCTCTCAATCCAGTCTCTTTCAGTGGAACAAATTCAGATGATAACATCCGAGTTTTCCCTGGAGGAAATAGACAGAGTAGTGAACTCGATTGCTAATGGAAAATCAGCAGGTGAGGATGACATACCAGCTGAAATATATAAGAAGTTTGCCCAAATTTTAAACATACAATTATTAAAGTCGGCCAACTATACTTTGAATGGTGGAGAACCCCCCACATCATCTCACATGGCTGTAGTAGTCCGCATTTTAATGAAAGCTAAGAATAAGGAAAACATTAACACCTATAGGCCCATAAGCCTACTTAATGTTGATTATAAAATCTTCACAAAACTGTTGGCAAATAGATTAAGTAAATATGTAGGATCTTTAATACACCCTGATCAATGCGGATTTGTAGCTGGACGACAGTTCTCCTCAATACACAGTTTTTAATAAAATCCTTAGATTATATGTCTCAAAATAAAATAGAGTCTCACATACTATTTTTAGACGCTGAGAAAGCTTATAGAAATGTAGGAAGCTGCAGAGTAAACAGAGGCACACGCCAGGGGTGTCCTTTATCCCTAATACTTTTTGCACTATTTATAGAACCCCTGGCAATAGCCATTAGACAAAAATCACCTTCATCAGCACCAATGCAAGGCATGTCTAATATAAAACTATGTGCCAATGATATTGTCCTTGTTCTTAAACCTATGACATTTTTACAGAATTCCAGGCAGTGGGTGAGTACAAAATTAATAATACTAAGACAGAAATTGTATCCAGTAATTGTTCCCAGGACACATTAATCCCGGAACTTAAGCCATTATATAATGTGAGGCTTAGATGATACCTAGGTATATTCGTTCCGGAAAATGTGAAGGATCTCTATTTAAATCATGTTCTACTATTACATAAGATTAGCCGTTTGTTCACAAAATGAACCAACTCCCAATCTCAATAATTGGCTGGGTAGCGTTGATAAGAATGTTGATTTTATCATTATTTAACTTTCTATTCTCAACAATCCCTGATGCATTGCAAATGTCCTTTTTTAAAGAAGTAGATGGGTTATTCTTATCCTTCATATGGACCAACAAACCACGAAGATTAGCACTACCCACTTTGAGTAATCCAATGGTGGGCTGTCCCTTCCCAATTTGAGAGAATATTACTATGCACATAACACATATCGATTTTTTAACCATCTTGACTCATTTTTGCACAGAAATGTTTCTTATAATAAGAATACGGAAGGAATATAAAATCTCGGACACAATGAGACTGGTGAAAAAAAAAAGTTTGGTATTAGGTTCTTCAGTGTTTTTTTAAACAGAAAGCACAACTGTTAAAATATTATGATATTCCTTTAATAAATGGTTTTACACGTCTGACAGCCCTATATATTGGGGAACAGAGGCTTATTCAACCTAACATTTTAGGGAAATGGGAAGAGAACGGCTATATAACCGTGGGAGATTGTATTAACTCCGATACCTGGGAGGAATTGAAAGAAATCAAGTGAGGTGTAAGCTGTTTTAAAAATACACTTAAGCGGTCTTTCCTTCAAATTAAACACTCTTTGATTAATCTAGACCCGGTCAAACTCTGGCCAAAATTAGAACTCAGCGAGGCTTTCTTGGTAACAGCTAGACGTAGATCAATTAGTAGTTGGTTACAAATCCTTAACGAATATAAGAATAAGAGGGTGCATGAAAAAGCCCAAGTTAAATGGCAAACGAAAGAAGGCCTCGAGGTCTCAAGATTGGTTTGGAACAAAACTAATAAATACAATTCAACATTCCTAAGAGGCGCCAATTTTAGGAAAATGCAATATTGCACTAAATGGTTATTGTATAGGACTCCGGCCTTTCTGCATAATATATATCCTCAGATAGAAGACAAATGTTTCCGGTGCTCAGCAGAAGGGGGAGGCAACTGGACCCATAATGTATGGGAATGCCCGGAAATTAAATATTTCTGGGAAGAGATTGAAAAATACTGTAAACTTAAGTTAGGTCCTAGGACAACCATTAATAGATATATTGCAACGCTGTAGTATTCTCCAGATATAACTGTTAGCACCACACAAGCGGAAGGCTTATATATTTTAGCATTGGTGGTAAGATCACTAACATTGCAGAAATGGTTGAAAGAGATTATACCTACATTTTACCACTGGCAGTCAAAATAGCATAAAGTCAGAGAAATGGAAAAACTTTATTCTTTACGTTCAGGCCCCTTTAGAAAATTTAGGATCCGTAGGAATCTATAGGAAACTAATCAGTAGAGAATCAAAATCAAATAGAAAGTCGTTATTTACCTTAAATTTTAGATTTGTAATTTATCTGTATGGTTTTGTGTTATATGTGCTTTTATTCAATTATTTTAAGTATTACCCTCTACCTTTGAATATTTGAGGTATATTGTAGCGATTAAATATGTATACTTGAGAATATGAATTAAAATCATGAAAATCATATAAGTACTTTATGTATATATGATATTGCAAAATGAACTCTCAAGAAAAATATGTTAAAAAAATAAGTGCAATTATGTATGGTGTGCGTACATGGAATTTCACAGATTACTGTTGTAGGAAAGGGGTCCCTCTGACAGCTCCTAAAGGGGGAAGATTTGCACTGTGATACATTTTTTTTGCAATAACATCTGTAATATAGTATTTGTGTAATTTTTTGTGCAGTATTTACCTCTTTGCGCATTAAATACCCTTTTTGTTTATACAGTAAAACCATTAGCCAGACATCAACTTATTATTATTGGTGTGAAAGGCTGAGTCTCTAGCCCACAGCATGGCCCTGAGTCAACATTGGATTGCTCAGTTTTGATCACTTGAGAGCCATGTGCTAAAAAGGGTACGATGTGCCCAGTTTGAGAGTCCACCAAACGGGAACACCAGCACACCAGAGAAAATTGGCTCCCAATTATACAGTTGAGGCCAATAACCCTCAATTGCCTTGGGACCTGCTGAACAAACTTTTTCACACTGGTCCATATCATTCTCATCATATCCTCGACCCCACGGTCACTTCATTGTTTTTATCAGTGCCAGTCCGGTCTTGGGCTGCGAAATGTGGAAGTATTTTATGCATGATGTGGATCTGTTAGAAATGGGGGTCTCTGGTTGACAGTTGTATGTACCTTTGTCCAAGAAGGGACCCTTGATTCTAGTCAGGGTAAAGGTGATATACACTTTAGATAACCCCTGCTCGCTCCCTTAGAACCGTGGCATGAGCAAACAGGCTTATCTCAAATGCAATGTGTAAAGTACTTGTAGACAAGACACACAGTAATACAATGAAAAAAACACAAATGGACACCACACCAGTTTAGAAAAATTAAGTATCTTTATCAACAAGACCAAAACAAAAATCCAACATACATAGATCAAAATAGCACTTAAAAACAGTTACTTGCAGGAATAGCACTTGTAGAAACAAAAAGCTCCACCTGGGGCTATTACGACGTCAGGACAAGCATAAATCCAAAGTATGGTGCCGACCGCGAGGTGCGCAGCATTGGGGACTGAGTCACATAGACCCCCAAATAAGAATACCTTGGAAAATGAAGTCTATGGTTGATGCAGAGCGTTGTGGATGTCAGGCCTCGGTGCCGAGGTCAAGGCCGGTTCCCTGGTTGCCACGGGGGAGGCGAAGTGTTGTTTCTATGAGGAGGTGACGGGTCAAGTCCAGGACAGGTGAAGACGGCGGTGTCAGTGGTGAGGCATCAGTTTCGGTGAGGTGATGCGAAGTCAAAGAGTTTCTGGAGTCAGCCTCGTCAGTTATCGGTTCCACGTTAACTGGATGCAGGCAATGGTGGTGACCGCGTTGCTGCGAGCGCTGGCGTTGGGAAGCCCAACAACTGCAGGCATTGAAATGCGTCAAAGGGTGTCGGAGCTGCGGTGCCGGGTGGGGGGTGGTGCATCGTGCACTTCATGAATGGGGTCTCTGGCCTCTGTGCAAGTCGCGGCATCACTGGTGGCAGCGCTGACAGCGTCGGAGTTGTTTTTCTTACTTTCCTTAAGTTTCTTCCAGCTCCCAACAGCAGAAACAACCTCCAGAGGCCCAAAACTGGAATTTGGGTGAGCTGGTGGTGAATTCTTTGTGTCCCTGAGACTTCAGAACAGGAGGCCAGCATACACAAGCCCTTCACATCAAAGTTCTAGTCTTTGTCCTTTTTCTTGTCAGAAGCAGGAACTGCAGGCCAACCCAGCAAAGCACACAGCAGAGGGGCAGTGCTCCTCCTTACAGCTCTCCAGCTCTTGTCCATGGTCAAAAGGCTCCTCTTGAGTCCAGAAGTGATCTAATTCTTTGGGGTTTAAGGTCCACTACTTATACCACATTTTGTTGTTGTTCTCTTTGTGGCAAGGGTCTCTGAGACCAGTCCAAACCAGTTATGCCCTCTCTGGCCCAGCTTCACTACAGGAGGTAGAGACAGCATTGTGCAGAGGAGACACTGCCTATTCAGGTGTAAGGAAAATTCTCCCACCACTCTAAATGCAGCCACGGTCTATTCAGCTCAGCTCTGTGTCACCCAGAGATGAGAGAGATGAAGCTGGAGGCAAGATTGTGGCATGGGCCCGCACCGATCTACATGCGGCGGGGCTGTGAGTCTCATAAGCTTCAGAGTAAATCTGCCCGTAGTTGGAGGCCAGGGGGCTCCTGCAGCATGGCCCAAGACCTGGAGTGAGTCTTTAAGCTGTGGCGCGGAGGGACACAGCGGCTGAGAGCAGCAACGACATCGGCCACGGCCGAGCACTGGAGCTTTCCCAGAGGGCTTGCCACAGTGCAGTGTGTGCATGTATGCCTGTACATTTGAAAGAGGGTGCTGACCTCTAGCCCTTGAGGTGGTTGAGATAGGCGGAGGACCGGGGCCCTTTCAGAGGCCTGTCCACTCTGCTGAGACCATCTTGGGGCAAGATGTCTGAAACCTGGCTTGATTCCCCTCGTGCAGACTACCCCTTGCTGCCTTCACCCACCACCAAACGGCCTTCTATCCCTACAGCAAGCACCAGCTCAATGTCTTCCAGGCCCAAGAACATCACCAGTGAGGTGCAACTGCACCCTGATGGCCTGGCTGAACAAGCAATGAAAGAATCCCTACAATGGCGAAAAGACCATGCTCAGTAAATATGCAATGCATATTTGTCCAACCCTAATCGCTTCAACTTTCCTTAAAATGTAATCCTGAGTGAATTTGCAACTTGTATATTTGTAACTCTAACCACTACTATCTGTAGTAGACATATGTACTTACTACCATTCTTATGTGAGATTAGAATTTTTCTGTTTCGTATATTTTATGTAATTCATGTACTCTGAAGTCCTTATGCAATGTAACTGGTTCTATTGTAAAGCGCTCTGACACCTTCGGGTAAAGTTTGCGCTATATAAAAATTCATAAATAAATAAATAAACCCAGGAAAGGCAAGACACGTCCAAAGCCCCCTTGTGGCTTTTTACAGTGAATGCACATCCCCATCCCCAGCCCCTGTCACCAAAACCAGACAGTCAATTCACAAACCAGCAGAGGTACACAGTATGGTTAAATAAGAAAATGCCTACTTTCTAAAAGTGGCATTTTCAAACACTAAATTTAAAACCCATCTCCCTAAAAACATGGATTAATACATTCTGAGTTCAGAGAGACTAAACTCCATTTCTCTATCTTGTCCCATTGGAAAGGTATACAATTAAATGTTAAACAGTAACTCCCATGTTAGCTCATGGGACAGATGGCCCTTCAATTGTGAAAAACAACATTGGCAGTATTTCACTATCAGGACATGTACCACATACCAGTACATGTCCTACCTTTCCCATACACTACACCCTTCCCATGGGAGTACCTTGGGTCTACCTAAGGGGTGCCTTACTTGCAAGAAAAGGACAGGTTGAAAAAACCTGCGAACACAGACACTGCAGTGGGAGGTCTGAGACACATTTACTCATATGGGGGGCACAATCAGTGCTGCGGGCCCACTAGTAGCATTTGATTTAAGCTCTGAGATGCTCACCGCACTATACTAGGGACTTACCAGTCAATCAAATATGCCAATCTTGGATACCTAATTATAATAAGAATTTTCACAGGGAGCACTTGCACTTTGACACTGATCAGCAGTGGCAAAGTGCCCAAAGCATCTAAGCCAGCAAAAACGAAATCCAGCACAGCATCAATAGTACAAGAGGTAGAGGCAAAAAGTCAGGGAAAACCACGCCAAGGATCCCAAGTCTAACAGGATCCATGTTCATTTCCATCTTACTCGAGCCCAGCTACTCTTTTCACATATGCAGTTGAAGCTGAACTAGTCATTTCACGAATATTGTCATCCAAGTCGTCAGCTACTGAACATACTTGGACACAGCTGGTTAACTAATAATTACTTAAGACATGGATCACAGCGGGAACTGAAATGGTATAAATACTCAATAAACTGGTCCACATTTTACTGGCCTCAGAACTTAAAAGGATGGTATCCCCTTGCTGCTATTAAAACGTATGCCCTGAACACATTTGGAAAGGCACCCTGTCACATAATGAGTTATCTAACACGACTGAAACGTTGATGTGAGAAGTTGGCCTGGTATATGCTGGTCACTAGTTAAAGTGGCCACCTTACACCAGTACAATTCGACTCTTATGGTAGATAGGTTTAACACAACATTTTTAAAAAAGCAGTCCTAGTGGTAGCTGTGGAGAGCAGCCTTCAGGCTAAGTCTCTGAGGAATGTAAAGCAGCTTGTTTTACCTTATAATCTCTTGAATTACCAAATGAAAAGGACACCACACAGGTATATATATCAAATATATATGTATTTATTTCTAGATACACTCTACTAATCTCTTTATGAGATTAGAACCCAGATACACATTCAAATGTCAACAGTTCTCAATAAATTAACCACAAATATGGCTGTAGCCCTAGGGGTGTACCAGCCCATATACTAAAAAAGAGGTATAAGAAGAACGACTTGAGAAGAGACAAGGCCTAGGGCCTTCAGAAGCGCTTGGGCCTTTTCAGATCCAAGTGGATCTGGCCCTTTAACCACAGAGTCCAGTTCATCTTGATTTTCATCATCTGACCCAGAGACTATAGCTGACCCACCCCCTGATTCAGACCCCTTAGCTCCTAGAGCTAATTTAAGATCATCTGCCGTCAGCAGATCTATCAGGTGAAATGTGGAGGGACTCTGTCCTATCCTCAGGTGCCTTGCAGCACACATGGCTTTCAAGTCAAAGAAAGTCATGTCCTTGTACTGAGGCTGGGTGGACCCACTGGTTCCAACCCTTAAGGACATTCTAGTGTTGTGCAGTGTTGAACTACCTACACTAGTTTGTGGCCTACTGATCCTAGCTTGAGCTGTAGCAAGGGTGTGCTATCCCTTCACACACAGCTCTACGTTCAGTAGAACTTGTTGATACTAAGCTTGACTTTATATGTACCTTGAGTACCTTTAGTGGTTTTCAGTTAGTAATTCAAATAGAGATTTTCTGGTAAAACAATGGCAAGCTGTAATCCCACACGCTGCCCACCAATGTGAGAAGTTGGCCTGGTATATGCTGGTCACTAGTTAAAGTGGCCACCTTGCACCAGTACAATTCGACTCTTATGATAGATAGGTTTAAGACAACCTTTTAAAGAAAGCTATCCTAGTGGTAGCTGTGGAGAGCAGCCTTCGTGGCAAAGTCTCAGAGGAATGTAAAGCAGCTTGTTTTACCTTATAATCTCTTGAATCACTAAATGAAAGGACACCACACAGGTATATATATAAAATATATATGTATTTATTACTAGACACACTCTACTAATCTCTTTATGAGATTAGAAGTCAAGGACATATGCACAAATCAATATTTCACAGCAAATTAAGCACTTATATGGCTGGGGCCCTAGGGGTGTACCAGACCATATACTAAAAATGAGGAATAAGAAGAACGACTTGAGAAGAGACAAGGCCTAGGGCCTTCAGAAGCGCTGGGGCCTCACTAATCCACCCAAGGCAGGTAAGTAAAGGACCCACGGGAGACGCATGCAGTGTGAGAACACAGCCGCGGATCTCAATAGACTTCAATGGAGCAAGTCGCGGTTGGAATTTTAGGATACTTCGGGAGAGTCTACAAGCAAGTCACTTACAGGGTAAGTAGTTCTAGAGCCAACACACACAGGAGCACCGGAGTACTCGAGTTCCCTCACCCAGGGAAGCCTGGTGCATAGGTGTCTTTTGGTGTAGGGTCGCGGTGTCGTTTTCAATGGGAGCCAAAAAAGACTTGCTGCTTGTGAAGACAGGAGAAGTGTCCGGTGGAATCCAAGGCTGGATTCTGAAGAAAGAAGACCTGAACGCAGAGGAGACAGTGTTCAAGGCACTTGCCAGTGACCCGGGACTAGGAAGCTGGATGGCCACAGTAGTCGGGTGATTTCAGGTGATCACGGGTGTCTTGACTCTTCAGCGACGAGGTCCAGGAGGCGTCAACGACAACCAGGAGCTGGATTCGGAATGTCCCACAAAGTCTGCAGCTTACTGAGGTGTCAGCAACCGGATTGGAGCCAACAAGCCTTGGCAACAGTAAGTCTTGTGGAAAGTGAAGAAAGTCAGTGTGGCAGACCAGCAAGGTCTGAGGGACTCACCCAGCAAAGGTAAGTCAGGCAGGCCTGGAGCAACCAGGGGAGCCCTTTGGTTCTGTGAAAAAGTCTTCAGGGGACCCACAAGCCAACCGGCAAGGGATCGCAAAGATGCATCATGAGGATTCACTTCACAGGAGCCCATGGTCACTCGGGACGAGGTAGGCCTCTGATTTTCAAGGGAAATTCTGCTGGAGGCTTGGGCCACACGTGGTCTAAAGCACAAGTTCGTAGAACATCGTGAAGGGGTTGCACTCGACAATAGTGCACGGTACCCGTGTATTGCTGTTCCTCGTCACTCGTGGGGTCCACTCACCTCAGCTTCGCTGGAGACTCACAATGGCCATCGCGAAGTCAGGAAATCTACTTCCGGGGCTGCAGAGACTTCGGACTCCGGCAGGAGTGAGAAAGTTTGCGACCATTGATGCAAAGTTTTGGTGCCTGCCAAGCAGGGGAGTCACTCCTTGACTCCAAGGGAGATTCTTCAGTCTTCCAAAGGTAGTGGAACGTCGAAGGTCCTGGATTATTCTTCAGAGCGTCGTCCAGGGATATCTAGTTTGCAATGGCAAGGGTTCCCTAACTTATACTACAAGGAAGGGAGGGACTAGCTCTATGACCACTCCTATGGGAGGGTCAGGGGAGTGGGTGGCTACACCCACTTCCCTTTGGCCAGTTACGCGCCAGAGCAGGGGCTGGTATCCCCTGAACCAGTTTGAGCTGTCATATGCAGAGAGGAGCCTACTGCTCCCCCAGTGCAGGACTTCAAAGCACTCTAGGAGTGCACCCACCCAGTCCCAGTACACTAAATCCTGTCTGGAAGGTGGTTACAGCTCCCTGTGACAGGATGCCTATTGTTGGGCCTCCTCCACTGCGAGTTTCGGTCAGCACTAGGAGGGCAGCTCAGTGTCTGTGCTGGTGGCATCCATTTTATGATGCCAGGGCTCTTCAGCATTCTACCGTGTTTCCACAGTGGCTACATGTCTATCCCTCTAGAAGGGTGGGATCATACTCCCACGCCAGTTGGGGTATGATTCCAAGGCGTTTGACACCAAACACGACATGTTTTGATGTAGCCATCCCAAAGTTAGCATTTACCGCGAGGTTATAATGCTCTTAAGAGTATATGGTTTAACCGCATCCACAAACAGCCATAGAGAATGGACTCTGAGAGCTGCAGAGGGGCCCTGCTCAGGTAGAGGCACCCCCTCACATGGAAACCAAGCACCCTGCCCTCAGGATTGTTAAGGCCTGCCTTAGGGGTGACTGATAGGTTTATATGTGTGTGCAGGTAGAGATATAGGGAACCTATACCTCAGCGAGGAGTGCTAACACTACCTCACCCAGGCTGCAGTAGCAGGCCTGTGGTGTCAGATTTAGTCTGCTTCCAGGGGTGGCATAATACATGCTTCAGCCCCCGGTAGGCCTGTGAAGTACCTATGCCCTTGGTACCTAAGGTACCATATACTAGGGGCTCATAAGGTACCACAGTATCCAATCACTAGTGGATCTAATATGCACTTCAAGTTGTTTAGAGAGAACAGAGAGGCTGGGGCCCTGATTAGCAGGGACCCAGCCAGACTATAGCCAGAAACCAGTGTAAACATCAGGAAAAAAAGTGGGGGCAACATAAGAGGCAGATCCTACTCTCCTACAGTTGATCTTATAGTGAGGCATCACATCCCTGGTGCATTAGTGCATCAGTGGCTCAAAGGAAATTTGCTTCTATATGATAAGTACAAATGTAGTGCTTATACGTATATGCTGTTTCATGAGTGATATTATTGGACAGAATAACAAGCACCACTGTGCACGACTCAGGAAATCTTCCCTGCACAGATAATTAGACATTTCAGTTTCAGAGAGATTTCCCATCCCGGGGCCCTGGCACAGCGCAGATGAAATCATTGATGACGCGGAGGAGGCTCCTCGGGAGTCCATGAAAATCTGTTCCTTTCATGGCGGGTGACAATTGCTGTGCTGCGCGGCGCTTTGGCTCGTCTCGGAAATAACGAAGGGAAATGTCAACTTCGTCCATTTCCAGCTTTGGTTTTGCAACCATATGTGGCACACCGAATCTTCCTAATTATTGTATTTACTGCCATTTCGGGTGCAATTGCACAGTTGTGTATTTGAGCAGTTGCCAGTACTACATTTACAAAGAGTTCCCTATGAGGCGAATTCGAGGTCATTGTCAAATTCACTATAAATGTAGTATTTTATTTTACCCGAATCACACTTTGTGCAAAGCCATTGCCATCCAAGACTTTACTGAACAATCGCCACATTATGTTTTCGTGCCTCTTTTCTGAGCTGTGTCTTTGTGTAAGACAGCTGCACTTTTGACACTGTGTTTTCAGTTACAGGAAACCATGGGCATGTAAGCATGCGGAACACGCTCATACTTCGATTATTTCAGAAGCAGTAGAGCAGCGCAGCTGACATGGTTTGGAAATAGAGAAACTAAAACATGGCATTGCCCAACAGCACTGGCGGCACGGCTCGGTGAGTTATCGCTGGCTGTTCTCATGTGCTACGGTCTGCAGATTCAGAGCTCCAATGATGGAAAGGCAGTGGGGTGTCATGAGTGCCAGAGCAGTGCTTCATTTGTAACAACAGTAAGTGCAGGTCCGGTGTCAGGAGGCCACTGCAGCTGGCACCACCCATTATCCCTGCCAGCGCTGCCAATGACCGTACCAACACAACTACAAACCACCACTCTGCTACTAGTTAAACAATTCAGACTATTACACGCCCCCAAAGCTATAATAATCGCTTGGCGGCAGGATTCAAGTATTTTTAATGTATATTGAATTAATAAACAACTGTTGTTAAGCGGATCTCCAAATTAGACAAACAATGCCACCACGTGGACGACTGTCATAAGTGGTGGAGCTGACAAGAAAGTGTGGATACCGAGCACCAGAAACCACTGGCTCAAATTAAGCATTGTCCCGGGGCCCTCATTCAAGCAAGGAAAATGCCCACACCACCCCTGTTTAGGTAGCAAAATATGTTTAAAAAATAAATGTTTGCATGTGGCCCCAGACTGCTCTGGCCCCCGGTGTCACTGCCCCTGTGGTACTAATGATAGCTACACACCTGCATATTTCCCCACTCAGTTGTTATTGAGGTGGCCAGACTGGGGTGTGAGCTTTAATTGAGATGAACTCTGCTGAGACTTTGGGAGAGTTTCAAGCTCCAGGAATTCAAGCTGCGTTTCTAGGAGGATCTCGTGGTGTGTGGACTGTCAAAGAGAGAATTTTGTACCTCTTCACTGAGTAAAACACAAAACCTGCCAGTTGAGGGCCCATAGATTCTGAGAAAGAAAGGCAGGACAAATAGGTGTCCATTATTGAAGTCCACTTGGATGACAGGCTCTTGTTAGTTAGGGGAGCCATTTTTGACCAGAAGAGCCAAAACATGCCAGCATTCCCTCGTGGGTGATAGTACGCTTTACAAATACACATAACATTACATTTCAGGCTTCTTAGAGCTTGGACCAGCACTTGATTATTAAACTGTAACCAGTCTGATATCATAGGAAAATATATAAAATGTGTCAAGTTGTAAGAGAGTGCCTCTGGCCAACAAGCTTTAAACATGTATCACCATAATACAGCATAAGTACACAGACGGGTACCACTTAACTTAGGCTCATTAGCAGTAGAATAAAGTCATGATTGGAACATCATTAAATGAAAATGATGTACGCAAAGGACAGCTTGGTAATGTGAATCAGACTCAAGCTTTTGATGCAACATTTATCATAAAACAGTCAGCAAATTATGTGGGAAAAAGCTCAGAAACTAGGATACACACACTTGTGAGCCCATCCCTAAGCTTCCCTGGTAGATGAGAGAGGGGTACCATATCACCTGGCACAGTCTTAGGGTGGCTGAGAGAGACTGCACGAGACAATGCCATGGTGCACATAGCGCAGAGCTACACCTGAGGCTCATGTCACCTTCACCTCCACAAGGAACCCCATTGGAAACCAACAAACAGCCAAACACAGCCAAGGATTTAAAAGCTGTGCATGTCCTTGTTGTGAGATAGATGCCCTCCCTAAAATAATTTGTAAATCATATCTTCTTGATTCCTTTCACTCACCACATTATGGGATCAGAAACAGTTATTTCAAAACGCTGTTTTTCTTTGCATATATTTGCCTCTTACAAAGTGCAAATCTGGCTTTAAAGGCGATCAAGCTGTACTGTTTTGCATACCTGTCTGTACAGCATTCAGCATCTGGTTGATCTCTTGGTCTTAGTACCAAGTTAGCCTTTGTCATTCTGGGAATGGCAGGCTATCGTGGAGGATCATATTCTGAAATCAAGGGAGTCATACAGATTGTTGAAGTAAAGGGATGCCAAGGAAGGGTCAATGTTTCAGAATGGCTTAAATCCTACGACACAATATACTCACAGGCATAGATTTGCCTCAAGGGGTGACATAAACATGAGAACCTGCAAATCAAAGCATGACGTGCCGGGAACTTGTAAGAAGATAAGTGAACTCTCAATGTTGGGAGATGGTAAGAAACACAGTATCTCTAGGCCCTTCCAAAAAGACAAGTACAAAAAAGCCAGAGATGCCTGAGGCACGTAATGGGACAATTTGTCGAAGGCACAAATACATGGATGTAGATAGGTCGAAAGATGGAAGAGCGTGCTTTGTGTGCATAGCTGGGTTTCAGGGGAAGCCAGGGTGTCCTGCTTGGTGGGATGTCACTTGAACAGAGTCACGTCTTACTATGGCTGGAGGTCGAGGATCCAGCCCTCTGCATCCTTAGGAATAACACTGTGAAATGGCTTCCTCTTGATCAATGTCTTGAAACAATTGTTCTTTCCTGAGCATGTCAAAGAAAGACGTGCGACAAAACGTCTTGCAACAAGTCTTTAAAAACAGTGTATTTTAGCAATCATGATTATTGAGAGATTCGTTTGAGCAAGTACCAATCTGTGAAAGGTAAGATTTCAATATGATATAATCACATAGTTTTATTCTCTGTGTATTAATCAACTTACTCTAAGTTCAGTGATGAATCTGCGGACATTCTATTACTATTACTGCATGAGGGAGCACAAGACACTGGAAGAAAGAAAGAAATGTGCAAGTGCAAACCCAGAAGCTAATGCCCCTGGCTCTCTTGAAATCAGATGTTATTTCCACACTCTGTCCACAGTGTTTGACATGTAATGTATCCTATAAATAAAAGTAGGACTCGACAAAGCTTTAGAACATCAACTCCTCTTTCTTTATAAGATTTGTTTTAAAATTCCGTACTTAACAAATGTATCTTTAAAAAAAAGTCATACAATACTAAAAACATTGCTTTTGTCTGAGAGAAACCTTGGAACAAATAATTTTCCACAGGAGAGATTTTCCATAAAAGGTTTTGCAAGAAAATTCTTTAGCAAAGATCTTTTTGTGTGTGAAACTTTGCCTTGAAGCAAAGGTGTGTGAGTTTCACAAACTTTGCAACTTCACACTGGGCAAAGTTATGAACGTTTTGCACAATTTCACATAAAAGTTAAATATTGCACGCCTCCGCAAATTAGTTAGGCTAAAATACTTAAATCTTAAAAAATCCTGAACTTATTGTTAAACTTAGTTTTAAACTTAAATCTTTCACCCAAGTAAGATTAAATTATACTTGTCAATCTTCAAAATATACCTTATAGAATCTTTTTTTAAATTCAAATCGGATAATATGCATGAAGTTATTTTTGTATAGATCATAATTACTAAAACATTCTATGCATTGGTCCTCAGAAATGTTTCATAAAGAACTGGCACTTAAGGGGCCGATTCCGATTCCAGCCGCAAATCGTAACGACCGACACGGACCCGGACCGGAGACCGACCGCTACGGACCAGCGCCGTACGACCCGTGCAGTACGATGCAACACGTGTGAATTACAATCGACACGTACGGAATACAAGCCGTACGACCGAGCAATAGGGAAAATAGTGATCCGGCCGGAAAACCGATGCGAGTTGCACCGACCGACACGAAATGAGCCCGACCGACCCGTACCCGCGATGTCCGATCCGTGCAGTACGATGCAATGCGTGTAAACCAGACCGACTTGCACGGAGAACAAGCCGCACAACCGACACGCACAGAAAACCGGGCCCACAAGTAATAGAGATCTCCGCGACCGAAGCGTATGAAACATAGAAGATAGGCAGCGTGAACGAGGCGGAGAAGCCCACACGAGCCAACATCAGCGTCCGTTTCCGTCAGAAGAATGTGTCCTTCATGCCTACAAAACCCAAAGGAAAAAAGACAAAAAAAGGACCAAACAAACAATGACAAAGCTGCTGGCCTCTTTTTCTCGCAGCACTTGTGAAGTCGCTAGCATTTGTGGAGTGTTTTACCCGTTAATATGGTGTTTTCTTTAAAAAATACCATTCACGGATGTTTTTAGAATCTATTATGTGTATCTAAATATTGGGGGGCCATCCATTTTAATATTACTCGTGTAATTCTTGTGGGGCACATTTGTTGTTAGCTGCATCAAGGGTCTCTCCGGTCCACCACGGTCCCCTTCATGACCGATTGAGTGGAGAGAGGAAACCCATGACGAGAGGGGCACTAAGCGGGCGCCATCTTGGGAAGTTAGCGCTCTAGTGATCCACCGCTGAGT
The DNA here is from genome assembly GCF_964204655.1 of Triturus cristatus. Taxonomy (NCBI): domain Eukaryota; kingdom Metazoa; phylum Chordata; class Amphibia; order Caudata; family Salamandridae; genus Triturus; species Triturus cristatus. Next base: position 416,015,725 of record NC_140579.1, read on the forward strand.
CATTTAAAGGCACGTTATTCGCGGGCGCGCCTAAGGCAAGCCCGTCTGTGACCCGTCCACGCCTGAACGCCGCCAGCAGCCAGCAATCTCGGCTATATCTTTCATCCTCACCAATGTCACCTCTAACATACTCCAGGGAGGAGCTGTTGGAACTGGGGACTACTAGCATCTGCTGGGAATGTGAGGGCAGGTTTTGTTTGGATGCTGGGGCCTTCATAAACTGTCGCCCTTGTTGCCAATGGCTAGGTAGTCATCCCCAGAAGGCAGGGGGTCTTTGGAACAAGAATTGGCCTTCAGGGCTGCAAGTAACTATCAATACGACCCTGACTGAAGACTCAAATAATGGCATGAGGACAGATGGCACCCTCCAAGGGCTATATATTAATGCCAGATCTATACCCAAGCATGCAATAGAAATCTGGGATCTTCTAGAAGATCGTAAACCGGACATATGTTTTTTTACTGAGATGTGGTTACACACACATTCCGCTCCCTCTCTAGCCATCGCCTTTCCTTCCGGCTATAAGGTATTAAGGCTGGATAGAATCGGGAAAAGAGGTGGTGGGTTGGCCATTGCGTTCCGTTCTGTCTTAAATGTAAAAGTGTTAGACAAAATATCGTCTCCTATGATGGAGCTGATGATTGTGTCCATTGAATTGGCATATGGTCATAAAGTGATAGGAGCGGTTGTGTATCACCCTCCGGGGGAAAACAAGAAGGTCTTTTGTGCCTCTCTATTAGAAACTCTGGCCCTGTATGTCCTGCAAACGAAGGATTTTTTCCTTCTAGGGGATTTTAATTTTAATTTTGATATAAATTCCAAAACGGACACTGTCGATTTGCTAGCAGCCTTGGAATCATTAGAGCTTCTGCCTAGAGTAGTTTGTCCAACCCATATAGCAGGCCACACCCTAGACAATATTTTTACCAATATCCCTAGCTGGAGCACAGAACCATCTCTAGCAGTTAGCTGGTCGACCATATGGCCTTGAGTTTCTCTTTCCCGGCTCCCAAAGGTCTAGATAAACCGCAAGGGCGGAAAGTCTTTCGTAGACAATGGAGGAAAATTACATCTAAGAGGTTTAGTACAGTATTCTCCCCTCCGCGGCTTAATGAGTGTCAGGACATCAATGTAGCCTTATGCAAATTAAAGTCAGAGATCATAAGGACCTTTGATAAGATCGCCCCGAGCAAAGCAGCTACAATATATGATAAAAGAAGCCCAGCCCCATGGTACTCGGATAGTTTAAAGACTGAGAAAGCTGACTGTAGGGTCAAGGAACGAAAATGGAGGAAAACAAAAGCGGAGACTGATAGACTTGCGTATAATATTGTACATAGGATGTATCTCAACAATTGCAATATTGCAAGAAGAACATTTCTTGCCACTCGCATAGATGGGGCAAAGGGTTCTTCTAAAGATCTCTTTAGGATTCTTAAGGGATTCACAGCCCCTAGAGTAGCCAACTCCACCTGCCCTCCCACACAGGAATTCTGCGATAAACTTGCGATACATTTCAAAAACAAAATAGATAACATTTATAACTCCTTTAAGCCGCTACCAGATAACTGGGAAGGAAGTCAATATACTGAGAATCCCACGTTGGTGAAATTGGAGACTTTCGCAACCATTACGAGGGAACAGGTGCTATCATTGCTGAAAGGCATTAAGTCAGGTTCCCCATCCGATATAGCTCCCCCCTATGTGCTGTCGGATTTAGCAATGGAGCTAGTTGACCCGATAACGGAATTATGTAACCTGTCTTTAGCTACCTCGTCTTTTCCGGCCAGCTGGAAAAAGGCCTTTATTAAACCCCTGCCTAAGAAACCATCGTTAGTCTGTGCCGATCTGCAGAATTATAGACCTATTTCGCTCCTCCCAGGCTGCTCAAAAGTTATGGAAACTTTGATCAATCGCCAACTTTCAGCACGGCCTTTTAGATCCCTCGCAGTCGGGCTTCCGTGTGGGTTATAGCACGGAGTCTGCGCTGGTGGAGGTAACAGATACCATCAGGCTCCTACTGGATGAAGGGACTCCGGCTTTGCTGGTCCTACTTGATCTGTCAGCAGCCTTTGACACCATCTCTCACAGAATTCTGTTGAATAGACTGCGAGAGATAGGTGTCACGGGAAGAGCATGGGAGTGGTTGCGGAATTTTCTATCGGACTGATCTCAATGTGTGCAGTTAGACTCTTTTGTCTCTCAGACCACAGTTGTGGATAAGGGGGTTCCTCAGGGCTCCATCTTAAGCCCCACCTTGTTCAACATCTATGTGGCATCTCTGGCTACCATTATAAAATCTTGTGGTTTCCAAACCATCTCCTATGCGGACGATACTCAGGTGTTAATCCCCATAGAAAAGGACCACACGGTGACCAGAGACAGATTTAAGAGCTGTTTGATCAAAATCTCCACTTGGATGAAAAACAACTTTCTCCAACTTAATTCCAACAAGACAGAGATCCTACTGTTTGGTAAAGCAGAGGAATTGTGGACTGATGAGTGGTGGCCGGAAGAACTAGGATTACCTCCCTCCCCTAAAAAATGGGTAAAAAATCTGGGCATTGCCATGGATAATAATTCATCCATGGAAGAACATGTCAAAATCCTATCAGGCAAATCTGTTGGCCTGATTCGTACCTTGAAGAAGGTCTTTCCGTGGGTTCCTCTCTCTGCTAGAAGGGTTCTGATCCAGTCACTGCTAGTCAGTAGACTGGATTATGGGAATGCTCTTCTAGTGGGGGTGAGGGAGGACCTGTTTTCTAGATTACAAGTCGTGCAAAACACGGCGGCTCGTCTAGCCTTGAATAAGCCTCTACGCACTCCATCGCTACCGCTATTGAGTGAGCTGCATTGGCTGCCAATAAGAAAGAGAGCTCTTTTTAAACTTTTGTGCCTAGTTTTCAAGGCACTTTTCGGACAAGGACCTTTATATCTCACAAAACAGCTGGTATGGTACTCGCCGGCACGACTATTAAGATCCAGCGGCCAAAAGCTTCTCCAAATGCCGAGAATCAGAAAAGCCAAGATGGGGGGGCGTGCCTTCTCCTATCTGGCACCCAAGTACTGGAATATGCTGCCCCTAGATCTGCGCTCTTGTCCCAATTTAGCTATTTTTAAGAAGCACCTAAATACCTGGTTATTTAACTGAGTTGCTCGGGTCTCTGAAGCCTGCCTCCTAAGGCGCCGAGAGATCCCTTTGGGGATGATTTGTGCGCCATATAGATATAGATAATAATAATAATAAAATAAAAAAACCTGGGACAAAGACACACCCACAACTCCAACTATATAAAGGACTGCAATCACTACCATGATCCCTTGCAAACAGGAGACACAGCCAGCAGCAAACACCATCACACAGCAACCACAGACACACTCACAACTCACCCATCACACAACTCACACACCATCAGCACCTCATCCAAAAGCACACACACATACAGCTAGCAAAACCAACACTAACCCACCCTCACTTGTACCCTCACACACACATCACTCACTACCACCACCCATCACCATGCCCCCAAAGAAGAATCCAAAGTTCACAGATAGTGAGTTAGAAGTGCTGGTAGACGAGATCATCAGAGTAGAGACACGTTTGTTTGGTACATTGGTCCAAAGGACCCCCATGTCACAGAAAACCAAGATGTGGGCGAGGATTTTGGACAAGGTGAACGCTCAAGCACCAGCAAGGGGCACAAAGGACGACATCCAGAACAGGTGGTATGACGTGCGCAGGAGGGTCAAGAAACTCATTGAAAAAGATGACGCCCTGAGTCAGTGCACCGGCGGTGGCCCTCCTGCCAAATCAGTCTACTTCAGGACCTGGGAGGAAAAGGTGCGGGACATCCTACCACCAGAGAGCGTCCATGGTCTAACAGACATACCAGAGCCTAGTGAGTACACAAGCAACATTCCCAATATTGTGTGGCAAGGGGACAGTGAAACCATGCACCGCAAGCAAAGCCACAGTAACCAATAGATAATCATCCCAAGATGTGTCTGCCAGTCAGACAAACACAATACCTGCCATCTCATAGTGACTTGAAACTGTGTCATGACATGCACCAACCCACAAACAAATAGAGCAAGGCAGTGGCACAAAGCTAAATAAACACTGCCAGACAGTTTGCCACCACAAACACACTACCTCACAGTGCAGCTGACTGACAGGAAGGAATAGTGGGGATGCAGGTGAAGTGAGTGTATCCAAAAACATGATGGGGGTTGTAGTCACAGATAACACAGATAATGCTCCCACTCCTGATTGGCCCATCAAGATCTCACTGAAACGTACATCACAGGGAGTGGAAAATGACTGACAAGATGGCTGACACTGGCTCTTGCTGTGGGGAGCACAAGGCCCTGGTAGGGCTTGTGCGCAAATCAGAAGCAGGACACCACTGACTGACATCCTGAAAGACAACTTGCACGCCCTCCAATGGAAGAACGTTTCATGGTGGGATGTCTGGCCGGGTGGGAAGGAGGACTGACAGCTCTGACCATACTTACCAGCATGTGGAGACACACCCCCCTCAACACAAACTCCACACAACTCACCGGGTAGAATGCATTGACCCACACCTCTGTGAAATATCAGCAAAAGAGATCCCGTATTGGGTGCTGCTGTGTGAAGCACAGGGGCTCTCTTTGGACTTGTAGCCAAACAAACACCAGGATTTCACAGTCAGCCATCTTTGCATTGCTGTCACACCCCCTCACAGGGAAGCAGAGTCAAGAGGGAGGAAGTATGGGCATGCTGGGAAGGGGGGTGTAGCCAAGAGTATGATGGGAGTTGCAGTCACAGACAATCCACACCCACCCACATGGGGTGGGTGTGGATTGCAAGCAAACACTGAACCATGCTCGCCTCACAGGGAGTGGGAAGGGACTGACAAGATGTCTGACACTGGGCTCTGTTGTGGGGAGCACAAGGCCCTGCTGGGAAATGGGCAACAACAATATCAAACTCTGTCCGTGACAAGCTGGGAAAAAGCCGTGTACAGGCAGGCATCTGTTTGTACAGTTTGTGAACCATTGAACCATGAGGCCTGTAGAAACATAACTTACATTGTGTGTCTCTTCCAAACACAGGTGGTGCTGGGGACCCAGCACCAAATGAAGAGGATTCCCAGTCCCAGACTCTGGTGGACACTGAGCTCTCTGGTTTGACTCTGTCTCTGTCCTCTTCGGATGACGACGACCAACCTGGCCCCTCCGGTGTGAATCATCATGCAGCACCAGCAGCATCAACATCTGCACCCCCTGTACCCACGCCTCCAGCATCTGGAAACCGATAGGGTACCCCTGCCAACACGGACAGACCATGGCCAATGAACACCCACTGCACAGGGACACAGGACCCCCCTGAAGCTACAGCAAACACCACCAGCAACACCACCCAAGGGGTCCCAGTTTCACTTGTGCGTCCCATCGCTGGTCCTGCCCGTGTGGATAGGGGTGCTGGGAGGGGTGGGAGGCAGAAGGCGCACCTTGCAGAGGGGTCTGGACTGCATGATGACCCCCAACTGGCAAGCATCATAGATGCGTACCAGGATAGCACCGGAGGATTTGGCCAGGTAGTGGGGATCCTCAAGGACATACAACAGGAGCAGGCTGCCCACCATGCCTGCATGGAGGCAAAGTGGGATGCCCTTACTGCGGTGTATCAGGACTTACTCCAATGCCTCTGCCAGATCAACACAAACCTGTCCACACATCCCTGTGTGGCCACAACATCTGTTGCAACACCATCTGCCAGCACCACAGGGAGGGAGGAGGACTCTGGCGGAGAGTCCCCTGCACCGCAGAGGCCTGCACCTGAGGATCCCCCCCAAGAAGAAGAGGGGTCGTCCGAAGAAGGACATGTGAGAGGCAGATGGCCCAGCATATCCCCCAGGGCCTCTAAACCTGTTCTGTACAATGTTCTTTGAGCGCCACCCGTTCACCTTGTTCAATCGCACACAACTCGCCCACATGACATGGAGGGTTCATGTTCGTCCAATGTAGCAGATGACTGTGGACTTTACTCTGGACATTTCATCTACCAGCACTTCCAACTCTAATGTGAACTTTGGATTCCAAAACCAATGTACAGCACCCACCATCCTGTACACTTTCCTCACACATGTTCGAAAATAAACTCACAGGTACACCATACTTGCTTCTGTTGTGATTCCAACTTGTCATGTGTCATGGAGATGTCGATCTGCTACACAACACAGTGCATGCCAAATACTGCAACAATGTGACCAACGTTAGGTGAGTCATGGTGATGTGACACATGTGAGGGAGACACACCACTATGGCAACACAACACATTCTCACCATGGTCATGTTACTCATCCCACACAATGATGTTGACCTGAAACACATAGGTATGCCCAAACACAACACCTATCCACAGTCATTGGTAACAAGTCCACAGGTGAGGTAAGCAAATGTCACTCAGATGTGGGAAGACAGACAACGCACCTAACAAAGCATAGCACAGGTTCATTACACATCAGCAACATGTTTATTACACAATAGTTGCAAGGCAATTGTACATTACGGTGGACACACGGTCATAGAGTGTCTGAGAATTGGAGTCCAGGGGTGTGTGGCACATCACTTGATGTCAATTGACACGTACTCTGGAGAGGGCCCCAGCCTTCACTGAGGAGGAGAACCAGGCCCTGCTGGACGGGCTCCTTCCACAGTACAGCAAGCTGTATGGGAAACCAGGGGAGCAGGTGAGTGTGCAGTCCACTGCCTTCCTAATTGTGCATGTTGTCTGACTACCAGTACTAGCAGTGTGTACACCAGTGGCAAGCATTCTCACTGACTACTTTTATCCCCCAATGTGTGGAGGTACATGCAATGAACAGGTGTTCTGCTGCTAAAGTGCATTAGTGCAAGCTTAAACTTCCCAGGCATTGTTAACATGTCAGACATGCAGGTTATTTGTCCTTTCCCATGGTTGCACTACCTGTGTAACTCATTTTCCTTTGTGATGATGACATGTATATCCAAATGTGTGCAGCACAAATATGGGGCATGGGTGTTATTGGAACTTTAACTTTGTCTTCCTGTGAGAAGTTGGCCTGGTATATGCTGGTCACTAGTTAAAGTGGCCACCTTGCACCAGTACAATTCGACTCTTATGGTAGATAGGTTTAAGACAACCTTTTAAAGAAAGATATCCTAGTGGTAGCTGTGGAGAGCAGCCTTCAGGCTAAGTCTCAGAGAAATGTAAAGCAGCTTGTTTTACCTTATAATCTCTTGAATCACTAAATGAAAGGACACCACACAGGTATATATATGTATTTATTACTAGACACACTCTACTAATCTCTTTATGAGATTAGAAGTCAAGGACATATGCACAAATCAACATTTCCCAACAAATTAAGCACTTACATAGCTGGGGCCCTAGGGGCGTACCAGACCATATACTAAAAAAGAGGTATAAGAAGAACGACTTGAGAAGGGGGGAAGGCCTATGGTCTTCAGAAGCACTGGGGCCTCACTAATCCACTCAAGGCAGGTAAGTAAAGGACCCACGGGAGACGCATGCAGTGTGAGAACACAGCCGCGGATCCCAATAGACTTCAATGGAGCAAGTCGCGGTTGGAATTTTAAAGTTTTCGGATACTTCGGGAGAGTCTACAAGCAAGTCACTTACAGGGTAAGTAGTTCTAGGGCCAACACACACAGGAGCACCGGAGAACTCGAGTTACCTCACCCAGGGAAGCCGGGTGCATAGGTGTCTTTTGGTGTCGGGTCGCGGCATCGTTTTCAATGGGAGCCAAAGAAGACTTGCTGCTTGTGAAGACAGGAGAAGTGTCCGGTGGAATCCAAGGCTGGATTTTGAAGAAAGAAGACCTGAAAGCAGCGGAGACAGTGTTCAAAGTCAATTGCCAGTGACCCGGGGCCAGGAAGCTGGATGCCCACAGATGTTGGGTGATTTCAGGTGATCAAGGGTGTCTTAACTCTTCAGCCATGAGGTGCAGGAGGCATTGACGATGACCAGGAGCTGGATTCAGGCTGTGCCTCAAAGTCTGCAGCTTACTTAGGTGTCCAAAACCGGATTGGAGCCAACAGGCCTTGGCAACAGCAAGTCCCATGGAATGTGAAGAAAGTCAGCGGCGCAGACCAGCAAGGTCTGAGGGACTCACCCAGTGAGGGTAAGACAGGGCAGGCCTGAAGCAACCAGGGGAGCCCTTTGGTTCTGTGGAAAAGTCTTCAGGGGACCCACAAGCTAACCGGCAAGGCATCGCGAAGATGCCTTGTGAGGACAAGGTAGGCCTCTGATTTTCAAAGGAAATCTTCCGGAGGCTAGGGCCAAACGTGTGCCAAAGTACAAGTTCATAGAACGTCGTGAAGGGGTTGCACTCGACAATAGTGCAGAGTACCTGGGTATTGCTGTTCCTCATCACTCGTGGGGTCCACTTGCCTCAGCTTCACTGGGGACTCACAATGGCCGTCGAGAAGTCAGGAAATCTACTTCCGGGTCTGCAGGGACTTTGGACTCCAGCGGGAGCAGGAACGTTTGCGACCGTTGATGCAAAGTTTTGGTGCCTGCCAAGCAGGGGAGTCACTCCTTGACTCCAAGGGAGATTCTTCAGTCTTCCAAAGGTAATGGAATGTCGAAGGTCCAGGATTCTTCTTCAGAGTGTCATCCAGGGCTATCTAGTTTGCAATGGCAAGGGTTCCCTAACTTATACTACAAGGAAGGGAGGGACTAGCTCTATGACCACTCCTATGGGAGGGTCAGGGGAGTGGGTGGCTACACCCACTTACCTTTGTCCAGTTTCACGCCAGAGCAAGGGCTGGTAGCCCCTGAACCGGTTTGAGTTGGCATAAGCACAGAGGAGCCTACCCCCAGTGCAGGACTTCAAAGCACTTTAGGAGTGCACCCACCCAGCCCCAATACACTAAATCCTGTCTGGAAGGTGGTTACACCTCCCTGTGACAGGATGCCTATTGTTGGGCCTCCTCCACTGCGAGTTTCGTTCAGCAGCAGGAGGGCAGCCCAGTGTCTGTGCTGTTGGCATCCATTTTGTGATGCCAGGGCTCTTCAGGATTCTACCATGTTTCCACAGTGGTTACATGTCTATCCCTCAAGAAGGGTGGGATCATACTCCTACTCCAGTTACTGGTGTTGAGGTATGATTCCAAAGCGTTTGACACCAAACACAACATGTTTTGATGCAGCCATCCCAAAGTTAGCATTTACCCCTAGGTTATAATGCACTTAAGAGTATATGGTTTAACCACATCCACAAACAGCTACAGAGAATAGACTCTGAGAGCTGCAGAGGGGCCCTGCTCAGGCAGAGGCACCACATCACATGGAAACCAAGCACCCTGCCCTCAGGATTGATAGGGCCTGCCTTAGGGGTGACTGATAGGTTTATATGTGTGTGTAAGGTGAGATATAGGGAACCTATACCTCAGTGAGGAGTGCTAACACTACCTCAACCAGGCTGCAGTAGCAGGCCTGTGGTGTCAGATTTAGTCTGCTTCCCAGGGGTGGCATATTACATGCTTCAGCCCCTGGTAGGCCTGTGAAGTACCTATGCCCTTGGTACCTAAGGTACCATATACTAGGGGCTCATAAGGTGCCACAGTATCTAACCACTAGTGCATCTAATATGCACTCCAAGTTGTTTAAAGAGAACAGAGAGGCTGGGGCCCTGATTAGCCTGGACCCAGCCAGACTATAGCCAGAAACCAGTGTAAACATCAGAAAAAAAGTGGGGGCAACATAAATGCAGATCCTACTCTCCTACACAACCCCTCCCCCCCAAACGCAGGGACACTAAACTAACCTTGGCCAGTTGAGTCTTCGTGTTCTAAGTGGAAATACCTTGAGAGTCCATCTGCATTGGCATGTTGGGTCCCAGGTCTATGTTCCATTATTTAGTCCATCCCCTGTAGGGAAATGGACCACCTTAAAAGTTTTGGGTTCTCACCTTTCATCTGTTTAAGCCATAGGAGGGGCTTGTGGTCAGTCTGAACTATGAAGTGAGTGCCACACAAGTATGGCCTCAGATTCTTCAGGGCCCACACCACAGCAAATGCCTCCCTCTCTATAGCTGACCAACGTTTCTCTCTAGGGGTCAGCCTTCTGCTTATAAAAGCTACTGGCTGGTCTCGACCTTCATCATTCATTTGAGACAGTACAGCTCCCACACCCAGCTCAGAAGCATCTGTTTGGAGAATTAACTTTTTGGTGTAGTCTGGACTCTGTAAGATGGGGGCAGTGCACTTGGCCTGCTTTAGGTCTTCAAATGCCTTTTGACAGCTAGCTGTCCACTGAACCTTTTTTGACATTTTCTTTGAGGTAAGATCATTTAAGGGGGTCACTATAGATCCATATTCCTTAAAAAACCTCCTATAGTACCCAGTCAGGCCCAAAAAGGCTCTCACCTGTGTCTGGGTGGTTGGAGCAACCCATTCCATGATGGTTTGGATTTTGCTCTGTAAAGGCTGAACCTGGCATCCACCTACAAGGTGGCCCAGGTACACAACATGACTCTGCCCTATCTGGCACTTAGTGGCCTTGATAGTGAGGCCTGCTTTTTGCAGGGCCTCCAAAACATTTCTGAGGTGGACCAGGTGATCCTGCCAGGAGGAACTAAAGACAGCAATATCATCTAGATAAACTGAGCAATAAGTTTCCATACCTGTCAGAACTTTGTTTATTTATTTATTTATTTGTTTTGCACATTTATAGAGCGCTCTAATACCCGGAGGTGTCCTGGCGCTTTTTAGAGGTTGTTCACCAACCTCTGAAAAGTGGCAGGTGTATTCTTCACCAAAGGGCATCACCACAAAGCGGTAGTGCCCACCAGGGGTTGAAAATGCAGTTTTGGCTTTGGCATCCTCAGCTAACCTGATCAGCCAGTAGCCAGCTGTTAGGTCAAATGTACTCAGATACTGGGCTGAGGCCAAAGTATCAATCAGTTCATCTGCCCTGGGAATTGGATAGGCATCAGTCCTGGTGACTGCATTGAGGCCTCTGTAGTCTACACAAAACCTCATTTCTTTCTTACCACCCTGGGTATGAGGTTTGGGTACTAGGACTACTGGACTAGCCCAAGGGCTATCTGAAGGCTCAATTACACCTAGTTCCAACATTTTCTGGACTTCAGTCCTGATACAGTCCCTGACATGGTCAGGTTGCCTGTTGATTTTACTCTTGACAGGCAGACTGTCTCCAGTGTCCACCTCATAGGTGCACCAGGAAGTCTGACTAGGGGTCAGGCAAAACATATGTCTAAACTTGCAAAACTTGTCTGCATTCAGTTTGCTGATGGTCAGTGAGGCTGCTTGCCAAAGCAACACCATCTACTGACCCATCATCAGGGTTCTGTGAGAGCAGGTCAGGGAGAGGGTGACTCTCCTACTCCTGTTCCTCATCAGTTGCCATGAGCAAGCCCATGTCAGCCCTGTCAACATATGGTTTATATCTGTTGACATGGAGCACCCTAAGGGGGCTCCTGGGAGTTCCAAGATCCACCAGATAGGTGACTTCTCCCTTTTTATCAACAATTGTATGGAGGCGACTCCATTTGTCTTGGAGAGCTGCTGGGGCCACAGGCTCCAACACCCACACTTTCTGTCCTGGCTGGTATACAGTCAGCACAGCCTTTTGGTCATGCCAAGTTTTTTGTAGTTCTTGGCTGGCCTCCAGGTTTTTAGTTGCCTTCTTCATGTATTCAGCCATCCTGGAGTGGAGACCAAGTAAATAGTCCATCACATCCTGTTTGGGAGGTTTGAGAGGTAACTCCCAGCCCTCCTTCACCAAACATAATGGACCTCTTACAGGATGCCCAAACAGAAGTTCAAAAGGGCTGTAACCAACCCCCTTCTGTGGAACCTCTCTGTATGCAAACAGAAGGCAGGGAAGTAAAAGGTCCCATTTTCACCTAAGCTTTTCTGGAAGGCCTTTAATCATTCCCTTTAGGGTTTTGTTGAAGCGTTCAACTAACCCATTGCATTGTGGGTGATAGGGGGTAGTGAATTTATAATTTACACAACACTCCTTCCACATTCCTTTTAGATATCCTGACATGAAGTTGGTACCTCTGTCAGATATGACCTCCTTTGGGAAACCCACTCTGGAGAAAACTCCAATGAGGGCTCTTGCCACCACAGGGGCTGTGGTGGTCCTCAGGGGAATTGCTTCTGTGTACCTGGTGGCATGATCCACTACCACCAGGATAAACCTGTGCCCAGATGCTGTTGGAGGGTCAAGGGGACCAACAATGTCAATCCCTACCCTTTCAAAGGGTACCCCCACCACAGATAGTGGTATCAGGGGGGCCTTTGTTCTGCCACCTGACTTTCCACTGGCTTGGCAAGTGACACAGGAGTGTCAAAACTCCTTGGTGTCCTCTGACATATGTGGCCAATAAAATGTGGAACAAGCCTGTCCCAGGTCTTGTTTTGGCCCAAGTGTCCTGCTAAAGGGATGTCATGTGCTAGGGTCAAGAGGAACCCCCTAAACTTCTGAGGTATTACCAACCTCCTGGTGGCTCGCTCCAGGGGTATGATCTCTAGCCTCAGAATATAGGAGTGTGGTCGCGTGTTCACATAGGACAGAGAGGCAGGGAGGGTGATATACCGATATTTAATGGTCAAAGAACTAAAAGAAAGAATAAAGAAAAGAAAATGTCCACGAAAGTCCGGGATTTCGATCTACTGGAGGATTCCTTGGTCCTTTGGTCTCTAGGCTCCAGGGTCCCTCTCCCCCTCCCTTTATCTTGGTTAGGAGACGTCTTCGCGTGTTTTCTTCTTTCTGCCCCGCTGGACGTAGGAGGAGTCAGTAGGTAGGGCCCTCGGGGAAAGAAAGACAGATATTGACTAACTATGTACTATTAGGGATAACCAATGTACCGTCACCCGGGGTTGATTGTGTGGGGAAGGGCTGTGGGGGTAGGTGGTCAGGGAACATGCATGAAAAGGGGATAGATGGCTGAGCGCTCATGCACACACACATGTCCTTTACCTCCCCGACCTCCACCAGCCCGTGGAAAAAATGTGAAAAAAAGGGTGCTTGCCTGTGGCCACGACCCTCCTGGGCCGTGGCAGGGGGAGCCTCGCCGTCCTTCTCCTCCTCTGACTGGCTGGGCTCTAGAACCGTGCCTCTAGGCGGTGTTTCCAGCATCTTGTCCTCCTCCCGGTCTCCTTCTCCTGGTGTTTCTTCGCCCGTCCTCAGCTCCGTAGGGTTCTCCTCCTCTGGTCAGCGTCTTCCACTGATCGCCGCCATCGCAGTGTTTTCTGTCTCCTCATGCCCCTCCTCTTCCTGCACTCCTGTGCAGTCTGGGGCTAGACTGTCGACTTCCTCTTCCTGGCGCCCGATCGCGGGCGCCATGTTGAATTTCTCGGCCGCGGGAGCCACCGCGTTACACTGCCTTTCCCCCAAGCATGGACGATTGGGCCATGTAGTAGTTGGGTATCGAGACAAAAAGTCCACATTTCCTTGAGTTCGCCCTGGTGCATGCAGAGTCTGGAAAGAAAAGGGTTGTAAGGAAAGGAACCATCGGAGTATCTTGGGGTTTGTGTCTTTGTGAGTGGAGAGCCATGTGAGAGGTGCATGGTCAGTGATGAGGAAGAAAGAACGTCCTAATAGATAATACTGTAGGGCCTCCATAGCCCATTTGATGGCTAAACACTCTTTTTCTATGGTAGCGTAGTGGGTTTCTCGGGGAAATAGTTTACGGCTCAGATACAAGACAGGTCGTAGTTCTCCCTGTTGGTCAGGTTGGGATAGGATGGCTCCCAGACCACGGTCAGAGGCGTCTGTTTGTAAAACAAATGGTTTCTCACAATTAGGGCACATTAATACAGGGTCTTGACATAGCAGGGATTTCAGAGACTGGAAGCTCTGTTCTTGGTTAACAGTCCATTCTACCTGTTTCTTAGGGTGTCGGTGGGATAACAAGTCCGTGAGAGGACATGCTAGGGCTTAGAAATGTGGGATAAACCGCCTGTAATAACCTACTAAACCAAGGAATGCTCGTATATCCTTTTTGGTGGTTGGTCTGGGGATATTTTGTATGGCCTCTACCTTGGTTTACTGTGGTCTTAATGTCCCTGCTTGTATGGAGTATCCCAAATACTCTATCCGGTCGGTTCCTAGAGTGGTCTTTTTGGGGTTAAGTGTAAGTCCTGCTTGGTGTAGAGAGGAGAAGACGCCTTGTAGGTGTTGTAGCAGCATCTTCCAATCGGGGCTGTATACCACAATGTCATCTAGATAAGCTACAGCATATGATTGATGGGCTCGTAGAATGACGTCCATTAGTCTCTGGAACGTCGCAGGGGCTCCATGTAAACCAAAGGGCATGACCTTAAAGTGATATAGGCCAGAGGGAGTGGAAAAGGCCGATTTCTCTTTCGCAGACGGACTGAGAGGAATCTGCCAATATCCTTTTGTTAGGTCGATGGTAGACATTACATGTGCCTTGCCCAGTCTTTCTATGAGCTCATCTACTCTCGGCATGGGATAGCTGTCGAATTTAGAGTGGGCATTGAGTTGGCGGAAGTCGATACAAAAGCGAAGGCTTCCATCAGGTTTGGGCACTAACACTACTGGGGAGCACCAGTTACTCTGTGAGGGCTCTATGATATCTGCTTGTAACATCCTGTCCACCTCGTTTTCTATCGCTTGGCGTCTGGCTGCTGGTATGCGATAGGGTTTTAGTTTTATCACTGTCCCTGCTTCTGTCTTTATATCATGGGTTACTAGGGTGGTTCTCCCCGGATGGTTGGAACTAAGCCCCGGAAAACAGGTCACCAGGGAGTACAACTGTTCCCTCTGTCTACTACTAATCATTCCTCCTGTCTTTGGCCATTCCTGAGACAACAGGCTAGAAGGCTGGAAAGTAATTTCTATGGGTTTTGAACAGGAAATCCTTTGAATGGGTGTAACCTCGCAAGTGTTTTGAGGGGATTGTTCTTCCCATTTTTTTAATAGATTTATATGGAACACTTGTCCTGTGGACCCTGTTCTGGGAGTCGCCATTCTATAGGTAACAGGGGTTACCTGCTTCACCACAGTGTAAGGTCCTTGCCAGGTTGCCAGTAGCTTTTTGTCCGAGGAGGGCAAATGTACGAGAACCCTCTCACCCACTGTTAACTGTCTTAACTGGCTGTTTTTGTCATAATACTTCTTCTGTCTTTGTTGGACCTTCTCCATGTTTTGGTGGACCTATTCCCATAGCGTAGCAAGGTTTTTTTTTAAGGTAGCAGAGTAGGCTAATAATGGTTTCCCCTCATCTTCCTCCTCCGTCCACTGTTCGGCTGCCATATCTAAAAGGGTATGTGGTATACGTCCAAACACTAACTCAAAGGGGCTGAACCCTGTGGATTTTTGCTCATGAGTTCGTATGGCGAATAGCGCCAAAGGGAGCTTACGGTCCCAGTCTTTTCCCGTATCGGTGATGCACTTTCTCAGTATAGTCTTGATAGTTATGTTATAGCGTTCCACTAAACCGTCTGTCTGGGGGTGGTATAACGCTGTTGGGATTTGTCGAATACCCAGAAGGTTACAGACTTCCTTCATTAATCGAGACATGAAAGGGGTTCCCTGATCGGTCAGGATTTCGGACGGAAATCCGACCCTAGAAAAGAATGAAATGAGGGCTTGAGCGACAGCTAGAGTGGTCATGCTTGTCAGAGGTATTGCTTCGGGGTATCTAGTGGCATAGTCTACCAGTACTAATATATATTGGTGGCCTCTGGCTGAGGGTATAAGGGGGCCTACCAGATCCATTCCTACCCGTTTGAATGGGACGTCTATAATGGGTAGGGGCCGTAATGGGGCCTTTGCGTCTGTAGAGGGGTTGACTAATTGACACCTGGGGCACGAGGCACGGAACCGGGCTACTTCCTTATACACCCCTGGCCAATAGAATTTCTCCAGTAAATATCGGAGAGTATGTTCTTGACCATAGTGTCCACCCCCGGCCTGACTCTGGGCTATGTGTAGGGCTTGCTCTCGGAATGCAAGGGGAACAATTAACTGCTCCTTTTTATCTAGCTTATCCCTACTAATTCTATATAGAAGACCTTTCTTGATGCAAAAGTATGGGCCTACCTTCTGGGTTTCTTCTTCAGAAGCTTGGTTCCAGGCATGTGTCAGGGTGCTGTCCTCCCGTTGCGCTGTCCTGAAACTCCGGGCTGGTCGCTCTCTCTCGTCTGGGAAGGAAAGAAGACAGGTAACAGGGGAGGACGAAGCCATGGAATATGCTATGCGCTCTTTTCTTTTTTCAGCTTTGGTTTTTGGTGTTTTGGTCGCTCTTTGGGTTATCTCAGCGGAATAGAAGGGGGCTTCCTCCTGGGCTATGTCTGTCAAGTACTCATGGAAACGGGGTATGTCCGTTCCAAGGAGAACTTTTTCTTGCAGGGCCGGTACCACCACTACTCGATATACCGTTGGATCCCCAAATATCTCCATTAAGACATTAGCCATTGGGTACAAACGGGTATCAACATGCACACAGGATACTTGTATTTGGGTCTCATCGGCGATGTGATTGATAGGGACCAGTTCCCGGGAAACCCCTGTATGGTGGCATCCGGTGTCCAGCAGGGTGTCTATGGTCTTTCCATTAAGACGGATGGTTTTCCTATATCGGGGCTGGACACCCCCTGTGGCGAGTACTCTTCCCCGAGTTAGTCCGACTTCCATTGGCTCAATACCCTCACTCTTAACAGGGCAATTCCTAGCAATATGTCCCCATTCTAGACACTTAAAGCACTGCGGGCCTGCCGGGGTAGGGACGGGGTGTATGGGTGTCCTCGTTATTCCCTTTCCCTGTGCGGTAGCCCTGTTCTCATTCTGTCTAGCGACAGCCCTCTGGGGTGTCAAGGTTGGAACTCTTGCAGGTTGAGCCCTAAAGTCGGGAGACCTATGATAGGCACATGCGAGCTCCACAGCGGTCTGCACCGTTAAGTGGGGGTGTTGTTTTAGCCATGTCCGGGTGTTGGGGGGGAGTGTCTCTAAATACTGCTCTAAGTACACCTTCTCCGTGATTTCCTCAACAGGGGACTTACTGGGCTGTAACCACCTTTCTCCTAAATCCCTGATACGGTAGTATAGTGCCCTGGGGTTGTCGCCCGCCACCCACTTTTCCCTGCGGAACTTTGCCCTGTAATATTCCGAATCAAACCCTACCCTCTCGAGAATGGTCTTTTTAATTTCAGGGTAGGGTGTAAGGCCTGAGGGGTTGGCGGCCTGATAGGCGGCCTGGAGCTCACCGGAGAGGAGGGGGGCTATATACTGGCCCCATCGTTCAGGAGGCCAGGCGGCTGTGGTACAAAATGCGAAGTGGGTCGCACACCGCTCGTCATACTAGCAAATAGCCCCATAGGATTCTGGAGGATGTAGTGACAGCGGCGGGTACACCTATGCCACGAGTAAAAAGTTTAAAATGCCATCCCTGGACACGTGTTTCGAGGTAATTGCCTCTCGTCAGCAGGGAGCAGGTACGTATGCGGGGTGCTGTAGACTGCCAAAAATTATCAGGTCTAGTACCTATCACGGCGCGCGGGTGCGGGATCCGGGCTCGTCAACCCATAGCTCAGGGAGCTTTAAATACAAAATGCGAAGTGGGTCGCACACCGCTCGTCATACTAGCAAATAGCCCCATAGGATTCTGGAGGATGTAGTGACAGCGGCGGGTACACCTATGCCACGAGTAAAAAGTTTAAAATGCCATCCCTGGACACGTGTTTCGAGGTAATTGCCTCTCGTCAGCAGGGAGTAGGTACGTATGCGGGGTGCTGTAGACTGCCAAAAATTATCAGGTCTAGTACCTATCACGGCGCGCGGGTGCGGGATCCGGGCTCGTCAACCCATAGCTCAGGGAGCTTTAAATACAAAATGCGAAGTGGGTCGCACACCGCTCGTCATACTAGCAAATAGCCCCATAGGATTCTGGAGGATGTAGTGACAGCGGCGGGTACACCTATGCCACGAGTAAAAAGTTTAAAATGCCATCCCTGGACACGTGTTTCGAGGTAATTGCCTCTCGTCAGCAGGGAGCAGGTACGTATGCGGGGTGCTGTAGACTGCCAAAAATTATCAGGTCTAGTACCTATCACGGCGCGCGGGTGCGGGATCCGGGCTCGTCAACCCATAGCTCAGGGAGCTTTAAATACAAAATGCGAAGTGGGTCGCACACCGCTCGTCATACTAGCAAATAGCCCCATAGGATTCTGGAGGATGTAGTGACAGCGGCGGGTACACCTATGCCACGAGTAAAAAGTTTAAAATGCCATCCCTGGACACGTGTTTCGAGGTAATTGCCTCTCGTCAGCAGGGAGCAGGTACGTATGCGGGGTGCTGTAGACTGCCAAAAATTATCAGGTCTAGTACCTATCACGGCGCGCGGGTGCGGGATCCGGGCTCGTCAACCCATAGCTCAGGGAGCTTTAAATACAAAATGCAAAGTGGGTCGCACACCGCTCGTCATACTAGCAAATAGCCCCATAGGATTCTGGAGGATGTAGTGACAGCGGCGGGTACACCTATGCCACGAGTAAAAAGTTTAAAATGCCATCCCTGGACACGTGTTTCGAGGTAATTGCCTCTCGTCAGCAGGGAGCAGGTACGTATGCGGGGTGCTGTAGACTGCCAAAAATTATCAGGTCTAGTACCTATCACGGCGCGGGGTGTGCGGGATTCGTGCTCGTCAACCCATAGCTCAGGGAGCTTTAAATACAAAATGCAAAGTGGGTCGCACACCGCTCGTCATACTAGCAAATAGCCCCATAGGATTCTGGAGGATGTAGTGACAGCGGCGGGTACACCTATGCCACGAGTAAAAAGTTTAAAATGCCATCCCTGGACACGTGTTTCGAGGTAATTGCCTCTCGTCAGCAGGGAGCAGGTACGTATGCGGGGTGCTGTAGACTGCCAAAAATTATCAGGTCTAGTACCTATCACGGCGCGCGGGTGCGGGATCCGGGCTCGTCAACCCATAGCTCAGGGAGCTTTAAATACAAAATGCGAAGTGGGTCGCACACCGCTCGTCATACTAGCAAATAGCCCCATAGGATTCTGGAGGATGTAGTGACAGCGGCGGGTACACCTATGCCACGAGTAAAAAGTTTAAAATGCCATCCCTGGACACGTGTTTCGAGGTAATTGCCTGTCGTCAGCAGGGAGCAGGTACGTATGCGGGGTGCTGTAGACTACCAAAAATTATCAGGTCTAGTACCTATCACGGCGCGCGGGTGCGGGATCCGGGCTCGTCAACCCATAGCTCAGGGAGCTTTAAATACAAAATGCAAAGTGGGTCGCACACCGCTCGTCATACTAGCAAATAGCCCCATAGGATTCTGGAGGATGTAGTGACAGCGGCGGGTACACCTATGCCACGAGTAAAAAGTTTAAAATGCCATCCCTGGACACGTGTTTCGAGGTAATTGCCTCTCGTCAGCAGGGAGCAGGTACGTATGCGGGGTGCTGTAGACTGCCAAAAATTATCAGGTCTAGTACCTATCACGGCGCGCGGGTGCGGGATCCGTGCTCGTCAACCCATAGCTCAGGGAGCTTTAAATACAAAATGCGAAGTGGGTCGCACACCGCTCGTCATACTAGCAAATAGCCCCATAGGATTCTGGAGGATGTAGTGACAGCGGCGGGTACACCTATGCCACGAGTAAAAAGTTTAAAATGCCATCCCTGGACACGTGTTTCGAGGTAATTGCCTCTCGTCAGCAGGGAGCAGGTACGTATGCGGGGTGCTGTAGACTGCCAAAAATTATCAGGTCTAGTACCTATCACGGCGCCCGGGTGCGGGATCCGGGCTCGTCAACCCATAGCTCAGGGAGCTTTAAATACAAAATGCGAAGTGGGTCGTACACCGCTCGTCATACTAGCAAATAGCCCCATAGGATTCTGGAGGATGTAGTGACAGCGGCGGGTACACCTATGCCACGAGTAAAAAGTTTAAAATGCCATCCCTGGACACGTGTTTCGAGGTAATTGCCTCTCGTCAGCAGGGAGCAGGTACGTATGCGGGGTGCTGTAGACTGCCAAAAATTATCAGGTCTAGTACCTATCACGGCGCGCGGGTGCGGGATCCGGGCTCGTCAACCCATAGCTCAGGGAGCTTTAAATACAAAATGCAAAGTGGGTCGCACACCGCTCGTCATACTAGCAAATAGCCCCATAGGATTCTGGAGGATGTAGTGACAGCGGCGGGTACACCTATGCCACGAGTAAAAAGTTTAAAATGCCATCCCTGGACACGTGTTTCGAGGTAATTGCCTCTCGTCAGCAGGGAGCAAGTACGTATGCGGGGTGCTGTAGACTGCCAAAAATTATCAGGTCTAGTACCTATCACAGCGCGCGGGTGCGGGATCCGAGCTCGTCAACCCATAGCTCAGGGAGCTTTAAATACAAAATGCGGCTGTGGTAGCTACTCGTTCAAAATTGACGAAGAAGTAGTCAGGGTCCTCCCCCTCCTGATATTTTTGTAAGACTGAGCTGGGTACGTTGGGGTGGACCCGGGCTGTGTTTATTGCGGCAGTGTCTTGGGCCTGTTGATTGGAAGTAAGAAGAGCTGCCTGCTCCTTGAGGGCAGTTTGAAAGGCTTCCCTTTCTTTTTGGGCCTCTTGATTCTGGCGTTCGAGGACTAGCTGCAGGTGCCTCTGTCCTTCGGCCAGCTGAGCGACCATCGCTTCCATGGTGATGGGTTGGGTCATGGTAACCGTAAAGGACCCGATCCCACTTCTGACACCACTGTGGTCGCGTGTTCACATAGGACAGAGAGGCAGGGAGGGTGATATACCGATGTTTAATGGTCAAAGAAATAAAAGAAAGAAAAGAAAATGTCCACAAAAGTCCGGGATTTCGATCTACTGGAGGACTCCTTGGTCCTTTGGTCTCCAGGCTCCTGGGTCCCTCTCCCCTCCCTTTATCTTGGTTAGGAGACGTCTTCGCGTGTTTTCTTATTTCTGCCCCGCTGGACGTAGGAGGAGTCAGTAGGTAGGGCCCTCGGGGAAAGAAAGACAGATAGTGACTAACTATGTACTATTAGGGATAACCAATGTACCGTCACCCGGGGTTGATTGTGTGGGGAAGGGCTGTGTGGGTAGCTGGTCAGGGAACATACATGAAAAGGGGATAGATGGCTGAGCGCTCATGCACACACACGTGTCCTTTACCTCCCCGACCTCCAGCAGCCCGTGGAAAAATAATGAAAAAAGGGTGCTTGCCTGTGGCCACGACCCTCCTGGGCCGTGGCAGGGGGAGCCTCTCCGTCCTTCTCCTCCTCTGACTGGCTGGGCTCTAGAAACGTGCCTCTAGGCGGTGTTTCCAGCATCTTGTCCTCCTCCCGGTCTCCTTCTCCTTGTGTTTCTTCGCCCGTCCTCAGCTCCGTAGGGTTCTCCTCCTCTGGTCGGCGTCTTCCGCCGATCGCCGCCATCACAGTGTTTTATGTCTCCTCACGCCCCTCCTCTTCCTGCACTCCTGTGCAGTCTGGGGTTAGACAGTCGACTTCCTCTTCCTGGCGCCCGATCACGGGCGCCATGTTGAATTTCTCGGCCGCGGGAGCCACCGCGTTACAAGGAGTTCCTCATCCCAATAAACTTCATGGGACCCACTAGCACTCCCAGCAGCCTCAGCAGCAGCCTGCTGTCTGAGGGGTTCAAGAGAGGGGCATCACTGTTGCTCTTTGCTCAGATCTTCCCTAGAAGGGCCTCCTGCCCCTAAGAACTCAACCTGATCAGGCTCAAGTCCCTCTGGGGCAGTTCCTTCTTCAGGATCTGCTTCTCCTCCCTCAGGAGGGGAATCTGTGATCTGAGACAGAGGGGAAGGCACTGCCTTAACGCTACTGCTCCTCCTCTTGGGTAGCATCTGGTCCATAGTTTCAGGATCAAGAGCTGGTTCAATGTTATGCATTTTGGCCTGTGACCTGGTACCAGCAAATAGCTCTGCAGGTATGCCCAACATCTCAGCATGAGTCCATAACTCTACTTCAGACCAGGCTGAAGTCTCTAGATCATTGCCCAATAGACATTCGACAGGGAGGTCTGCACTAACTACTACTTTCGTGAGGCCAGTTACGCCTCCCCAGGAGAAATTCACAACTGCCAGACTATGGTTGGTCCTGACATTGCTTGCTTTGGTAACCTGGTACATTTCACCCAGGATGATCTGCCCAGGGTCCACAAGATCCTCTGCCACCATGGTGACACTAGCACCTGTGTCCCTGAATGCCAAAGCCTGTTTGCCATTTATACAGGCTGCTGTTTGTATTTTCCCAGATTACTGGGGCTCACTAGGAAGGACATATCAATGTCTCCATCAAAAATCAGCAATGCCTAAGTGGGTACTCTGACTAGGCCAGAGTCCACTTCAGAACCCAGGGTTAACCATACTACACCCTTATTTTGATTACCACCTCCACCAGTAGCTGTACTAGGGGGAACAGTTGCCTTAGGGGCAGGAGTGGTGGTGGTTTGGTCTTTGGACTTGTTACAGTCAGAAGTCCAGTGCCCTTTCTGTTTACAGAATTTGCACCAGGGCTTCTTTTGGCTTTTCCCTTTGTTAGACTGTGAATACCCACCAGATGCAGATTTTTGGGGCCCTTGTGAAGACTTCTAGTCTTTTGACTTATCCCCACCTTTCTCAGAGCCTTTCAGATCCTGCTTCTTAGTGTCACCCCCTTGGTTCAGGGTTTTCTGCCTCACCCTGGTTCTGACCCATTTGTCTGCCTTCTTTCCCAATTCTTGGGGAGAGGTCAGATCAGAGTCCACCAAGTATTGATGCAACAACTGGTTTTGGCAATTATTAAGGATCTGTTCTCTCATCATAATATTATACAATCCCTTAATTTCAGTAACTCTACTACCAACCAGCCAACCCTCCAGAACCTTGGTCGCACAATCAACAAAGTCAGTCCAGTCCTGAGTCTGTGCTTTCTGGGTGTCTCTGAACTTCAACCTGTACTGTTCGGTGGTTAAGCCAAACACATCTATTAATGCACTCTTCAGGTCTTCATAATCATCAGCATCCTCTTCTCTAACAGTGAGGAGGTTGTCTCTACCTTTATCAGAAAAGGAGAGCCACAAGATTGCTGCCCACTGTTTCTGGAGGACCTGTTGTACTCTACAGACCCTCTCCATCGCAGTTATTCATTTATGGATATCATCCCCACTCTGATAGGGAGGAACAACCTTGGACAGGTTCCTATGATATGGCATGTAATCACTGACTCTAGGGACACTGTTGCTGCCACCAGGGGGTTCTAACCCCTCTTTTCTAGAAGCTCTCTGGAGCTCAAAGGCTTCTCTATCCAATGCCAACTGCTTGGCCTTGAGTGCAACTCTTGCTTCCTCATACTGTAGCAGTTTGTACATTCTTTCAGAGGAGGTTTCTCTTCTAGGAAGATATAAGTTCCTCTGTTGGACAGATTCCCTGCCAGAGTGATATGAGTGGTCAGATTCCCTTGAAGGGGACCTATGCCTCTCTTCCACTCTGTCAGTTCTCTTAGGGAGAATTCCTCTGTCCTTTTCAGATCCCTGTGGATCTGGCCCTTCAACCACAGAGTCCAGGTCATCTTGATTTTCATCATCTGACCCAGAGACTATGGCTGACCCACCCCCTGCTTCAGACCCCTTAGCTCCTAGAGCTAACTTAAGATAATCAGATGTCAGCAGATCTATCAGGTGTAGTGAGGAGGGACTCTGTCCTATCCTCAGGTGCCTTGCAGCACACATGGCTTTCAAGTCAAAGAAAGTCATTTCCTTATACTGAGGCTGGGTGGACCCACTGGCTCCAACCCTTAAGGACATTCTAGTGTTGTGCAGTGTTGTACTACCTACACTAGTTTGTGGCCTACTGATCCTAGCTTGAGCTGTAGCAAGGGTGTGCTATCCCTTCACTCGCAGCTCTAAGTTCAGTAGAACTTGTTGATACTAAGCTTGACTTTATATGTACCTTGAGTACCTTTAGTGATTTTCAGTTAGTAATTCAAATAGAGATTTTCTGGTAAAACAATGGCAAGGTGTAATCCCACACGCTGCCCACCAATGTGAGAAGTTGGCCTGGTACATGCTGGTCACTAGTTAAAGTGGTCATCTTGAACCAGTACAATTCGACTCTTATGGTAGATAGGTTTAAGACAACCTTTTTAAGAAAGCTATCCTAGTGGTAGCTGTGGAGAGCAGCCTCTCAGAGGAATGTAAAGCAGCTTGTTTTTCCTTATAATCTCTTGAATCACTAAATGAAAGGACACCACACAGGTATATATATAAAATATATATGTATTTATTACTAGACGCACTCTACTAATCTCTTTATGAGAGTAGAAGTCAAGGACATATGCACAAATCAACATATCCCAACAAATTAAGAACTTATATGGCTGGGGCCCTAGGGGCGTACCAGACCATACACTAAAAAAGAGGTATAAGAAGAACAGCTTGAGAAGGGGGAAGGCCTATGGTCTTCAGAAGCGCTGGGGCCTCACTAATCCACCCAAGGCAGGTAAGTAAAGGACCCACGGGAGACGCATGCAGTGTGAGAACACAGCCACGGATCCCAATAGACTTCAATGGAGCAAGTCGCGGTTGGAATTTTAAAGTTTTAGGTTACCTCGGGAGAGTCTACAAGCAAGTCACTCACAGGGTTAGTAGTTCTAGGGCCAACACACACAGGAGCACTGGAGTACTCGAATTACCTCACCCAGGGAAGCCGGGTGCATAGGTTTCTTTTGGTGTCGGGTCGCGGCGTCGTTTTCAATGGGAACCAAAGAAGACTTGCTGCTTTTGAAGACAGGAGAAGTGTCCGGTGGAATCCAAGGCTGGATTCTGAAGAAAGAAGACCTGAAAGCAGTGGCGACAGTATTCAAAGTCACTAGCCAGTGTCCCAGGGCCAGGAAGCTGGATGCCCACAGATGTCGGTTGATTTCAGGTGATCACGGGTGTCTTGACTCTTCAGCCACGAGGTGCAGGAGGCATCGATAACAACCAGGAACTGGATTCGGACTGTCCCACAAAGTCTGCAGCTTACTGATCTATCGGCAACTGGATTGGAGCCAACAAGCCTTGGCAACGGCACGTCTCGTGGAATGTGAAGAAAGTCAGCAGTGCAGACCAGCAAGGTCTGAGGGACTCACCCAGCGAGGGTAAATCAGGGCAGGCCTGGAGCAAACAGGGGAACCCTTTGGTTCTGTGGATAAGTCTTCAGGGGACCCACAATCCAACCGGCAAGGGATTGCAATGATGTCTCATGAGGATTCACTTCACAGGAGCCCACGGTCACTCAGGATGAGGTAGGCCTCTGATTTTCAAAGGAAGTCCTGCTGGAGGCTTGGACCACATGAGTACCAAAGCACAAGTTCATAGAATGTCGTGAAGGGGTTGCACTTGACAATAGTGCACGGTCCCTGGGTATTTCTGTTCCTCGTCACACGTGGGGTCCACTCACCTCAGCTTCACTGGGGACTCACAATGGCTATCGAGAAGTCAGGAAATCCACTTCCAGGGCTGCAGGGAGTTCGGACTCTGGCGGGAGTGGGAAAGTTTGTTACCATTGATGCAAATATTTGGTGCCTGCCAAGCTGGGGAGTCACTCCTTGACTCCAAGGGAGATTCTTCAGTCTTCCAAAGGTAGTGGAACGTCGAAGGTCCAAGATTCTTCTTAAGAGCATCGTCCAGGGATATCTAGTTTGCAATGGCAAGGGTTCCCTAACTTATACTAGAAGGAAGGGAGGGACTAGCTCTATGACCACTCCTATGGGAGGGTCAGGGGAGTGGGTGGCTACACCCACTTCCCTTTGTCCAGTTTCGCACCAGAGCAGGGGCTGGTAGCCCCTGAACCAGTTTGAGTTGGCATATGCACAGAGGAGCCTAC
Organism: Triturus cristatus; assembly: GCF_964204655.1. NCBI lineage: Eukaryota > Metazoa > Chordata > Amphibia > Caudata > Salamandridae > Triturus > Triturus cristatus. Next base: position 416,041,593 of record NC_140579.1, read on the forward strand.
TGCTCCCCCAGTGCTGGACTTCAAAGCACTCTAGGAGTGCACCCACCCAGCCCCAATACACTAAATCCTGTCTGGAAGGTGGTTACACCTCCGTGTGACAGGATGCCTATTGTTGGGCCTCCTCCACTGTGAGTTTCGGTCAGCAGCAGGAGGGCAGCCCAGTGTCTGTGCTGGTGGCATCCATTTTGTGATGCCAGGGCTCTTCAGGATTCTACCGTGTTTCCACAGTGGGTACATGTCTATCCCTCTAGAAGGGTGGGATCATATTCCCACACCAGTTACTGGTGTGGGGGTATGATTCCAAAGCGTTTGACACCAAACACGACATGTTTTGATGCAGCCATCCCAAAGTTAGCATTTACCCCTAGGTTATAATGCACTTAAGAGTATATGGTTTAACCACATCCACAAACATCTACAGAGAATAGACTCTGAGAGCTGCAGAGGGGCCCTGCTCAGGCAGAGGCACCCCATCACATGGAAACCAAGCACCCTGCCCTCAGGATTGATAGGGCCTGCCTTAGGGGTGACTGATAGGTTTATATGTGTGTGTAAGGTGAGATATAGGAACCTATACCTCAATGAGGAGTGCTAACACTACCTCACCCAGGCTGCAGTAGCAGGCCTGTGGTGTAAGATTTAGTCTGCTTCCCAGGGGTGGCATAATACATGCTTCAGCCCCTGGTAGGCCTGTGAAGTGCCTATGCCCTTGGTACCTAAAGTACCATATACTAGGGGCTCATAAGGTACCACAGTATCCAATCACTAGTGCATCTAATATGCACTCCAAGTTGTTTAGAGAGAACAGAGAGGCTGGGGCCCTGATTAGCAGGGTCCCAGCCAGACTATAGCCAGAAACCAGTGTTAACATCAGAAAAAAATTGGGGGCAACATAAGTGCAGATCCTACTCTCCTACACATCCTCACAGGTTGATGCCCACCTGAAGCAGGAGATATGGCTGACCATCGCCCGGGCAGTTTGTTCGGTGGGGGTCTACAAGCGTCGGATCCGTACCTGCCAGAAGAGGTGGCAGGACCTTCGGTGCTGGACCTGGAGGATCGCTAGAGTCCAGCTGAAGCTGTCACCTCCACGCAGGAGGGGCGAACACCGGACCCTGACCCCCCACATGCACCCGGATCCTGGTGGTGGTCTTCCCTGGATAGGCAGCTGAAGGCCAGACAGCAGCAAGGAGGGGGAAAGTCCATGCCTAATCTGTGTACTATGTCTGACATGCTAATTGCAGTCTTTTGGCCTGGTCACACTTCCACATTACATAGGTCTTGTAGTCCAATACTCAGGTCCCTCAATTGTGTGATGCACCCTCCTCATCTGTTCCACAGGTGTGGCCCCTACAGTCTGTTGCTTGTGTCACTAGGGCACTGTGTCCCTGCAGTCAGCTATGCTTCAGCTTCCGGACAGCTTAGTGACATGTGCCTTCAGGTGTCTGCCTCTCTGTCATGATGGTGTGGCTTCATGTTACGTACAACTGGGGTGTCCATGATTTTGAGGGTCAGCAGGACATCTGAGATGTGACTGTGTGAGAGAAGACCTGTGTGACATATAGGTGTGTGATCATCTGACAGCGCACAATGGTGTATGCAACTCTGTACTTCAGGCATCTGGGTTACATGCACGGCAGACTGTGATGTGCTAATGTACAGGGAGTTGTGTTTGCAGAGACTCAAATGTCTGATTTTCATGATGTGGGGTCTTCTGGGTCCTGGATATGTTGTTTGCAGGGGATGGGCAAGTGCACTTGTCATCTGCAGAGTTAGCTTTCCCCCTGAGCTATGATTGTGACACAGTGCATACTGTTGTTGTCTGGATGCCCTGCCCCTGTGACAGGAGACAGTGTTGACTGACTTTCCAGGCATGCCAATGTCATGGCATTTAACTTGCTATGAGTGATCCTGCATTGTGTTCAAGTGTGCACCATGCACCCCATTGTGGCATTGACTATCAGGACATGAGAACATCATAGTGTGTGTTGCTGGCATGCATCACAAGCATGTGAAATGAATCTCTGCCCATCCCTTCATCCGGACACCTGTACTGAGTCAGTGGCAAGAGATGTGCTGTGTGTATAGTGACATACTCTTGCATGTCCAACTAAAGTGTGGGTGGTGCATGTAGGGACTTTGGGGTATTAGCATCCAACATGCAACAGACATATGGGTGCAAGTCAAGGAGAGATACGTGTGCCATGGTTGATGTTGAGAATGACAATTGGCTTATTCTAAACAGTGTTGATGCCAGGGCTTGCCCTGTGCTGTGATGTACTCAGTGTGTGAAGTCAGTGCAGGTGACTGATGTTGTTCTCTTTCTTCCTATTCCTATTCAGATACATCCACGGCCACATAAGGGGACAGTTCCACGGACCAGGATGAGCCTCAGAGCCTGACAGGGACAGAAGGAGAGGAGTCGGGGGGGCCCAGTGGCACGGAGGGCGAGTGGAGCCACACAGAGGAGTCGTCAGCACCATCCCCCCCAGCTGAGGGCCACAGCAGCTCTGAGGATGACTCCCTTGTGGAGGCGGGTGTCAGCAGCCACCAAACCCCAGCTAGTGAGGCTGTTTCCGCCAACGCCCCCACCACCACCACCATCACCACCCTCCCATAGGCTCCCATCCCAGAGGTCCGTGGAGGCTCCTGTGTTCGGGAGCATGTCTCCTTTGTGCCAGGCACCGCACCCCCTGCACATGTGTCCCCTGCTGCCCTGAGTGAGGAGTCTGCGGTCTTACTTAGACAGATCCATGTAGGGCAGACATCAATGCTGAGTGTCCTCCATGCACACACCAGTCTGTTGACGCAACTGGTGTCGTTCATGGAGGGCATTTCATCGGGCATGTCTGCCCTACAGAGGACCAATCAGTCCGTGGCCTCCTCCCTGATGGCAGCAGTGTCCCTCCTCCAACAGTCCCGCACCCCTCCTACCCCTGCACCACCCACGATTCCTAGCAGCCTACCTGTCACAAGCACACCCGCACCTGCACATTCTCCCAAAGCCACAGACACGGGCAGCACACAAACACCCAAACCAAGGGCTAGACGTGCACACAAGCAAGCGCAGGGGACTGATACCACACTCACAGGGGCTGGGTTGCAGACACACACAGAAGTCATCCACAACCACTCCACAGTCCTCCGAAACCTCTCCCTCCCAGCCCCCTTCCCTTGCCTCACCTGCAACCCCATCTCCACTGAAGCTCTTCCTCTGTGACCTTGGCCTCTTCCCCACTGACCCAGCAGTTCCAGATTGCAAGGGGAAGAGGAAGTCCCCACACACAGAGGGGAGTGCCACTCACACCCGGACACCCTCCCCCAGGCACAGTCAGACTGAGGCCCCCACCCTCAAGTCCTCCCGGAGCCGGAAGAGCAAGACCCCACTGCCGCCACGCAGCTCCAAGGCAAAGTCTCCGTCCTCCATCCCCCAGGCCACCACACCAGAGGTTCCCCCACCACACCCTGCCCCGGGTTCCCCCACCCACAGATACACCATCCCCAAAATGCTGAGGCCCTCCCCCCACCACTTGCTCCTCCACATCCGGTCAGACAGTTAGTGCCACTGATGTGGGGACAGTGTCCCCCCCTCTGTCATGCCGACCTCACCTGCACCCCATTCTGCTCACATGGATTTAGGCACTGCAGTGGAGTCCACGACCACCCCGTCAGACTTGGGCACTGCAGTGGGGACCCAATCCACTCCATCTGACCTGCCCACTGAAGTTTTGCCAGCACCCACCCCATCTGACTTGTGCCCCACAGTTGTGACTGCACCCACTACTTCAGTCAGCTCCACTGCAGTTGCCAGTGACTCTCCTGCATCCACCACCCCTTCACTGCCTCCTTCTGCTGCGCCCTGATCCTGTCCCTGCGGTGCCTGGCCTGCCCACATGTATGCCCCTCCGAGGGTATGTCCCCTGTCCTTCCCAGTGCAGGCAAGCAACGTGTGTCAGTTGTCACTCAAGTTCACTCCTTGTCATTTGATAATGGACTGGCCATTGGCCTTTTGTTTGAACGGATGTTTACATTTTCATATGCTGAATAAAGCTTTTTTCTTTATCCTTGTGAACTTGATTTAGCTGTACATTATGTTGATGATGTTCAGCATGCCCTTGCACCTGTAATGCTGGATTTCCAATGTTGAATACTGAGGTGTTGATGTGAGGTACTCCATGTGGTCCATGAGATATGTACACTATTCTGGTCGGTATCCATGTCATCCTTTGCAGGTAACTGGGTGTGTCATGATCAACAATTTGTGGACATCTCTGTGAACATTTCATTTGCATGGTCACATCTGTGGCTTGCACCCATGCACATATGATGTGCTTCCCATTGTCCAATTTGTCTATTTCCCTGACTTTGGGCGCATCTCCACTGGACCTACAGGTGTGGGCATCATTGGTATAGGAGCAACTGGGTCCTCTGTGCAACTTACTGTACATATGTATTGAGTATGTGCAGATGACTTAGGGGAGACTCACGTACCCAGGCTGTTGTGACCGGAGCCTTCATTGTGTGGTAACTGATGGCTGACTGACCAAGTGTTCTGCTGACATGAGTGAGACGTGCTGTGACTATGTTTGGCACAGCTGGGTTTCCACAGGAGTTGGGTCCCCTCAGGCTATATCATGGATGTGTTGTTCTGTAACATAGCCTGGGCCCATGGTGTGAGTTGTGTGAGCATGTGTGTGTGTGTCCACATCCCTTTTCATACACAGGCAGTGTTCCCTTGATATGTTCCTGTTGTTTATGCTTGCGAAGTGGTACTGTGTTCATCCCACAACTTTGCCATGGGCTACCAGATGTGTGGGTGCATGACACACTACTGTTAATTGGTGTTTCATCATTGGGATTTTTCAGTTCTGAGTTGTGGTGATGTTGTCAGACGCAGATGGGACAAAGTCAGGGGTCCCCAAGGCACTGTTAGTTCGCAGTATCATGTAGTTGTCCCTAGGTGATACCTTTCAGGGATTGGGACATGTGTATGTGTGTGTGACTGCTCCCACTTGTCCGGTTCAGGGCTGCAATGTTTGCAGGTGTCAGCATGTGTGCCTTGTGGTTCTCCTTGGCTTCTGCATTGTCCTGGGACTGTGGGTGGTATTCTGAATGTTACGTGAGATTTGACATCATGGCCAGGTACCGCATACTGTGCAGTATGTCTGTCATTCACCGGGGTTGTGAACTGTCCTTGTATGATGAGTTTGTGCACCTTAGTTCCTCCCAACATTCCTGTGTTTGTCATGGGTGCATGTGCAATGTCACCTGTCCATGTGGGCTTCACAGATCCCATTGTTGCAGTTCAGGGTGTGTGGTGTTGAGGGTGGACTGATGTAAATGTTTGCATGGATGGGCCCCTAGCTCCCTGGATGACAGGCCATGCTGAGTGATTTGTGTTTTTGTAGATGTGATGTACGTTTGTGTCACCGGACACATGTCTGGTTTTCACAGTTTGTAAGACATCTACCTTTGTCATCACAGTGGAGGTGTCATGCATGCTTGTGTCACCCCCAATGTCTGGTCCCTGGGGGTAGTGCTGTTGTGTGTCAGTCTCTTGCTGTGTTCGTTTGTGTTCATTCCAGCTTGTGTCACATGTGTCTGTTGTGCTCCCTCTCATCTCACAATGCCTGATTGCCCACTAAGGGTGTCCCAATGATGGTTTACTTTTGTATGGCACTGTGTCCACATCTGTGTCACTGTGGTTCAGCCCCCCTCATGTGTTGTGTAGTTGCCTGCCTGGGGATACTGAGACACACACACATGTTGTGTCAGATGTGCAGTGTGAGGTTGCCTGTTTGTGTTTGTGCATCTGCATCAGTGCATTGGTATTGCTGTTGTGGGCCATTGTCAGGATGCTGTTTTTGTGATTTTCCCTGCTGTCCCTGTGAGTCATATCACATCATTCTGCGCATTCATCCTGGTTGTTAGGTGCCATTGCTGGCATGGAATGTGAGTTTGTGACCTGACACCTACAGTCTACACAGGTTGTTTTGATTAGGGTGTCTATTTTCGAGATGTGTGTATGCTTTGTGATGGTCACTTTTGCTCTTGTGTGATTGTACACTGTATGCATTGTCAGCCCCCATGTGCGGTGCTTGTCTGCACATGTCCGAGAGTATGTTTTGTTTTCACAGCACTGTTAGCCTCACCACATCTCTGTGAATATGGGACACAACCACTAGTTTGCCCCAAAAGTGTTTCATGTGTTAGGACCAGGAATCATACATGCTGTTTGGCATTTGCAGCTTTGACCATGATGACACTTACCTTTTGGTCACTGTGATGAGGGGGGCATCACAATGCTCGGCATTTGCTACAGTTTGGAACCCAACACTTAACTTTTGTTTTGCACTGTGAGGGGGTGTTACTTTTTACATTGACACAGTGCTATAGTGGTGCTTGCTTTGTGCTGGCCACACTCATTTGTTGGTCACACATGTGCTGTTAGTTACATTGTATGTTTGAAGTCATAATCACTGTTGTGGGCATTTGTCACAGACTACACACTGTTGTCATGATGTTAGGGGGGATGTATTTTGCTGACATACCTAATGTTGGAGTATGATGGATGTGTGGTGCATCACCCATCCTATGGGTGGGGGTGGCATGGGTGATGGGCAACAGGTCCCCTATGAGTGGGGGTGGCAGGGGTGATTGGCAACAGGTCCCCTATGAGTGGGGGTGGCAGGGGTGATGGGCAACATAAGCCCTATGGGTGGGGATCGCAGGGGTGATGGGCAACAGTTCCCTTAAGAGTGGGGGTGGCAGGGGTGATGGGCAACATAAGCCCAATGAGTGGGGATGGCAGGGGTGATGGGCAACAGGTCCCCTATGAATGGGGGTGGCAGTAGTGCTGGGCAACATAAGCCCTATGGGTGGGGGTGGCAGGGGTGATGGGCAACAGGTCCCCTATGAGTGGGGGTGGCAGGGGTGATGGGCAACATAAGCCCTATGAGTGGGGATGGCAGAGGTGATGGGCAACAGGTCCCCTATGAGTGGGGGTGGCAGGGGTGATGGTCAACAGGTCCCCTATGAGTGGGGGTGGCAGGGGTGATGGGCAACAGGTCCCCTATGAGTGGAGGTGGCAGAGGTGATGGGCACCAGGTCCCCTATGAGTGGGGGTGGCAGGGGTGATGGGCAACAGGTCCCCTATGAGTGGGGTTGGCAGGGGTGATGTGCAACAGGTCCCCTATGAGTGGGGGTGGCAGGGGTGCTGGGCAACATAAGCCCTATGAGTGGGGGTGGCAGTAGTGATGGGCAACAGGTCCCCTATGGGTGGGGGTAGCAGTAGTGAAGGGCAACAGGTCCCCTATGAGTGGGGGTGGCAGGGGTGATGAGCAACAGGTCCCCTAGGAGTGGGGGTGGCAGTAGTGCTGGGCAACATAAGCCCTATGGGTGGGGGTGGCAGGGGTGATGGGCAACATAAGCCCTATGAGTGGGGGTGGCTGGGGTGATGGGCAACAGGTCCCCTATGAGTGGGGTTGGCAGGGGTGATGTGCAACAGGTCCCCTATGAGTGGGGGTGGCAGGGGTGCTGGGCAACATAAGCCCTATGAGTGGGGGTGGCAGTAGTGATGGGCACCAGGTCCCCTATGAGTGGGGGTGGCAGGGGTGATGGGCAACAGGTCCCCTATGAGTGGGGTTGGCAGGGGTGATGTGCAACAGGTCCCCTATGAGTGGGGGTGGCAGGGGTGCTGGGCAACATAAGCCCTGTGAGTGGGGGTGGCAGTAGTGATGGGCAACAGGTCCCCTATGGGTGGGGGTGGCAGTAGTGAAGGGCAACAGGTCCCCTATGAGTGGGGGTGGCAGGGGTGATGAGCAACAGGTCCCCTAGGAGTGGGGGTGGCAGTAGTGCTGGGCAACATAAGCCCTATGGGTGGGGGTGGCAGGGGTGATGGGCAACATAAGCCCTATGAGTGGGGGTGGCTGGGGTGATGGGCAACAGGTCCCCTATGAGTGGGGGTGGCAGTAGTGTTGGGCAACATAAGCCCTATGGGTGTGGGTGGCAGGGGAGATGGGCAACAGGTCCCCTATGAATGGGGATGGCAGGGGTGATGGGCAACATAAGCCCTATGAGTGGGGGTGGCAGGGGTGATGGGCAACAGGTCCCCTATGAGTGGGGGTGGCAGGGGTGATGAGCAACAGGTCCCCTATGAGTGGGGGTGGCAGTAGTGCTGGGCAACATAAGCCCTATGGGTGGGGATGGCAGGGGTGATGGGCAACAGGTCCCCTATGAGTGGGGGTGGCAGGGGTGATGGGCAACATAAGCCCTATGAGTGGGGGTGGCTGGGGTGAGGGGCAACAGATCCCCTATGAGTGGGGGTGGCAGTAGTGTTGGGCAACATAAGCACTATGAGTGGGGGGGGCAGGGGTGATGGGCAACAGGTCCCCTATGAGTGGGGGTGGCAGGGGTGATGTGTAACAGGTCCCCTATGAGTGGGGGTGGCAGGGTTTCTGGGCAACATAAGCCCTATGAGTGGGTGTGGCAGGGGTGATGGGCAACAGGTCCCCTATGAGTGTGGGTGGCATTTGTGATGGTCAACATGAGCCATAGGGGTGGGGGTGGTGGTGGTGCTGTCCATACAACCCCTATGGTGGCCTGTTGTTAGTGGCCAGGATGTGGATCCCCTGTGTGTGTGTGTCCCATTTTGTGGGTACGTGTTGTTTTTTCGTGTGGTAGGTGTCTGACTTACCGTCTGCACCATCCGCGTCTGTTCCTGATCCGTTCATAGATGTAGAGTACTGGTATGACCTGCGCGATGGGATTCATGATGTGTTCGTCTCGTACACGCTGCTTGTTGCTCCGTCTCGTACCGTTGCAAGCTGGTCCGTCTCGTAGCCATGGATTGAGTTGTGCTCAATGTGCTGATATGCTTCTTTTCCGGATGCTGTGACGTGCCGTACGAGGTGACCCGTCCGGCGCGTAGGAAGTACGCATCGTACTTGTCAGGGCGGAAACTGCTATGGATACTGCTTCCGGGCGACTCGGTTCGGCGTTCTGAGGTACGGCTCGGACGGAGAATGAAGCTTGAATTACAGCCTACGTGTCGGTCGGGTTTTTGGCAGTAATGCGCATCGTACTTCATCTACAGGACGGACCGGCTACGGGTACGTGTCGGTCGCATGGTAAAGCTACGAACAGCTCTCCGAGAGCTGCGGAATTGACCCCTTAGAAAAGGAATATACTTGTATTGAATGATTTACATTTTTCTCTTTGAAGAGGGTTAATGGAGGGACAATCGAAGGTGAGGCGCACAAGCGCCTGTTGCGAGAATATAAGGCTAGGATAATAAAGGAAAAGCAGGAGTTCTTTTCTAATCTTACCTCTTCCCTTACTTCATCTAGGGAATTGTTTAAAATTGTGGACTCCCTCTGCTCTCTACAAATGCCTGATCCAGTGGTAGGGTCTCAGGAGCTTTGTAACAAAATCTCAGACTTCTTTTATAACAAAATTGAGGACATTTATCTTGCCTTGGAAACTCAGAGGATTACTCTGGGTTCCCAGGCCCTGGGAAAACTGGAAACCTGGACCAGAGATCCCTCTAAGATCCTCTCCTCTTTTCTGTTGCTTTCTCTTGAGGAGATGGACCTTCTGTTGAATAGAATAAAATCTGCCTCCCCTCTTGACCCCTGTCCTCTGAAAGTGCTGAAAGCATGTAGGGATACCTTATTACCCCCCTTGATGGAGGTGATGAATGGTGCCTTAACACAGGGTGTCTTTCCGTTGGCCTGGAAAAAGGCGATAGTGAAGCCCCTGCTTAAAAAGCCCACTCTGGACCCTGAAATGCTCAAGAACTTTCGCCCTATATCGCTGCTCCCTGCTCCAGCGAAAATGCTGGAATCTCACCTGAATTTCCACCTGTCGGCCTTTCTAGATGCTTCTGGATTCTTGGATGATTCCCAGCATGGATTCAGGAGGTGCCATAGCACCGAATCGGCACTTACTATGGTGGCGAATAACATTCGAATGAAGGTGGATCAGGTGCAGACCACTCTCTTGGTCCTCTTGGATCTTACGGCAGCATTCGATACCCTCTCTCCCTCGACTTTAACATCACGTCTGAGGGAGTTAGGAGTAACGGGTACAGCCTTGAGTCTCCTGTCCTCTTTTTTAGATCAAAGAGAGCAGAGGGTCAAGCTTGGTGAGTTTCTATCCCCGGCTAAAGCCTTGCAATGCGGGGTTCCACAGGGGTCGGCCTTGAGCCCGACCCTGTTTAACATCTATGTGGCCCCTCTGGCAAGGCTTGTGAAATCGCAGGGGATGGAAGTGGTGTCATATGCCGATGACACCCAAATTATGGTGTCCCTGGCCCATTCGGATAATACATCAGCGATCAACTTTAGGAACTGCATGCAAGCAGTCTCCGAATGGATGATTCAAAACTCCCTGAAGTTGAACGGTGACAAAACCGAAGTCCTGATTTTTGGCAACAATCAGGACTGTTGGTCTAATGAGTGGTGGCCCCCTTTGTTGGGATCTTGCCCTATTCCATCCCACTCAGCCAGGAATTTGGGCGTTATATTTGACACCTCACTGTCCATGACTCTCCAGGTGAACAGAATGATAGCTACCTGCTGGGGGGTTATTAAGATTCTTAGGAGAATCGTTCACTATCTCTCCCCCCAGTCACGTATGCAAACGGTGGTTGCGTTGGTTGGGTCAAGATTGGACTACTGCAATACCTTCTACGCAGACATTAATAGGGGCCTTATCTATCGCCTCCAGGTTGTACAAAATGCTGCAGCCAGATTTGTTCTGGCTGCACCTGCCGCCTCATCGGCCACCTTAGCCAGGAAAATCCTGCATTGGCTCCCTATTCAGTACAGGATTTCTTTTAAACTGCTAATCCTGGTGTTTGGAGCTTTAAGGGCTGGACCCTCTAGCGCTTTGGGTTCTCTCTTAACCTGCTATATCCCTAGCAGGTGCCTTCGTTCTTCAGAGATGAACCTTTTAGTAGTTCCCCGTTTCAAGAAAGTCAGATGGGGAAGTAGGGCTTTCTCCAATGTGGCTCCCCGGCTGTGGAATGCTCTCCCTTTAGAGATTAAGGCCCAACCGTCAATAACCCTCTTCAAAAAAGCACTCAAAACTTGGTATTTTAGTAAAGCCTATCAGTAAGCAATTTCTATTTTATTCATGATTTAATTAGTAATCTTTTTAGGCGCCTTGACGCCCATCGGGCTAAGTAGCGCGTAATAAATCTGATTTCATTTCATTTTTCATTTCAATACATTGCTTCCCCTGCAGCTAATGATTCTCTGACCTTCGACCTTATTGTAGTTCTAATGGTTTTTGAGACAGAATGAATTATAGACACAAATGCCCAAATGCGCATGGAAGGCATGATTTTGGATTGCATATTGGTGGGAACTTGTCTATATTTAAAAACTGAGGGGCTTATTTACAAGCCCCTTGTGCTGCTGGTGCATCACTTTTCCCCTTATTACAAGCGACGCACTGGTGGCGCAAGGGGCTTGTAAATAAGCCCCATAGTTGGTGAAAGGTAGTGTGTCTGACAGTAACCACCAGGGTCTTGAAGTGTTGAAGCTCCACAAAAGTGCTGCAAACAGCCTCCTGTTGGTGCACCTGGTGTCCACTGGAGGGAATTTGAGGATTGGGTGAACTGGCGCTCCTGTTGAAGCTGGAATCTGGGCCCTGCTCCAGTAGGAACACTCTGTGCTGCCTCATTTCTCCTCCACCTCTCACCTGAGAGCATTGGTGTGTGTGGCAGACAGAGGATGTCGGAGTCAGTAATGTTTATCCCCCTTAAGGTCCGTCTTTTGCCATCAGTATTAGAAAAGGTCCGGGAAGTATAAAACATTGCTCAGCCTAGCAACACAGCTAGACCAGGGTAACAACTGTCTTTTGTATGGCAAATGGGGGTAAACGGGAGGAGGTTGATTCCAGAGTCAAGAAATTGTTATTATTGGTAGGCAGAGAGTGGCCCAAATTCATAGGATGCTGCATGGACCCTGATCTGCCCGGGGACTCAGCCCTATTGCAGTATCCTTGGTAGATGTTGCCCTGATTCACAAAATGAATAGCTAAGTGATCCACTTTTGGTCATCAGAAGCCCAAATTTCCTTTTGAAACGTGTTTGTCCTTAAAGCGGGACACTTTGTACAGCGTGGTGACAATCGTGAAGGTCTGTCAAGAGAGCCTTATTAAAAAGGAGATAGAAAAATATTTTCACTTGATAATAAATTTGATAAAACTGAATGAAAACTGGCATACGAGAATGGGGCTAAACTTTCGTACTAGCTGTAGATTCATCAAATGATTCCAAAGATATCAGCAAATGAGCACTTTTTGGACCCTGCTCTTTAACTTTGCTGTAGGCAGTGCCCTGCATCTAGAGGCTTTTAAGTATACTTCAAGGCTGTGTGCAGTAGGTTTGTGTGGGACAGGGCTGCAGGAGCGGCCGGTGCAGCTAAGAGCGGTCGGTGGTGGGCTGGATTTGGGGGATTCAACAGACGACCACGAGGAAAAATTAAATAAATAATTCCCTTTGCCTCGGCGTCTGTCGAAATCCCCCCGCATCTCCTCCACCCTGCCTTACCACCCTACTGCTCTTACCTGCACGGGCCGTGGCTGCAGGGCTGAGCACTGGACTTGGCTGTAGGCTTGCTCTTGCACCCTGAGGCTTCTGTACAAGGCTGATGATGACTGTGCACAGTTGGTTCAGGTGGGATGGGGACACTGGCTGCGCAAGGGACAACGTCTCAATGCGGGGTCTGGCCATTAACTCCTTAACCGCGGTGCAAATTCCACCACGGGACTTCTAATGAGTGGGCGGGGCCGTGTCAGCCAACAGACGTGCGCATCACTAGCGAGGTAGTGCTCACGGCGGCCGTTGGCCGACGCGTGCATGGAACGGGTTAACCAGACTCTAAGGGCAGAACCTGGTGCATACATCGTCAGATGATGCAAGGCTGCTTTTGGTGACATCACGAATAAGATGAGGAGAACAATAATTCGATTGTTTTAAATGCTCTTACAGTTCCGATTCCAGTTCTTACTAGAAAGATAATCAATCCTAAGGCCAAGTCAGAATGACTTGGTGTTTGATATGGCTAAAGGATGTTGCTCCGAAGATAGCTCATCTGAATAACATAAAAACGATTTTATTTGTATATATGTTAGCAGTATTTCAATTTATTATGCCACTTAAAAAATATATCCAATCTTCATGGGTATATGACACCAATGTTCGGGCTAGTTAAGTTACTTGGAGAACAAGAATGTATTTTGGTGCATATCATATTAGTAGACCAAGTCACAACCTTTCATTAGCACTAAGGTCTAAGTAGGGGAGCTAGTAATAGTCAATAGTTCTGCTTGCTTCTCCGTCTAAACCAACTGCAGGGGCTGCTAGCTATGGTTACTGCCACTTTGGAGGCGATTCTCGCAGTGAAGAACAAAATGCAGGAGTTCAAGTGACCCGCACTTGAACTCATTTTGGGGATAATAACATGGATATTTTATTTTCTATGCCCCTGGTGCAACATTGGCCGTAATCTACTCTCTCCCAGTCTCTCCATTACACAAAACGAAGCAGAAGAAGGGGCGTAAGGGCCGTTGCCCCACCTACCAGCATCGGGGGAAAACTAAAGGGAGAGAATGAACTCAACTCACCATGGAGCAGTTTTAAGAAGTGCTCACACTGCTTAGTGCTCCCCTGTGAGGCTATGTGAAATCTGTTTTTTGTGCTTGTCGTCTCGAAGAGACTTTCTGCTCCGCATGTGCAAAGCTGGACGAGGGCTATTCCTCGAGGCACAAGCGAGGAGGCGGGTGAGTGGTGACATCAGCCTTGAGGGAGTGGCCACATAAAGCGGCATAAATGGATTACAAATGGGGCGCTAAGGAATAGGCCCAGGGCGCGGTCAGTGGAGCGCCATTCACAATAATGGGAAGGGGCAGGGCTGGCGCACAGTGCAGGGGGTGGTAACAAATGCAGCAAGCCTTTCGCCGCCTCGTGAATAAGGCTTCCTAATTGGGTAAGTAAGGCTGAGGCGACCTTAGGGGAGTGGCTGGCTATGCATTAGTTTGGCAGCTCCTATTTCCGGGACACAGTTGCTGGAATTGGAAAAAGAAAGGCGCCTGCAGCCGTTAATATCAAATGAGCACGCAGCAGGTTGGTTTACTTTTAGCAAGTTATCGAGAGCTGAATTGGGGCTCGGGGCTGCCATTAATTTTAACAAATGTACCTGCTTGATTATTTGCGATGTGATGACCTCCTTTGTTTCCCACAGTAATTAGGCTACAACCTTCGCGCCCTCGCCTTTTACAGCTCCCACCGGATGCTATGCATTATGTTTTAATCTTCCACCTCCCCAACCCGAGCTAAATGTCCCGGAACCCAGCACAAAGACTGATTGCCTCCCTCCCTGAGCTGGATATTTTATTTTCTATGCCCCTGGTGCAACATGAGGGGACCCAGGGGGAGCGGAGCGCGAGCCAGTCTCCCCCTGGGTGGTTTCGCACAAGGGAGCGGCCACCCAGGTGCGGGGTAGAGTTAATTAGGGAGGCGGGAGGCGCGAGGCAAGAGGAGAGGTGATAAGTAGAGGCGCTGTGGGGCGGGAAATTCATTGTGATCAAGGGAGTGGGGAGGAAGGGTTTTTGAATTTGCTTTGCCCTTAGTTATACTACGTCTGACTCCGTAGCTCTGGGGGCGGGCCTAGGGCGTCACGGGAGGAAGCGCGCGCTGCCGTCCGGGTGCTCTGTGAGGCAGGCAGGGACGAATTGCTGAACCCGGGGGTCCCGGAGCAGGCGTGGCTGGGGCTGGAGCGTCGGCCCAGGAAAGCTGCAGGAGGCGTTGCACGGGCGGTGGCGGCTTGTTTGTCGCCCCAGCGTGAAGGAGACAGCGCGGGCACTGCGGCGGGTCAGGAGGGGGCCCTGGAGTCTGGGACTGTGCTTTCGCACGCGTCGGCTGTGTCCCCCGTGATCTGGCCCAAGAGTCCCAGGTACGTGCGGCCGCCCGTGGCACTGTAGGCGGGCGGCGCGCTGCATGGGGAGGCAGGAGGGGGCGGTCGGGGAGTGTGGCCGGGAGTCGCGGGAGGGCATGGGGAGCCGGGCAGTTTCTAGCGCTCCGTGTGTCAGGCCGGCAAAGCGCGTGGGAAGCGCTGAGGGGAGCACTTTTCAGGACGACTACAGTGGGCATTTTCAGTCGCTTGCTTCGTTGCAGACCGGCATGGGAGGGCATGGGGGGCCTCAGTATTGGGAACTAAATGGGCGGCATTTATGTTATCAGCCCTGCCCCACAGGTTTCGTGTGTCCCCCCCCCCCCATTGTTTTTAGATGGTGATCAGGCTGGACCGTCGGGTTTGCCGCCACACGTGGGCACTAGCTGGTCAGAGGGAGCCTTGTTATTAGGCCCAACATCCCAGGAGGCAGAGTTTTCTAGTCAAGCCGGGTCCTTGGGCGTTACAGAGGAGGCGCAGGTGGCAGCCCGGTTTTCTCAGTCACAGGTTGCAGAGCAGTCAGGCGTCACTGAGGTTGGGAGCAAGCAGGAGGCTTGGCAGCTTGGCAGCCAACTGTCAGGTGTGGGGCAGCAGCGAGGTTGCTTGCGGTATACATCCAGGGCAGTGGAGTGAGGGCGCGCTGAGGGACAGTGGGTCTGGGTGAGCGGGGGTGGCACCCCGGGCAAGGCGCTGGGTTAGTGAGTGGCGGGTACAAGGGGGCCCATCAGACGTTCTGGAGGAGAATAGTCCGAGCGGCTTGAGTTCCACGCTGCCTGTTTCGGCCACACGGTCAGCGGCAGGCAGGCCAACACTGCGGAAAGAGCACTCTGCGGCTCTTTCTGGGGGACATGTGGAGGGAGGGAGATCTAGAGCGGATTTCCCTTCTAGCACAAGCACGGGGGGGACATGTGGAGGGAGGGAGATCTAGAGCGGATTTCCCTTCTAGCACAAGCACGGGGGGGACATGTGGAGGGAGGGAGATCTAGAGCGGATTTCCCTTCTAGCACAAGCACCCCAGCTGTGGGGACGAAGGTTGCGGGTAATTTGGTTTTCTGGCGGCAGGGGAATTATGGATATGAAAAGGGACAGTGGGTTATGGTGTGGTGACATTGGCTCTGAAGGGGTATTTTTGGAAACGGACAGCGATGAATTGGAAGAAGGGGACCTGCGTGAGGGGAATGTTGGGGATGATCGGAAACAGTATGGAACATCATGTAAGGGTATGAGGGGTGTGCTGGGGCAACACAGTGTGTTTAGTTTTGGGGATGACCGGAAACGACATGTGACATCATGGAGGGGTATGAGGGGTTTGAGGGGTTTGTCGGGGCTACCCAGTATGCTTCTTTTGCAGACGTCTCGAGCGGACCACGCAAACAGCGGGAGCATGATACTGACACCCACCTACGGGAAGAACGTCCATTTATACAATGCGGCATGGGGCATTTGTGTGGGGTTGCCGTGATGGCGTGGGTATTTGGTCACTGACAGTGATGATTTGGATTGAAGGGGTATTGCGTGAGGGAGCTGGTGGGGGAATTTTTGAGGCACAGTATGTGACGTCAATGAAGGGTAAGAGGGGAGTGCTGGGGCAACAAAGTATGCTTAGTTTTTTGCAGGCGTCTTGAGCGGACCAAGCAAGCAGCGGGACCAGGTCACTGTCACTCAACTGTAGGAGGTACAGCGGAACGTACAAAACAGAGCGGCCCAGTTGCCAACAGGTACGGCAGGTTGGTGGTCGGTTTGGCAACCGGGGGGTGAAATGCACACTGCACTAAGGCCCCTTTTTGTGGGGGAAGAGTTGGTGGGGGTTACTGCTCATGCTGGGGTTGTGCGCCCTGGGAATTTGCTAGATGCTGTAAAGTTGGGGGGGGCCTCGATTGTTGGCAAGGCACGGTCGCTGAGACGGGTAAGGAAGTGTAGGATTCAGTGGAGGGAGACGAGAATATACACAACAATTTCCGTATATGGGGTTTGGTATGATTTTAGGATCACATTGATTGGTTCAGGTCACAAGCAGCATTTTGACATATGAATTTGTGGCTGTTTTAAAGTGCTGCATCAGGTTATTCTGGTCAAAGAGGGTTTCTCAGAGGGGGTTTTTCCGGTTAGGAACCAGGGCCCAAGTCAGGGTACGTGTTTGGATGACCTGACATCTGCTAAGGGGTTCCCGCAGGTGGTCCAACATACGTTGCAGTACAAGGTTGCTGCGGGTAGGGTGGCTGGCCCTTTCGGTCAATGTCACATACGCATTTTGATGGTCTCTCCATTGGGGGTGGGCCCAAAACAGAAAGCTGGGTATTTTTCGCCTGATGCTCCATCTGTCGTGGCCTGAGGGTGCCTCTATGACCGATTTCATATTCGCCAGCGGATTCTTGCGTGTCTTACGCTTCAGTGGATAATGCACTGGGTTTGGTAAGCTCTGCAGGGCGTAACGTGCAATTGGCTAAAAGTGATATACTGTCTGCTTTCGTTTCCTCCCCATCCATCCAGGCGATTTTAAACTGTTAGACATGCATTTCGGGGGCGTTTACTTGGATACGATGCTGCCAAAGGGGTTTATTCTCTCTCGTGTGCAATATTTGAAACATTTGGCCCCTTTTTTACAGTGGCGTTTTTATTCACATCTCTGGTCACCCCCTCGTATGCCATTATTTGGTTAATTTTTGGTTCCTTGGTGCTCAGAACTCGGGGCAATGTCATGCGGCTTTGTCTGCTTTTCAGAGTATGTCACAGGAGATCGGTGCCGTTGGCTCGGGACGCACCGGAGGGCCTCAGCTCTACATGGTTTTCTTGGGTATTGCAATAGACACAGTGAACATGGTAGCCCGGCTGCCGGAGGCAGAGTTGCAGGAGATTTCTTTATTTTGTCATCAGCGCTCGGGGAGCCCGAATCGGAGGTCAGGAGAGTGCAGAAGTTATTGGGATACCTCATGTTTGCGTGTAGGGTGGTGCGGGCTGGGAGATCTTTATGCAGGAGGTTGGGGTTGGTTATGTCTGGGGGTTTTTCTTCCGCACCAGAGCGTAGGGATGTCTGCAGACTATAGGGCGGATTTGGGATTGTGGCTGATTCTCTTGAAGGGCTTCAAAGGAGTGTCTTTGTTTTGCGGTCAAACATATGGTCTGGCAGGTTCAGGTTTTACTCAGCTGCGGTGGGAGCAAAAGGTTTTGGCGTATTTTGGGCAGGGCGTTGGTGCGCCGCGAGTTGGCCAGAGCTTTGATTAAGGCAAGGGCGCAGTTTCACAATTTTAGACTTCTTTCTTTTACTAGTGGCATTGTATGTCTGGGGTGAGGTATTTCGGGATCGTTCAGTGATGTTTAATGTCGACAATCTAGCGGTGGTAGAGTTGATCACTCGTCAGAAGGCCAAGGGTTTCAGAGTTGTTACGTTTGCTGAGTGATGGCTTGTCAATATGTTTACAGCTTATCATTGTTTTAAGGCACGTCATATTTCAGGTGTCAACAACTTTATGGCGGACTTTCTGTCTCGGTGGCTGTGGGAGAAATTTCGCCGGCTGGCTCCTGGGGCCGCACTTCCCATAGACTCCGGTCCCACTGTGTGTCTGGGTGTGGGGGGCCTAAGAATTGTAGACTTGGTAGAGCACTTTGTAGCGGACACTACGAGACAGAGCTATCCGCAAGCTTGGAGCGCGTTCTTCTATTATGGGTACGCGGGTGCTCTCAGGAGGGGTAGGATGGCTGATGATCAGGTAGTTTTTTGGGTTTGGCTTTACACCTGTTGGTTCAAGGTTTTTCCCACAATACCATTTTTTCGGTAAATTGGCTGGGTTTTCGTTTTTACGGACAATGAGGTGGGGGAAGGACCCGGTAGGGGGGGGGGGGGGGGTGAGTGTGCAGAGAGTTCTCAAAGGTTTAAGTAGACTTTGGGCTGGGACCAAGCAGTTACGCCGACCGGTGTCATTTGATTTGTTGCAAAAGATGCTTGGGCGGCTGCCACTTTGCTGTTCTAATGAGGACGAATGCGGCCGTTTTAGGCTATGTTTTGTATGGTTAATTTTGGAGCATTTAGGGCATCCGCGCTGCTCGGTTTGTGTCATAGGGTGGGGATTACCAGCGAGGAGGTTTTCTCGGGAAGAACACCGGCGGGGATTTGGTTGAGGGTCTATAAAAACGGTTCAGTTGGGTAGGGGTAATTGGGTTTTCCTAAACAGGTGTGGAGTGGGCCTCAGCGGTCCAGTGAGGGTATGGGAGGGTTTTTTAGGGCGTCTAGTTCCTTTTCTCTTGAGGACAATTTTTGCCATGCAGCAGGGAGTCAGATTTCAGTTGCACAATTGTTGGCAGTAATGAGGACAGTGCTGGTTCTTGTGGGAGAGAACCCTTTAATGTTTGGAACACATTCGTTTTTGTATAGGGCTGCAACAGAGGCGGCGAGATTGGGATGGTCATAGACTAACATACGTCGGTTTTGGGAGCTGGAAATTCAAGTGGTGCGCGAACTATGTTAGAAAATAAGTTTTATTTCTACTGTGTTTCCTTTTGGTTAACATTTGTTTTTCTACCTAGGTACGACTTCGGGGCTGGTAAATGCGAAACAGTCATCATGGATAATAGGACACTCCTTCGTAAAGTGGGCCGACGTTTATGCTGAGCAACAGATTTGTGGGAGATCGCTTGGACTACAAGGTGTTAAGCATGAAGTGGTTGTTAGGGTAACGGGGGTATGCGTTGGGGTTACTTTTTCATTATTTGGTCCTGAGTTGTTCCAACAAGGGCCCGCCAGACTGGCTGAGTATTCATTTGGGTGAGAATGATCTCGCGGCCCTGTCTTGGGCCGACACTCATAAAGCTAATGGAGCAAGTTCTAGCAAACATCGAGTCTAATTGGTCAGGCACCAAGGTAGTTTGGGACTGAGTTCATACCGAGGATGCACTGGAAAGGAGCATGGAGCCATGTAGTTATAGAGAAAGCGCGACGGAAGCTTATTAGAGCCATGAGAATAGTTTGTGTAGGTGGGAATCCAGTTTCTTTCTTATTCCCATATACGGGGCTCTGAAGGGTATCTTTGCGGGGTTGATGGGGTACTTTTGTCTAACATGGGGCAAGTTTTTTATTTGCTGGAGTTGAGGGTCATGATTGCTCGAATTTGGAAAGAGAGCTTTTGGTGCGCATCCGCAAGATGGTACCAATTTTCTCTTGGGTGGGGCAGGAAAACTCTCTGGGTTTTCCTGGTTGGTGGGTTTTTGCTGGGGGGGTGGGCAGACTGGAGCGGGATTGCCCATCCTCCAACGGGGGAAGTGGGGGACGCAGTCATGGTGACGGGAAATGAGAATGAGGGGGATCTATCAACAGGAGTCATTGAGTTGTTTTTGCTTGGGGTCTACCTTGGGGTTAGGTTTTTATAGATGTCAGAGATAATTTGGGGATTTGATTATCAGATAATGGAAAAATAGTGTTTAGAGAAAAATTATAATTTGGCACCTGTCTTAATAAAGTGGCCTTTCTTGCTAATAAAAAAGTGGTGGATCGTGAGTTATTGTGCGAGAGGGGACCCAGGGGGAGTGGAGCGCGAGCCAGTCTCCCCCTGGGTGGTTTCGCACAAGGGAGCGGCCACCCAGGTGCGGGGTAGAGTTAATTAGGGAGGCGGGAGGCGCGAGGCAAGAGGAGAGGTGATAAGTAGAGGCGCTGTGGGGCGGGAAATTCATTGTGATCAAGGGAGTGGGGAGGAAGGGTTTTTGAATTTGCCCCACCCACCCTTCCCCCCCCCCTTTTTTTTTTTTGTTGTGTTTTTCCCTTTCCCTCTACGGGGTTTTTTCTTCCAGGTTTGGCTACGGCCAGGCCTGGGGTTTTTTCTTTTTGCCACGATAAGACAGGTTTTTTCAGTTAGCTAGTTTTTCTGGTAGGCGGGTTTTTGCTGGGGGTGTGGGCAGACTGGAGCGGGATTGCCCATCCTCCAACGGGGGAAGTGGGGGACGCAGTCATGGTGACGGGAAATGAGAATGAGGGGGATCTATCAACAGGAGTCATTGAGTTGTTTTTGCTTGGGGTCTACCTTGGGGTTAGGTTTTTATAGATGTCAGAGATAATTTGGGGATTTGATTATCAGATAATGGAAAAATAGTGTTTAGAGAAAAATTATAATTTGGCACCTGTCTTAATAAAGTACCCTTTCTTGCTAATAAAAAAGTGGTGGATCGTGAGTTATTGTGCGATGGCCGTAAAACGACGAGGGGCAGGGCGAGGTGGCGGACTGACTGAGAGGGAGTAACTTAATCTACTCTCTCCCAGTCTCTCCATTACACAAAACGAAATCGCTAATTAAGTTGGCAGAGCTGTACAGCTGTGTTTAAACTGCATTCCTGCCCACGCGGCTGATCGAGGATTTGAGGGGAATGAAGTGAAATAGTAAAGTGTTGAACTCCCGCCAGACAGAGAACTGTGAGGTATTTTTACAACCAGAGTCTGGGAACTGATTGTCAGATGTCAGGTTTGTGTGCTTAGCCTGACCTCAACGCACTGTCCGGCAGGGCCTCACATGTCAGTGTGAGGGATTTAAGAGGAGAAGACAGACGGAGAGGCGCAGGGAGAGGAGGATGGGAAAGGGGTAGAAGAGGTGAAGAGGGCAGAAGAAGATCACAGGGCAGAAGGGGGCAGAGCGTAGACGGGGTGCATCAGAGTGTAGAAGAGGAGCATAAGGTGCAGAGGATCAGAGGGCTGAGGAGGTACGTAAAGCTGAGGAGGTACGCAAGACAGAGGATGCACGGAGGGTAGAAGAGGCACGGAAAGCAGAGGAGGCGCGGAGGGCTGAGGAAGCACGGAGGGTAGAAGAGGCACGTAAGGCAGAGGAGGCGCAGAGGGCAGAGGAGGCGCAGAGGAGACACGTAAGGCAGAGGTGGCACGGAGGGTAGAAGAGGCACGTAGAGCGGAGGAGGCTCGTTTAGTGCTGTAATATGGGGTATTTTGTAATGTATTTGCATATTTCAAGTCTACACCTTCAGAATTGCTTTATAAACATTCTTGCCCTCTCAAATTTGCTGTAAAATGCTCCATTTGCACACACTTTGCAAGTCCCTCTCCACTCGAGTCCCTCCAATGATAGTCGGCTCGCTCGCTATCGACATAACACTTATCCTCAACTTTTACGCCTCACCAATTTCAAATGTCACCAGCCGCCCCTGCTTCTCACGTGATTACCCACAGAATATAAATGCCCATCTCGGATCTTTTCTTGCGCAAAATCCTTTTTCCGCTATTAAATGATTGGGTTCGGAATGCTAGACTAAAAATCTCACTGTGTACAGGAAAATTGCCCGTGTCAATATGGAAAGAATAATAAATACCGAAAGAATACGCGGTTTCTAATTCTAATCACTATGGTTGCGTCTCATGTTAAGCTTATTTTGCACATGAATTCTCAGCGACATTCCAGCGAGCGCCACAGATATGCTAATTCATGCAGGCACCTGTTAGGGAAGGTTTGACTATGCAAGGGTGGGCCTGATCCGCATGCTAATTCTGATAAAAGAAGTTAGGCAATAATAAAGGCTGCTCCGGCCAAACAAGCACCGGTGGTGGATTTTATATGCTCAAATCTGCCTGTATGTTGTTAATTCATGTAAACCTGATCGTCGCTTTATTTGTAGATGCACTTGGAATCAAGCATTGGCAAAACCAATAGGTTTATATAAACCTGTTAGTTATACCGGCAATGGCTTTTGCTGTTGCTGTTCAACATTGGCAAAAAAAGAAAAAAAAATCCGATGTTTTGCAATATCAGTAATAAAAAAGCACGATGATGCATGTACTTGCTTGCGTTTGTGCACATATGCAGCATCTCGCAAATACAGCCAAATGGATGTATGACATTACAACGCGTGTCATTACAACGCGTGCAGTTACATCGCATGCGTTACAACGCATGCGATGTTACAACGCTATGCCATTACAACGCAAGTCTTTACATCGACTTGCACTAGATGGCGTGCTAACATTAGAGAAGTGTAATTTACTAGTCCAACTCCAGTCCACGTAACAGTAGGGAAGGTGTTGGGATAGTAAACTACACTATTCGTAATGTTAGCACGCCATCTAGCGCAAGTCGATGTAAAGACTTGCGTTGTAATGGCATTGCGTTGTAACATCGCATGCGTTGTAACGCATGCGATGTAAAAGCTGCGCGTGGTAAAAACCGCGTTGTAATGGCTGTTCCCCCAGCCAAATATCGTCACACAGGCATCAAAATGTTTTCTTGCTCATGCATCATGAAACAGCAGCCATTTTGTTCTTTTGTTTTAATTTTCTGTTCCTAACTGGCAGATGCGCGTCTTGGAGCTGTAAATGTAAATATATATAAAAAGTGCACTTAAACAAATAATTCTTATTTTTTTGGGCCTGGAGCTGCCTGACATCAAATTGCTGATGCTATGCGCTCCCCAAAATATTTCTTTTCTTTAAATAAAAGATCAAGACAGGGAGCGATGGGCAACGGTGGAAAGAGGGAGTCTGGGAATCCAAAGAAAGGGCCAACATGTGGCAGGAGCCGAGATAGGGGGAAGCAATGATGGGGGAGGGCAGATATTTGTGATTTTAACGAAAGCATCAGCGATCAGCGGGAGCAGCAATGAAGGGACGCAATGAAAGAGCTGAGCGGGGAGAATAAATGAAAATAAAAAACAGACAAAACGGCAAGTAGGGTGTGTTAGGGGCGCATTAGGGAGAATGTAGAGTATTTGAGAGGGAAAGCAGCACACAAAAGAGAGCGAAAGAAAGCACGTGCACTCACTATGAGTGCTTACATAAAAATATAAAGTAGCTCCCAGAATGTCAGCAGTGGAAGATACGTGTTGTCCAATGCAAAGGAAGGTAAAGATGCTATGCTCTCAGGTAGTGACAATCAAAAGAAGCAGAAGGAAAGTCATTGAACAAGGAGCAAGCAAATGAGATTAACAAAACTCAACCGATGATAAGCAATGAGCTATCCCAAGGTATACTGTAAGTCTACAGTAAGTCTACAACAACAGAGCTAAAAGGTAACAAGCATTTTCAATGCAATAGGACTCGCATTTGCGAGAGTTTAAGCTATCGGCATTGTAAATGATAATGCCTTTTATTTATGTTTTAAAAACCAACACATAAAAAAAGGCATTGTCATTTACAATGCCAAGAGCTCAAAGTGCTCCAAATGCGAGACCTATTGCATTGCAAATGCTTGTTTTCCTAATAGGCACCAACTAAGAACAGAAAGGCACATGTAACCTAGTAAAGTAAAAGCACTATAACAATATAAAAAGTATACACCCCAAATAAAGCGTTGCGGGCTAGTAAACTGTATGCGCTAAGCAGTTGTAAGACGTACGTACGAAAACAAGTTTGTAAATGTATTAATGAAAGAGTGCGCAAAATTGTAAAAAGGTATACACTACATAATTAAGTGCCACGAGTTGCACGTTGCGGTATCCTTCCCACGAGTTTATTTTTTAGCCTGTAAATATGGTAAGCATAAGAATATCTCGTTAAACTAAAGTTAAAGTGTACTGCAGATGGAAGCAGACGTATAACAAACAGCGTTTGAAGTATGATGCCGAGGCTGTGGCTACACGTGCACACGCCAGTGGGCTGAAGCGCTTCCCCAAACAGATTGCATGGCGGCATGATGCATGTAATTGTGCGCGTGCTCACCATGCAATCCACTTTTGGGAGCACTTTGAAATGCCCCTCTTACTAGAGTCTCGCATAGCGATTGCGTAAACCTAATAGCTAGGCGAGACCTAAAAACGAGTGAGAAAATGTGTGTGAAAGAGGGAAATGGAAATAAACTGGGATGCCAAGAGAGCACAGGTATCGCTAGAGGTGGGAAGAACCTGGGAAGAGCTATTAAGAATGCTGATGGCAGACGAAGAGCTATAGGTGGCTGGTTGTCCCTGGTTTAAACAAGCAGCACTTGTGGTTCCATATTGATGGGACTGGAACATGTCCACCCTGGACCAACCACCTAAAGCTTCACAAAGAGACAGACACCACACGGAGCGAATACAACGTACAACTTTAAATTGCGAGGTTACATAAGTAGATATGAACAACTAATGGCAGGGGCATTACAACAATACACAAATGTAAAAACATAAGACATTTGTGGACCTTGGGGGGAGGGGGCTGAGTTGGGGAGATGTTATGCAAAGGTTTAAAAGCAATTCTATGCAATGTTTGAAAATGTATGTCATGATCTTCTCACATAATCTGGACCTTTAAAGCATCCTGGCCAACTGTATGCATGAAAAGCAAAATGCTAGTTGCATGTATAATTTGATGAATACAGATATTTCTTGTTGACGAATAACTGATGATACATGCAATATGTGTGTGTTGTATATATGTTGCATCATTACATTTCAACTAAAATATGTTTGAGAAAAGAAAGGGAAATAAATAAAAATAAGAAACAAAAAACAAGAGTTTTGAGAGGGGATAGAGGAGAAAATGGAGAAAGATTGTTTGATGGTACATGAAAAACAAAATAAGAGGAAAAGGAAGAGAGGGTAAAACTCAAAAGTCGTTTTCATCTCTCTCCAAATCATTTTCACCGACCTACTTCTGCATGTGATTGGTTTAAGAAAAGCAAGAATTACTACATAATGTGGTTTAGCCAGTTGTAAGGCATATAGACTGGAAATATGCACGTAGGCTCCGAAAGAGCTGGGACATTGCAACAAAAGAAAATGGTCAGATGTATTGTTAACATTTTGAGCATATGCTTTACTGAGCGAACGCCACATTAAAGCCACGATATCAAATGCTGAATAGAAAGAGCAGTGCATTGTGTCAAATCAACCAATCAAAATACAGTTTATGTGTTAATTAGCATATATAACAACTATCGGTACTCTGTTTTGTTTCTAAGTTGAGAAATGAGTTGCCATTGAAACAGAACTCCCTCAGCTCTCAAACCTGTTCATGAAGAGCATGGTTTCAAAACCTTCATGAAGTGGTGGAAAGATGCTTGCAATGAGAGAGACCTTGCTGTACACATTGTTCTTTGGAAAATATAGAAATACTTTATTCTTGTGCTTAGAACCACACTGATGCTATTCTTGAGTAATGACACCCACGTGTTCTTTTACAGTGTTTAAGTAAGTGAATCTCTGGGGAGTCCTACTTACTACACATATGTGTGGTACTAGAAACCCGTCTCTGAACTCCTCCTGGAAAAGTCATCTTTCAAAGTGTTCCAAAAGTTACCAGAGACGTAATACAACCCCTACTCCAGTACCCAAATATGTGTTCTCCCACAAACACTCACCATCACCCTCTGCTTGCCCCCGCAATTAGACAGTGCCCGACAGTTGATGCCACAGATAAACGAGCTCACGGCCTTAAGGAGCAAGAGCGATGGGGGCATCACCTCCTCCCCAGAACTCTGTGTACTTTGTGGACTTCCCCCAGCCTGCTGCACATGAATGGAAGCCATGTGTAAATCTCCAAGGATTAAGTTCATGCTGGGGGAAAAGAGGAACTGTCTCTAGTTCCGAGCTCACAGGCCCCATCCCATCCCACCACCATCCAGCCTTTGATTCCATGGGATCATGTCAACGTTTAGTAGTGAATACCGCTACCGAAACCTGACATGGCTGGAGTTTATTGGGCCACTCGCTGTGACATAGGAGGCAAATAATGCATGTTTGAAATGCCTTTTATGGCACTTCAGTGATGGCTTTAATTCCCAACAAACCTGTAATGGCTTCTCTTGATTACGCATTTTTGAATCAGCGTTATTGTCTTAGAATTTGTAAAATGTCATCAAAGGTAGGGAAACTTTGCATAAATCCAATGTATCATTTTTGGTAATTAATTTCCTGCCAGAGTAAGTTAATAAATTCAAGAAACAAAATAAAAGTAAGCGTATTATGTAATCCTGGATTACTTTTCTTTTCTCAAGATGATTTTCCATGAAAAGTAAGATGTATACGGCCGAGGCACATTCAGAAGGTCCAATGTGACTCACTATTGCCACAGTGGTTTCCGTGTTTCTGGATAGCTCTGCAGGGTTCCCAGACACATAGTGGACAGAACCAGTTCAATGAATTCCATGCTTATTGATGACGATTCGTTAAGGAAAATTATACAAAATACATACAAATCTAGATTAATTCTAATGAATGGAGTGGCACAGAAGGACAAAAATCCATCCATTTTAGATGTCGAGCCTAAAAGAAAAAATTAATTGACTCTTGCTTTATGCTGACTTCCACATTTTCTATGCCTCTCACCCTACTTGCTGGTCCAGTACCACACGAGGAAGTGGCAAACTTGTAGATCCTGTTCTTTCTTTGAGTTCGGTGAAAGTTACAAGCATGATCTGAAATTACAAAAGATAAGCTAGGTCCCTGGGTGCCGAGTTCTGTCGAAGGATCACTGAAAGGGGTTGGGCTTTCGTTGCGTCCATCGTCGATGTCTACTCAGTGACTGAGACAAGCGCTCAGTCCCTTGCTCAAATGACACCACTTTTATTTAATTCTGTCATCAGGAGACTAATTCCAAAACGTCATAGTAATAGCATTGTTCTGGGACACTAGAGGCCATCTCTTACGATTATTCCCCTTCTTTACTTCGTCTAATGGTCTTCCTTAAAGGAAATGCTAGCATTTGCCTGAACAGATGTGCTGCAGCCAATGTGTAATGCCATTGAGGTGGCAATGTAAAGAGTAAGCTTGCAGATAATAACAAGATTAGTTGGATTGTCCTGTGCCGCACAATCAAAAATGGCAGCCAGGTGAGGAAGCAGTCAGTATTTTTGCTGTTCGACCAGTGCAACCATTAGTTGGACAGGATCATGGCCCCACTACCAGTAAGGCCATCTAACCTCAGTTGCATCTCAACTGAGATGCCAGCTTTCTTAATTTGCTCACTTACTTGCAAAGTACTACAATTAGGGGAGGTAAAACAGCAATGAATCTCTATTTAAACAACCCTCGGAAAATACTGGCCCTCTTGGCTGCGACATAGCAGGGGTGTAACGCAGGCCCCTGTAGCCCCTGCTATACAGGAGGGGTCCCAAAGTTTAGGGGGTCCCAAACCTTGAGAGGGCCCCCATTCAGCCCAAGGGCAATGCATATCTGTGAGATGTGGGAGACTCAGGGGCCCCATCATTTTGTGTTACACCACTGCCACGTGGAGATTTGTGCCCTGAATCAGGGAACATTTGAAGAAAGTCAGGGAATCCATTTTGCATAAAGAATCCTATGGACCTGGCGCTGTTTGTTGCATAGTTCAATGAGATATGACAGACAGAGCAGGGTGTAACTCCTACAGCATTACAGGACCAATGTGTCGTGAGCAGTTGACCACTGTGTGTGGCTCCTCCAGTCTTCAGTTCCATAAACATTACTTTGTTCATGCTCAACCACACTCAACACCAAAGCTCCCATTCAATATGCCATCTGCCAGTGCCAAATGTCACAGAAATTCAAAAACGGTTTCTCTGCCATTTCAATAAGTGTCAGTCGATGATTTGTAGCACTTTCTTACTACACTGGTGTAGAACTACACGATAAAAGAGAGGAGGGCTCTCATCCTGTTGTGATAGGTTTAGCACTGGAAACATATAATGAGAACCTACCTCTTGCTTCCACCAATCAATTTTAATGTAGCAGGCGTAAAGCAATCCAAAATTGTTGTGACAATTATAAATCTTCCGCGTACAGCAACCTAGGAGTTCTTATGCTTTTTTGGTTGAATACTGAGATTATACCCTATAAACTCTCAAGCCTCTAATATGAAGAAAGGAACTGAAAAAGAGCAAAGCAGGTGTCAGAGGCACTGACCTTATCCCACGCCTTATAATGCACATGTCTTTCCTTGCATGGATGCTTTCCTTTCAGCCCATGTCTCCTGCTAGGCAAGTTCTCATAGCCACACACAGAAGTATTCTCCTTTGAACAGGATTCTATGCAGCATGACAGGAACCTTGCAGTCCATCTTACTGAACAGCCCAATGGTGATTGGTAGACCTGGCATCCTTGGTGCGTTTCTCGATAACTTTTTGCCTTCAGACCTGTTTTTGCTGACTTTGTTTTTGCTGGCCTTAGAACTCTACACATCTTATCACTGCTAATCAGTGCTAAAGTGCGTGTGATCTCTCCATAAAATGCGCTAAGTTGGCTCATACCCAATTGGAATAATTTATTGACTTGTAAGTCCCCAGGAAAGTTACACTACCTGTGCCCGGGGCCTGTAAAGTAAATGCTACTAGTAGGTCTGCAGCACTGATTGTGCCATCCACTTAAGTAGAACTTTAAACATGTCTCAGGCAGCCATTTCAGCCTGTGTGTGTGCAGTTTTAACCTGCCATTTCGACCTGGCAAAGTAAGCCTTTTGCCAGGCTCAAACCTTCGGTTTTAATACATTTAAGTCACCCGTAGGGTAGGCCCTGGACTGCCCATAATGCATGCTCTTTTAAGTTGTACATGTCCTGGTAGTGGAAAACTCTTACATTCGTTTTTCACTACCTCAAGGCCTAACCCTTCTATAGGATAACATTGGAGTTACCTTATAATATTTTATACTTTTAATTTCTGTTGGGAACTGGGAACCAGTTATGTTTGGTGTCTCTGGAATTGGAATTACATTCTAATTTTTGTTGAAGTAGGATTTTAAATTACAATTTTGAAAATGCCACTTTTAGAAAGTTGGCATTTATTGCCATATCCATTTGGTGCCTGCAGTCTGTCTCTGAGACATGTGACTGCGTGTGGAGGACATTTGGGCTTTGTGAACTCCTCCTAGACAGCCACATAAAATGGGGAGCTTAGGTGTAACTGAATGGGTCATCACTTGCAGGATGGGAGGGAGTAGCTGCGCCCAGCTATACTTACATTTCAATAGACTGTGTCCTGTCTCCTCACAAAGTGCTGCATACTGCCTGTAGTTAGTCTGGAGCCACGGCCAGGAAGTCAGGGCACATGTGCACTTCAAAGGTATGCCTCTAGAAGCTTCTCCTCTTTTCAAAGGCACAACTGGGTAGACATACTGGACATCACAAACCAACTCTTCAGTACACTTCTGGCCCTGTGGATACTCTGCCAGGAAGAAGAAATACTGTGCTGCTGAAATGACTGGCACTCTGCTGGACTGATGCTCTGAAGGAACTGTTGCCCATCTGTGCTGACCTGCTGCTTGCTGCCTCTTGCCTGGGTAAGGAGATAACTGGGCCTGCAACTTCACCTTTGAACCCAGAGCACCAGAGTGAGAACAAGAGCTAGTCTGCTGGCCTCCTGCTCCGAACCTTAGGCTCATAAAAGGTTACCCAATATCCTGCACAGTCCCTTGACACAGCTGCAGCAGGTTCCTGACCCCCAAGTGGTGCCCATCAGGTCCTAGACCCTTGGTGTGTCTCACTGTAGCTGAATTCAAGCTTTTGCACTCTTCATGAGCGCAAATGGGCCAGTTTGCATCAAGACATCATTGTTTGCACCGCGAATCAATGTATAGCTCCGGAAGCCGCAACTTTGCGATACAGCTTCAACCTCTAGTGGGAGACTACCAGTTTGAAGCTTCAGCAACACCAACCCATGATGCCGTACGACTCTTCGTGCTCACCAACTGAATCCTGCAATGCTCTTACTGCTCCTTGCAGCCCTCTCCAAAGCGAACAAGACTCTTGGCACGAACTTGAGAGGGTAAACTTTAGTGCACCTAACCTAGTGACTGTAGCCAACCAGTGCTCCATCCGGGTGAGACCTTAAGTGTGACTTTGACCTAATCCAGCACAACCAGCTATCCCTAGTTGGCGCTTTGTGCTTTTTGGCAATATTTTCAGAAAAATCTTTACAAATTCATAACTCCAGTTCTACTAATTGTTTTTTTGCCACTTTTGTCTTATTTTATTCATTAAGGTCTGCTCTATTTTTTTTATTTGGTGCTTGATCCTTTTGGTGTGTGGTATTTTGTGGTATTTATATTACTGTTTGAACTGTTTCACAAATACTTCACACATTGCCACTACGTTCAGCTTGACTGCGCTGTGCCAAGGTACCAGGGGGTTGAGCACAGGTTTATTTAGGGTTGGCTTGTGCCTCATACTGTCAAGGATTGTGGTTGTTGCTTGACCAGGGCCCACACCGTAGTGAACCAGTTGCAAAATTTCTCACAGTGATGAAGAATGGTCCAACAGTGATGCGTTTGGTGTGCACACAACAGACATGCCATGTCAGTGTGGATTCCAATTCTGGAGTTTTCTTGCAAGAAAGAAATCTCAGCAGCTGGTTTCTCCTCACCCTGCTTTCCTGAAACAGAAGGGAAGTGCCACTGAGTTTCAAGCAGGTGAATTAGCAACCTTAGGGCAAGTCTTTCAAACAGGTGCCTCCAGTCAGGTCAGATGTCTTAGAGATAGTATCAAGTAGATCAACAATCTGGGAGACTTTGCCTGAATACCTCAAACCTTTTTTTATATTGTTAAAAAAGTTTGTTTTTTCCGTGGAGGTGAGTATAATTTACAATTTAAAAAGTCATATTTCATGAGCTTAACATCTTATGGAACAAGAGGACATTCATGTCACTGTCATTTGCCACGATGCAAGTATTAGAATAAGTTGGCATCTTATTTGAAAGTTCTTGTTGAGATCTTCAGTAGTTGAAGAGTGAGACTATACATAAGACTTATGATTTTGTGTTATATGCGGGGTACAATACTTAAAGATAATGCTTTCTTTTAATTTAATTTAACAGTTGACTTTATTTCCATAGAAAAATAATTTTGATGAAGGTGTATTTTGTCCTCAACCTTTGAATTTCAAACCTTGGTTTAGGGTTTCTAGCAGCTGCTTGATATAATTTTTAAATAAGGATGTTGTGAGAATGCATCCTTTTTCTTACAAAACGTTTATAACATTTGTATATTGTCCACAAGCAAATTAGCAAGCCCCTTCTTTCTCAGAACCTTACAAAGGACATTAAACACAAACGCTGTCACGTGCATTGTTGGTATCCTCTCTTGCTATGTCTACTGGAGTGTCCTATGTCTGACCCGTATGTCTGACCCGTATCCATCACGTGCTCAAAAAGTGGATCTGTCAATAAAGATCCTTAGGTCTTAGCCCCAAAATGGTAGTATTTACAGTTATAAATGGTTATACAGTATTACTACTTGCATTTTAGTATTAACATTTAAGACATAAATCAAGTGTATTTAAATGTATAGTTTAGTAGGTTATGGTTTCACAAACCCTCATGATGGCGGCCCACAGAGCTGAGGTTCTATGAGAACTATAGCTGCCTTCTTAGTTCAGCGCAAAGAGTCCAGCTTGTGGTGGAGGGTGGCACAAGGAGCAGGAAAGCGCTCTGGACAGTCGGCATTGTACGCGAAGTGCAGGCTGGGCGTCACAGACAATCGTCGCTGTTGTCATCATGGGCAGTCAGGCCAGATCTTCATGATGGCACTCACCACTAGTGGTCGATGCTGTAGTGTAAAGGGTTGGGTTGACAGAACTTTGTTTTAGAGGGCATTGTGAGCGCCAAGATTTTGCACCAACAAGCCTGTTTGCAGTTGCAAAAACTTCAATTCAGCTTCACTGGGCCACACCAAGGGACCAGGACCTGAGGGGCACCAATTGGGGATCCACCTGGATCTGAGTGCTGGTTCAGGTGGTTGGAAGCCTGTTATGTCATGTTGCTCTGAAGAAGAGGCCAGCAGACTAATGCATGGAGTCACTTTGGAAGTCCAGGGTTCGTGTGCAGGTCCAATCCCTGTGACTCAGGCAGGAGGGCAGCAGTGCAGCAGGACAGCAATCCAGCTGTCCAGCAAAGCAGTAGTCTAACAGGGCTGTGTCGAGCAGAGTGGCAGTCCTTCAGCAGCACAGCAGTCCATTTTCCTGGCAGAGTCTCCACAGAACTATTAGTGAAATTCAAAATACCGTTGGGTTTTATATCAAAACTAAATCAATATTTCACATTCAACCCCGATAACATCAAGATTCAACACCACACTTTATGTTTTTCTATATAAAAAGGAATATCCCTTTATTCATATATCCAGTATTATCTGAAAATAATTTAAAAATCCAAATGATACAATATCAAAGGTCACAATTGTTAAAACACATAAAACACAAACATTTAGAAATCCATCATATTGTGTTCCTTTCTGCTAAAGGAAAGGAATTATAGTCTACAAAACAGTACAATTCATTATATAAGCATATAAACATAGACAAGGAGAGAACAGTAGACCATTGCATATGTCTTTACAGTCATCAATCTTTCTAGATCATTGGTTATGCCACAGAGTATCATCAACTCTTTAATATTTACTGTGTTCTTCAATGTCTTCCAGATTTGATGTTAATTATGCATCAACGCGTTTTGGTGGGTACCCTGTGTTCAAGGCCACCTTCTTCAGGATAAATCAATTTCTCCCATAGTCTAATTAAAATCAGATTTACTAATCAACTTTTTGTGCAACACATGCAATCTTGTCACGTGTTCATATGTTCGCAAGAAGTCTCAGTCGGAGATAGGCCCGAAGGGGTATCTTCAAATTATCCGTAAAAGCGGAGGAGCAGGTACTAATCTGTGATATAAATAGGGGGTGTTGTTTCTTTTTTTATATAGGACCTATGTTTCCTAAGTTTGCCTGATGACAAAGTCCTTCCATTTATAAGTGTAGGAACCTGCCAGTTATTGGACACAATAGTCATCCTCCTCTTCCTACTTCTATCAATAAGAACCTTTTGAAAAAACGGGATGCGTCAGTCATCCTCCTCTCAGCCTCATCTTGGGGCAGTCTCCCCAGGTACAGAAGTGTACTTATGTGTTGGTGTCCAAGGTACAATATTTATACCAGGTGTCTCCTTTGAAGTGGCAGAAGCTTCAAGAGGTTTTATTTTAAAGTGTACAGTTTTTCTACCTCCCTCGCCATAGCTCTAGACTAACTACAGGGGGCTATGTAGTTTTTTGTGTGGCGACAGGATACAGCCCATTCAAGTGTAAGTAGGTTTGTGCTCAGCTCCACCCTCGCATCCAATAAATGATGGCCCATCCAGGCACCGTGGTTCGGCACTCAGAACAGGATTGAGAGGCTTTGCATGTTCCTCACCAGGCTATGTAATGCAACCTTATGGGGAACATTTAAAGTGTGCATGACTGTTTGGCCGGCTCAAAAGGGCCAGCCAAGGAGTAATGCACACTCCCTCCTGCTCTGGCCAGCCCAGCCCCACCCAAGAGCCAATGACTTCAACAGGAAAAATAGAATGATGATAATGATACGTTATTATCATTTTATTTTTTATTTTGAGCAGTGAGGTGACAGTCCTCTGCCTTAGCGGAGGCACCACCACTGCTTTTCTCCTGTTACTGGAGAAGCAAAAAAAACAAAGAGCCCATAAAACTGAAGCATGCGTGGAAGAACTCTAACAGTTCTTTTTCAAATGCATGTTTTCCTTTGGGTACAGCACTTTTTAGTAGTGGCTCTTTCTTTCAAGTGAGCATCCTTAGCTGAACTTTTTCCGCTCAGTTTCTAGATCAACCCTACAAAGATGCAAACATGTCAGCTTCAAGTTTTTACTTGAAGTTCAAAGCTAACCTGGGTCCACACAGCTAGAGTATTTGACCTTGCAGACACTGAACATTTCACCCTTCAACAATGTTTCTCAATACAAACAGAAATATTTCCTGATTACCAATAATCAGTTTTTACAAGTACAAGGAAACGCTCATCTGCATAGAAGATACTTTCATTTGATAACCTTAGACTTATTTTCCTTCTTTTTAACTAATTATATGAACACACCTATAAACAATGATTTGTAGGTCTAAAGTTCATGATTAGAATCAGTGGGACATATTTTCAAGCCCCTTGCATCACCGGAGCATCACTTTTTTTGATGCTTTGGTGGTGCACAGTGCAGGCCCATATACACAAGGCTACACAAATTCACCATGCATGGCTTTTTATGGCCTTGTAGATAAGGTGTAAGACCATGCAGCCCAAGTCGCTTCTTTGCTTTACATTGCGGCAGAGAGGTGTGCCATGGGTTTTGCTGAGAGTGTTCCCAGGCAACACCCATGAATTTTGACACTGCCCCAAATTTACAACATAGCTTGAATCTGGGACAGCATTAAAAACTTACTTCTCTCCAGAGTAGGCGTAACAAGGCAAAATGTTTACATTTCTCCTAGTTTTTTCCTCATTCTGCCGCACACATAGAAGACGGAAAAATGCCTCTTGTGATCGCTTTTGTGCAGGAAGGTGCCCCCTTCTGCACAAAAGCAATCATGCCTATAACACAGACACCCTTGCAACATGGTACAAGAGTGCCTGCATTGGCACACAACTGCAATTCCTGCGCCAATGCTGGCTGAAAGGGCAGGAATGCACCATATTTTGTAAAGGCAGTGCATGTCTATCCGTTTGAATTGGTGCAGGGCAGCACAGCAAAATTACTTGCGGTGCTGCCTTCCGCCAATTCTTTTTAAAGATGCCCCTGTATTCATAATAAACTGGAGTGAGGTGGTCACTCTAGTGTAAATCCTCCGGGTAAAACCACAGCAGTTGATGTGGACAGCGTCTGGAAAATATTCACACTAAGGGGTCCATTAGGATGTAGGGCGGTGGGACCACCGCTGCGCCGGCGGTGCGGAAAAATGCCTTTTTCCGCCCGCTAGCAGCGGACATCACGCCTGCCATATTAGTATGGTCAAACATAGGCCAATTTCCGACCGCCGCGGTGCGACGCGCAAGGCCATCAAAGTGCGCCCCACACCGCGGCAGTGGGAGCAAATGGATGACTCAAGCAAGCAGACACACCGCAGCGGAGACACCGCTCAAGCAGAGACGGCGGAAACTTGACAGCGGAGCAAGAAACCAGAGTCCTGGTCCACACAACCCGGACACGACCGCAATGGACCCAGCTCTACACGTCTTTCCGGTGCTGTGCCTGCTACATCACCAGGAACTCATGGCCCGCTGGGAACGATGCCGCAGGTACGCAATAATACAACACACAACCCACGGCCTGACACAGGGTCCAAATCCACATTAGACACTCTAGGGGGGACAGAGACACATCCAAAAAGGCACCATCACCCACCAGCCACAAAGTCACCCCGCTGCATCCTGGACACACAGCTACTGCCACCATGCAGCAATGTCCCGGTCACGTCACCGCAGGGGCGAACACAAGCAAATACATGCGCACAATGCAGAAGGCAGGGCCAGTGCCAGGCATGGGCAGGGGACAAAGACCACAGGGACACACCCACTCCCACCACACACTAGCACACCCCATGAAGGCACATGACATGTGCCCCACCTGTGCACCCCATGCAAAACAACAAGCCAGGGCAATACATACCCTGCACCACACAACAAACAATCATGGAGACACACAATGCAGGAGTGGCTGCACAGGAACACACAACACACAGCACAGTAGCACAGGGCCAGGGAAACACACACTACACCACACTCAGGGAAAAAGCAATGAGGACAAGCAACAAATGAACACACACAAGGAATCAACATCCAAATGGACACACAGCCTGCACAGTCACACATACATATCACAGACTGACACACATATACACACCCCGCATGCCAACAGCAATGAAGCACAACAAATAGGGAAACCAAAGTGGGCTGCACACAAATGGAAGGCCATGGAGACACACAACAAGCATGTGTACATCACATTAACACAAGGAAAAGTGCACAAATCCCTCACACCATCAAAGTACACATGGCTGGCACAGTCAGTTAAATCAAACCACAGACAGCTCAGTGCAACAACACAGGGAGACAGCAAGGCAAACTATGTAGAGGCACAAGGATGAAAGGATGAAAGGAAGTCCCTGAAGTCAAACTGGAAACAGCCACACATCCATACAACTACTTCACAGGAGTACTCCAGCAGCACTACACACAGGGACCATCTACACACCTCAGGACTGACAAACACCAGTAAGAATCTACACACATACCCCCCTCACACCAGCAGTACACAACACCAGTGCCAGACACACTGAAGGCTGCCAATACTTGACAGGCAATACACACACAAACAAACACACACCCTGGGCTCAGCCACAAACATCACACACACACACAGGGATGCCACCACAAATGTGGAAACAAATACAACAGACAAACACATAACCCAACAGAAACACACACAGAGCCACAACAACAGACATGCCCTGTGCAGCTAAACTGTGGAAAGGCAATGGGAGCAGAGACACAACAGGAGTGCACAACCTCATCACTCAGGAACAATGCACAGACAACATACCACAACACACCCAAGAAGTGCACCATCACAGAACAACACAGCCACAGCAAACAAACAACAGATGCACAGGCAGAACAATCACATAGCAAACATAGCCTGACATCAGGGGACGCACACCAGGAAATCACAAGGCAACATACACACACAGCACTGTATGCACAACAAGCTGTGTGTGCACACCAAGCATACCAGACACACACAGACATCAGTGACAGAACAGCAACCCACACAACACCATACAGCATAGCACAAAGACAACAGCACACCCAGGAAGTGAAGCAATAACACAAACAACACACCTACATCCAACACAACACCCAATAGATGCACAAGTCTGGGACACCAAGGTGGAAACAACTTGACCACGGGACTGGGCAGCACACACAGTTGAACTGCATAGCAGCAACCATGACTGACAAACAGCACCAGAACATCACACATGACCCTCTGGGGAAATGCACTGAGTGACACATTGACCCTGGCCAAAGAACTGCACCACAAAGCACAGTGGCACAAATAAAGTCATGGGGATGCACACACACATACAAACCAAGGGGACAGCTCACAGCAAAGTGAAGTGTACTGCATGTCAGTAGGGGACATGGCAGGAGTGTAACATACACAAAGAGAGGGAGTGCAGACTCACCATGGGTAGGCAGCTGAAGCACAGATAGGGGATGGCATGACAACACACACAACATGCCACACTGGAGGCAAGAAGGCACCATGGGACAGCAAGGCATGAGAAAACACAACCACAATGGCAGTGTGGAGCAGCAGGTCTGCACAGACCCCACAAACAGCCACCAGACACACGGATGTGCAACAAAACACAACACTGAATTGCCAGTAACACCCTCTGCATACTCACAAGTGACAAAAACAACACGTAGGAGTCAGACAGAACTGCAAGGACACACCAACACACTGCACAGTGCACAACATACAACTCACACATGGGCATACAACCACATCCACAGGGATGAACAATCAAAACAACAGGCACACAACTCCAGAGTGACATGGGTGTAGTTGACATTGCATAGGCATGCACAAATCAACACTCCCCACAAACTCACCCCCTTCACACTGCACACTACCTTGCAATCCAAGAGCACACATTGAAAGTAAGCCATGGGACTAGGGTGACAGGCCATCACAAGATGACCACACACATAAACCACTGGGCTCACATATAGGAAGAACACACACATGATGACCCTGGACAGCCTGCCTGCAATACTGTGTGCAGAAACCCACCCTGTGCTGACAGTCCCCCCCAACCTGACATGTATACAATAGAGCCAACATGAACTAATCAAGTAAATGACAACTACAAACCATTCGAAATTGACACAGTTGCCACCACAAGCATCTGTGCCAAGAAGAACTGAAGATCCTGTCACCCCTGAAAAAAAGAGAGCAAGTGAGCCCAAACATTGACCATGTTGAAGTGCCACACAGACCATGTGGCACAGTAAACCATTTACACACAGCAAAATAACTTTATTGAGTAAGGACACTGACAAAATAGACAAATGGAGCAACTGTCTTTATTCATAAATTGCACAGATAGTCACCATGAGAAGAGAAGAGTAAGGCACAAAATGCAGAGTATGTCCATGAGAAGCTGCACAGGCAAGGGCAAACCGCAGTGAACAACAAGGCCAGTGGCCAGGGCAGAGTGCAGAGCATGTCCATGAGAAGCTGCACAGGGAAGGGTCCAACAGAGCAGTGAACGGCAAGGCCAGTGGGCATGACAAACTGCAGACTGAGTCCATGAAAAGCTGCACAGGGAATGTGTGAGACTGTACCTTTCCATGGCCAGCAACACAGTCAGGGGGCAACAATGTGCAATACAGGCCCACCTGTGTGAGACACAGGTGTGTGAGGGTGACTAACACTCAGACTTGGCTGTCAGGCGGACTGGGAGCTGGCTGTGTCTCGGGGACTGTCGGGGCACTTAAAGGGGGAGAGAGCGGAAAAGCTAAGGTAGAGCTATCAGTGGCTTGGCAAGCTGGAGGGCTGTTTGGACCGGGTGGTGTAGTGGCACGTGGAGGTGGAGTCATGCAGACGAGAGTCACGGTGTGGCTGGGAGATTGTGGAGGGGTGCCCTTCCACTTCTTGGGGATCCTAAATGGCTTGCCTGACTTGGGATCAATGGGAAGTGGTGTGGGCACAACAGGCATGCACACCACCACTGCTACAGCAGGTGCAGTCGCTGGCAGCCCCTCTGGTGATGTGCTGGACCCAGCGGAACGCTTTGCCTTGCTTCACCTCTGTCCCCCTGTAGTGGAGGCCGCGTTTTAGATACATACATTGCTATGTTAGCATAAGCGCGTTAGATGTTAGAAACGCCATCTTGCCTCTTTTGCTGCTTTTGCACACGACACTGCAGAGACATGTTATTATTTGATAACTGCTTGCTTGCCTTTTCTTCACATGAGAACTGTCTGTTGTTCACATTCTTAGACATGCACTGCGACCTTGGTCTGAACATTGAGTGCAGAAACAGTCTGAGCCACCAAACAATGTATTTTTTTGAGTTCAGGTTGATCGGCCCACTCTCTAGCCATAACACGCACACAGCTGCAAATACCTGAAAGTCGAGAGCCTTTAATATTGCAGTTTGCATGCATTACACACACATTCTGGAGAAGAACTTTTCCAGGCGCAGAGCAAAGCTGATCCTGTGATGTGATTCACCTAAGCTGATCTTTACGGATTGGGGTTCTGAGGTGCGTTTTTGGTACACCACAATTCCCTGCAACACCCCCTTCCCCTGTTTACTAGGTATTACCCCTACAGTGCCCTCCGGCCCCTGCATCACTGGGCTTGGAATGGGAGTCAAGGTGGTTGGTGATACTGCCTTAGAGCCCTTCCTAGGTGTACCCTTGGCATGCACCACCTCCTTGGTGGGCACAGACACTGTACGATTATCTTTGCGCGATGCTTTAGGTGCAGTAGAGTCCTTGGATGGGGATGTCACTGAGGCATGTGTGCCTGAGGTCTGCTGCTTTGCTAATTGTCCACAAGTGTCGCCTGACGGGCTTTTCTCCCTGCGCTCTGGGGTGCCTTTGGTCTTCTGTGGGTATGGTGTCTGCGCACGGGACCGCTTGGGTTGCTGCTGCTGTGTGCTTTGTGTACTGTATCGTGATGTATGTGGACCGTGGTCACTATCGTCAGACGTGGCCACTGCCCGGGGGGGGGACAAAGGGACTGGAGCTGGACTTTGAGAATGTGCCTGTTGCAGGGCAGACATCACTGTTGATGGCAAAGCCTGGACTGTCTGGTGCAGCCCACCCACGTCGGAATGTATGCCCTCCATGAAAGCAACCACCTGGGCCAATTTCTTGTCGTGGTCAATGAAGGCATTGATGAGAGCTGTCTGGCCTACACACAGCTGGCACAAAAGGTCCACAGACTCAGCACTGATGGCAGCTGGAGGACAGGGGCAGGGGCAGCGGTGCCAGGGGTGAAGGACATCCTTTCCCTCTTACTGAGGCGGACACAGGCAGCACCAGAGGAAGTGGCTGGGAGGGTGGGCAATGGCCGCTGTGTGGTGGAAGTTGATGCAGAGTCCCCGTTCCCTGTGCCCTCCAACATGGACACATCCCAGCTGGCATCGGATGATGTGGTGCTTTGCGTCTCAGGCTGGGACTCCTCCAGCAGACTCCTGTCCCCTTCTGATGCGCTGGTGACATCTGTGTCACTGGGCTACTG
Source organism: Triturus cristatus (assembly GCF_964204655.1). Taxonomy (NCBI): domain Eukaryota; kingdom Metazoa; phylum Chordata; class Amphibia; order Caudata; family Salamandridae; genus Triturus; species Triturus cristatus. Next base: position 416,082,506 of record NC_140579.1, read on the forward strand.
GGCAGCTGTGGTGCTAGTTTCACCCCCACTGGTGTCCATCTCCTGTCCCTCCGTAATCACATGTGATGCTGCATGGGAGAGAGAGATGTAGGTTCAGGTCAGACGCAAAAACAGAACAAACATATGCAAGCAATGCATGACAAAAGTAGAGCAAATCTACATGTTGCACACCACACTGTGCAATCACATTGTGCCAACTCACTACATAGACTCAAGCAGTGCGTGGAAACTGGAAACTCAGGCATGAGTGAGCCATGTGATGACCACACAGCACAACACCCTGCTTGTGGCTCTGTTCAAACAGACACACAACTAGTTCTGAGCAAATCTAGGGACATGATGGGGGCACAGTACTTGTTGCCAATGACAGCACTGGATGGAACAGGAGGGGACAACACAGACCCAGACTACAACATGACAGTCCACAATGGACATTAGTCCATGCCACACACCATGTCGTACCTTGGGGACAATAGAATGCTGCACATTGCTGTAAGATGTCTAGCCCTCCCCAATATGGGCGCATGCAATGGACGCATTGATGTACGCACAGTCAGATTGGGCACACTGCTGTTCCCTCCCATGGGATTCCCAAGACTACACCAATGCAGAAGAAACCTGAAGAGCACGACTAAGGATGTAATGTGAAGGCACAGCATCCAAATCTACTTTGCAAGTACAGGTAGGGCAAATGCATGCCACAGGCACCCAGGCCAGCAGCCACTTACATGCCACAGCATCACACTACCAACATCACAGAGGCCAGCGCTGGCACAGGCTCTGTACACATGCAGCCACTCCCATCCAAAGTCAGACTTCCCAAATGCTCACCCCTGGCTTGCTGCTGATGCTCCTTCAAATGTGCATCCAGCTCAGGCTGTGTCACTGCCAAGATGCGCCCCATTAGTGGTGTCATGCTGCGCCATGCCAGATGGCCAGTGCGAGGAAGCAGCCCCAGGGTCATCTCCGCCACATTCTTTGCCAGCCGGCTGATGTCGTCCCATCTCTTGTGGCTGTGGATGCGCAGTTGGTTTGAGACCCCCAGGGCTCGCACCTTCGCTGCAATGGCCCTCCACACGGCCTTACGCTGGTGTACCTTGAGCTGCAGGCATGGGAGACGAGAGGGAGAAATGATCAGGGACACAGTGCCATGTACAGACATCTATCAGTATGGCAGCAAGATACAACATCATCACATATCCAACGATAGGTCAATCAGAGACTATATTACAACCCACATGGGACCCCTGCATGGGAAAAGCTGATGTTAAAGCATGCAGGTGTGAGGGGGAACACAGTCCCTGCACATCTCACACACATGCAGGATGCCAGCAATGAAACACCCACATAGCCTGCCCACATCTCCAGTCCATTGTTTGCTTGAGCAACACATACATCACATGTCAACCTGTGTTTGTGGGTGGACTCACTGTGTCCAAGACTGCGCAGCCATCAATGTCCCTGTCTTGTGAATATTTGAATGTGTCATGGTGAACACATGGATGGACATAAGATCACAAATCCAAGATGGACCATAGCTGGAGTGATATGTGACAAGACTGATGTCATACTCTGTAAGTTGAGTGAGTTGTCCTTGTCTTTGTAGGCGGGGACTGTGCAGGCCAGCTGGGCTCACACTGAGATGGATTACAGGGGCACACACAGACATCCAGCCAAGCAATCACTGTCCTGACTACAGCATGAACAACCTCCTGTGCCACTGTTTGGTTGACAACACAACACAGGTCACTCATACATACATGTGCAGGGAGGGAAAGCTGTGGCATTGGGTACACAAACCCTCCCACTGGAGACAGCATGTCAGGCAGTGCATGACACTACCCCACACTCCCAGGCACATACTGCATCAGTCCACTACATGTGTGGCCCCCTGCCATACCACACAACTGTTGAAGACTTACCATGACATTTGGGGCACCATATAGCCTTGGGTACTGTGTGAGCACCTCGTCCACCAGGACCTACAGCTCCTCGCTCGTGAAGGGACTGGCACGGATCTTCTCTATGCTTGCCATCACTGTGGACGTGAGACAACAGCAGGGGATTTTGGTGGCAAGGGTTCCCAGGCAGCAGTCCCTGGAGGCAGCAGCAGGTGAGGGGTCTCAGGCAGGAGGCTCTGTGAGCAGTGGCAATATGAGGCTCACTCCCACATATATGGCTCCTGGGGTCGTTTCAAAGGTGCCAAGCTGCAGCAATTGGTGGTCCAGGTCTGACTCTTTCAAATGCATCCAATGTTCGCCTCCGCGGTGGCGGAGCACGCCTACCGCGATCTTCAAAATTGCATTATGTCACCACAATCATGGCTCCCATTGGCTGTAAGGGCATGCTCCATGGCGGTGCTACAATGCTGGGGCCTGGGCTGCGCTACCGCGATGGTGCATCTTTCAAATGCAGCCAGTGACCACCTCCGCGGTGGCGGAGCACGCCTACCGCGAGCTTCAAAATTGCATTATGTCACCACAATCATGGCTCCCATTGGCTGTAAGGGCATGCTCCATGGCGGTGATACAAAGCTGGGGCCCGGGGTGCGCTACCGCGATGGTGCATCTTTCAAATGCAGCCAATGACCGCCTCCGCGGTGGCGGAGCACGCCTACCACGATCTTCAAAATTGCATCATGCCACCGCTATCGAGCTTCGCATTGGCTCTAAGGCGAGCTCCATGGCGGTGTAACACCGCAGGGGCCCGGTGTGTGCTACTGCGATTTTAGTGGCGGAGCCTGCCAACCGCCATTTCCACATGTCTCCATGCCTATGACTATTGCACTTGTGTGAATAGGGGTGCTGGTGACACATCGCCGGTGCCAGGCAGTAGCTACCGCGATATGAGTGCTGTAGGAGAGTAGGATCTGCACTTATGTTGCCCCCACTTTTTTTCTGATGTTTACACTGGTTTCTGGCTATAGTCTGGCTGGGTCCCTGCTAATCAGGGCCCCAGCCTCTCTGTTCTCTCTAAACAACTTGGAGTGCACATTAGATGCACTAGTGATTGGATACTGTGGTACCTTATGAGCCCCTAGTATATGGTACCTTAGGTACCAAGGGCATATGTACTTTACAGGCCTACCAGGGGCTGAAGCATGTATTATGCCACCCCTGGGAAGCAGACTAAATCTGACACCACAGGCCTGCTACTGCAGCCTGGGTGAGGTAGTGTTAGCACTCCTCTCTCCTTACACACACATATAAACCTATCAGTCACCCCTAAGGCAGGCCCTATCAATCCTGAGGGCAGGGTGTTGGGTTCCATGTGAGGGGGTGTCTCTGCCTGAGCAGGGCCCCTCAGCAGCTCTCAGAGTCCATCCTCTGTGGCTGTTTGTGGATGCGGTTAAACCATATACTCTTAAGTGCATTATAACCTAGCGGTAAATGCTAACTTTGGAATGGCTGCATCAAAACATGTCGTGTTTGGTGTCAAACGCTTTGGAATCATACCCCCACACCAGTAACTGGTGTGGGAGTATGATCCCACCTTACTAGAGGGATAGACATGTACCCACTGTGGAAACACAGTAGAATCCTGAAGAGCCCTGGCATCACAAAATGGATGCCACCAGTCACAGACACTGGGCTGGCCTCCTGCTGCTGACTGAAACTCGCAGTGGAGGAGGCCCAACAATAGGCATCCTGTCACAGGGAGGTGTGGTCACCTCCCAGACAGGGTTTAGTGTATTGGGGCTGGGTGGGTGCACTCCTAGAGTGCTTTGAAGTCCTGCACTGGGGGAGCAGTAGGCTCCTCTGTGCATATGCCAGCTCAAACCGGTTCGGGGCTACCAGCCCCTGCTCGGGTGCGAAACTGGACAAAGGGAAGTGGGTGTAGCCACACACTCCCCTGACCCTCTCATAGGTGGGGTCATAGAGCTAGTCCCTCACTTCCTTGTAGCATAAGTTAGGGAACCCTTGCCATTGCAAACTAGATGTCCCTGGGTGACGCTCTGAAGAAGAATCCTGGACCTTCGACCTTCCACTACCTCTGGAGTCAAGGAGTGACTCCCCTGCTTGGCAGGCACCCAATCTTTGAATCAACAGTCGCAAAGTTTCCCGCTCCCGCCAGAGTCCGAAGTCCCTGCAGCCCCAGAAGTGGATTTCCTGACTTTTCCAAGGCCATCGTGAATCCCCAGTGACGCTGAGGCAAGTGGACCCCACGAGTGACGAGGAACCGCAATACCTGGGTAGCAGGCACTATTTTCAAGTGCAACCCCTTCACGACGTTCTATGAACCTGTACTTTGGACAACATGTGGCCCAAGTCTCCAGCAGGATTTCCACCAAAGATCCGAAGCCTACCCCGTCCCGAGTGACCGTGGGCCTCTCTTCAGTGAATCCTCCAGAGGCATCTTTGCGATCCCTTGCCGATTGGCTTGTGGGTCCCCTGAAGACTTTTCTACAAAACCAAAGGACTCCCCTGATTGCTCCAGGCCTGCCCTGACTTACCCTCACTGGGTGAGTCCCTCAGATCTTGCTGGTCTGCACCGCTGACTTTTTACACTTTCCAGGAGACTTATTGTTGCAAAGGCTTGTTGACTCTAATCTGGTTGCCAACACCTCAGTAAGCTGCAAACTTTGTGGGACACGCTGAATCCAGCTCCTGGTCATCGTCAATGCCTCCTGGACCTCGTGGCTGAAGAGTCAAGACACCTGTGATCACCTGAAATCACCCGACGACTGTGGGCATCCATCTTCCTTGCTCCGGGTCACTGCCAAGTGACTTTGAACACTGTCCCCTCTGCTTTCAGGTCTTCCTTTTGCTGAATCCAGCCTTGGATTCCACCGGACACTTCTCCTGTCTTCACAAGCAGCAAGTCTTCTTTGGCTCCCATTAAAAACGACGCCGCAACCCGACACCAAAAGACACCTATGCACCCGGCTTCCCTGGGTGAGGTAACTCCAGCACTACGGTGCTCCTATGTGTGTTGGCTCTAGAACTTCTTAGCCTGTAAGTGACTTGCTTGTAGACTCTCCCGAAGTATCCTAAAACTTTCAAATTCCAACTGCGACTTGCTCCATTGAAGTCAATTGGGATCCGCGGCTGTGTTCTCACACTGCATGCGTCTCCCGTGGGTCCTTTACTTACCTGCCTTGGGTGGATTAGTGAGGCTCCAGCGCTTCTGAAGGCCCTAGGCCTTGTCCCCTCGCAAGTGGATATTCCTAAGTCTCTTTTTTAATATATGGTCTGGTACGCCCCTAGGGCCCCAGCCATATTTGTTCTTAACTTGTTGCGAAATGTTGATTTGTGCATATTTCCTTGACTTCTAATCTCATAAAGAGATTAGTAGAGTGTGTCTAGCAATAAATACATATATATTTTATATATATACCTGTGTGGTGTCCTTTCATTTAGTAATTCAAGAGATTATAAGGTAAAACAAGCTGCTTTACATTCCTCAGAGACTTAGCCTGAAGGCTGCTCTCCACAGCTACCACTAGGATAGCTTTCTTTAAAAGCTTGTCTTAAACCTATCTACCATAAGAGTCGAATTGTACTGGTGCAAGGTGGCCACTTTAGTGACCAGCATATACCAGGCCAACTTCTCACAGTACACCAAACATCACATAAAATATGATACCGTTTTTTTAACATTTGGAAGCTTTGGCATTAATATGTCACGGTATAGCACTGCACTGAGAAGTACTTATTAATAGTGATAGTTTTTAAGCATGAACTTAAAACCATTCCTGACCCCATCCCCGCACGGGGACAGTGAGAAGAGAGAACAAGAGGCAAGACAGTTGTCATGTGAGCCCAGTATGTGGCCCAGATTATTACAGAACAATGTTTTAGTCTATTAAATTGAACACAAATAGATTTTGTAAAGCAGGTAATCTGAACTCGTGCATTTAAAAGTGCTTTCATACATGATTATAAAGAAAAAAGAGCTTTGGTTCAATAAAGTATTTGCCTAAGATCACACAATTTAAGTGGGAAGCTATATTTGTCCAGGGTTTCTGGTTTCCCTTATTATAGACCTATTTTTCTCTCCTTTTTATGTTAATGCTTTGCTTTTACGTTTTTGTGCATTTTTCTGCAATCCATAAATAGCGCAAACTCGACCCATAGGTATTGGAGCACTGTACATGAGCACCGGTTATGTCACACAAACTCACATTCATTTGTAAGACACTGGGAGATTAAATGATAAGGCACAATCACAGGTTGTTCAGCTGACGCCAACCCTCGAACCTGGTGCCACATCCTGAGTCGAGCACATGTGGCAGGCAGAAGCCTCATGAAAGCTCGGCTCGCCTTGGGCTTGAGGTTCTACCAGGACCCTGAGCTGAGCCAATCAGACTTCAGCCTGGCTCGAGCGTTAAATTGCTCGCACACTTTTTGCAGGACGTGGCAAACCCAGTATAATTTTTTTTTTAAATCATGTGCTCATGTTCAGCAAAAGGGCGATTTCCTGCGCATACAGTGTGTAACAGACTAAAAAAGGCAGGGATTTCAGAAAATGTAATCTTCACTTATAAGCACAAACAATGACACTTCTAACAATTGTGACAAAAATGAGAAACTGAGATTTTGTTCTTTAGCCTCTTGTCATTTTGAGGACACTTTGCCAGTAATGTCATGTTAGAGGGGGCGTTTATTACTGCACTGCAGATGTGCACAATGACACCTGAGAGCACAGGTCTAGGGCGCGAAATAAACCAGTTTGAAAATGGAATGTCAACGCAGAAGTTCTGAACCACTACTGTGTGTGCTCCCAAATCCTTCTTGGAACGCTTCCACGTTGTGTAGTTCAGCGACTGCCCGTATAGGGCGTGTTAACGGGGCGGTGACGTGGGGCAGAAGAGGGGTAGGGTGGGGGCATGCAAAATTTGGCATACGGCCGATTGCAGGTAAGTTACGAAACAAATAAAGAAAACGAATTTCGTTGCGCGCGCAGCATCGCCAAATGCGCACAACAAAATTTGTTTTCTTTATTTTCTTCGTAACTTACCTGTGATGCAGCGCGGAGTGCAAAATCCCTCCCTACTGTCACGGACTAAAAGATCTCACACACGCACACTATCCATACATTCGCTGGTGGGGCCCATAACACCAACACACACTCAGCATTAGTCCGTGCGAGAGGCGATTATCCTTCTAAGCGCTGAATAATGAGGGAGGAAGATACCACTTTACCCTAATGAGCATCCAACCTACAAACCCTTCTTATACTCATTAGGCCCTAGATTCCACATTTGGTATTCCCCTCATAACCGGGACGGATCTGTTAGTTGTAGATTTAAGTGAATTTCTAATACTCTAATTAACCTTTTCATTAACACATTTCAATGAATAAACAACCCAACTCATTTCTGTAGATATTCAAATCCAAATTTATATTAATATTGCAGATTAAATCATTCATTTGATCAAGTTGCCATTCATATTTACCTATTCTGGCTAAAGTCGTCCTCTATGTCAAATTTTGCAGTCTCGCAAATCTATGCCCATCAATTTCAGCAGATTCAGTTCATCAGGAGTTTGGGCATTAATTCAGTCCGTCAAAGATTCAGGCTAACAGCTGTCCTGCAGTGTCACCGTCCTCTCCGTCAGCATATCATCAGGAAATCTAAGGAGCGACATTCCGACCTCTCTATTCTATGGGTATTTATAATAATTTCAATAGCGAAATGTAACAAAATTGAGTTTTAAACTGTTCTGATTGGCTGATCAGGGGTCAACCTCTCCGTTCCCATAAGGTTTAGTCCATGTTGTCGGGATACTTGCTGGTTCCGGTTGTTTAATAAAGTCTTTTGTCTGTAGCGCTGGCACCATTCCCAATGGCCTTGATAAGTACAGCTTGCCTGGGGTCAGGACAGGGCCATTGTCGCTCATCTTTTTAGCGCAGGCGCACTTCACCCAAGCCTGGTTCAGCGTCGGCAGTCGGGTTAGGCACCAAAAGCAGCCATCATTCGATAGGCCAGAATAGTTAACTTAAGCAAAGAAACACAAAAACGTAATTAATACATAGAAATGACTATTTAAATGTTATTCCCTCGCTAATAGCCATATGTGTGTGTATTTATCTAGCCACAAGCAACACTCAATGCGGTTTATACTTACTAAATAAAGCACGAATCACAATTATATCACCAAAGCGACATATATCATGCAATGTTCTAATTATCTATCATTAGCATACGTACGGAATTTAGTTCACGTCATTAATTAGGCCATGCAGATGCAAATCCCGTGTGTATTTTGGTCATTAATAAGGTTGATTTAGTTATTTCCACATCACTCCAAATCGTTAGTACAATTATAATTAATTAATTAATCTAATTAATAAAACGACATGCAAAATGGGGTGGGTATACAAAATTTTGCATAACCTGCTCCAGCAATCCCCCCTTTGGTGATTTTATCACCACACCACCCACAATTTTGTTCTGTCTTTACGAAATCTTTAAAATGTTTTCTTGCTCTTAATCATAATTCAGTTTCACCTACGTCTTCTTCTCTTTTTACTGATTCATACATACTCTCCTTCCACTCCTCCAATTCTATTTCTTCAATTTCTCTTTCTTGTTTCTTATCTTTTCTTTTTGAATTTTCTTTTTATTATGTTCTTATTTTTCTTGTTTCTACAGCACATACAACATAATCTTATCATTAAAACTATGCAGATTACACATGTTAGTGGAAACAATATTTTACCTATAAGAGTACTACCTATTTTTACTAAGAAATTCTTAATAGCAGCTATTTTCTTTCCAATTCTATCCCAAACACTTTCAACCTCCAGTGGTGCAAGTTCATCATGCAATTCAGTAATATTCTTAATATAAGTTTTCAGATCTTTGCTTTCGTCAGGAATGTAAGTACAACAATGTTGAACTTTCAGCATTCCAGACTCCACCCTCTTTTGCCAATAATATATCAAGGGCAAGTCGATTTTTGCATTACCATAGCACGCATGGCTACCATTTCAGTGTTAACCAATAAAAATACTCCAGCGGTGCTTGTTGACAAGCGATCCACTACTGTTGATAATTTTCTAATTTTGTTCGCATTCAGAGTTATTCCCACTGCTGGTATCAATGCCTGAAAAATATTACCTACAATTTCTGCCCAAGATTCTCTCTTGGTTCTAGCTCCATATGACAGATTTTTGGAAAGACCAGGCCTACATAACATGTGCCATACCAATGGTCTGGCAAACGATAATATGCCCTGTTCCCGCAAATAAAATATAATCCAGGAAAGACAGGATCTCTTCCACCTTTGAATCCCCATCCACTCATGATTCGATACGTATCATGGCACTCACTATTACCTAGAAAATAATTATCATACGCAGTTTGATTCCTTCGAATGCAAAATTTCCCTTTCTGAGGCCAATCTAAAGCTATAGTTGGACTAGCTTCTCCTTTCAAATGTTTTTCTTTCTCTATATCCCAGATTGTTTTCTCCACTTTCCCTTCTGCTGCTTTTCTTTGCATTTTCAATCTTCTTTCCTCAACCATGTCTAAGAATGTCTTTTCCTCCTTCTTCAAACTGCATGTTAGATTGTTTCTAAAAATATATTCTAATGTTAGTTCCTTAGTTTCTAAAAAGAATTCACCTAATACCTTAGCAGGTTTTACTTTGTTCAATTTATTATAAGAAGGCACTTGCGCAAAAATGTTATCTACATCTGAAAAATAATATTCTAATTTCCCTGTCTCATAAAACAAACTAGCTATTACACTACATGTTATTCCATATGTTGCCGGAAGGTGATGATATGTCACTCCCTCAGAAACAGATGCAGGTAACTGCATAAATACGTAGCAGTCCCGTACGTCCATTGTCTTTACATATTCATACAATAATTTTGAAAACACATTATTAGAAAAATCTGTTATTGACCTGTCTTTATGCAAATAATTATTATCTATTCTAGTTGGAACTACCTTTGGAATTTTCCCTATATTAGTTTTGTTCTCACTATGTCCTTCTAATGTATCTATAGTGGCCTTAAAAGAAATGACAAGAGCAAGGATGCTCCATAAAAGCATTAATAATCCTGTACAACAACAACACATTTTACACCATCTTTTCATGAATGTACATCTACCTTTACTACTTTCTATGTTAGCCATCTTGTTAAACTGGACCGTGTCTTTTGACTTAGTCTCTTTTACTTCACAACTAGTTTTTCTAACCTAAGGTTCTAACACCTATTTGGTTCTACCAGTCACTATCTTTTAATTCAATATCTTGTTTTCTTCATCAATAATTTTCTTAACTTATTCAGTTTGGCATCTCATCGTTCTTCACTGTCCTCTCGTCTTCTAAATATGGATTTTCCTGAACTTCCGTTTCTTCCTCTCCAATGTCGGACAAGAGAACTCTCAGGATTTCCGATTCTATTTCATCCTCAACCACTTTCAGTACAGTCTCCTCTGGACTTCCTTGACTATCTGCCTCTTCTCCCTGTTCAGGCAGAGCCACGTACGTCCATTCTGGTGACTTATACTTCTGGTTAGGTTTCCTTGTTCTTCTACTCTCTTTGTCTTCAGTTAATTCGTCTTCTTTTGATTTTTCTTGACTTGTCACTTCATTCACCTGTTCAGCTCTTGGTGAATTCACTCTTGTCAATCGATATCTCAGTTTCCTTATTTTATTGGGCCAAACATCATCTCTTGCAACTCTTTTTACTTTGCTCCCTTTGTCATTCTTTTCATTCCGCCAAGCTCTCTTTCTTAGAACTCGACCTTCAGGTATTTAATTTTCACTCTCTTCAGACTCTGTCTCAACTTGCTTTGTCTTTTCAGCAACTTCAGCAACTTCTTTCCATCACTTGTTTTGTTTTCCCTACTTCTGTCCCTCCTCAGGTCTCCGACACGCAATCTTCCTGCTGGCTACTTGTCCCTTCACCTAACTGGATGTTGCAGTTCCCTACACCTCCTCAGGGGTCTTCCGCAGAAATCTGTCGCTCTCTCTCTGTACCTGTCCCTTGTTCACTTAGATTTTTACTTCAGGTGGAATTTCTCTCAGTCTCTCATCTGGTACTTGCTTTTCACGAATTTCTTTTGTTGCGTCTTCAGTACTCTTTCCCCTTTTCTTCCTGTGTTCCTTCTTGGAACCCTGCGCTTCTTGCTCGTTTCCAGAATCGCTAGATTCGGAAATCTGCAATCTTCTTCTCAGAGCGATACTTCTGGGGACTAAAGCTGATCTTTGTTCTGTTTCCCCCCTTTCAGAGTTTCCTTGTGTCTTTGACCCCTCGTCACCTGATTCAGTGCTTGATTCTGATTCATCAAAGTATTCTTTTCCTGTGCTGTCCACCGGATTTGGAATTCTCAATGTATGACTGGCATAGATCCAGTTTTTCAGTCCAGCACACTTCACAGCTGTGGTCGTGGTCAAAATAACTTGTCGTGGTTTTCCCCACCTTGGAACCAGACAATTTCTTCTTCTGTGGACTTGCTTCTTTTCAAGTGTGGTGGCATCTGGTCCAACCTGATAAAACACAGAATGAACTGCGTCAGCCAGGCCTTTACAGTATTCCAACACCATGTCATCAGTTATTGTCATCAGCTTGTTGACTGGTATAAACACATGTCTCATTGCGCGTCCCATGATTATTTCATGAGGACTCAATCCTGTAGTTCTGTCTGGAATTGACCTTATTGTCATTAGTACTAGAGGCAAGACATCAGGCCATTTCATACCTGTGGCCAAACACATTTTCCCTATTCTATTTTTGATAGTACCATTCATCTGTTCAACCACACCAGAAGCCTCTGGTCGGTAGGCACAATGTAGTTTTTGTTGTACATTCAATGCTTCACAAATTAATCCTACAATCTCATTATGAAAATGTCCTCCTCGGTCTGACTCAATTGTCACTGGGAACCCGAACCTGGGGATAAATTCTCTCAACAGTAGCTTGGCTGCTGTCAACCCATCATTTCTTCTTGTTGGGAATGCTTCCACCCACCTGGACAATAGGCAGACCTCAGTCTGTTACAGGGAGGCATCTCAATGAAATCTACTTGCATTCTGGTGAAAGGCCCTCCTTCTCGACCTATTGTTCCCAGACTCACTACTGTCTTCCTTCCAGGATTGTACTGCTGACATATTAAGCATCTCTGACAAAGACTTTCTGCCACAAGTCTGAATGTTGCATTGTACCAGGTCTGCTTAAATGACCTGATCATGACATCCCTCCCAATACGTCCCTGGCCATGATACATCCGTGCCATGGTAGACATCATGCTATCAGGCATAACAGGTCTTCCGTCTCGATAAACCCACACATGATCCTTTTCCCTTGGGGCACATCCTGCTTTTACCCACTGTCTCATTTCCTCATCTCCTGCCTCATCCTGCAATTGTTTTACTTCTTCCCAAGTTCCCACAATGTTAGTGAACATCAATGAGCAAGAAGACATTTCTCTTTCCTTAGCCCGATTGACCGAATTCTGATTTCGTGCACAATACTGTGCCATGTCGTTTGCATACCTGTTCCCGGTGGCAATATAATCACCACCTTGACTATGTGCAACACATTTTACAACAGCCAATTGTTTAGGCAGCTGTATTGCCTCAAGCAATTTTCCAACCACTTCTGCATTCTTAATGGGAGTTCCACTCGAGGTCAGGAAACCTCTTTGTAGCCATAGTTGGCCGAAGTCGTGTATGATTCCAAAGCCATACTGGCTGTCAGTTATCACAGTCACTCTCACACTCTTCCCAATCTTGCATGCTCTAGTCAAAGCCACAAGTTCAGCTACTTGAGCTGATTTCACTCCTTTCAAATATGATGCTTCAATTACTGCTGCGACTGTGCATACTGCATACGCTGCACTCAGCACTCCTTCATCTGTTCTCAAACATAACCCATCAACGAACATCACATAATCACTTTCTGGCAAAGGTACGTCCTTTATATCTGGTTGTGGTTTTGTACAAAAATCAAGTACATCCAGACAATCATGATCAACTTCGTCTCTTACTTCCACAATCTCAGCATCAGGCAACAATGTTGCAGGATTCACATTCACACATCTTGCAAGACTCACATTAGTTGCACCTAATATGACCTTCTCATACTTAGTCAGCCGACTGTGTGTCATATACGGAGTACGACTCCTGCTCAACAGAATCGCTACATCATGAGGTACAAACACTTTCAAAGGATATCCCATCACAATTCCTTCACTCTGCTCCAAACTTCGACATGTTGCAGCCACCGCTTTCAAACATCCAGGCAAACCTACAGCTACTGGATACAGCATTGATGAAAAATATGCAATTGGTCTTCTCATTTTACCATGTTTCTGGGTCAACACTGAAAGTGCACATCCATTCCTCTCACTGCAATACAACTCAAATTATTTTTCATAGTCAGGCATGCCTAATGCAGGTGCTTCACACAAACCATCTCTCAATTGTCTAAATGCTGCCAATTCTTCTTTGTTTAACTCAAGGGGATCTTTCACATCACTTCTCATTAATCGTACTAAAGGCTTTGCAATCAGGGAAAAGTTACCAATCCACTGACGGCAGTACTCTACCATTCCCAGAAACATTCTCACTTCTCTTTGAGTCATGGGAGCTCTCATTCCTTTTATTATTCTGATTCTGTCTATGGTTATTTTCCTTAATCCTTTCTCAATGTTGTGTCCCATATACTGTACTTCCCTCTTACAGAACTGTAATTTTGCTGGTGACACTTTAAGTCCATCTGCCAAATGATTCAGCAAGGCTATTGTATCTACCTCACAGGCTTCACGTGTTTTTGACGCTACCAAAAGGTCGTCAATATATTGAACCAATACAGAACTTTCTGGCATTTCTAGACTCTCCAAAGATCTCTTTAACAACTGATTGAATATTGAGGGGCTCTCTGTATACCCCTGTGGGATTCGGCACCATGCCAAAATACGCTCACAAAAACGAAATGCAAAAATTTGCTGACTGTCATGGTGCAATGAGATGGAAAAGAGAGCATGACACAGATCAATTACTGTGTACCATTCTGCATCATGGGGAATCTGATATAAAATCACTGATGGATTTGGTACAATGGGACAACATGATACAACAATTTTATTCACCTTTCTCAAATCTTGCACTATCCTGAATTTCCCATTAGGCTTTTTCAGTCCCATTATCGGTGAATTACATGGACTACTCATTATTTCTCTCAAGATTCCTTGTCTGATCATTTTCTCTATCACAGGAGTTACACCTTCAATTATTTCAGGTGTCAATCTGTACTGTGGAACATTTGGATACGTTACTCCTTCTTTTACAGTTATTTTGACTGGATCTACATTTCTCATTAGTCCTACATCTTCTCCAGTGAAATCCCAAACCTCTGCCTTTTGAGTTTCTCAGTTCTTTTGGTAATTCATCAGGGTTGAATACAGCATATGTTTCAGCAACTTCACTTTCTCTGTTAGCTAGGGTCATTTTATACAATACATCATCATCTGGTGTTTCAAAAGCGATTCCATCCGGACTACAAAATATAGTGCAATTCATTTTGCACAACAGGTACCTACCTAATAAATTCACAGGACTGGTGTCACACACCACAAAGCGGTGCATTTCTGAAAAATTCCCTATGCTGACTTTCACTGGTTCTGTAAGATGTCTTAATTTGCCTGTTGGACACACCAACTACTTGGATCGTTTCATCCGAGAGAGGAAGATTCTTAGCATCAGCTGATCTAACAGTTGATGGAGTAGCACCAGTATCTACTAGGAAAGTAATATTCTCATCATTAACCCTTCCATCTACAAAAGGTCCTGTCTGGTCTACTTCTGGAGTTGCGCCAAGTACGCACTCTTCTTCCTCCCTTTGGCACCGTCAATAGCTCTCTTCTGCGTCACTCTCATCGCGTTGCAGCCAATACTGCGAGACAGCGCTAGCGCGTGGCAGTTTATTTACCTGTTCTTCATTGTAGAATCCCGATTCACTACTATACTTCTGTGTGTTTCTGCTCTGTGGAAAAGGCGGCTTTGGCACCTGATTCTGTGGGGGAACAACTTGCTGCTGGTGCTGCAGTTGACCACTCACCTCATGCTGCACCTGTGGGTTCAATGATGGATTTTCATTGTTAATACTCGGGGGAAATTTACACTCGGATTTCCAATGCCCTATCCTGCCGCAATTATGACACAGGAATTTCTTTTTAGCTTCTTCAATGTTCCCTTTGTACTTCCCATTATTAAATTTTGGCCTAGTCCCTGCTTGTTCCACCAATTGTGCTTCCTGTCTCTCCGCTACCTTTACCTGTGCCCACATTGCCTTCTCCTTTAACTTCCGCTGTTTTTCTTCAATTTCATCACTGAAGTATTTAGCATGTCTCAATACTTCATCTATTTTCTTGTTTTGCCAATCTACCGTATGCTGTTTAATCATATCACCAATTTCTCGTCGTAGACCATATACAAATCTGTATACAAAATGGCTCAAATCCTTTTCACTCAGATTCTCGTCTCTGCTAAACTGCTTAAAAGCTTGTATTAGCCTCTCATAGTATGCATGTACTGACTCTTTACTTTCCTGGTGTGTTCGATCAATTTTTACCCAGTCTGTTTCTTTAAGGGGCACTTTATTTTTCAGAAATACCATAACCTGCTCATATTTCTTCATTATCTCAGGGTCTGGTGCTCCTGTTTTAGGATCCC
Organism: Triturus cristatus; assembly: GCF_964204655.1. Lineage (NCBI taxonomy): Eukaryota > Metazoa > Chordata > Amphibia > Caudata > Salamandridae > Triturus > Triturus cristatus. The sequence continues at coordinate 416,098,144 of NC_140579.1, forward strand.
TTGGATATTCCTTGGTTGGCCAATTTATCATCAGCTTACACTCTGACCATAGATCTGCTGGTACTGTTATGTCAAACAGACTATTCAAATCAATCCATAATACTTTAGACAATTTCACAAATCTGTCTACCTGTCTATACCACTCGACGGGCTTTTCGCGTAGTCGAGGGAAGTCATTGGTAAAAGACAAAATATCCTGTCTCGTCCATGGGACATGTACATATCCTCCTCCTGGAATTTCTCTCATAGGGCATTCTGTCACTACCTTCTCCTTTTCTCTTACAGGAAAGGCGGAAAATGTCTTATCTGAGGCATCATCGCGTTTTCCATACCACCTGCTTCTCCATTTATCCACGTATCCCCATTTTCTCAGTAAAATGATTATGTCCTTAATTTGACCTGAACGTCCTGTGGTGTTCATATTTTCAATATCCTTTTCAGTGAATTCTACCCGATAAGGTTTCTGTAAGGCTTTTACCTTTTCAATATCAATACCCATTTCATTTGCTACTTCTTCTAACCTTTCATGCAAATTTTTTGCTCTCCAGGTCACACTTTTGCACAGAAATAATAATTCTTCATCCTGATAGGTTTTCAATTTTTCTGTCGGGATAGTCCCTACAATTAATTCTTCTAATATCATTCGTAACTTAGCTACATCAATTGATTGGGATTCTTTGTCTTTCCTCTGCAAGCTTCTCAACCATTCACTTAGCTCGTCTGTTGATGGTCCTACTGGTTTTTCTACACTTCCGTGTCCAAAATCATTCTGTGTTTCTGACACTGTCTCTATCATTGTCATGCGTCTCTCTGCACAATTCTGATCTACAAATGGATTATTTGTAAAATTTGGTTCCATTACACTCATAGTTTGCCTCCATGGATTCTCATTCTGACTCACTCTTGGTTGTTCTACAGGGCTACTATTTCTGTAAGGGACTGTCAAACAATGCTCACTGTCCTTTTGTTTTTCAAAAATAGGCATTACTGGACCTATCGTACTGGAACAGTTACAGCTTCTAGATTCTTGGTCAATTCTCTTATTTTCTCAGTTAATTCCAGGGTTGTTTTTGCTAATGCTACAGAATTTTCTCCCTCTGTTCTTCCTTCTGATCTCTTTTCTACTTCCCTGGTACCACTGTTTTTACTCAAACTTAGGGACTCTGGTTCCGATTTTATAATTTGCATTGTTTCTCTCATTGGGGCACTTGGAGTTAACATTTCTGGTTCTGATCGATACGGTGGTGGATTCTTATAAAACATATCATCAAGAACATCATCCTCAGACTCATTCGCTCCATACCCTCTTGACTCCAAATTATGCCTCTTTTCTACACACTTTCGTCCTTCATTCTCTCCTACAGTTCTTACAGGGAACACACCCTCAGTCATGCTCGCATCTCGCCATCTTTTCATTCGATCGCTATGCGTTTCGTGTCCGTATGGTCTTCCAAACCAGTACCTATATCCTCTACCACTTCTTTGTCTTTCTCGTTCATGCATTTCGTCTTCCCATTCTGTCAAAGCCTCAAACTGTGTTGGTCTAGGTCTTGGTTCCAAATTCATCATCTTTTCCCGTAAATTTCTTAAAACCGCCAAATTAAATGAACCATGCTCTGGAAAAGCCAATACTCCGTCGTCCTTGGTGTATCTCACCCAATTATCTAACCAAATACAAGTATGATACCCATATTTCGCAATCCTAAAGGATGCAGGGGTTTTCGGTGGAGGAAGTAACTGTCCTTCCCTAGACTTAACTGGTTTATCTTTCTTAAACCACTTCTTAATTCTTCCTAACCAGGTTTTCTTCTCCTTCTCTGGTGGGTCGTAATACATTTTCTTGTCTTTCGTGCAACGCTAGTCCCTCTTTACAACTGTTCCGCTAATCTATCCAATCACAGCGCGACTTCATACTAACGCACCGATTCAGAGCGTCCACGTCACTGTCCTCGAATCCTAGCGCGACTCACACTAACGCACCAATAAGGAGCATCTACGTCACCCTGTTTCTTCTCCAATCCTAGCGAGGCGTACACTAACGCACCAATCCGGGGCATTTCACAGTTCTGACCGACTGTCCAATCCCAGTGCGGTCGTTCTGACGTCAGCAGCCGCTGCAGCAGCTCCTGCCCCTGCTTCTGTCTACCCCTCCTTTACAAATCCGCTCAGTAAGTTTCAATTTCTACACTTCTGTTAGTAACAACATAGAAACATCTCCATTGTCCGCTTCGCTAACCAAGGAACAGCAAAAAAGACCTTTCTCACGAGAATTCCGTCTTTCCCGAGAGCAGCGCTTACCTCTGCCCTACTACGGAGTTGATAAAGTAGCACATCCCTCTACTTCATCCTTCTAACAAGCATTAGCTAATTGTTTCTCTAGTATTTAAGACACATAGTTGGAGACCCAATGCTCCTGAGAAATAAACCTCGAATTTTGCAATCAACCCAAATGTCTTTGCATTCACACTCGTTCACACAAGAAAAATGTAGTACATTCACACAGAATCCTGTCTTTCCCGAGAACAGCGAACAGTCTGTTCTACTGCAGAATTAAGACATACGCTAACAAAGCAGCGCTGACCTCTCCTTTGTCCTTCTAACAAGCTCAGAGAGTACCTATTACCTTTCTAGTGATAAGCGTTATCGGAATGCCAGTTGAATCCCTGGTACCTAAGACCAGAACTTCACAGGTAACCTTCGCTATCATACACACTTCTCTCACACAGAAAATGTCTCTAATGACAACACACGACGATGTCACCGAATCGAACCCAGACAATGCGCCGTGCAACTTCAATTGTCACACGTTTCCCCTGTGTACCTACGGGGCAACAACAATTCCGTCTTTCCCGAGAGCAGCGCTTACCTCTGCTCTACTACGTAACCGTTAAAAATTTCCGACTTCCTACATCCCAGAAGCCGTGCAAACAACATTAAACTCACCGTAACTCAACATAGAGTGTTAGTACATAAATCAATACCAATCAATAAGCAATGTACAAGCAATAATCACTAAACCAAACAATAACAAACCATCATACTGCTACCAGAAAAACTGATGCAGCGCGGAGTGCAAAATCCCTCCCTACTGTCACAGACTAAAAGATCTCACACACACACACTATCCATACATTCGCTGGCGGGGCCCATAACACCAACACACACTCACCATTAGTCCGTGCGAGAGGCGATTATCCTTCTAAGCTCTGAATAATGAGGGAGGAAGATACCACTTTACCCTAATGAGCATCAAACCTACAAACCCTTCTTATACTCATTAGGCCCTAGATTCCACATTTGGTATTCCCCTCATAACCGGGACGGATCTGTTAGTTGTAGATTTAAGTGAATTTCTAATACTCTAATTAACCTTTTCATTAACACATTTCAATGAATAAACAACCCAACTCATTTCTGTAGATGTTCAAATCCAAATTTATATTAATATTGCAGATTAGAACATTGGAATGTGGAGCACTCCATTGTAGACAATGGAGTGCTCCATGCTTCTACGGGCCGGTAAAGGCCCGCAGAGCAACATTCCAATGTTTTAAAAAAGCCTCTTGAAGTTCGAGAGGATTTAAATCCCCTCGAGCTTCGAGAAGTCTTTGTTTAATTTGTTAGAACATTCTGCCCTCTAGTGGCAGAATGTTCTAATAGCCTTATAGCCCTTCGTAGCAGGGCTATACCGCAATTAAAGTCCCGCTGCTTTTGTTAAAGTCCCTCGCCTTCGGCTCGGGCCTTTAACGCTGCAGCGGGCCTTTAATAGCCGGTATAGCCCGCTACGGCGGGCTATAAGGCTATATTAAATCATTCATTTGATCAAGTTGCCATTCATATTTACCTATTCTGGCTAAAGTCGTCCTCTATGTCAAATTTTAGCGGATTCAGTTCATCAGGAGTTTGGGCATTTATTCAGTCCGTCAAAGATTCAGGCTAACAGCTGTCCTGCAGTGTCACCGTCCTGTCCGTCAGCATATCATCAGGAAATCGAAGGAGCGACATTCCGACTTCTCTATTCTATGGGTATTTATAATAATTTCAATAGCAAAATGTAACAAAATTGAGTTTTAAACTGTTCTGATTGGCTGATCAGGGGTCAACCTCTCCGTTCCCATAAGGTTTAGTCCATGTTGGCAGCATACTTGCTGGTTCCGGTGCTTTAATAAAGTCTTTTGTCTGTAGCGCTGGCACCATTCCCAATGGCCTTGATAAGTACAGCTTGCCTGGGGTCAGGACAGGGCCATTGTTGCTCATCTTTTTAGCCCAGGCGCACTTCACCCAAACCTGGTTCAGCGTCGGCAGTCGGGTTAGGCACCAAAAGCAGCCATCATTCGATAGGCCAGAATAGTCAACTTAAGCAAAGAAACACAAAAACGTAATTAATACATAGAAATGACTATTTAAATGTTATTCCCTCGCTAATAGCCATATGTGTGTGTATTTATCTAGCCACAAGCAACACTCAATGCGGTTTATACTTACTAAATAAAGCACGAATCACAATTACATCACCAAAGCGACATATATCATGCAATGTTCTAATTATCTATCATTAGTATGCGAACGGAATTTAGTTCACGTCATTAATTAGGCCATGCAGATGCAAATCCCGCGTGTATTTTGGTCATTAATAAGGTTGATTTAGTTATTTCCACATCACTCCAAACCATTAATACAATTATAATTAATTAATTAATCTAATTAATAAAACGACATGCAAAATGGGGTGGGTATACAAACTTTTGCATAACCCGCTCCAGTACCTGCAATCAGCCGTATGCCGCATTTTGCAACCCCCCACCCTGCCCCTCCTCTGCCCCACATCACCGCCCCGGTAACACGCCCTATACGGGCCGTTGCTGGTGTAGTTTCAACATCTAAGGAAATTATCGTTTTTCTCCGCAGAGTGGTGGGGCATCATTCCAAAGTCTGTCTGCTTGGACCACCTATGTACTCCCTACATTATGTCTTCTGGGATTTTCACCTGGATAAGACGGATGATCATTGGTATTGGTAATTGATCAATCCCTTTGCAGCATGCCTCGATCCTTACCCGAACAATTGTTGTATCATTGTCATCTTATGTGGGGGCTGGTAAGGTGTGCCGCTCATAGATTGGATATGTAACAGAAACATTGGTTCCTGCGGAAAAATACAATAATCTGTTTTAGTAACAGTGTGCACAATCGCAATGAGGAAGGGTTATGGTGATGCCAAAAGAAGAGACCATATACACCTCTGTTCAGAGATAGTTGTTTTATATAGTTCAACAAGTTTCCGGGTATATACAAAAAGGAAAAAATAGTAGTGCGTTGTGTCCCCAGTGTAAATGGAACCTTAAAACAAGAGTGATAAATTTGTGACATATAAAAAATAGGTTTCCACAATCTTTAAACGCGACCATCCATAAATTTACAGTAACAGCCACTTCTGTATTCATGGAATGGCAGATGGATATCTATCTATCTGTGAACAGAGGTGTATATGGCCTCTTCTTCTTTTGGCATCACCATAACCCTTCCTCATTGCGATTGTGCACACTTTTACTAAAACAGATTATTGTATTTTTCCGCGGGAACCAATGTTTCTATTACATATGTATTACCCTGGTTCCTTGTGAGTAGGGTGTCCCTAGTTCTTGTTTTCGACTCATAGATTGGAAGCATTTGCCTTGAATATCTGTGAACAGTTTGTCACACAAGTGCTCAGAGTCACTCTGTGCACCACTATACAGAGCTGAAAATATCTGCCTAACACATATCAAGGTGAAAGATACCCCCATTAGCTTGGAAAATTGATTTGGCTAATATTATTATTATGCAGAGGAGCACAGGCATGAATGTTGCAAATTGCAAAAACATTTCCTTTCAAATTGAATTAACCAAAAACTATTTGCTAAATGGAATATTACTGTATCGCCCGCCGGGGACAAGGGAAACATTTCTTTTTAACGTAAACACCCTGATAGAGCATCTTGTCAATAGCTCGGATTATCTACTATTGGGCGACTTTAACTTCCACCTAGAAAACATAAAGGACAGGGATACCATCCAACTATTAGGTCTCATGGAGACTATTGGTCTGGACCAGAGAGTTGAGGGTCCCACTCACACAGCGGGTCATACACTCTACGGGATTTTTACAAGCAATTCATATTTGGCAGTAACAAACACTCTTCCTCTGCTATGGTCAGACCATAAGGCTGTGTATAAGGCTGTGTCAGCCCACCACAACCACAAAAAGAGGCTACAGCATTACTCATAGGAACCCAAAAATGCAGAGCATGGGCAAAATAAACACAGAAGAACTCGAAAAGACCTCGCTAGATACACCTCCTATAATAAGTGTAGATCCCAATCAAGATGTTGAAATAGCTAAACAAAAATATACAACTTGGTTAAAAAAAATACCATAGATATCTTAGCACCTGAAAAATTGCATAAAAAAATGTTGCAGTACCCCTTCTTAAGCCAGGTTCTCTTAGTGCCTGAGAGCTCAGAAACGAATATGCAGGAAACTAGAGCGAGCCTGGAGATTCAAGTACGATCCTATAGATAGAGAGACCTATAAAAAAGCTATTGCCAAATACAAAACCCTCATACAAAGAGAGAAAACAGAGTACTTCACCGAAAAAAATTCTCTTAGCAGAAAATTCAGCCAAAGAACTTTTGAGTATGATAAAAAATGTTATCAAAAATGGTCTTAAACACTGATGGCACAGCTAATAGGACCTTCTGTGATACCCTCACAAGTTTTTTTCAAAGTAAAGTCACAGAGGTCTTCAATTCCTTTACATGAAATCACAACAAAGAGTCTATGCCACTGTTGGAAACGGCCCTTTTTGCAGGGTTATCCCCAAACTTTTTGCTTCTTCCTCCTTTATTTTTTCTGACCTGTGGTTGTTGGCAATAGGACTCTGAGCACTTTACCACTGCTGATCAGTGCTAAAGTGCATATGCTCTCTGTCTAAATTATTATATTGATTGGTTATCCATGATTGGTATATTTGTTTCACCTGTTAGCCCCTAGTAAAGTGCACTGCGTGTGCCAGGGCTGGTGATTCAAATGCTACTAGTGGGCTGCAGCACTGATTGTGCCACCCACAGGAGTAGCGCTAAAATGATGTCTTAGGCCTGCTTGCAGTGCCTATGTGCAGTCCAGGACTGCCATGTCGACCTGGCCAGTGCACCCACTGACCAGGCCTTATCCTTCCCTTTCTGTACATGTCAGGCATCCCTATGGTGGCCCTAGGTACCCCCCTGGGCTGGGTGCAGTGTATCTCAAAGGTAGGGCATGTACTGAGGTGTGTAACATGCCCTGGTAGTGAATCACAGCCATTTTCGTTTTTCACTGCTGAGAGGCTATCTTGCCCATAGGATAGAATGGGGAAGGCTGTTTACATGCCTATCTTCCCATAAGGGCAAGATAGAAAATCCAAGTTTGGTATCTCTGTGTTCAGAATTTAATCATACATCTTTTTAGCAAGATGGTTTTTAAATTCACTGTGTGAGAATAGCACTTTTTAGAAAGTAGCTATTCTCCTGTTTAACCTTCCTGTGTGCCTGTGTGCTGGTTGGCTGACTGGTGTCAGGTGATGTGCTAGGTGGCTCCAGGGGCCTGGATGAGTCAGCAGCAGGGTGAATAGGGAGATCTGCTTTAGATGGGTGGGAGGAGTAGTCCCTGGGTCTGAATAGGGCTGCCCCTGACAAACACAAAGCTGGCTCCACCCCCTGCTGGCCAGGCTGAGGACTCTGCCTCTGCTGGCACAAAGAAGGCTCCACCTCCTGCTGAGCGTCTAACGACCCTGCCCCTCACTCTGAAAGGAACCAGGTGCTCCAGAGCAGAGCACACCCAGGAACCGGTTTGAGCAGGGGAATCCCCCCACTGAAACACAAGAGACAAAGACTTGGAGGGGTATAAGAAGAGGACCCCAGACACCTAAACTTTAGATCACTTTGGAACTAAGAAGAAACCTCTGCCAAGGAGAAAGCTGGAAGAAACTGAAGAGGAGAAGACTGCCTGCTTGCTGTTTTGCTTTGCTGCCAAGGAGAGGGGAAGGACTTTGCTGTGTCCCCTTCTTTTGATTCTGATCTCCAAGGGCCTGAGAAGAGCTGGCTCCCTGTTAAGAAGTCCCAGGAACAAAAGGACTTCACCACCAGCTCCCCTGGAACTCTGCTGAGAGAGTTCTGACCTGCCTTGGAGTGCTTGCCCAGTCTTGGGGCTTCAGGAGGTCGTTTTGCTGTGTTGAGGGAGCTGGGAAGCAGAAGCGTGAACAAGAGTGACTGGTACCCAGCGCATCATCCGATTGCGTGTCGCAAGACGAGAGTGCGTGGAAAATTTCATCGCGGCACCATCGCAACACGCAGGGTCTCCGCATCGCCGAGTGCGTCGAGCATCGTCCCGAAGCGTGAAGCTTCCTGCCATTGCGAGGGTTGTCGCAGAACCAGTTTGCGGGCCGCACCACTGCCGGTGCGTGAAAAGTCTCCAATCGCTGCGTGCGTCGACGCAGAGTCCCGTTCCGTGGCGCATCGAGAGTTGCGGCGCCGGAAGGCAACGCTGCGCCACGCATCGCACCACATCGAAGAGTGTCGCATCGAACCTGTGCGTGAAGCTTCCCCCTAAGAAACCTACGCAACGAAAGCCAAAGGTATCGCATCCTCCCCCTACAGATCGGAGCCGGCGCATCCACCTCTGCTGCGTGAAGCAGGGCTGCTGCAAAGCCTCCCCAGGATCTCAGGAGCATCGCATCGCCTTTGCCATCGTCCTTGTTATAGCTTTTGGGAACCTTATCGCAACTACAGGTACTGTTGGGCACGAAAGTGTCGCATTTTGTGCATTGAGAGTCGCATTGTGCAGGACACTGACTTTGACATCCTGGAGTACTTTCTGCAAACTCTTGAACTATCCTTAAAGTAACCTTTTTGAATTATATGTTGGTTTGTCTGTAATATTTGGTCTTGTGAAGTTTTTAGTAAAGATACATTATTTTTCTAAAACTGGTGTGGAGTAAATCTGTGGTGTTTTCACTGTGTTACTGTGAGTGTTGGTACAAATACTTTACACATTGCCTTTGATAGCCTAGACTGCTCAGGCCAAGCTACCTAGAGGGTGAGCAGGGGTTATCTTAACAGTGTATCCCCCTTTCCCTGACTAGAAGCAAGGGTCCCTACTTGGACAGTGGTACCTACCCTGCCAACCAGAGACCCCCAGATCTAACATTGGTGGTCAGCGGTGAGGATTGAACTTGTATTTGTACTTGACCCACAGTAATTGGTGTACATCACTAGGAGTGCAGACCAATAGACAACCACATACTGTATTATTTTTGATTCTATTTTTGAGTAACTCTTCAAGAGCATCATGTCTCAGGTGGCAACAAGTGAGAGGGCAGAATTGGAGTTTTCCATTGAGGATTTGTATTCGTACAAAGTTGAGGAGCTCAAGCAATTCTGCAAAGACCTTGGTTGCCCTGTGAAAAGCGGATCTAGAAAGGATGTGCTACAAAGATTCTTGAAGGCCTGTTGGGAGGCCCAAGAGGAAGATGATGCAGATGAAGAGAATGGTTTTATTCCCCAAGATCTGCCCGTGGGCAGAGCAGTCTCAAGGGCTGGCAGCTCCCATTCCAGTAGGGGGCTCACTCCAGAGGAGTTGGAGGAGAATCAAAGGGTGAGAAACCATGAATTGGAAATAATGAAAATGAAAATGAAGCAATCGGAAGTAGACAAGGCGGCGGAGGAGAGCAGGAATGCCCGTGCCTCGGAGGAGAAGAAATTGCTTCTGGCCCATGAGTTGAGGATGAGGGAGCTTGATTTGGAGCTCGAGAGGCTTGAGGCCATGAGTGTCTCAGCTGAAGAAGAATGGTTAGCTCAAGAAGTGAGCTTTGCTGAGTTGGAGGTGGAGTCCAGCTCAGATGGTGGCAGCAAGATTGTAAGTTCTAGTGCTGAGAGAAAGGTACAAACACCCAGAGATGTGGCACCTAACTTGAGGGAGGGGGTTGACATACACCAGGGGGGTCAGGTTTATGATGTAGTTCCAGTGGAGTGCAGTGTCCCTGAAGTGGATTGGGGAACTGGCACAGGGGACCATATTCCTAGTGGTGGGAGGGACACTCTACTGACCCTAGATGAGAGGTACAGGGAGAGGGGTTCCCCCATGGTAGAAACCTTGGTGTGTGAGTGTGAAGACCGCCCAGAAGAGTGTGAGTTGTGTGACAGATACAGTCAGGTACTGTCTTGCCAATCTCAGGAGAGTGGTGTGGGGTACTTGTGTGAGGCACTGGAGGGTGAGGCAAACGGTAGCTTGGTTAACAACTGTGGGGGGCTGTGTGATTCATTTGTTGGAGAGCATATTTTAAGTCCCTGTTTTCCAGAGCTATGCCAACACCCGGTGGAGTGTGAGTTCTCTGGTTCCAGAGAGCTTGCGTTGGAGGCAGACCTTTGGTTGGATGTCAAAAGGTCTGGAGAGGCATTGGGGAGTGATCCCAAAAGGAGTGGCCCAGATATCTTCCAGACCTGTGAGGTGGAAGAGGTTCAGGGTAGCCCGGTTAGGTCCCAGTGTAGTGGGAGGGGTGTCGGGGCTCACGTCCTGTCTCAGTGGAGAAGGGGTGAGTATGGGACTGTGGGTCCCAAGGTGCCCGAAACCCAGTCTCAGGGCCTGGAGGGTTTCTTAAGGGAACACCAGGTTGGGGGCCTAGACCGTGCTAGTAGGCCATTTGAGGAGGATCTCCTAGTGTCAGGAGAACCTGGAGCCTCTGTAAACAGAGCTCCAGTGGTTCTGGTGTCTGGCGGTACCGCTCCAGTGGGGAGGGTGCAGAAGTCCAGACTGAGGGGTGAGAGGGGGATGTGTTCCCCAGTGGGAGAACCAGTGGGTCAGGGACCGGCCAGAAGGGCTGAGTCCCCTAGGAGTGACCATGGTGACACCACTTTTGTCCTGGGGGATCTTTGCGCACTGTCAGGTGGACAGGGGCCAGGAGATCTGCGCCAGGCAGACTGTCACGAGACACATGAGTCATGTGTCACCCTCGGGGAGATGCTGTGTGAGTCCCCGGAAGTCCTGGCATGCCAGGCAGGTGTGCAACCACAGGGTTTATTCCCTGGGTTGGGAGGCCAGGTTCAGGATCTGCCTGACCTGGAGGGAAGGACATCTGTAACCAGTGTCCTGACCGGTTTGGCTTCCAGGGGTACCACTCCAGTGGGGAGGGTGCAGCACTCTGGAAGGGGGTGCAGAGGGAGGGAGTCCTCGCCTCTGACCCCGGTTCACCTGGAGGGTTTAGACCCTAGGTTGGAGGGCCAGGTCCGGGGTGTCCCCCCTGACCTGGGATCCCAGTTGCAGGATAGAACCCCTGAACTGGTGGGCGAATGGTGCAGGACACCTGCCACAGGTGCCCTGACTATTCTAGAAGGGGGTACCGCTCCAGGTGGGAGGGTACAGAGCCCCAAGGAAGGGGAGGACTGGGTATGGAAAAGCCTACCCCAGCCTCCTGTCCAGCCACCGGATACAGGCCCGGGGCTGGTGGGTCAGTGCCAGGTTGTCAGACCCGACCTGACAGGAAAAGAAGTGGACAAAGGGTGCCAAGCACCTGGGGCTACTGCCCCCCACCTTCTGACGCCACAGGGGTTTGAGGGCCCTGAGAGGCATAAGGCCTGGGTCTCATCCCTGACCACTATCACTGGTCACTGCGGCTTGCTGTCTGTCTGTTGGGACACATCTGTGAGCAAGTTAAGGCTAGGTGCTGCACAGGTGGTGTCCACAGGTGAAGAGAAGGGTTCCACATGGGTTGGCTTGGTGGACCCTGAGAGTATGGATGGAGAGATCCAACCGGGTTCAGGAAGGCGTAGAACAGGAATAGTGCCCTGCTGTTTGGGCCAGTTTCCGTGTTCTATCGCCCTAAGCAGGGAATCCCATCGAGGTATCGCTTGGTCTACCCTGGCTTTAGGCTGGAAGGGGGTTGTGTTGGAAACGGCCCTTTTTGCAGGGTTATCCCCAAACTTTTTGCTTCTTCCTCCTTTATTTTTTCTGACCTGTGGTTGTTGGCAATAGGACTCTGAGCACTTTACCACTGCTGATCAGTGCTAAAGTGCATATGCTCTCTGTCTAAATTATTATATTGATTGGTTATCCATGATTGGTATATTTGTTTCACCTGTTAGCCCCTAGTAAAGTGCACTGCGTGTGCCAGGGCTGGTGATTCAAATGCTACTAGTGGGCTGCAGCACTGATTGTGCCACCCACAGGAGTAGCGCTAAAATGATGTCTTAGGCCTGCTTGCAGTGCCTATGTGCAGTCCAGGACTGCCATGTCGACCTGGCCAGTGCACCCACTGACCAGGCCTTATCCTTCCCTTTCTGTACATGTCAGGCATCCCTATGGTGGCCCTAGGTACCCCCCTGGGCTGGGTGCAGTGTATCTCAAAGGTAGGGCATGTACTGAGGTGTGTAACATGCCCTGGTAGTGAATCACAGCCATTTTCGTTTTTCACTGCTGAGAGGCTATCTTGCCCATAGGATAGAATGGGGAAGGCTGTTTACATGCCTATCTTCCCATAAGGGCAAGATAGAAAATCCAAGTTTGGTATCTCTGTGTTCAGAATTTAATCATACATCTTTTTAGCAAGATGGTTTTTAAATTCACTGTGTGAGAATAGCACTTTTTAGAAAGTAGCTATTCTCCTGTTTAACCTTCCTGTGTGCCTGTGTGCTGGTTGGCTGACTGGTGTCAGGTGATGTGCTAGGTGGCTCCAGGGGCCTGGATGAGTCAGCAGCAGGGTGAATAGGGAGATCTGCTTTAGATGGGTGGGAGGAGTAGTCCCTGGGTCTGAATAGGGCTGCCCCTGACAAACACAAAGCTGGCTCCACCCCCTGCTGGCCAGGCTGAGGACTCTGCCTCTGCTGGCACAAAGAAGGCTCCACCTCCTGCTGAGCGTCTAACGACCCTGCCCCTCACTCTGAAAGGAACCAGGTGCTCCAGAGCAGAGCACACCCAGGAACCGGTTTGAGCAGGGGAATCCCCCCACTGAAACACAAGAGACAAAGACTTGGAGGGGTATAAGAAGAGGACCCCAGACACCTAAACTTTAGATCACTTTGGAACTAAGAAGAAACCTCTGCCAAGGAGAAAGCTGGAAGAAACTGAAGAGGAGAAGACTGCCTGCTTGCTGTTTTGCTTTGCTGCCAAGGAGAGGGGAAGGACTTTGCTGTGTCCCCTTCTTTTGATTCTGATCTCCAAGGGCCTGAGAAGAGCTGGCTCCCTGTTAAGAAGTCCCAGGAACAAAAGGACTTCACCACCAGCTCCCCTGGAACTCTGCTGAGAGAGTTCTGACCTGCCTTGGAGTGCTTGCCCAGTCTTGGGGCTTCAGGAGGTCGTTTTGCTGTGTTGAGGGAGCTGGGAAGCAGAAGCGTGAACAAGAGTGACTGGTACCCAGCGCATCATCCGATTGCGTGTCGCAAGACGAGAGTGCGTGGAAAATTTCATCGCGGCACCATCGCAACACGCAGGGTCTCCGCATCGCCGAGTGCGTCGAGCATCGTCCCGAAGCGTGAAGCTTCCTGCCATTGCGAGGGTTGTCGCAGAACCAGTTTGCGGGCCGCACCACTGCCGGTGCGTGAAAAGTCTCCAATCGCTGCGTGCGTCGACGCAGAGTCCCGTTCCGTGGCGCATCGAGAGTTGCGGCGCCGGAAGGCAACGCTGCGCCACGCATCGCACCACATCGAAGAGTGTCGCATCAAACCTGTGCGTGAAGCTTCCCCCTAAGAAACCTACGCAACGAAAGCCAAAGGTATCGCATCCTCCCCCTACAGATCGGAGCCGGCGCATCCACCTCTGCTGCGTGAAGCAGGGCTGCTGCAAAGCCTCCCCAGGATCTCAGGAGCATCGCATCGCCTTTGCCATCTTCCTTGTTATAGCTTTTGGGAACCTTATCGCAACTACAGGTACTGTTGGGCACGAAAGTGTCGCATTTTGTGCATTGAGAGTCGCATTGTGCAGGACACTGACTTTGACATCCTGGAGTACTTTCTGCAAACTCTTGAACTATCCTTAAAGTAACCTTTTTGAATTATATGTTGGTTTGTCTGTAATATTTGGTCTTGTGAAGTTTTTAGTAAAGATACATTATTTTTCTAAAACTGGTGTGGAGTAAATCTGTGGTGTTTTCACTGTGTTACTGTGAGTGTTGGTACAAATACTTTACACATTGCCTTTGATAGCCTAGACTGCTCAGGCCAAGCTACCTAGAGGGTGAGCAGGGGTTATCTTAACAGTGTATCCCCCTTTCCCTGACTAGAAGCAAGGGTCCCTACTTGGACAGTGGTACCTACCCTGCCAACTAGAGACCCCCAGATCTAACAGCCACCATTGAACAACTCCCGTACAATTTTGGATAGGTTCTCGTCCCTTAAAAAAGAGGAGTTTCTGAAACTTATATAAGTCATGCAAATCAGGGTCCCCACTAGATCCTTGCCCCCCACAAATTGTACACCTAGACCCCAGGGTCTTTAAAGAACAGCTTACAAAAATCCTGAATAAAGTGATTAGTACAGGATATATTCCCTCCAAATGGCAGGCGGCATCGATCCTGCCCCTACTGAAAAAAAGCAATCTTGACCCCCTGGAACCGAGTAGTTACAGGTCCATATCTAGACTTCCTTTCCTGACCAAATAACTGGAAAAAAAATTAAGTAAAGAACTGATGGCATGGATTGACAGTAATAATGTGCTGGACCCATCCCAATACAGTTTTAGAAAGGCACACAGTACAGAAGCTGCCTTTCTCACCACCTCACCTCAGAAGAACTCAGGTAGATTATGGATAATGGTGGTCAAGCCGTCCTAATATTTCGGTCGGCCTTTGATATGGTCAACCACACCGTTTTGATCAACCGACTAATGGAGTTGGGAATAAGAGGCGCAGCTCTGACTCTACTTAAAGACTTTCTAACTGACAGAACAAACCATGTAGCCTTGGACAATTTTACGTCAAAAGAATTCAGCTTGCCTTGTGGGGTACCTCAGGGCTCTTTATTAATCCCTAAACTCTTCAAACTGTATGTCGCCGATTGAAGGTTTCTCAGTAGTGTCCTACGCTGATGATACCCAAATTGTGGTGTCAATCTCCAAAGATTCAAAAATCAGGAAGAAGTGGGCCATAGATTCAACTCCTTTATGGTCCAAATAGATCGTTGGATGAAAACAAATTGCCTAAAATTAAACGCCGATAAAACAGAGGTCCTACTATTCAGAAATTATAGATTTAGTTGCCAATTTGGTGGCCTCAGAATATGGGCCCCTAACAATGCCAATACAGAAAGGAAGGAACTTGGGAGTTATCTTTGATGATAAACTACACTTTGAACATCAAGTAGAAGCACTCTCATCATCTGTATTTTATACACTAAAACTAATAAAGAAGATCTGTCCATACATTCTGAATGAACTTCAAAAAACAGTTGCCACCTCTCTGATTCTAGCCAAGTTGGACTATGGAAATGCCCTCTTTATTGGCATCCAGAAAAAGTTGTTACAAAAACGTAAACACTGCAAAATGCTGCAGCTCGACTTCTCACCAGAATTCCCAAACATTAGTTGGTGGCTCAAGCATTGGTCAATCAGCACTGCCTACCTTTAGCAAAACGTCTGGAGCTTAAGACCTTATGCATAACCTTTAAAGTACTGTTTAACTCAGGACCAAGCTATTTTTGTGCACAATTTGCCTGGTACTCCCCAGGCAGAAAGCTCAGCTCTTCAGACGCAATGCCATTATCCCTTCCAAGAGCAAAGCGTACTAGCTGGGGTAGCAGGAGCTTTCTATTGAAAGCATCTACACTATGGAACAGCCTGCAGATGGCTGTAAGGAAATGCTCCGACTTCCTGGCTTTTCGGCATTCAATAAAAACCTGCCTGTTTACATGCTAGTATTCAGCAGCAACCAATCTCCCATCAGCACCACATAAGAGAGCAACAGCACCAAGACGCCTCTGGGCATTCGAGTGCTCTATAAAAAACAAAAATCAAATCAAATCAATAGTTACACGTTTCTTCTTCAGTAAGTACCACATCCATATTAATAGTATCTTCTAAAGTAGGTTCCACATCAAATGCATAACCCACTTCTCAAAAGATCCGGTCCCAGGCCCTGGGATGTCACTTTTAGGCAGTGGTGGCTGCTCGGGCTGTTGTAATGGGGCGGTGAGAGATTGGGTTAAAGAAAAGAAATGAATAAAAGAAAATATCACTCACCTGCTGGTGAGCCGGCCACCATGTCTCCTCCATCCTCTGTCAACCGTAAACACACAGGCTCCCAAACTCCCCGTGCCTATTATGACGCAACTGTCACCAGCATGATATTAGCGTTGTGATTGGTCTGAAAGGCCTGGTTCGGCTCTCAGACAGAGAGTGGGAGCCAGTGCATTTTCTCCACCCAGTCTGTGCAATTCAGCCGGGTGGAGAACATGCTAAGTGTGGATGACTGTTTGCCGGCCGAAGCTGGCTGGCCAAATCGTCATGCGCACTTAGGTACAACAACCACTCCTCCCCCTGCTTGCTGTGACGACAGCCAAACCGTACCCCAAAACTGACTTCAGTATGGAAAAAGAAAATTATAATAACATTGTGTTATTATCATTTTATTTTTCCTTTTCTACACTGCTGAAAAGCTGGGGGACGACGCTCCTCCACCTTAGAGAAGCAACCGCCGCTGCTTTTAAGCTGAAGCTCATAGGTGCTCTGATGTGAACAGTGTACCTATGCGCTCCTGCCAGCATCTGAGGGAGGCAGCAGGGCTATAACCTGCACCCTTCCAAGTGCTCTGCAGGTTCAAGGACAGCCCGGCTGCAGACAGTATTACAAACAACATGTTTACCGTTACTAAAAAACTAATAACACCAAACAAACCAACACCACTTACAAATGCCTAAAAGGAGCACTTCATCCTTAATTTCTGGTAAACTACCCCAAAATGTGAAATGATGAGGGCAGACACCAACACGAGTCAGACCACCCATGCTGGCGGATCCTGAAGGGGGCTCATTCACACACTTCAATGGCTGAAGAGGGCGACCCGACGCCTCTTTTTGTATGTCTTGTGTTGTGTGTGGCATTCGTTGTGCGTTGGATATTGTCCTCACGTGAAGTACTGCTGAAGCTTTGTGAAACCAGACCTAAAAGAGGGTCACTGGCACATGCAAAAAATGTTGAAGGACTCTGACCCTACATGAATATGACTGCATGCATACACAGCAAACCATACAGTTCAGAAATTAAAGTTGAGAAATGAGTCTTCTGACGTTGACATTCAGTACGATCTCACTGACGTTATTTGAGGCGAGGTCATATATGAGTTCAGTGTCTCTGCTGAGGGTGATCCTTCTTTTGTATAGAGACATCTGTCCTCAGGCTATGAAGTGCCGGAGTGCCTCGAAGTGATCATAATAAGTGAATATGTTTCCTGAACATGACCTGTCAGACTTGTGATTAACTGAAAGGAAAGCAAGGTTATTTCTCCATTTATTTAGAACCATTATAAACATTTTACTCAGCCGAAAGTAAAAATTCTTGGACATTTGGTTTTCACATTTTAGAAAACTCTGCAGAAGTATTTCTAAAATGTACTCTGTAGTGTTGTGACACTGACGCGATACGCCGAGGCTTACGTGTCAGGTCACGTGAGATAGTTAATAAAAGTCAAGTCGCGCACGCACGTACGCCAGAACGGCTACGGCGGCGGACGATACTAAGCAGGCTCTGTGTCCCTGTCTCATCATTAGTAGGCCAGGCTCCATGCGGTGTTCGTGCGATCACCCCGCACGACATTACAAAGTGCCGACGAGGGTGGGCGTGCCCTCGCCTCTGTGCTTCGCGGGTGTGGTGGCCGTGCAGCGAGCTCCGCTCGCGGTGCTCGTGCCCCCGCGTCATTGACCTAGGTCTGCGTCAGGCCCCTGGTGCGGTGTCCGGAGCGCACACCTGCCTACCGGCTGTTCGCGCACCACGCGTCTGTGGCCGTGTGTGCAAGCGTCCGTGAGACTTCCCCAGCGCGCGGATCACCACGTGGGGTGTCCTGCCTGATGCCGGCCTGGAGCGCTGTCACGCGCCAGCAAGGAGCAGGAAAAGCTGTCAGCCTGGAGCCTGCGTGAGTAATGAGCCCTATCTCTAGGCAGTTGTACAGGGACTCACCCTAGTGGAAGAACTGGAGGGTGCTGGAGGCTCGTTCATCAAGGCCCCAAGTGATTTTCACAGCCCAGATATCACGGGGGAGGTCCCAAACCTTGAGGTCTCAGTCTGCCACGGGGAGAGGAACACTGAAGGAAACCACACCTACTTCAGCAACAGGTCTAGCCTAGCGCAGGCAGCCCACGCGCAACATGACGAACATTCCCCCAATTGAGCCGTTCACAGTAGAGGGGTCCCCGTCAGCGGTGGCAGCCCGATGGAAAGATTGGGAGGACAGATTACGGATCTTCTTTGAAGCCACAAAAGACCATAGGGACCAGAAACGCGTGATGATCATTCATCTCGGGGGGAAAGACATTCACAATATAGTCAAGACGCTCGTGGAAAACACCCCCAAAACGCATACTACATTGATAGCCGCGCTAAATGAGCACTTCGAGCCAATGGCAAACGGCGATTATGAGCGATTCATATTCCGCCAAGCGCGTCAGCTCCCCGAGGAGTCGCTAGACAAGTTCCATGCCCGCCTCAAGAATCTAGCAGCCACATGTGGATTTCGGGACGAGACGGAAGAAATAAGAGGGCAGATAATACAAGGGTGCGCATCGGTCAAACTGAGGGAGCGAATATTGGAGGAATCCGGTAAACCCCTGGCAGAAATACTAACAATGGGCAGGACGAAAGAACTGTCGAAAGCGTGCACCGCGCACATGGAAGCTGCCCTGCAGGTAACGGTGAAGGTGGAGCCAGTCAACGCAGTAGTAGTCAAGCCGAAACAGAGGTGGCCCAGAAAAGGGGCGGGTGCTGTCGCCCCAGAACAACTGAAGTCATGCGGATACTGTGGTGGGCCGCTACATGCCGCGGCAGAATGTCCCGCGCGAGGGAAGAAGTGTCTGGGGTGCGGGCGCTTCAACCATTTCGAAAAGGTGTGCCGGTCGAAAAGGTTTCGCAAACCCCGCCAAACAGTAAATGCTGTGGATGAAGGAGAACTAGGGGCCAGCGACATGGATGACGGTGGCGAAGAAGAGAAAGTGATACACCGGATACACATGATAGGCACTGCAATGCGCAAGACGTGATGGCTCCTGCAGTGCAACGTCCGGGTAGGATCGCAAGAAATCACCACAGTGGTGGATACGGGGGCCAGCATCAACATCATGGCTGCTGCTCTGCACAGTTCCATGCACCCGAAGTCGGTGCTACACCCGTCGACAATAACGGTGTTCGCGTATGAACAGGAGGAACCGTTAAAGGTGTGTGGGAAGTTCAAACCCACGATATCTCATGGAACCCGGTCGGTCACGTCAAACATCTACGTCACGGAGGACGGGCAAGGCATGCTCCTAGGCTGCCGAGCAGCCGAAGACCTCGGAGTAGTGACTTTCGCGTTCGGGGTGCACCAAGAGTCCATGCACCACATCCTGGAAGAATTTGAAGCGGTATTCCAAGGGATAGGCAAGTTCCGGGGCAAGGAGATCCACTTACATATAGACAACACCGTTCAGCCAATAGCCTTGCGACACCGGCGAATAGCATTCCATCTCAGGCCATTGGTGGAGGCTGAACTGAAGAAGCTTGAGGCGGCCGGAATCATCGAAAAGGTGTCTGGACCTTACCCGTGGGTGTCTCCCATAGTAGTGGCAAGGAAGCCCAAGCAACCAGGCGCAGTCAGAATATGCGTTGACATGCGACTCCCCAATGTTGCCATCAAAAGGGAGCGCCACAGCACCCCCACCATCGACGACCTCATCAGGGGGAGATGGCGGGTGCCAGGTTCTCGAAGTTGGACCTCCGATCAGGATACCACCAGCTGGTTCTGGATGAAGCGTCTCGGAATATCACCACGTTTTCTACACACGTCGGACTAAGACGTTACACCCCGTTGAGCTTCGGAGTATCGAGCGCTGCCGAGGTGTTCCAAAATGTAATCCAGGAGCTCATCGCTGGGATTCCGGGGGCAATTAATGTCAGTGACGACATTATGGTGCACGCCAAGACGGTTGCAGAACACAACGAGCGACTACTCCAAGTACTACGACGGATAAGAGAAGCGGGTCTCACGTTACATCGAGAAAAGTGCGAGTTCTTATGCGATAAGCTACAGTTCTTCGGGTACACTTTCTCAGCGGAGGGAGTCAACCCGGATCCGGAGAAAGTGAAGGACATTAAAGAAGCGGCTGCCCCCACCAATATCACGGAAGTTCGAAGCTTCCTAGGAATGGTCAACTACTGCGGTAGATTCATCAAAGACCTGGCCAACCTAACAGCACCCCTGAGAGAACTAACGAAAGAATCCACCGGACGTGGGGCAGCGAGCATGCTCGAGCATTCGAAGAAATCAAAAATGCGCTTTCAGAAGCAACTACACTCGCATTCTTTGACCCCGCTAAGCTCACCCTAATCGCCGTGGATGCTGGGCCGGTCGGACTGGGTGCTGTCCTTCTACAGAGGACAACGAGTCAAGAGGAATGGGCCCCAGTGGCATTTGCCAGTAGGTCACTCACCGAGACGGAACAAAGGTATTCTCAGATAGAGAAAGAGGCCATCGCAATTCACTGGGGCTGTCACCATTTCCACTTATATGTATACGGAAAACCCTTCGTCGTGACCACCGACCACAAGCCCCTGGTGGCGCTCTTCTCAGGCACATCCACGAAACCGCCACTGAGAATTGAGAAGTAGATGCTCCAGTTGCAAAATTACAACTGCAAAATAGAATACCAGCCGGGGGCACGGAATCCCGCTGACTATCTTTCGCGTCACCCTCGCAAGGCCACTCCACAGGAGATGGAAGAAGCGGAGGAAACCGAGGAGTATGTACGGTGTGTCACTGCTCGGTCGTGTCCCATACCGGTGTCCATGGCCAGTCTGCTACGTGCCACGGATCAAGATGAGTGTCTGCAGAGAGCCAAGCTAGCTGTCCAGAATAATAACTGGAATAGATCCAGAGAAGAGTGGAAGAGCCTGACGCCCCGGGCGAAACAGATAATGGACAGTCTTTACCATGTTAGGGAGGAATTGACCGAGGATGACACCGGATGTCTGCTAAGGGGGCACAGGCTGGCCGTCCCGACTTCCCTGACTCAAAGGATGGTAGATCTCGCCCACATCGGTCACCAAGGCATGGTGAAAACCAAATCGAGACTACGCTCCAAGGTCTGGTTCCCCCTCATGGACGACTTAGTAGAAGCCACAGTTCGGGCCTGTCACGCCTGCCAGATCACCGGGGAAGCACCCAGGCCTGTCCCCATTGTCATGGAACCTCGTCCAAGAACACCATGGTCCCACATAAGCGTGGACTTTGGCAGTCTGCCGGATGGAAGACATACTCTAGTCGCCATAGATGATCACTCGAAGTATCCTGAAGTGGAAATACTGGCGGCCCTAAGCGCCAGCGAGGTGATTCCAAAACTAGAGAAAATAATGGCTACCCATAGACTGGTAAAGGAAATTAGAACGGACAATGGGTCCCCCTTCCAGAGCCAAGAGTTCGCATCATATCTGCAAGCTCTGGGTATTCGTCATCGACGAATCACGCCCCGCTGGCCTCAAGCAAATGGGGAAGCTGAACGTTTCATGATAACCCTTAACAAGGTGATACGCATTGCACATGACAAAAGCCAGTCTGTGGAACTCGCCATCTTTACTTTCCTCCGAAGCTATCGCCAGACGCCCCACTCTATTACCGGAACGGCCCCCGCCCACTTGATAATGGGAAGGGTGGTCACTGATGCAATACCACATCATCCAGAGTGGAGACCGGAATCCCCTGATGACAGCGCCATTGACGCCAGGCGCCAAAGGGCATATGCGCATGCCGACACCCGACGCCGCGCAGTGGTGCCGGACATGGTACCTGGGGACACGGTGCTCATCAAAAGCCGAACGCCCGGCAGCAAGTTCAGATTGAGTTTCGAAAAAGAGCCGTGGACCGTGGAAGAAGTCAAGGGTACCTGCGTTACAGTGAGGCGAAGAGGGGAAAAAGTGACTCGGAACATTTCGTACTTCAAAAGGATTCCGTCCTCCATCGGAACGGGAAGCTTGCATCAGGATCCACCCCAGGATTGCCCTCGGAGTGAGGATGTATCGCCAGAGCCTACGGAGTCCATGGACCTAGCGGTTGGAGGAGCTGCTTCCCAGTCTTGGGACAATGACTCACGGTGGCCTGCCCGACGGCCAGATGTGTCACCGTCAAATGAAGCGGAGGCCGCAGTTGCCGGAGGTGAGAGTGGTAGTGATGTCCCTGCGAGTAGGAACTCTGGTCTCGTGCTGGACAGTGGAGAGTCGAGGTACAACCTGCGACAGCACCCCGAGCCCTCTCGCCGACTTAAGGACTACGTCAAGTAAGGTTGTTTTGAGTTGGTTTAATGGGCAAGTAAATGTTAGAGTTGGGGATGACGTCAGGATGAACGGGACTCTCCAGTCTGGGGTATTGAAATTTGTTTTGAAATGTTTTTGAATTTTTGTGTGTTGGGGAGGAATGTAGTGTCGTGACACTGACGCGATACGCCGAGGCGTACGTGTCAGGTCACGTGAGATAGTTAATAAAAGTAAAGTCGCGCACGCACGTACGCCAGAACGGCTACGGCGGCGGACGATACTAAGCAGGCTCTGTGTCCCCGTCTTATCATTAGTAGGCCAGGCTCCATGCGGTGTTCGTGCGATCACCCCGCACGACATTACAGTACTCTACATTTATATATGTATTAAAAATATTACAGATGGGCATAATTTCAAGACACTGCGATCGGCCGCAGCATACTTCTATAGTAATTGTTCTGGACACCTTTGGTGTCACTCAGTCCTTTTTAAGTCTCGTATAGGCAGCGCGCATGCACTGTCTCTTCGAGACATCTAGTAATTCGTATTGCGAGGGTAATCCCACCTGCTGCTTGCAATTGGCTTATTTACGATTTCCGGCCTCCCTATTGGTTGTTGGTCCGATGCATCACTTCTGGTTTTATCAGAAGCAGCACCGACCAACTACAGTTTCATTTCGCTGCAGCTGTATGTATTTCATGTTTAGGGACTCCTTGTTTAAACAATTGTAGGCTTTATTTACGCTGTCAGCATACAGTTTGAAATCCTCATTTGTTGTCCTTCATTAGATCTGTGGGGCGCGCCCTGTATTCTTTAATAAACACGGCATCCGGCGCGTTTATTTTGTTTTTTAATTAAGCTCGGATCAGGCTCGTCTTCTGTTTATCGGGTTGTCATTTGTCAAAAATATTAGCGCTTCCATGTCGCCTTGGTAAGGAAGGCCGCACGCATTTCTTTTTTCTCTACGGCATCATAAAACTGAATGTCTTATAGGCTTTATTTTTCAGAGTGGCGGGTCACCCATAGACGCATGCTGTCCACTTACAGTTTGAAATCCTCATTTGTTTTCCTTCATTAGATCCGTGGCGCCCTGTTTTCTTTAATAAACACGGCACCCGGCGCGTTTATTTTATTTTTTAATTAAGCTCGGATCAGGCTCGTCTTTTGTTGTTGCTCATTTAAACGATGTCATTTTTCAATAATATTAGCGCTTCCAGGTTCGCTATTGTAGGGAGGCCGCGTGCATTTCTTTTTTTCTGTATTGCATCTTAAAACTGAATGTCTGTCTCCGTCACCGCTGCAAAACTCCCTGCAGGTGGGGCACAAAAGAGCAGGCTGCCTAAATGGCTTTCACTCAGATCCATAGTTTCAATTTCATCACGAAGACACCATTATGAAAACTCCACACCTCCCTTTCCTGTGCTTTTGTTTTGTACACATTGGTTTCATGTGCTTTATTGTGCATGCTTTATTATGGGCAGCAGCCATGCTTTAGCACACAGAATGGCGCCCGCTTGGGAAGGTTACACACATTTCTTTTTTCTGCACTATACACCTCGGAGCTGAAGGGAACCAGTATGCCTCGGTCACCACTGCAAAACCCACTTGAGGTGGGGCACAACAGATCACGTTGCCTAAAATGGCTTCCAACCGAAGCCAGGCTTTTATTTTTTCCAGTTTTTCCATCCAACTACAGTGATTACTTTCTTAAACTCTCCAATCTCCCAATAGCTTGCCACAAGGTGACGGCCCTCTCACGGTAGATCGGGTTAAACACTGGTGTGTCGTCCAGTATCAGACCACAAAACCATGGGGTATTACCTGTATAGTATTGTTACAATGCCATCTTACAATTTACAGCGTTAACTACGTGTGCACAGAGCTTTATCAAAGTGCACGGAATGCTATGCTCAGATGTACGGCGTGTTCATAATGTTTCCAACTCTCCACAAAAAACATTGTTATGGGTAGGTGTCCAGGGAAGCGATTGTGTGGTTTTATTGCCCCTCGTCATCTTTTGCAATTCAAGCTGTATGAGTATTGTAGTGTTGGGCATTAACACAGCTCAGTGGGAATGCTGTATGTTACTGCGTGCAGCCGGTAGGTCCGTTTTTGATTGTTTGGTTATTTCTGTCTTTAAGTTCATACTAACCGTGTGACGTCTCAAACTGCTCCCTTGTGACAACGTCTCACAACTGTCACTGGAGCTATCTTCTCACACAACTGGCTAGTGCAAGCTTCTCAAACATGTATGCCCTGCCTGCCATCTTCTGACACAACTCACTACTGACGGTTTCTTACATTGGCACAAGTGCTTCATAGTGCATGCTTCAGACACTGTACACCCGTTCCAAGTCCTTACATTACACACACAGGCCAACTCTTCCCACGGCACACCTCGGTATCACCTTCTTGCGTTAAACACCTGAGAAACTTCTCAGACTGTACATTTGTGCCAGGCTCTCAAACTTCACCCCAGTACCACTCCCTGATCGTCACACTGCTCATGAGTGCATAGTCCTGACACTATACTTCAGTTCCAGCTTCTCACGCTTCTCCTTAGTGTCATTTTCTTACATACTCATTATACTGCACACATTTGTTAGTTTTGCACCATGCACTAGAGTTCTTATTCTTTGCGCTACTAACCGCTGCACAGCACACCAGTGTAATCCCCTCTCGCTGCTCATTATTCAAAATAGCCCCTGCACAGCACAACAGAGCAAATATTTCACACCAAAACAGACTCCTCAAAAGGTCCATTATTAATCAATACAATGAGTACGAGAGGAAGTTTTCACTGTGTTCACTAGTGCAAGCTCTTCACATATCCACCATTGCCAACCACCCACTATCATTTTTGTATTTTCACTAATCATCTGTGCCAGTTTTGTATACAGTCCACCAGTGTATGCACCTTATACGTGCAACTAGTGAAAAAGTACTCACACTGCCCATCAGGGTCCGCTTCATAGCACGCTTATCCGCTCAGTCTCCACACAGCAGATAAGTGTGCAGATAAGTGTGCAACAAACTTCCTGATTCAGTGAGGAGTAATCTTAAACCACGATTTATAGAGTACGTTACACGATTAACCCATTCATTCATTCATGTAACAATTCAATCATTCACTATGCGCTACATCACTGCCAAAAAGCGAGTGGAAGATATATCTCAACTCATTTGAATGCCGTTTATTTGGCTAAGGACAAAAAAACGCTCACTTTATTCATTACTGAGAACTTTTTCCACTTCAGAGTATATTCGAATTAAACAAGGCAGGTGGCCTAAAAAGGGCCCCGATGTCCCTTGTTTTGGGGGACCTGCCTTTTATGAAGGGAAACTTTCGTTTTCATAAAAATAAACTCCTGATTAAATAGTGCACGTGTTAGCCTTCCTTCTCGTTCACTTGTGCTGCTTTCTCTAGGTGGCGCTCCTTTCTACTGACAGTGCAGCAGTTGCAGTTTCATCGATGCCTAGGGGGTCTAAGGGCGGCACTGCTCCCCAATTATGGCTATCTAGGAGATTTGAAGTGGGGACACATTTTCTCTCCTTGCTTTGTGGCTAATGATCCTGTTCTATGCAGTAGCATAGCAAGATTCTGGTCCAAGCAAAAACATTTGGGCCCTTTAACTGTCGAGGTAGTAAAAAACGGCAATTATCAGGGTTTCATGTGACCCGGCGCCACTGCACCCGCTGTATCAATGGCAGTGATTCCTTGGCGTTTCTGCAGATCACCTGTAGTTCTTGGGCCTGGACTTCGCAGCTGCTCCCCCAGGGTGTGTGCGCGCTGCTCGAATCGGAACTGTCGCACATAGACAGTGGAGGTAGGTGTGCTGAGCACCCTCAGAATAATCATGTTTCAGTTCAGAAGGTGGCATAACTAATAAATATTCATTTAAATCATGTTCATATCTTGTCAAATTTCCTGTGGCTACAAAGACACAGGTCAAATGTCAGGCTATGTCATCTGATAAATTGTCACTTATTCTTTTAACATGGAGATTGGAGTTTACTTTTATTTCTCTGGCTATTTGTGTGGTGAACTATCTGACAATTTTCCTTAGGTGTAGGGAGTGCGAATAAATAGCCTGTAGGTGTAATTTTTTCAAACAAACAACATTTAAATGCCTGTAAATGAAATGTACAAATATTTCAAATTATATCAGCTGATAAGAAAGCGCAAATGAAGCACAATTGTTGTGATTAGGAAATGTGATGTGATGCAAAGATTTTAATAGGATCTGAAGATGTCGAGACACTTAACTTGCTGATGTGAAATTATTTCTTTTCCATTTATTTTCTTTTATAGCAGTCGCGTAACGTTACACCACACTTTACTTATACACATATTAAGCTAAAGTGCAGTTTGCTGAGATTGTAACAATAGTAAATAAATAGAAAAAATAAGGCAGCAGATAACATTTTTACCCTTTATTGATGTTTGTGGGAGTGGCGGCACGCCCTGCTTGAGCTTTAAACGTCTAAATCTAAAGTGCGGCATGCTACCATTGCAACACGTGTCAATAAATAACAAAACAAAGGCAGGCAGACGCCACATTTCTTTTTCATTTACAAAACCAATAACGCTCCATTTAACTAAAGCATGCGAGACCTATTGTATTGCAAATGCGTGTTATCATTGTTGTTCTCCTTCACGCAGCGCTCGGAAGAGTAGGGGGACTTCAGCCAACAGCTACATTTAATTGTTATGCATTTGGCACACAAAGCAGGGTCTGTCTGTGGACTTCCAATGAGAGGAAGGCAGGCGTGAACTTGTGTCAAAGTACTGCCATGGACAAGGTGTATTCACCCGGGCAAGAGATCCTGGGACCCCAACTTTTTCCAGCCAACCTATGAAGGCAGAGCTCCAGACAACATGTCCACTCAAAGAAAAATCTCAGACCCCTGCAACCGCTCTGGTACAGTTCAAACTGTTGCACAGGGTCAGCGGGGCAGAGACCTTCCTGAGCGAGAGGTACATATGACCGATGTTCTTACTCTCCAACATTACTTCAGAATTTACTTAGGAGTGGAGGTGCTACACTGTTCCAGGCACAGCAGAGTTTGTCTGATTTCTGGCTTCTGAAGAATGCTTGCTTTTCATACATAGCCATAATAAGTATGAGTTTTATGATGATTGCTATTACAACTAATAATACTACAAGTAGTGCTAGTAAAATTACTACTAATAATATAACTTGTTTTCATAGAGTGTTACATATCACATTTTTACAGTTTCTAAACATTGCAAATTATGGGCGTTTGTGTGTTACTGTTCTCTGATTTAACGGTGCGCAATGTTCTACTTTACTAACCTCGGAAAGATAGAAGGCTAAGTTCTCTCCATATCACCATAAAAGTATATCAATGAAGAGATGCTGATCGGCACAATGAAGCGACGCGATATTGAGGCGTAGGGTTACGACTACGAGTATAGATGGTTCAAGCAATAGACATCCTATAAGGCCAACAAAGGGATAACCTGTTATTGCTTTCTTGTAGCACATCATACCTCATGTGAACTCTGAGTTCTTTTGCCCGAACTACATGCAAAGTCATATGCTTGGGCAACTGTCTCAAGAAACCAAGAGTTGCTCTTAGTACACATGCATGTACTTCCTATCCCAAACTCTGGGGATTATGTGAGCTTGCAAGTCAATAAAACTCTTGGGCTTACATCCATGCCCTCAACTTTACAGGAAAAAACACTGATCGATTTCTGGACGACTGTAGAAACCATTATGGTAATCCATGACAGCAATGCAGAACTTGTTTACATTACACATTTTACTTAAACTTGCATTCTTCAAGAGTGTGTACTTTTTCCTGTAGATTTTTGTGTGCAGCATATCACTCTTACATTGTATTCTTTGAAATAAATTGCTTCTATATGCCTTTGTGAGTTCAGGTTGTGGATGGGTGTTTATCAAGGCCCACAATTGAAAGCTCCGGAGTTGAGGCTGAATGAAGTGCTTGTTTCTTACAGTGCCTGTCAGTGGGTCATTAAGGTGTTCAAAATACATACTTATCCAATCCCTGCCTTCGCTCCGGATTGCATAGAGCAATAGTCATGTGTGTCAGTTTTAACTATGATCTGTGCAAAAGTGTTTGAAGGAGGTACACAGCTGTCAAAATATTGGCAGGGGAAGTAAAAGAAGAGGATTAGCTTACAGGTGAGTGGGTGTGTTGTGTTACATAGGGGGATGTGGAAATAAATGTGATGCAAGGAATTACATCCAGGAGAGAGTGCAAAGAGTATGCTGAAGAGGAAAGAGGTATGTGAGATATGCAGATGGAGTCTTTTAGGAAGATGTTGAGATAAAAGGGCATCTGAAGACCACGAGCGTCCAGCAACCTTCGTTAGTAATGCTTATTTTACAGTATCATTTTTTCAGAATTGAAAATTGCTGTTACTCATTTGTTTGACAAAGGTAACAAGCACTAGCAAAGTCCATATGTCTGACTTGTTTAATGTGCATGTCCGTTAACCTCCAAACAGTTTGATTCCCCAGTGTTGCTTTAGCGATCTGCTTTCTTCCTTTTCAGAATGAGTGAAAGAGACACCCAGAGCTTCAGCAAATGGGTACTGGTGCTCACTCTCTGCCTTATCACACTATGGGGACGACTCACGTCGGCGTCAACACACCACAAAGTGCACTCAGGTAGGACGGAGCGCCGCGCCCCCTCTCTAGTATGTAACGGTCTGTGTTGAACATGGGCGCGCGCGCCCGCGCCTTCTGTAATCTTGAAAAAGCGCGTGCGCGCCCGGGCCCATGTCAGACGCTGAACATTGGTGGCAAGGTTCCATAGTGCCAATATCGGCAACCGTTATCATAGCATACATCAGTACATAATCATAATAAAACACATGACACTGAATGTAAGTGGAGAAATATTGCTGCAGGTTTATTAGCATAATAAATATGCAAACACGGTGGGTTATCTTACGGGCGATCCCAGGGCAGGCCAGCCCCATGCCGCCTGCCCGTCTGATAAGCCTAGAGTCACCATGGCAACGCCAATTGGTGACCACCAAATGTTGGGAGGGTCCACCCCTCCCATCCGTGGACCTCCAGTCCACATGCTTCACCACGCCCCCCCGTGCTGGGTGGGCGGAGCATACATGGCAGCCCCCGGTTGCTCAGACCCACAACCGCCTGTCGGTTAGCGGGGCGCCGTAGGTCTTCCAGTGGACACGCTAAAAGATCCCTGGGTATCCTGGCTTAGCACCACACGGTGCTGCTGCATGCTATACCCCTTGGTATGTGCAGACCCTGGATCGCCCTGTAACTCCTCCTGCAACACAAAAGTGAAAGTTGTTAGAAAAACCTTCCCCCCCCTTCTTGTCCCTCCTGATGCCGGGTAAGCGGATGGGCGGGCAAGGCAAACGAGCGGACAAGAGGGCGAGGAGGGGGCGGGGACCGAATATGTACCCCCCCCTTGGCTCCTCCCCGCCGGAAGCAGCTACCTGACTGGGGTCTCCCTAGGTCAAGCCCAGGGACACGACCTCCCACCCCTGTGCCTTCCTGTGGCACTAAGGCGGCCGCCCTCAAGGGGGCGGGCCGCTGCGCAACCCCCACCCCGGGCAGCCTTACATAGTGCCAATATCGGCAACCGTTATCATAGCATACATCAGTACATAATCATAATAAAACACATGACACTGAATGTAAGTGGAGAAATATTGCTGCAGGTTTATTAGCATAATAAATATGCAAACACGGTGGGTTATCTTACGGGCGATCCCAGGGCAGGCCAGCCCCATGCCGCCTGCCCGTCTGATAAGCCTAGAGTCACCATGGCAACGCCAATTGGTGACCACCAAATGTTGGGAGGGTCCACCCCTCCCATCCGTGGACCTCCAGTCCACATGCTTCACCACGCCCCCCCGTGCTGGGTGGGCGGAGCATACATGGCAGCCCCCGGTTGCTCAGACCCACAACCGCCTGTCGGTTAGCGGGGCGCCGTAGGTCTTCCAGTGGACACGCTAAAAGATCCCTGGGTATCCTGGCTTAGCACCACACGGTGCTGCTGCATGCTATACCCCTTGGTATGTGCAGACCCTGGATCGCCCTGTAACTCCTCCACAGCCTTGGGAGTGGCCACCGTCACTACCAGGGCCCCCCACCAAGGTAGACCTATTTCCTTACAACCTGCTGCAGCCAAAGCTTCCCCTAGGCCCAGTAGGACCAGTCTATTCGCAACCCGCAGCTGCTAAGGCTTCACCAAGGTCAAGTAAAATTAAATTCATGCCTAGCGTGGAGAGGTGCACCCCATCACCCTCCAGACACCCTTGTGGTTTGGCGTGTAAAAGGCCATGCCTGATGAAGCCAAAGCCTCTTAGCTCAGTGAACTTGCACATGGCGCTATTAACTTTTCTCCTTGACACCTCAATGGCTTCTCCTGAGCGGGCTCCTAGCCAAGGTAGCCTATTACTAACAGCCTGCTGCAGCCAAAGCTTCCCCTAGGTCCAGTAGGAAAAGACCCGTGCCTAAACTAGGGAGGTGCACCCCATCTCCCTCCCGGCACCCTGAGGACTTGGCGTGTATAAGACCATGCCTGATGAAGCCAAGACCTCTTTGCTCTGCGCAACTGCGCATGGCTCCTGGTAGGCCATCATACCTACAGCATACTGATACCGGGCATCTCCCAGGTCCAGTCAAAACAAGTCTACGCCCAACCGGGCCGGCGGCCAGCGTGCACCATCAGGACAGGTTCCCCCAACCTTTCTAAACTCCACCGTGGATTTGACTGAAATGACCTAAACCTAAATAGGCGATGGTCCAAAGTTGCCTGTGCATGGCTAAAGAACAATCCCTTTGACAAGACACTCCTGCCTGGCCGTGCCAATGCGGGAGGAGGTAAGCGTTGCAGGCGCCCTTACTTCCTCTTCCACTCAGCTGGCGTACGCCCATCATATTCCATCAGTCACCACCAACTGTAAACCCTTGCCCTCCCAAAATTCTGCTAGTATACCAGGGAGAGACAGGACAGGGTGCCCACAGCGGAGAACCAACGTGTAAACTTCTTCTCTATTTTGGATACCGGGAAAGCCAATTAGTCTCCTGCTAAATAGTGGCTATCATAGTGTTACCCCGGGGTTTCCCTTGATCATATGGACCATATGCCCCCGTTCTTGCGCTTCACCTGATTGTTAACATGAACCCCAGCGCAGACCACCGGCCTATGACCCATGTTTGGCCAAGCCTGAGCTAAAACACTTCTGAACAGCATGAAACAGGCTAACCACCAGCATTGCATTCTGAATGTTCCTGACGCGGCCCAGAAACATGCGCATAACTAAAGCAACTGGCACCATGCCATAAACGTATCAATTCAGCCTTCTATGAATGCAAAATGTGCTCTGTATTAGTGTTCCCTCCAAACCAGCCGCCCTAACCAGGCAACCCGCACCCTCCTGGCACTGGCACACTCCCGCCCCAGCTGCCCTAGAGTGCCTGGTCGTGTGTGGCCACAACCTGCGTTTTATCACTGACGTTATATCGGGGTGTGATGACACTCAACTAACTCTACTGCTGAGGGCCCCTTGCACCATCGTAAGTAAGTCTTTGCACACTTAGTGGCCAAACGAGGGCCCGCCGCCTACATCCCTAGCTGCCAAGGTTTCATATTGCTATGTATGATTTTTTCATAATGACCGCGCCCCTGTGGGTGACATTCCAAGACTATAAATGACACTACAGTGGGAGCGAAATCCGTCAATGATACGGCGCATGTCCAACCTACCCATGCGCATTACTGAAACATGTTAGGGCGGCGGGACCTGTGATGCTGACTGCCGGTATAGTTCAAATTGTCTCGCTGGCTCCAGAAGTCAACCCCATCATGGGAAAGAA
This sequence comes from Triturus cristatus, assembly GCF_964204655.1. Classification (NCBI taxonomy): domain Eukaryota; kingdom Metazoa; phylum Chordata; class Amphibia; order Caudata; family Salamandridae; genus Triturus; species Triturus cristatus. Next base: position 416,130,489 of record NC_140579.1, read on the forward strand.
CTCTCCCTCAGACTGTGCCCCTAACTGTATTTGCATTGAGTGGTCCTATAATGAAATTAATCAAATTGTGTGCTTGTGTGAGGCGTCTGCGAAGCATGGCTCATGTCGTGGCTGCTCAAACACGTGACGTATCCTGTGCTGACCTCGACACTGTGGGACTGTTGTTCAATGGACATGCTCATCTATGGCCTAATATTGGTCAAACAGTGCAGCACACGACAACGGAAATAAATTCCACTGTATCACACCACACTTACTTTAGGCAGTGCATAATTTAAAATTAACTGTCAGGCCAGGGCACCCGTCAAGAACCACTCCAGCTTCCTTCACCTATTCCCAGTGCCAACGCTGCCAAGTACCTGTGTGTAAGTGCGACTATTCGAGGTCTTCAGCCATCCCCCAATTAATACAAACATCATGGGCAGTGGTCAGCCCGGTAGCCACTGGACCAATATGTGGTACCTTCAGTGAGCTAGAGCTATCATCTATCTTCAGCAACGAACCGTGACCTGCAGCGCAGAGTGGTTGAGGTTCTGCTCAGTTACTCTTTGTCAACTGTGGAAGTCTGACCTGATGAATTCTGAAATTAGTGAACTCAGCTTGGAGCAAGGCATTAAGACAGAATTGGGACCTCTGTGGAAGGGAAGGGGACGTGAGACCAAACATTTGCTCTAACACTAATGCATCCCGCCTATCAACTGCCCACCACATAATGCACCTACCGTCTGTGCGTTATTAAATATAGCAGTAAAGCAGAGGTACGTGTGGCTACTGTACCCAAGGCTGTAATGTGCCCGTAAATAAGAAACCATCAACGTGATTAATGGCCCAAACCATGTCCCGGGGACCAGTTCCCGAACCTGACCCCCCTCACCATTTTTGCAAAACTTCTCAGACATTCCCCACAGACTGCTGCAGATAGAACAATTATACTGCTGTATGACCAGTGGGCAAAGATTGGGTGCTATGCAACAGCCGCATCAGCCAAACCTACACAGATGATCTGGGTTCAAAAACACATTGAACAAAGCAGCCAAAGTTTAGACTGCTATGTGTGACCGTTCCCTAAGTCAGTGTAATTCGTGAGAATGCACCTATGAGTGACACTTTATCGCGAGCGTAATCAAAACAAGACGACGGCGAAAAATTCTCAGCACTTGCATCAGTTTGAGAAACAAAAACCCCTAGAGGATCGCACCCCTGCCGCAAGGCACCAGAAGCAGGAGGGCCCTTGGTGCGAAAAGTTCGCTGTTTGAAAGGGCAGACTGACTGTGGTATGTGATCAGCCGCATGGCCGACATTCCTTTTAGATACCATTTTAATCACACCTTTAATGAAGCTGCAACTGTAACTGGAAAATTTTCCTCACAAGAGACACAAACTCCATCTCTCAATTGTGCCAGTATCGCAGCACATCTTAAAGCTCAGAATTGGGCCAACAATCCCTACGCATTATCAATACTCATCTCCTTAAACCGAATGAAAGCCAATTCTGTGTGAGACCCAGGGCATTTTCCTTTGCAGTTAGAGGCGGACACTCGTTCCCACACATACAGCAAAGAACCTCGGCAGCAATTGTTTCCTCAAATCACTCTGCCTCCCAGGCCTGCGCGGGGCCGGGCACCGGCCCGCCGAGAATATTGCAGCGTTAGGCAATAACTATGGCATGCAGGCCGGGCACACCGCACATTTACTAGGTGTCCCGCTCCTTGAAAGCCTGCATGGTCACCATTCATAGCGTTACTCTAATGCACATTGAGAAATACATTTTGATTATACAAATGTCTGTGTATGTGAGCGCAAAGGTGTTGAAATGTTAAACTTGAGCTCCAATTACATGACATACTGAGCACATATCCTCGAATCTCTATATTTGCTACGCGAGGAGCACTACCTAAACCAAGCCCATCTATTGGCTGATCGGTGCTTTTAATTGCATATAGTGAAATAATTCCCCATCATAGCTCAATTGCAGGCCAACCGAGAGCTATTCTACCTCATGTCAGCCTGCGAATACGAAAGCTGGGCTGTCCCCCCACACCAGTAAACAGCCAATTCACACAACACCTGGGGGAGCCCTTAATAAACGGCGAGGATGGAGGAAATGCACAAGATATACAGCGACCTCCTCAGAATGAAGGCCCCCCCCCCCAGCTCTTTTTTTTTTTTTTTTTTCCCGATATGTGTGGCAAAATGCGGCCTCTGTCACTGCCTCAAGCTACGTACTACCAAAGGACACTACCCTACAGCCAAAAATTATTGGGAGATAAGTGCCTCAGCAACAACTGTCGCTCCGTTGTACATGTGATGGTTCTGGAATGATGAGGCTGTGAAAACCTAATCAGTCACCTTGAAGTTACCTCCCCATACAACTGACTACCAAACTGCACTTCATCACCGCATTGCCCCAATGCGCACCCAAATGCGAGCTACGGTCGACACATCTAGCTGAGAGCCCTAATGTGACAGAGCACACAACGATATGAGAGACACTTTTCCGTGAGCATAATGAGTAAAGGGGGAGAAAGCATGTAGCGATTAGGCGATGTAGAGACCGGTGCCTGACAGGACAGTCCTTAACGTGCACATAAATTCCCAACTTCCAAAAACTGCAACAGACTGGAAATGGAGGTTAACAACCAACACTTACTATTAGTAAAAACAGAGGAGCACTCGAAGGCCATTCATAAATAATGTTCCCAGGGCTCCACAACCTGCAGTTATAATCACAGTCAAACAGAGCAGCGCTACCTCCCAGTGGCCTACATAACCTATGGCACAAGTCCTATGCTCGACCCACAGGATGAGACAGAAAGTGTTTTTTTTTTTTTTTTTTTTTTTTTTTTTTTTTTTTTTTGTGCTGAAGGACGATCATGGTGAGGGAGGACGACTCCGCAAGCTTGAGTTCGACACGCCATTTAAATAAACAACAATGGCTCTACCGGACTTACCACCGCCGAGCGCCGCATCAAAATTGAAGAACTATTCTCTTCAACAACTTAAGGACATTTGCGAGATATACCGAGCCGCAGGGCGTTGCTCCAGTCTTACCACCACATGACCGGAACCCCACACCCTCAGGTGTTCCTACTGCAGCGCCCACCCCGCTCTTACTTATTATCTTGAATGGCTAGCGACTGTCTGATCCGAACCATCGAAAGTTCCACTTATCTGAATCAAAATTGAGAAAATATTATATAAAGAGGGGGGGGGGGGGTTTATGCACTGCCAGCAGCCTGCCAGGCCAGTGCACCACACATGCATCACCCTCTCTCTACCTGCCATCGCGCTCTGTGCTTCTGGGATGTAAGAAGCGTGCACTTGCATATCAACAGACCGATCCCGCAGAAGCACACTTCCAAAGCCCACACATGGCCGAACCCGAATCTGAGAGTCGGCATGAATGTGCACCTAAACCCCCCTCCTACCACGGCCGGGGTCCGAACCGGCAGTCACCTGGCATAGAAACCTGCTACAGCACCAGCCAGAGGTCAGCAATCAAGGACAAGCCAGGCGCAAGCGAGCTCGGGCGGTCCGCTCTGCCAACACCTAACCACACTCTCGCGACCCGCCTGGCCCGCTGCCCCTGCTGAGTCCCGTTACCCTGCAACAGTGTAGGGGGGGGGCCGCGAGAGAGCCGCGACATCGTCCACCATAGGACGCGCAGGCCTCTCAACGCAAAACGCTGTCCCCATTGTCCGCTGCGCCATGCCTGGATGGATGAGGCCCGTTGCCTGCGCCCCGCACCACAATCTGCAGGACTCTGAGGGGTCACATGAATAGCCTAGAAACACCGCAGGATGCGCGACACCGAGGCCCAGGCACTCGCCCCTCCTTGCAGCGAGAGGCACCACCGGACCTGAGATGTCCAAATCAACGCGAGGCCAAGACCTGCTAGGCGTCCGAGTAAAGGAGCCCCGCCTGGCAGAACCGCCACACGCACCAGCTGTGCACCTTCCCTCACCCGCAACCGCGTCCGGCACTCCGGACACTGACACAATGAATCATTATTCTACTTAGAAAGCATGAAGGATAGCAGATAAGATAAGATAACAGAGCGCCTACATAGCCCCAGTTACGTTACAAGGGGACGCACATTTATATGTTGGTCACGGGGAGATTGTGATTTGCCCCGAATCACAGGAAGATCAGCGACAAACCAAGCTCGAACCCAGGTCCCCAGGTCTGCACTCGAAACATTTCAAGGAGGGTTGTACCCACAGCCGAGTCTCGAACACGGTTGCTCAGCTCCGCAGTCTGCAGCTCAGACTGTTGAGCCACGTCCTCTCACTAGCGCCCTATCCATTAGCCAACTCCTCTCGCCTAGTCGATCCGCGATCTACCGGACCATACTATAATATCGCGCTAGCTTGCCCCAATCCAACTAGGTATCAGAGCGCTATACATAGCCCAGTTCCGTTACAAGGGGACGCACCTAATGAGTTGTTGGGCACGGGAGGCTTGTGGATGCCCAGCATCACCGGAGGTTCAACGAGGCGAGCAAAATATAAGTATATTTATATACACATTGCGCTTCTCCAACCAAGATGGCAAGACGTGACCACCTCAGTGCCGCCTCCAAAGCCGCCGGTCTAACCACTGTACTATCGGCACCCTGCAGTATATATAGCGCGCTCGACCCAAAGGTATGGAGCGCTTTGCATTGCACCGTATTTACCTTACACATTCAGGCATAATGATTACACTCCCCATGGCAGGTACTCTGCCTTTGTTGTTGCATATATATATATGTATATATATAGCGCGTACTCGACCCGATGGTATTGGAGGGCTATACATGACACCGTATTTACATTGCACATTCAGGCATATGCTTTTCAATTCCCATGGCTGATACTCTGCTATGGTGTTGCATATATATATAGCGCGAACTCGACCCGACGGTAAAGGAGTGCTTTACATGGCACCGCATTTACATACACATTCAGGCGCGGGGAAAGTAAGAGATTTGCCAGCGATAGCGTGCACGTGCCTGAGGCCACACCGCCTCTCCCTATAATGCCTACGCTGAGGCCCAAACCTGGATTCCCCAGATCGAAGCCTCCCGTCCTGCCTACTGGGCCCCCTCACACCAGGGACACCGAACGTGCACGCGACCTCGAGGGTCGAACTCTCTCCAGCGCCAAAGTCGGCAGCGTGGCCGGCGGACCACATCCTCTCTTCGACAAGTCAATTACGCTAACTTCCATTACCAATCATGGGTGGCTGCACTTGCAGGACTCGAACCCGTGACTTGCAAAGTGAACATTTACCCAAGAAATGCCCATTCAAATCATTGAGAAGTCTCTCTCCCGAGATCTACCTGCACAAATCAGGAGCCCTAAGGCCCCAGTGACTCTGATGGCCTGCGATGCCCGACCGATGGGCCACCCACGCGCGCCCCCGCCGCACGCGCAACCTCCCAGGCCGACGACTTGGGCCTGGCTCGGCGCCCGCACCCCCCCACGCCCGTGGTATTCCGACCACAGGGCCCCGTCGCCTGGAAAAGCTCAGGGACAAGGCCGGAGCGAGGAGAGGGGGCAGGTGAACTCACCGCAACATGAGGCTCCGAGGCGCGCGACGATGGAGCTGCGACCGGCAAGGCAAACGAGCGGACAAGAGGGCGAGGAGGGGGCGGGGACCGAATATGTACCCCCCCCTTGGCTCCTCCCCGCCGGAAGCAGCTACCTGACTGGGGTCTCCCTAGGTCAAGCCCAGGGACACGACCTCCCACCCCTGTGCCTTCCTGTGGCACTAAGGCGGCCGCCCTCAAGGGGGCGGGCCGCTGCGCAACCCCCACCCCGGGCAGCCTTACATGTAATTAGCAGATCAGCGAACCATTTGCCAACTTAATGAACTGGAAGCGAATCAGAATATCAAGATTTTGTTTTCCAAACGTTAATCTAAGTCTAATTGAACAACAGGATGCACAGAGGATTCGGCGAGCGTTTACAGAACCCGGTTTTACTAGATTCGTTGAATTTATATTTTCTTTTTGAAAGCAGGGCTGTCTCCATTACGGCGAGACAATGGTCTGATTAGAAAGCAGGGTTTAATTAAAGCTGATAACAATGGTTCCGAATTCTGCTTTGGTCCTTGTAGTGTCCTGCGAGACACGTTCCAGTGTCTCACAGGAAGCTGTAACCCCAGCCACTCCCTCGAGGGCTGGACACACTGCACCCCACACCCATCCATCACGGGTGACGTGGCCCCGTCAATAAAAGAGCCCGAGTGCACGTGCTCGTGGTCATGCCAGTTCTAGTAGCATACTCACTGTGTTTGCGTGATCACTTTTCATAGCATGTGGGCCCCGGCCCACAACACCATAGTCCTCTCTGCGGAGTCACAGTTTACCGGGAGAGGGTGCATTTGATGTTTGTTCAGATTGCTTCTCAGCCCTAACACACATACACACACACACACACACCAGTTTGCCTGCCTAACAAATCGCGTTTAGTGTCAATAGGGCAGCCTGTATATCGTCTCCCATATTGGTTCGAATATTGCCGGCCGAGCTTTGCTGATTCACTGTTCCGGTGTTTGTCTGCCTGCGAGTGCACGGAAAAGTCAATGAAAATGTAATTTGTAAATGTCCTTCCAGTACTTGAGAACATTTCATTTGCCTCAGTGAAATTGAAAAACAGAAGTTAACATAATGTTTATTTTCCCTCGCGCATCAATTTTAAAGTTGCTCACGAGGGAGAGTTCTAAGAGGCGAAACATAAATACATACATGCCAACATTTCAGAAGAGCAAAGTGGGAGATTTAAATAAAAAATAAAAAAAAATCGGGAGATTGGGGCCTTCAATCGGGTTTCTGTCATGTATGGACTTTGGAAGTGTGCTGCTGCAGGATCGTACATTTGAAAGCAAATTCACGTGTTTTTTTTTATCACCTTTCAGAAGCATGGAGCGCAATGGCAGGCAGAGAAAGAGGGGGATGCAAGAGTTGTGCACTGGCCTGGCAGGTTGCGGTCAGTGCATACACCCCCCTCCCTCCCCCGTCAGCCCGGGCTGAAACAGCTTCCGGGCACACACACAGCCCCCCCAGTACTTCACAGGTGTTTAAAAGACCATTCGGTTGTTAATGGGGCTTTGTTGGTTTTTCACCCCTTCTAGAGCCCCTGCATCGCCATTCTGACTATTGCTGGAAGAATTAGCACGTTACACATTACCAAGCCCTGTCAGCTGAAACCCCGAGGAATCGGGTTTTTGCTTGCAGGAATCGGGAGGCGGGAGACTAGCCTTCAAATCGGTAGTCTCACGCCTGAATCGGGAGTGTTGGTATGTATGTAAATAGCTTTATTTGTGATAATTTGTAACGATGGAATTGAATTGTTTGAGGCTGAAATTAAGTAAGAGACTGTTGAAGCTATGTTATGCCTCAGAGACAGAAGAAAGAAACATGTAAAATCCATATTTGATGTTTATGTTTTTGCCCGAGGTATAGAAGTGCTGAATGTGCACACAAACCTCTTGTTTTCTTAGCACCAGTAGTCTTCCATGACCTCTGCTGACCACACGCCCTTCAATACTATTTTATTTTAGTTAGAGATTTTGAATACTGTGTGTGATACCCAGAGCATCAGAACCCTTTAAAGAGAGAAGCAACTGAATGTTAAGAACTAGACGCTGATTACTTACAGAGCTGCAGTAAGGAATCTCATGGGATGAAGAATTGTGGAGTTACAAAAGCTATGTGTATGTCCAGATTAAGCCTGGGAGAAATGTGGTTATGATCATGCCAGAGAAATTCCCCTAAATACTAAATTTTGCATTTTGCAAAATTCTTGAAATTACTTGCAATTTCCCACTATGCAAGTCCCTCTAATGCGTGTACACAAGAGAATAATTTACAGAGAAAATTTCTTGCTAAGAGACGCTTTTTGGTTTGAAGCAGTGCCCGGTACATTATCTCGCACTTGCTTGAAATGAAACATATGAGATACTGGCAAACCACATTTCACTCTTAAACCATAATTTCACAAAGTTTCTATAGAATTTTGTGAAATTTTGCTGGAGAAAGTCTGAATTTTGTCCATCACCAATCTAAACATTAATATATTCAGTACACCAAGCATTTAGACAAATGATCCTGTACAGACCAAGGACATATACAAAGTGTTTGGTAGAACTAGCCCGGCCTAATCTGGAGCCTGTCTGGTCAAGTCACTTCTAAAACAATGAAATATACACTCAGTTCAATCAGTGTACAAAAATTGAGATATGTACATGGATTCAAGCCATAGTAAAGTACACCATGGTAAAGCAGTTTTCATCCTAAGTGAGAATACAGGAAAGAACAGTCTGTGAGACCCAATGAAAAGCAGAGCAATGCAGCATTAATACAAAACTATAAGGAGGAAGAGAAGTGCCGAGTAAAAAGCAGTTGCCTTAATCCTTTTTTTCAAGTGGTGAAAGGAGCAATATATTGTGGGTGATGTGTTCAAGACATTAAGAGCACTTCTAGAATGGAGCTCCCTTTTTCTTTTTATTGAAAACCGGGATTGCCAGGAGAAACATGTCAGTGCTAGTAAGTAAGCATGCCACCCCTAAAGTCTTCTTTTTCTTGGGTATTCAGATTTAAGAGTATGGTAACTAGGCATGCTAATATGCACATACATCTGCTCAGGGCATAAGTCCTAAAAAAAGAAGTGGGGGACGCTGATGTCCCAACAGGAAGTGACACCACGAAAGGTGGCTTGCGCCATCAGACTCATTGCCTCCCCTCGCTCACCCCTTAGATGCGATTGCATCAGAGAAGCCAGCGCGTGAGCAGCATTCTGAATGAGCTCTGATCTCGCCCCAGAGAGGCCAAAGAGTGAAATTGTTGCTCCATTTGCTCCAGTTATCGAGCTCCCGGTGAAAAAAGTGGGGGGACGCCGTCCACCCGCGTGCTACCCCGACTCGAGCCCTGCATCTGCTCTCAATGATGAACCATTGTAGGAATGTAGGATTCTGTTGCAGCAACCCCCCACTTTTTTTGCCAGGTTCCTGATGCACTTTGACTTGGTGTGCCATGGGTCCCTGCCAATCAGGTTCCCATGGTCTGTGTTCTCTACCCAATAACGGTACCTTTGTACCCCAACTGGCACCTGTCTGGCCACATGTAAGCCTCTTCTAAAAGGTACCATAAGTACCAAGGGCACTGTGACCAGGAAAGGCATCAAAGTGCTGCAGCACCTAGTTTGCCACCCTTAGGGGCCCTGCACCCTAACACCCACACACTGCCATTGAGGGCTGCTTGTTTTGGTGCAGAGAAGAGTGAAGAGCCGACATGACACACATCCCTGTGTGCCATGCCTGTAACCCACTGCCTAAGGCCTAGGTAAGTTACCCCTCTAGCAGGGTGCACTAGCCCTAAGGTGAAGGTACAGTTACATGAGCACTGTACCCCTACAGAGTCTAAGTCCATTCTTAGACATTGTAAGTGCAGTAAAGCCATAAAGAGCATATGGCCTGGGAGTTGGCCATTACGAACTCCCGAGCTCCATAATGAGTTTACTGAAGTCTGGGAAGTTTGATAGCACATTTCTCAGCACATTAAACCCACACTGATGCCAGTGTGGGATGTAATGTTAAGTGCACACAGAAGGCATCTTAGAGATGCTCTCTAAAAAGCGATCAGCCATGGTGTGGTTCCTGAATGGCTGCCTGCCATTTGCCAGCAGCCGACAGGTTTCTGGACCCCTGGGTAGAGAACCTCTGCTCTCTGGGTTCATAAACAAAGCCAATCTTAGGCAGGGATGTTATGCCTCCTCCCCCAGGATGGGATGGGTCCACGAAGGGGAAGCTTCAAAGGCCTGCTGCCTTTGTAAGCTGTCGCTGCCTTTTTATGCCCCACAGCAATGGGTTCACTGGTTCTGACCCCCCCTTTGGGTGGGAGAATCGGCAGGAAAACAAAGTTAGGAGGCGAGATATGCCCACCTTTGCCAACCCCACCCTTCAGGTGGGGGAGGTGAGGTGATGCACACATCTCAGTCCCCTTCTTTTTGAAGATGAGGAGACCCAACCACTGGAGGGCGGCATAAAAGGGGGTGTACTCACCCCAAGGAAGAAAACTATTGGTCCAGACCGGCCCAACACTGTAACACCCCTAAATGTCATATTTAGGGTGATCCTGAACCTTGCCTCCCTGGATTCCTGCAACCTACGAAGAAGCAGGATTGAAGAAGTTTCACAGCAGACGAGACTGTAGAGAAGAACTGACTTGGCTCCAGCCCTACCGGACCATCTGGAGTTTCCAGAGATCCTGCACCAAAAGTTGTCTTCTCTTGCAGCCAGCGACCTCCAGAAACCCTGGGAGGACTGTCTGCCTTTAAGAAAGACCAGATTGTCTGTGAACAGCAGCTCTATTCAAAAGAAACTCTAAAGAAAGACTCTGAGCATGCTGAGGACAAAGAAACTCGATGCCTGGAACCACCGCTTCACCTGTCGCCCACGGCCCGAGTCCAATTGGCCCACCGGTCCCAGCAAGGTACCCCAGTGCTACAGAGTCCGGGTCCACAGGCGGTGGACACATCCAGGACTCCCCGATGTCGCCTGCAGCCTCTGCACAGAGACCTCCCCAACCACGAGTGGCCCGTAAGGTGAAATCCAACCTCAAAAGGCACACCTGCATCCTGCGTCCTGGAGAAGAGGACCTGAGCGGCACCTATATCCCTGAGCCCTCAAACTTACCTGCCCAGCTGTTGGTTCCTCCCGGAAGACTTTCTGGACCGAGCCTGCAGCCTAAATCCTAAACCAGCAACCTACTTAGGATTGTATTGGGCTCCCAACCCATCGTAAGCACCCTGCACCCGGCCGCTCCTACGCTGCTGGTGGTGTGGACTTGGTGCCAACCTGGAACCTCATTTGCCCTGACCTTAACACTAGGAGCTTGGCTCCCAAGATCGAGTGGCCTACCAATGAGCAGCCACCAACCGAAGTGCTCCCATTTTGCTAACATTGATTGGCCTCTGCACTCTGCACCCGGCCTCTCTAGTGCCGCCGTTAGTGTGATTTGAGTGTCTATCTAAACCTTGGGGAACCTTGGTTCTAACCCCCAAAAACTATTCTTACAGGTTGTTTACTTACCAGCAAACCGATAACCTTCTTTTCCCCATAGAAACCATTGTTGTGATGCTTTGTTCCTAAAAATGTTGTGTTGAGCTAACTTTTGTATGAAAGAAAAGTAACTATATTGCAAACCTGAAAAAATCTTACTTACCTTGTATTGTGAGATTTACGGTGTGGTAATTAGGCATATCAACTGGAGTAGATAATATAATCCAAAATTAATCTAAAATTATTCCAAAAGTTGTTAGTAAGTAATTTAAACAGTTTTTGAAAAATGCACAAACTTGTAATGATTGTAAATTCAACCACAACTTCATTTCCTGATAAAGTCTTGCATTTGAGAGTATATTTCACTTACTTGTACCAAATTCTCATTGGTTCTAGAAATAAAACGTAAGTGTACCTTTTTGATACTTAAACCGAATTGGTCTGATTCAGACTCTGAGTGTGTGCCATAAGTCTTGATTGAGTGAATACAATAAATGCGTAACACAACCTCTGGTTAAGCCTAACTGCTCGCCCACACTGTGAGAAGTTGGCCTGGCATATGCTGGTCACTAGTTATAGTGGCCACCTTGCACCAGTCCAATTCGACTCTTGGTAGATAGGTTTAAAGACAACCTTTTAAAGAAAGCTATCCTAGTGGTAGCTGTGGAGAGCAGCCTTCAGGCTAAGTCTCTGAGGAATGTAAAGCAGCTTGTTTTACCTTATAATCTCTTGAATTACCAAATGAAAAGACACCACACAGGTAAATATATCAAATATATATGTATTTATTTCTAAATATACTCTACTAATCTCTTTATGAGATTAGAGCCAGGTAAACATTCAAAAGATCAACAGTTCTCAATAAATTAAGCACAAATATGGCTGTAGCCCTAGGGGAGTACCAGACCATATACTAAAATAATGGGTTAACAAACTCGACTTGCAAAATGAAGAGGCCTAGGGCCTTGGGAATCGCTGGGGCTTCACTTCTGCAGTGTTAGCAGGTAAGTAACCAGCCCACAGGAGACGCGTGCAGTGTCTAAGCACACACGCGGGTTTTCAATGCGTTTCAATGGCAAATGTCGCGGTTTGTAAATTACAGTTTTAGGGCACTTCGCAAAAGTCAACAGGCAAGCAACTTACAGGGTAAGTATTTCGAGAGCCAACACACACTTGGGCACCGGAGTGCACGAGTTACCTCACCCAGGGAAGCCGGGTGAATAGGTGTCCTTTGGTGTCGGGTCGCAATGCTGTTTCCAATGGAGATCACTGGATACTTGCTGCTTGTGACGACTGGAGAGGTGTCCGTTCGAATCCGACGATGGATTGGAGTTGCAGAAGACCTAGAAATTGAGGGGACAGAGTTCAGAGTCACTTGCCAGTGACCGGTGGCCAGCAAGATGGATGACCACAGCTGTCGCGTCTCTTCAGGTCGGTGATGGTGTTTTGTCTCTTCGCTCAGGAGGTCCAGGAAGGCTCGACGATGACCAGCAGCTGGATTCGTGAGGTCCCACAACGTCTGCAGCTGTCGACGGTGTCGGCACCCGGATTGGAGCCAACAAGCCTTGGCAGCCGCAAGTCTCGTGTGGAGTGAAGTTTGGCAATGGTGCAGACCAGCAAGGTCTGATGGACTTACCCAGCAAGGGTAAGTGAGGGCAGGCCCAGAGCAACCAGGCGAGCCCTTGGAATCGATGTGGAAGTCTTCAGGTGAGTTACTAGCCAACGGGCAAGCAACCGCAAAGACGCCTTTGCAGGAAAAGTTTAACAACAGCCCACGGTCACTTGGGACGGGGTAGGCCGCTGAAATTCGGTACTAGACCTGCTAGGGACTTGGACAACAAGTGGTCCAAAGCACAACTTCGTTGGACATAGTTTAGGGCTTGCACTCGAAATCAGTGCACGGTTCCCTGGTATTGCTGTTCCTCGTCACTCGTGGGGTCCAGATGCCACAGCTTCACTGGGGACTCAAAATGGCCATCGAGAGGTCAGGAAATCTGCTTCAGGGGACGCAGGGACTTCGGGCTCCGGCGGGAGCGGTAAAGTTTGCAACCGTTGTAGAGAGTTTTGGTGCCTGCCAAGCAGGGGAGTCACTCCTTGACTGCAAGGGAGATTCTTCAGTCTTCCAGAGATAGTGGAACGTCGAAGAGCCAGGATTCTTCTTAGTTGAGCGTCGTCCAGGTGTAATCTAAATTGCATTGGCAATGTGTGGTATCTTATAGTGAAAAGATGGGAGGGACTAGCTCTATGACCACTCCTCTAGGAGGGTCAGGGTAGTGGGTGGTTACACCCACTTCCCTTTGTCCAGTTTCGTGCCAGAGCAGGGGCAGGTAGCCCCAGAACCGGTTTGAGCTGGCAAATGCACAGAGGAGCCTACTGCTCCCCCAGTGCAGGACTTCAAAGCACTCTAAGAGTGCACCCACCCAGCTCCAATACACTAAATCCTGTCTGGGAGGTGGTGACACCTCCCTGTGACAGGAAACCCTTTGTTGGGCTCCCTCCACTGCGAGTTTCGGTCAGCAGCAGGAGGGCAGCCCGGTGTCTGTGCTGGTGGCATCCATTTTGTGATGCCAGGGCTCTGAAAGATTTCTACCGTGTAGTACAGTGGGTACATGTCGTCCCATCTAGAAGGGTGGGATCCTACTCCCACACCAGTTACTGGTGTGGGGGTAGGATTCCAAGTTGTTTGACACCAAACACGACATGTTTTGAGGCAGTCATTCCAAAGTTAGCATTTACCGCGAGGTTATAATGCACTTAAGAGTATATAGTTTAACCGCATCCACAAATAGCAGCAGAGAATAGACTCTGCCAGCTGCAGAGGGGTCCTGCTCAGGCAGAAGCACCCCCTCACATAGTAAACCATGCACCCTGCCCTTGGGATTGATAGGGCCTACCATAGGGGTGACTGATAGGTTTATATGTGTGTGTATGGTGAGATATAGGAACCTATACCTCTGTGAGGAGTGCTAACACTACCTCACACAGGCTGCAGTAGCAGGCCTGTGGTGCCAGATTGTGAGTGCTTCCCAGGGGTGGCATAATACATGCTGTAGACCCTGGTAGGCCTGTGAAGTACCAATGCCCTAGGTACCTAAGGTACCATATACTAGGGGCTCATAAGGCACCACAGTATCCAATCACTAGTGCCTCTAATATGCACACCAATCATTTAAGGGAGTAAGCAGATAGGCTGGGGTCCTGGATAGCAGGATCCCAGCCAGACTAGTCAAAAACCATTCAAACACCAGGGAAAAAGTGGGGGCAACCATATAGTCAGATTCCACCTTCCTACACACACCACCACACATTTAGCCTCTGCTATACCTCTGGGGACTTCCTGGACTCTGTGCATACTACACCTTATGTTGGTATAGTATATACAGAGTCAGCTTCCTACAGCCATCTCAGAAGAGCTGCCACAAGGGGATGTGGGAGTTGGGTGGCATTATGAACAAGGCTTTTGCAGGGCCTCTCATGTCTGTTGCAAAATCTCTTTATGGGACTATAAAGCAAGCCTAGCCCTATTCTTAAAATGACGAATCACTAGATGTGGCAGATGCTATTTTTAATGGCATTTTTGCCTTTCCGTAGATATACTGCTTTTTCCAAACGATAGATAGCCAATAGACGTGCCAGCCATTGGTAATAAGATGGAGGGGTAAGGTCAAACTAGGCTGTGGTCAAAATATGGAGCTTTCCTGAGAGGCTGGAACCTTATACGCACGACAGGGAGTGATATATGAAAAAGGGGTCAAAATATTTGTAAATGCAACTATGGTTTAGTAAGTGTTAGGTTTTAAGGAACAAATCTGTGCATCTATAGAAAATCGTTAGTGCCAATGTCTGTTTGAATCTGGTGTAAAACATGTATGCTTTTTTGTTGTTGTTTTTGTTTGCGTTGTTTCTCCTTTTTAATCATGGTTATATGATTTATCTGCTGTAAATTATGGAAATGTCTGCTTGCCTCTTATTGCTTAAAATACAATAAAACATTTTTTTAAATAAGATTTTACCAGATCCTGTAGCCAAATTATTTTAACTTTCCTTGGGGGTCATTTTTCTTTACTTAGAATCAGGTAATTGTGCCACTAGGCACCAAGTGGGTCGCTTCATGTTTAGTGGGAACTGTGGAAGTTTAGGAATGCGAGAAAGAATACATTTGCCATAATTAAGTCTGTAGGAGAGCTATGTATTTGACCATACCTTGAAATATCATCCAGAAATGAAAGAATTCCTCCCACTGATAAGTTTTAGCTGATAATTGACATTTAATCAAGTTATTTATAAATTTCATCATGTGAGGCAGCTGTATAGCATAAAACTGAGGGACTTGATTTACAGCCCATAACGTTTGAGTTTAGACAGTTTAGGTTTGATCTGGAGTGGCAGAGTGGTTGTATGAGGTGAGGAGAAACTCAGTGTTGCTGAGGTTTAATATTACATACTAGGAAATTCCCTGGGGTGGATTAAGCTTAGCCTTCAGATATAGCAGAGCAGTTTCTGCATATTCTTGATATAAAATGCAAGAATCCTATGGTAGAGGGCAAGGGGTATAATCTATAGGTTTGAACTATAGGGCAAAGAGTATCTGTGCTAGAATCGAGCTCGACAGGCTCCTTGTTTCGGGTTGAAATAGTTCAAGAATGAGCAATCTTCTTTATTCTGCTATGAGCAATTTATAAACTCGAA
Organism: Triturus cristatus; assembly: GCF_964204655.1. Classification (NCBI taxonomy): domain Eukaryota; kingdom Metazoa; phylum Chordata; class Amphibia; order Caudata; family Salamandridae; genus Triturus; species Triturus cristatus. Next base: position 416,146,224 of record NC_140579.1, read on the forward strand.
CTTAAAACACTTCAGGACCTCGTCTTTGATAACTTGCCCTCTCTCAAAGTTCATATAAGGATATCATTGCCAACAGTGTGAAATGCCGCCCTCAAATTGAGTGGAATCAGCAAGTATTACTCTCCATTATCAAGAATGCAGAAAGCATTGAAAGCAATTTACAGAATGTCTGTTCCAGGTCTACAACCAATTCTGATTCCCAACTGGGATTTGTCCAGGAGGTTATTTTCAATAATGAATCGTTTTTGTTGACACAACTTGCCAGAGCATTTATAGTCGCTAAAGAGTCATTCAACAGTTATTTTTCCAAGAGGTTTTTTAAGATAATGTATTAATGATTTATTTAAATCCACTAAAACATCAGATTTTTTACTGTATGTAAAATGAAGCTAAACTTAGATGATGGTAATAATGGATGAACAAATATATAAGCAGAAAATGTACACAATACTGCAAGCGTAGGTGCTTCAACAACAATATAGTCATTTCTTGTGTGCGTTTTCAAAACTATTAGGCTTACTCACATTGAGGAGTATGTGCTCAAAACCTCCTCTTTTCCTGTTTATTTTCTGGACATATTGGGGTAAATATTGTAGCTATACATGGCTTTAATTGGGCGATTATTGTAGATTTTTTCAATGGAGGCCATGAAAAACCATATATGTACAGGGCTGGCCTTTGAAAGGTGTCTGGCCTGGGCATCAAAATGATTAGTGAATCAGATAGCTAAAAAAACATGACCCACATTTGCAAATCCAAGCAGTAATAAACTTGTAAAGGCAAGCTAATGGAAGGGGAGACTGCATGCATTTGTCCTTGATGCAACCTCGGAGAAACCAATGATAAAATATAGCCCATCATATCATAACACAGGCCCTCAAACAGCCAAAATAGCAGCTCACACACTGACCTGTGGAATCAGCCCCTTGGGTTCTGCCAGATTGCCCCATGTGCCAGTCCACACCTTGTATGTGTAGCATTGATCAAAGCGTCTATTTGGTTGAGTGACCTAATGGGACTTTAAGGCACTCATGACTGCTGGCGTCCCTCACTAAATGAAAAAACACATATGTATCCTATTATAGACTGCAAAACCTTCAAGAAAACATGAGGTGATGTCACTGTGTCTTTGAGATGCTATGTGCAAATGGAACCCACATTTTGTTAGTTCATTTTGAAGATACACCAAGCATCTCCCGAACTGCTTTCGTCAAAACTTTGTGAACATGAACAAAAAGTGTCAGTGTAAAGGGGCTGTCAGCTCATTTGAATCTATTTTTATATATTTAGTAATCATTATCTAAAACCACTAATATAATTGTTAATATGTTGTGTCTTTTACCCTTGATTGCCGGTTAAAAAGACCAAGTTTCAGACTTTTCCCACAGTGACCAATTCACCATTAGTATAAAAACATGTATTCTTAATTATACAAGCAACTCATACTAAAATTTCACCCTCGATAGATTTGTTGGAATATTTGTAACATGATTCCAAATTCCTTGGATGTTATGATAATTTAGAATTGTTTAAATCAGCTGGACTTTTGTTCAATTTGTTGGTGTACTTCACTGGTGATTAATGTTGTTTCGTTAAAAACAATATATTTAAAGTCCTATGGTGAAGTAGAAACCCTTGCAGGTCCTTGCATTTTTTCAATGATTACGTTACTGAGGTAGTGTGCAGACCAACATTAGGCAGTTTGGAACTTTTTATCAGGCTGTCCCTATAAACTAAGGAAACCTTGTTTCCTGGCAGTGTGAGATTTTATTGTAATATTATAGCCCTGTGTGAGAGATGACCGAAAATCAGTACCACGTGTGTTTTGACAGTTTTAATATAGTACTGCACGCTCTATCCTTGTTTTGCCTTACAGAAACCACTAGCTATCCACAACACATTGTATAATCACACGTGGTGCGTTACCCCTTTCTCACTGATACAACCCCATTGTTATACCAAACACCTTAAGGGTCTGCCTTCAGCAGCGCCATTCGCTCCTTGCCAGCCCTCACCTCACACTTATTCCCTGAGCCCTTCCTTCTCTGCAGAATCCGCCTACTGTCCGCCACTCAGCAACATTGGTAATCCCAATGGAATTGAAAAGCTGCAATGTCTTTCTTTGTAAACTTCAGACAGTTTTTTTTCTTCAAAATTATGCAGGCTTCCTAATTTTTCAGTGTCGTAAAGAGTTAGAAATAATTGTGCAAAAGAAGTCCAGCAAAATTGTTGCACCGTAGACAAATCGGCCATTTTGATGAGAATTATCTGGCAATGTTTTTTCAATGAGGCTGTTCTTCAAACACATTATTTCAAACAAACGTCTGCAAAATGTACAGAACGTTATATCCTTCAGAAGTATGTAAACCTTTCAAAGCTTCACAGATGATAATTAAATCACCCCTTTGCTCTATCTCACATTAGGGAGGGGGCCTCAGAGCCCTTGCTCCCAGTCTCTACGAAACACACAGCATGGAGGTACAAGAACAACGAGTCCTGAAAGGCTTGTGATTGGCCATATGGGACAATAGAAATTCTGGTGCTTTCATGGACTGAACAGTGAAGCAAATGTAGCGCCGCCTTATAAGAATCCCTTACTTAGATGAATAGCCAGTGCAAGGGGCCGTGTTGCGATGCATAGCAGCAAGAGTTGGTCAAATGGACGTTCAAGAGTTTGTTTATGCACATGAAACCGCTTTTCAAATATCTAGGCAAGATCCTATACTTGCCAAAACACAACTTATCTCATGGTTGACTTATGGAAGGGTCTTGTGAAGTGTCTACAAATGGAATGAACAAGAAGATATGACTGCTCAACTCTGAGAGGACCTCTGTAGGTCAGTATCAAGTCTGACTCTGGTATATTGGATGTGAGAAAGGTCAACACAAGTGCCAAGTGTAGAGGACCAGAAAGAGTGAATCTGCATGTGTGCCATTGTCCTCTTCCCATACAAGTGGAAAAGGAGATGACTGCATCCACTACAGTGAGACAAAAAACAGAAAGCTAAATTTCAGAACCCTGGAGAGCACCATATGAAGGAGATGAGACAAAAGAATTTAAGGGCTAGATACACGAACGTTATGAATAACAATTTCTTAATTGCGATTTCCTGTGAATCGCACTTAGGAAATCGCTATTTGTAAGGTATGAAACTCTTTTGAGTTTCATTACACTTTTGAGTTTCATTAGTGATTCCTAGTGGGTCAGAAATAGACCTACATCATGAATATTAATGAGTTAAGTCTAGATTTTCGACCCATTAGAAATCACAGCCAACACAGGTATGGTGGCCTGCTGGTGTCTGTGATTTCTTTTAATTAAAGAAATCTTTTTTTTTTTATAAAGACAGCCAATTTCCTTTATGGAAAATGGGATGCATTTAAAAAGAAAAAAAATGAAACTTGAAAGTTTAATTTTTTACCTGCAGGCAATGGTCCGTGGGACCACTGTCTTCTCTTGAAAGATATTTTACCAACTATTCTCAAAGGTGAAGCTGTCCTCTGGAGCCCCCTTCCCATTTGCAAATCCGTTACCACCATTTTTCAAATTGCAGTAAATTGTAAATATTTTCCAACCACATTTTGGTGGCAAAACCTTCGTACATACCATTCCAATATGGCATTAAGAAGTGGCACCCTCAACATGCCTCTTCCAAATCCGAATTTCAAAACCCAAATTGCAATTCGGTAACAAATTACCGAATCACAATATGGGCTTTGTACATCCCAAAAAGCCTTTTTGTGGTCACAGAAGGTCTGATTCTGTGACCTCAAAAATGAAATGGCACAGAGCAGTACGATGGGCATGTGACCCAGCAAGAAGACGAAAGCAGTAAAGTAGTGTTGCACTGAGCGCGCTCTCCCGCAGTCTTTCCAGCAGGAGGTGGTGCTTGTCATTGTTAAATACCTTTGGGGCACTAACTGCTCATATTCACATAGACATGGGAAGTAGAATTTAATATCTTAGATACAGCGGCAACTGATAGAGAACGATCTTGACAGTGACTCAAGAAAGGAGGATGAACCTTAATACTATGACGGCGTCTTGGATCTGTTGGAACTACTCATGATTATCAAATGTCGGTGTCGAAAACATAGATAGTTATGTCTGCAGCATGTTGGTATAGTCATAACCCTCACACTTGCCCTATACCTCCTCATCCGCACATTTCCCCATACTGTATTCCTCATTCTGCAAAAGAACCAACGTACACGATTCCTTTGTAGTGGTCATTTGTTGGCCGCAGTTTATTTGGAATACAATGACAACATGCATAAACTTTGTTCTTTTTGCTGTCTAGTCTCTTTTGGCCGTTCTGGGTCATTTTTCTTTGGTAGGTTGGGTTTGGGCTCTCTTTGCACAGGAGAGGGAGTCGCTTCTGTCCCCGGAGTTAGGCCACGACTCGCTACCTTGTCTGATTCTTGTGCCCTGCCATTCGGCGGGGGCTGGGCTGCGAGCGCCGTCTCCATTTGCTACCCCCCGCCTTTTTGGTAAGCCGCCTCACACAGCCGTGAGGCATCTGAAGGTGAGTGGTATTACCCGCTGCCCTTAGACCAACTCTCCCAGCCGTGAGGCATCCCAAGGTTAGTGGTCCAATCCTGGCACACCGCCCTCCGGTGTACCTCCTTACCAACCATTATCCGCGTAGTCCTCTGCGACATTGTTGCTCCTTAGGTGTGGGTGGGCAAAAGATTCTGGTGGTGGTGCTGCTCCCCCGCTCCGGCCGTGAACATGGGGCTTACTTGGGGGAGCAGGACTTATATCCCCCCCCCTTGGTCATCTCGCCTGGCCGTTGTCTTCTCCCCATTGGGGGGTTTGTATGTTGCTTGGTCCCCCATTGGCCGGGGGGGTCGGCGCCTGTTCGGCGGTCACCCGGGGGAGGGAGGCAAGGCCAGGTTGTTTTTTCACACCGTGCACTTCTGCGTGCCAAAAACTGCCGGTGAGCCGGATTGTCAGGGGGGAGGGGCACATGATCGTTATGGCGCCGGCTCTCTAGTCCCCTTCGTGTGCAGCCTCTGCAATAACCCTCGCACTTGCCCCATACCTCCCCATCCGCACATTTCCCCCATACTGTATTCCTCATTCTGCAAAAGAAACAACGTACACGAATCCTTTATAGTGGTCATTTGTTGGCCGCAGTTTATTTAGAATACAATGACAACATGCATAAAGTTTGTAGTTTTTGCTGTCTAGTCTCTTTTGGCCCTTCCGGGTCGTTTTTCTTTGGTAGGTTGGGTTTGGGCTCTATTTGCGTGGGGGAGGGAGTAGCTTCTGTCCCCGGAGTTAGGCCACGACTCGCTACCTTGTCCGATTCTTGTTGTGCCCTGCCATCTGGCGGGGGCTGGGCTGCGAGCATCGTCTCCATTTGCTACCCCCCCTGGTCTTACCCGCTGCCCTTAGACCAACTCTCCCAGCCGTGAGGCATCCCAAGGTCAGTGGTCCAATCCTGGCACACCGCCCTCCGGTGTGCCTCCTTACCAACCATTATCCGCGTAGTCCTCTGCCTCGCCGTCTGGGAGGCTTCCGTCTCCCGGCGGCTCCAGAGGTTGCTCCAGAAAATTCCCATGCCTTCGTTTGTCAGGTGCACACCGTCCTTGGCATATAATTCCGGGCATCCTGTGTGAATGACCCGTGTCTGATCCTCGCCAGACCATTCGCCCTACAGAACTTGCTTACTGTGAGGTTCAGTTTTTTGCGGGACTTTTCGACTGCCTTCTGCGAGTCTGCCCCGCGCCATTCGTGTCTGCTGATTACCTCTGACCACACGATTGCAGAGCTCCTGAATGCCCTGGCCGTTTCCGTGAGTTCTTTCTGTATGTCGTGAAGGAGCGTTCTCCTCCCGAGTCTCGCCAAGTCGTTGACCCCTAGGTGGATGATGAGTGTTAGAATTGGGGGTCTCTGGTTGGCACAGGTAAGTACTTGTGACAAGCAGGGACCCTCTCCTCTCGTCAGGGCAAGGGACTTACTCTTTAAAATAACCCCTGCTCAACCTCTAGGTTGCGTGGCGCGAGCAGACAAGGCTAATCTCAGAGCGTTATGGGTTAAGCATTTGTAAATACACACAGCAACTCAGTGACAACACCATACATGGACACCACACCAGGGTTTGTATAAAAATAAGTATTCTTTATATAAAAGGCTTAGCACAAGACCCAAATAACGTTTTTAAAAGGAGGCCACAATACTATCTTAGGAAAGAGCGTTCCTTGTTACAAAAATGCGTATCTTTATGTCCCGTGCGCTTCGCGCTGACTGTGTGGTTCTTTTTGGGGAAGATCGTATAAAAAAAAAGAGTTAGCTAAACGTTGCGGACTCGCGGGTCCGATGCGCACACAGTCAGGGGCGACTCTCACAGTACCTTTGAAGTTCGTAGGGGTCAACGCGGATGATGCCGCAGGTGAAGGTGTCCCAGGAGCGTGCGTTGGCTCTCCTCCGGTGCGGGCCCGGCTTGGGTAGATACCTCGGTTCGCGGCGTCTGGGCGGGGCTGCAGGGCGAAGCGGACGGTCCGGGTTGTAGCGGCTTCACTGTGCGGCGCGTGTTGTGCGTCGTGCCTTGGAGCGGGGATTACAATCCAAACCCAGCGGCGCAGTACGGGGCGGCCGGTAAGCCTCGAGCGTACGAGCCGTACCCTTCGGTGCACGGCTGCGGGTTCGGGTTCTGGAGTGCGGCGCCAGGGGAGCCGGTACGCTTTGGCGTACGGGGCGGATTCTCCTTGCGGGGCGCTCCGGTCCTTAACTGCCAGCGGCAGGGGCGGCGAGACGAGCAGTGCGGCTCAAGGGGGGGGGGGGGGTGCAGGGGGTGTAGGCGGCCCGGCAGTGGACAGTGCAGGTTACGGCTCGTACAGAGCGGAGCCACACGGTGCGGGCGGCCACAGACATGGCTGCAGAGCCAACAGGGTTTTGAGTCGCACTTCGATCGCAGCTCCAGCGGCAGGGCAAGTTTTGAGGCAATGTCCAGCGGCTCTTGAGGCAGGAGGAGTCCAATATTCCTGGGACTCCGTTCAGGGGGCAAGCTCACCCACAAGCCCTTGGAGATTAGGTTGAAGCACAAGTTCTGCAAAGTCTCTTTCAGTCTTTTCCTCTCCTTTCTCAGCAAGGCACCCACTGCAGGCCAATCCCCCAGGTCAGGGACAGTACTCCTCCTTCAGCTTTCCCACGTTCTTCTAGTCGGGCAGAGGTTCTTTGTGGTTCAAGCAGGATCTGATTTCTTAGGAGCAGGGCTCCTATCTTTATACTGCATTTCTTTTGTTCTTTGAGGCCAGGGGGCCTTTGCCTTGTTCAGTCCAGTTCTTGAGCACTTTGTTGTGGTGACTTTGGGTTGTCTTTTCAGTGTGCAGGGCAGAGACATCAGACGCTCCACAGGAGGTGGAGCCAGCATTGTGGTGGCAGAGCATAGCCCTATTCAGAGTCAAGGGGCACTCCTCCCACCCATCCTGGTGTAATCTTTCTATTCACCACCTGGCTGCCCAGACTGTCTCCTGGAATTCCCCAGCCCTGTCACTCACACAAACCAGACAGCAGATACACATCAGAGCAGAGGCGGGCTGAAATGGTTAGGCAAGCAAATGCCAACTTTCTAAAAGTGGTATTTGCAAACACAGAACATTAAAATAAACTTTGCTACAAGATGTATTTTATTATTCTGAGTTCAGGCATATCAAACTCGATTTTCTACCATGTTCCCAGAGTCTGTTAGGATCATAGGATGTAACAAGTCTAACAGCCCATTCTGGCCTATGAGAACAGGTAGCCTTACAATAGTGAAAAACGAAAATGGCTGTAATTCACTATTAGGACGTGCCACACACATCAGGGCTTGTCTACCTTACACTTACAATGCACCCTGCCCTTGGGCCTACCATAGGGGTGACTAATATGAAGTTAAGGGAAGGTTTAGGGACTGGCAAGGGGGTGCCCTTGCCCAGTCAGCATGACAGTACCAGACTGCACGCAGGTTCTGCAGTGGCAGACCTTAGACACATTTTACAAGGCTGCTTCTGTGGGTGGCACAACCAGTGCTGCAGGCCCACTAGCAGCATTTGGATTTACAAGCCCTGGGCACTCCTGGTGCACTTTACTGGGGCCTGACAGTAAACCAAATAAGCCAATCATGGAATCCAATCAATGTAGCAATTTACAATAGGGAGAGCATATGCACTTTAGCACTGATCAGCAGTGGTAAAGTGCCCAGAGTCATAAAACAGCCAACAACTGGTCAGAAAAAATACAGGAGGAAGGCAAAAAGTTTAGGGATGACCCTGCAAAAAGGGCCAAGTCCAACAATGAGCACATCCGGGTGCCATGCCGTGTCCGTCCGCAGCTCCCTGAGGGTCGCCGGCAGCTGTTCCCATCTCATCCCCGGTCGGCCAAACCACCGAATGCACGTGTCCACGGGCCCCCCCATTGTCTTGTGGCCCCCATGCCGCCACCATGTCTGCATCCGGGATATGAAAGAGTGCCTCACCACCCAGACCAGGCACGGTCTCCTTCCTGTCAAAGCAAGGAAAACAAGACACTCCCAGCTCAGTTGCGGTGGGGAATCGCTCTTCCCGCTTGATCTGTCTCGTGCATCAGAGCAGCTGGGGTCTCACATATGTTTTGTAGGCCCGTGACTTCCATCTCCCTATTTCCTGAATCCCTGATTCGGTCATCCTGTGCAGTGCCGCCGTTGTGGCAGCTCCTATCCTGAAGGAGTGGGACCCGAACGCTGCCGGTTGCAACCCTGCTTTCCCAAGTGCTAGGCTCATGACCGCTGTGAATTGGAATCTGCTCAGCTGTGTTCCGTCCCTGTGTTTGAACAGGGGGCCCTCCCCAGCAGGCCGCACTGCCATGAAGGCGAGCAGACAGCACTCGGCGCAATACCTCTGATCCTCGATACATTGAAGTCTTACCCTAGCTCCTTTCCCTGCTTGGTCGTTTTTTGACCATCTTAGTAGGATCTCTACCCCCGTCGCTGTGGGGGTCACGTCGCCTGCCTGTATGCATTGCCCTGCTGGTCCCACCTTTGCTGGCGCTACTAGCTCACTGAGGCGGAAAGCCCCAAAGAAGGCGGTGGAAAATGCGGCCTTAAATAGCAGTAGCTCAAATTCTTCAGTTATTACGTCCCCAAGTGTGCTGAGCAGTAAACGAAGCCTCTTGAAATCTATGGGGTGTCTGGCGTCTTTCCTTGGGCCCTCCTTCCACCTCCACCCCTTCATAGCTGCCTTGATGTAGTGTGATGCCACTGGGTCCTGTCCTGTCTCTAGTTTTGCGAAATGGGCCATGGCGGCTAGGTGGGCCTGTGCCCACAATCTGGATTTCTTGGCTTCAAATGCAAACTGTATGAACTGCTCTGTGGCCCTGCGCGTAGCTCCCGTGTCGCCCAGTGACTGTAACCCGCCTACTTTCATCACCGTCTCCATATACTTTTTATATCTTTTGGCTGCTTCGGGCGCGAGTGCGTGGCGTACCAGCTCTGATAGGTCTATTCCGCCAGATCCCACAGCTGACCCGGGAAAGGAATCATGCTCTGTTCTGCCCTGGGCGCCAACTTCCTGAACCTGTCTGTCTGCTCCCTGGACAGGGCGTCTGCCACCTCGTTCTCCACCCCGGGACGTGGCGCGCTCGCAGGTCTATGTTGCCCTCCAGCTGTAATGTAACCAGTCGGCGCATTAGTCGCAGCGTGTCAGGGCATCTGGCCGACCCCCTATTAATGGCCTGCACTACCCCATTATTGTCTGACTATAGTGTCAGTTTCATGTTGTGCAATTGGTCTCCCCATATTGTCAGCACCACTATGATGGGAAACAACTCCAGGAAGGTGATATTGCTGGTTATGCCCTGTCTGTGCCACCTCCTGGGCCACTGTCCTGCGCACCATTTGTCCCCCAGTATTGCCCCGAAACCTGTGCTCCCTGATGCGTCTGTGTATAGCTCGATCTGCTTGTTGGTCACCCAACCTTCTCTCTAGATTAATGAGCCATTGAAGTCTGTCAAGAAAGCGTCCCACATCGCCAAACCCCTCTTGACCTCGGCCCCCAGCCTGAAGTGATGATGCTTCTGTGTGAGCCCGCGTGTTAGTTGTGTCAGGCGCCTGGCGAAAACCCTGCCTGCTGGGATTACCCTGGTTGCAAAATTCAATTTGCCTATCAGCCTCTGAAGGTCCCTCAACGTTGCCTTTTCTCTCCCGCACATCCAGGCTCCCGCCGGAAATCCTCTACCTTTTCTGGGGGGAGCCTGGATGTGCCGGCGACGGAGTCGAGCTCTTTTCCTAGGAATGTGATTCTGGTCGCAGGACTCTCCGTCTTATCCCTTACCAGGGGAATCCCTAACTCCCCTGCCAGTTCCTCAAAGGCTGCCAGTGTGCTCCTGCACTCGGCAGACGCTGCCGGGCCTGTGAATAGGAAGTCGTCCAAATAATGGAGCTTCCCGCCCGCCGGATGCCTGTCATGCAATGCCCATTCTACGAAGGTGCTGAACACCTCAAAGTATGCACACGATATTGATCATCCCATTGGCATTGCTTTATCTATGTAGAGCCTCCCTTCCCTTTGGAAGCCTAACAGGTGAAAGCTAGTTGGGTGTACTGGAAGTAAGAGGAAAGCGGACTCAATGTCCGCCTTTGCCATGCGGGTCCCCCGCCCTGTTGCCCTGAATAAATCTATGGCATTGTCAATTGTGGTGTAACTTACTGAACATACCTCTGAACTAATCCCATCATTTACTTGCGTTCCCTCAGGGAATGATAAGTGGTGGATAAGCCGGTATTGCCCTTGTTCTTTCTTTGGGACCACCCCTAGTGGCGAGATCACCAAACCTTCGCTCATCCGAGCGGGGAGGGGGCCCTCGATTCTCCCCAGCTTCCTCTCCTTCTCGATTTTCTTTGTTACCACCCCGAGTGCTCCAATGTGGATTTTAGATTCGTTTTGCTGCCTGGGAGGAGGGGGCCCTTGAAAGGGATGGGGAAACCTTCTGTGAACCCGTGTACTAAGGTGTCCGCGTCTGTCTTGTTATGGTACCTGTTGGCTGGGTACTGCCTGGGTATTAATGGGAGACCACGCTAGCCTAAAGTTTTGGTGCCCCTCCGGACCCCTGGTGGCCCCCCTGACCGCGTCCCTACTTCTTTCCTTTCTTGTCTCCCTTGTGTTCCCTCCTGCGCTGGCATCCCGCTGCTGGGTGCTCTCCCCCGCATGAGGTACCGATGTGCTGAAATTTACATGCTGCCCCGTATGTCCATTCGTTTGTCTCAAATTTCCAGCATATTGCTGGCGGGCCGCTGTTGTGCGCTGTCTTCCCTGCTCCAAATTGCCTGGGCTTTTAAAACTGTCTTCCCCTTCCCCTGTGGTTGTGCCCGCGAAAGAACTGCTCATTTCTGCCCCCCATGTCCTTGCTTCCCTTGATACCATCATCTTGTGGATGAAACCGGATACATCCTCTTCATTCCCGCCCATCTCTGGGTGGGTCTGCATCTTTAGCCTGAACCCCTTGTCATACTCAAGCCACGCGTCGCCGGGAAATTGCCTTTGTGCATTGTGGATGTTAGCTTCATATAGCCAAAGGTCGGCTGCGCAGCGCGGGAATTTCTCGACTATTATGCATGCCATGATTCGAAATGCGTCTAGCCAATTGGCAAAGTTTCGCTCTTTGAGTTCCTTTCGCTTCTCCCTCTTTCCCTCATCCTTCTTATCACAAGTTGTTAAGTCCAGCCCCTCTAGCTGTATTTCTAGTAGCGGGAAGATATCCACAAATTATTTTCTCCAAATCCTTTCTTTGACTGCCAGTGGTATCAGGCTTGCGAGCCCTGTAGCCCTGGTGGGCATTGACGCCGGTCCCGGAGAGGGCCATGCATACTGTTCTGGTGTCAGCGCTGGGGGCGGAGGGTTGTTAGCCCCTCCTGCTCCCCATGCTACCGCCGGTGACCCCTCTTCAAACCTAACGTTTGCCGCGCCTTGGCCAGCCAGTGCTGCCCGGCGCCCTTGCCCTGGGTCTATTAAGTGCCATGGTAACCCTGTCGTCTGCTCCTCCTCTGTGTCCTCCCTTGTCCTAGTTCCTCCTATGTCGCCCCGCCTCTCGCCCGCTGGGCACCCTGTACCCTGCAACCCAACATTTTGCATTAACATTGGTGCCATTGTTCTAATGCATTCAGCTTCGATTGCGCTTATATGCTCACCCGTTGCTGGTATGTTCTCTTCCCCCAAGCCCGGTCCAGCCGCCGCCGTGGAAGCTGAAGGTGGCCGGGCCGACTTCCGGGTTGCTTTTTTGTGGGTTACTGCATCTGCGAGCTTGGCTGGTGCCCTTCTTTGCCTCTTGGCTGGTGGTGCGGCGTCCTCCTGTCGCTCTCGGCCGCTCGGCCCTTCTCCGCCGTTGTCCCACAGGTGGGGCTGGAGCCAGTCGCTTCCATGTATTTCGGATGCCTCCCTTATCCTTTGCAACAGTTCATTTAGGTCCTCTTGCTGCCTCCTACCCCCTTTTCTCGCCATCGCTGGGAACTCTCCAACGCCGTCCTCTATAGATGCCCCTTGACCTTGTGCACTAGCTCCCTGAAAAAAGGGGGCGAGGAGGGGATGTCCCTGGCGGGGTGCTGCTGCCTATTATGCACCAACCTGCTTTGTCCTGGCGGGGTGCAGTCGCCGAGGTTTTGCACCAAAACCAATCGTTAAAAAATATATTCCTTTTAGGGCGTAACTGCCCCTTCACCGCTGAAGCGCGACTTAGCGCTCGTATGGGGACAGCAGCCTTCGAGTCCACGCTGTGTTGCACGGCTCGCTCTCTTAGGGGCTCGTACGGGGACCGCTGCTTTCGGGTCCCCGCTAAGTTGTATGGCTCGCTCTCTTTTTGCCCCTCAGATGATGGCGGGCTCTCGCGGGACTGCGGGCGAGGCGGTCCTGTTCCGTTCAAAGCCCCACCTCTCCCGGTCGCAGCTTCCTCCCTGCCCCGCGTGCAGGGTTGCCAGATTGGGCTATTTCTCGCACAATTGGGCGATATTTTTCCCGATTGTGCGAGAAAAAATCGTGTTGGGCGGGCTGCCGAAATTTGGGCTAGAATCCGCCGAGTGTGCGGCGGATTCAAAGCTTTGTGCGGCGCCACCCCGCCCACGCTGCAGCCGATGTTTGCCTTCCTCATCACACCCCTTTCTGACCTTTAGGTGTCTGTGCCCTGCGGCCCCTGCCCACAAGTAACACCTGCAGGGCCGTATATCTTTGCAGGCGGGAAGCTGCTTCCAATGAGGGTCCTGCTATACCAGCAGCGACTTCCCGACCTGCCCCCAAGAGTGTGCTGACCTGCCCTGGGGTTCCTGTGACCCAATCGTGGGTCAGATTATTTACTCAGTGGTGTTGTGGTGGGCGCGTCAGGTAGGGTACTGGCCCGCCCCATACCTTTGCCCTTTATCTTTGGGATCCCCCCCCCCCACTTCCTCTTTTTCAACTTCGGAGCTGAGCCTGCGACTACGAGGGACTTCGACTTGTAGCAGCCTCAGCCTGCCCTGCAGTCAGCTGCTCCTCCCGGCCCCAGCCCCTCCCGGCCCCAGCCCCTCCTCTCCTGTGAACTCTGCAGATTGCACCGGCGGCCCTCCCCAGCAAGTTTAAAGGTGAGGCAGGTGTGTCATTTTAAATGTATGCGTGCCAGTGGTCGAAGTGGGCGGGATAGGCAGGGCACAGCGTGCCCCTACTTTATTTGTATAGATTCCATTATTGGCAACCCTCCCGAGTCAGGCGGGAGACTACCGATTTCAAGGCTAGTCTCCCGCCTCGGGCTTGGTATTGTGTAATGTAAATTCTTCCAGCAATAGAGAGTGGCGATGCAGGGGCTCTAGGAGGGGTGAAAAACCAACAAAGCCCCATTAACAAGCAGTTTCAGCCCGGGCTGCCAGGGGGGGGGGGTGTACGCACTGCCAGCAACCTGCCAGGGTTCACAACCCTTGCACCCCCCTCTCTCTGCCTGCCATTGTGCTCCATGCTTCAGTAGGGTAGGGGAAACACCGTGCATTTGCGTTTCAAATGTCCGATCCTGCAGCAGCCTCGGAAATAAAAAGCTTCAAAATATGAAATCAATAATGAAATAAAGGAAGACGGAGTGTTCTTAAAGTGGGCAGATTTTTTATTCAAACCACAAAAACAGCGTCATTTTACTGAGTTTGCCAGTGAAGCGCTGTTCCCCGCCCCCCCTGGCGAAGTGCGTCAAACCTGGAGGTATTGCATTTCAAAATGTGTAGGGCGGCTTTGTGTTCACGAATGTGGGGCCATATTAGCAAGTAACGGCGATAACATTATCGCCGTTCCTTGATAATATGCCCCGTGGTATTTTTAAACAATACTGCTTACGTTTTGTGAGCATATAAGCATGGGACATTGAAATGGGTCCTTTCTGGGCCCTGTAGTATTCAGGCAAAAATACTCGTTGATTTCTGCATAAATTTAAAAGCGTTAAGTTCACCATGTTGTTCCTGCTTACCTTTCACATGCTTTATTTAATCTTTCATTCCCTATGAGTGTTTGCTTTTTCCAGGGTGTTGTTACTATTTCCCCCCAAGCCTTTGATTATCCTAATGTTGCAAAAAGTGTTCATTTGGATAGAAATCAATAATGATTATTAAAGAGAACCACCAGTCATGGTATTAAGTTGTAAATTGTAAGTTTGTGTTTCTCCAGATCAATCACTATTAAACTATACTGCCTACTAATATGACAGAGCGCAGGTCAATTTTTAAGAAAAGTGTTTTTCCCCCAAAATGGCAGCATCTCAGTAGCCAAGTGTTCCGCCCAAACTGGACAAGACTGGATAAAATGTAAACAGCTCGCTAAGAGCGTAGCAGTCATGTAAATTCTAAATTAATGTTGTTGATGTTTTTTGTTCCGGTTAGTATTATTTTTTGTAGTTATTATTGTTTTATTTTACCATTGTGTTGCAACTAGCATAAATGGTGAAAGAATCCATCATCGTAATACAATCCTCATATTCACTTATTATCTAAGGTGTATTTCCTTTCTTTCCTCCACTAACAAGGCATGGCAGATTATATTCTTGGCTTCCTCCAGCAGCCTGTGGCCCTGTAAATTATTATGTAATGCCATTTGTTCAACCACCTGCCAGTCCCATCCTTCAGGGGAAGATGTGACAGACTCCATAGAAGACCAAATAGTAGCTGTCACTGATAACCACCTCGGTGGTTGCGTGTGTTTTATGTATTTTTTTTTTTCACCACAAATGGATAAACGGGTACACTTGTAAAGCAGATGCCCTAAGACATTGGTCTGTTTCGGGAAGTGATACTGGTGACATGGGTATCTATCTATCATGATAGTTTTTAAAACAGCCCTTGTTTTCTTTCTTCTTACCTGGGGTTCCAGAAGACACTTAAAAAAGTATTCATATGGCCCACTACCTAACACACTTTTTAATTTTGCTTAATAGCTGTAAAAAAGATTCCTTTGTAGAAGTGCCTCTTGGGACAGGACATTTTAAATAGATAGTATGAGTGCGCAATGCACACGACAAACTGCATCATTAAGAGGTGCTATAATCAAAAAACCAAGGGTAAGCTTTTCATGAACCTAAAGAGTTGATGTGGACCTGCCTGAATGCGGGCTTGCAGAGTACACATTATTGTCCACAAGCGCTCACCCTACTGGGTTATCTGTCTCACCTACTGTTCTAGGTGGTGGAACAGCAGAGACATGGCCTGAGAGAGGACCAGTGGTGCTCGGTGTAGTGGACCTGCACTCGGCAGTGCAGTTACCCCGAGAGCAGCACAGTCTTACAGGATAGGAGGGAAGAGCAAAAGTAACATAGCCGGCTCTGAATGTAAATAGAAGGCATGGAGCGAACCAGGAATTTGTTCCTTGAAGCTGTTCAGATTTTCATGAACAGGAAGCAGTCTCCTTCACTGCTAACAAACCTTCCGGAAGCTGAATATGACCCAACGTGTCCTTGACATGAGCACAGTTATCCCAGTGCCACCTTTACATTATTGTACATGGTCCCACCATTGCCTGTAGTCTTCCTCCTGTGTGTGCATCTTGGTGCAACTTAGTTTTGTAAAGTTATTATTACTATTTGGTGTTCATTCAAACGGCATGATGAACCATACATTTCTATAGATGACAAGATTGTACCACACCGCGTGGTTCATGCAGTCAGTTACAAAATGCATCCTGTTAAAGTTCATAATATCTGAATTCCCACCGTCCCTAACAGCATAAAAGACAGTGGTTAAATTACTTTATAGTTATGTAATATTTGGCTGGATAATCAAGCAAAGGGTGACATATGGATTCAGGCTCTATTGATAATAGTGGCTGTTTTTGAAACCCATTCCATGTCTAAAGTATTCCACAGTCTTAAGTACCAATTTCAAGCAAGGGCATTTTTCCTTATCCAAAGAAGCTGCCAGAGTGTTTACCACCAATGCCAAGCAATTGCACATCAGTGCTCCGCCGGCCTCTGTTTGATGTTTCAACAGAGGGGTCTCTGCCCAAATTAGACGCCTATCTTCCTTGGGAGTGGGTTTCTTAATATTGTTTTCATGGCAGTTGTTGTTTTGTTTTAGAAGGGTTGTATTTGTGGGCAAATGAATTGTGTGCTCATGATTTATATGGCTGTAGATACCAGTTGTCCAGTGCCTTATAATTAGGGCTCCCGGTTTTATGGTATTTATATTTGTGTCATGTCTGTATTTATCCATATGTAATTTTTGCAAATTTTACCTGTATTTATCCATATTTATTTTAGGTTTTGTGAAATTCCGATGAAATGTGTATACCCTATATTTGTTAACCCCCTTGCCTGTCAATCCGCACAGCTATTGGCCTGGCAGTCATGATTGACAGCATTTAGAATCACTAAATTTCCGTTTTTATCCACATTTAAAAATAAATACAGACAGGAAAATAAATGGTTCTCTGTCTGTTTTTATCTGTAAAAATCCAGTAAAAGCGGAAAACAGGGAGCCTTACTCATAATGGGCATCTCTCCCCTCCTCTAGAATCTGTATCTTTAGTATCTCTACAGTATGTTCGAGGTGTTGCCTAATATTTACCCATTCAAAGTGGAGCAGTGGTTCTGAAATGGATGGGGCGTCATCTTAGTAGCGCATAGATATAGTGTTCCTGGTGCCTGCAAACATTAATTTGACGTTGTGTAATGAAACTGGTGCTCATGTAAAGTGTTTCAATATCTTTTGTGCCAGTTCACACTATACAAAACCGTCCCAAAATACAGAGGTACAAAGTGAAACCAGAATGCCTGGCTAAATCTTGGCTTCCTGCTTAAAGTGTGCGATCTTAGGCAAATATTTTTTTGCACAAACTTTCTTTATTGTCTTGTATGCAGGTACTTTTGAATACGATTTCTGAATATTTGTTGTATGAAAACTTATTGTGTTTAATGTAATAGACTATAATGTGTCTCTATAATAATCTGGGCCACCTACATCGTGTACATCACTCTCTTGCCTCTCAATTCCCTAAAGAGACTTTGGTTCTGTTAATATTTCGGCAGCTTTATAGCACCATGACACACTTTCATATATAATCACAATTGGCACTTGCAACCATTGGTCTTTGCACTCTGCAGAGAGACAAAATAATCTAAACCCCGCAATGGCTCACATATTTGAATTGTGTCCCATTGGGAAACACCAGCCCACAATCTGAACTCTGAGATACCTGCGAGCAGCAAGGTCACAGCACTAGATTAATGCACAGTATGAAAAAAAACTACAGACGACAAGCAATGTGGTGGCTAAACAAAAAGAAATGCTATTAGGGAAGCAAATTAAGTCAAATGTGAACATCATCTTTCGCACACGACTTGCATAACTTATTAATATTCTTGCTCTATGGCCCTATTTTCCCTGGCCCAGAAGAAGAAGTTTGTGCACCTTTACCAGTCAGAACAATTTTGCCCACCTCAACCTGCCACTGCCAGACTCTGTGATGCTGCTATTCTTGGCAGTGCCACTGCCAGACTCTGAGATGCTGCTAGCCTTCACCATGCCACTGCCAGACTATGGGCTGTTGCTAATCTTGGCAGTGCCTGGCCCAGAAGAAGACGTTTGTGCACCTTTACCAGTCAGAACAATTTTGCCCACCTCAACCTGTCACTGCCAGACTCTGTGATGCTGCTATTCTTGGCAGTGCCACTGCCAGACTCTGAGATGCTGCTAGCCTTCACCATGCCACTGCCAGACTATGAGCTGCTGCTTATCTTGGCAGTGCCTGGCCCAGAAGAAGAAGTTTGTGCACCTTTACCAGTCAGAACAATGTTACCCACCTCAACCTGCCACTGCCAGACTCTGTGATGCTGCTATTCTTGGCAGTGCCACTGCCAGACTCTGAGATGCTGCTAGCCTTCACCATGCCACTGCCAGACTATGGGCTGCTGCTAATCTTGGCAGTGCCTGGCCCAGAAGAAGACGTTTGTGCACCTTTACCAGTCAGAACAATTTTGCCCACCTCAACCTGTCACTGCCAGACTCTGTGATGCTGCTATTCTTGGCAGTGCCACTGCCAGACTCTGAGATGCTGCTAGCCTTCACCATGCCACTGCCAGACTATGAGCTGCTGCTTATCTTGGCAGTGCCTGGCCCAGAAGAAGAAGTTTGTGCACCTTAACCAGTCAGAACAATGTTACCCACCTCAACCTGCCACTGCCAAACCCTGAAGGATGCTGCTACATTCTGCACTGCCTGGAGCATTTTCCACACCTCACCCTGCCACTGCCAGTCCCTGAAGGATGCTGCTATTTTTGGCAGTGCCACTGCCAGACCCTGAAGGATGCTGTTAATCTTGGCAGAACCACAGACTGAGATGCTGCTAGCCATCACCATGCCACTGCCAGACTATGGGCTGCTACTTATCTTGCCAGTGCCTGGCCCATAAGAACTCTTTGGCACAATTGAACTTTCCACTGTCTGAACAAGGATCTACCATGCTGTTGCCTGGCAAAAAACAGGAGATGGCGCTTGTGTGAGTCTGCAGAATGCACTTGCACTCTATCAGGTATCAGCTCATGGGAACGTCAAGCAGCAAGCCCTGCACCCCATGCCTCGAACTGCTCTCTTCTGATGAGTACCACAAAGTACGAAACATACGTAATTTGCGTATGTAAAGAGATGTTCAGCATTGGCCTATATTGCCGTTATTCTGGGGGGGCCTGACGGGAGTATGCAAGCTGAAGAGAGCACCTTTCCTAAGAAGAACGTTTCCGCACTTGCAGTCCCCCAAATTGAACCCAGAATATTTTGGCCCGACTTGCTCCACACCATGCGATATCAAGTGAGTGACAGTTTTCCTGACAGACCAACTTTGATTTCAGTGTACAAAATGTAAGTTATCTGATTAATGTGGGAGGTAAACATATAATCCATGAAATAGAAGTATATTTGTGAACGTTGTAGTCAGGCTACACGTAAGTTAATGGAGTGGCAAAATTGGGCTACTTTTTGCTACTTTGGGCTACCGTTTCGTTGCTTTTGGGCTTGAAAGTTGTGAAAAAATCTGGCAACACTGCCCGCGTGACCCTGATGTTCAGAGGCGCTGCCGCGAGCTTGGGAGGTGATGCGGCGGTAGCTGCGCACCCGGTCCATACCCCTGTACCTGCTGCACGGCTCTCACCGGACAGTTCTTCCGATCTTCTTCGCCGGGTTGGCTCCGGTTCTCCTCGACGCCGTCCTCCGCAGTCTTCTTTTAGATCTTCTTCGCCGGGTGGGCTCCGGTTGTCCTCGCCGTCGTCCTCCACCTCAATTGGTGGCGTCCAGCCAATGGCAGCCGGAAACCAGTGCCTGCTTCGCTGTCTGCCTGGAAACCTAGGGACTGCACCCTGGTCGACTCCGGACTCGGACAGAGCTTCGCCTTCACTTGATCCCAGGTATAAGAAGGCTTTGCAAAAGATTCTGGTGGTGGTGCTGCATGGAATGGAATTCAGTATTGACAAAGTGACGGGCGCATTGACTCTAGGACAGGGAAAGACCGATGATAGAGCAGACACACTGATAGGGAATGAATCACACAGGGAGATATGACACTGACAGTAGGACAGTTACGGGGTCTACCTTTCAGCGGTGCAGCTGGTGCAACTGGTGCAGTGACACCGGGGCTCCGAGGTGATATGGGCCAGAGAGGGCGCCTTTGTTTTGCTAGTGCGTTCCCTGAGCCTCGCTCTTTGTTGTCTCTTCCTACGGAGGGAGTAGACACTGTCATGAAGACCGAGACAGGCTCCAGACAGGCACATATAAATAAATCCAAGGCTCGCAATTGCAAAGTCAGGAGTGACCGACAAAAGGGTAACGAAAATAGACTCAGACCATGAGAAAAACGAAAGAGGGGAAAGAAACAAAGGAAAGATGATGGTGTAAAAACGGAAGGAGGAGAGGGAGGAGGTCAATAGAGCTAAAAACAAAGATGTCAGAAGATGCGGAAACGAGGGCAGCGAAGGAGGTGAGAAAAAAGACAGGTCGGATATAAATGAGGGAGGAAAAAGAGACAAGTGGGAAGAAATGGCAAGAACACCCGAATGAAGAGCACAGAAGGCAAGAGAAAAAGGTCAAACTTCATAGGGAATACAGAAAACGAAAAGAAAAAATGGACGAAGGAAGGAAATATGGAGGAGAGATTGGAGGAGATATTTGAGGGTAGAGAGAAAGTGAGGGATGAAATAAAGATGCCAGAGTGCGAATATAAGATGCGCTTTGGAGGTGAGATAGAAAAGGGGAAGAAGAACTGGAGGAAAGAACAGAATGAGAGTAGAGAATAATTAAGAAATTGATAAGAAGGTTAAGGTGAAAAGAAAAGGAGATTGTGAAAAACAGCAAGCAGGAGAAATATCAAAACAAGCATTGGCAAACCCAATAGGTCTTCCCTATATGCATGCTATTGGCTAGGGCAATGTGTTTTAGCTATATTGTATACCATTGTGGCTGCTGTTTAGCCTCGCTAAAAGTTAGTGGCATGGAGTGGAGTGGGATGAGGTGGAGTAAATTGGGGTATATTGGAGTGGGGTAGATTAGGGTAGAGTGGAATGGGGTAGACTGAAGTAGAGTAGAGTGAGGTACAGTGTATTGGGGTAGAGTTGAGTGGGGTAGATTGGGGCAGATGTGAGAAGGGTAGAGTGGGGTATAGTGAGGTAGACTGGAGTGGGTAGATTGTAGTGGAGTAGAGTGGGTTAGATTGGAGTGGAGAAGATTGTAGTGGAGTAGACTGGAGTTGAGTGGGGTAGATTGGGGTGGATTGGAGTGGGGTGGATTGGGGTGGTGTAGATTGGTAGATGGCTTCCAGACATGCTGTTCCGAGGTGCAGTCGCTGCCTCTTCCATGAGCTCTTCAGCCCTGGGTGTAGAGTGGGGTACATCTTTCGACAAGGCGAGCTTCTTTCTGGGGCCAGGAGCAGCTCTGAAGGGGAGGTAGGTGGATGTGAGGTGGTGTGAGTTAAGTAGGGGGAATGAGTGTCCACATGGAACAAAGTTCACCAGTGGGGGCGCAGGCAGTGCTGAGGCGGATGGAGGGGCAATGCGGTGACAACCATTTACTCCTAGTCTTACCCTGTAAAGCAATTCTTTAATGGTTGCATTGTATGGAGGTAGTTTCAAAAGGTGCTTTTACTTTGTGCGCTTAGGAGCTTGGTTTGTCGGAAAGCCTTCGCTTAATGGTGTTCACTTTGTGTAGAGTTAGCTCAGTAAAGCAGTCTAAGGCACAGCAAAAGTTTTTGGAAGAATATAATAAAAACCGCACAGAATGCCAGGGATATATTGGTGACAAAACATGGGCTGTAAGTAAATTGTGCCAGGACCTGCCCTGGAACAACAGCCACGGCTGTCAGCATTGAGTACAAGTACAAGTACAAATGTCTTTATTCGATTGTAAACCTTACAATCATAAAAGCGCAATTCATAAACATACAGTTAAAATCAAACCATCCATTTCATTTGTGAGACAAAAAATGTACATAAACAATATAAAACAAGAGTAACAGGCAGAATAAACATGTTAAGAATATAAATAATTATAAGGTAAAAAAGTTAAAAATGCCTAACGGCAATAGCAGCATAATTATCCCTCCATACGTTTCCTGAAAGTAATTGCTAATTTCAGAAAACTGCATACAAATAAGGTGCAGTCATATTTCAGGAGTTGAAGGTAGTAAAGTGCTGGTTTGATCTGTGCAAATTTCAGTTCTTTCAGGCATGGTTTAAGATATAGCCTCCGGGGTACTATGTAATAAGGGCAAATAAATAAAAAGTGTGCCAGATCTTGCGGAGACTTCCCGTCGCAGCCGCAAGCTGGCAACACTTGACCTCGATGGGCCCCACTCGGTACCGCCAGTAAGAGATGAAACAGGTCAAAACGGAACCTTGTTAATAGGTAACGTTCGTAGCCAGTCATAGGCCATGACAGATATGGTTCCATTTGAAGACAGGTTTTAAGTAGAACATGTTTCCTAACACTGTCTTTCTGGAGCTCAACCTCCTCCCGGACAAAATACCTGGTTGTCATGAATGGATCTTTCACAAAAATGACATCTGATTTAGTAATAAAATTTGGGGTTAAAAACAGGTCAGGCCGTCCTATTTCAATAAGACAATCGTTAATATACTTCAGCCACGGGACCTTGAACCTACCATCCCATGTTAAAGCTTCTTTTAGTATATCATGGGTAAGAGGTATGTGGTTATTTAGCCAACAGTTCATCCAACACAATAGGGGATTTGCTGCTATTCTGTCACTAAGGTAGGGCACACCTAGCTCCTCGTGTACCGAGAAGTTTCCGGTTCCCCTTGGCAGCCTCAGTATCTTCTTCAGAAAGTTATTTTCTACAACCTCCAGGTTCCGCGTCTGGCTGTAGCCCCAGAGCTCGCTTCGGTAACAAGCAACGGCAACGCTCTTGGCCTGGTATAATTTAAGCAAGGCAGCCACCGGGCTATTGCCCATTTTTCTCGCGAAGCCAAGTATGGCTGCGTTAACGCGGGTTACCTCGCCCTTCTTCTTAAGAACAGCGGGGCCCCAAGATAATTGATGATCAAGAAGGACCCCGAGGTATGAAAAGGTTTTGGTAGTTGGAATTGTTTCCCCATTTATGTTAAAAAGATTAGATTTTCGTGACCCTAGGCCTGTCTTCATAACATAGGACTTAGAGTTGTTAATACTTAGGCCTCGAGACTCCATGAAATCAAAGAAGGAGTTTAAAAGTATCTGAAGGCCGATTGCTGTCCTTGAAATAAGGACAGCGTCGTCCGCGTAGAGCAGAACTGGAACGCCTTTTCGGCCTACATAGGGGTAATCCGCTCCAGTTCTTACCAAGTATTCCTCCAACTCGTTGATATACAAGTTGAAGAGGAATGGAGCCAGGATACACCCCTGTCAGACACCCCGGTTAATTCTGATATCCCCCGTCACTTTCAGGTCTTGGGTATATCGGACGTTAGCTCTTGTATCGGAGTGCAGGTCAGCCAGTAAGTTAATTAAATTCTGCTCAACGCCCATCTTTAACATGGTGTCCCATAGTTTGCCTCTGTCCACACAATCAAATGCGGACGATAAGTCCATAAAAGCCATGTGGATGGTTCCCTGCCGGGCCAAGGTGTATTTACCTATAATCAGATATAGGTTCAGACACTGAGTTACTGTCGAGTGGCCAGGTCTGAAGCCGTATTGTATTGGGGATATAACATTATTCTCATTTGCCCATGCAGTTAACCTGTTCAGGATTACACCCCCTACCACTTTGGCTACAGAATTGATTAAAGATATTGGCCTGTAGCATAACGGGCTACTACGATCGCCCTTTTTAAACACGGGCACTATAGTCGATAGCCCCCACGACTTTGGACATCCAAAGACCGCAGCTGCATTTACTACAGCAGTAAGGACAGGGGCCCATAATGAGATACAAGATTTAAAAAGGTCCGGAGGCAAGCCATCCGGGCCTGGAGCCTTATTACTAGTTAGTCCTTGAATGCCCTTTTCTACTTCATTAACTGAAAAGCACAAAAAATTCTCCATAGGAGTTAAAAAGTCATTTTCTGCCTGTTGCTCATTGCTTTTAAAGATTGCACTAAAGTGAGTGACCCAGTCCTCCTCTGGGATGTTAGTACCTAGTGCAGTGTCACTGGGATTATCAAACAGGGGTTTATTATTAATTTCCCAGAATTTGCTGCTATTGCCCAGGACTGATGGATCAAGCAGAGACTCCCAGGTACAATCCTTAATTTCTTTTTTCCGTTTAGCAAGTGATTTCTTGTAAATCAGTCGCAAGTTTTTAATTTGACCTGAATCTCTGGGTTTGGTTTTTAGCGCCTTTCTCAGGTCTCTGCTTGCCTTAGAGCATGCGTGGTCAAACCATTTAGGATTGTTTCTAACTTGTCCCTTCTCTGGAACTATTAACATAGATCCTACTGATAACACCACAACCTCAAAAATGGCTAAGGTTTGCTCTGGGGACATGGATGGTAACACACAAGCAGCAAGTTCCTCACCACATGACTTATTGATTTCAGTGTACGGGTTTTCATGATTTACCAAATACCATTTCAGTCGACGTTTACCATTTATACATTTTAAAAGTTCCCCGGCCTTCACAGTTCATTCGCTGTTTGAATACACCCCCACCCAATCTGATGGTTAAGGGATTATGGTCACTGTAAATGTTCGTTTGAATGGTGAATCTGGAGGCCTGATTGGCAAGGTCAGCAGATAATAGTATATGATCTATAAAAGACCCCTGACCTAAGCCTTTAAATGTTGGGGCATCAAAGACCTTGGACTCAGGCACCATGGACATAGCTACAGATAGGTTATTTTCATTCAACAAATCGTTGAGACAAGTTCCACGCCTGGAGTGGTCAAAATGAAAACCATTCACACTATTACACCCCAAAGATCCCATGGGGGTAACTCTTGGGTTACCACATGGGTGTACATTAAAATCACCTGCGATCAGTAAGTTACGTGACAGTGTACCTGCTCCCTCTCTCAGCATCTCTTTCAGAAGCAGTATATTACATTCCCCTTGGCTGTTTATAGCATTGTAAAAATTAATTAAAGTCAGAGCATGTTTGCCTTTCTTCAATTCGAGCACCTGGATATTCCGATTTGCATGATACCGATTGCTTATTTGGCAGGAAAGTGCCAGATTAATGAAAATAGCCAGGCCCCCCTTTGCTCTTCCACTAATTGAGGGGGCTGCTGGTCTAAGAAAGCTTTGGTAGCCCTCAATGAAGGCATTATTATCTTCCATCCATGTCTCTTGGAGGCATATAACTGCGCATTTCTTAACAAATGCCAACCATGCAGAGTCACATATTTTATCAGCCAAACCTGCTATATTCCAGGAGACTAAACTCGCATTACAAGCATCACCAGACTCTATTCCAGTGACGACTTCTATGGTTATATGTTCTAATAACCGATTAAATTGTTCTACGTGTGTGTCTCCCATAGTTTCTATTGTAGAAGCGTTTGGTTCTACATGGGTTGGAGGAAAATTAAAAGCCTCGGGCAGGTCATGCAGTGTACTAATGTGCTCATGTAATACGGAGCTGTCCGTTAGAGAGTCTACATCTAGCTCTACCTGATTGTTGTTATCTAATTCAACAGTTGAATTACCCACCATTATTCGAGATTCTAAACAGACTACAAGGTCACCCATCTTGTCCGTTGATAAAGGTTCTTCAATTAACCCTGAGACGACACCCACCTCAAGTCAGTCATTTTGGTCCAACCCGCTCAGGCATTGAAAGCGGTTAGCAGTTTCAGCCTGGGAGCTGTTTACCAAACTAAACGCCCCTTCTCTCCTCAATCTCCCTCCCCCATGGTGCACTGAAAAGTGCTCTAAATGCTGACTGTAAAAAAAGCCAAGAGGGCGGAGTGAAATCCCCGGGTCAATGCTGGGGCGGGACGTGGCTCGAATCAAAGCTGTTGTAGCAAGGTGGGGGGTACTAAAATTAATGATGACACAATCCCCAGGAATATTTTTAGGTGACAATCCGATCCAATTAGTTCTGGAAGTAGCCAGAATATGATCTGCCATAGCCACAGGAAAGCCACACTCACAGTTAAGCCATGCCACGGATTATTTTTCAGGGAATCATGTGATTCCACGGAGCGATAAGGCCCATCCTCTCTGATAGGTGGCACATTAGTCAAAACTGCCACATAAGGTGCGCAATCTGGCGGCAGATTTGGTTGGGAGAGGCCATGGTTATTAAACTTCCCCCTCCCAGGATTCCTAGTCACATTCCCCAGGGCATATGGAACAGCGTTAAGGGGGGTACCATTAGGGCAAGAAAGCGTGGCTGGAATAACAACACTAGATACATCCCCAGAAATAGGTCGTATTAAATTGCCAACAAAGCCCTGCCGTTCAGTTGCAGGAATGGTCCTACTCATTGGCTGTGAGGGGGTAATCATGCCCGCACCTATCTGACCGGTATTGGATGGATCTTTAGAGGGATGCATACTTTTATCAGTCAAACTCGCAGTCCCAATTGCCACAGCGGGCGATTGAGGGCTGTTGATGGAATTAAATCCAGATTGCACCAATTCGCCCAATCTGTTCACTTCCCTAGATACAGCCTCGAGTTTATCTAAGAGTGGTAAGATAATTTTATCTAATTTGCTATCAATCATGCCAATTAGCAACTCAAGCTGATCTGGGGCCAGTGTCATGTGGGTAAAATTAACATCATTATTTGAACAGATATGCTCAAAAGAGCCTGCATTAGAGGCAGAGACAATGTTCTTTTTACTTTTACGGCCCCCTTTCTTGGGCAGAGCAGGTCTATTTAAATGTGACCCTGATCTTAACACTCTGTGCATTTTAGGGACCACAGAGGTCAAAACAACAGTATCATTAGGAGACCTACTGATATCAGATACCCTGGGGGGGTCGTTATCAAACAATGGAACCTGTGTTGGCTCGATTACACATATACCCTCCCTCAGTGGGGAGTCTGTAAGAGCCAAAACTTGGCTATCATCAGTGGAGTGGATCTCAACAGGGACTTGTAGGCTTAATGGCTCTAGGCCGCTATTGCTAGTCAGACCTAGGGATAGTCTACGTTCCTTATTTATTTTATCTACAACTTTGACTAAATAATTATCAAGTGTAGAGACTATAGGGCGAGAAGTCCCATTTGGCTTGGACATGTTGCCTTAGGATTAAGAATAAAAATGGCAAACACAAAGAAAAACTGATTAAAAAAGCACTTACTGTGAAATGTTACCAACAATAAACATTAAACATAAAATAATACAATTCAATACCACTGGTAAGACCCTTAAATGGGACCACAAAGTGCAGAAGCTCAACTACACGCCACGGGAGCGCAGTGTGTAGTATGCAAGTGGCACGAGCCTAATAAAAGCTGTACGACAGTCTACAGTCCACAACGTGCAACAAGATGCCAAATGTCCCAACGTTTACGAATATCACAGTACCTTATTACAGTGTCCGTGTCACGACTAAAGGGGGTGGCCCTGCCTCCTCCTGCCCCGGACGGTCACAGACGGCCCGCCCTCTGCCCGGGCTCAGCCCGGCGTCACCCGCGCGCGTCCCGCGACGCGGAGGGAGCCAGTGATTTTAAAACGCCTCCGGGCACGCTGGTATCCCCCAGCTACGGCCGATGGCGTGGGCCAGCCGGAAGAAACAAACAGCGTATGCGCCCCCGTACACTGCGTCCCGCTCAGGACCCGAAGAATCAAGTGAGTGATGGCAGGGTTAGAGCTTCGGCCAATGTCCCCCGCTCCACCGAGGGAGCCAGTGATTTTAAAACGCCTCCGGGCGCGCATTGAGTATCTTTTCTTCTGTGTTAAAACGGTGTTTTTCTTCTTCTTGGGTGTTAGACGGCCTCTCCATGTTATCTGAGCCAACTGAGAGGAATCAACACACTGCAGAGTAGTGAATCTTCCAACCCTAGTGGAAATTCCTGCTGACCAATCACAAATGCTTTATATAGGTTCTAGAAAATCGGTTCTAAAAAGTGAAATTCAATTTTACAGCTAAGGAGAAATAACCAGGCAGCAAATAGGTACGTAAAGTTACCAATGGAAAATTTTAAACAGAAGTCACATAAATTGCCAGTTCTCATAGTTCATTGAAGGCACCCTAAAGCCATCACCTATAATAAGTGGTAGCATATTGTGCACACAGTTACTGCATCACAAGAAACAAAACCGCAGCCAGTGGGCAGTACTCAAATAGATTCCTAACCATTTTTGTTTGATGTTGATGAAGAATAAACAAATATGCAATTTCTGAGCTTACAGACTAAGTAAAAAAAGCCAACAATGGAGAAAATGTGCTGGTAAGAGAGTGTGGTTACTTCTTTGGCCTGAATAAGTTGCTCAATGAGCAGATATACTCAGGCCATTCAATGTTCCATGTTCCTTGCTATAGAGAGGGACCCCTCCCTCCCTGATGTGCGGGGACAGACTCTAAACAGAGAACGCGCTGTCACCCCACCGGGCACACTGTGGAAACCTCCCCATGCATACAGAAATGTAAACCCAGTGCAGGTGACCTCAGCAGGCCCCATGTTAATGTCCCTTTGCTTTGATCCTCCCCCAAACCTCACCCTATCAGAAGCAAACATTGAGTCGGCCCTGCCAGAATTTGAACTCGTGGAGCGGAGCCTGGGAAGCTTTCTAGCTCCCTTACGAATGCAAGCACAACACTCACCAAGCAGCTCTGGTAACAAACTCTTACCAGGGTCCCGAGCCTTGGGTAGTACGATCGCTAGTTGCCCGCCTACACCTACTATCGGAGCAACGACGTGCTCCGGTTTATCCCCGTCAACCCGGATTAGCTAGCTAGGGGGTCTTTAAGTATACCCCAGCACTAGCTAGCCAGTATACCCCCTACCACCTCTGGCACACAAACCTCATTGGCCAGACGGTAGTGCACACACTACCTTTAGTTTATGGTCCTGACGAAGTGCCAATTGACCCGATCTGGGAAGCTATGGCACGAAACATGTTGACCTTTCACACCACATCAGCCCTGTAGGAACATTGCTCCAACACAAGGGTTCTTTCACTATTTTAACCAGGCAAGAGCTCCTAATTAATAAAATTCACTAGCATAGGACCGCTCTGAACCTTTTTAACCCACTGTACCCGTGCACTACCCAGCCCCCACACCCACACGCACCCAACAGCTTCTTCAAAAGATCCCCGATAAAGAGCCCCGGTTCCGGGAGCCCGTCAGGCATTGCAGCGCCAGCCCGACGAGGGGCAAATGCCCAAATGATGAAGCATGACATCCCTTGGGGTGTGTGAGGGCATTACGAAGAAAGACCTGCCTGTCCCTGTTCCTTTCCCCAGGAACTGCTCACCTCTCTGTCATTGATCTCCTTTGGGAGCCAGTGAGCAGGACCTTATAAACTTGGTTCTCGTCCCTCCCTTGTTGACAAACAAACTCTTACCGACATCCCGATTACATTCAGAATGTAACTTCCCCATGTAAGCACTGAAGCATGAGGAGAACAGTAAGCATGAAGCGTCCCGATTAGTAGAATCAAAACCAGCAAGGACTCTGACCAATTGAGCACGGGTCAGTCAGGTCCATATTGAGCTCAAGAACTCCACGCCTCATCCTGGTGGAATGAAACATTCGTACCTGAAGACACATGAACCATTGCATCTGTAAGTATCAAGCATTGTGTTTTTATTTTTCCAATACACCATTCTTCTAGTGAAGACAAAGGTCCCCGATTAAATAAAACAGTTCGAGACACACATCAATCACAGAATGTAAAACTTGATCAAGATTGCACCTGAGACCATGCGAAGTGATTCGCTGAGAAACCGGGCATTTAAACCCAATTCAAAATCGAAAAGGCACCGGCCTCTGCAACAAAAGAGAGCACCAGAGCGAGTGCCTGCTTCAGACCCAGGGGGACCGGTGAATGCCATGCCAGAACTGGATTTACGAGGTCTCCACTGAGACCAGCACAGCGCGCTGAGCCCATGGCACTTGGGCAGCGCTGTAACTTTAAAGCAAGGTTGAAGTTTTTGTTTTCCCATCGTTGCTTGAGACGTTTAAAAGAAGTTTCACCAAAGCGAATGAACACAGTACTTTGCCGATGAATAACTGATTAGAGAAACACACAATGAAGAGCAGGAAATAAAATGCCTACAGCCAATAGAAATGAGGAAAAGTAAAGTGACAAGCACAAGGACCAATAAAAAGTGAAGAAGAAGTGAAGGCAAGATATAAATCCTTTTTAAGATATATTTATTACTATAAATTTCACAAGCACAGTGCAAGCGCTGTGTAGTCAAAACATAACAAGCATTTGCAATGCAATAGGTCTCACATTTGCGAGAGTTTGTGCTATTGACATTGTAAATGACACTGCCTTTTATTTATGTGTTTTGAAAACCTGCAAGTGGTGCGCGTAAACACACACTTTGCAGGTTTTCTTAACGCATACATAAAAGGCATTGTCATTTACAATGCCATATTGCATTGTAAATGCTTTGGGCACGTTCACGCTACATAAAACTGCTATAAATATACATAAATACTATAAGATTGCTGTGTCCGTTACCGTGGCTGCAGGGTATGCAGTGCTGTGAGCATGGTAGCAGTGCTGTGCTGTGCCCGTGCCTGCAGGGTGTGCAGTGCCCCTTACGATAGCTGCAGGGCATGCAGTGCCACCCCACATGTTCCCAATCTGCTGCTCTGGTCGGGGGCTGGGCTCTGCCGGCCTCTGGTTCATGGGGATCTTCAAAGAGAACCTGCTCTTCCAGTCCAGGTCTCATTAGCCACCAGTGAAGGGGGGTTGGGCAGGGGCGGTGTTGAATACCCCTGTCTGGGGGGGGGGGGGGGGGGCTTGTGTTTACTGCTGGAGAGGAGGCGCAGGGACAGAGGAGCAGCTGGAGACAGGGGCCACTGGAGCACACGTACCGAGATTACAACTTCAGTGCAGTGGGTTTAAGGCACCATTGTTTGCGGAGCTGTGCATTTCCACATGTGGTTTTATACTGGAATGGAAGTCACTTGTGCAGCGCACTGATGTCCTAAGAGTGCTTTGGCGCTAGACACATATATATTTCATTTATTGTTACCTGCCAGAGCTTTTTTTTACTGTTTATCACAAAAGCAGAAGGGGCCTGATAGAGGGAGAAAAAAATGTCACACCTAAGAAAGCTCAAACCTTGGCAGCTATGGCCCATAATTTCAAATGCTTTGGGGAACACAACTGAAAAACTGAACGTGTCTGCTGCACACCTATATAGAGAAATCAAGTCAAATCGCCACCCTGTTTTAGCACAGAAACAATGCTGTTCTCGTCCGCCCCTTGCTCTACCTTGTAACATTGTGCTGTGCCGTCGATCATGAGGAATTAACATCACCTTGCCTCATGTTTGCAGAAGTGGAAGAAATAGGAAACCAACATG
Source organism: Triturus cristatus (assembly GCF_964204655.1). NCBI lineage: Eukaryota > Metazoa > Chordata > Amphibia > Caudata > Salamandridae > Triturus > Triturus cristatus. The sequence continues at coordinate 416,177,597 of NC_140579.1, forward strand.
ACATCGAGCTGCGCGTTCCCTAATAGTCAAAAGTACGCATCCGTCCGCTCTCTATTATGTGCTAATTCCGGATGCAAATCATCATCCTCGCTATGTTTTAAGTTATTGAAATACTCGAAAGTTATGTTTGTAAAAATTCAACTAAATAAAAGCAAATTCTACTCGTCGGTAATGCTATATTCTGCATATTATTAGTTCTTCAATTTACTTCTACTTCAGGAACAGATAAGGTTATAAACGCGGATTGTGGTCTGTTTACATTTGGAAGACGACCCCGCGCCATTGCCATACGCTTATGGTGGGCATCATTATATTCATGAAAACCCTTTTTTTAACCAAAAGTGGCACCATGTTGTTAACCACTGCTGTGCCGGTTAGCTGGTTGTGCTTTCACTGCCAGAGCTCTCACAAAGTTTCCTATGCCAGGGCATACTTGAATAGCTCGTCCAGGCCAGGTATTTTCCTTGCATCATGGGACTTGAAGTACCCATGTCATAAGGATTACAAACCACTGACAGCAATGTTAACTACCTGAGCTGGATAAAATACGCCCCTGACCAAGGCGGTTTACAGGGCTGCTGAAGCATCCCTTGGATTAGGAAGCCAGGACACCACGCACTAAAGCTGGTGTAGGTACTGTAGAAACACATAAGAACCCACGCGCCATTGTTTCAGGCTCCACGGGTATCTTTCTCCAAGAGGCGGTGAACCCGCCTGAAAGCCTGTGAGTGGCGGTTTCACCAGCTTCAGCAGTGAAAACCAAAACAAACATTTGATATTACAAATGCAGAAGTAAACAACATTCCGATGCTATTGAAAATACCATGCAGAATGTTTTCAATTAAATGTTTTCTTTCCCTCTGCCTATAAGCCTGTTTTATTTAGTAAGCGCCGTACGCACAATACTAACAACATAGCCTCTCTGTGTGCAAACACACATATATAGATTCCACATAATTAACAAATATAACATAATTTGATGTAGAGTTGAAGGCAATATTTAAACAAGTAATTGCGCCAGAGGAGTGAGGGTGGACGGGAAAGCAAATACAACGGCAAAGCGGCAGTGACGAAGGGAAGTAACATATAATAAGTATGGATAACTGCCAAAAGACCGATTAAGCTTTGCAATGCACAGCTGCTCTGTAGCTGAACACAAAACATCACAGAGTGCTGAGATGATATTTCATAATCTGGCTCCTATCCTCACATCTGTGGACTATAACAAGCCCACAATAAGCCACACCCAGGGAAAGAAACCGGAACAAGCCCATCCCCAAAATGACGTTATTATGATACAGATGTGGCTTAACATACAGAGCTGCCGACTTAGTGACTGGGGAACCAGGTTCGAGTCTCTGCTCTTCTGTGCGTACCAAAAAAAAATGCCAATTGTGAAAATAAAATTGAAGAATGGCAGATTTAGCGGCAATGGTTGAACTCCCTTTAAATAGTAAACTAGGTCAGTGCAAAGCGAATGCTGATCGTAACGCTAAAATTAAACCATGGCAGACTTGAAATAGGGACGGAAGCTGGAAATGGTTGAAATCCCTAAACACTAAACAAGATAAGCGCGAAGAGCATTGTTGTTGGGATCAAGCAGCGGCATGCACAAAAAGCGCGCGCCGAAAGTTTTAACAGAGCTGCTGACTTAGTGACTGGGGAACCAGGTTCGAGTCTCGGCTCTTCTGTGCGTACCAAAAAAAAATGCCAATTGTGAAAATAAAAATGAAGAATGGCAGATTTAGCGGCAATGGTTGAACTCCCTTTAAATAGTAACCTAGGTCAGTGCAAAGCGAATGCCGATCGTAACGCTAAAATTAAACCATGGCAGACTTGAAATAGGGACGGAAGCTGGAAATGGTTGAAATCCCTAAACACTAAACAAGATAAGCGCGAAGAGCATTGTTGTTGGGATCAAGCAGCGGCAAGCACAAAAAGCCATTAATCAAGCAGGATGGCTCTGTCTCCCTTCACGCCCAGGGAGGAGGGAGATGCGAGCAGAGCATCAAAGGGCTGGGTGAGAAGGGAGGGGGGAATGCAAGGGTCAAAGCTGTGAAAGTGAAAGTAATCGAGCAGAGCATCAAAGGGCTGGGTGAGAAAGGAGGGGGGAATGCAATGAGCAGAGGAGCAGCTGTGCACGTGCATGTGATGATCGTGCACTCAAGGTTTAGGCCAGCCAAAAGACTGTGGGTAGCACTTTGAAAATCCCACATATAAAATGTCTCTTCGAGCCTTTGGCTCACGAGACCTAAAAAGGGAATGAAGATAAGGACAAGCAAAAGAACAGAGCTAAGAAATAGCAAAAGGGGATAGGTAGGAGAAGGAAAGGGGCAGAAATAGAAAAGGTGGAGAAAATATAAAGAAGAAGATAAAGCAGAGAAGTGAACATAAGCTGTAAATGTGAAAGGAAAAGGGAGGAGTGGGGTGTAAAGGACGTAGAGTAAAGGTTTTAAAGGGAGGTTGCTAGATAGAAGGGTTGAAGATAGAAGACAGAGGGTCAGGTAGTATTGGTGAGAGAGGAAAGAAAAAGAGGCAATGGTAAAAGGAGTAAGTAGTGGAAAAAATGTAAAAAGGAGGGCAAAGCTGAGGAAGAGTGAGCAGACAGAGACAGATCTTGTGGAAGCAGAACAAGTGAGAGATGACATATGGATGGAGATATGGAAGAGAGACAAAATACAAAAATAATGACTAACTCAGAGACCCATAAGCACAGGTGTAAATATAATTAGTAGCACTAGTGCCTTGGATTGTGAGAGGCACACCGCACCAGAATTAAGCCTAGCTTTTAATACAAATCTGATGGGAAAAGGGAGTCCATCTTCAATTCTTGCGTTAGGACTATTGCCAACCATTCTACCCCAGTGGCCAGTAATACACGCACACTAGATTAAAGACACAGACACCGGCATACAGACTCAATAACTCAGGAAGAATCGCCTGACAAGGGGGCAGGGAAATACAAACACACATATTGAAAGACAATAACCAGGACAGTGACACACCGACATTGGGAACGGGAGACATGCTCACCATTACAGGGACCATCACACACTAGAGCACGGGTACTCGTAGCCTTCCTTGGTGGCCCGCGGACCTTGCAGACATCCTACCTGTGTTTTAAAAAAAATAATTAAATAGTGTTAGCAAACACTGCCGGTTGCAGCAGCCCGGACTCAGACTCTGCTCTGTGGGGGCCGGGGGATTCCAGTGATTGTCAAAGTGGAGATGCAGGGGCGCTAAGAGGTGAAATACAACAAAGCTTTATAAACATGTAAATGGTCTTTTAAAGACCTGTGAAGTACTCGTGTGTGTGCGGCTGTGTGTGTGCGCTGGGAAACGGTCTCAGCCGAGCTGAGAGCTGACACACACCCGGGGTGAGATGACAGAAGGAGGGAGACAGAGGGAGAGGGAGGGAGACAGAGAGAGGCAGTCTCGGGGAGACAGGGAGGGAGACAGGGAGAAGGAGGGAGACAGAGGGAGACAGAGAGGGAGGCAGAGAGGGAGGGAGGCGGAGAGGGAGGGAGACAGGGGGAGGGAGGGAGAGGGAGACCGAGAAGGAGACAGAGGGAGGGAGACGGAGGGAGACAGAGGGTGATGGAGGGAGGGAGACCGAGGGTGACAGAGGGAGGGTGACAGAGGGAGGGAGACAGAGGGTGACGGAGGGAGGGAGAGGAAAGGAGACAGAGAGAGACAGAGAGAGGGAGGCAGAGAGGGAGGGAGACAGAGGGAGGGAGGGAGGGAGACAGAGGGAGGGAGACCGAGGGTGACAGTGGGAGAGAGGAAGACAGAGGGAGGGAGACAGAGGGAGGGAGTGGAAGGGAGACAGAGAGAGACAGAGAGAGACGGAGGGAGAGGGAGGGAGGGAGGGAGAGGGAGGGAGACCGAGGGTGACAGAGGGAGGGAGAGTGTCAGAGAGAGGGAGGGAGACAGAGGGTGACAGAGGGAAGGAGGGAGACAGAGGGAGGGAGTGGAAGGGAGACAGAGAGAGACAGAGAGAGATGGAGGCAGAGAGGGAGGGAGACAGGGAGGGAGACGGAGGGAGGGAGCGAGACAGAGGGAGGGAGAGGGAGACTGGCAGGGAGAGGGAGACAGAGGGAGATGGAGAGAGACAGAGGGAGGGAGAGGAAGGGAGAGGAAGGGAGAGGGAGAGAGACAGAGGGAGGCAAAGAGGGAGGCAGAGAGGGAGGGAGACAGAGCGAGGGGGAGAGGGAGACTGGGAGGGAGACAGAGGGAGGGAGACGGAGGGAGAGGGAGGGAGGGAGAGGAAGGGAGAGGGAGAGAGACAGAGGGAGAGAAACAGAGGGAGGGAGACGCAGGGAGGGAGACGCAGGGAGGGAGACGGAGGGAGGGAGACGGAGGGAGACGGAGAGAGGCAGTCTGGGGGAGACAGGGAGGGAGACAGGGAGGGAGACGGAGGGAGATGGAGGGAGATGGAGGGAGACAGAGGGAGACGGAGGGAGACGGAGGGAGACGGAGGGAGACAGAGGGAGACAGAGGGAGACAGAGGGAGAGGGAGGGAGACAGAGGGTGACGGAGGGAGGGAGATGGAGGGAGACGGAGGGAGGGTGACGGAGGGAGACGGAGGGAGGGTGACGGAGGGAGATGGAGGGTGACGGAGGGAGGGAGAGGGAGACAGGGAGGGAGACTGAGGGAGGGAGACAGAGGGAGATGGAGGGAGACAGATAGGGAGGCAGAGAGGGAGGCAGAGAGGGAGGGAGACAGAGCGAGAGCGAGGGAGAGGGGGAGAGGGAGACTGGGAGGGAGACAGAGGGAGGGAGAGGAAGGGAGAGGGAGTCAGGGAGAGGGAGTCAGAGGGAGGGAGTCAGAGGGAGGGAGTCAGAGGGAGGGAGTCAGAAGGAGAGAGTCAGAGGGAGAGAGTCAGAGGGAGAGAGTCAGAGGGAGAGAGTCAGAGGGAGAGAGTCAGAGGGAGAGAGTCAGAGGGAGAGAGTCAGAGGGAGAGAGTCAGAGGGAGAGAGTCAGAGGGAGAGAGTCAGAGGGAGAGAGTCAGAGGGAGAGAGTCGGAGGGAGAGAGTCGGAGGGAGCCAGAGGGAGGGAGCCAGAGGGAGGGAGCCAGAGGGAGGGAGAGGGAGGGAGGGAGAGGGAGGCAGTCTGGGGGAGACAGGGAGGGAGACAGAGGGAGACAGGGAGGGAGACAGGGAGGGAGACGGAGGGAGACAGGGAGGGAGACGGAGGGAGAGGGAGGGAGACAGAGGGAGAGGGAGGGAGACAGAGGGTGACGGAGGGAGAGGGAGGGAGACAGAGGGTGACGGAGGGAGGGAGACGGAGGGAGATGGAGGGAGGGAGAGGGAGACAGGGAGGGAGACAGAGGGTGACGGAGGGAGGGAGACGGAGGGAGATGGAGGGTGATGGAGGAAGGGAGAGGGAGACAGGGAGGGAGACAGAGGGAGATGGAGGGAGACAGATAGGGAGGCAGAGAGGGAGGCAGAGAGGGAGGGAGATAGAGAGAGGGAGACTGGGAGGGAGACAGAGGGAGGGAGAGGGAGGGAGGGAGTCAGAGGGAGAGAGTCAGAGGGAGAGAGTCAGAGGGAGGGAGTCAGAGGGAGGGAGTCAGAGGGAGAGAGTCAGAGGGAGGGAGTCAGAGGGAGAGAGTCAGAGGGAGGGAGTCAGAGGGAGGGAGTCAGAGGGAGGGAGTCAGAGGGAGGGAGTCAGAGGGAGAGAGTCAGAGGGAGGGAGTCAGAGGGAGGGAGTCAGAGGGAGGGAGTCAGAGGGAGGGAGTCAGAGGGAGGGAGTCAGAGGGAGGGAGTCAGGGGGAGGGAGTCAGGGGGAGGGAGACAGGGGGAGGGAGACAGGGGGAGGGAGACAGAGGGAGGGAGGGAGACAGAGGGAGGGAGGGAGACAGAGGGAGGGAGGGAGACAGGGGGAGGGAGACAGGGGGAGGGAGACAGGGGGAGGGAGATGGAGGGAGGCAGTCTGGGGGAGACAGGGAGGGAGACAGGGAGGGAGACAGGGGGAGGGAGACAGGGGGAGGGAGACAGGGGGAGGGAGACAGGGGGAGGGAGACAGAGGGAGGGAGGGAGACAGAGGGAGGGAGGGAGACGGGGGAGGGAGACAGGGGGAGGGAGACAGGGGGAGGGAGACAGGGGGAGGGAGACAGACGGAGGGAGACAGAGGGAGACAGGGAGGGAGACGGAGGGAGGCAGTCTGGGGAGACGGAGGGAGACAGGGAGGGAGACAGGGGGAGGGGAGACAGGGGGAGGGAGACAGGGGGAGGGAGACAGGGGGAGGGAGACAGGGGGAGGGAGACGGGGAGGGAGACAGGGGGAGGGAGACAGGGGGAGGGAGACAGGGGGAGGGAGACAGGGGGAGGGAGACAGAGGGAGGGAGGGAGACAGGGGGAGGGAGACAGGGGGAGGGAGACAGAGGGAGGGAGACAGAGGGAGGGAGACAGAGGGAGGGAGGGAGACGAAGGGAGAGATGGAGGGTGACGGAGGGAGGGAGAGGGAGACGGGGAGGGAGACAGAGGGAGATGGAGGGAGATGGAGGGAGACAGGGAGGGAGACAGAGGGAGATGGAGGGAGACAGATAGGGAGGCAGAGAGGGAGGCAGAGAGGGAGGGAGACAGAGCGAGGGAGAGGGGGAGAGGGAGACTGGGAGGGAGACAGAGGAAGGGAGAGGGAGTCAGAGGGGAGGGAGTCAGAGGGGAGGGAGTCAGAGGGGAGGGAGTCAGAGGGGGAGTCAGAGGGGGGGAGTCAGAGGGGGGGAGTCAGAGGGAGGGAGTCAGAGGGAGGGAGTCAGAGGGAGGGAGACAGGGGGAGGGAGGGAGACAGAGGGAGGGAGGGAGACAGAGGGAGGGAGGGAGACAGAGGGAGGGAGGGAGACAGAGGGAGGGAGACAGGGGGAGGGAGACAGGGGAAGGGAGACAGGGGAAGGGAGACAGGGGAAGGGAGACAGAGGGAGGGAGAACGGGGGGAGGGAGACGGGGGGAGGGAGACGGGGGGAGGGAGACAGGGGGAGGGAGGGAGACAGAGGGAGGGAGGGAGACAGAGGGAGGGAGGGAGACAGAGGGAGGGAGACAGAGGGAGGGAGACAGAGGGAGAGAGACAGGGGGAGGGAGACAGGGGGAGGGAGACGGGGGAGGGAGACGGGGGAGGGAGACGGGGGAGGGAGACGGGGGAGGGAGATGGGGGGAGGGAGACAGAGGGAGGGAGGGAGACAGAGGGAGGGAGGGAGACAGAGGGAGGGAGGGAAGGAGACAGAGGGAGGGAGGGAGACAGAGGGAGGGAGACAGAGGGAGGGAGACAGAGGGAGAGAGACAGGGGGAGGGAGACAGGGGGAGGGAGACGGGGGAGGGAGACGGGGGAGGGAGACGGGGGAGGGAGACGGGGGAGGGAGATGGGGGGAGGGAGACAGAGGGAGGGAGGGAGACAGAGGGAGGGAGGGAGACAGAGGGAGGGAGGGAAGGAGACAGAGGGAGGGAGGGAGACAGAGGGAGGGAGGGAGACAGGGGGAGGGAGACGGGGAAGGGAGACAGGGGGAGGGAGACAGGGGGAGGGAGACAGGGGGAGGGAGACAGGGGGAGGGAGACGGGGGAGGGAGACGGGGGGAGGGGAGACGGGGAGGGAGACGGGGGGAGGGAGACGGGGGAGGGAGACGGGGGGAGGGAGATGGGGGAGGGAGACGGGGGGAGGGAGACGGAGGGAGGGAGGGAGATGGAGGGAGACAGAGGGAGGGAGGGAGACGGAGGGAGCAGTCTGGGGGAGACAGGGAGGGAGACAGGGAGGGAGACGGGGGAGGGAGACAGAGGGAGGGAGGGAGACGGAGGGAGGCAGTCTGGGGGAGACAGGGAGGGAGACAGGGAGGGAGACAGGGAGGGAGACAGGGGGAGGGAGACAGGGGGAGGGAGACAGGGGGAGGGAGACAGAGGGAGGGAGACAGAGGGAGGGAGGGAGACGGAGGGAGGCAGTCTGGGGAGACAGGGAGGGAGACGGAGGGAGACAGGGGGAGGGAGACAGGGGGAGGGAGACAGGGGGAGGGAGACAGGGGGAGGGAGACAGGGGGAGGGAGACAGGGGGAGGGAGACAGGGGGAGGGAGACAAGGGGAGGGAGACAAAGGGAGGGAGACGGAGGGAGGCAGAGGGAGGGAGACAGGGGGAGGGAGACAGGGGGAGGGAGACAGATGGAGGGAGACAGGGGGAGGGAGACAGAGGGAGGGAGACAGAGGGAGAGGGAGGGAGACAGAGGGAGGGAGACAGAGGGAGAGGGAGGGAGACAGAGGGAGGGAGACAGAGGGAGAGGGAGGGAGGGAGAGGGAGACAGGGAGGGAGACAGAGGAAGGGAGAAGGAAAGAGAAAGAGGGTGACAGCGGAAGGAGGGAGGGAGGTAGACAGAGGGTGACAGGGAGGGAGAGGAAGGGAGACAGAGAGAGAGAGGCAGAGAGAGAGGCAGAGAGAGAGGCAGAGAGAGAGGCAGAGAGGGAGACAGAGGGAGGGAGACAGAGGGAGGGAGACAGAGGGAGGGAGACAGAGGGAGGGAGACAGAGGGAGGGAGACAGAAGGAGAGGGAGGGAGACAGAGGGAGGGAGACAGAGGGAGAGGGAGGGAGACAGAGGGAGGGAGACAGAGGGAGAGGGAGGGAGGGGAGGAGGGAGAGGGAGACAGGGAGGGAGACAGAGGAAGGGGGAGGGAGACAGAGGGAGGGAGACAGATG